>NC_142693.1:40535604-42935604 GCF_029641045.1 Salvia hispanica | reverse complement strand
TATTTCACGACATACTGACCAGTAACCAAGGCTTAGAATACGACTTATCAAACTGCTCACACTTACCACATGCTTGTCCTCAAGCGTGAAGACAAACAAAAAGAAATAAGTCGAATTCGAGCCTGGTTACTCCCCCTGACCGACTCTACCTCGCTAGACTCAAGACTCCGACGCAAAAGAAAAGAAAACACTAACGACACAAACACATACACATATAGTTAACTTAAACACATAGAACAGGCTATATTTTCAACCACCCTTCCCCTCGAGATCAGGTGCAATCCGGCCTTAGGCAGCCTTGAACTTCTGCCACCCCCCTTTTCTTCCCCTGTCAGTATATCTGCTTGTCAAGATCACCCAATCCTAGGCCAAACACTGGGTTCACTCAGTCACTCATTCCTCACAGGGGATGTTAGGACTGTTTTCTCTCAATGCTAAACCACAGATGTTTCGGACTCAGATCTCACACGCAACTCCCGAAGGTCTTTAAGGCTTGTAATGGGGCCATTGGCTTGTAGCTTTTGGGGTAGTTGTCCCTATGGCTCTAGGGTTCAAAAGCTAACTACTTATTTTATGAGGGAGAATTGTGTGCATTCGGGCTTCTGGCTAGGGCTTCTTCTTCGGCTGGACAATTTCTGACATTGGCCTCCAACTGGTCAGTAGTTTCCTCGTGGCTTCGCCACCCTTATTCCTTCTTCCTCCCTTTTTTTGTGTGGTCAAGTATCTGCGACCATTTTCTTCAATCTTCTTCTTTGTGGCTTTGCCACCCTTATTCCTTCTTCATTTTTTGTGTGGTCAAGTATCTGCGACCATTTTCTTCAATCTTCTTCTTTCCTTGCTTTTCTTTTCTTCAACTGGTTCCTTTTGTATGTCCTCCTGGGCAGTTGCCTCCTTGCCTCATGCCTTGCACGCACACAGTTCCAGTGGCTGATGGTTTATTTCGGGGTATAAGTCAGGCTAGAAAGTGGGGTTCTAAAAGTAGTTTTTTTTTTTTTTTTTTTTTTTTTTTTTGCGAGGGGGTTTCCTACTGCCTTCAGGGTTTGCTACACGCGGTCACTTTGCCCTAGACATCATGTGGTAGTCTCTCTTCTTTTTTTTCAGTATTTAGTGGAAAGTGGTTCCACCTTAGGCCTTTAACTCACTTTTTAAGAGGGCTTTCGTGTCTGACCTAAGGGTTGGATTTTTCCTTCATACTCGCATCATCTATACTGACTAGGGGTTACTGGAGGGGGTGATTTCCGTTTTCCGGCATGTCTTATCTCCCTCAATTCCCCTCACCGTCAGTTCGAGGCAGTTGAGTTTTAAGCCCATTCATAAAACATAACACATAATTCCTAGACCTAACAAACCCTAAAAAAAAAAACTAACATGTACTGACTCAAATAACACATATATACATGTCATACTGGTCATTTGCTCCCCCCTCTCACTTCACAAGTGTCTGCCCCAGATACGGGCTGTGAAGTGAAAAGTGGGAATGGCTAGTATGACGGACACACACTTATAACAAACACATATTATATCTAAAAACTTCTCACACTTAGACTATGCAATAGGCTAATTGGGAGAGTTTCAGATATAAACATAGATGTACAAAACAGAACAAAATATTTACAAACATGATATATAAACATATAAACTCCTCACACTTAGACTACGCAGTAGGCTAAGTGTGAGGTAACATGCTCACGACTAAACACAAAGAAAAACATAATAACATATGCACCAAAGAAAAACATAATAACATAATAAAAGAAACACTAAAAAAATTAAAAAGAAAAACTAACTGGTCAGTTGGGGTGGTTCGATCAGATGTTCCTCCTGCTCCTTCGTGGTGCAGGGGTCTGTGCAGGTGGGTCCGTTGGTTCTTCATCCGCAGGTCCGGGTTGGTTGTCATCGTCCTCCTCTTGCTCATCACCTTCTTCTTCCTCAGGTCCGGTGGTTCCAGCTTCTTGTCCTCCATGTCCGCTTGGTCCAGCTTCATTGCTTGCTTTTCCTCTTGCCAACTCCTTTAGTACGCTCTCCATTAGGGCTGTCAATTTCGCCATCTCTGTCCGCGATTGTCTATTCTCCTCAGCCAGCTCAGTCACTGCCCGCTCCAGATTCTCTTGCCTCAGCCTCTGCGCTTGGTCGATCGGGGCAGCTTGCACCTCCTGGCCTTGTTGTGCCCTTCCCCCAGGGGCTTCTCCCATTGGGTAGAACTGGGGTACTCCTTCTCTGTAGTATACCAAGTTGGTGCGGACAAAGAAGGGTACATCAAATAGGCCAGGAGCGTCGACCATGTACATTGGAGACAGGTCCTCTGCCTCTGTTATGATTATGTTGTTGCGCACGAAAGCTCCTAGGATGTTGCAGAGGGACAAGTTTCTGGCTGGGTAGGTGGCTATTAGATGGCATTGGTAGGCTGTCCAAAATCCCAAGTGTAGTTTTCTTCCACGCTTAGCACACCACACTAGGTATAATTCTGTCATGGACATTCTGGCGGCTGAGTTACTCTGCCCCAGCAGGTTGTAGCCTAAGTAAAGCTGCACCAATCGTAGCATGGAATTGTTGAAGTGGGTGGATCTGGATTTTGTGGAGGCGAACTGGCCAGCATTGGGGTGGGTTAGCTCCTCCCAGGCTTCCAGGGGCTCAAATTCTATATGTCGCCTCGGTACCCCCCTCTCACGGCTTCTCCAGTCCGGACCTATAGCCTCCTCCAGGCTACACATTCCCAATCTGACAGTCCACTCTATCAAACTCATCGACAGTTCACCACCGAATATCCTAAAGGAGATTGATACCTCGTCTAGGTCTGTGGTTACTTGGAACCTAAACGTGGTGAAAAACTCCTTCGCTAATCTCACAGATATCTCCGGGTCCCTATTATCTAACAGCCACTCAAAGCCCAATGCCTCTATACTGGCCAGGAAAGAATCACGTACAGACAACTCATCCAAAGAGGGTATATGGTGTACCTTTCCGCACTAGACTTGCTTGCTACTGTCATCCTTGTCGTCAAATGCATCTTGAAGCTTTTGGGTGTCGAAGTGCTTCATGTCCTCCATAAGCTCATCGGTGAGCGTTACCCTCCACCGCCGGTACACGATCCTTTCTACCAGAGGGTGGACTAGTTCAAGGTGGTTGTCTGGGAGCTGCTGCTCGTGATAGTCTTCTCCTTCCAGAGAGATATCACTCTCTGAGTCAGAATCCTCGCTGGAAGTGTAGTCTGTGTCGCTTGATCTCTCTTTCTCTTCCGGCTCTCTGATCACTATGCTTGCATTGGCAGTGCGCTGCTTCTTCATAACTTGTTTTGTCTTGACAGGGGCTTTCCCCTTCCTCTTCCTTTCCTGAATGATCTTGGTTCCTTCGATATCCATTGCCTTTGCTTGCTCGTCGTCTTGTGTTGAGGTGTCCTCCTGGGTGGTAGGCTCGGCCACCATGCGGGTACTAGTATCACTCCTTGCTGCCTCCTCCCGACCTACTGACCTTGATGCGAGGTCCAGACCCTCAGCCATCTTGTCAGTATTCTCCTCCTGGTCAGTCGGCGTTGCTGATACTGTCCCTATTGCCAATTGGGTGTCCTCCTGGCTAGCATTCGAGGGCTCTTCCCCAGGTTTTGTAGGAGTAGTCTTCTCGTCATCACTCGAAACCTCCACTGCATCTGCTGCGGTGTTTGCTCCTGCCTTGTTGGACGTCCACTTTCCTAAACATCTCTGTGACACTCTTTGGGGTTTCTGCCTTTCCGCCTTGGGGTCGTTTTTCAACACTAGCCTCCTCTTTACTGGCTTGGGTTTAGTCACCACTGAGGCTTCCTCTTGATGTGTTTCTGGCTCTTGGCCTTCCTCCTTAGGTTGTTCTGCCTTTTCCCGTTGTTCGTCTGTCCTCTCCTCCACCGATTTGTGGACTACCTCTTCCGACTTTTCCGCTTCCTTTGTTACTTCCTCTTTCCCTACTGCCTGGGATGCGAGGTCCAGTACCTCAGCCACCCCTTCAGGGTTCACCACGATACGATCCCCTTTACCCAAAACCGCTTGAAATTCTTCCTCTGTCATTATCCCTTGCTTCCTGGCCGACTCGTTCAGATCTATCTCCTCCTCCGCTACATCGATTTTTTTCTCAGTGGCCCTAATCTCCTTTGCTTCACCTTTCTCGCTCTCTCTTGCTCCCCCTCCACTCTCCTTGTCTTCTGTTTCTCCCCAGTTAGGATCTTGATAGGCGGAAAGAGGGCTGATGTCTAGCGGCTCTGTTTGGTGTAAGAGAGAAGGGTGGGAGGGTTCTGCTTGTGCAGCAATCGTCGGGGAAATATTTTCGGACGTTGGAATTGAGGTTTTTGGGGTGGTGGTGGGTGGATTTTCTGTGGTTGTGGTTGGGGTAGGGTTTGATGTCGCCGGCATTCCTCCGGTTAAGCCAAATCCGGCTAGGGTTGCTGTCCAGTCTCTATTGGGGTCCTGTTGGCTTAGAAACGCCGCCAGTGCATCTAAAGGAACCATCGCCGGAATTTGTGTCGTCGGCGGTGGTTGTGATCGTTGTGGGCTTGGCGGCCTCGATTCGGCTGCTGGCTGGGGTTCAGACGAGGCCCCGCCGGCGGTAGATGCTCGGTTGATGGTTGCCTTCTTCTTTGCCATGGCTGTACCGGCGGTGATTTGCGGCGGTTTCTTTAGTGTGTGGTAGTTTTTCGGAGTAGGGGTTGCGGTTGTGGGAGAGAGAGTGCAGGTGAGGGTTTGTAAAGTGAAGGGGAGTAGGCGGTGGGGTGTTTTATAGGGTGGTAGGCAGTTGAGGGTTATGACCGGTTGCAGGCGGTCGTTCGGTTGAGACGCTTCATGTGGGAGGTGGTTGTGCTTGCTGGCAGCCGATTGGACGTTGCTTGTCACGTCCCTGCCTCACGCGCCTCCCAGTCTCTGCACTCGCCTGCAAAGCTGCAACACACCCAAAATTCAAACTTTACTCAACTCCCTCTTCTCAATTAGCTAGAAATAGAAAAAGTAAATAAAAGGCTCTTTAATATAATTCAGAGTTTCACCTAAGTGGCAACCTCGTGGTCAGTACGAACTCCGAATTAATATTTAAGATCCGAAAAAAATCTTTTTGTTGTTTTTCTTTCTTGTCTTAAATTAAATTACCAAATATTTACAATATTTACATCATTACTAAGGGTATTTGAAGTTTTACCTGGTCAGTAAGTACATTACATATGACGTTAACCAGGTGGAACTTCAAATCCCTTTCCTACTGGTCATTTAGATGCTCTTAAAGTGTAGTGGAATTTCTTCCACTACACACACTTCTTCATTTTCCCTATATATTTTTAATCTATGTCCATTAATGACAAAAGGTTCAGAGTTAGGGATACTCCCTGAAATCTCGACCGCTCCATTAGCACGTAATGCAGTGATAATATAAGGTCCTGCCCATTTGGATTTGAGCTTCCCAGGCATCAGCTTCAGTCTTGACTGGAAGAGTAGTACTTTCTGACCAACCTGAAGATCCTTGGTTCTCAGATTTTTGTCGTGCCACATCTTTGTTTTCTCCTTGTACCACATGGCTGAGTCGAATGACTCCAATCTGAGCTCTTCCAGCTCTTGCAGTTGCAGCTTCCTTTCCTCTTCACAGGCCTTAGCATCCACATTAACCTGTTGTACTGCCCAGTATGCTCGGTGCTCAATTCCCACTGGCAAGTGACACATTTTCCCAAAGACGATGCGATAGGAGGACATCCCTATAGGAGTTTTGTATGATGTCCGATATGCCCACAGAGCATCTTCCAACCTTATGCTCCAATCTTTTCTGGATGGGTTGACTGTCTTCTCTAAAATGCTCTTTATTTCCCTGTTTGAGATCTCCGCCTGCCCGTTGGCTTGGGGGTGGTAAGGACTGGATAGGCGGTGATGAACTCCGTACTTCTTCATCAATGCTTCGACCGTTCGGTTGCAGAAGTGAGTCCCTTGATCAGAGATGATTGCTCTTGGTATCCCAAACCGGCTGAATATATGACTCTTGAGGAACTTGGTGACTTCTTTGGATTCACAAGTGCTTGTGGCCTTGGCTTTTATCCATTTCGACACGTAGTCAACCGCCACTAAGATGTAGGAGTTCCCATAAGATGAGGGAAAAGGACCCATAAAGTCCATACCCCAGATGTCAAACACCTCACAAACTATTACTGGAACTTGCGGCATTTCATCTCTTGCGGAGATTCCACCGGTCAGTTGGCAACGGTCACAACCCTTGCATAACTCGTATGCATCTCTATTCAGGGTTGGCCAGTAGAATCCACTATCTAGCACTTTTCTGGCAGTCTTCCTAGGCCCGAAATGCCCTCCACATGCCAAGGAGTGGCAGTGCGTCAGTACATCCCGTTGCTCCCAGTCAGGAACACATCTTCTAATGACCTGGTCTGCTCCTGCCTTCCACAAGTATGGGTCGTCCCAGAAATAATACCTTGCTTCGCTCTTGATCTTCATCCTCTGAGCCTTTGTTACGTTTGGCACCATTGGCAGTTCCCCTGTTACTAAGTAGTTTGCCAAGTCCGCATACCATGGTTCCTGTCCCACTTTCTCCTTACCCTTGGTTGTTGCGTCCTGACCAGTAAGTCTCATCACTTCTTCCCAATTGATCTTCCTTGCGGAGAAAATTACTTCACATAAATGCTCTTCCGGGAATCGATCCCTTACATCTTCACTGTTCACTTCTTGTATTATTCTGCTCAAGTGGTCCGCTACCTTGTTCTCGACTCCCTTCTTGTCTTCTACCTCCCAGTCGAATTCTTGTAAAAGCAGCACCCATCTGATTAGTCGGGGCTTTGACTCCTTCGCAATGAGATACTTGATCGCCGCATGATCAGTATAGACGATGACTCTGGATCCCAGTAGGTACTGCCTGAACTTCTCGAATGAATAGACAACCGCCAACATCTCCTTCTCGGTGGTGTCATAATTTCGTTGGGCTTGATTCAGGGTTTTTGATGCATAGAATATCACGTACCTTTTTCCGTCTATCTTCTGACCCAGCACGGCCCCCACTGCATAGTCACTGGCATCGCACATCACCTCGAAGGGGTGATCCCAGTCAGGAGCCTGAATGATCGGTGCAGAAATCAATTTTTCCTTAAGGAGGTTAAAAGCAGCCTTGCAATGCTCATCGAAGACGAATTCCACCTCGTTCTGGAGAAGCCTGGTGAGTGGTTGGGCAATCTTGGCGAAATCCTTGATAAATCTTCGATAAAATCTCGCATGGCCAAGGAAACCTCTTATTCCTTTCTGATCAGTAGGGAAGGGTAGTTTGGATATGACATCCACCTTAGCTTGATCCACCTGGATTCCTTTTTCCGACACCACGTGTCCTAGGACAATTCCTTCTGTAACCATAAAGTGGCATTTCTCAAAGTTCAAGACCAGACTCTTTGCTTGACACCTTCCTAGCACCATATCCAAATGTTGCAAGCACGAGTCGAAAGAGTCTCCATAGACAGTGAAATCATCCATAAAGATCTCTATACAATCTTCAATCAAGTCCGAGAATATGCTCATCATACACCGTTGGAAAGTACCGGGGGCGTTGCATAGGCCAAATGGCATACGCCTATACGCATAGGTTCCAAACGGGCACGTGAACGTGGTCTTATCCTGGTCCTCCGGGTTCACATAGATTTGAAAGTATCCACTGTACCCATCCAAAAAGCAGAAGTACTTCCTCCCAGCCAGTCGCTCCAGCATTTGATCGATGAATGGCAGGGGGAAGTGGTCCTTCCTGGTTGCAGCGTTCAGCTTTCGGTAATCTATACACATTCGCCAACCAGTAACTAGTCTGGTGAGCACTAGTTCATTCCTTTCATTCTTAATCACCTGGATCCCTGACTTCTTGGGGACCATATGGATTGGGCTAACCCATTCATTGTCTGGCACCGAGTATATAATGCCCAGTGAGAGCAACTTCAAGATTTCCTTCAGTATCTCTTCCCGCATGTTTGGGTTCACCTTTCTTTGAGAGTCCCTATGCGCCTTGGCTCCATCCTCTAGCCTAATGTGGTGCATGCAGACGTCCGGGCTTATACCTACCAGGTCCGTAAGGCTCCATCCAATAGCCTTCTTGTTTTTGCTCAGCATGGTCAGTAGTCTTGCCTCTTGTTCTTCAGTCAACCCGCTGTTGATGATTACGGGGAATGAGTCTTCCTCTCCTAGGTAGGCATACTTAAGGGTTGCTGGCAACTTTTTCAACTCCACTTGCGGGGGTAGTGTGTCCGTAGGTAGAGGGTTCTTCTTTGAATCCTCCTCTTGTTCCTGTTCAGCATCTGATTTTTCCTCCATACTGGCCGGTACCACGGCCCCTACGGATCCTGCTAGTTCTGACTTCTGACAGAATTCCATAATTGCTTCCTCGATCTCTTCGTCAGTCAACCCTCGGCTACTGATCAGATCACACCATGAGGCTGCTTCCACATCAACCTGGGCATACACATCCAAGGCTTGGAGCTTTTCCTGCAATAATTCGGTCTCAAGAAATTCTTGGACTAGGGGGTCAATTACATCAACATAACATAGATTTTCAGAATCTATTGGTCTCTTCATGGCTTCGTTGATGTCAAAGACAAATTTCTCACCATTAAAGTCAATGCATATTGTCCCTTCGGCCATATCCACAATTGTCTTAGCCGTTCTTAAAAATGGTCTTCTAACAATATCCCGCTAGACTCCCTAGCTTCTGGTTCACTCATTTTAATGACATAAAAATCCGCGGGATAAGTAAAGTTCTGTATCCTGACCAACACATTTTCTAACACACCCTCAGGATTGATACACGACCTATCAGCCAGTTGGATTAACACCCTAGTATTTGACAATTTTACCCCTTTTAACCGATTATAAATGGATAACGGCATAACATTGATAGATGCTCCTAAATCACACATTGCATGCTCGATTTTCACATCTCCAATCGTTATGGGTAGGGTGAACATACCTGGGTCGGCTCTCTTGGGTGGTAGCTTCTCCTGTACAATGGTTGAGGCTATTCATTCCACCATGATCTTTCCATCCTCCTGGGCTTTCCCAGCTATGAACTCTTTTATAAACTTCCCCAGGGGGGCAGTCTCACGGCTTGGAGAAATGGTATGGTGACATCCAGCTTCCCAAAGATTAACATGAAATCCACAGGGTTTTCCTTCTTCCTTTTCGTCACAAACCGGTATGGAAACGGTTTTTCTCCCTTAGCCTCTCCAGTCAATCCTTGTGGATTTCCCGTTTGTGCCTCCCGGGTTCGCGGGTCTGATGTGGGTATTACCCCTCCCGGTTGCTCATTCCCAGGTTGTGTTTCTCCCTCCTTTTCTTCCACGGTAGGCTCCTTGTTTAGAAAAAACGGATCCTCCATCTGAGGCAGAGGCCTCTTGAGCTCTTCCGCTGGGATGACGTCGCTCAGCACCCCTTCTCTACTAGACTCCCCGACAGGCTTCTTGAGCTGAGGTCCGTTGTAAGCTGTTCCGGACCGCAGTGTAATCTTGCTCACATTTGCCTTTTCCGGTACATGGACTGTAGATGGGAGTTTCCCTGAGTTCCCTTCATTTCGCCCACTAAGTTAGCGAGCTGGGCCAACTGCCTGTTCATCATATCCATATTTGTCCTATGCTCCTTCTGGGCACTTTGCATTCCTTGTATTGTTTCATTACTGGACTGCAAGTCATTTTTAATGCTTTGCTGCGAGGCAAGCATTTCTCCCATCATGTCCTCCACGGACCTCCTCGACCTGTTTGGGTGATGGAATTGGCTCGAGCTCTGATGCTGGTTATACTGAGGTGGTGGGTTTGACTGGTAGCCTGAGAAATTTTGTTGGTTTTGGTTCGGTGGGTACTGGTTATACTGGGCAGGAGGGTTATACTGATCGTGGTTGTGCTGGTACTGACCTTGGTTTTGGTGGTGGGTGTTATGTTGAGGCCCTGGGTTAAATTGGTGCTGGTTTCTGGTTTTGATTGTGGTTTTGGTTTTGGTAGTTTCGCTGATGGGGTGGCACATAGGTAGGGTTCGGGTTCTGGTTTTTAGAGTTTGGTTCTGAGGATGCTGGTTTCTTCCTACCCAGTTAGACTGGTAGTCAAGGTTTGTTGGTCCGCGGTTGGGATATTGGTTCGGTTGGATGTTGGGCTGATTTGGAGCCTGATTTTGGTTCTGATTCTGATTCCCATCTCCCCATCGAAAATTTTGGTGGTCCCTCCACGGTGCATCTCTTTGTTTCCCCGGAATCCAATTGTCGTTGGAATTGTAGTAACCTGCGGCATTCGCTTGCTCCACATCCAGCGAGTTGTCCGGCTGATCATACGGTAGTGCTGGGGCTTCTTGGCCTCCAGTTGGAGAAGGTGGTGGAGTGTTCTGTTTGATTGTTGTCAGCAGTTCCTTCTTTAATTCCTCCATCTTCAAGTCCATCCGTTCCTCCTGGTCAGTAGCCGAAGCACTCGCTACCCTTTCTCTGCTGTACCCATCTCTCGCGTTGTCGTACGTCTTCTTCGCATTCAACAGCTTGCGTAGCACCTTTTTGGCTTCACTCACTCTCAACTGGGTGAAATCACCTCAGACGATGAATTTGCCAGATCCTTGGTTTCTTTGTTCATCCCCTCATAGAAGGTGTGGTGCACCTCTATCTCCTTCATGCGATGGTTGGGGCATGACTCCAGAAGGCTCATGTACTTCTCCCAGTACTCGCTCAGGGTTTCATCATATTCTTGCCTTATGCACGATATTTTCCACTTCAATGCACTTGTCTTCGAAGATGGGAAAAATTCGGCTAGGAATACTGACTTGAAGTCGGCCCATGTATTGATGGAGTCGGCTGGCAGGCGCATGAACCAAGTGTTGGCCTCTCCCTTCAAGACAAAAGGCAGGGCCTTCAGTCTGTAATCGTCCTCGCTCGCTCCTGCTGGCCGCCTCTGTGCCTTACAGATTTTGCAGAACTCATTTAAGAATTCGTATGGTCCCTCGTAGCTCTTCCCACAGTACGTCGGTAAGATTGCGATAACGTGGGGTTTCACATCACAGGCGGTCTGGCCTGGGGTGACCACTATGGCTTGTGGGGGATCTCCGTCGGCATGTGCGGTAAGTGTCGCGAGCTCGGGATCGTCCTCACCATGGTCAGCCATCCTCACTAGTGTCCTTACTGGTTGGGGTGGAAGCTCCGGGAGCTGGTACTCTAGCTCCTCTTTTTCTTCGTCGCTACTCGTGCCTAGGTCGGACAGTGCTGTCGACAGGCCAGAACGAGTGGTAACGAGTATTGTTCCTCTGGGAAGTATCCTTGGTCTCCACTGCCCAGGAGCCGAGCCACTTCTCATAAACTGAAAACAAAAAGAAAAGAAAAATTATAAACAGTATGTACACCAAAAAGATCACACACAATAACAGGTATGAACGCCATCCATCCCCGGCAACGGCGCCATTTTGAAGTGGTCAGTTCTCTGTCCTTGATGGTTTCGCATGTGGAATTGGAGTGTATCCAACTAATCAGGAAGAGATTCCCGACCCAGCTGAGTCGTTGATACGACGACCGAGACCTGACTTCAAACAAATTTCCTCAACCCACTTCTACTGATTAGTATAGCGGAGGTAAGGGTCGAATCCCATGAGGATGGACACGTTTAGATAACTGTGGTGACTTTCCTGGGTGTTTGGTTAGCTACCACGCTTGGGTTGAGATTTTACCTAGACAGGAAATAAGGTAGTACTCTACTGACTAGTATGCGGGAAAATAACAGACATGTGGGAGTGTTCGTGAAAATAGGGGACAAGGTGTATCAGAGACATATGGAAAGTAGACAGTTACTAAAAGAGGAAAGTTAGACAACAAGGTGTATCTGATGGCTGGGGGCTTTCTGACAAGTCTGGATAGTACCTCTGAAAAGTAGGGAACAAAAGTAAAAAGTAACTTAAAAGTAAAAGTGGACCAAATAAAGTTGATTTTGACGTTTTCTTCTTCACCAAGTATTAACATAATTCAGATAAACACAAACACCATAACTAAACTTCAGATTCATGAATTCAAACTCAAGATCCATCGATTAAAATGCTTAAACTTGAATTAAACGGTAAACTGCAACTTTTACTTCTACTGACTGACATGCAAGGTGGTAATCACGGCGCAGAAAAGAAACTCATGCACGAAAACTTGACTAACTTAGCTACAACTTCAATTCAACAGCTCTCGACAAGAAATAAAACTTAGAAATTGAATGCAATAACTAAATCTAACTTCCCTAGGCAGAATGAAGCAAACTCAAACCAAAGTGACATGCGAAATAGAAACTTCATAATGTAAAAGCTGGAAATTAACAAGGTACTTCAAAAGAGCTACAGCGATGAGTGTTTGCAGAATAACTAACGATGAAAACAAGTAAACTTTAACTAAGAAAGCGATTAAGATTTTTTTTGCCACTCCGGGCGATGATACTACTATACTACTACGACGACTGGCTGGAAAGGCGGACTGATGACTTCTCCGGCAGACTCTTGGACGTCAAGTGACCATGGTTGTGGCGAGGAACGAGAGGTAGGATAATGTTAAAGGATTGATTTTCTAGAGAGAATTCTACTAAGTATGACTTTCGAGCTTGGCTTTTCTGCGCACTCTTCTCTCTCTCCAAATGGCTTCTTTTATAGGGAGGCTTGCCCTTGCTTTTAGGGTCGACTTCTCCCGCATTTTGACCTTTTTGCCCTTGTAAAATAACCATCCCAGCTATCCTCCTTCCCCATCTCGAGCCTTTTCTCTGGCATGCATTCTGGTCAGTATCGCACCCTTCTAGTGCCCTTTTTACTTGCGTCACACGAATCGTCACCTACTGGCTTGGATCCTTCAATCCTGCAGATAATACATGTATTTCACGACATACTGACCAGTAACCAAGGCTTAGAATACGACTTATCAGTCATATATTCAACAAGGTTGACTATTCAACTCAAACTCAACTTCATATCGCAATTAGGTCACAAAGAATATTGCAATAAATCACTCATCATTTAATCCACATATATCATAGCATTAAAAGCATTTAATGCAAAAAATTTCACGTCTCAAAAATTAGGGTTCGAAAAAGTGTGATGTTACATCCTACCACTCTTAAAAGAAATTTTGTCCCGAAATTTTGTACCTTCATGGGAAGAGTTCCGGGTACAGTTCCATCATCTTATCTTCGAGCTCCCACGTGGCTTCCTCATATTCGTGGTTTATCCAAAGTACTTTTACACTGGCAATAGATTTGTTCCTTACTCATAGTGAATCACATGTTTCGGGTCGCTCCTCGTAACTCAAATTCGGATTCAAAGCAACTTACTCATAGTGAATCACATGTTTCGGGTCGAACACGTACTTCCGCAACTGCGACACATGAAAGACGTTGTGTACGTTCCCAAGGTTTGGCGGTAGCGCTAATCGATAGGCTACGGGTCCTACTCCTTCAAGAATTTCATAAGGACTGATAAAACGTGGTTTCAACTTTCCTTTAACACCGAAACGCGTTATCCCTTTCGACAGGGATACCTTGGGAAAAACCTTGTCGCCGGCTTGAAATTGCAAGTCGGTCCGTCGGACATCAGCGTAAGACTTTTTCTGTCTTGGGCTTCCTTCATTCTCACACGGATTTGTTGAACAATTTCAATCATCTCCTCGATTGCGTCGGGTCCGAGTACCCTTCGTTCGTCAACTTCATCCCAGTAGAGCGGTGATCTACACTTTCTTCCATATAATGCTTCATATGGCGCCATGTTAATCGTTGCTTGAAAGTTGTTGTTGTTAGCAAATTCAATCAGCGGTAGTGCGGTCTCCCAACTTCCGCCTCGGTCGAGCACCACGGCTCTTAGCATATCCTTGAGAGTTTGTATCGTCCTCTCGGATTGCCCATCGGACTGCGGGTGAAACGCCGTGCTAAAGTTCAATCGTGTACCAAGCTCGCGCTGTAGACTAATCCAAAATTTTGAAGTGAACTTCGGGTCACGATCAGACGTAATCGTCACTGGGACTCCATGCAATCGCACGATTTCTTTTATGTAGATACGAGCTAGTCTGTCCGATCCATGAGTTATAGGAATCGGTATGAAATGCGCACATTTGGTGAGTTGTTCTACAATCACCCAAATGGCGGTGTTTCCTTTGAGGGTCTTTGGAAAGGCCGTCACGAAATCCATGGTGATGTGCTCCACTTCCACTCTGGTATTTCCAACAGTTGTAATTTTCCATACGGTCGTTGATGTAAAGCCTTCACCTGTTGGCAGGCTAAGCAACGCTCCACAAATGTCGCGATATCCCTCTTCATGCCATTCCACCAAAATGACTTCTTCAAGTCTTGGTAAATCTTCGTGCTTCCAGGGTGAGCAGTGTATGGAGTCTCATGAGCTTCACTCATGATTTCGTTCTTGAGTTCCTCGTTGTCGGGCACGCATAGTCTTCCTTCAAAGATGAGAGCATTATCGGACTCCTCGCTAAAATTTCTCGATTTGCCCGTTCTCACTTCCACTCAAATCTCTTTGAGATTCGCATCCATTCGTTGCGCTGCAACGATTCTTGTTTTCAAGTCTGGCTCCACCACTAAGGTGGCGATTCGTCCTTCCACAGTTCCAGGTGCCCTTATCACTTCCAATCGCAATTTACTAAACTCTCGTATCAAACTTTCCTCTTCCGTCAGGAAAGCTAGTTGCGAATGGTCCTTTCGGCTCAAAGCATCTGCCACCACATTTGCTTTGTCGGGGTGGTAATTGATACCACAATCGTAGTCCTTCACTAGTTCGAGCCACCTTCGTCGTCGCATGTTTAAGTCCTTCTGCTCGAAGAAGTATTTCAAGCTCTTGTGGTCCGTAAAGATTTCACATCGAACTCCATAGAGATGATGCCTCCAAATCTTTAGGGCATGTACCACTGCTGCTAACTCCAAATCGTGTGTTGGGTAATTCAACTCGTGTGGTCTCAACTGTCGTGACGCGTAGGCGATCACCTTGTTGTTTTGCATCAACATGCATCCTAGTCCAACCTTCGAAGCATCGGTGTAAACTACGTAGTTCACTCCAGACTCTGGCACAGCTAAAACTAGCGCGGTGGTCATTTTCTCCTTTAGGAGCTGAAAGCTTGCTTCACATGATGGGGTTTGGTGCCCCTTGCACAGCGGAAGACTTGTACAAAACAAATAAATCAGATAGGATCTATTAGACCGATTATGCGATTAATCAATTCACATGTTAAACAGATAATTGCATGCTAGAATGCAAATAATACATGCTTAGAAAATATAAATCCTAAACATGAATTCTACGGTTTAGAGTTACCGATTTGATTCTCCAAAGAATCGTCGATTGCTTGCGCCTTCTCCACGTGATGATCTTCAATACTAGACCATGGATCTTTTCTCTGGTTCCTGAACTGTATTCCAATATCAGTGTGGGCTGATCTTACTAGAATACTAGGACTTAAATAAAGAAGACAGAAGAAATCCTTTTTGGAAAAGGAGTGGAATTCGAAAATTCCTACAGCTGGGGAGCTGAAATTTTCGAAAATTACAAAATAATGAAATTGTGATTATTCTGTCTCCTTTATTCTCCTATTTATATTAAGTTCCTTATTGGCCCAGACAGGGATCTATGGAAGGTTTTGGATATGGGCTCGCCCAATTAGCTTTTTACTAATTAAATTGAACCCCAATTTAATATAAGCTTATATTGGAATATTACGAGCAGCCACTACAGAAGTAATATTGTACTCCCCATCCAAATCCGAAATTACAAGTAATCCGGGGTTCCATTATTTATATTATTTATTTCCCGCGCTTAAGATATAAATGTCCATTAATTAATTAATGTCTGCTATGGACTTAATTAATTAACATCTTATTAATTCCAAGAGTGGACTTAGCAAGAAACACTTATTTATTATTCATAGAGTAATAAAACTCTAACTGGCCAGTTTCCCGAATAATAAAACCTTGTTCGAGCTCCTCTTGAGGACATTATCAAACGAGACTCACCTCGTGCACGATTCAACATAATAGCAATCCTAGCACCGCTAGATATTAATCACCACTACCCAATATATCAGGATTATTGGGTTGCGAAAAACCCGCACCATTTGATAAGTCAAAGTAGTGCATAATCAATACCGTATGCTCAATGCTAACGTATGTAGATTAAGAAATAGCATTTTATCAAGACCTAGTCTTTCAGTAGATAGCATAAAGACACGTCTTGCTGTTAGATCCATTCAGTGCTATACCACACCAACGTCATCTTATTTCAGTAAGGCTTAGAAATAATCGGACTGACATTGCAACCTTTCACGATAGGTAGTCTAAGCCTATCTGGGTTGTGAAATTCTTCTTTTTCTTTTGCAAAGCATTGCATAGAACCGACTGTGTTACCTTAAAGTGGACGACGCCCACAACCAGTCTACTAAGCAAAAGACTTAGACTTTGTTTGCTTCTTATACATTCAAATGTTTATAAAACATCTTCTAAATGCACAAGAAAACACAATGTAATAATATATTGATTCTATTCGTGCGAAACTGCTCGAATAATACTGAATCGGGTTAAAAGTGGATTATAGAGTTTTACGTATACAAGCAAGATTCTATTCGAGCGAAACTTGCTCGAAACATGCTTTTCAGTATACCAAACCTAACAATCTCCCACTTATACTCAAAACATGCTTTCGAGTATACCCACTGCCAAAAACTCTCCCACTTATACACAAAGCAGGTATTGGTACTAGATATATCGAACCACCATTCATTTCACATCATGTTTGAACTTGATTCCACAAAGGCATTTTATGTGAAAAATCTGCTTAGTTGTTCTCTGATCATATCTTTTCCACCATAATGTCTTTGCTGCGTACTTGATCTTTAATTAATTTCATCTCTGTATGTGATTGCTTAGCTTTATTAGCTCGTGTGTCCCTTGAGTTAGCCTTCACTAGAGTCATACTCCAAATGTAATACTCATAGGCATATTCAAACTTACGATTAAAGCTATTAGGAAGATACTCCTAAGGTGAACACATTTTCAGAGGATGACTTACTCGATCACTGATTAGTCATAAAACTAAGTCAGTGTAACCCCAAGGACATTACATGAATGACTGGTAAACTAGAATATAGCAATTAGTCTTTCTCAAGCACTATGGTATACTCTTTACCTCAGTCAAAGTCCTTTGCCATGGTTAATATGATATATACTCGTCATGCATAAGCACAATTAATATCAAACTTAGTACACATTATAGCATACATGAGACAACTATCTCCGAACCTAGTCTCATAATTCTTGATCTCACTAAGCGTCAAACGACACTTGACTAGAGACAAGACAATTCCATCTTGAAAGGTATAAACCTTTTCATGGAATTTCTAATGCTAAAATGTTCTAAGCAATGTGTAGGTATATGATTCCTAAGAGAATCTCAACATTCTTTCTAGCAATCTTAAAAAGGACTTAGATGCAAAGAATGCAATTAGTTTCTCTTAAATCCTTTACCTTAAACTGGGCAGACAACCAGTTTCCTACGCCAGATGTCAATCTTAGTTGTTTGCAACTTTTGTAGATTTCATCATCGTAGAGTACCAATAATACCATATGTAATGCACTTTCAACTTCCTTGTGCTTACTGCACCGTTAAGGACACAAGTCAAATTCCAAATATTTGACAATTTTGATAAAACACATATACTCTGATTTAGATGCTTGCCTAAGACCACGAAGGTCTATATAAGCCTCCAATCATGCGTTTCTTGTCCTTAATTACATATCCATTAGAATGTTCTAGTAGATGATTTCCTCAAGACTTCTATTTATAGAAGGCTGTCTTGACAATCATAATACATACATTCTAATTTATGTAAGTTCTGATAGACAATATGATTGAATAAATCCTGGCACAACGATAGCGAGAAGATAATTCTCTTTGGGTATAACCCATTGTCATTGTCTAGCCATTTGAGATCCACATTTACACTTGCAAAGATACTTGCTCCCACTGACTGACACAGCCTGTAGGTAGTATTGCAAGTCTTGTAAAACATGTTGTCTATCTTAGATTGTAATATGGAATCTAACACCTTTTCAAAGATGATTATCCAAATTAACCAATACTATATTGTAGTTAAAGGGATTATGTTCAAGTTAATCTATGACTGAGTCTTACGACACTCTTAGACCCATGAACTTGTTGTGTTCCAGCGGAACGCTCCCACTACGACATGGTTCTTACAATCTTAGGTACTAAAGTTGATTTTATTAGTGCAAAAGTTTCTAATGGTATGACTTCTTGGTAATGTGGAAAATTCGATATCTCTCTCTTTATTTTGAGAGTTATCACGCTGTTAGGCTTGAAGTTCATCTCTTGATCTTCATACAAGAATTATATCTTTGAAGATTACAGAACTTATAACCTTACATCATTTGGGACAAACCTTAAAACATGCCTCAGTACTCAACTCCAATTTCTTGGACACTTTTCCAACACGTGTTGGAACAACATTACACCTTGAGATGTGCTAGACTAGAGACGCTCTAGTCCACAACTCGTGTTTTGTAGAAGGTACTGATGTTGGTAGTTTCTTTAATGTTTATCCCATCAATGAAAAGATTTTAATGAGTACAACTCATCACTTAATCAAACTTGTCTTAGAAAGACTTCGATTCCTTCTTACATAACTATCCCATTCATTAGATGAATGCTTGGATTCGTTAATGGAGATTAGACTCCCGCTACTGATCATAACCCTTTGCTCGTCTCCTTATGGTGTAAACCATTGAGACTTGCTAGTCTTTCTATGTTGCACTTCTATAAGTATTCTGAATCTCTTGATAAATCAAATGATTCTAACTCATAGTGCATCAAGCAGACTTTCTCAACTCTCAAGCTATTTAACGAAATGTTAAAATCTTGATAGTCTAGATCAGTTCGAACAATTGCTAAGTATTTTCTTGGCCTTAAGACTAAGAGCCATAAATACTTTATCATTCAATGATTAAGAAGTTGATGTGTTGTTTAATACTCAACCTTGTCGCACTTATATTATTTTAATACTATGATGCCTTAAGCATCAACCATAAAACAATAGTTGAGCATTAATAGCTCCCACTGCAACAAAAACCTAACTGGATCAAGATCTCTTACTTAGAAGTTGCATTGTCATGTAAGTCATTGTCCTTCTATAAAATAGGTCAATCCAACTCACAAAGCATCTTTTCTCGCTTTAAACTAACTTTGATGACAATTCAGGCTCTCCCATTTTCATATCTAGTCTTTTGTTCAAATGAACTAGGACTTAAGAAAAATACAGCCTTTATGAATTCGTCATCTATCATGTTACTTTCCTCGAACAATAATATAACGACTATTAATCTGAAGATTTTCTACTTTTCAGTTAAACCTTCTTGTAGTCATTTCTTATTACTTTAGGCGATGACTTGTGTGTCAGAAACTATTTGAGTGATCAAAAGATCCTCAAAACATTCTGTCACTCTAGGATATTCCAATCGAATCATCTTGACAGATTCTATTTATATCCATCCTTCATCGTCATTAACCAAGACTTGTCGAGCTACTTAAAAGAAAAATAGCTTAACCTTATTCCTCAAAGAGCTTGTCAAGTACATGCATAATGCATTCTCGAACATTCTTCGTGGAATTGTGTCGAGGAAATGGAGGACATGAATCATTGAGTATAAACTCCAAGCTTTCAGCGATGAGAATCTTATCCATTTTCGTTTCCGGTCTACATAATTTAGGCATTCGAGTTTACTTTCTTTAAGGATCGCAGACAAATATTAAATGACATAATGAAGATTTGGCAAATAAACTTATTATCACATACTCATGCTCAATACATAATCGCAAATAACCACAAAACAATTATGTATCTTGCAACTGTAAAATTAAAATTTTGTACCCTCAAGCAGAGGTCAATACGCATTAAAATTTTAGCAATTTTACTGGTCACAACACCGACGAATAGTCCAGAGACCGCAGCACGGCATGGCCGCCAAATGTTGCCTAAGCACGACCATCAGATTTAGCATTACAGAATCTTGTTTCTACAACACACTCCCATAACAATGCTCATGTGCTGATAACAAAACCAAGCTATCTCATAAATTCTGTTTGAACTTCTGAAACTTGTAATTTCTTAGGATTATTGTCCCCACAGCATGGGTGGCGATAATATTAGAAACTACTTTCTAGTTCATACTATTTATATTTGAGAAGTCTGCCCTTATGAACTCGCTATTTCTTAGGATTATTGTCCCCACAGCATGGGTGGCGATAATATTAGAAACTACTTTCTAGTTCATACTATTTATATTTGAGAAGTCTGCCCTTATGAACTTGCTATTTCTTAGGATTATTGTCCCCACAGCATGGGTGGCGATAATATTAGAAAATGGCTTCATAAATTTGCAAACCAATGGATGGAGACCGTATACAACGCACTTGTTGTAATCATCACTTAGATATTTTTATATGGTTTTTGCATAATTATCACATAAGCAGATAAAGCAGATAATCCACTTAAAATAGATAAACACCAAATAAACAGATAAATCCATTTAATGCATGGCATTTAATCACACATGATAATTATCGAAAATTATTTAATCTAGTCAAGGGAGAATCAATTAAATAATTAAGTTTTATCTTGGATAATAATTATCCAAATTCATTTAGGATTTATCAGGATAGAGTCAACTATCTAAATCCACTTAGGATTATTCTAGATTTTATTTCGATAAAATCAAATCCTACATTTCAAGATAACGTTGATCTAGGATTATCATTATTTAAATCGCACTAGGATATTACTAGATAGAAACAATCCCATCATAATCCATAAGATAAAAATAAAATCCTATCAACCAAGATTTATACAAATCTTAATACTATTTAGAATAGACATCTAGAATATATCAAACATTGCTTAGGATTTCTTAGACAAACAAATTTATCTAAATCCAATTAAATAAAGATTTTCTTATATATCATTAACATCCTAATCTATCTAGGATATATATCCAAAAGATAAGGATAACTTGGATTAACACTTATTTTAATCCATCTAGGATTTGTCTTGATAGAATTAAATCTATTCAAATCCATAGGATAAAATAAATTAATATTAATATTATTCCTAATCCATCTAGGATTTAATCTTGGAGTAAATCCATATAAATCCATAGAATTAGATAATATTATATTATCATTGTTCAAATCTATTCAAGATTTATCTAGGAACAAATCCATACAAATCTATAAGATAAGAATAAAATATTACATTATCACTATCCAAATCCATCTAGAATTTATCTATGAATAAATTCATATAAACTCATAGGATAAGAATAAAATAATATTTTACTATCTAAATCCAACTAAGATTTGTCTAGGAATAAATCCATACAAATCCATAGAATATAGATAAAAACTTAGATTATTATTTTCCAAATATAACTAGGATTCATCTAGGAATAAAATCCATATAAATCCATTTAAACAAGGAAAGAATCTAATTAATCCATGATTTGATACAAAATCAAATCTTATATAATATATTAAATCCACAAAAGATATATTCAAATCTTATTTCCAAATTAATCTTGAGCAGTCTGGTGTATTTAAATCTGTAATAATAATAATAATAATAATAATAATAATAATAATAATAATAATAATAATAATAATAATAATAATAATAATAAAAAGTAAGTGAGTGATGTGTGAAAACGAATAATACAAGTACTACACTGCCATCAACTTAAACTGATAATATGTCATATTAAAGGCTATTCGAAGCATGACATAAAACATGTCATGGTAACACAATAAATAATTCTTTATTATAACATTCCTAAAACTAACGATGAAGTAAAGACAAAATATTCCATCTACTGGATTTAGTATGATATTAGGTCATAATAAAGACAAATCGAAACATAATAAAAAAATGTCATATTACACTCGACAAACTAAGTAATTATAAAATAGGTCATACTTATTACATTTGAAAAAATAACAAGGAATCCTGGATTTAGAATGACCTAAGGTCATACTAAACACAAAACAAAGCATAACAGATAAATTTGAAGCATAATAAACTCATTGTGAAAAACTGAAAACATTCATAAAACTTAAAACAATGACAATCACAGGTACCAAAATATGAAACTGAGCATAACAAAAAAATGAAAATAAAAAAAAACCGACATGAACACATTATGCCGACTGATTATGAAATTTCATCATACTAAAGTAATATTATATTGAATAAAAAAATAACATGTATTCTCAAGAATGTCATCGGAGGATAATTGATTATCTACATGCGAAGTAGAATGTGATTCAGATTCCATTTTTGGATTGAAGTCACAAAATCCTATGTCGTGACATAACCCAAAATATTTTGTTATCAAAACATTAAACAAAATCAATGAAAGTTCATAAACTTAAATTGTAGTATATTATATAATTACCGCCCGCTGAATTGAAAAGGATGCGAGAAACGATGGTCTAAAAGTATTAACTTACAGTATATATGGGATCTGGAACAAGTAAAACAATTGGAACAGATTGATGCAGCGACGAAATGGTTAAGGCTATTAACAATTCGAAGATATGAAGAAGTTGAATGGAAGATCGAATGACGAATATAGAAGATATTAAAAAGTTGAAGTTATGGAATGTTAATTCAATTTACACGCATTTGATTTGTTAGTGATATGCAAAATTATAGGCTTCTCCTAGCAGCCGATTAGATGGATGGGCATAATTAACCTTTTATGATTTTTACTGATTAAAATAATAATATTTAAGAAATTAATACAACCATTAGATATGCTAATCTTAAGATTGAGATCGCCTAATCCTAAGGACCAACAAACCGTCTGTATTTCTTTATTTAAAGTCATTCTTGTTTTGATCAAAATCATATATATATATATATATAAACTTAATATTTAGCAAATTAACAATTAGACTTTATCAATTAAAAGTGAATTTATTACTGAATGGATACAGAATTCCGTATTTAAGATTTTGTAATGTATAATCAATTATAATCAGAATACATAATTGCGTACATAAGATTTAGTAATTGGAGTTTATAAACTTGATTTCATTAATCATTTCTGAATCAGAAAACAACCTTCTGTAATTAAGGTTTAAGATTTAGTTATGTATAACTATGTTTTATAATCCACGATTTAGAAATTTTAATATATGATTAAAATTTAAAATTAATAAATTTATTAAATTCTATATCAATTTATAAAATTAAATATATTAATTTTAGTTATTACAAATAAAAATATAATATTTTATGTATAAAAATAGATTAAGCACATTTTAATTAAGAAAATGTATTTGATGAAATAATATTTCATTAACATATAATTAAATATTTAGATATATATTAATATCAATTGCTGGTGCATATAATATGGATATATACATAAAATTATTAATATTTAGTAAAAATAAACTATAATGAGTAATACATACTAAAATAATCCATTAAACTTTAGATGAAACTACCAACTCCTACTACCACCATCTTGTATCTTTTAAGAATTGAAACTATTTCCAATTAGGGGTGTCCCTTAAATATAAAAATTTTCTAAACTTTTCATTAGGGTGTCCACAATTCACTAATACCACTTTCACTAATTTTCTCTTCATATCCATTTTTCTTTCTCTCTCTTCTACTTTATGAATTCTTCTCTCTTACTTTACTAGTTTGCATTAAAATCCATACCTTTTCAAAATATAATATTCAAGGAAGGAGGTAGTATATTACTCCCTCCGTCCCAAAAAAATATGAGCAATAGGTATGGCATGGGAATTAAAACAAAATTAGTAAAGTAAGATGAGGAGAATGGTATGGTAAAGTAAGAGAGATGAGGAGAATGGTAGTTAAAGTAGTGATAGTGGATACTGGAGCCTACATTATTAAATTGATATAACTTTCCAAAAATGGAACACACGTATTTTTGTGGGACGGACGAAAATGAAAGGTGCACATATTTTTATATGACGCATGGAGTATAAAAATAAGTACAAATTTAGTGATTGTAAAAGTATAATTAAAATGTAGAAAATATATACTCCATCCGTCCCTGAACAGTATGCACATTTAATTTGACACGAGTTTTAATGTATAATTGGTAAACTAAGAGAGAAATGTAAGTAGAGTTAGCGGAGAGTGGGTTGTACACCATTGGTAGTTTTGTGTAATGGTATAAGCTATAAATAAAATGATATGTATGTATAATGTGTTGTTTAACTATTCTAAAATAAAAAAGTTCATACTTTATAGGAACCGACTAATAAGAGAATAGTTCATACTTTCCAAGGACGAAGGAAGTATTATAATTATCAATTTCTTGAAAGAATATAAAATTAAAATGAATTACTCCTCCCGTCCCTGAAAAGTATAAAATACTACCTCCGTCCCGCATTATATTTACTTTTCTGCACTCGTTTTATAAAAATGATAATAGATAGTTAAAGTGGGGAAATAGTAAAGTAAGTCTTCTATAAAAATTATACGCTCGGATTTTGCACTGTTTTAAGGACTTTATTTGGTATGTTTTTAATGTCAAAATCATGATTCATGTCCATATTTTGCATATTTTCACTATATTGGTATTTTGACGTGTTTTGTGAGTTTTGTGCATATTTGAGCTTAAAAAGAGCGTTAAAAGCAGAACCCCTTTTAAATGTAGAACATAGAACCAAATAAAATAGATCATTATAAAAGAACATAAGGTTATTATAAGATCATTTTTAATTCATTATAGAAAATTTGCATTTTAAAATACACTAAAAAAATCCAAAAATAAACTAGTTCATTTTAAGAATCAGATTACTATATTGAAGTAATAATGAAATAACAATGACCTTAATGGTCTCCTACAATGAACTATTTTCATATAAATCTATGTTCTGCATTTAAGATTGGTTCTATGTTGATCACAATCCTATATATATATATATATATATATATATAGAGTCCTATTAACCACAAATCCACCCTTAAAGACCGAACTAGAGACCAAATTAGGGCCACTCATTTTTCTTAATCTTATGGTTATGATTAATTTACAATTAATTTAATATTTTATTAAATATAAACTTTTTTTTATTTATTTTATTTATTTTATTTTTATTTTTTTTTAATTTTTTTTTTTAGTTTTTTTATTTTATTTTTTTATTCGATAAAAACTTGTTGGGGTAAATAATGAACTATATTCACTACATAATGAACTAAATGAATGTATGTTATGAACTTATTACTTCATTCAGTCGTGCTATTACTTCATTCCGTTAGTTTATTACTTCATTTATTCATGCCATTACTTCATTCTATTAGTTTAGTACTTCATTCCGTTAGTTTATTACTTCATTCAGTCATGCTATTACTTTATTCCATTAGTTTATTACTTCATAATGTGTTATGCCATAATTATCTTTCAGTTGGGTTTAGGGTTATTACTTCATTCCGTTAGTTTATTACTTCATTCAGTCATGTTATTACTTCATTCCGTTAGTTTATTACTTCATTCAGTCATGTTATTGTTATGAGCTTATTACTTCTTTCAGTCGTGCAATTACTTCATTCCGTTAGTTTATTACTTCAATTATTTATGCTATTACTTCATTCTGTTAGTTTATTACTTCATTCAGTCATGTTATTACTTCATTCCATTAGTTTATTACTTCATAATGTGTTATGACGTAATTATCTTTCAGTTGGGTTTAGGGTTATTACTTCATTCCGTTAGTTTATCACTTCATTCAATCATGTTATTACTTCATTCTATTAGCTTAGTAGTTCATTCCGTTAGTTTATTACTTCATTCAGTCATGTCATTACTTCATTCCGTTAGTTTATTACTTCATTTCATTAGTTTACTACTTCATTTCATTAGTTTACTACTTCATTTCATTAGTTTATTACTTCATTTTATTATTTTATTACTTCATAATGTGTTATGACATAATTATCTTTCAGTTGAAGTAAATTCAGTATATAATGAATGCGAAAAATTACTTCATAACATACATTCATTTAGTTCATTAGGTAGTGAATATAGTTCATTATTTACTCCAACAAGTTTTTATCGAATAAAAAAAAAATTCTAAAAAATTTTTTTTTTTTTTAAATTTTAAACAAATTTTTTTTAAATATAAATTAAAAACGTTTTTATTTAATAAAATATTAAATTAATTCTAAATTAATCATAATCATAAGATAAAGAAAAATGAGTGGTCCAAATTTGGTCTCTAGTTCGGTCTTTAAGAAGGGTTCGACATTGATCACAACTCTATATATATATATATATATATATATATATATATATATAGGGGTGCGTTAGGCTCCTTTGCACCCTAAGTGTCCTATTTCCTTCTTAATCTCAACCCTTGGATCCTTAAATTGGATGGTTGTGATCAATGCATTATTAGTCTATAATGTTGCATTATTAGCTGCTGTGCATTATTAGAATGAAAATGTGCATTATTAGTCTATAATGTTGCATTATTAGCCGCTGTGCATTATTAGAATGAAAATGTGCATTATTAAATGACACGTGGCATTAATCTAACCGTCAGATGACAAAATCGTGGGGTTAGGATTAAGAAGGAAAAAGGACAAAAGATATGAAAAGGATTTGAATACATCCCTATATATATATATAGGTTTGTGTTAAAATGACAACCCCTCTTAAAATGACAATGTGGCAACGCTTATACAGCAATATTATAAACGCTACACAGCAATATCCAACACGTTAGACAGCAATTTATAAATTGCTGTCTAACGTGTTGGATATTGCTGTTCAAGAAAAATTGTTGTTTAAAGGCCAGCAGATTGCTGCTCGTCTTTTTTGGGGTTTTTTTTTTTGCCACGTGGCAGCTTATTATTCGTCCACGTGTACAAATGATTGGCTAGAAATGGTGGTATGGTGTTATTTTAAGGGGTGGTGGCACCCTAACATGCCCCTATATATATATATATATAGGTTTGTGTTAAAATGACAACCCCTCTTAAAATGACAACGTGACAACGCTTATACAGCAATATTATAAACGCTACACAGCAATATTCAATACGGTAGACAGCAATCTATAGATTGCTGTATAGTGTGTCGGATATTGCTGTTCAAGAAAAATTGCTGTTTAAAGAACAGCAGATTGCTGCCCGCCTTTTTCCAGAATTTTTTTTATTTTTTTTGCCACGTGGCAGCTTATTATTCGTCCACGTGTACAAATGATTGGCTAGAAATGGTGGTATGGTGTTATTTTAAGGGGTGGTGGCACCCTAACATGCCCCTATATATATATATATATATATATATATATATAGGGTCTTGTTAGGTTGAGATTATTTAGCTAAATTGAGAAATGAGATGCAATATGGGCCACTTATCCACAAACTAAACAAAATGTCAACAAATGCAACATTATATCAACAAGGGGGTAAAATCGTAATTTCATTAATAAAAAAAATCGTCAAACTCAAAACTGATTTCAAATTAGTTTCTAAAAGTTTCTCTAAAATCTCTCTTCAAAAATCTCAAATCTCGCTCATCTTCATCAAATTCATAGAACTCGAATCTCTTCAAAATCTGCAAAATCTCGCTGATATTCAAAATCTCGCTGATCTAAATGACGAATGAAGAGGAAAATCGGAAAGAATCGGTTGAAAAATCAATTGAAGCTGAGGAACAGGAGTCAAAATCGGCGATGCATGAAGCCACTTCTTCAGGTTAAGAAATTGATTCAAATTTTAAGTATATTGCTTTGATTTTGATGTTTTAATAAACATCTCGATTTCGTTTTTTATGAATTCGATACTTGCTGAATTTTTTTGTTGATTTGCGATTGTAGAATCGGAACAGATGGCAACGAAAAATGCAGCTGAAAAAAAAAAGGAAGAGAAGAAGCTTCACCTTCCAGTTAAGGATTAGTTTAAATTTTTAAGATTATTGACATTCTATATACTAGCTATTGACAGTAATGACAGTAGTGTATGCTTGTTTGAATAGGTATTGATATAATAATATTGATATATTGTATGCTTGTTAGAGTGGCTGTAGAAAAAAATACAAATGTATGGCTGTAGTAGTATGTCAATAACTATTGACATAAGGTATGCTTGTTTCAATGGCTGTTAGGATGGCTATAGAAAACATATGTATGGTTGTAGTAGTGTGTCAATAGGTATTGACATATTCTAAGCTTGTTTAAATAATAGTTGACATAGTCATATTTATATAAACATAGTATACTTGCCATAAACTTTATAAGATAATCAACAGGTTATGTCAACTTTAACTATTGACATAATAGTAATAGTATAATTGTTCTAACTATATATGGAAAATACCTTTTAATGACATAGCACACTTAATGCCTGAAATTCTGTTAATCGTGATTGGTATATCTAATGAAATAATTTTAGTAATATACACACACTTGATGTCAACAGAGTACACTTGTTATTGTCATGATACTTTGTATAATTGATATAGATTTATTATGTTTGATTTTAAACTAGAAAACAGAAGAACATCCAAGCAAAAAAGGAGTACCTCAGTATCTCAGAAAGAGTTAATTATTGTTAACAAAAAGCAAAAAGAAAAGTGTAGAGGATGGAAAACAGATTGTTATTGCTGAAAATCTATCTCAAGGCTTCTAGTGAAAAGGAAGCCGATGTATTTTGTTGATGCAATAAGCAGACTGAATGAGGAACAGATTAATTCTGTGAAGGAGTTGGGTTTCGAGAGTGTCCTACATTTCAAGATTGATTACATTCCTAGCAGATTAGCATTAGTATTATTAAAAAAAATTGAAGAGAATAAGTGCAAGATAAAGCTTAACAATGGTAAAAAAATTCATATCACTGAAGAGGATGTAGAGCTTGTATGTGGATTCCCAAGAGGTGACATTACTTATTCTAGAGATAAGTGTAAAAGTAATGCAGCTTTCATGAGGAAGATAGCAAAGAAATGTGGTACGAAAAAAGAAAGTGTGAACCATAACGATGTTTTAAAGGTTATGTTGAATGATCTTCAAGGAAGAAGGCAGTTTAAGACAATGTTTTTGATATTGCTAGAATCAACATTGATTGAGCAATCAACATGTGGAATGGTAAAATCTAAGATTGGAGAGATAATTGATGATCTGGATAACATGAGAAATGTAAATTGGTGTCCGTATGTAATATCTGTTCTCAAATTTGCAAAACAAAATTGGTCAATCACAGAGAAGAATGCATTTGCTGGACCACTTCCCTTCCGAAAGGTAAGATACCACTGGTTAGGTCGGTTAACACGCTGTGTGCACAGAAAGAATATAACAGGTTTCCTTGGTCCAGCAAATCCACTAGATCACGCGGTCTAGGAACTCGTTGGTCGTCGGAAAACCCTGGTCGTCGGACACACAGAGCACTCGTTCAAAAACCCTCAACCACTTTACTAAACCTAGCATAGGGAAGTAGGGATCGATCCCACAGAGATGGATGCGTAACAATCGTGTTCAAGGATTTGGACTTGTTTTTGGGGTTGGCTGCTGCCACGCATTTTTTTTGGGTTGAGGAAAATAAACTTAACTTGGGAATTTAAACTGTTACGCTAACAGCTAGACCTAGGCGAAACAGCAAAAGCATGCACGAAAATTAGACCGAACATTCACTGGATCTAAGAAACTACTCTAATTACCTAGATCGGGGTAACAAACTGACTGTGGGGACCATAACTGAAAAAGCAGAGTACGGATGAAAAGCTGGAAAAATAACTAACTCGGGTACTAACTAACAGCGACATCATCTTCTTCAACCAAATTGCGTAAAAACTCAGAAGAAAAGCAGCATGAGCGAAATCGGAACAGAGCAGACTGAATTTAAATCATTTTGATGAAGAACAATAAGAAAAACTAACAGATCTAAGGATGCTAGACGAGGTAAAACAGAAAGCAAGCGAAAAACTCAAAATCCATGCACAACTCGACCTCCCCTGTTCAGATCCAACCTCGGACACTAAATCCACTCCGGATCCAAGCGTCCGACACAAACTCACGCCAAAAGAAACATTCCATAACTTCAGATTTAAACAACAACCTCCAATCAATCAACAAACCACAGATCTATCACCAAATTCCCAGATCGAGCGCCACAGCAACCAAAACAGAAATCGACATATAACTTGTGAAAATAAACTCTCAACAGCGGGATCTACGTAAATCAACTTGAAAAATCACAGATAAACGCAAACTAACAGAAGTGAATAGATAATCAGTAGCATCAACAACCGAATCGACTCCCAAAAGTGAAGTTCGACCGTAAAAGTGCAAAACAAACTGAAAATTTAAGAGATTGTATCTTCACCCTCACGCGGACGGTGTTACGACTGAAATTTCTGCAGAATAAACCCCTTCGGAACCGAAACTACCCCAGATCTCCCATTCCCAAGTGTGTGTTGTGTGTGAGCTAAGAGTGAGCGAAAAAGAGTGATGATTTGTGCGTTGCATGCTCCTCTATTTATAGGCGTTGGAGTGGGGCCCAGCGAGGTATAGATAGACTTTGTTTCCCTCAGCTACTGACTCCCTTCTTCAAGCCCCCTTTTTCCTTAATTCCTGCTCATTTCTACTTCATTTCTTCGCTAGACTGTTTCCTTCAGCATCTCCTTGGTCTAGCGATTTTGTCACACACCTGGCTTAGAAACCGTGTTAGACCCAGCAAAATGTAACGTTTTTCACCATATAACTGATGCATGAAATTAGTCTTATCAAACTGCTCACACTTAAACCATACTTGTCCTCAAGTATAAAGACAAGAAAAAAGAATAAGGCGAATTTCAAGCAAAGTTATCCCCTGACCGACTCTTTAGACTCTAGACAGACTCCTAGACCTAGACACAATTTAAAACTTAAACAGTTTAAGAAAAACATACAAACACATAAACACATATGCATGAGCTAGCTTCAACTTTTAGGAAACCATCCCCACAAGATTAAGGTCAATCCAACAGGCTGCACTCCTCCAAATAGGCTCTTTCCCATCCTCTACCTAGCCAATCTGTCAGCTCGTCAAGATAGCCCTTTTTCTTACCCAATTGTTGGATTCACTCGATCACTCATTCCTTACCAGGGATGTTAGGATCGATTCTCTCTTAAGTTATTGCCACACCACTGAAGCGTCGGGTTATGAGAGTTCCTCTTTTTTTCCTGGGTCAGGCTATTATTGTTCTTGCCCTTTAGACAACTTCCCGCTGGACTTCGTCCAGCTTATTCCTCCTTATATATTTTTTTTATTTTCTCCTCCCTTTTTCCCTTTTTCCTGTTTTTTTTTTTCTCTGGACTTTGTCCAGCTTATTCCTCCTCTCTTCTGGACTTCGTCCAGCTTATAACACCTTACCCTGGACTTCGTCCAGCTTATGCCTTCTTAACCAATTCCCCTATTTTTTCTCCTTCACAACTCTTCTCCCTAAGCATTCAGTGGCGGCCCTTAAACATGTGTTAGCTCGAAGTTATTTAAGGCTTATAACTCGCTATTATAGTAGGGCTTCACAACTAAGTAAGTAAAGACATCCTCCATCGTTCTCGCTTCACTCAGATTGACTTGGCTTATTAAAGGAAAAAAGCTTCTAAGTTGAAACGCCTCCTATTTTCAATTACTTTCACTAAGGGGATCATGCCGTATTATATTCACTGGCTCATGCGACACAACAAAACTTAGACCTAAAGACTCTTAACATGCAGACAAATTCATGCATTGACTTCTCTTCCCCTCCCACTTCACTCAAGCTAGTCCCCAAGCCATCGTCGTGAAGGGGGAAAACAGAGAAATCAATGCAGTAACAACAATAGTTCATATAAAAACAAATACTTCTCACACTTAGACCAAGCATTGGGCTAAGTGGGAGGAAAACACAACAAAACAGAAAATACAAACTTCTCACACTTAGACCAAGCATTGGGCTAACTGGGAGAAGACATAGACAAATACAAAACACAAGTAGTCAACAAGAACAAACACAGATAACTGAAAGTAAGAAAAATAAAAGTTACTTGGTCATGGGGGGGTGATTCACTTCTGGGGCTGGCTCCCTCGAGAGCCAGACTGAGGTGGGATTCCGGGTCGGGTCACTTTCACTTTCTTCTTTGCTAGCTGCTCCAGCTCTTCCTCTTCCTATTCTGGCTGGTCGGGTTCTGGCTTCTTCACTAGAGACTTTGATTTAGGTGGGGCTGGAACTTGTTTGGGAACGGGTGGGAGATCAACTGCTTGAGCGATTGCTGCGGTCGCTTGACGGAGGGACTGCTCTGGATGGGCTGCTTGACCTCACTGCTGGACCCAGGAGTTACCTTCGACTGGGTCAAGGGGAGTGTCTGCTGCAACCACTTCAACATCTTCATTGAAAGCTCCACCGCTTCCGTCATTCGCTCATTTTGTTTGGCGCACTTCACCACCAAATCTGCAATGTTGCCCCTCAGGGTCTTTACTTCCTCCCGGTTGCCGTTCAATTCCTTTCTGATCCCACCAAGTTCCTTCATCACTTCCTTCCTCATCAACTACATCTCCTTCTTCACATCCTGGACTTCCTTACGTAGCTCTTCAACCTCTTCACTTGGCATGGCTTCCTCAGCTTCTTCAGGCTCTGCTTTTACCTTATCTCTTAACGAGTAGAAAATAACACCTTATCTCTTCACTTGGCGCCATGAGTCTGCAGCAACCCCTTGTTGAAAAAATAATCAACACTGAACACCTTCGGGGGGTCGCACATGACTACCAAAGGAGCGGCCTTGGCAATCTTCATTTCTATGTTTCGTTGGAGGTAGGCGCCGAGGAGGTGGCAGGTATACATATGACGCGCAGGGTTGCTCGTCATTTGGTGGCATGCCTGAGCCAGCCAATAGCCTAGGTGCACCTTCACGCCTTTCGCCATGCACCATGTGAAGTAAAGGTCGGTAGTTGTAAGAGTTGAATTAGCGGTTCCCATCAAGTGGTAGCTGATAAACGTCTGAGCAAAGCGGAGGATTCGGTCTTCGATGTGAGAAGCTTTGGAGTAGCTGGACTTAAACGTTCCCGCCTTGGGGTGATTGATCAGTTCCCATGCCGTTTGCACTTTGAAACCCGGCGTATTCTTCGGCACACCGATCATCCTTTCATTCCAAGCCCCCTCCTCATCCTCAGCTCGGGTAAACAATCCCATTCGCAGAGACCATTCCCAGATGCTCATCTCATATTCGTCATTAAAAAGCCTGAACGTTATTGAATCCGCATCAAGATCAGTGGTGTTCTTTAATCGAAAGGTGGAGAAAAACTCCCTTGCTAGATCCACCGGCACCCTCTCCTGGTTGTGTTGTAGTAACCACTCAAATCCTATCGAATAGATACAAGCGCGGAATTCCTTGTCACATGCAATCATTTTAAGCTCCCTTGAGCTGTACTTCTTCCCAGACTTGGCCATCTTCCCGGCGCTACATCTTTCCTTGTACACTGCGGTCCTCTTCTGATCGTCGAACTGCCTCATCTCCTCTAGCAGCTCTTTAGTCAGCCAGACCTCCGGACGTCCTGGAATAGGCTCTTCTTCAGCTTCTTCAGATTCATAGTCGGGCTCAGGGATAGGCTCGTCTTGTTCCTCGACAGAGGGATCCTCGGTCACCGGGGAAAGGGTCTCCTCAACTTTCTTGACGGAAGGAGCTTTCCTTGACCGAGTAGATGAGGTCGCCGCCGCCTTTCCTTTTCTCGCCCTTTCCTTGGCCAGGCGGCGTTCCTTTGCCTCCGCAGCATCAGGAACTAAATCATCAACTTCATCGAGCAGACTCCTCCTGGTGCGCCTCCTTTCTGCCCTCTCGTCTATCTTGGGTTCATCTTCCTCCTGGTCATCCACCAGGTCCACAATCAATTTCAGCCCTCCCTCGGGCTCCGGTACTCCAGTCGCAAGTAGATCTGCTTCTTCCATCAACTATCGGGGTCACCCCCTCAATATAAATGGGGTTCTCCCCCCAGACACCACTTGGGGTCGCCCCCTCTTCCATGAGTTCAGGGGTCGCACCCCTGAAATCAGTTGGGGTCTCATCCCCAGTTTCCATTGGGGTTTCCCCCTCAGCAACATCCTTCACAATAGGGGTTTCCCCCTCAATCGTAATGTCCACAATAGGGGTTTCCCCCTCCACAACTTCATCTAAAACAGGGGTTTCCCCCTCTCGAACTTTCTTACCCTCAAAACTAGGGTTCTCGTCGCCTTGCTTCTCTGTCTCCACCATTGTCCCGCCGTTCATCGCCGCCTCTTCTTTCTCCGCCTCCTGTGAAGCAGTTTCTACATGTTGAGATCCAGAATCCTGCGGCCTTTCTTCACGAAGATTCGCCGGTTGTGCAGCCGAGTCTGCCGGAATCGTCAGTGGTGGTATGACCGGCACGGACGTCATTAGGCTAGCGGAGAACAGGGCGTATACTTCCCTTGCTTTCTCGACGCTCCCCAATTTCTGCGTCAATTCTGCCACCAGGGTTGGGTCGTACACGGTCTGCTGTGAACTTCCGGTGAGTTTGGTCGAATCCATCACTGCAGATCTGAAATTAGACAAAACTTGGGCCGAATATAGGTTAGGGTTTGTATTCTAGAGAGAGAATGAAAGTAGAGAGAAAGGAGAGTAAATTCATATTTTTGTCGATTTGGGATTATTGGAGAGAGAGAAGCGACGATTGCTTTTCTGATGAAAGGATGGTGTAGTTGCAGGCATGATGTAAGCAACCATACAACTCCCATAATTATTGGCAAATTTTGAAATTCAAATTATCTCCGTCCCTCCTTGACCTCTTCCTCCAATCTTTCCTTGACTTCTTCCTTCAGATTCTTCTCTAGTTGATTCCTTTGATCATGACCCTATACTTATATAATAAAAAAAATTGAAGGTTCCAGACTCCCGGGTCAAGGTTAGAGTATAAAGTATTGGTTTCCTTCGGAGTCTGGTGCTTCAAAAATATTTTTGGATTTTCTTTAGTTTGAAAATTAATTAAACTATTTACACACTTCTTTAGAGTATTCCCGAGATTCCCTGGTTAAGTTCGTATTTTCAAAATTGTTAACCTACTACTTGACCCAGGAATTCATCGGGAATACCTCCTCGTCTGTCTAGGAGATAGTAGGGAGTGCGTGTAGTGGAACTTCATCCACCACACACAACTCGGAATTAGAAGCACTTCCCTGGATCTCCACTGCTCCGTTTGCGCGGATGCCGACGATTGTATATGGGCCAATCCATTTAGACTTCAATTTCCCTGGCATTAGCTTGAGTCGCGATTGGAAAAGGAGCACCTTCTGCCCCACATGAAGTTCCTTGACCCGGAGATTCTTATCATGCCATAACTTCGTCCTTTCTTTGTACCACATGGCAGACTCAAATGACTCCAGCCGAAGTTACTCCAATTCTTGCAATTGTAACTTCCTCTCTTCTTCGCAAGCTATCGGCTTCATGTTCAACTCTTTCAATGCCCAGTACGCCTTGTGCTCAATACCAACAGGTAAGTGACACATCTTGCCAAACACAAGCCTGTAAGGCGACATTCCAATAGGCGTTTTAAAAGCAGTTCTGTAGGCCCACAATGCGTCACCGAGCCTCTTGCTCCAGTCCTTCCTTGACGGATTAACTGTTTTCTCCAATATCGCCTTGATCTCGCGATTAGAAATCTCTGCTTGGCCATTAGACTGGGGATGGTACGGAGTCGACACTCTATGGTAAACACCATATTTCTTCATCAGAGCCTCGATGGTGCGATTACAGAAATGAGTTCCCTGATCTGAGACGATGGCCCGTGGAACTCCATATCTGTTGAAAATATTGGCCTTCAAAAATTTTGCCACCTCCTTTGATTCGCATGTTGTGGTGGCCTTAGCTTCTATCCACTTGGACACATAGTCTACTGCAACCAATATATACGTGTTCCCACAAGATGATGGGAACGGTCCCATAAAGTCCATCCCCCATACATCAAAAATTTTGCACACGATCACCGGGACCTGAGGCATCTCGTCCGTCCTTGAAATCCCCCCCGTCTGTTGGCACCTCTCGCAACATTGGCAGAACTCAAAGGCATCCCTATTTAGCGTCGGCCAATAAAAATCGATGTCCAGAACTTTCCTTGTTGTCTTCCTCGGTCCAAAGTGACCTCCACATGCCAAAGTGTGGCAATGAATTAACACATCTTTTTGTTCCCATTCGGGAATGCAGCGTCTAATCACTTGATCTGAGCACATTTTCCACAGGTAGGGGTCGTCCCAAAAGTAATATTTGGCTTCACTTTTAATTTTCATCCTCTGGGCCCGGGAAACTTCGTCTGAACTTGGCACTTCTCCCGTGACCAAGTAGTTGGCTAAGTCAGCAAACCATGGTTCTGCGTTCAGTGTGCGCTTCCCTTTATCCGATTCCCCTAGACCGGTTAAAGCCAAAACTGCTTCCCAGTTAAGTGGTCTAGGAAATTTCCCTAGAAGGTACAAATGCTCCTCGGGAAAGGCATCGGGTATGGCCTCTTCTGTTTCCCCTTGATTTATTCTGCTCAAGTGATCGGCTACTCTATTCTCCGTTCTTCTTTTGTCTCTTACTTCCCAATCAAACTCCTGCAAGAGTAACACCCAACGGATTAATCTCGGCTTAGACTCCTTCTTAGCCAGTAAGTACTTTATTTCGACCCAAGGAGGTAGGGTCGGAATTTTTCAAACGAGTATACGACAACCAACATTTCATTCTCCGTGGTGTCATAATTCTTCTGAGCCTGATTCAGCGTTTTGGAAGCATAGAAGATCACATAGCTTTTTCCATCAATTTTCTGTCCTAGGACAGCTCCCACAGCAAAATCACTCGCGTCACACATTATCTCGAAAGGATGGCTCCAATCTGGCGCCCTGATAATTGGTGCTGACACTAACCTGTCCTTAAGCAACTAGAATGCCTTTTTGCATCCTTCGTCAAAGACGAATTCCACATCATTGTGTAACAAACGAGTGAGTGGTTGCGCGATTTTTGCGAAATCCTTGATAAACCTCCTATAAAACCCTGCATGACCTAGGAAGCCTCTCACCTCTTTTTGGTTCGTAGGATAAGGTAACTTTGATATCACATCAACCTTTGCTTTGTCTACTTGTATCTCTCTCTCAGAAACCACGTGACCCAGGACAATGCCTTCAGTCACCATGAAATGGCATTTCTCGAAATTCAATACTAAATGCTTCTCTTGGCATCTCTGTAACACTAGATCAAGGCTGGCTAAACAAGTATCAAATGAATTCCCGTATACGGTGAAATCGTCCATGAATATCTCAATGCATACTTCCAACAGATCCGAAAAAATGCTCATCATACACCGCTGGAAAGTTCCCGGTGCATTGCACAATCCAAACGGCATTCTTCGGTATGCATAGGTACCAAAAGGGCACGTGAATGTGGTTTTCCCTTGGTCCTCTGGATTAACGTAGATTTGGAAATAGCCACTGTATCCATCAAGGAAACAAAAGTACTGCTTGCCAGCCAGTCTTTCTAGCATCTGATCAATGAAAGGTAGGGGAAAGTGATCCTTCTTTGTGGCTTCGTTCAGCTTCCTATAGTCGATGCACATCCTCCACCCCGTCACTAGTCTTGTGGGCACCAGCTCATTCTTTTCATTCTTAACAACCTGTTTTCCAGATTTTTTTGGTACCATATGGACAGGACTGACCCACTCGCTGTCCGGAATGGAGTAGATGATCCCTAGGGCAAGCAATTTTAACACTTCCTTTAGGACCTCCTCTCGCATGTTCGGATTCAGTTTCTGTTGTGCATCTTGATGAGCCTTCGCACCTTCTTCTAGCCGAATGTGGTGCATACAAAGATCCGGACTTATTCCTACCAAATCCGAGAGAGTCCACCCTATTGCTTTCTTGTTTCTTTTGATGACTTCCAATAACCCCTTCTCTTGCTCCTTGGTCAGGTTACTGTTGACTATTACCGGAAATGTCTCATTTTCCTCCAAGTAAGCGTACTTGAGGCCTGGTGGAAGCGTCTTCAGTTCCTTCTTTGTTCCTTTCGTCTCCTGGGGCAAGGGATTTTTTTCGCAATTTCTGGCAATGCCTCCTTCCCAGACCCAGGAGATTTCTCCATACTAGCCACGTGAGCCGATCCCTTAGATTTGGCTGACTCGGGGCTTCTGCAAAACTCCATGATGGCCTCTGTGAGTTCCTCATTTGTAAATCTTGTTGTGTTCATTGCTGCACACCATCCTACAACTTCTCTGTCAATTGTATGGCTCAACTCTGAGTTGTCAATTTGTCTCTGCATTAATTACGTCTCAAGATATTCTTGGACCAGGGGGTTAATTACATCAATAGCATAGATGTTCTCAACATCTAAAGGCCTTTTCATCCCCTCGTCTATGCTAAAAGTATATTTTTCCCCATTATAATCCAAGCAAATCGTTCCATCGATGACATCGATAATGGTCTTAGCGGTACGCAAAAATGGTCTCCCTAAAAGTACACCACTAGACTCAGCAGACTCATTATCATTCATCTTGATCACATAAAAATCAGCAGGATATAGAAATCATGCACCTTGACTATAACATTTTCCAACACACCTTCAGGACAAATGCAAGTTCTATCTGCTAACTGGATCACTACCTTGGTAGCAACCATCCTCACTCCAGTCAATTTCTTATAGATCGAAAGCGGTAAAACATTAATGGACGCCCCTAGATCACACATAGCATGCTCGACCTTGATGTCCCCTAGAGAGATGGGTAATGTGAACATACCTGGGTCAGTGCATTTTGAGGGCATCCTCTTCTTTTGTATCACAGCAGACACATTCTCCCCGATCACAATTTTTCCGTCTGGCTTGGTCTTCCCTGCAATGAATTCTTTGATGAACTTGCTGAAAGTAGGCATTTTTAGGGCTTGCAAGAATGGCAGGTTGATTTCCAACTTGCTAATAATCTCCATGAGATCCTCTGCATCATCCTTTTTTTTCTTTGCTTCCCCTCGGTATGGAAATGGCTTTGGTCGCTTTACTACATTGGTGGAAGTCCCAGCCTGGGTTTCATCAGCTCCCCATGTTTCCTTCCTTGCTCACTTCTTCAGGTTCTGGGTCTAGGAAGAATGGGTCTCTTGTTCGAGGTAGGGATCCCCCTAAATCTCCCTTCTGGAGGTCATCCTGAACAAGGATTTCCCTGGGTCTAGAGCTATCCCCTTGATGCATCTGACTCTTTTTTCCTTCACTAGCCTGCATAGGCACCTCCTCGTCAGTTTCCAACGTCGGTCCTTCATAACCCCGCCCAGATCTCAAGGTGATTTGATTAATGTTTGCTCGGTCTGGCGGTTTGACGGTGGCAGGAAGCTTCCCTTCATTTCCCCGCATCTCATTCAAGGAGACTGCGATCTGGGACAGTTGCTTTGCCATCATATCCATGGCGGCTTTATGTTCAGACTGAGCGTCTTGTAATTTGTGTACCATGTCATTGTTGGAGTGCAGGTTACTCTGCATGAACTGCTGTGAATTCACTAGGTCGTGGACCATGTCATCCAAACTCCTCTGTGGTCTGGAGTTGAACTGATTAGAATTTGGCCCTTGACCCTGGTTCTGACGATAATTCCCTTGATGATTGTTGTATTGGTTACTAGACCCTTGATTCCCCTGATGGTTGTTGTACTGGTTACTAGACCCTTGATTCCCTTGATGATTTGGTTGGGAATTCTGGTAGTTCCCTTGGTTGTTTCTCTGATGAGGTGGCACATAGGAGCTCCCTGGATTGTTCTGATTCCTATTTCCCCAATTAGTATGGTCCTGATTCATGTACCCTTGTTGCAATTGCCCCTCTTGACCTTTCCCAGACCAGTTGGATTGCCTCTCCGGAGGGTGTGCATAATTCGTGAGCTGAAGTGGGGGTGGCTGGCCTTGATCATGATCGGTCCACCTAAAGTTTGGGTGAATTCTCCATGGTGCATCCCTCTGTCTTCCTTGGTTCCAACTTCCATCGGGATTCCAACTTCCCATCGAATTTGCCTGAGCTTGGCACTCCCCTTCCCAGGGCTGACTGTAATACGGCTGAAGTTGTCTTTCCTCTGGACCAGGGGGTTTCTCAATTTCCACTGGAGCATGCGGATTGTATTTCTCAATTGCATTCAGCAAAGCTTTCTCCAGTTTATCGATCCTATCTTCCACCTTATTGTCATTTTGTTCCATTACTGTATTGGCTGACCCTCTCCTCAATATGCTTCGCGGGTTATCATAGGCCTTCTTCGCCTCGATCAGCCTTCCCAAAGTTTCCCTAGCTTCACTTGCTTTATTCTTAGTAAAATTTCCCCCGCTCGAGGAATTCATCAAGTCCTTCGATTCAGGATTTGCACCTTCGTAGAACAGATAGTAGGTCTCCGCTTCTATCATCCTGTGGTTCGGACAAGCATCCAGCAGCCCCTTGAACCGGGACCAATAAGAACTCAGAGACTCATCGTATTCCTGCTTGCACTCCTGAATCTCCTTCTTCAAGGCATTCGTCTTGTTGGACGGAAAAAAGTAATCCAAAAACTCTAGTTTAAAGTCCATCCATGTGTTGATCGAGTCCGGTGAGAGCCTTAGCAGCCAAGTATTCGCCTCCCCCTTGAGAGCAAACGGGATTGCTCGAAGACGGTAGTCTTCCTCCATCGCCTCGTTGGGTCGCTTTTGAATGCTGCATAACTTACTGAACTCGTTCAAAAATTCATAAGGGCATTCGTTCCTTCATCCAGAGAACGTGGGTAGAACTCCGAGTACACTCGTTTTGATATCGATCGACCTCCGGCGCGGGTTTGAGACTATAGCATGGGTTGGTTGACCGTCGAGATGTGCGGTGAGTGACCCTATCTCCGGATCAGGGTCTACTAGATGAGCCATATTCGGGTCTTCCTCCTCCTCGGTATCGGAATGCTCTGTTTCCGTTGATGACTTCGGGTCCTCTTCTCCCGATGAATTCCACTCCTTCTCACTTTCTGATTCGAATGGAAATGGGTCTCTCGTCCTTAAACCTAACCTGGTGGTGATGGTAGATGTAGACTCCTTGACTCGCCACTTGTATTGGCCACTCCCTGACTCAGATGAGCTCGCCCAACTTCCAGAATGGAAGCCTGCGTTCATAAACTGTCAAGGAGAAAGAAAGTAACAGAAATTAAAATATTTACACCAAATTCTTAAACGCAATAACAATAAACGCCATCCTTCCCCGGAAACGGCGCCATTTGAAAGGTAAGATACCACTGGTTAGGTCGGTTAACACGATGTGTGCACAGAAAGAATATAACAGGTTTCCTTGGTCCAGCAAATCCACTAGATCACGCGGTCTAGGAACTCGTTGGTCGTCGGAAAACCCTGGTCATCGGACACACAGAGCACTCTTTCAAAAACCCTCAACCACTTTACTAAACCTAGCATAGGGAAGTAAGGATCGATCCCACAGAGATGGATGCGTAACAATCGTGTTCAAGGATTTGGACTTGTTTTTGGGGTTGGCTGTTGCCACGCATTTTTTTTGGGTTGAGGAAAATAAACTTAACTTGGGAATTTAAACTGTTACGCTAACAGCTAGACCTAGGCGAAACAGCAAAAGCATGCACGAAAATTAAATCGAACATTCACTGGATCTAAGAAACTACTCTAATTACCTAGATCGGGGTAACAAACTGACTGTGGGGACCATAACTGAAAAAGCAGAGTACGGATGAAAAGCTGGAAAAACAACTAACTCGGGTACTAACTAACAGCGACATCATCTTCTTCAACCAAATTGCGTAAAAACTCAGAAGAAAAACAGCATGAGCGAAATCGGAACAGAGCAGACTGAATTTAAATCATTTTGATGAAGAACAATAAGAAAAACTAACAGATCTAAGGATGCTAGACGAGTTAAACAGAAAGCAAGCGGAAAACTCAAAATCCATGCACAACTCGACCTCCCCTGTTCAGATCCAACCTCGGACACTAAATCCACTCCGGATCCAAGCATCCGACACAAACTCCAGCCAAAAGAAACATTCCATAACTTTAGATTTAAACAACAACCTCCAATCAATCAACAAACCACAGATCTATCACCAAATTCCCAGATCGAGCGCCACAGCAACCAAAACAGAAATCGACATATAACTTGTGAAAATAAACTCTCAACAGTAGGATCTACGTAAATCAACTTGAAAAACCACAGATAAACGCAAACTAACAGAAGTGAATAGATAATCAGTAGCATCAACAACCGAATCGACTCCCAAAAGTGAAGTTCGACCGTAAAAGTGCAAAACAAACTGAAAATTTAAGAGATTGTATCTTCGCCCTCACGCGGACGGTGTTACGACTGAAATTTCTGAAGAATAAACCCCTTCGGAACCGAATCTACCCCAGATCTCCCATTCCCAAGTGTGTATTGTGTGTGAGCTAAGAGTGAGCGAAAAAGAGTGATGATTTGTGCATTGCATGCTCTTCTATTTATAGGCGTTGGAGTGGGGCCCAGCGAGGTATAGATATACTTTGTTGCCCTCAGTTACTGACTCCCTTCTTCAAGCCTCCTTTTTTCCTTAGTTCCTACTCATTTCTACTTCATTCCTTCGCTAGACTGTTTCCTTCAGCATCTCCTTGGTCTAGCGATTTTGTCACACACCAGGCTTAGAAACCGTGTTAGACCCAGCAAAATGTAACGCTTTTCACCATATAACCGATGCATGAAATTAGCCTTATCACCTTCCTTATGGTATGTTTTACATTTTGCATTGTTGATTATTAACATCATTACATTAGGTTGTGTGTGTAGTTGATATAGCTCGTACTATAGTTGACATAAGCTGTATTAGTTATTTTAAGTGGCTTTTGTATTGAGTTGACACGACACAATAATAATTGACATGCATTTTTTAACATATGCAGCTCTGCTACTTAGACAGAGTTATACAAGACAAGCGTCCTGTTCCTCGGACATTTCCATTAATGAAAGGATGGAAAAGTGAGCATCTTCAGGCTAGAGAAGATAGAGAGATCAGTGCAGGAGTTTTTGGTTTAGGAAATGTAAAGAAGAGATACATTCGAAATGAAGAGCAGCAGCAAGAGAATGAAGAACAAAGTGTTGATGTAGATGACAGTGGAGTGGGGTCTTCTTCTCAGAACATACTCCCATCAGATATGGTGAAAAATGTTTTAAAATACATCAATCAGATAAATGATGGCAGGACCAGTCTTGTTAGAGTCCTCAAAGAAGCTTCTTCACAGATCAAGAATAATGATTTATTCGGATTTGTTTGTGACAATGCTAGAAGCGCAATTGGAAGCCAAAAATCTCCGGTTGTATCTGTGAGTGACACATTCATGCATTTGTCCCAGTCATTTCATATAGACGACAATGTTGCTGTTGATAACTGGAAAGCGGTATTTGACTCAATACGGAATGCTGAAAAAGAAAACGAAACACTTGAAGATTTGAATGAATTTCCAACTTTCAGATTGGGAGATTTTTTCGATAAAGTAAGCACATAATCAACCTATATTTAGATTAATACATCATTTTGTTGATATATGTTTCTCTTAGTTGACACTGGATTACTCCTACAGTTTAGAAAGTAACATTGTTGAACTAATTTTTGAACAGGCTGTAGAAGAAAGAAATAGAGAAAATTTACCTACATCACCAGTTGATAATCCTGAAGAGGTCAGACATACTGTTGAAGAAGATGAACAAAGCAAGGAGAACATGATGTGTGATGGTGATAATGAATCAAACTCTCCTATCTTGACAGCCATACTAGGATCTCCACAGACAGCATCCCCATCTCTCCAACAACAAGAAGCCAATGCTTCAGAGCATGTCAACACTCAAGCATCAGTTTTAGGATCCGAGAACAGATGAAGTGAGATGGAAATTCAAGTAGAAGTTCAAGCTGATAGGGCATCACCAACTACTGAATATCCTGGACATGTCAATACTCAAGAATCAATTATGGAATCTGAGAACAGTGGAACTGAGTTGGAAATGCAAGAAGAAGTTGAAGCTGATAGAGCATCACCAACAACTGAATCTCCTGGACAAGTCAATAATCAATCATCACTTATAGAATTTGAAAACAGGAGTAGTGAGTTGGAAATTCAAGCAGAAGATGAAGCTGATAGGGCATCACCAACAAATCAATCTTCTGCACATGTCAATATTCAAGCATCAACTATAGGATTTGAGAACAGGAGAAGTGAGTTTGAAATTCAAGCAGAAGATGAAGCTGATATAGACTTAAGAACACAAAATGCCTTGCATATATTGTCAAAAGCATGTACTGACTTGGAAATCAGCAACAATGAAGAAGCAATCAAGGCAACAAATGCTATTGTTGATATCATAAATGAACAGGTACAGTTTATAATGATTATATTAAACTCTTGAATCTTTGTATATAATTTTATATTAGTTATTGACATTGTGGATATCATAGTTGACATAGATAAAAATATAATTGACATGGTATAGCATGGAGTTTCAGGAAGACAGGGAGGATGCAGCTGCATGCTCAATTGTTGAGTATATGATGAGAGAGGGTATTGAAACACTGGATGACACTCCTCCTGAATCGAACATACAAATACAAGAACATAAAGGGAAAGAGAAGATGCATGAGGAAAAAGAAAAAACTCCTGAAAACACGGAAAGAAGAATGATTGTTTACAAGGTAAAAAAATGAATGTTTATTGATTACATTGCTTGTAATAGTTGTTAAAATGTAATTGACACGGTTATTTACACGATATGTAGTGCAGTTGACATGATATGTAGTGTAGTTCACATAATCATATTAGTTATTGAAACAGTTAGTGTAATATAGTTGACATGATTTGTAATTGCAACTAACATTAAATTCACTGACAACAACATCCAAACCCTGTTCCGATCTCTGAGATTCCACTGGCTGAAGCTAGAGAGAAACGGACTCGTGCTGAAATGCGTCCTAGCCCAGTGCTACGCTCACCATTTGAAATACGAGCCGTGCATATGAAAACAACCTTGAACCCAGACGAAAGAGATATGTACTACTACATAGTAGAAACTGAAGGAACAAATGAGTATGCATAATTTAATTCTTTGAATAATCTGTACAATCCTTTTATATTTCCATGCAGTTGACATAATTTATGAATGATATATAAATGTTGTCTGCACGCTGTCATTTCAGTGATTCATGTGTCTACACTAATGGCTTTGTGTGGGCAAGCAAAGAAGTGTTTTCATCTCTGAAACCCCATTCAGAAATCAATACAGGTGTAATTGATGTATGGGCAGTGCACCTGAACTACAAGAAAAGAGAAAGGGCAGAATCGTCACCTCCGCGCCTGTTTCTGACAACATCCCCATGCGTGAGTAATCTAAATTTCTATGTCAACTATTTGGATGACAAATTTCATTAACAAAAAATGTTAAATGCAGTATTTGAATATAACAAATCGGTAGCCTCATTGGGATCCATTACAATCCCAGAACAACTTTGTGTCGCGAATTCAACAGGAGATTAGAACAATAGAAGATTTCGATTGGAGAAAGATTGATTTGATAACAAATTTAATTTTGTGCAAAGATCTCACAGTTTCACCTACATAGTTTTCGACAGGAGTTGTCAAATTCTTTTCTCTAATTTTATCTAACATACAATACAGGTATTCTTCCCTGTTTTTAAAAGTGGCTATTACTATCTTGTGGTATTCTGGATGAGGATGAACAAAATTGAGATAATTGATAGTGCCAAACCACCCAGAGACAAGAATCCCTTGAGAAAGTATAGCTTTGATGTTGCAATACTGGTATGCTTTTTTAAATATAGCTAACATTATGTTTAGATTTTTGTTGACATAATTTATGTATCTTGCTAAAATGCTTTGTATGCAAATTTTAATTTAGTTGTTTATATATTTGCAGAAAGATATGTTTGAGGCATACTTCGTAGAGAATAACATGACAGATCTATCACAGAATATAAAGAAGTCTCCTTACAAGGTTATTCCTTTAGATTGGGCCACAAGCACTAATAAAGAAGACAGCGGTGTTTATACGATGAGACATATGGAGACATACTTTGGCAGGAAGGGAAGGGATTGGGATATTGGCTTTACTCCACGCGGCTTGAAGATTCTACAGGTACTCAGAGGAAGATATTGCGAAGCAATGCTTACATCAGAGAGCAACAAGAAGTGTATGGATATGATATGTCATGCTAACATCTGGATGAATGCAAACAAGCAAAGATTATCTGCGTTACAGAACAAGTACAAGGAATGGTTTAGCCGTAGAACCAATAAGTAAACAGTTGTTTTATTTTGATTTGAACAAAGAGTGGTTTGAATATTTGATGTTATCATGTTTTTTAGATGGATGTGTAAAACAATTATCATATATCGATTTGAACTACGCAGCCTGTAATAATATATCAACTATGAAATCAGTAAAGCAACTTCAATAGTAATGTCAACAACTTGAATTTTATGTCAACAGCTCAAAAACAATTGTTTTAACTAAAAAAAATGTACAACTATTTTTCTTCATTTTTTAATTTTAAATATGTACTGGCATCATTATCATAAAAAACATGTTAATAGTTTCTATATAAAAACTCAACATTGTGTCCATACCTTAATTATCAAATATCAATAACTTTTAGCAAAAATGTGAACAGCTTGTCAATAGGCTTCATATAAAATTTCAGATAACTCAATATTTTGAACATATTCATGAATTATGGTCATACAATACATTTCAGTATAAAGCAAATTAAACGTGAAAAACAAAAAAGAAAATATAAATAAACTCTATGTAATGCCAATAACTAAATAATTGTCATGTCAACTGCCTTTTTTTCAAATATTAACAATGTCAACTACCTTTTTTTCTAATAAAATGGATGAAAAAAAATATAATACAAAACCATCTACTCTACAAACTATTCCACTAAGTCATAAAAAAGCAGAATAATAAATATTTCTCTACCACCTACTCTCTCACAAATAGATTACCGCTCAAAGAAATTTTTGCTACTCTCTCATATTCAAACCCTTCGTCTACCTGATTTCATTTCTTTTCTAGGTTTCTAAATCGATTTAGAGTATTAGGAATGTCAACCGCAGAAAGAAACACAAGTGATTCAGTTGTATCGTCGACCGTTCATGGAAAAACGACGTCAGAAATGGAGGTCAATAGCAAATCAACACAAAGTACTGAAACGACTTATTCAAGTTAAGGATTTCTTTCGTTTATTAATTGTATGACTTCAATTTCACTTTTGAAAAACACAGTTTGATTATTCAAAAGATTTTATTTTTAGGTTTCATTATTTAATTATCTGATGAGTTCGATTTTTGCTTTTTTAAAACAGCATCAGAATATTTCTGAGGTTAAGTAGTATGTATTTAAATTTTTATGATTATTGACATTAGAAGATGTATGTTCACATAGTGGTATTAACATTTTATAAAATAATTTTTATCATAATGTATGCTTGTTTCAATTGTTGTTGAAATAGTCATATGGTTCCTATAAAATAGATATGTTCTGTACACACAAAAATGAATTCATATGTGAAGTGTCAAAGGATTACAAAGTATGTCAACAGGGTATGATGGCAATTGTCATATGTATGATTGTAGTTGCTATAAATTTTGAAATGATAATACTGTATTGTTGACATTTTGTTGAAATAGTGATATTGACATTTTATACAATAATTATTGACATAATGTGAACTTGTTTGAATGGTTGTCAAGATAGTTATATGGTTAACATTATATTACTGTATTGTTGACATTTTTACTGTCCTTGCTTTTAAACCAGAAAAAAAGAACACAACAAAAAGAAAAAGAAATACATCAATTGATGAGGATGAGTTGATTACATCTGAGATTAGAAGTAAAAGAAAAAATGACAAGAGACCATCAGAGGCTAAGGAACAGAAAAAGAAAAGTAATTTATTTTCTAAAAGGCTTCTAGTCAAAAGAAAGACGTGGTATTTTATTGAAACACTGAGAAAATTGAATGAGGCTCAGATTAATGCTGTCAAGGACTTGGGTTTTAGGAATGTTTTTCATTTCAACGTCGATTACATTCCTACCTATTTGGCATTTGAATTGGTGAAATGTTTTGATGAAAGAGTGCAAGATAAAGTTAAATAATAGGAGGAGTGTTAGTATAACAGAGGACGATGTGGAGCTGGTATACGGATTTCCGAGAGGTAGGATAAATTACTCAAGAGCTAACTGTAAATGTAATGCGTCTTTTATGAGAGATATAGCCAAACATTGTAAAATAAAATAAGGAGGAAATGTTAGCCATAAAGCTGTGGAAGAGCTTATGTTAGAAGATAGTGAAGGAGGGCCATGGTTCAAAAGATTGTTCTTGTTACTATTAGAATCAGGATTGATTGAGCCATCAACATGTGGAACAATAAAGTCTAAGATTGGGGAAATAGTTGACGATCTGGACAATATTCGAAATGTCAACTGGTGTTCGTATACATTGTCTGTTCTGAAGTTTGCAAAGGAAAATTGGTCAAAGAAAAAGATGAATGCTTTTGCAGGACCACTTCCTTTGCTCATGGTATGTTTTACGTTTCACATTAAAGATTATTAATAGTGAACATAATGTTCACATAATGTTGTATATGTAGTTGATATAGCTTATAATTGTTATTGATATGTATTTTATATGCAGCTCTGCTACATGGATAGAGTTTTACAAGCCAAACGTTCAGTTCCTCGCACATTCCCATTAATGAAAGGCTGGACAAGCACACATCTCCAGGCTAGGGAAGATCGGGAGATAGATGTGGGAATATTTGGTAATGGACTTATCTTCAGAAGATATGTCCGTAATCTGGAGCAGGAGCAGGAGCCTCAACAACAGATTCCACACGTAGTTGACAGCGGGGTTGGGTCTTCCCAAAGCGTTGTCCCAAAAGATATCATGCAGAATGTAATGAAATACATTCTACTCATAAATTATGGGAAGACCAATCTAGTAAAAACCCTTGAAGAAGTTCCTACACACGTCAAAACTAATCATCTATTTGGATTAGTGTGTGATATTGCTAGATCTGCAATTGGAAGCCCAACAACTTCTGTTCAATCTGTGGAAGACAAGTGTGTAAAATTGGCAGAGTCATTTCTTCAAGACAAAGATGAGGCATTTGACAACTGTAAAACAATATATGAAGCACTAGTTACTGTTGAAAAGAAAAAAGAAGCACTTGAAGATTTGACTAAATTTCCAACTTTCAAATGGAGAGATTGCTATAACAAAGTAAGTACATCATTTTGTTTACATAACTTTTCTCTAAGTTGAAATTAATTTAATATTAATTATAAATAACCCTTTCAATAGACTGCTGAAGAAGAAGTACATGAAGAACAGCAAAGTGAAGGACAAGAAGAACAAGAACGATCAAAAGAGGACAACACATGTGGCATCAATAATGAATCGGCGTCTCCTATATCACCACCTGTATCGGAATCTGATAACAAGGGGAGTGAGACAGAAAATCAGAAAGATCTTGAACAGGTACAATTTACAATAACTATCTTAAACTATAAAGATATTCTGCATATTATAGAAAAAAATATAATTAACATAACATAATGTATTTCAATTGAAATAACAGGAAGATAAGGAGAACCAAGATGACACAAATGTTGAACCGGACAGAGAAAATCCACTGGATAAAGAAGATAATGTTGTTGAGGTAACTAAAACTAAGATTAAACAGTATATTATTTTTATAAAATGAGTGAAGTGTTGTTGACATGACTTGATAGTGTAGTTGATATAAGTTATAATAATTATTGACATGGCTTCTACGTGTAGTTGACATGGACCATCTTGTTTACATACATTTCTCAAAGTTGAAATTAATTTAATATTAATTATAAATTACTATTTCAATAGACTGCTGATGAAGAAGTACATGAAGAACAAGATAATGAAGAACAAGAAGAAGGAGAAGCATCAAAAGAGGAAACAACATGTTGCGTCAATAATGAATCAATGTCTCCTATGTCAACACCTGTACTAGAATCTGGTAATAAGGGGAGTGAGATAGAAAATCAGAAAGATCTTGTACATGTACAATTTACAATAATTATCTTAAACTCTAAAGATATTCTGCATATTATAGATAAAAATATAATTGACATAACGTAATATATTTCAGTTGAAACAACTTGAAGATAAGGAGAATGAAGATGACACACATGTTGAAACGGACAGAGAAAATCTACTGGATAAAGAAGATAATATTGTTGAGGTAAATATAACTAAAATCTATTATATTATTTTTATAAAATGAAAGAAATGTTGTTGACATGACTTGATAGTGTAGTTGATATGATTTATAATAATCATTGACATGGCTTCTATGTGTAGTTGACATAACTTATAAGTGTTGTTGACATAGCCTCTATGAGTAGTTAACATATTATGTACCGTAGTTGACAGGAGAAAGAAACAGTATACATATCCCTACATCGCCAGTTTCTGATCCTAAAGGAGTGAGTTAAATCTCGTCTTTTGTTATTTAGAATTAATTCAAATTAATTTGATATTAATTATAAATTACTAATTTAATAGGCTGTTGAAGAAAAAGAAGAAGAAGGAACAAAAGAAGACACAGTGAGTGATGACAATAGTGATCAGCCTCTCCTATCTCACCACCAGCTGCAGGTCCAATGGATGACGCACATGTTGAAATGAACAAAGCAAAGCAACAGAAGAAAGGAAAAGAGAAAGAAGAGAATATTGTTAAAGTAAAGTAACTGAAACTAAGATTAAATAGTATATTGTTTTTATAAAATGACTGAATTGTTGTTGAAATGGCTTGAAAGTGTGGTTGACATTTTGTTATTATTGTTATTGACATGATTTGTACGTGTAGTTGACATGTCTTATAATCGTTGTTGACATGATTTGTATGTGTAGTTGACATGTCTTATAATTGTTGTTGCCATGAATTTTATTTGCTGTTAACATGGTTCTGTGTGTAGCAGACATAGTACGTACAGTAATTTACATAACTCGTATGTGCGGTTGACACAATATGCACCATACTTGACATAATTATACTAGTTGTTGACATGGCTAGTAAATATATAGTTGACATGATTTTTAATTGAAACTGACATGAATTTTATTTGCCAGAAGACTGTTGTTCCATTCTCTGAGATTCCACTGACAGAAGCTAGTGTGAAAAGGTCTGATGATAAAACGCATTCCGACCCATTCCTAGGCTCTCCAGTTGACATAAGAGCTGTAGATACAAAAACATACCTGGAATCTTATGAAAGAACTGTCTACTACTACATACTAGAAACAGAAGGAACAGATGAGTATGCATAATTTAATTATTTCATTGATCTAAAAAGTATTTTTAGTTTTCTATGCAGTAAACATAATTTATGAATATTGTTCATATGTCATTTGTATAACTTCATTTCAGAAATGCATGCGTTTATGAAGATGATTTCACTTGGGCGACCAAGGAATTGTTTTTATCACTGAAGCCCCATGTTGAAATTAATGTGGGTGTAATTAACGCATTGTCTTCACACCTGAACAACAGAGAAAATGAAAGGCCAACAACATCACTTTCACGCTTTTTCATGAGTATATCTCCATGTGTAAGTAATCTTAAATTATATGTAAACTGTTTGAGTCAGATGTCTCCCTAACCAAAAATTTTAAATGCAGAACTTCAATGTAACAAATCGGGAGGAAAATTGGGATGCTTCGACAGCAAAGAGAAATTTTATTTCTCAGATAGATAATGAGGTTGAAAGAAGACCAGATTTCAACTGGAGAAAAATTGATTTGGTAATAAGATCTAAAAATGATATCTATGTTAGAATATGAATAAGTATTCTATGGATATAATTGTATATTTCATGTCATACAGGTCTTCTTCCCAGTTTGTGCAGATAACCATTACTACCTTGTAGTATATTGGATGAAGAAAAACATCATTGATATCATAGATAATATAAAGCCACTTAAAGATACAGATCCGTTGAAGAATTATGACATTGATATTGGCTTACTGGTATGCTTTTATCTATATTATAGACATATTCTATACATTGTGTTGAAATGCTTTGTACGTGTAGTTTAATTTAGTTATTTATATATTTTGCAGAAAGATATGTTCGAAGCATACTTCATAGAGAAGAAATTGCTAGATCTTTCAGAAAATATAAACAAGTCTTCATTCAACTTTATGAATTTAGAATGGGCAACAACCACAAACATAAAGGACTGCGGTGTCTATTTGATGAGGCACATGGAGACCTATGTTGGGAAAAAGGGCAGTGATTGGGATATCGGCTTCTCTGCGCGTAGTCTGAAGATTATCCAAATACTCAGGGGAAGATATTGTTGCACGATGATTGCATCAATTTACAATAACCAGAGATCGCCAATGTTACAACTAGCTCATGATTGGATGGAAGCAAACATGGACAAATTGTATAAGCTAAACAACAAATACAAGAAGTTGTTTAGTTGTAGAAAGAGGAAGAGAACAAAAACAGATTTTAATGTTTGATGTTAACTTATCTTTTGGATTGGTTTTAAAATGATTATTATGCATTCTGACTTTTGAATTAGCAGTTATAACAAATGTTAAATAAGTTCAACAAATTGTATTGAAATGTAAACAACTTGATTGAAATATCAGCAACCTATAACAAAATGTCAACAGCTTGTATAAAGTGTCAACAACTTGGAAAACAAATATTATGTCAACAACTTAAAATTGACATAATTATATTAGTTGTTGACATGGCTAGTACATGTAGTTGACATGACTTACAATTGTTGTCAACATGTTTTCTATGTATTGTTCACATGGCTTGTACGTGTAGTTGACATGGCTTGAAACATAGTTGACATGACTGGTATGTGCGGTTGACACGATATGTACCGTAGTTGACATGACTGGTATGTGCGGTTGACACGATGTGCACCATAGTTGATATAATTATATTAGTTGTTGACATGGCCAGTATATATAGTTGACACGATATGTACCGTAGTTGACATGACTGGTATGTGCCGTTGACACGATGTGCACCATAGTTGACATAATTATATTAGTTGTTGACATGGTCTATATATATAGTTGACACGATATGTACCGTAGTTGACATGACTGGTATGTGCCGTTGACACGATGTGCACCATAATTGACATAATTATATTAGTTGTTGACATGGCCAGTATATATAGTTGACATGATTTTTAATTGTTGACATGGTGCAAGTTGTACTAAAAAGTCAACTACTTATAACCAAATGTCAACACCTTGTATAAAGGTGCACAACTCAGAAAATAAAACTTAAAATTAAAAAAATAGAATCATAAAATAGATGTCAACAGAGAGTAAAATCAGATATCAACAACTAACAAGAAAATGTCAATAATTTGTAGTCTATGTCAACAACTAAAAAACAATCATGTCTCCTTTCTGCCACAGCTTCTAGCATTATGATCAGTAATTTTATGACACTTTCCACAACGCCTATGAGGTTTATTTGCTTTTTCAATTGCTTTCTCTGTGCTTGACTTAATCCTGTTTTTCTTGTCACTTGCACCTCCTTTTGTACTAACCACATCTGGAGCATGTGCAGTTATTTCTTCAGGTACAGCAATACCATATATGTTCATGATTGAATCATTTTTATCAATAGACGACGATCCAGCACAGTCATCTTTAAATATTTGAGGACCAATACCCGCAAGCAAATTATCCAAAGCAATCAAATGATCTTTATTCCTAAAAGCACGCTGATATAGACCAAAGTAACGACCATGACACATCTTTGTTAGAACCTGCACACATATAAAATGTCAACAGCCTATATAAGATGTCAACAGCCTATATAAGATATGTCAACAGCTTAAATAACACATGCTAAAACTTAAACTAAAATATCTATAGAAAATAGTTTGAATACCTCTGTCAGACGCACTATCATCACTCGTGAGACCATGAATTGAAGGGACTGGCAGCGGAAGCGCATGTATAAATCAATTACATAATAATCAGATCTATTTAGCGGATTATTTAGACAAATTCTATTCGCATAATTATCTCACGTATCATGCTGATAACTCAAATAATAACATGCTTTAAATTAATAGAAACCTAAAACATGTTGTTCTAAGGTTTAGCCATCATACCTTGATGATTCTCCAAAGAATCGAAGATAGCTAGCGCCTTCTCCTGGTAAAGATCTTCAGTACAAAACCACGGATCTTCTGACTGGTTCCCGGACTGTGAACTGATATCAGGGTGGGCCACCCTGATCTCACCAGTGCACTAGGACTTAAATAGAGAAGACAGAAATCCTTTCCCTCGGATGAGAGAAAATTTCGACTACTACTAGGAGTAGGGGCCGAAAATTTTGAGAAAAATATTAGTGTATTTTTCTGTCTCCTTTATTCTCCTATTTATAATAAGTCACATATTGGGCCCAGACAGGGATCTATGGAAGGCTTTGGATATGGGCTCCTCCAATTAGCTTTTTACTAATTAAATTAAACCCAATTTAATATAAGCTTAAAATTGGAATATTACGAGCAGCCACTACAGAAGTAATACTGCACTCCCCATCCAAATTCGAAATTACAAGTACTTCGGGTTTCCAATACTTTATATTTATTTCCCGCGCTTAAGATAAAAACATGCATTAATTAATTATTGTCTTCTATGGACTTAATTAATTAATATCTTATTTATTCCAAGAGAGGACTCAGCAAGAAAATCTTATTTATTATTCATAGAGTAGTTAAACTCCAACTAGCTAGGTTCCGAATAATAAAACCTTATTTCAAGCTTCTCTTGAGGATGTTATCAAACGAGACTCACCTCGCGTACGATTCAACATAATAGCAATCCTAGCACCGCTAGATATTAATCACCACTACCCAATATACCAGGCATATTGGGTTGCGAAAAACCCGCACCATTTGGTAAGTCAAAGTAGTGCATAATCAATACCGTATGCTCAATGCTAACGTACATTGATTGAGAAATAATTTACGAGACCTCGTCTTTCAGTAGATAGCATAAAGACTGTCTCGCTGTTAGATCCATTCAGTGTTATACCACACCAACGTCATCTTATTTCAGTAAGGCTTAGAAATAATCGGACTGACATTGCAACCTTTCACGATAGGTAGTCTAAGCCTATCTAGGTTGTGAAAATATTCTTTTTCTTTGTTTAGAACTGACCGTGTTACCTTAAAGTAGACGACGCCCACAACCGCTCTACTATAACAAAGACTTAGACTTTGTTAAGTTACTTATACATTTAAATATGCAATAAACATCCATTAAATGTAAAACATAACAACATTATGACAAAAATAATCTGTTTATTCATTTGGAAAATAAAATGAGAGTTTTAACAGTATTCAATCACTCGAAAGGTGATTTCTAGTATACAAACTCTAACAGAACTGCCTTTAGTAATTCACTTTTAAGCCAACGGTTACCAACATATTTCTCTGGAATATTGTTGACATCTTTGTTTCTGAGGATGAAGAAAAGGTGGCTGCATAGATAACCACACCTTAAAAATAGTTTACACTCACATTCATATGACTCAGTCTCTATCTCATGTGTAACTGTAAAGGTCTTCTTTCTAGCATCAGAAACTTTGAAGACCTCGATATTCTCCAATGTGGACATGCTACTCATCCGACAACTCTTATCAGCCTCAGCAATAAATTCTTGTACCACTCTGAACATCCTATCTGTGTATACAGATGCCAATTGCTTCTCAAATGCTAAATCAGTGACATATTTTGGAGTGATTACAGAATCATAATAGTCAAGCCTTTCAGTTTGATTCCTTTGAGCATCAATGGCATTATTATACTGAAGAGTGAAGTCAGCAAAATTAAACAACGGTTTCGAGTACCTCTTAAAAAAACTGTTTTCAGATTCTGAAAAAGATGTTCTCATTAAAGAACCCATAGGAACATCTCTAAAGAAGGTTGGGATCCACATATGTTTAATAGGAAACATATCCTTAAACCATTTATGATCTTCTTACACCATATTTTTCAACAATACTAGTCCATAATATATCAAACTCATCCGGATCTAACAACTCTGACCAAACACAAGACTTAAACTCCTTACTAAACTTTTCTCTGTTAGAAATAGATTTAGGTATCTTCTCAAACAACTTGCTCATAATATGCCACAAGCACAAACGATGCCTTGTACCAGGTAATACCTTCTCAATGGCAAGCCTCATTCCCCAATCTTGGTCAGTGACTATGATTCTTGGAGCAACACCCATGCATTCAACAAATACAGTGAAAATCCATGAAAATGCATCACAATTCTCACCGGATACGAAACCAGCTCCAAACGCAATAGGACACCCATGATTGTCTTTCCCGGTAAATAGACCAAACACCATACGATACCTATTGAACAAATACATCAACACAAAACATCGAAATGTCAATTATAGGTATATGCTATGTCAACTATTAAATCAGAAATGATGCAAAGTACAAATGTATCCTATGTCAACTACCATATCAACTACTATCTATGTCAATTACTAAGTATAATATATAAACTACCTGTTTGTTGAATATGTTGTATCAAATGCTACAACATCTCCAAACATGTGGTAATGCTTCCGAGACTCAGCATCAGACCAGAATAAGCTCACTAACTTATTATCTTTAGGTGATAATTGATATTTGTAAAAAAAACCCTTCACAAATTCTCTTCTTCTCTTGCATCTGATTTAGGATCATTTCCACATCCACTTCTTTTAATTTCTCTTTAATATCACGTGAACAATTCCTAACATCAGTCAACGTACACCCAACAACATCATAACCACCGAAAAACTCCTTTAATAAATTAAAAGTATAGGTAGGACCGATGTTAGCTTTGGTGCAATCTTCAACAAACTTGTGATGAACATCATTCAAACTGCGATTACCTTTCATAAATCTCTTATGATCTTTGTCAATCATAGCATGATTGTGTTCCTCAACAAACTGATGCACAAGGTAATACTTATCACCAAAATCAGAAAAAAAAACTTAAAACTAATTCTCGCTCCACATCCACACCTTTTGGTGCCACGTCTACGTCTCTTCTTTGAAGATACTTCATCATCATCAGACACATTACCATCGTCAGATACACTAACATCAACATCCAACGAATCTACCGTATGAAATCCTTGTCTATTGCAAACAACATACTGAAAAATAATAACACCACCACTAGACCTATTTCCAAATCTTCGACAATCAAAATAACACTCCTGAGCATACTTTTCATAAAAGGAAATTCCTTCCTCAAGGGAAGAAAATTTTTTACCTTCATAAGGCCTCAACTCAGGCTTACAAATTGGAATAACAGACCCTACAACATAAAATATTTACCAAGGAACATAAATCATGTCAACAGATTTTCAAGTCATGTCAACAGAGCATAAATCAACAACATAACACCTTTAGTTATCTCTAAAGAGGTGGCTGAACTCTTGTAAAATTCTTAGACAATTGTTATAAGTTACGTAAGCCAAAATATCAGAACATGCTTCAAATTACCAGGATCAAAATGTCCAGTTTAATTAGAATACACCAATTCAAACACACGATGTCAACAGAATATTTAACAAGTAACATAAATCATGTCAACAGAGCAAAAATCACCAACATAACACAACAAAATAATATTAATGAAACAGAATGTCCACAAAGAGCATAACAACAACACAGAATATTTACCAAGTAACATAAATCATGTCAACAGATTTTCAAGTCATGTCAACGGAGCATAAATCACCAACATAACACAAAAAATCATGTTAATGAAAATCAAACCAAACTACCTCCACCATTCGTAAATCATGTTATCAGATTTTCAAGTCACGTCAACGCAAATCAAGAGACTTACGTAAATTACCCCTATAGTTATCTCTAAATAGGTGGCTGTACTCTTGTAAAATTCTTAGACAATTGTTATAAGTTACGTAAGCCAATATATCAGAACATGCTTTAAATTACCAAGATCAAAATGTCCAGTTTAATTAGAATACACCAATTCAAACAGACGATGTCAACAGAATAATTAACAAGTACACATAAATCATGTCAACAGAGCATAAATCACCAACATAACACAACAAAATAATGTTAATGAAACAGAATGTCCACAAAGAGCATAACAACAACACAGAATATTTACCAAGTAACATAAATCATGTCAACAGATTTTCAAGTCATGTCAACAGAGCATAAATCGCCAACATAACACAAAAAAATCATGTTAATGAAAATCAAACCAAACTACCTCCACCATTCGTAAATCATGTCATCAGATTTTCAAGTCACGTCAACGCAAATCAAGAGACTTACGTAAATTACCCCTATAGTTATCTCTAAATAGGTGGCTGCACTCTTGTAAAATTCTTAGACAATTGTTATAAGTTATGTAAGCCAATATATCAGAACATGCTTCAAATTACCAAGATCAAAATGTCCAGTTTAATTAGAATACACCAATTCAAACAGACGATGTCAACAGAATAATTAACAAGTACACATAAATCATGTCAATAGAGCATAAATCACCAACATAACACAACAAAATAATGTTAATGAAACAGAATGTCCATAAAGAGCATAACAACAACACAGAATATTTACCAAGTAACATAAATCATGTCAACAGATTTTCAAATCATGTCAACAGAGCATAAATCACAAACATAACACAACAAAATAATGTTAATGAAACAGAATGTCCACAAAGAGCATAACAACAACATAGAATATTTACCAAGTAACATAAATCATGTCAACAGATTTTCAAGTCATATCAACAGAGCATAAATCAACAACATAACACAACAAAATAAAGTTAATGAAACAGAATGTCAACAAAGAGCTCATAACTGATTAAGAAAAAGGGTTTAACAGTGTGCACCTAAAATATCCATACATTCCAAACTCAACCATGTTTCTCAACCTCCTCAGGCTTTATGGTCTTTTGCTTAGCCAATAACTAACCAATTTTTTTATGTCAAGTTAAGGACTCTCGTCATGGTTATATCATATGGACTTTTACATTCAAGAAAATTCAACCAAAGATTGATCCACTTAGACTAACGTTTATTTCCTCGGTCAAGAATTAATGAGCTGATTTCTCAAGTAGCTTCAATTAAAGCAGAAAATTACCCCTATAGTTATCTCTAAAGAGATGGCTGCACTCTTGTAAAATTCTTAGAAAATTGTTATAAGTTATGTAAGCCAAAATATCAGAACATGCTTCAAATTACCAGGATCAAAATGTCCAGTTTAATTAGAATACACCAATTCAAACACATAATGAAATTTAACATAAATCATGTCAACAGAGCATAAATCTACAGCATAACACAACAAAATAATGTTAATGAAACAAAAAATCAACAAAGAGCATAGCAACAACACAGAATATTTATCAATTAACATAAGTCATGTCAATAGAGAATAAATCACCAACAAAACACAAAAAAATCATGTTAATGAAAATCAAACCAAACTACCTCCACCATTCGTCGACGTAGACTCGGAATAAGATGAAGAATCCATCAAATAACACTTAGCTGCTGATTACGAACTGAAATCGAACCTAAAGATGAGAAAATCCAAAAAAAAACTAATTAGGAACAAATTTGACTGGAGATACACAAATAAAACATAAAAAAAGAATCAAAGTCAGTAAAATCGACCGAAAAACGTCAAAATCAACAAAGAAATCCGTCGAACAGGTCGTCCGTTTTTCGAACATTGAATCGCAAATCAGGTATCACTGAAATCGTTGAAACTGGCTGAGTCTAATTTTGCAAATCAATTGAATCATAAATCGTTAAAATAGATTGAATGAGAAATATGATTCAATCGTTAAATCTCACCAGAATCGCGCGACAAAATATGAAACCTGATGAAGAACCCTAAATTAAAACGCAAAAAGACAGTTTTACCCTTTCATATTAAATTAATCTAAAAATATTTATTGTGTGGCAAAATCTGGACCACTCATTTAATATATATATATATATATATATAGGATCATGATCCATTGAGATTATTTAGGCTAATTGAGAAATGAGATGCAATATCAGCCACTCATTTTTATTAAATGAGTGGTCCAGATTTTGCCACACAATAAATATTTTTAGATTAATTTAATATGAAAGGACATAATAGTAATTTTATGCTTATTTGCCAATCTCTCACGCAAGGCGGCGGAGTTCTAAATCCAGATCCAATTTCGTCGGAGCTGGTCACGATTCGCCTTCGCCGCGGTGGTGAAATCGTCTCCATCGGTAAGTTTGCGCGGTCGCTGCTCGGCGCGTGCGGCAACGGCAGCTATAATCGCGGCATCGAGGTCGGGTGAGACGTCTGCGAGGGATCTGTTGATTTTGTGCAGAAAATTCGACTGAATCCGGCGGGATCGTCGATTGCGGTGGTGAGGGAACTGCCTTTCTCTCTCTGTAAATTAATTTTCGTGGTGAGCATCTGGTGAGTGGAATGTAGCGGATTGGATAATACGAAACGATCTAACCTCTCGTTTTGTAGTTATAAAATTCTCACTTTTCCGAGTTCAAGTTTGAATCGTGATTGTTGAATTGCTGGTGCATTTTTGTAGCTGTTGAAGGAGAAGGCGTGGGAGCTCGATTTTGTTCAGAGAATCGTGGAATTGTTTTTGTACTCTGATTGGATTTCTGATACGAATTTTTTGACTCCAGAGGTTTCGATTAATTGTGCTCTTCTGTGTTGTTTTTTCTTCCGTTTCCGGAAATTAATCTGGATTTTTTGTTCGACAGGTAGTGCTGGAGATATATGATTATTATCCTGGTTCAGAAGATCTGAATTGGAAGTTGTGATTTATTGTTCTTTCATCGTCAATCGGGACGTGCGTGGCGGAATTACTGTGTTTAGACATAATTTCAGCAAATATGATTCTCTGTTCACCGCTTCTGAGACGATGATATGAATGCTTCGCTTTGAAATCCAGATTTCGTTAGGTAATTTGATTCTTCGTTATAAGATGACGAGCGTTGAATTTTCTCCCTAACTGATGAAATTGTTTGCCCTCGCAATTGCAGATTTGGATGGTTCTGTTAGCTGATTTATCTAATTTCCGGAAGCAGAAGGAAAATCTGGATTGTATGAGGAAGAACAAAGTACAGTGAACAGAATTGAAGTTCGCTGGTAACGCAAATATTGTTTTTAAAATAATTGTTTTCTCATGATTTCTGTTTCGATCTTTACCACAGAGTTCCCTAAAATATTATTGTTGACATAAATTATATAAGTTGTTGACATGAAAATGTTTATTTTTGACATGAATTATATAGCTCGTTGACATAATAACTTTTGTTATTGACATGAATTATATAAGTCGTTGGCATAAATTTTATGAAAATTGTTGTTGACATAAATTATATGTAAAACATTGTTGTTGACATGAATTATATGTAAAATGTTATTGTTGACATAAATAATATACGTTGCTGACATGAAAATATTTGTCGTTGACGTTAATTATTTGTGAAATGTTATTGTTGACATAATAGTTGACATAAATAAAGTTTGTTGTTGACATCGTAGTTCACATAAATAAAGTTTGTTGTTGACATCGCAGTTGACATAAATAATGTTTGTTATTGACATTTGTCGTTGACATTAATTATAAGTGTTATTTTTTAGTTGTTGACATTTTAATACGAGTTGTTGACATTCGATAATCTCGGTATTGAAATGCTCTCGGTAAGGTGAGTGGCGGATCGCGTAGAAGAGCACTTGGAGCTTTGACCATTGAAATGATCTGTTCCAGTTCCCTTGCTGCCTCCCTTTGCAACTGGGCCTTCTTCGGCTTCAGTCTGTCCAGATTCACAAGGCACGTAAGTAGCTAGTAACACCGTGTTTATCTTTGATATCTTTGTTGCTATTCTGTGTTGTTGTTTGGTGTGTTACTGGAATTGCTTTGAAGTGATATGAAGTAAAATGAGTTATAATAACTACAATTGATCACTAGTTAATTGATGAGGAAATTATTGAATCTCGCTTTGGCAAAGGAGTTAGATAATAGAGTATATTATTGATGAATGTAACTGATTTACTGGAATTGGAAGTATTATCAGGAATTGGATGTCAACAAAACTTGGATTTGGATTGCAGAATTTACCCCAAGAGAAGATGCCTCAACTTGTACAGATAATCAGGAAGAGGGATGAGGATTTGGCACAGGATGTCAATGAAATTGAGCTTGATATTGAGGCTCTTGATACGGAAACGTTGTGGGAACTTGATCGGTTTGTGACCAATTTGAAGAAGATGGTGAGCAAGATAAAGCGGCAAGCGTTGATGATGAACAACAATCCAGCTGCTGGAGTTTCTATTCCCTCCAGTCTTGTTACTGATGCTGATGTGGTAAGTTAAATTTGCATCAAGATTTTTGTCTTTTTTGTGGTGTTTTCACTGTTTATTCATGTTGTTGGTAATGTTGTGTAGGGCGCATTGAGCGACAAGAATGATGATTGTGGCAAGATGATGAAACAAAATGATGAAGAAGATGTAGATATTGATGTCGATATGCCAGCAACGAGTTTCCCTGTTGTTGTGGAGATTGAGTTTGTGAAAGAAGGTGTTGTTGGGCAGGAGAATGATGGTGTTGTTGGACAGGAGAATGATGGTAGAGGCAATGGCAGCAGTAGCTCAAGCAGTTCTGGCAGCTCAAGCAGCGATTCGTCATCCTCGAGTGGTATTGATACTGATTCTTCTTGCGTTTCTACATTGTGTTGGGGGTGAAAGTATGGAAAACGGAAACAGAAACAGATGTTCATTCGTTTGAACATGTTTCTTACAGATTCTGATTCAGGGAGTTCCTCTGGTAGTGAGTCCGACGCAGATGATTGACCAATTTGATGATTGAACTTTTATTTGATGATTGAATTGGATGTCTGGCAGTTTTATTGCTTTTTCTTGCCTGTTAACTGTGATATCTCAACTTTGTTTTAGTTCATTTGATATTTTGGCTATTGATATGTGAATTATAAGTGTTATTTTTTAGTTGTTGACATTCGATATTCTCGGTATTGATATGTCAATTGTAAGTGTTATTTTTTAGTTGTTGACATTTTAATACGGGTTGTTGACATTCGATATTTTCGGTATTGATATGTCAATTATAAGTGTTATTTGTTAGTTGTTGACATTTGATATTCTCGATATTGAAGAAATGTTAAATGTACAATTTTTTTATTGTTGTTGGATGATTTATCAAGTATGAAAGGAACGGAAAATACGTAAAGAATTCTGCTTTTGAGGCAAATGTTACGTGTCTCTCTCTTTTATTTCTCCAAATTAAAGCATGAAATATTTTGCACTCTATTGTTTGGTAATATTTCTCATTTGAAAATTAGTTGCTAAGATTTAGTTATCTCCCCTTTTTAATATCAATTATGCATGTTGAAGCTACGTCGGGATGTGACAGTACAAGTGTGGTGTGTGTGCAGTGTTGCGATATTCAAATAAGGCAGGTTCCCCAGATCCAGCAAGTCCAATAGATCACATGGTCTAGGAACTCGTAGGTTGTGCGGAATCCCGGTCGTCGGACACACAAGTACTTCCCCGCTTCAAAAACCCTCAACCACTTTACTAAACCTAGTATAGGGAAGTAGGGATCGATCCCACAGAGAAGGATGCGAAAGACTCGTAATCAAGGATTTGGGAGTATTTTTGGTGTTGGCTGCTGCCACGCATTTTCTTGGGTTGAGGAAAATTAAAATTTAACTTGACTTGGGAATATTAGAAAGAAACTTAACCTAACAGCTAGACCTAGGAGATAAATCTACGGTGGGACCACATCTAAAAAAAAACAGAGTACGACTGGAAAGTGGCAGAATAACTAACTCTCGTACTAACTGACAGTGACATCGTCTTCTACAACCAAATTCGCATAAAAACTTCTGGAGAAAACACATACGCAAATCAAAAACAGGGCTACTAACTTGGAATCAAATCTATGCATAAATAACGAAGAACTTAACAGATCTGCATACCTAGACGAAGGGAAATAGAAAACAAAGGAAATAAAACAAGTCTATCCACTACTGTTTCTTTCACACGCCAAAACCAACTTCAGACGCTAAATCCACTCCGGATCCAAGCGTCCGACACGGACTCCAAACAGAAGAAATTCTCCATCACGTCAGATTTACAAATTTAAGCTCCGAACACTCAATCAACCACAGATCTGTCACCCAATTCCACATCAAACACCTCAATAACGAAATAAGCAGAGATCGACATAGCAATTTAAAAATTACGCTAACAGTAGAGAGATCTAAGCAAAAGTAACTTGAAATTAAACAGCTAAACTCAGATCCATGAGCGATAAGCAGTTAAACATCATCAACATCAAAGTCGACTCCCAAAAGTGAAGTTCGACGGTGGAAACTAGCAAAAACAGCTGAAATTAAAACAATTGTATCTTCGCCCTCACTGGGACGGTGTTACCAAATTCGAGATCTTTAGAAAGTACCCCCCCTATCACGATTATCCCCAGAATGTTTCCCAAGTGTGTGTGTAAATGTATGAGCTAAGAAGAGTGAAAACTATATCCATTACGCTGCATGCTCCTCTCTATTTATAGGCGCTTTAGTGGGTCCAGCGAGGTATTGATAATGACTTTGTTGCCCTCAGCTGTAGACTCCCCCGTCACGCCAATTTTCCTTGTAAATCCTGCTCATTTCGTCCTTTTCTCTCGCTAGACCATCTCCTTCATTACTTCCTTGATCTAGCGATTTTCTTCACACACCTGGCTTAGGAAACGTGTTAGACCCAGCAATTTATAACATTTTTTTGCACATTACCGATGCATGAAATTAGCCTTATCAAACTGCTCACACTTAAACCATACTTGTCCTCAAGTATAAAGACAAGAAAAGAAAAAGAATAAGGCAAATTTCAAGCGAGGTTATCTCTTGACCGACTCCTAGACCTAGACTCAAGAAAAACTAAGAAATATAAGAAAATCACACAAACACGCAAAACACATATATACATGAGCTAGTTTCAATTTTAGGCATCTGTCCCCACAAGATTAAGGTCATTCCAATAGTTTGAACTCCTCCAAATAGGCCCTTTCCCTTCCTTTACCTAGCCAATCTGTCAGTTTGTCAAGATAGCTCTCTACTTACCCAACTGTTAGGTTCACTCGATCACTCATTCCTCACCAGGGATGTTAGGATCGATTCTCTCTTAAGTTAATGCTACACCACTGAAGCGTTGGGTTATGAGAGTTTTCTCCTTTCTGGGTCAGGCTATCATTATTCCTGTTTTAGACCATTCCCCCCTCTGGACTTCGTCCAGCTTATTCCTCCTTTTTTTTTTTTTTTTTTCAACATCTGGACTTTGTCCAGCTTATTCCTCCATTTTTTTCTCTGGACTTCGTCCAGCTTATACCTTCATAACCCAATTCCCCTTTTTTTTCTTTCTCCTTCATAGCTCTTCTTCCCTAAGCATTCAGTGGTGGCCCTTAAACATTTGTTAGCTCAAAGTTATCTGAGGTTTATAACTCACTATATAATAGGGCTTCACAACTAAGTAAGTAGAGACATTCTCCGTCATTCTTGCTTCATTCAAATTAACTAGGCTCATTTAAGGAAAAAGCTTCTAAGTTGAAATGCCTCCTATCTTCAATTACTTTCACTAAGGGAATCATGCCGTATTAAATCCACCGGCTCATGTGACAAAACTTAAAACTAACAAACTCTTAACATGTAATACGGGTAATGCATTGACTCCTCTCCCCCTCCCACTTCACTCAAGCTTGTCCCTAAGCCATCGTCGTGAAGAGAGATCAATGCAAAACTAAAATCATAAAACTTCTCACACTTAGACCAAGCAATGGGCTAAGTGGGAGAAAGACACAGAAAAACATAGAAAAACAAATAAAACAACAGAAAACACGAACTTCTCACACTTAGACCACGCAGTGGGCTAAGTGGGAGAAGATATAACAAATGTTAAACACATAAATAACAGGTAGACAATAAAAAAAACGAAAAGAACGAAAAATAAAAGTTACTTGGTCAAGAGATGTTTGATCATTTCTGGGACTGGCTCCCTCGGGAGCCAGACTGGGGTGGGACTCCGTATCTGTTGAAAATGTTATCCTTTAGAAATTTCGCCACCTCCTTTGATTCGCAAGTTGTGGTGGCCTTGGCTTCTATCCACTTAGATACATAATCTACTGCAACCAATATGTAGGTATTCCCACATGATGACGGAAACGGTCCCATAAAGTCCATTCCCCATACATCAAAAATTTCGCACACGATCACTGGGATCAGAGGCATCTCATCTCTCCTTGAAATTCCCCATGTCTGTTGGCATCTCTCACAATACTGGCAGAATTCGAAAGCATCCTTATTCAATGTTGGCCAATAAAATCCGCTGTCTAGAACCTTTCTCGCTGTTTTCCTTGGCCCAAAGTGGCCTCCACATGCTAACGCGTGGCAATGATTTAATACATCCCTTTGTTCCCATTCGGGAATGCAGCGCCTAATCACTTGATCTGAGCACATTTTCCACAGGTAAGGATCATCCCAAAAATAAAATTTGGATTCGCTTCTAATCTTCATCCTCTGGGCCCGGGAAACTTCTTCTAAAACCGGCATCTCTCCTGTGACCAAGTAATTGGCTAGATCAGCAAACCATGGTTCTGCATTCAGCATGCGCTTCCCTTTATCTGATTCCCCTAGACCGGTCAGAGCCAAAACTGCTTCCCAGTCAGGTGGTCTAGGAAATTTCTCCAAAAGGTACAAATGTTCCTCGGGAAAGGCATCGAGTATAGCCTCTTCTGTCTCTCCTTGGAAGATTCTGCTCAAATGATCTGCTACCCTATTCTCCGTTCCTCTTTTATCTCGTACTTCCCAATCGAATTCTTGTAGAAGTAACACCCAACGGATTAACCTTGGCTTCGACTCCTTCTTAGCCAGTAAGTATTTTATTGCTGCGTGATCCGTGAAGACTATAACCCTTGACCCAAGAAGGTAGGGTCGGAATTTTTCAAAGGCATACACGATGGCTAACATTTCCTTCTCCGTGGTGTCATAATTTTTCTGAGCTTGATTTAGTGTTTTGGAAGCATAGAAGATCACATAGCTTTTTCCATCAATTTTTTATCCTAAGACAGCTCCCACAGCGAAATCGCTCTCATCACACATTATCTCGAAAGGATGGTTCCAGTCTGGTGCCCTGATTATTGGTGCTGATACTAACCTGTCCTTAAGCAGCTGGAACGCCCTCTCACATCCTTCGTCAAAGACGAATTCAACATCATTTTGTAACAACCGAGTGAGTGGTTGCGCGATTTTTGCAAAATCCCTTATGAACCTCCTATAGAACCCTGCATGGCCTAGGAAACCTCTCACCTCTTTTTGATTCGTAGGGTATGGTAATTTTGATATCACATCCACCTTCGCCCTGTCTACCTGGATACCCCTCTCAGAAACCACGTGACCTAGGACAATGCCTTCGGTCACCATGAAGTGGCACTTCTCGAAGTTCAACACTAAATGCTTTTCCTGACATCTCTGCAACACTAGATCTAGGCTGGCTAAACAAGCATCAAATGAGTTCCCATAGACGGTGAAATCGTCCATGAATATCTCAATGCATACTTCCAACAGATCCGAAAAAATGCTCATCATACATCGTTGAAAAGTCCCCGGTGCATTACACAATCCAAACGGCATTCTTCGGTATGCATATGTACCAAAAGGGCACGTAAAAGTGGTCTTCTCTTGATCCTCCGGATTAACGTAGATTTGGAAATATCCGCTGTATCCGTCAAGGAAACAAAAATACTGTTTGCCTGCCAATCTTTCCAGCATCTGATCAATGAAAGGCAAAGGAAAATGATCCTTCTTTGTGGCTTCATTCAACTTCCTGTAGTCGATGCACATCCTCCACCCTGTCACTAATCTGGTGGGTACCAATTCATTCTTCTCATTTTTGACGACTTGTATCCCAGACTTCTTTGGCACCATATGGATAGGACTGACCCACTCACTGTCAGGAATGGAGTAAATGATTCCTAGAGCAAGCAACTTCAATACCTCCTTCAAGAATTCCTCTCGCATGTTTGGGTTCAGCTTCCGTTGTGCATCTCGATGAGCCTTTGTACTTTCTTCCAGACGGATGTGGTGCATGCAAAGATCTGGACTTATTCCCACCAAATCTGAGAGAGTCCATCCTATTGCCTTCTTGTTCCTTTTAATGACCTCTAACAACTCCTTCTCCTGTTCCTTGGTCAAGTTGCTGTTGACTATTACTGGAAATGTCTCGTCCTTCTCCAAGTAAGCGTACTTAAGGCCTGGTGGGAGTGTTTTCAGCTCTTTTTTCGTTCCATTTGTCTCCTGGGGCAAGGGATTTTTTTCTGAATTTTCTGGTGAAGTCTCTTTCCCTAACCCAGGAGATTTTTCCAAACTGGCCACATAAGCCGATCCCTTGGACCTAGCTGATTCCGGGTTCCTGCAGAATTCCATTATGGCCTCCATGAGCTCTTCATCTGTCAATTCCTCTGTGTTCACTGCTGCACACCATCCCACAACTTCTTTGTCAATCGAATGGCTCAACTCTGAGTTATCAATCTGTTCCTGTATCAATTCTGTCTCAAGATATTCTTGGACTAAAGGGTTAATAACATCAATAGCATAGATATTCTCAACATCCAAAGGTCTTTTCATCCCCTCATCTATGCTAAAGGTATATTTTTCCCCATTATAGTCCAAGCAAATTGTTCCATCAAACACATCGATAATGGTCTTAGCCGTACGCAAAAATAGCCTCCCCAAAAGTACCCCACTGGACTCAGCAGACTCATTATCATTCATCTTGATCACGTAAAAATCAGCAGGATATAGAAACTCATGCACCTTGACTATAATATTTTCCAACACTCCTTCAGGGCAAATGCAAGTTCTATCTGCTAGCTGGATTACTACTTTGGTATCAACCATTCTTACCCTAGTTAACCTTTTATAGATTGAAAGAGGCAAAACATTTATTGACGCCCCTAGATCACACATGGCATGCTCAACCTTGATATCCCCTAAAGAAATGGGTAATGTAAACATACCTGGGTCCGTGCATTTTGAGGGCATCCTTCTTTTTTGTATCACAGCAGACACAGTTTCTCCAATCACAATCTTCCCATCTAGTTTGGTTTTCCCTGCAATAAACTCCTTGATGAACTTACTGAAGGTGGGCATTTTCAAGGCTTGCAAGAATGGCAAGTTGATTTCCAACTTGCTGAAAATCTCCATGAGATCCTCTGTATCATCCTTTTTCTTCTTCGCCTCCCCACGATATGGAAATGGTTTTGCTCGCTTTACTGCATTTGTGGACGTCCCAGCCTGGGTTTCATCAACTCCCTTGTTTCCTTCCTTACTTACTTCCTCAGGTTCGGGGTCTAGGAAGAACGGGTCCCTTAGTCGAGGTAGAGATCCCCCTAAATCTTCCTTCTGGGGGTCTCTCTGAACAATGATCTCCCTTGGTTCAGCGCCTCCTTCTTGCTGTTTCTGACTCTGTTTCCCTTCTTTGGCTTGCATAGGCGCTTCCTCATCAGCTCCCAACGTTGGCCCTTCATAACCCCGCCCAGATCTCAAAGTAATTTGACTAATATTTGCCCGATCTGGCGGTTTGACGGTAGCAGGAAGTTTACCTTCATTCCCTCGCATCTCGTTCAAAGATACTGCGATCTGGGAAAGTTGTTTTGCCATCATGTCCATGGCGGCTTTTTGCTCTGACTGAGCATCTTGTAACTTGTGCACCATGTCATTGTTGGAATGTAGGTTACCTTGCATGAACTGCTGTGAATTTACCAAATCATGGACCATGTCATCCAAACTCCGTTGTGGTCTGAAATTGAATTGACCAAAATTTTGTCCTTGACCTTGGTTCTGTCGAAAATTTCCTTGATGATTGTTGTATTGGTTACTCGACCCTTGATTGTTGTACTGGCCACCAGACCCTTGATTCCCTTGATGGTTCTGTTGGGAATTCTGAAAATTGCCTTGGTTATTCCTTTGGTGAGGTGGCACATAGGAGTTTCCTGGGTTGTTTTGATTTTTGTTTCCCCAATTAGCTTGATCCTGATTCTTGTATCCCAGCTGCAATTGTCCTTCTTGTCCCTTCCCTGGCCAATTAGACTGCCTCTCCGGAGGGTGTGCAAAATTCGTGAGCTGCAAGGGAGGTGGCTGGCTTTGATCATGGTCAGTCCATCTGAAGTTTGGGTTAGTCCTCCATGGAGCGTCCCTCTGTCTCCCTTGATTCCAACTTCCATCGGGATTTCAACTTCCCATCGAACTTGCTTGAGCGTGGCACTCTCCTTCGTAGGGTTGGCTGTAGTATGGTTGCAGTTGCCTTTCCTCTTGACCAAGGGATTTCTCATTTTCCACTGGGGCATGCGGATTGCATTTCTCGATCGCACTTAGCAAGGCCTTTTCCAGTTTATCGATCCTATCTTCCACCTTCTTGTCTTCTTGATCCATCACTGCATTAGCTGATCCTCTCCTCAATATGCTTCGCGGGTTATCATAGGCCTTCTTTGCCTCAATCAATCTCCCCAGCGTTTCCCTGGCTTCACTTGCTTTGTTCTTAGTAAAATTTCCCCCGCTCGAGGAGTTCATCAAGTCCTTTGATTCAGGGTTTGCACCTTCATAGAACAAATAGTAAGTCTCCGCTTCTATCATCCTGTGGTTTGGACAAGCATCCAGCAGCCCCTTGAAGCGGGACCAATAAGAACTTAGGGACTCATCGTATTCTTGTTTGCACTCCTGAATCTCCTTCTTCAAGGCATTCGTCTTATTAGATGGAAAAAAGTAACCCAAAAATTCCAGTTTAAAATCCTTCCACGTGTTGATCGAGTCTGGTGGAAGCCTCAGCAGCCAAGTGTTCGCCTCCCCTTTGAGAGCTAACGGAATTGCTCGAAGACGGTAGTCCTCTTCTGTTGCCTCGTTGGGTCGCTTCTGAATGCTGCATAGTTTACTGAACTCGTTCAGAAATTCATAAGGGCATTCATTCCTACGCCAGAGAAAGTAGGTAGAACTCCAAGCACATTTGTTTTGATGTCGATCGACCTCCGTCGTGGATTCGAAACTATAGCATGAGCGGGTTCACCGTCAAGATGTGCGGTGAGCGACCCTATTTCCGGATCGGGGTCTAGTAGATGAGCCATATCTGGGTCCTTCTCCTCCTCGGTCTCGGATTGCTCTGGTTCTGTTGATGTCCCTGGATTCTCCTCTGTCGATGAATTCCACTCCTTTTCACTTTCTGACTCGAACGGGAATGGATCTTCCGTTCTCAATCCTGATCTAGTAGTGATGGTAAATGTAGATTGCTTGATTCGCCACTCGTACTGGCCACTCCCTGCTCCAGATGAACTTGCCCAACTTCCAGATTGGAAGCCCGCTTTCATAAACTGTCAGGGAGAAAGAAAATAACAAAAATTAGAATATTTACACCAAATCCTTAATAACAGCAAACGCCATCCATCCCCGGCAACGGCGCCACTTGAAGCTACGTCGGGATGTGACAGTACAAGTGTGGTGTGTGTGCAGTGTTGCGATATTCAAATAAGGCAGGTTCCCCAGATCCAGCAAGTCCACTAGATCACTTGGTCAAGGAACTCGTAGGTTGTGCGGAATCCCGGTCGTCGGACACATAAGTACTTCCCCGCTTCAAAAACCCTCAACCACTTTACTAAACCTAGTATAGGGAAGTAGGGATCGATCCCACAGAGAAGGATGCGTAAGACTCGTAATCAAGGATTTGGGAGTATTTTTGGTGTTGGCTGCTGCCACGCATTTTCTTGGGTTGAGGAAAATTAAAATTTAACTTGACTTGGGAATATTAGAAAGAAACTTAACCTAACAGCTAGACCTAGGAGATAAATCTACGGTGGGACCACATCTAAAAAAAAACAGAGTACGACAGGAAAGTGGCAGAATAACTAACTCTCGTACTAACTGACAGTGACATCGTCTTCTACAACCAAATTCGCATAAAAACTTCTGGAGAAAACACATACGCAAATCAAAAACAGGGCTACTAACTTAGAATCAAATCTATGCATAAATAACGAAGAACTTAACAGATCTGCATACCTAGACGAAGGGAAATAGAAAACAAAGGAAATAAAACAAGTCTATCCACTACTGTTTCTTTCACACGCCAAAACCAACTTCGGACGCTAAATCCACTCCGGATCCAAGCGTCCGACACGGACTCCAAACTGAAGAAATTCTCCATCACATCAGATTTACAAATTTAAGCTCCGAACACTCATTCAACCACAGATCTGTCACCCAATTCCACATCAAACACCTCAATAACGAAATAAGCAGAGATCGACATAGCAATTTAAGAATTACGCTAACAGTAGAGAGATCTAAGCAAAAGTAACTTGAAATTAAACAGCTAAACTCAGATCCATGAGCGATAAGCAGTTAAACATCATCAACATCAAAGTCGACTCCCAAAAGTGAAGTTCGACGGTGGAAACTAGCAAAAACAGCTGAAATTAAAACAATTTTATCTTCACCCTCACTGGGACGGTGTTACCAAATTCGAGATCTTTAGAAAGTACCCCCCCTATCACGATTATCCCCAGAATGTTTCCCAAGTGTGTGTGTAAATGTATGAGCTAAGAAGAGTGAAAACTATATCCATTACGCTGCATGCTCCTCTCTATTTATAGGCGCTTTAGTGGGTCCAGCAAGGTATTGATAATGACTTTGTTGCCCTCAGCTGTAGACTCCCCCGTCATGCCAATTTTCCTTGTAAATCCTGCTCATTTCGTCCTTTTCTCTCGCTAGACCATCTCCTTCATTACTTCCTTGATCTAGCGATTTTCTTCACACACCTGGCTTAGGAAACGTGTTAGACCCAGCAATTTATAACATTTTTTTGCACATTACCGATGCATGAAATTAGCCTTATCACATGTCAACTACCTATATAATCTATGTCAACTACATATACAATTAATGTTAACTACACACATATAATGTCAACTACATTTACAATTCATGTCAACTATATATACAATTCATATCAACTACACACATATAATGTCAACTACATATACAATTCGTGTCAACTATACACATATAATGTCAACTATAAGTTGTTAACATTTGATGCAGGCTATTGACATTTGATGTGCAAGCTATTGACGATAATACCCCTAGTTGACATAAACTACACGCTGTTGACATAGCACGAAAATTATGAATGAGTGGCTGCATCAAATGTCAACAACTTATAGTTGACATTATATGTGTATAGTTGACATGATTATGCCAACTAGGGGTATTATCGTCATTTCATTTCTAAAATGGCGGAATATCGAATGTCAACAACTCGTATTAAAATGTCAACAAATAAAAAATAACACTTATAATTCACATATCAATAGCCACAATAGCAAATGTCAACAACTCGTGTTAAAATATCAACAACTAAAAAATAACAGTTATAATTCACATATCAATTGACATGTAGTTGACATGGCTTGAAAGTGTAGTTGACATGGCTTGAAAGTGTAGTTGACATGACTTATAATTTCGTGACATGGCTTGTACATGTAGTTGACATGGCTTGAAAGTGTAGTTGACATTACTTATAATTGTTGACATGGCTTGTGCATGTAGTTGACATGACTTGTACGTGTAGTTGACATGGTTTTTTTTTGAATTTTTTTTACATTTAAAAAAAAAATAAAAAAAATTAATTTTTTTCAATTTTAAATTTTTTTTTTATGTCAACTACACAGTTGTTGACATTTGATGTCAACTACATAGTTGTTGACATTTGATGTGTAGTTGACATGGATTGTACACATAATTGACATTATATGTGTGTGCAGTTGATATGATATGGCTTGTACGTGTAGTTGACATGACTTGTACGTGTAGTTGACATGGTTTGAAAGTGTAGTTGACATGACTTATAATTATTGTTGACATAACTTGTAGTGTAGTTGACATGGCTTGAAAGTGTAGTTGACATGACATATAATTGTTGACATGACTTTTACGTGTAGTTGATATGACTTGAAAGTGTAGCTGACATATTACTTACTTTCAGAAACATCGCAGAGCTTCCACCAACATACACAAAATCTATTAGTCAATTAAAAAATTTAACAATTTCGACACGAGGATTCAATATCTTACAAATCTTATTGTTCCAATTTTTAGATCTACAAATTCCAATTCAGGAAAAATGATTAAAATTGCAGATCTCACTACAAAATCCAACAAAGAGTAGAAATCAATGCTGTCGGCGAGGAGCTCTCGGCATCCATCTCGAGATCGGGCAAAACGTCGCCGTCTTCGATTTCGAGGAAGAGATCGTTGAAATCAATGCTATCGAGCAGAATGACGCCTAAGAAATTGGGGAACTCGGCAGCGTCGATCGAGAAGCCTTCCATTTCGCCTTCCATATCGGAAGGCAAAATGTCAACATCTTGTCAACAACTTGTATATAGTGTCAACAACTAAAACAATCCTTGTAATTAAAAGATAACTACTATTTTATGGCTCCACACATCATCATCGTCACCATCAATATTGAGAGTGCTGCTTTTCACTCTATTCCTTACAAGATCAAGATGTTTTCCTCTCTCTCTCTCTCTCACTCTTTCTCTCAAATAGATCAATATGTTTCTTTCAGGAACCAATAAGCTATGGAAATCTTAGCTCAAGAGGCAAACAGAGAGAGAGATTAGATATGGTAAGATATCAAGACCAATAAAAAATCAGCAGAATTAAGTAAGACAGCAACTCCATCAAGAACAATTTCAGCTCAAGAATAAGAAAAACAATCCACCAAAAATAATCCCTCATTGAAAAGAAAGGAAACATTTGCTAGAAAAACAGAACACATTCAACCATCACTATAAACAAGAAAAAAGAACATTTTATTCTGGAAAAAAATCGAATCTTAATAATTAGATTAGAGAGACAATTCACTCTAAACTTTCACACGCATAAACGCACACACCTTCTGAATCAATTCATCAAACACCTGGAGAATCCGATCGAGCTCCACCACCTCTGCCGCCCCCTTGCGCTGCTGGTGGCTCCAAAACGGCACAAACGCTCTCTTCACCTACTGCAGCACGGAGAAGAGCTCCGGCGGCACGCCCTGCGGCGGCTGCTGCTGCTTCGTGATCCACCACGGCGACAACTCCTCCCTCGAAGCCTTCCTCCTCTCCAATGGCTTCACCGTCCCCCCTAGCTCGATCCCCTCAAATTTGCCATGGAAATCCTCACCGACCTCCAACCACTGGAACAGCCGGAGCAGTAGCCGGAAAAATTAATCGAATCCATCTCTCCTCCTCCAATTGAACACAAAATCAGATCTGGAAGCTCGAGAATCCACGAAATCACACTCCTATCCTTCCGATTTTGGAAATTGATTTACAGAACGAACAATTGCTCGTCAGCAACACATTGCAAGCCATAGGAGTCGGAATCGTGCTCGGCACGATCTACATCAACATCGGATTAGACAAATCGGGGATCGAGAAGCGATTAGGTCTCTTCGTGTACAGACTCACCTTCCTCCTCTCCTCCACCACCGAAACCCTCCCGATCTTCATCAACGAGCGACTAATCCTCCTCCGAGAAGCCTCCAGCGGCGTCTACCGCCTCTCTTCCTACCAATCCGTCTTTCAGATTTTCCTCTTCATTCGTCATTTAGATCAGCGAGATTTTGAATGTTTACGTTTCGAATTTTGAAGATTAGCGAGATTTTGCAGATGAAGATTTGAAGATTTTGGAAGAGAGATTTTAGAGAAATTTTAGAAATTGGTTTGAAATTAGTTTGGATGTTTCACGCTTTTTTTATTAAAGAAATTACAATTTTACCCCCTTGTTGACATAATGTTGTATTTGTTGACATTTTGTTTAGCTTGTGGATTAGTGACCCATATTGCATCTCATTTCTCAATTTAGCTAAATAATCTCAATCTAACAAGACCCTATATATATATATATATAGGGGTGCGCTATGGTCCATAAGTGAAATCCTGTCAAAAATCAAAGCGAATCTCATCCCTTGGATCCTTAGATTGGATGGTTGTGATCATAATATCTGAACTACATTATTATAGTATAAGCGTTACATTATTAGCTGAGCTCCATTATTAGACTACACAATCTACATTATTAGACTAAAACGCGTTACATTATTAGTCGAGCTACATTATTAGACTACACAATCTACATTATTAGATGACACGTGTCATTAATCTAACGGTTACATCATATGATCCAATGACTGAGATTTGCTTTGAATTTTGATTGAATTTCAGTTATGGACCTGATCACGTCCCTATATATATATATATATATATATATATATATATATATAGAGAGAGAGAGAGAGAGAGAGAGTTGTGATTAATGTCGAACCAATTTTAAAGACCGAACTAGAGACCAAACCTGGGCTATTAGATCTAGTTTTTTTGATGAGATGTGCTGCTGTGAAAATTTTTTCTGCTTCATTACTAGCCCATTTTACTTCATTGTATAGGTTTATTACTTCATTTTGTACGTAATACCTTGAAACTACAACATGTTTTTACTTGCTTCCAATAGGTTTTGAAATGATTCAACATATGCTTCATTCAAATTCATTGACATGGGTTTTTGCTTGATTAACATTTAAATATGCAATTTATTCAAGTAAGTTTATTACTTCATTCAGAAATGTTATTACTTCATTGGATAAGATTTTTACTTCATTCCAGTAGGACTTCAAATGCTTCTACACATACTTCATTCGAATAATTTATTATATTATTCCATGTGTTTATTAAACCATATTAGCGCCATGGCGGTGGTGATAGATATTGTAGAGAGAAAGAACGACACGCGACGGCGAAACCACATTTACGTACTGGAATGAAGTAAAAACCTACTAGAATGAAGTAAAAACCTACTAGAATGAAGTAATATATTCTGGACGAAGTTAAATCTTCGTAACATGTTAGTATGACTTATTTACCTTCGGATGAATTAAAATAGGCTCGTGATGAAGGCAAAAATAATTTATAAATTTATGTATCTTATCCATAAAAAACTAGATCTAAAAGCCCTAATTTGGTAGGGTTCGGTGGTTCGGTCTTTAAGAGTGGATTTGTGGATAATGGGACTATATATATATATATATAGGGATGTATTCAAATACTTTTCATATCTTTTGTCCTTTTTCCTTCTTAATCCTAGCCCCACGATTTTGTCATCTGACGGTTAGATTAATGCCACGTGTCATTTAATAATGCACATTTTCATTCTAATAATGCACAGCGGCTAATAATGCAACATTATAGACTAATAATGCACATTTTCATTCTAATAATGCACATCGGCTAATAATGCAACATTATAGACTAATAATGCATTGATCACAACCATCCAATTCAAGGATCCAAGGGCTGAGATTAAGAAGGAAATAGGACACTTAGGGTGCAAAGGAGCCTAACGCACCCCTATATATATATATATATATAGGGGTGTGATCAATTGCTAACTTTCTTAAGCTGCTAACTTGCTAACTCATCAATGTTGTGTATTAAAAATGTCAATACGGTGACATTAAAATGTCAACACATAATTTTGTTGAACTTCAATATAATGTGTTGATATTATGTGTTGACATTTTAATGTTACCGTATTGACATTTTTAATACACAACATTGATGAGTTAGCAAAGTTAGCAATTTAAATAGTTAGCAATATAACGCACCCCTATATATATATATATATATATAGGGATGTATTCATATCAAAACGCTAAGTATGAGTAAAACTTAAAACACTTGCAGGCCATTGGATCGTGTGATCTAACGGTCAGATTAATGCCACGTGTCATCTAATAATGTAGATTTTTAGCCTAATAATGTACCTATGATAATAATGTAACATTTTAGTCTAATAATGTACATTTCCATTCTAATAATGTATCTCGGCGAATAATGTACATTTTTAGTATAATAATGTAGCTTATCACAGCCATCCAATCTAAGGATCCAAGGGCTGTGATTTGTGCTGTGTTTTACACTGAGATGCTGTTATGACCCTAACATACCCCTATATATATATATATATATATGGGTCGAACGATGGAGGTGTGAAGGTAATATCATATCAAAAATGAACGGAATTTCATTTCCGAGGCAAATGGTTCGTATGTATATATTTTTTTTTTCGCATTTCGGTAGTTCGCGAGTTCGTTCTCGTAAGTCGTTCGCCTCGCATTCAGCGTTTTTATGCCTCCAAGTTCGATATCGTTATACAAATTTTCAATCACAACACGATTTACAACTAAAAAAAAAAAGCATGCCCAAGTTCAACTCATTCACCGAACAATCACGCAATCACAAATCATATAGAATTTCATTTATTCGATTCGTAGAGATCTTAGTGCAAAATCACTTGCATAATAACATTCATCATTTTTTTTGCATAGTCGCAATTAGCAATTTCACATGCATGCATAATCGTGATTTCATACTCCAACACAAATCTCAAAATATCACAACAACTTCCATTCACTTCAATTTCCTACATTTCATAATTCAAATCAATATTCAAAGATACATATTACCTCATTCATCGTGGTTGAGCGGAGACGACTCGTGGTGTTGAGCTTTCGACGATTATTATTTAATCAATTCCCACAAATTTCAGATTTTAATACAACAAGACTCTTGGGTCCAGAGCGGAAAGAACTGAGGCTCTGATACCAACTGTAACAGCCCGCCATTCTAGTGTATAATAAATACGGCGACTTCTATTTAGGCGAACTTAAAGGCAACAAGAACGTAGACTAGGGTTTCATTTAAAGAGATTTGACCAAGAGATTTCATGAACAATCAAGGCAACGAGTCAACGGCTAAATCACGAAAATCAAGATTTTATAGATAACATAGGCTAAGCACAAAGGTCAAGGGTTTATTGTAAATCCAACAAAACACAATATTTCACAATATTCCAATTCAAAGAAATGAGTTCAACTCAACCAAAAATAATAAGTTCCCAAATATTCAGCGGAAGCAATCCAAGAGAAAGCGAAGCCATGTATGAAGACACGACTACACTTAAAGTTCCAACATCCATTTTATTCGATTCAACTGTCTCAACACCACCGACCGTCCGTCGCCGCTCAACCTGCACATAGGGAAAACACATGCAGGGCTGAGTATGTTAAACATACTCAGTGGACTCATGCCAAAACGTTTTAATAGTTATGCCACCCTTACCATAGTGAACTCGAGGTTTAGCATTTAATTTAAAAGATAGCATCGAGTATCACAAAATATTTCATGGACTGGCCAGTCAACAATACCTCCCATTTTCTCATCAATCAACAATATCATGGTGCGACGAAGTGTGGCCACACTTTCGCCCACGAGACCGGCCGACTAGCAAGGACGGCTCCCGATCTCCCGTGTACACTAGCCTGATAGGGTTTGCGGCCCTACTCAGACCCGAATTCGTTAATATAGCCCTATAGCCTAATGGAGCGCACTCGCAAACTAGGCATCAGGCACACACAATATCCAAAATAATCATAGGCATGGCATAACAATTTAATCCACCCTTATCGCTCTACTTTCATATATTTGCAACATAAGAGAGAGTTTAAGAATAAAGCTCACCTCGATTCCTAGGCCACAAGTATGTTCTTCTTCTTGTTATCACTTCGTGAACGCGAGTTCTCACGTTTAATTTATGTATTACAAGTAAGTCTCAATCATGAATCAAAATCATGCATGTTCTCACATTTCCCTTCTTCCCATCGATTTTTTTTAATATCATCATTCAAAATCAAAGTACGATTATCATAACGCTTTTATTCGCACAACAACTCCAGATTTATCATCAAATCGTGTCACGCATGAGTGTTTCAAAACACACCCACACACACACACAAACACACGCACCAACACACACACCCACACGGTTTCACACACACACACACACACATGCATGTGTATCCCATTCATCAATTAATTTCCCCTTCACTCATTCTAAATGCATGTGGACTCAAGAACACCGATTGATCGGTAGAGGAAGAAAAGATCAAAATAAAAATACCTTTTCAATAGAACAATCGGTAGGAAACAAGTAGTAGCCTTGGTTCTTCAAGATTTCTTGAATTGCAACTTCAATTCTTCTCCAAAAGATGAAGAATAAATGGAGAAAAGTAGAAGAAAAATTTGAGAGAGTAGGGAGAGGGAGAGAGCGACGTGAAGAGGGGGGGGCGATTTTTGTTGTGATCTAGGGTTAGGTTTCTCACTCTTATTTATAGAGTGCAAAATATAATCCCATAATTAAATAAATAAAGATTTGGTAGAGATATGGGATAGTAGTGGCGTTAAAACTGGTGAGGAAAAAGGGGATTTCGAATTTTTATGCTATTTATTAGCATATGATTTAATTTGGATATTTCACGGAGTAGGATAAAAATAAATCTCCCCAATCAACATGAAATAGGCGTGATTTTCGATTCCTTCCACAAGGAATTATTTAAAATCCTAATTTAATTAGGATATGGCAAGATCTTCTTAGATATGGCAAGATATGCTAGGATATTTGAATTTATTTATGGAAGAGAATAAATAAGGGATCAAATAATATAATAAAATCCCTTCTCCCATAAAACAAGGGGATTTTCAAAAATCCCCCTAGACACAATCATAAGGGCCGAAAATTTCATCAAATAAATAAGGAATAATCGGACTTTGGATTTAATTTGGATAATTATCCCAAGCAATAATTAAATCCAAGAAAAATAGGATTTCTTCTCCATTAAATAGGAGGGGTCGAAAATTCCACTTAAATAAATAATGATTCTATTAAATTCTCACTCATCCCTTAGGAAAATAATTCACCACAATTATTTCACACCGCATCAAAATATTCACATATTCGAATTTCACCTCCACTTCACATTTTCCAACGACTTTGACCATTCCACGGCCACGTCATATTTTCCACAATATTGACTATTCAATAGCCACGTCATATATTCAACAAGTTTGACTATTCAACTCAAACTCAACTTCATATCGCAATTAGGTCACAAAGAATATTGCAATAAATCACTCATCATTTAATCCACATATATCATAGCATTAAAAGCATTTAATGCAAAAATTTTCACGTCTCAAAAATTAGGGTTCGAAAAAGTGGGATGTTACACGGCACCCGTCATCCATACAGCCAAGACGAGACGTTGGCTCTGTACGACGCTTGGATCAGCGTCTCGTACGATCCTGTCGTCGGGAATCAACAAACCAACAAGTGTTTTTGGCAATAAGTCACCGAAGTTTACAACGCACGAAGGCCGAAGAAGATCGTCGCCCGCAACGTGAAGATGCTCCCCAGTCATTGGGACCGATGCGACAGAGATGTCAAAAAATTTTGCGCGATATACAGGGGAGAAGAGGCGAATTATCAGACCGGAGCCAGTGGAGCCGACATTCTGAAAGCGGCGTTGCGGGTCTTCAAAGACGACGTCGGTAAAGATTTCAAGCATGTCGATGTTTGGTCGCAAGTCCACCACCTTGAAAGGTGGGCTGGCGGTGTCACGTCGGGCTCGAAACGCACGAAGCACACGGTGCGTGGCCACTACTCGTCTAGTGATGGCGGCGAAGGCAACACCTCACGTGAGGGCACGCCAACCGATGATGCAGGGGTGTCTTCTTCCGGTACACGACGTCGGCCGCAAGGGAACAAGGCGGCGAAGGAGGCGAAGGCGGCTAAAGCGAGGGGAAGAGGGAGGGGCCGCGGCGAATCAAGCCAGGCGGGCGAGGGCGAGGGCTCCGGCACGGGCATGGGCTCGCACACCCAAATGTCCATGTACTTGGTCGCCACGATGGCTGACCTTTCAAAAATGACTCCTGGCCAAGTTTCAGCCCATATGGCCGGAATTGAGTATATGAGAGCTCAACTTGGTATAGGTGCACCGCCGACTTCGGGGGATGATGATTCGCCGGCGGAGTAGTTTTTATAGTTTAATTTAGAGTATTTTAATTATGTATTTTTTTTATTTTTTAGGATTTTAAATTATGTATTTTTTTTAATTTTTTAGGCTTTTAAATTGTAATATTTATTTTATTTAATGAAGTGTGTTTTTATTAATTGAATTTGTTGGAATGAAAAAATAAAAAATGAAATTGAATGAATAGTTAAGAGATGGTAAAAAGATGGTTAAGAGATGGAGGGATGCAGGTGTTGTCTCTTAGTTAAGAGATGAGCTGAAAAGTACAGTGGGGCCCATGAATAATGAAGAGATGAGACGGTTAAGAGACGGATAAAAGACAGCGTTGCGGATGGCCTAATACACCATCAAATAGATAGAGGGTAAATTTGTACATTCATTCTCCACATAAGTATCTATTATTATTATTATTATTATTATTATTATTATATTTATTATTATTATACTTTCTAACGGCCTCCTTATTCCCCAAATGCTTCCTTGGCCGAGAAATTGGGATTTTCTCATTGGTCATGGCATTATCGTCCTCGGAAGGGATGACATGAGTGTGCATGTAAAAACATATGTGAGTATGTTTAGCATCTGGGCCGACAGACCTCAAGTGTGAGTGTGAGTGTGAGTGTGACTGCAGGTTTCGTAATTTCTCAATAAATCATCACGAAGCGAATCGGTTGAGAGTAATATTTGAAAACTAAAGAATCTGAATTTGGGCCTAGGTACATGTTCTAAACCTCAATCTCTCCTTCAGCATTCGCACTTTCTTCTATCCCTAAACCAAGAGAAGGAGAAAGCTTCATTAATCAAAATTTCACAAAGCTTAATTAATTCCAGTCATCCAAATAACATGTATTTTCACTAAAATGAGAAAACCAAAAGATAAGTAAAATCAAGAATGAATCCAATATCTCAGTACCATAATGTCGTTAGATACGTATATCGGCAACAGATGCAAAAAAATGTTTAGGAAGATGAGTGTAAAAAATATAAAATTTATTCTTTTATTTTGGAGAATAAATATACAAATTTGTTCTCTACCCATTTGAGGGTATATAAAAAGTCAGCATGACCCTACAACGTGCACAATGTATATTAGTTGAGATCGCAAATGATATTTTGAAAGTTTAGGTATCGCAATTATGCATCAATTAACGTATAGGTCCTAAATTTATAGTTCCTCAAAACAATGCAATACAACAAAATAAGAGACTCCAATCACTTATTGTCATTTTTTTTGAACAATTAAGGATTGTTCATTTCGTAAAATTATATTTCATGATTAAATATATATTATGTTTGGTTCATAGCGACTTATCCCGATGATTAATTATATAATAATTATCCACCTCCAACTAAAATAAAATAACTTAATTCTAAATGAATTACTTTTCATATTGCATTAATTAGTGTACATTACTTGGTACAGAAATACTCTCTACATTAATTTTGGGAATTTCCGATTTTCTGTCGAACCAAAACCCTAAACCTCACTTCATCTTCCTCATTTCGTCTGTTGAGCCAACACACTCATCTCTCTGTTTCTAATCTCTTAATATCTCTCTCTAATATCTTCTATATTGTCTTCAAACTTCAGCCATGTCGGAGATAAAGCTCTCGGAGATGCGAGACCTAACTCGAATTGAACGAATCGGCGCCCACTCCCACATCCGGGGCCTCGGCCTCGACTCCGCCCTCGAAGCCCGCTCCTCCTCCGAAGGCATGGTCGGCCAGACTTCAGCCCGAAAAGCCGCCGGCGTCATCGTCAAGATGGTCCAAGAAGGCAAAATCGCTGGCCGGGCAGTCCTCCTCGCCGGCCAGCCCGGGACCGGCAAAACTGCCATCGCCATGGGCATGGCTAAATCCATCGGCCAAGAGACTCCCTTCGCTATGCTCGCAGGGAGCGAGCTGTTCTCGCTGGAGATGTCGAAAACCGAAGCCCTAATGCAGGCGTTCAGGAAAGCAATTGGGGTCAGAATCAAAGAGGAGACCGAGGTGATTGAGGGCGAGGTTGTGGAGATACAGATTGACCGGCCGGCTGTTGCTGGGGCAGCGTCGAAGACGGGGAAGCTCACGCTGAAGACGACGGATATGGAGACGGTTTATGACTTGGGTGGGAAGATGATTGAAGCACTGGGGAAGGAGAAAGTGCAGAGTGGTGATGTAATTGGGATCGACAAGGCTTCCGGGAAGATCACTAAGCTCGGGAGGTCGTTCTCGAGGTCAAGGGACTATGATGCGATGGGGCCTCAGACGAAGTTCGTGCAGTGCCCCGATGGCGAGCTACAGAAGAGGAAGGAAGTTGTGCATTGTGTTACGCTTCATGAGATTGATGTTATCAATAGCAGGTAATTATGGTTAAAGAGTTTTCTGTACTTTTTTTGATGCATTATGAAGTAAAGGTGCTATCTGCTGAATTGCTTGATTTTCTTGACTTGGTGTCAATAAATTTTTATGGGCTTGGTGTTTATTTGCTTAATACATGGGAGCATAGATTGTTAGCTTGAGTTAGTTAATACTCAAAACAGTGTAGAATCATTGAGATGCAAAGACTGTTTCTACCCTTCTGATGTATTTCCCATGTGTCTTTGATAGGTTAAGTAGACAAGTTCTTATGTGTTTCAGCTGGCTCTTTGTGGATTGAGTCTATAATTTGTGATCGTACTAATTTCGCTAGTATTTGTTTTCCTCTTGTCGCATTTTGGACCGCCTGCAACTGGGATTCTTGAATCTTAAATTGTTACTTCCTTTAGGTTGTTAAATATGCAGTTGTACTTGGTTGTGACTAGTTTTCTGATATCTATATAACGGTTGCAAGCTTTTATGATTTAAGAGTTGTCATCAATAGTCAGTATTTTCTTGATCAACTAACTTTGGTTAGGTGTCAAAGGTTTAGACTTCTGCTAGCCATGGTTCAGATAACTTCTTCTGTGATCCGACATGTTGAAGTGTAAGATGCTGACATGAACTCTGCTAGAAGGCTGTTTTTTGCCATTTTTTGTTAGACAGTAGTGTTTTGAATTACCTTAGTACACTCTCCATCAAACAAAGATAGACCCCTACTCTGTTCATCACAAATTGTTTTCCACTACCTTAATAGACATTCATTGAAAAAGAAGTTTCATACTATACCCTTATTTATGTTTTGGGTATTTAGCATTTGTTTCCAAATATAAATAAGGTTAATTACCTCAGTGTGTGAGCTTATAGGAGATTGATAGAAAATTTGTTGTTTATTGTCCTTTTTAGTACATTATGTCCTATCCTAGTCCACCTGATAAAATTTGGGGGACTCGTATTGGATTAGTACGGATTAACTGCTTCCTTGATTCTGGATATTCGGATATACCTAATTGGTAATTATGGAGTAATAGACTAGCTTCAAGGGTTGATAGAAAATCTGTTGCTTATTGTTTTTTTAGTATGTTGTCTGCTACCTTAGTCTTCCTGATAAAATTTAGGGGACTCTTATTGGATCAGTCGAATTAACTGTTTCCTTGATTCTTTATATTCGTATATACCAACTAGGTAAGTATGGCTTAGTTAGTATACTAGACTAGCTTCGCCGACCTATTGCTAACATGCATATGACACATGATTTCTTTGAATGCTATATGATATAATATTGTATGCTGGCTGGTCTGGACTCTGGTTCATCTACATATCATGTTACTGAAAGTCTATCCTTTTGTGGTGCACCCTATGCAGTTTCTGGATTAGAAACAAACAGTTGGAGTATGCTAGTAATAATGGTTATCAGACTTACGATGATATTTCCCAACTTTTGTAAATGTATGGTTTGTTAGGTACTTCGTTTTTTTGAATTTCATCTTCCATTCTTCTCTCTTTTCAGTTTTCAGTATGTTTTTCATTTAACAAATTCTGTTACTATTGAGTTATGTCTGGATGTGAAATGCTTTGCTGCTTAACCCCTTCGGTCTAATTAAACTTCTTGTCAAAAAATATTTTCTCATTTCTTGCACTATGTTACTATCTTTCCCTCCTTTAAGTGCATTGAATTTTTGGCATTGTTTTTATATTGAAATGAAACTCAGGTTAAATATTCGGGAAGCTGGTTGACTACTGGTTCTTTGCAATACAGTGGGCTGACTCCTTTAAATAAAATTTATTTTCGTAATATTATGAGATATTAACATGCTCATCTATTTAGTACTAGTATATTGCTCACTTTTATGACTGGTTTGAGAATCTTGGTGTCATGGCACCACACAGTCTAATTTGCTAAAAAGCTGTCTTGTTTCTTGCATATAATTATCAGATGATTGATTTATTTGCTCGTTTCTTTTTGTCATATTATTGGACTTCATAATATTTTCTACCCTCTCAGTCGTAATTACTATCTATGCAATGCCTGTTTGTCAAAAACATAGTGTTCTATGTAACTTCAGGTGGCAATGCCTGCATCGTATATACCTTCATTTCTACAAGATGACTGCGTTATAGCTCACTGTCTCAATTTCAGAACGCAGGGATTTCTGGCATTGTTTACGGGTGATACTGGCGAAATCCGTGCAGAAGTTAGGGAACAAATCGACACAAAGGTAGCCGAGTGGAGAGAAGAAGGAAAAGCAGAAATTATACCGGGTGTCCTCTTCATTGATGAAGTACACATGCTTGACATCGAATGCTTTTCTTTTCTAAATCGTGCATTGGAGAATGACATGGCGCCTATATTAGTCGTCGCCACGAATAGAGGGATCACTTCCATCAGGGGCACAAACTACAGGTCTCCACACGGCATTCCAATTGATTTTCTTGACCGCCTGCTCATCATCTCCACGCAACCGTACACAGGGGATGACATCCGAAAGATCTTGGACATCAGATGCCAAGAGGAAGATGTAGAAATGTCCGAAGATGCTAAGGTACTGCTTACAAAGATCGGAGAAGACACATCACTGAGATACGCTATAAATCTCATCACCTCTGCCGCGTTGGCCTGCCTGAAGAGGAAGGGAAAGATTGTGGAAATGGAAGACATAAGCCGTGTGTATGAGCTGTTCTACGATGTGAAGAGGTCAACTCAATACCTGATGGAATATCAAAGCCAATATATGTTCAGTGAGGTGGGAACAGGAGAGGGATACGAAGACGAAGCCAATGCAATGGTCTCATAAGGAGTGTGAGTGTGTGTTTTAGACACAGTGGTATGTTTGTGTTTGGCGGCTAGATATTTCAGCTGGGAAGATATTAGCTGATTATGAATTTATGATGCTTCAGTTATAGTAGTAGATGTTAATTTGACTGTTTTTGGTGAATATACTGTAGCAGTCCCAGTTATTTTTTGCTTGAAATTTGTAGGTTTTTCTTTTGCCCCGTGTTGATTTCATGGGATTATGTTAGTAAACTTGTTAAATATCCAAAGTTAGCCTTCACAAATCTCACAAATCATCTCTGGTATGGTTGTCAGTGTTTATTTTTCGTTTAAGCTTTTGAATTTCTCTATGCATGTTTATTTTTCTACATGAACTTTTTTGTCGTCAATCATCAACTTTTAAAGATCAAATTGTAGTTTCATATTTTCAAATTAGTACTATTGATTAAGAGTAAAATAGAAAAAAGAAAAAAAAAAAAAAAAAACACAAATCAGACTGACTTGGAAGTTTTACACAAATAAATAATACTAATACAAATATCAAAATTACGCCGTTGCCGGGATCGAACCCGGGTCACCCGCGTGACAGGCGGGAATACTTACCACTATACTACAACTACTTCTTGTTAAGATTAGGCATAGGTTATTTTATCAATAATAATATCATACTCCATATTTGGCTATTTAGAGTGCCCATCTGGTGTCATTCGTATTTCTTTTTCAGTGTCCAAAATTAATTCACACATGTTTCTTCTTTTTGTTTTTTTTGCAAAAAGGCATAATTTATAGTAATATTTTTATTTTATTCTTTCTTATAATTTTGTTGTCTTTTCATTTAACTTATATCACCACTTTATTGAATCTTATATCGAAAAGAAACATCTCAATTAACTTTAGACAACGAGAGTATTGGTTTACTTTTTTACTTTTGAACGTGTATATTGACTCTGTCCCATAGAAATAAGTTGGATTTCTTTTTTCGTCCGTCCCACACAAATAATCTATAGCCAATTATAGAAACATTTTCTCCTCTTTACTTTATTATTTATGTGCCCCCTATCCACTACACTATTTCAACTACTTTTCTTATTTTCTCTTATTTTATTAATTACGCATTGAAACTCATATCATCCTCAAATAGCCTATTTCTATGGGACATGTGGAGTATTAAAAAACTAAACACAATTTCCGCGTGAAGTCCTCAGACACTATTAAATACTTCACCGGTCTGCGAAAAATAGTCGTATCTATGGATAACATTGATTTTAAGCGTAATTGTTAAGTATGAGAAAGTCAATTATGAGAGAGAAACATAAACAGATTATAAGAAAGCATCCATAAATAATAGAAACGAGACTAATTTCGGTGGACATACCAAAATGAGAAATGGTTATTTGCATGTAAATACACGAACTTTCAATATTTATTATTTTTCTTTCAGATTTTATTTTTCGAATACAAATACATTAACTTTACAATTTTCAAGTTTTTTCCCAAAATGAAAAATTAAATTAATGTGACAAAATTTTGAATTTATGTGGCAATCAAATTGAAATCTCTGGGACAATCAATCAGATTAGTTAAGTTCAAAATATAAACATAAAATTACATCTCTTCATCTTCCTCACCCTCTCTACCATTTCTCTTTCTTTTTTAGAAATGCCAAGCTCTAAAACTAGAAAAAAATTGATCTTCCATGCATGCCAAGCCGATACGAACAAAAATTACCTAGTCTTGATATACCACATGTCAATATGAGTTGATATATTCAACTAATACAACGTTTTGACAAATGGAAGCATTGGGTGTGAAGCTAACTAGATCCATTCATTATTTCATTTAAATTATGGAAATTTCTGCACAAATAATAAAATGTGACCATATAAATAAATTTTATTAGCATTTATTAATTATTTTATGTTTTTGATAGGCAAATAACCAAATGAAAAAAAAGAGAATTTTTCATGGACATGGAGAATATTAGCTTTGATTATATTAAAACAATAATACTTGTAAATTTCAGTGAGTACAATACCATCTTTAACGGTTACCGTATTAATGCTCAGCCATATAGGTTTAGATTTGGCTGAAATCCAAAGGGAAGTTTTACATAGACTCTAGAATTAGAGACGAAATCATTGAATGCAACTACTGATGATGTTAGTGCATGCTTGGTAAACAATAGCTGCATGATAAATATTTTTTCGTCTGCTCTTTAATGAATATGAACAAATATACCCAATTTTTTTTAAAAAAATGCATGCATGACAAGATTTCAGTTTGGGAGATTTCGTTGCGAACATTTTTTTCTTGTACAAATGAAATGTCTATCTTTCATTGTTTTATTTAATGTATGTGACGTGATAAATTAATATTTTTAACGTGTATGATAAATAGGAGAAATTATATGGAATATTGGTTACCGTATATGATATAATTAAGTAAATAATTGAAATGAATTTAAAATAATAGGAGTGTAAAATATAATGTTTAGTTCAATTTTGAATAAATCAAAGTTTAGTAATTAATTTAATACAAATTCCAGTAACCATTTATAAAATGATCCTAAGAAGTTTTAAGTTATCCTTAGTAATCTTTTATTTACTAATGGAATTGCAGTCATATGCAATCTAGCTGATCCATTTCAAATAAAAATATACAGTATATTATTTATAAAATCTTGTAGAAAAAAGAAGCATTAAGCTCTCGTAGCTCAGTTGGTTAGAGCACCCGTTTAGTAAGCGGGAGGTCTTGAGTTCGACTCTCAACGAGAGCATTGATTTTTTTTTCAATTTCTGATTTTAAGCAATAATTAGTCGGCCATTTTTTCCCGTTCGGAATTGTTCATATGCCAATGTAGGGGTGTCGAAACGGGTACCCGCGGGTACCCGTACCCGAAAACTTAAATATTATACTACCTAATCCCGACCCATATAGTTAAACGGGTAACCCCATACCCGCATCGGGTATCCCAAACCCGCACACATAATTTGAATTGTGTATTATATTATTCAACGGTATTATGCTTTTAGTTTTCGCTTATCATCAATGCTAGTCATCTAATACAATAATTTTTTGTACATGTTTGAAATTATAGAATGAATTTTGGGATTGTTGCTAGTTGCTGCACTACGATTTTAGATTTTACATGTTTGAAATTATAGAGCATTGATTTTTTTTCAATTTCTGATTTTAAGCAATAATTAGTCGGCCATTTTTTCCCGTTCGGAATTGTTCATATGCCAATGTAGGGGTGTCGAAACGGGTACCCGCGGGTACCCGTACCCGAAAACTTCAATATTATACTACCTAATCCCGACCCATATAGTTAAACGGGTAACCCCATACCCGCATCGGGTATCCCAAACCCGCACACATAATTTGAATTGTGTATTATATTATCCAACGGTATTATGCTTTTAGTTTTCGCTTATCATCAATGCTAGTCATCTAATACAATAATTTTTTGTACATGTTTGAAATTATAGAATGAATTTTGGGATTGTTGCTAGTTGCTGCACTACGATTTTAGATTTATATTTTTTTTACTTTGTTGTATTTGCATAATTTCCAACTATTAACTATGCACAAATATGATGATTTCTCATCTCTTATATATAATATGACTACATATAAAATATAATGCAAATCCAAATTTCAAATAAGCAAATATAATAGAAACATCAAGCATGTCTAAAATTAAATCACCATTCAAAAGTCTAATATAAAATTATAAATAATTCACTTTCATCAAAAGTCTAAATATATATATCTTCAACTAAAAGTTTATATATTTTAAATCTTTAATATAAAGACACTAAACTAATAAAAGTTTCACTTTCACCAATCTTGCAATCCTTCATTTGGTAGTGGATAAATAATTGGAAATAAAGTGTATCATCGGGGAGTATATATGGATTTGAAACTAATTAACTAAAATAAAATATTTGAAACCCCTATAAATAACGGGTATTATCGGGTTTAACGGGTATACCCGAGCGGGTAGCAGGTATACTCATACCTGCAAAAATTTAAAACAAACTATCCGATCCCGCCCCGTTTCCCATTGTCGTCGGGTAGCGGGTACCCGTTAGGGTTGAGGGTTTCCCAATACCCGCTACCCGTTTCGACGCCCCTATGCCAATGTGCATTAATTTATTACTCACCAATGCACAGCTAATCAATACTTGTCCAATTGTTATTTATTAGTAATTGTATAAATTCTATGAGAAATGTTTTGGAGACATAATGGCATTGTCATAGGATGTAATTAGTAATTTTGTATTTAATTTTATTTTTGATTAAAATTATAGTTTATCAATATACCTTATTGCCCCTACATATATAATTATCTAATCAAGGAGTATCAGCTAAGATCCACTCCATAAGAGTGCTTCATTAACGGAAATATATATGGACTTAGCTGGGACCCACAGCTTTAAATAAATTGATCCATATCATTTTTTTACATGTGATTTAAAAACAAATGAATCAAAAAGATAAGAAAAAATGTCAACAATTTTCATTAATAATGACAAAATAATTAAACATATATTCAAAATTGTTAAAATTTCGAATGCTTAAAATTAATACAGTACTATATGTTTATTTAAAAATATACAGTTATACTTTATATTTTTTGTTGTAAAATATTAGAGTCCTTAGTTCAATTCAATATAACATGTAACACATTTATATTTGATATAAGGTATATTAATTCTAAATGAGGTTACGGTTTTGATTTTAAGAATTCATAATTTTGAGTTTTTTTTATGTACTTTTCCCAAATTTTAATTTCTGTAAATGACTAATTTTTGGGAACGTTATAATTGGATCTCGATCAAAATATAATCACATGATCTTAATTCTTAACTTGTTATTCAATATCTTAAAGATATATAATTAATATTTTTCTTTTATTTATAAATAAACTTCTTGGCTCATTTCGCTATCATGCAATAATTTAAAAAAATTGATACGATGTGATTTATTCATACTAATTGAATTTAAGGTTTTGAGTTCAAAATTTTAATAATTTTATAATTAATTCTTTACTTCTTAAAATAGTATTAAATTATATAAATTCTTAATTTTGGAACTTTACAAACCTCTATCAAAAAAATTATCACATTTTAAACTCATTTATTTAATATTTCAAAGCTTCATATTTAATATTTACTCTTTTTTATAAAATATAGTACTAGAGTCTTAGCTTAATTCTTCATGCAATAAATTAAAATTTGAGAAATAATAGTATATTAATAATAATTGAGTTCACATTTTTTATTATAAGAATTTCATAATTTTTATTTTTTATTTTTAAAATTTGATTTTTTTATTATTACAATTTCAAATAAGTAGAAAATTTGTAATTTTGTAGAATATATACTCTCAAGAAAATACAGATATATAAAGAAAAAAAAAAATGAAAATGTGCGTGGTTATGTTAATCAGACATCACATTAATGTACCATATTAACTGAAATTCTTCACATTAAAATCCCCTAAAATTAGAATTATCCATAATTACACTACTAGGGATATATTAGTCAAAATCTATATTATATTTATAGAAAAAAGCCACCATAAGGGTATTATGGCATAGAGACATTATGTCTCTAAATCACTACCCAAATTCTATATGTAATTGAATCGATATTAGGCGTGTTAAGTCCTACATTGACATATTAATTTAATTTGTTTGCATCATACTCATTCGAAGCAAAGTTACTATAATTGCTAATATTGAGCTAAAACCGTTAATGTTTGAGCCTAGAATTTCAGATTCGAATTAATAGTAGCGTATGAGGCCAAAAATTAGATTCACATAGATATTAGATAGTAGCACAATCTTTAAATTACTAGCAGTTAAATATTTTTGCCATAGTATTGATGTTACAATGGTTATAGATAGTGCAATGGCTCAAACTTTTACCGTAGTAAAAAGCTTCTAGTACTACTCAAGCATCAAGATTGCAGAAAATACAAATCAACTAATAACATCAAACTTACTCTGTGTGTCCACAAAAAGTATGTCATATTGGTAGACATCACAAATTTGAATACTACAAAATTGGTAAAATAGAAGAAGATAAATTAGAAACATTTTTTTATATTTTAGTAAGATGACTAATTTTGATAGAAAAATTGAAATAGAAAGATGTGAGTGTGGCCATCTGTTATGAATGGAGAAAATATATTAAAAAAGAAATGTTTTGTCATAAAAGAAACCACCGGGGTAGTACAAAAAAGAAATTTGTTGATATTTAGGTTGAGAATTTTTTGTGGCAACGTCAATCATTTAATTCAAAATGAAATAAAGCTGAGCATTTCCCACACGATTCTCTGCAACCGCCGACATCTACTTCTCATTGTCATCCACCACCGCCACCGCCACCACCTCTGTGCCGCTCCAAAAATTAGGGTTTCATCGATTTGTTGACTCAATTGAATGGCTGCTGCTCCTCTGAGCCCTTGCCCTTGCCCATCCACTCTCAACAACCGCCGCCAAACACGCAGAGCATCTACTTCAATTTGGAGCTCCAGTTCCATCAAACTTCACTCAATCAGTAACTTTCGCGGAGTTCAATCGGCCAAAGCTTCGCCTTTCGACGATAAACTCAATGTCAATGGGGAGACTGAGAGCGCTGCCATCGAAGCGAGCAGCGCCGTCAAGGATGAGCTGTTCGTGCGCTTCTTCCGCGAGGCGTGGCCGTATTTCCAGGCGCACAGAGGCAGCACTTTCGTCGTCTTGATATCTGCTGAGATCGTCGATAGCCCTCATTTGGATCCTATTCTCATGGCACGTTTTCATCTTTTCAATTTTTGTTAGTTTTCCTGCTGAATTATCTGCCCTTTCTCGCTTATAGTATTCAATTTGAGACGGTGATATTGAATCTGGGGGTTGATTTTGTGATTTGTATGTTGTTGTGTAGGATATATCGCTGCTGCATGGTTTAGGAATCAAATTTGTTCTTGTGCCTGGGACGCATGTGCAAATTGACAGGCTTCTCGCTGAAAGGGGTGAGATTGTTTTCACATTTCTAGTTATATCCTCTTTTTCCATTGTGAAATTGTTCGATTGTTTAGAAGATTTATTGATTCTTAGCGTTAAACTGTGTTTTATGTCACAGGATGTGACCCCGAGTATTTTGGGAGCTATAGAATTACGGACCCCGATTCTCTAGATGCTGCAATGAATGCAGCTGGGAGGATCTGTATCATGATTGAGGCAAAGCTATCACCAGGGCCTTCTTTGAGTGGCATACGCCGCCATGGAGATAATAGTAGGCTGCATGATGGTGTCAGTGTTGCAAGTGGTAATTTCCTTGCAGCTAAGGTTAGAAGACATCTTCTTTCTTTCTATATCTTGTTCAATATAACGTTATACTCATTCCCACAACAATTTACTGGTCTTGTATATATATATATATATTTGTGTTAGTATGCTAACTAATTTACTGAAATAACTAATAACTTTCAAGATTGTGCATTAAAATTATCAACACAACGACATAATTATATCAATACAACTTGTAAATTTAAAATGTCAACACAAAGACATAAGTTTATCAGCACAAGAAGATTGATAAATTTATGTCTTTGTGTTGATGTTTTTAACATACAAAATTGATATTAGTTATTAGTTATTACCATAACTTAGTTAGTATTTGATCACACACCTATATAACACACACACACACACACACATATATATAGGGGCATGTTAGGGTGCCACCACCCCTTAAAATAACACCATACCATCATTTCTAGCCAATCATTTATACACATGGACGAATAATAAGCTGCCACGTGGCAAAAAAAAAATCTGGAAAAAGACGGGCAGCAATGTGCTTGTCTTTATACAATAATTTTTCTTGAACAGCAATATCCGACACACTATACATCAATCTATAGATTGTTGTGTAGTGTTTGTAATATTGCTGTGTAGCGTTTATAATATTGCTGTATAAGTGGTGTCACGGTGTCATTTTAAGAGGAGTTGTCATTTTAACACAAACCTATATATATATATATATATACATACATCATTGTGTGTTTCTTGCTCCTTGCTCTGCTGAGATTTGCTATCCTTGGCTTTGCAGAGAAGAGGAGTTGTAGAAGGAATTGATTACGCATCAACTGGTGAAGTTAAGAAAGTAGATGTTTCTCGTATACGTGAGAGGCTAGATCAAGATTCCATAGTGCTTTTAAGCAACCTGGGCTATTCAAGTTCTGGACAAGTATTAAATTGCAAGTATGCTAATTGCTAAATGATTTTGATAGGTATTTTTGTATCCTTGCAGGGTTGTTTGTGCAGTAATTATCACAGATGAACTAGTAGCTTCTAAATTGTTGAACAATATCATAATGAATTTACCCATCTCTAATTGCATGGCTAAATTTAAGCATCTATTTTTATTTTATGCTGTTTGACTTCCACATTGAGTTCCTTTCAACATGACAATGAACTTTGTTGAAAATCTGTCTACAACTTGTTTGACTACCTTTCACTTCCATAAGCATCCTAGTGTCCGTCGCCCATTAATTGTTTGGCCATGGAGACCAATTAATGTCTAAAACCCAGTTCTTCCTCTCCACATTGCAGCACTTACGAAGTTGCTACTGCATGCGCGTTGGCTCTTGGTGCGGAGAAACTCCTTTGCATTATTGATGGTCCAATCCTTGATGAATCTGGGAGGCTTATACGTTTTCTAACACTTCAAGATGCAGACATGTTGGTTCGCGAACGGGCTAAACAAAGTGAGACAGCTGCTAATTATGTTAAAGCTGTTGCTCAAGAAGATGTTGGCTGTGTAGCGTATGATGATACAAGTGATATGGCTACTACAAATGGAAAGGTTTTTACTCAGGCTCCAACATTCCAAAATGGTGTTGGCTTTGGCAATGGGAATGGACTTTGGTCTACCAGTGAACAAGGTTTTGCTGTTGGAGGCCAAGAACGGCTGAGTCGGTTGAATGGTTATTTATCAGAAATAGCAGCTGCTGCTTTTGTTTGCAGAGTAAGTCTCCAGAATTTAATGATTATTCTTGTGTCAGCACTACTCTGCTGACTATATGCGTGTCCTGAGTTCTTAAGCTATTCATATTTTTTATTTGTTATGGCACAAAGTGGTTGGCATATGCTAAGCCTGTATTCTTCGCTATGTTATTCTAATGTTGGCGTGAAAATTAGATTTCAAAAACGAGAAAGGAATCTGATAAACCCTAATGCTCTTGCAGATTTGCTTAAGAAATTGAAATCCCTACACCCCCCTACTCACTTTATTCCCCCAGTGTGGTTTTTAAGATCTTGTAGTTCTGAGTAGTTTTTGGATTTGATCAGGGCGGTGTCCAAAGGGTGCATCTATTAGATGGCACAATTGCAGGAGTTTTACTGAAGGAACTGTTTCAAAGAGATGGAGTAGGCACAATGGTGGCAAGGTATCTATCTCTAGATGTTATCTCTCTGAGACTATTTTCAGGTTGTATTAGTTTTAGTGTTTTACCTTAATTTTTCTTGTCGAATAAAACTATTCACAGGAATTTTCAACCAAAGGTTCCTAAATATTTTTTTCATGCTGCCAAATATCTTGAAAATTCTATTTGGACTGTAATATGGAAATATATTTGAACTGCTGACAAAGTTCATTTTCTATTAATATGTACTGCTATATATCCTGCTTTTCTTGAAGGTGCACCTATCACAAAAAAATTGAGTTCTGTTTTCCAATACTCAAAGAGTTTTTTTTACATTTTTGCTTAAAAATGTCATGAAAAGAAGGAAGCTGTTTACTTATATAAGGTTCATTCTTTTGTCAGTGATCTTTATGAAGGGATGCGGATGGCGAAAGTCACTGATTTTCATAGGATAAAACAACTTCTGTTACCTTTGGAGGAGTCTGGCACATTGATAAAGAGAACAGAGGAACAGGTTTATTCATTGTCTGTATGTTATTTTGACTTTTTATTATACTATCTTTGTATGTTTCACCCTGTCTCTGTCTGCTGCAGCTACTCCAAGCATTGGATTACTTTATAGTTGTGGAGAGAGAAGGTCAAATTACAGCTTGTTCAGCTCTTTTCCCTTTCTTTGATGAAAAATGTGGAGAGGTAGCTGCAATAGCTGTTTCTCCTGAGTGCCGTGGCCAGGGACAGGGAGATAAACTACTTGGTATGTAGAAGATATTTCATTTCTCCTAAATTATGTTTGTGTATTCATCTTTCATTTCATTAGTCACTACTGAGGTCTGTATAGAATCTAATCATGATGTTGCCTTGCTCTCTTCTCTCACAATCTCATTCTCATCACTTAAATGAACTTATGCAACTTTTGTTGCAATCTAATCATGATGTTGCCTTGCTCTCTTCTCTCACAATAAAGTATGTTTGCGTTGCCCTTTGTTTCAAATGCTCTTACTCTTCTTAATAGACTTCATAGTAATAAGCTCTGTGCTCACCATGGCAATATGCTCTTTTGTACATTTGTATTAGCTGTCAAAAATGGGAAATAAGCATGTTGAGTGTTTTGATTGCTTGCTGCTAGTTAGTAGTTAGAGGTGCTGTGATTTCTATCTTGTGGAGGATAATAAAATTTCTGTATGGCCGTGCAGATTATATTGAGAAAAAGGCATCTTTTCTTGGACTTCAAACGCTTTTCCTACTGACAACTCGTACAGCTGATTGGTATGTCATTCTGATTGCAGTATCCATATTAAAACCCTTAAAAAATCAGTTGTCCTCTGTCATCGTATTTTGTACAGTATATCTTATTTGAGGCTTTTTACTTGTGCTTCTCTTTTTTATTATAATAAGCTATAGTAAGAATAAATAAACTGAACCAATGACATAATGACATTTGTTCTACTTGATCATAATGAAATTTAGTGCGAGTTTAAAACTGCTAAAATCTGCTGTTGTTCACAGTTGTATGGTGTTCTCTAACTTTTTTCTGACTTGATAATGGGTGATTTACCACTTTCCAAATTCCACATTGATTGTGACCTTCTGGATAAGTATATTAAAAGTAGTAGCCCACCTTTTTCATCTACTCAAAGAAACTGTAGTCTAAATTGTAATTTTGGCTTTGCTTGCTCTGTCTGTCTTTATGTCAGCTGCTAGGTATCAAATATCAATGATCTTAAAGATACTAGGTGTTTGAACAGGTTTGTGAGGCGTGGCTTCTCGGAATGTTCGATTGAGTGCATACCGGAGGAGAGGAGGAAAAAAATCAATATTTCTCGTAGATCAAAATACTACATGAAGAAACTTCTACCCGACAGGAGTGGTATTCGGTTAGACAATGCTTTTGTGTAACACCATTACCATTACCTCTACTCCTTTGTTGTATTTTGAGTGTCGCAAAATAGAATCATAACACCTAAATTATAAGAGCACGTAACTTATAGTTTGTGGGGAATAAATTACATTGTAGTGTCATAAATCATGGGAAAGGGGCATAATCTAGCCTAATATTTGACTTCTCTTTATCTCAAAATAGGAGCAAACATTGATAAGAAACCGACCAGGGAATAGTCTAGGGGCGGATCAAAGTGTTTATGTGTAGTAGTAGAAGTTAATCTATAGTTTAACATGTGTCTTTAGGGGCGATGGATTAATGAGTAGAGCTTAAGAGACGTGATCAATTGTAGGATAAAATAAAACTGAATACCATCCTTAAATTCGTTGTTAGCTTGGGAAGGAATTTGGGTACATGGATAAAATAAAACTGAATACCATCCTTAAAAATTCGTTGTTAGCTTGGGAAGGAATTTGGGTACATGGACTTTACTGCCTGAAACAAGTTAGGAGAGAGTAAATGTGTTGTTTTTTTGCTAGTGGCTCCCTCCACATATATATAGTTCGGTGAGTGGAGGGAGCCAATATTGGGTTTAGGAAGAAGACCTATAGTCCATTTTAACTTATTCTATGAACTCACTAGCAATTACAGGCCACAAGAAATCCTGTGGTCCAACATGATTGCATTAAGAGACTCGTGTTCTCTTTTTAGCTACGAGCCAAAGCTCAATAATGGTAGGCTTCACTGCTTGACTACAATATGGCCACTTTTGAGGAGTTAAACAAATTATTTTGAAGGAGTTTAACTTTACTTGCTAGACTAGAAAAGTTGAGAGATGTTATTCACACTTTCGAAGAGTGCAGAGACGTTGAAGCCCGTCGTTGATTTCATGAGTTGATAAGGAGCTGCCGAAGTCACGGGATGACATCAAATAAGGAGTACTTATTATAGTTCTACACATAAGGCTTGACACTTTTGGAGATGATGCACAAGCTTTTACTATGAAGTCTTAGAGCATCTGTAACCTCGTCCCAAATTCAGATCCTAGTTCCCTTCACGTCATCATTCCCCTAAATTTGAGTCCCTAAATTTGAGTCCCAGGTCACAACTCCTCTAACCCTGCAGGCCCCATCTCATGCCACAACTATTAAATTACACTATTCACAACTTCAACTTATTTTACTTGTAAAAATTGAAAACATTGAACGATTATAACATGAAAAATTTATTTTTAATTCAAAATAATAAATTATAAGCTAAAAAAAATAAAAATTAGAACAACAAAAAAATGCAAAAAAAAATTACTTCTTCCTTTTTCTCTCGCCCCTCTTCTTCCTCTTCAAAATATTAAAAAAAAAAAGCAAAAAAAAAAATTGAGAAAATTGGGTCGGTCGTCCCTCTTCCTCTCCCCCTCCCTCTTCTTCCTCTTCCAAATGCAAAAGAAGATCAGAATTGAGACTCTGTTGCCCTCTTCTTCCTCTTCCAGAAACTAGAAATTCAGGCCCTGGACCGGAAAAAGCTCACCTCCAATGCCGGTCAGGCCGGAAAAACCTCCCCTCCAACGCTGCGTGACGGGAGCCGGGGCCCAACTGCGGCCCGGCCCCTAGCGTTAATGATGCTCTTAGATTGCTAGCATACATACGTAGAATCTGGCTACAATGACCAAAACTAGAAGTATTCCATTTTCAAATCAGTTTTTTTTTCCCAAACCAGATCAAAAGAAAAAACTATTTTTTTAAAAATTAAAATCGATTCAAACTGAAAAACCAAACTTCAACTATATAATAAAAACCAATATGAATAAAAAAACTGAAATTGTGAAAAATCTTTTAATACAATAATAAAAATTATAGTACCATTAATAATATTAGATTGTTATCTTCGTATTAGACTTATTAATTTAATACCGATGTCCGTGAAAAAATATCTCATTTTGCAATTTCAAGACGTTCGAAATTTATTGTCTTATTTACTTGTTTCATTTAAGATAATGAACCTAATTATTTAACTAAATAATTGCACTCACATTCTATTATTAAACAAATATATAAAAGTGGGTTTCATATTCGAATAACTAATTTCTCCATTTTTTTTTTCAGAAAGTCAAAACAAATTTTTAAAACTTGTGCCGAATCAAAATAAGACTAATAAATGGCTAATAGAGAGAATATATTTTAATAATATATAGTTTATGTATCCAATCTCTTAGTATGTCCAAAGTTGCAAAACAGTAACTATTTAATTTGTCCCTCAATATTTAATGGAGGTAATATTCATAAAAAAATAAAAAAGATTGCATATGATTTTAATATTCAAAATGTTTAAAATTATATTGAAATATCTTATTGTAATTGTATATTAATTCAGTTTTTTAATTTTTAATTTTGGGTTTTTATATACCCAAACGGAACTTTACTGAAATCTGAAAAAAAAAAACTTAACCAAATTTTAAATTCAGTTTGGTTAGATTGAATATTTGATTGTTGGGTATTTTGCTCACTCCTATATATGTTCTAACAAAGCCTTTATATCTTTTCAACTAAACTAAAAAAAATGAGAAAATTCATTTTTATTTGATCTTAGGATCACTTTCACTTGGTAAACTCTATGTAATCACAAGATCGAAATAAAAACTAGATGCATAATAAATCTGTTAATAAACTACAGGTGATGATATTATAGTGAAAATCTTAGACTTGGGAGCGGCTGCGCTTATGAAAAGCTTGATTTTTTCTTATTATGATTATATCTCTCTCTCCCAAAGCATCACCATTTCCATTTCCAGTCGCCTCTTTCCTCTCAGACTTGTTCTTCTGCAAGCGGAAAGCGCTCCTCAACCCGTTCATCAACCGCCTCCCGAAGTTCACCTCGGGAGACGAGGGCGCGACATCGCGATAACTCAAGGAAGAAATCGACCCAAGTTGGCCTCTCTGGAGCTTGTTGGCATCCTCAGAACTGAAGCGGAAACTAGCAGAGCGGTTCTGAGGTTGGCCGAGGAGCTGGCGCATGCTGGTGAGCTCCTCCTCCAGCGTCTGGATGCGCGAGCTCGTGGCGTTCATGACCGCCTTGAGCTGCGACACCTGGCGGAGAGCTGCGTCCTTCTTGAGGATAGCCCCCAGGGTGGCCACGGCCGTGGCTGGGGGCTCCTTCCTGCTGCGGCCGCGGTGGTCTGCAGCGGACGAGATGATGGAGTGGCGCGTGTTGAGCTGCTGGAGGAACATGGCCTGGACCACGAACCGGAGCGGCATTCTTGGGGTCTGCACAGCATGCATCAAAAGCTTCGGCGATAATATGCTGCAGTCTATGTAGTTGCACATTTGGATTTTCTCCTCCTCTATTAACCATCCCATGTTATCCTGGCCGGTTGGAATTTATTTCGCAAATTAACAAATACCTATATAATAAAATTGTTAATTAATTAGAGTCGGCAGCGTACTTAAACGAGCATACCTTGAGATACATGTCGATAATTTTGTAGAGGAAATCGTGAGAATCCGCCAAACGCTGACTCACTGATTCCAAAATCAATTTCAGATCACTAATCTCGACATTTTTCAACCCTTCCAAGCACCTAGCGTCCCCGTCACCAGACGCCGTTAGACTTAACGCCTCAATGCATCTGCTAACGAGTCCGGCCGCCGCCTCAGACTCGGGGAGGAGCGGGAAGCACGACTGCAACACGATGGAAGCGCACTCCTTGTTAACAGCGACGACGCGGCGGAAATAGGCCTCCGTGATCTCCTTCAGGTCACCGGCGCCGGCCCCTTCAATGCCGAGCAGCTCCGCCGCAGTGCGGAGCGCGGCGACGTTGAACGGAGTGACGGCGATGTGCGTTCCGTAGCAGAAGTCCGTTACCAAGGCGAAGGTTTGGGCCGTTATGTTTAACGGCGGGGAGAGGGTTATTTCGGTCAGTTCAGCTAGCTGCCGTTTCAAATAGGTACTCTTCGCTATCAATGCTTGCTGTAAATTGAGTCATTGATTCATCACTTTCTTTTTACAAACATCACTCTCATTGCACATTTATTTAGGCTAACGAGAAACAATTAATTCATGGAGTAGCAGATGAAAAAGTATTTTGTTATAATAGAACTTATTCATAAACTAATGTATCGATCTTATCTTACACAAAAGTACTAAATTGCAGTGGATGGTTAAGAATTGAACTAACTAAGAAAATGAAATTAATTAATTTCCGTAATGAAATTAAAACAGAAAAGGACATTTGTACAAGTAACGTTGTTAAATCATTTTCCTACTACCTCAAACATGTTTAAATCTTAAACATGTTGGTTGAGAAAAATGGGAAAGAGAAAACAGAAGCAGTACCTTGTGAAGGCGAAAACATGTGCCCTGCACATGTATCACAACATCTGGATCATGTCTGCTTCCTGATTGCCTGTACCAAACACAAAGATTGGAGTGGGCAATTTGATATATGCACAAAACTGAATGAAATTTGGGGATTTGAAATATTAAAGAAAAAGAAACATAAAATATATACCATGGTGGGTGCTCCTGCCTAGACAAGTGTGGTGTTTTAGAAGGGGAAGATTCAAGGGATGCAACGGTGGAAAAAGATGATGATAATGCAGAATTTTCATCTTCTTCTTCTTCATAGATTGTTCCAACAACCCCTAAATCATTCCAACCCTTCATTCCAAAATCTATTTCCAGCTCTCTTGTGTAACTCTCACAGAGAGGCAAAGGGTTTTGTGTAAACTCTGAAGGGTGTGGGTTTTTAAGAGTATGTGTGTGTATCCATGTAGGAATTGTTTGGGTGTTGGTGCATTAATTGTGGGCATGTGGTGAATCATAAATGCCACCCTCCCCACTTCATTGAAATCATTCATTTCTCCTGTTACTCTGAAAACTTAATTCCCATGTTTCAACAAAAAAGAAAAAAAAAAAAAAAGAGTAACTAAGGGGGCCTGGGGTTGTGGCGGGAGCGAAAACGCTCGTTTCAAAAATATAAGTAATCATACAAATTGATTTGATTGATGAACGTTTTACACTAAGGAAAACCTCAGAAGTCAGAAGGTTAAAATAGAAAATGCCAAAAATATTTACTGAATCGACTTTGTAGTATTGTAGTAAGTACTTCTAGTATTCCTAATTACTCCCTCCGTCCGCCATTAGGAGTTCCATTTGTTGGCGGCACGGGTTTTAAGAAATGTTAAGAAAAGTGGGTGGAAAAAAGTTAGTGGAATATGGGTCGCACTTGAATATATTAGTTTTAAATAAAATGTGAGTGAAATGAGTTAGTGGAAGGTGAGACCCTATTACCATTTATGGTAAAAGTGAACCGGGACTCCTATTCGCGGATGGACTAAAATGGCAAAACGGGACTCTTATTCGCGGACGGAGGGAGTAGTTTGCTTGGATTTTCTCTTTTTTTTTGGAGAGATATTCTCTTATCTTTGTTTTTTTTTTAGTTAAGGGCAAAGTTCAAGTACATTGCTCTCCCTTGTTGGTCTTAATTTATTCCTTGATGCATTAAGATGAAATTTATTCCTTGATGCATTAAGATGAACGTTAAAACTTTGGATTTGAAAATTTGACTTGTTGGTAGCGTCTTTGGGGGTTGACTTTCAAGTAATTAAATCATCAATAAAAGGTTACTAATGACAACCTAGAGCAAGAAATTACAATCTGCAACAGAAATAACAACGAATGGCCATTCAGAAAGGTTAATTATTCCAAACTTTCATGATTGTTGCTCATTCCTTTTAAGTTATGGAAATATACAAGATTTATATACTCCATACATCCACCGATACAAGACCAATTTTGATCGGACACGAGTTCGTGTCTTAAGAAATATAGTAGAAATCGAGTGGAAAATGTTAGTAGAAGATGAGTCATACTTTTACATATTAGTTATATATTAAAATATGAGTGAAATAAAGTTAGTGGAATGTGTGGTCCATTACCAAAAGTAATAAAAAATCAAAATGAGACACTTGTTGGTGGACGGAGAGAGTAACTATTTTTTTCTTACAAATTTGGCAATTAAAGGGTTTTCTTAATGTTGTACGTCAAATTCAAATATTTATACTTTATAGCCTGATCTTTGGCCAAATTTCATAGTGATCTAACATTAAAAAGTTTCATAAATATATCAATATTTAAGCTCCTTTGTGGATTGTTCCAATGTAGTCAGCGGCGAATCCATAATTTTTAGTTTGCAGTACAATAAATAATTATAGCACTTCGAAGCTTCAAAATCTAATTCATTTTTTTTTTTAATTTGTTTCCTCAATCATAATTGATTATTTTATTTTCATTATTAAAAACATCATAAAGATGTGCATTATAAGAGAATTGGAAAGATAAAAATTTATTACTGTACTATATTATGATGAAACGATATGGAACTAAAATACATTAGAATATTTTTAAAAGGCTAAAATGATGAAGATATAAAAATTAAAGATTTGAAAAACAGAATGAATAAATATATGTGTGAATGAATTGTGTAAGTTTCAAATGTATTAAAATATTTATAAAGAACTTAAATGATGCTGGTATAAAAAATGCTTTTAAAGATTTGAAAAAATAAATATTCATGTGAATTGTGTAGATTTCAAAAGCATTAGAATATTAAAAAACAAAAGAATGAAAAGTATAAAAATGCATGAGATTTAATCAAACAAAAATGCGTGCATTAAATGGGTTTCTACTTTGGAATCCATATAAGAATTTTCAAAAAATATAAAAAGATATGGAGTATAATTAGAATCTTTAAAATGATTAAAATATTTATATATATAAAAAAGGAGTAGTACGAAAAAGAACAATATATAGGAGTTGCACTTCGGGACTTTACTACGAAAGAAGAGCTAAAAGATGTGAATTGTTATTGAGTACCAGTATCCCATATGTGCGCACAGGTTAAGATATTTTAAAACATTGATTTTAGATTCTAAATTAATTAATAATATTAGATACAATATTATTATATAAAAATTGTAAACAAACATTATTATTATATTTGATGTTGAAAACAAACTCCATATTTAAAGTAATAAAATTAAATATGAAGAATTGAGAATGTAAACAAACATTATTAGTATATATCACGCAGAAAACAAACTTCGTAATAAGCTAATAACCATAGAGAGTAAGAGAGTACCTAAAATTTGATCAAATTTATGCAAAATGTTCAACAAAGAATATAATGAGAAAAAGATAAAAATACGGATTATAAGCTATCAAATGCCATATATTTAGGGTGCGGGTGATAGCCCTTAAATCCCTTGAAACAGCACTGTAGCAAAAGGGTTTCCACCGTTTGGTAGCCCTGAAACCATTCTTCCAACCCGGTACACTGCAGCCGGATTTCACACCCACATCTACTATTTTCACTCAATTCATGTTAACTCTATCAGGATGGAAGCGAGGTATTAGTTTCAAGGTTATCAGCAGTGTGCTGAAAGCGCTATATTAGGCCGTTTATACTCTCGGGGATATTCGCCGGACTCACACCACAGCTCACGCCGGACAACATCTTGGCGTGTGCAGCTTCTCCCATTGACGGCGCCCACCGGGTCTTCTCCTCAAATTTCGACCGACGGCCATATTGGAGTTCAATTCCGCCATAGGTTTGTTCGAATTATGCGATTCAAGCTTTCGATCTACTGGGTATTCGTAATTGATTTTGTTTCCTCAAATTGTTGTTGTAATTCGACGATTGGTAGATTGTATATTCTTCAAATTGGCCGAATTGTTATAATTTGGAGTTTTGCTAGCATAATTTGCTTCTCAACTATGAGAAATCGATCGGTGATAAGAATTGTACGGCAAGGGGGCAAGGGATGGTTTAGTCATTTGATCTACCATTTCAAGGCTTGGTGGACTCAACCAAACACCATACAATGGGCTGCAAAATTTTTATTGGTTGTACCAAACAGCCTATTAAGTTGTCCATAAAAGTGGGAAAAGCCCATATCTTCAAAGTCATGAAAATAATTTTACAGCCTACCACCCGAGCTTATAGTAGAAAAATAGAAGTTAATTTCTTTCAAAATCATTCTCTTCCTCCACTTATAATTAAAATAAATAGAATTAACTTCCTACAATCAAAACCTATAAATATGAAGAATAAAACGATAGAAAACTGAATAATTAATTACATTGATTGGTAGGGTCAAGACTTTATAGGGGACAAATGACATAGTAAAACCTCCCACTCACTCCACTTAATCACACATTTTAGCTTTTAATCAAACGTGTTTCAATGGCCTTCAACTATACATTTTTAATTTAATAATTATTTTTTAAATTAAATGACAATCTTGTAAATTTCTACAAAACTCCCCTTTTATATATTGTATAGATACCTAAATCCATATAATTACCGTTGGACCAAAGATGTGAATTGTTATTGAGCATACCTAAATTCATTATGAGGATAAATTTTGGGGTATAGTGGTACCCTTTTTTCCATGTGGCTCCGCCATTCAATGTTGTTGAGTCATTTTTTTTTCGTAAAAACTTTATTCCCTTTCATACTTTACTCTCCTTTCTCTTTCTTTCTTTATTCTCTCTTTTATTTTACTTTTTCTACTTTAACCTTTAACACATATACTACATCCGTCCATATTAAGTGTCACTAATACGAGTTTTAAGAAATATAAAAGAAAGTGAGTTGAATTAGTTAGTGGATTGTGAGTCCCACTTATATATATTAGTTTTATAATAAAATGTGAGTAGAATTGGTTGGTGGAATGTGGGGTCTATTTACCATATATGGTAAAAGTGAAATGTGACTCTTATTGTGGGACGGAGGTAGTATTTCTTAAATCTCGTGCTAAAAAAATTCCCCAACTAGTATTAGTTTTATAGTAATAAAATGTGTGAGATAAAGTAAGTGGAATATGGAGTCCAATACCAAAAGTAGTAGTGAAAAATAAATGAGAAGTTTATTGGTGGACAAACGAAAATGACAAAATGAAAAGTTTAATGTTGGGCAAAGAGAGTACTAGCTATGACATTGACTTTTAATTGAATAATTTCTTTTAATTTTATTTATAGAAATTATGCACTTATATATTTTCAGTTGTTTATTAAAGTGTATGTCTTTTGTGTGTTGGGTATGCAATGTGTGCTTGCAAGCATGAATTATGTGCCGTGTGTGTGCGCGCACACATTTTATATGTACAATGCATGTGGAAGATACTCAATTTTATACTTATTTTAAATTTTAAATATTTATTTTGAATACAAAATTAAAATTATGAATTGAGAGATTTTGAAATAAAAATCTAATTATAAATTAGAGTATTGTAATGATACAAAACTATATGAATTTGAAATAAAATTCTATTCCAAATCCGTATTCCTAATTTATTACTTCATCCGTCGAGGAAATAAATTTTCAATTTGATTTTTTAAGGCGTCCACAATTTAAAATTTCGCTTACTTTTTTCTATTTTATATAATGAACTCCACATTCAAATAAATTGTGGCGGATGGAGGGAGTACTTCTCAGTTTGAATATTTTCGGCTCCACATGCTTAAAAAAATTCATCATACTTAATAAATAAATTAAGATCTAAAAGAAACCAGAACAGGCCTAATGATATAGAAGGGTTCGAGACTTCGAGTGCAATGAAAAAACTATTTACACATAAATAGGCATATTAGGCGTATAGAAAGCCCGAGTTAAAAGCCCAAAACACAGAAACGACGCCGTCACGAAATCCTTGATATAGACACAATTACCAAACCCTAATAAGCCTCCACCCAAATCGACCGATTACCGGCGGCGGAGACAGGTAAAGATGAAGTATAATCCGCGGGTGTCGTCCTCCCGGCGCAAGAGCCGCAAGGCTCATTTCACCGCGCCGTCCAGCGTCCGGCGCGTGATCATGAGTTCGCCGCTCTCCGGCGACCTCCGCTCCAAGCACAACGCGCGGTCGATGCCGGTGCGCAAGGACGACGAGGTCCAGGTGGTGCGCGGCACCTACAAGGGGCGCGAGGGCAAAGTCGTCCAGGTGTACCGGAAGAAGTGGGTGATCCACATCGAGCGCATCACGCGAGAGAAGGTGAACGGATCCACCGTCAACGTCGGGATCCACCCCTCCAAGGTCGTCATCACCAAGCTCCGCCTCGACAAGGACCGGAAGTCGCTGCTCGACCGCAAGGCCAAGGGTCGCGCCGCCGCCGACAAGGACAAGGGCGCTAAGTTCACCGCCGACGATATTATGCAGTCTATCGATTAGGAGGTTGGTTCATTTCTAGATTGTGAGCTTTTCTCAATTTGCGATTTTTGTCTATCGGAGGAATTGCCGATTTTGATGAATTTTGTTTCGTTTCAGACTCGATGTGGAGTAATATTTACATTGTTATTAAATTTTAGCTTAATTTCACAATGAGTTTCCGTTTATATATCTATTAAGTACTAATTGCTTTATATTATTGTTGTTTTTAGGCTATTAGTTTCAATTGAAGTAAATGTAGCACTTCTGGTTTTAATGCTCAGTTTAATTTCACAATGGGATTCCGTTTGCATCAATTTGATCACATTTGAGGTTGTGCTGGTGTTATATACATTCAATTATGATGTATAAAAGTGTTTATAAGCTTGTTTTTTGCTTGTATGTTCTTGTTAAATTTTGTGATCGAGCAATGTTTGTTCACTAATTAATTCTTTGTTGCAAAGCTTAACCATTTGATTTATTAATTTAATGTGATATTATGCCTTTTTGTTGTCACTAAAAAATGTGTGTGATCCTTTCCATTTTATTTTCTGCATATTTATAACCAGTAGCTTTGATGCAACCTTTTGAGAATGTACAATATTCCTAAACCGGCCCAATTACAATTTTACCAACCCAACAAGCTGTGAAATCAGTTGGAATTAGTATATTGTTATTTCAATGCCCTAATTTTTGAATTTGATGGTGAATAATATGTGCAAAATATGCCTTGTAGATCTGTCAAATTCGAAGAATAATAGAATTGGTCCAAAGTTAATGGTTTTTAATCCAATTATCCCCATTCCTTTTGTCATCTGAACATTCATTTTCATTTTCATTTTATAAGTAGTGTGACATTTCAATTTTAAAACAGAGTTTAATTGAGTTGTGTTTTATTTCCAAGTAAAATCTCTTTGTTGAATCTAGTTCTTGTCTCGACTCGATCTGAATAAATTTAAAACAGATAAAATAAATTCTGTGATAAAAAATTGTAGCATTTTCTGAATTAGAATAAGGAAAACTAGTTTCTTTTTTTCTTGCCATTTTTCATTAAACTAAGTAGTACTCCCTCCGTTTCATAGTAATAGAGTCATTTTATCATTTTGGTACGTTCCATAGTAATAGAGTCGTTTCCCTTTTTAGTAAAAATTAACACATTTTCCCACACCTACTTTACTCTCTCTTACTTTATTATCTCTTCATCTCTCTACCTTTTTCATTTTTCACTTTATTCTCCATTTACTTAACTCACCTAACACAATTTTTCTTAATCTTCGTACCGAAATGAAATGTCTCCATTACTATGGAACGGAGGGAGTATCAATAAAAGCTTGTACTCCCTCCGTCCCAATAAATATGAAATGTTTGCTTTTCGGTACAAGATTTTATGTAGTGTTGTTTTGTAAGTTAAAAAAGAGAGAGTAAAACAAGATAGAGGAAAAGGTAGAGATGAAGTTATTTCTATTTTAGGAAACATTTCATTTTTAATGGGACAACCCGAAAAGGAAAACGTTTCATTTCTAGTGGGACAGAGGGAGTACAAATTAAGAATTTAAGGGTATGTTTGATTCATTTTCTGGTCAAACCTGTTTGATACTATAGACAACGCTTTACGTCTGCCCTTGAAAAGGCGCGTGGCCTGAAGTGGCCTTTGTATCTATACATGAGTACTCCAGAAATTACATTTAGTTCCACTATTCTTTCCTCGTCCTCACTTCTCTGCCTGACGAGTTTGAAATCAAACAAGAAAATCAAAGAGGTTATAAATTTATATCTAGATTGGAATTATTTTCGTTCTAGTTCGCCGGAATTGTTGTCATTGGATCTTTTGTGGAAATTGAGGGGTTAAAATGTCAGTATACTTTTAAAAGTGTGTTCGTCCACCGCGTATTAAACGAAATAGAGAAAATCAGCCTCAACTACACTCATGAATCAAACATAGGAAAGCTTATAATTTCATTTAGTTTCAACTACACTCATGAATCAAACATAGGAAAGCTTATAATTTCATTTAGTTTCTTGGTCAAAATATTGATAAGTTTCTTGCGGGCTTGATAAGATTACAAGATTATTATTAAACAAGTTCTATTATTTTATGTCTAAAATTAAATTTAGAAAACAATGAATGATAATGCACGTGGATAGGGAAAAGTAACAACACGTTAAATTAATATTACATGTAATGTCGATAAATATAAAATCATGTTAAATTGAATTTATTATGTATAAAACATTATTGCAATCAATATAAAAGATTGATAAATCAAATTTCTAATAGAAATCAGACTAGTAGTAGTAGTTGAGTGTAGTGTGTAGACTACCAAAGAAAGAAACGCGTGCCTTTATTAAAAGCCCGTGTACAAACGCGTAAGATAGACGACTATATTTAATGATATTAATAAAAAACAATGACTTACGCTGACAAGTGTGGGAAAGATATTGAGAAAAAAGAGCAGCAGCATAGCGCACTTGTCGTATACAAATATACTCTAAATTCGTTCATTTTGATTCCCCGCGTCTTCGTAACTTTCCCACCAATAAATTCGGATCATCCTTTTCTTCTCTCTCTTTTGGACGAAGATGTTACGAAACTTGGTTGTTTGCTTCCATCGATGATGTCGAGCAACTTCCTTTTAATTCGATTAACTACATTATATAGGTTGAAATACCAAGACTTGTTCTTCCGGAACAACAACATTTGCATTGTGAATTTGAAGAAGAAAATAGACAAACAATGGAGAGTTTACTCTGTGAGAAATGGGAGCTCAAGCCGAAGCATTCCTCCACCGAGGTGTTGCAGCGGTGGCGCGACCTCTGCGGCGTCGTCAAGAATCCTAAGCGCCGTTTCCGCTTCACCGCCAACATCTCCAAACGCCACGAGGCCGCTGAAATGCGCAAAACCAATCACGAGAAATTGAGAGTCGCAGTTCTCGTCTCCAAAGCTGCATTCGAATTCATAAAAGGTATAGAAAAACCGTTGCATTTTCAACCTCGAAATATCAAGTAGAAAATATAGTTGATGGGCATATATGATTACAGGTGCGAAGATAAGCGACTACATCGTCCCCGAGGAAGTGGAAGCCGCCGGTTTCAAGATATGCGCCGAGGAATTAGGATCCATCGTAGAAGGCCACGACCTGAAGAAGCTGAAGCTCCACGGAGGGGTCACCGGCATTGCGGAGAAACTGGCCACGGACGCCTCCAACGGCCTCTCTACGGCCGACCTTAGCCGCAGGCAGGAGCTCTACGGCATCAACAAGTTCCAAGAGAGCGAGCCACGGAGTTTCTGGGTGTTCGTGTGGGAAGCCCTCCACGACATGACGCTCATGATCCTCGGCGTCTGCGCCCTCGTCTCCCTCGTTGTTGGAATAGCCACTGAGGGCTGGCCTCGCGGCTCCCACGATGGCCTCGGCATCGTTGCCAGCATATTGCTCGTCGTGTTCGTTACAGCCTCGAGTGATTATCGGCAGTCGCTGCAGTTTAGAGATTTGGATAAGGAGAAGAAGAAGATCTCTGTTCAAGTCACCAGGAATGGTTACCGGCAGAAGATGTCTATTTACGAGCTACTCCCTGGCGATGTGGTGCATCTTTCCATTGGCGATCAAGTCCCTGCTGATGGGGTTTTCCTCTCTGGCTTCTCGGTGTTGATAGACGAGTCGAGCCTGACTGGGGAGAGCGAGCCGGTGATGGTTAATAGCGGGAACCCTTTTTTGATGTCGGGGACTAAGGTGCAGGACGGGACTTGCAAGATGCTGATCACTACCGTCGGGATGAGGACGCAGTGGGGGAAGCTGATGGCCACGTTGAGCGAAGGAGGCGACGACGAGACTCCTCTCCAAGTCAAGCTCAACGGCGTTGCTACCATCATTGGGAAGATTGGCCTTGTGTTTGCTGTTGTCACTTTCGCGGTTCTTGTTCAGAAGCTCGTGGCTCGGAAATGGGGAGATGGGACTAGCTTGGTGTGGTCTGGGGATGATGCTCTGGAGCTGCTCGACTACTTCGCCATCGCTGTCACCATCGTTGTTGTGGCAGTCCCTGAAGGGCTGCCGTTGGCTGTCACGCTCAGCCTTGCATTCGCCATGAAGAAGATGATGAACGACAAGGCACTCGTGCGCCATCTCGCTGCGTGCGAGACCATGGGATCTGCCACCAGCATCTGCAGTGACAAAACCGGAACTCTCACCACAAATCACATGACTGTTGTCAAAGCCTGCATTTGCATGAATGTCAAGGAGATTACTAAACCAGAGCATGCCTCTGCTTTCTGCTCTGAGCTCCCACAGTCCGTGGTCAAGACGCTCGTGCAGTCCATCTTCAACAACACGGGCGGGGAAGTGGTGGTGAACAAGGACGGGAAGCGCGAGATTCTTGGGACTCCCACTGAGGCCGCTATCCTCGAGTTTGGGCTGTCTCTTGGTGGGGATTTTCAAGGGGAGAGGCAGGCTTATAAGCTAGTCAAAGTTGAGCCGTTCAACTCGACCAAGAAGAGGATGGGAGTGGTGCTCGAGCTCCCAGGAGGAGCCGGCCTACGAGCCCACACCAAGGGCGCCTCAGAGATAGTCCTGGCTGCCTGCAGCAGAGTGCTGAATTCAAGTGGGGAAGTGGTGCCTTTGGATGATGCATCATTCAATCATTTGAACGAAACAATCGAGCAGTTTGCGGGTGAGGCTCTTCGGACTCTGTGCCTCGCCTACATGGAGCTCGAGCATGGCTTCTCCACTCAGGATGATATCCCACCGTCTGGGTTCACTCTGATAGGCATTGTGGGGATCAAGGACCCTGTGCGCCCCGGTGTCAGGGAGTCCGTGGCTCTCTGCCGCTCAGCTGGCGTCACTGTCCGGATGGTCACTGGAGACAACATCAATACTGCAAAGGCTATTGCAAGGGAATGTGGGATTCTTACAGATGATGGCATTGCTATAGAAGGTCCGGATTTTCGTGAGATGAGTCTGCAGGAATTGCACCACTTGATCCCCAAGATCCAGGTGATGGCTCGTTCTTCGCCACTGGATAAGCATACGCTGGTGAAACACCTGAGAACCACGTTCAATGAGGTTGTTGCTGTGACCGGTGATGGGACGAATGATGCTCCCGCGCTTCATGAAGCAGATATTGGACTAGCAATGGGCATTGCTGGAACAGAGGTGACTTATCTAACTTCCCTTTGAGTGTCAATTTTCTTATTTTTTTTTTGTTTGTATCTGAAAATATTACCACGTTGTGATTGAATTCAGGTGGCAAAAGAGAGTGCTGATGTTATAATTTTGGACGACAATTTCTCCACCATCGTCACGGTAGCAAAATGGGGCCGTTCGGTATATATAAACATCCAGAAGTTTGTGCAGTTCCAGCTGACTGTCAACATTGTTGCCCTCATTGTAAACTTCACTTCAGCTTGTTTAACTGGTAACAAATCAAGCCTCATGTTTAATTTACTCTTTTTACATACTTATAACTAAAATTGTGACACATTCAGGAAGTGCTCCTCTGACTGCTGTTCAGCTGCTATGGGTGAACATGATCATGGACACACTCGGGGCGCTTGCACTGGCCACAGAGCCTCCAAACGAGGCGCTGATGAAGAAGGCGCCCGTTGGAAGGAGTGGGAACTTCATCACCAATGTGATGTGGAGGAACATCTTGGGACAATCAGTCTACCAGTTTGTGGTCATATGGTTCCTTCAAGCATATGGAAAGGCATATTTTGAAATTGAAAACTATCAAAACTCTGACCTAATCCTCAACACCATCATCTTCAACACATTTGTCTTCTGCCAGGTAAATCTTCTTCAACATCAACTCATGCTCAACAAACTCTACCTAAAATCTCATTATATGTATTTACTTGGTTGTTGAATGGTTGTGCAGCTGTTCAACGAGGTGAACTCGCGAGAGATGGAGAAGATAAACGTGCTCCAAGGGATACTGAACAACCACGTGTTCGCCTCCGTTGTTGGCTCGACAGTCCTCTTCCAGATCATAATTGTTGAGTTCTTTGGGACATTTGCAAACACCACTCCTCTCACAATGAGGCAATGGAAAGCAAGTATATTCATTGGCTTCTTAGGCATGCCCATTGCTGTCATCTTGAAAACACTAATTCCCATTAGAAATTAAGGAAGAAGAATTATGCACTAATCATCAAGACAACTAGAACAAGAGCTTTTATTTTCTTAGCCTCTTGACATGTACAATTTTATCTAGCGGTTTAGAATTTTTTTTCTTTTTCCTTGTATAGTTCATTTATTTATATTGTAAAGTCGGATGATATATTGTTCAATCTACGATGCCATTGCAGAGCTAATTTTGTTTTCAAGGTTTCATTCCACCATTTCAAGTTTTATATTTTACGTGAAATGATTTTCGAAGGTAGGACGCAGGCTAAGTTTATTTTACTAATCAAATAACTCATTCACTGATAAGGTCCGTTTGGTAATTGGAATTTAATGAAATTAAGTATTGTAGTTTAACTCAAGAATGACTCAATTTAATTGGGACATTTCCAAAAAGGAATACGACTCAGCTTAGTTATGACAGATGAAGTATTTCATATTAAGTTCTAATTGATTATTTATATATATTTATGAAATTCTATATTTTTATTCTATATCTTTTAAGTTGTTTGTGCTAGTGTATAGTATTGTAAACGTGTAGTGTTGGATTTGTGTGTTTATGTGTTTATTGGTGTATTTGACTTTGTTTGTGTATCAGTGTATGCATTGTGTTCATGTATGTGTGGTGTGTATTTTTATAGGGCAAACTGCCTTAAAAGTCACAAATTTTTGTCAAATTTCGATTTTTTCCCACGAATTAAAAAATTAGCGCATAATATCACAACTTTATCGAGTTGCTAGTATTTCCCATTTGACCCGACCCTGCGGTTTTCCGATTGAAAACAAGCTTACGTGGCAAGGTTGAAAGCTGATGTCCGGAGATCGCAGGAAATTCATAAAATGACGTCGTTTTCTACGGCTAAAAGGCGCCGTTTTATGTGTAGACCCACGGTGGTTGTAAAATTTATCGGGCAGAATCGGTGGCGGCGCTGCCGGAGGAGGAGGTTGCAAAGAGACCCAAGAGGGTGGTGTGCGAGGGGAGATCAGGAGATTTTACAAAGATTTGGATTTGATGAATCCCGGCACCGAAGTGACAAATTTAGTAATTATTTGATTTTCAAATATTTACTTTAGCTATGAATTCAAATAGTAAAACAGAGAGAATTTAGAATTGTAATTTGATTTATAATATAAATATTTTTTGTGATATCTTCCAAATAGTCTTTATCTTTTTATTTTTGAATACTTTTAAAAAATAGTTGCATGCAAAAAAAATTTCTCTCAAATAATTCATATTGTTCAACCCATTTTTCCTCCTCTCTCATACTTTATTCATTTTTTAATACTATAAAAAATGGACTTAATATTCTATTAATTTTTCTAATATATTATTATTTATATTTTTTAAAATTTGTGATCACTCAAAAGTGACTTCTGTGGGGGGCCAGAGAGAGTAATTTGTATTAATATTAATTTAATAATTTTCATCCCATTAAGTCATGCTTTCTCCGTCCGCCATTTGGACTTTCATTTATACGCGGCACGAGTTTTAAGAAATGTTAAGAAAAGTGGGTAGAAAAAAGTTAGTGGAATACGGTTTCCACTTATATATATTAGTTTTAAATGAAATGTGAGTGAAATGCGTTAGTGGAAGGTGGGACCCTATTACCATTTATGGAAAAAGTGAACCGAGACTCTTATTCGCGGACAGACTAAAATAGAAAAACAGGATTCCTATTCGCGGACGAGGGAGTAGCTCTTAATTTGAACTTATTATGTTTGTATCAATAAAAATAAAATATTTTTCTTTATGAATTATCCGATTAAAAATAAAATATTTCTTAAAATAAAATAACACCATTTCTACTTATTCTCCTTTCGGGGAGTGATCGATTGCTAACTCATCATTTAATTGCTAACTACAACTAATTTAAGGCCATAGGATTTTAGAAAACGTGTGGTCTACAATTTGCCACATGTAATTTTCATTTTTATTAATAAAATAAAAAAAGATAAAAAAAAAACTCCAAATTAGGGCTTTGGATGAAAATGTCAATATAGTGTTTTGAAAATATCAACACAATGCTTTGAGAATGTCAACACAATGCTTTAAGAATGTTAACCCATTGCTTATATTGACATTCTACATGTATTAGATTAATATATTTTACATAGTATATTACATTTCTGCTGTACGAAAAAATTAAAAAAATTCAATTTTTTTTTCAAATATTGACGTCGGAACATATGCATATAGGATATCGTTGTAATCCTTATGAAATTATCTTTGATTTGATATATATTATATGAATTTAAAGTTTTGGGATTTCTTTTAAAAGTTAGTTATAACTAAACATGTAATTAATTAACATTAATATCCCTATTATTATTTTTTGGAAATAATCTTATAGCCTTATTGACGTTTTTCTTTGATTGTATTAATATTTAGGGATTGGTGATTTAAACCCTTAATTTAAATATCTAATAACTATTATTTATTATAATTAATAATTAAATTATAAATTAACAATATAACACTACCCCTCCTCCTTCTTAGTTTTTTCAGTCGGTCGATTAATTATGTAAATTTGGACTTCATCAGAATTCCAATACAACGATGTCGCCAAAGTTAAACAGGGCAAAACTTGGAAATAAAATGAAAGGAAAATTACAAGGAGAAAAATGGAAAAGGGCTTCCATGGAAAAGAAGCGCATAAAATTATATTAACCCTTACCATTTGATGCCCATCCAATTCGTCGTCTCTCGTCACCACTCTCATCTCTCTTCTCTCCTCCACCGTCTACCCTCCCCGCTTGCTCTCAACATACACAACGAACAAACCATGTCGCAGAAGATCGGGAAAGCGATTAGGCGGCCTGGAGCCCCCTCCAAGGCGCCGGTCTACTCAGACGTCAATGTTATCCGCCCTAAGGACTATTGGGACTACGAGGCGCTTACTGTTCAATGGGGGTGGGTAATCAATCCATTGGGATGCTCCAGTCAATTTTTTTTTTCTTTTCCCATCTAATTTGTTTTCCCATGTAATTTGTTTTTCACAGGGAGCAGGATGATTACGAGGTGGTGAGGAAGGTTGGTAGGGGGAAATACAGCGAGGTTTTTGAGGGTATTCATGTTACCAATAACGAGAAATGCATCATCAAAATCCTCAAACCGGTCAAGAAGAAGAAGGTCCATAAATCAATTGTTGCTCAAGATAGTTTCTTTCCTGTCAAATGCTCTATTCTTGCTATGAACAATAAGAGGGAGAAGATTGAATGATTATATTTCTTAAACATTCAATATAATAGATTAATTGACTAGAAATTTGGTCGAAATCAAAACCATCGGTCTAGTGACTTGTTTCATACATTTTTGGCAATAGATGAGATGACTTAATTTTGGTTTTTGGTTTTGATTTTAATTGGGGTTTGAGTAGGAGGGAATTTTGAAAGTAAAGAATAAGGAAAAGCTAAAATGAGGAATGATAAAGATAAATGCTAGAAGCGGAGAGAATTCACAAGAACTAAGAAGAGAAAATATGAATGTAGAAAAAAAAAAAATAGTAGAGAAGTCATGTTGCTTTAATACCTATTTCAAGTTTGAATTAAGAGTTTGTTTAATATACTTTTCTGTGTTGTTATTTACTTGGAACTGTTTTAAGTTTTATATGAATGATCGTATCCATTTCTGCAGATCAAGAGAGAGATTAAGATTTTGCAGAATCTCTGTGGAGGGCCAAATATTGTAAAATTGCTTGATATTGTAAGGGATCAGCAATCAAAGACCCCAAGTCTTATATTTGAACATGTGAACAATACAGACTTTAAAGTGCTGTATCCCACTCTATCAGATTTTGATATTAGATATTACATATATGAGCTTTTAAAGGTAAGTCTCTTCTTTCATCTGCACTTACTTTTTCTTCTATATCTTTCAAATTCCTGGTTCTTCTTTATCTGCTTGACATGTGCTATTCTATCATTTATTCATTTTTCATGCCAACTTGATTTTACGTGAACATTTTGTATGACCAGTTGAAGTTGAAGAACAATGAAACTAAATGGATCCGGTCATTTCAGTTTGGCATTTTTTTGTGGATGTATCATTTTATGGCCCCTGATTGCAACCTGAACTTGGAGAATATAACATAATTTTAACTATAGCTGGTATGGTTTGTTTTCATTTGTGGCATGCATTTACTAGAGTATGAAGAGTAGGTTCAAGGACCCAGTTCTTTTTTCTGCAGTGGGAAGGAAATATGACAAGCAACAAAGGAAATAGGAATTTCCATAGATTCTGCTCTCGATTATGTGGTTGAAGCACCGACAGCAATGATGTTTAGATTTTTTTATTAGTGTTATTCCAGATTTAGACTCTGGCATTCATGGGATGGGACTATGACTTCTTGGACTTGAACTGAATAATCTTACTAATTTAGTTGAAGCAGGCTAGTTTCTTGTTTAATAGGAGTATCAAAATGAGCACATGCCTAATTTTAACGAATTAGTTACCCGCACTCAACTTCTCTTCTCCTGAGTTCTTCTAGCTGTGATAGAAATGATGTATCCTGATGGAGAGGCTGAAGCTTTTTTTAACTGATAATACAGGCTTTAGATTATTGCCATTCTCAAGGCATCATGCATCGGGATGTGAAGCCCCACAATGTCATGATAGATCACGAGCAGCGTAAACTCCGCCTAATTGACTGGGGACTTGCTGAATTCTACCATCCAGGGAAAGAGTATAATGTTCGTGTTGCTTCTAGGTTTGCGATCATTCTTCACCTCTGGTTTTACTTTTACTAATTATCTTGTCTTATTTTGCTCGACGTATTCTATTCAAAAACTGTACTTCCGTTTTGAATATGTATTGCTTTGTTGAAATATTTTCTCATTTGTACTTTCTTTTTCTGATATGCTCTGGTTTAGTTAGTGGAAGAGAATCATGAAGTATAGTTTATAGACCACTAACTGCTAAGTGCTAACAAAGGAAATGAGACTCATATAGGATTGTTACCAAGTCAAAGGAAGAGAAAATTCTTCTGATATTCAGTTCTGCTATTTTTATTTATGATGAATCAGGTTTATATACAATGCCATTGCTCTGATTGTATTAAGATTTCCACTTAGAATAGAACGTTAGTCTTGACCTAGATAAGGAGTTATAATTCTGATAATGATAGGTTACTCAGTGAGAATTAAATTTTGAATCTGTAAATTCAGTTTTGAGAGAAATAATGAAGATTGTTTGGTTTAGCTGAAGTGAACAAATTAATTAGTTTTAAAGTGGAATATTTTAAGTTGGACATATATTCTCAATTCTTAGTTTTGTGATGCATCTTTTTTCATCATCGCAATTTTGATTAATAAACCTCATTATTATGAAAATATAATAATTTAATAGTACTTATTTGGAATAGTGAGTATAATATATTTTCAGTCAAAACCTAAAAGAACATGAACTTTAGATGCATCTAGGTGGCTAGTAAATAGTGGTGTGATTGGTGTCTCTTGAACTTGATTTCAAGGGAATATGATTAAAGAAGGTGGCATCTACTCCCTCCTTCCACGAAAAATAGTCTCATTTTGCCATTTTGGGATGTCCACAAAAAATAGTCCCGTTTCTATAAATGGAAAGTCTCTCTCTCATACTTTACCCACTTTTTCTACTCTCTCTCGTACTTTTCCTACTTTTTCTTCATCTCTCTCTTACTTTACCTACTTTTTCTCCTCTCTTATACCAAATTTCTCATTAAAACCTGTGCCGTCCACAAATGGGACTGTTTTTTGTGGTCGGAGGGAGTATAAATTTCACTATAGAAAATTACATGCTTTGATTTTATTGAATTTTCCCTATTAGTTCTCTATCTTCTTTATAGGAAATTAATTGCCAAGTACAAGTTTATCATTACATTATTTCTGTCAACTGCAGTGCATATGGTCAATTATAGGGCACTGTTTATATCCACTTGATTCATGTCCTAATGGTAATTTACTTTGTTTATTGTTATCTCATAAGAGGTAGTGGATGAATCATGAATTTATGACCTATTAATAATTAGCTAGAATTCTTCTAATATGTATAATCTGACAGTTGGGAAATAAGGGCATAGTTTGAACATTTGCGACTTGTTTCAATTTTGTATTAACCATAGAACTTGGTTCTCTTGCAAATTTATAAGCCAACTGAAGTTGAAACTATTGGTAAACCTTGGGTATCAGAATATGATTTACTTCTTGATAATGGCAGTATCTCTTTTCCATGTCATTACCATTATGTCCAAACAAAATATATCATATTCAACATGAGAAATTTGGGATCTTAAGATTGATGCAAATCATCTGATTATTGTGCTAGGATCAGATTTGATGGATGATTTTGACAGTCACATGTACTAAATAGATATATGCAAATATTTGTGTTAAGTTCTAATCTCATGAAAATTACACTGATTGAAGGGAACAGTTGGCATGAGAATTGCTAAGCATTTTATGTAGTTAAATCGTTGAAATATTTTTGTATCCACATGTTTCACTTCGGTCAGCTTATTGTGTATTTAAAAATCTAGGTAGCAGCCTCTTAACTCAGACTCTTCTCCTAGATCTCTGTTCTGTTACCATATTTATTAGTTGAAAGATGGTTTCAGTTTCATGGTTATGAGTATGGGATTTGTTTGATCACGTTGCTTCTAGCTGTCTTCTAAATGTATACATTTTCATGTTTTTTTGCCATATGCACAGATATTTTAAAGGCCCTGAACTTCTGGTTGATTTGCAAGATTATGATTACTCCTTGGACTTATGGAGCTTGGGCTGTATGTTTGCTGGAATGGTATGCTTATTTCTTTTATCTGTCTCTGTTGTAGGTGTTAAACTTCTGTTCTTCTACGCTACATATGTGCTACACCATATTTAGGGGGTACGTTAATGGGCTTGATCATATGAATTCATGAGATTCTATTCAATGCCATCCTTTCTATATGTTCTAAATATGGAAGAATCAGAATTTAAAATATGGGTGACAAATCGTGCGTGTTGTGTCGTTATCGTGTCGACACGATAACAACAAACACGAACACGGCCCGTTAAGGAAACTCCAAACACGAACACGAACACGACCGCTACCCTCAGACACGAACACGACACGAACCACTTTGGGTCAACACGACACGATAACAACACATATATGACACGACACGACACAATACACTATAATTTAGAGACGGAGAGAGACAAGAGCGGTTGCGGCGCTACTAAACCCTAAACTGGAAAGTGATTTAGAATGAAAAATGAAAAATCTATTTTCACGCTAATAGTAAGTGCTCCATTAAACTAAACCTAATTTAAATTTTAAAATAAATAGAAAAATAATAATATTTTAATATATTAATATTATTTCTTAACGTGTAATACGAACACGACACGAAATTTTCGTGTCGACACAATAAGGACACGAACCCAATAAGCTTTGACGCATACCCATTAATTTTGCGCGGGTCGTCCGTGTTATCGTGTTGTGCCAAAAATTGCCAGCCCTAATTTAAAATAGACTGCTCACATATACCAAGTATCTGAATCTCTATGTTAGCTATTCTTCCTGAAGCCTCACGAGAGACTTTTATCTGATTTCTTGTGATGTGTGGATGGTAGTTGAGATTTTAAATGGTCATACTTAAATTAAATGTGAATTTTCCTTCTGTAATTGTAATTATGCTTATGTGGAGCTTGTGCTGTATAGATATTCCGTAAGGAGCCTTTCTTCTATGGGCACGATAATTATGATCAACTGGTCAAGATTGCAAAGGTATGTCGAAAGATAACTCTCTAGTGAATTTATTTTTTACTTGTACTCGTTTTTTTCCAGATATTTGTTTACATGGCTGAGATTGGAATGCATCCCATGTTCTAGTGTTTAAATCTCACCTTCAGTTAAATAAGATGGTCATTACCTTTGAGTTTAATTGCATCCTTTCTTTGTATATACTATATAGTTAGATCATAAGTTTATGATGATATCACAATACATATGCTTTGGCAACTACATTGGGAAGTGGATGATTAACATGCAAGCAGATTCATTACTGATTTCATGCTAGTAGTTTAGAATATTGGTATTACCTAGTAAGGTTTCAAATCTTGATAAAATGACAGGTATTGGGTACGGATGAGTTGAATGCCTATTTGAACAAGTACCGCTTGGAATTAGACCAAAATCTCGCAGCTCTTGTTGGAAGGTGAAATATATGAGACTTTGCAATTGGTCTTCCGTTTGTATTTATTTATATTGTCTGAGTAGAAGTCTAGAAGATAATACTGATTTCCTGGTGTGTCAATCTAGGCATAGTAGAAAGCCGTGGACAAAATTCATCAATGCTGATAATCAACATTTGGCTGTTCCTGATGTAAGCATTTCATCCATATGGATACCGAGAACCTATTTACCATGTAGTTAAGTTTTTTATACTATAATATTTGACCGTAAATATTCTTTTATCATCTGAAGGCAATTGATTTTGTTGACAAGTTGTTGCGATATGATCATCAAGAAAGGCCAACTGCAAAGGAAGCAATGGTACATTCTTTCTTCACTCACCTGACTGTTTCCAACTGGAATTTTTTTCTCTTATGATGGAATTTGAGATATGGAAACATCTTATCCAATTTATACTCCTCCATTCTCTCTAAACCCTATTTAATGCTCAAAATTGCATCCAGTTGTTGCTAAAGCATATCTTTGCTTCTGACTGATGGTTGTAATCTTGTGCAGGCCCATCCTTACTTTTATCCGATAAGGAATGCAGAAGGCCGCAGAAGTCGTGGCCAATAGGATTTGAAGGAGGAAGGAGGGGTCACTGAGTCAAACTCGAGGTGCCTAGTTATTCTTGTTGTTCTTGTAAACTTGTACTGATCATTCAAGTTGAGTAGCTCTGCTGTGGTTACCATTTGATTCATTCACAAGTTTGTTGTACTTCATTGTACACAAATTTGAGTCAGCGCTGTGTGGTTTATGTGATAGATTTTCATGATTGATTTCTTCAATTAAATTATCCTTTAATTGAAACCGAAGCAGATATATCGTGTTTGGCCTTTATAAGGGCCTAGATTCATTGTTGTGTAACTGTTTTGTCGATTGAGATCTGCTAAATTTTGATATGTTCAATGTTGTTTTCTTCTTCTGTCAATCCTATATACGTCCGTTGCCTTTCATTCAAGTATTGTTTTTCCGTGCAATTCGACTTCTCCTTTGGAGACTCTTTTCCACTTCACCCAGAATTCTCTGAGTGTTCTTTTTCCTTTAGAGCTATAATGAAAGATCATATAAACTATTCAACAGATGTGGCTTTTGCTTATTCTTATATCGAAATACATTTTGAGTACTTTAGAAAACTTCAGTGGCACCATCTTTAGTGTCGAAGCAAATACCAATCTCTCCAGTATATATCGACCAACCGATCCATGTTACTGTCATCAACCCTACAGACACGTTCTTCATTGGCATCCTCAAAACTCTAACAACGAGAACAAGTTCAGTAATCTTTTCTTTGGTGTGAAAAACAAACTAAAATAACAAAAGTTATGATTTTCATTTGAACAAACAATTGTACTAAATGAATTCTTTAAAAACAATTGTACTAAATGAATTCTTTAAAAATATAAATTATACTTTCTCCGTCCTATAATAAATGACACAATTGAAAAATGGCACGGGATTTTATGAGATGTGTGTTAGGTGGAAAGAGAAAATAGTATATTTATATTAACGTATGAGAGAGTTTTTTCCAAAAAAGGAAATGTGTCATCTTTTGTGGGACAAACTAAAAAGGAAAGTGTGACATCTATTCTGGGGCGGAAGGAGTATCTATTTTGGTCATGTCTCTTTAAAATTAGAAATCTTTAATTTTAAGACATTTTTTTCTCTAAGAGATGAGACCTGTCTTAGATAATTATAATTCAATCATGTGTACAATTTTAAAAGTTTCTATGTTTAAAGGACAGATGTAGTATCAACACGATTACATGATTATGCCTACATAATTTAATGTTAACATTGTACATGTATTTATAGGTATATTATGATAAAAATGTTGATATTAAACTGTTTATCAAAATATATAAAAGTTTTTGAAAATATTATCAAAATTTGTCATCCTCAGAATCTTTAGAAAATTACATTCAATTTGATACATATGTTGTGTGAAAGATATTTTAATCAAGATAGTTAAAGTTTTGAGACAATTTTTGAAGAGGAATACTAAAATATATGTGGAACTAAAAAAGAGGAAGACTATAAAAGCTGGTGGTGAAAGAAAGATGGAGTGGTCCATGTTAAAATATTTGGATCAGGCATATCAAGGTGTGTGTATACGTTAGTGTTTATTGTTCATATCATATGATCTTCACTTTCACCTATCTCTTCTTTTTTCCGAAATTTATATTTCTTGTAGTGTCTATAATTGACTGCACTGTTGTGTCAATAATTTTACGATCCAAATGAAAATTGTCTAAATATTAAGAACAAAACTTCCATTTATAGATGGTTGAATTAGAAGTCCCTGGGATCGACAAAAATAGACATCCCAGGAGGTGACTTAGTCCAGTCAGGCAGATTGTGATCATGATCTAGACTTTTAATGCACCATAAATCCTGGGCGCACGATAGACTCTCCCAGTGCGGGATCCCTAACCTGAGCGGCTCCTCGCTCGCCACCTCCGTCGCCACCACTCCGCACCCGCACTCCCTCGCCATGTTATGCGCCATCCCGCACAGCGCCCTCACGCACCTCACCGCCTCCGGGCCTTCCCCTCCCAGCCCGAACAGGAAATGCAGCCCGAACGGCCTGAACACCTCCGGCACCGACGGCAGCCTCAGCCACGGCATCGCCCTGTCCACCGCCCGCGTCGCCCCCGCCAGCGCCCTCCTCACGCGCGACGCGCCCCGCACCTCCAGCGTGAACACCTCCTTGCAGTTCCACACGCTCACCACGCCCCACGACGACGCCCCGGCACGTGCGAGGAACGTGCCGAGGCAGAGCCTGTTGCTGAGGATGGCGTCGATGTCGCGGGGGAAGAACTCTGTGGCGGAGAAGCGGCGGCGGTAGAGCGCCTCGGCGGCGGTGGGGCTGAGCTTGGTGATGGTGGCTTTGTTTGTGACGCGGACTCGGTGGGCGTACACGGGCTGGACGAGGATCGAAGGGGTGCGGAATTTGGTGTAGCCGCATTTGCCGGTGAAGAGATTGAGGGATGGAACGTTGTCGTTTACGGTCGCCATGTACGAGTATTCGGCGCCGTTTTCTATGAACCATCCTTCCATTTCTTGCACTAATTTGAGCCCAACACCCATCCTCCTATAATGTGATAAAAACACAGTCCCCACATGTGTTTATTACAAGCATAGATGTAAACAATAGTTACCTAAAAAGGGTGCCTACAAAACAAAATGAATATCTTTGATAACATGACAAGACAAAAAAAATAGTCCCTACATATGTTTATCCAGGATTTGGATGCCTTATTGTGCTACTGTTCCATACATCACATTATTTAAATAAAAAGAAATTAATATCTTAATAAGTACTACTTCCGTCCCCCAAAATTTGCTACACTTTGATCCGACACGGATTTTAAGAAATGTAATGGAAAGTGAGTTGAAAAAGTTGGTGGGATGTGGGTCCTACTTTTAAAGTACTAGTTTTATAATAAAATGTGAGTAGGAATGAGTTAGTGGGATATGGGGTCCACTACTAAAAATGGTAAAAGTGAAGTGTATCAAATTTTCAGGGACAGACCGAAATAGTAAACTGTATCAAATTTTCAGGGATAGAGGTAGTATTACTCTATCTCATTCTTGAGCAGAACGAGAGATTTTATGCACTTTTATTTTCTATGTTAAGTGGAGAAAATAAAATAACGCAAAGGGAATAAAATAGAGATAAAAGAGGTTTTCATTTTTAGTAATGAGTCATGTCTGGGACAAACTAAAAAGGAAAATGAGTTATCTTCAAATAAGACAAATAAAGTACTACTACCTCCGTCCCTCAAAATTTGCTACACTTTGACCCGACACGGGTTTTAAGAAATGTAATGGAAAATGAGTTGAAAAAGTTGGTGGGATGTGGGTCCTACTTTTAAAGTATTAGTTTTATAATAAAATGTGAGTAGGAATGAGTTAGTGGAATATGAGGTCCACTACCAAAAATGGTAAAAGTGAAGTGTATCAAATTTTCAGGGACGGACCGAAATGGTAATATGTATCAAATTTTCAGGGACAGAGGTAGTATTATTTATGAATTATTGTGATGTGTGGAACAACATAGTCTGGTGCGACTTTTAGCACAGCAGACTAGCAGAGGATCCAATCCATTTATACAAGCAAAGATGTAAACAATAATTACCTAAAAAGGGTGCCTACAAAACAAAATGAGTATCCTAGATAAGGAAATAAAGGAATGGTAATAAGTTATACCGATGAGAAGGAGAAACACGGAGGCCTAAAATGTAGGCAAGTTTAGTGTAGTGAGGGAGAGGGAGATTGGGACAGTTTTTCCCATTTCTAGAGACATTGCTTCCGCAGTTGACGGTTTTGATGCAACCTCTGACCATCCCAATTATCTCTCTTTCATACTTATCCTTAACCAGCTCAGCCACCTGAATGCAATAAATTACTAATAAGTAGGAGTATCAAATACTAATACTAAAATTAGTCTTCGATTTGTGAACAAGAAGAGAAGTACGAGCATGAGAGAAGTCGGGGAGTGGCGGACCCGACAAACGGGGTCGCCTAAAAGGTCTGTGTGGAGAGAGAGTTTTCCGGTGGCTCTCACATCGCACCTTTTCTCGACTTCTTCCACTGCTCTGCAATCTCTTTTTGCGTCGTATTCTCGCACCACCATCGCGGCATACATCTCTCTGACTCTCTATCTATATAAATTCAAGTGGAATTGGGAAAAAAGTTAAAATGGAGTAGAGAGAACAAGTAGGTGATTTAAGAGGATGATTAGTGAAGGATTATGTAGTAGTGGTGAACAATTATCCTATTTATAGAGGAACCTCAATCTTAGTTAGAAAAGCAATCAAGAAACAAAAATAGATAAAAACTAGTGGCTATGCAATTATTCTATTTGCATGCACCATTTGATGATATTAACTTGGAGTGGAATATGACTATATTTCTAAAGTTTATAGATGAAACATATAAAAAGCAGATATTTTTTAATTTAAATACTTAGTAGTTAGTATCTTTGAGATTTATTTACTTAGTTTGTTAAGATTAGATTTGACTTAGTTAGGATATTTTGGATATTTTTTTTTGTACCCACACATATTATAAACATGTGTGGAGTATTTCCTAATCAATGAATAACGTAATTTAGCCTATCTTTTTATCTTTTACGCTTTCTTGCTTTAAATCCTAGTTTCCAAGGTTGTCGATGGTAAGGGAAATACCATTATCAATTGGTGCTTTCATTGTGATCTCTTCCTCCGAATCGTCGTCAACATGTCATACACCTACACCGGACATCATCTCTGGCAGACAGATTAGCTTCCACCTTGCACTGCTACTGAGTGGCAGCAGTCGCCCACCCAAACAACCAATTACGTGGAGTGGCAGCACATGCAGCAACCCTAGGTCCATCCGCTGACTTGTTGGGATATCACTGACCGCCACATTGCCAGCCTTCGACCACCAGCAAAGCCCCAACTCGAGCCTGACCCTCTGTATGGTATACCCAATTACAACTCGTCGAGTTTTGGTCTTCCATTCACCGCAACAAACAGTTCCATAGGCCATAAGCATTATGCAATGTTTGACGGAGCCGCACCGTCTTTCGGACCATTTGGCCGGACATCACTCAATCAGTTCAAGAATTTCAACTTACAAACTATTAGTATGCTTGAATCTGTATGGTTTGCTGCTAGCTGAACGAGGGGCCGACGCTATGAAATGTTTCTGTTTTAGGCCTTAATTTTGTATTGGACCTAGCCCGTCGTTTGTGTGCCTATTTATATAGGAGTAGGGCACAAAACTCTTTAATCTGAAAATAATCTGAATAACGTCTATTCTCCTTTTCCGCCCGTGGACGTAGCCAACACAACGTTGCTGAACCACGTAAATTTTGTGTCTCTTTACGTTTCTTTTTGTCTCAATTACACAATTGCTCTTTTCTGTCACAAAACAAACCCTGGTCCAGATCCGTATGGACTACTCGGCCTCACCACACCGGTTATCAGTCCGGACAGCTTGACTTTCAGCAACCAAGACCACTGTATGTTGGCCCGAAGTCATACATGCATCAATAGACAGTTCTCTTCGGCTATCAGCTATGTCAGTTCATCCCAATCAAACGTCCAACCACCTGGATTGGCAGCAGCCATACTAACCCTACGATTAGCATGCACACGCGGCCTGTCAGCCCACCGCGCATTAGCTACAAACACAGACCCTTACCCTTATCACAACCTTCGAATAACCAAATCCCCCTGGCATGCGAAATCCTCACGCTGAGCATCACCAAGGTCGGCCGGAGTACCATTCCCAACAGCATGGTCTCCCCTATAATCTCAACCTCATGGTTCGTTCGCTTCCCCATGCCCAACTAGCCGCCGTAAAAGATTACAACGAGAAATTATGTATTTATAGTTTTGAGAAGCATATGAGATGAGAGCAATCCAGATTAGCTATTCAACGATGAAGCAAGATATTTTTTATGTTACAGTTGGTAAACGCTAGCTTCCCCTCTACTTAATAGATTAGGGGTTCGAGTCACCACGAGATAGATGGGAAACCATCATTTTTCCTCTTTAAAAATGAACAAGAGAAAGAATCCCACATTAGCTATTCGATGCCAAGACAAAGGAGCTTTTTCTGGCCTTAATAAGAATTTCTCCTCTAAGAATAATCGCAAGTTATTTTTATGTTATCTACTGAAATTCATCTGTAATAGTGCAGTACTAATTACCGAGGTCCGAGGGATTGACCAACGTCGGTGATTCCGGCGGTAGTTAAACTTTTTCTTTTGTTAGTGAATTTGTATCACAAATTATGAATTAAACCAACGATTTTAGTATATAATTTCATATACAACTTACATAAATAAAAGAACTGTATACCAAGTTTGATACGATGATTATATCTATATGAAGGTAGGGTTTAGATCTATGCAAACCTATTTTTAATACAAAAATACAGAATCAAGCATATGTAGGTTATATTAGGTTATCGTAAGCTTATTTTTACGTCATTATTATAAGGATAACATAAAAGGATCTTAACATGACCTCAACCCCAAAGTTTATAATATGACATAAAACTGCTTGATAATGACCCTCCGCGTTTTTTTTTAATTATTGACCATTAGATTGTCAAATCTCATGGTCATAATTTGGTCTGGATTTTGTATCGGGATTAATTTTTGTATTGATCGTTTTCCTAAGAAGGTAATGTCAAACCAAAAATCTCACTTTATAATTTCAGATTGCATTGAGGGAATATAATATATAAATCGAGCATAAAAAAGGGAGTCCGATCCTAGTAACAATATGATATAAATTGTGCCTAAAATATGGAGTACATACGGGAAGCCCACCATAGTTTGGCTCCATACTCATCATTATTTATGATCTGATTTGGATTGTAATCATTTTATTTGGGTGATAAATACTTTTTCGTCAAGGTAGTGATAAAATGCAAATTTTATATATTGTACAAATTCCAAACTATAATTTGGACCGTTAAAAATATCAATAGATGGCAAAATAACAGTAACAAAACATGTCAATACAGTATTAACACAATGTCAACACAACATCAACCATTGACATTTTATTGACATTTTTTATTGCAATTATTTTACCATCTGTTGACATTTTATAACAGTTCAGATCATAGTTGAATTTGTACAATATTTATAGTTAAATTTGATTACATCGTTGTTAAATGTACTCCCTCCGTCCCTTAAAATATTGTAACCGGATACGAGTTTTAAAAAATATAATAAAAAATGAGTTGAAAAACTAGTAGGATGTAGGTCCTACTTTTAAAATATTAATTTTATAATAAAATGTGAATGAAAATAAGTTAGTGGAATATGTGATCCACTACTAAAAATGGTAAAAAAGTGAAATATGACAAATTTTGTGGGACATATGAAAATAAAGATATGATAAAATTTCAGGGATAGAGGGAGTATTAAAAAAAAAAATGGAATGCATTAATGAAGAGAACAAAGTAATTCAAGTAATAATGAAGAAATAGAAAATATAATTGAATGTACTATTAATTAGAGCTTAATTTTAACGAAAAAAACAAAAGGGAAATGTGATGTCAAAAGAATGTGACATCTATTTAAAGCAATATGATTTGCCTTTTATCGCTTTTTCTCGTGGAGTGTAAACGCCATAAAATTAACATAAGGTGCAAAACGTCTTCATGCAAGTAACTGGTTTATAAGACTAAGAGGATCCACCTAATTTATTCGTTGCCAAGTCAATTTTGGCAGCTGTGGAAGGCCATCACAAGAGATGCCCATTGTGTTGGACGTGGCATTTTTGTATTTTTTTGTATACACACATTTTAGAAGAACGGAATATACCTGCAACACCAATTGATGAATAAAAATGGAGCATTGAGTCATATAATACACGAATTTTGAAGTATTTTTATTTCAAACAAAGAAAAATCCAATGTCAACTTAAGAAATGGACCACTTACCCACTTAAAATGTCTTATAAAGCGAGTATTATCTACATTTATATAGATTAGATGAGATCTTCACTAATTGATAGGGCACAAAATTTAGACATTTACCAAGATTGCTTACTACATGCAACAATTTGATTGAAATGAAACTATCAGCAATTTATGAATTTGAAGGTCAATGTTTGTTGGACTCTGGATCTATTTTGAACACATGCATACATGTCTTTATTATTAATGATGGTGAAGGCCAATTTTATTGCAAGAGACAACAAAGCAAGTCAATTAAACTTTCCACAATCAAATCGGATATTCCCATTTGTGGCGGTGAGGCGGCCCAATTTGGTGATGGCTTGGATGAAAGCAGTGTTGAAAGATTGAGGATTAGATGCCCACGTTGAAACTGTGTTCTTGGACCTAGAATCTGTGAACAGAACCTGATCAGATGTGAACAATCCCTTGCCTTGTACAAGGTTCTTGAAGTAGGCGTTGTCGAAGATCCGAGGAGTGGCCGGGTCCATGTTGATGGCCACTCTCGGATCCACGTTCTTCGGGCACATCCCCTGAAGCTGGGTCGCGTATTGCGGGTCTAGGGTCGGGTCGACCGGGTTCTGTCGACTGAAATTGTATATCCGGTTCGCGAATCTACTACAGTGTGAGAATCCTACCGTATGTGCCGCTACAATCAAGAGAACGATGAAAGTTAGAAGCAGTATATAAGTGTTGTCTGACCCCAATCAATTTAAGATGTTTTGAGTGTGGATTTGTCCTAAAGCAGACAATATGAAACTAATGTGCTGACAATTCAAACCTGAGAGAGCAATCATGTCGGTTTGGGAGAGGCCTTTGGAAGCAAACATTTTATTTAGTTGATCCAAACTGAAACTTGGTTGAGGAAGATTGCCCTCCACACTTGCTGATGTTGAACTCAGCCCATCCAGTCTCCCCAGTTCCACTGGATACGTGGGCCCACCAGCCTACATGTACACCACACTTAATTAGTTTTCGTTCCTTATTGTTGGTTTGCAAATCCATACCACATCGGAGAATGGAAGAAAGATGAAAAGCAGTATATAAATGTTAGCCAGCCCGAGTTAGTTTAAGGTCTTTTGAGAGTGACCCAAAAATAAATCTGTGCGTGCTTAACCCAAAGTAACACTTATAAAAAACAAAGTAAATGAAATTAATGGAATGAAATCGAACCAAGACGATTGCGTCACGCGTTGCGAGAGCGAGAATATCTGCGCAAGAAACCTTGTTCTTGCAGCTAGACACAGCGTCCACAGCAGCTTTCGCTTTGATCACCGTATCGAATCCATCGCCGGCCAACGATAAGTTATCGGGGTGGTCCTTCTCCGCCGTATTCCCCGCCGTCGATGCCACTATCACAGACGCATCACACCCCTACATAATTCCATGCAACACACCATTTAGATTCAACCATACAGTGTATACTCCATCTGTCCCATTATGTTCTTTTTTTTTTGGATTGTTTCATTAAAAATGAAAATAATTTATTAACTCAAAAAACAACACTATGTCAAATCCAGTGTGAAAAACATACGTTTCATATTTATTGGGACTAAAGGAGTAGTAGTATATAATATAGAAAGGATAAGAGTACCGAAACGAAGCAATCATGGAAAAAGAGACGTATGGTTGCCGGGACAGTGACGAACGTTTGGGAGAACTTAGCAGAGACAGCTTTTTTCACAATATTCTCCACGTCAGGACACACCTTGGCGTAGAAGTTCTGACTCAGTTGTGCTGAGCATAAACCTAAGCCCCACAACAATATCAAAATTACTCTCAATATCCGCATATTCATTGCTGTCACACTCTAATTTCATACCCCTATTAACGTTGTCGCAGGGAACTCAGATATATAGAGGGGGAGAGCTCAAACAATGATATGCTGAGACAGAGCTAGAAATCATATTCTTAGCTCGGTCCTACAAATAATTAATGGGAAGGGCAACGATGTATTGGTGTGGAAGTAATTTATTAATTTGGAGATAAATATTGGTAAATAACGAGGTTCAAACTGATACTTTTTAATTAATAAACTGAAATGCAAAAATAATTAAAGAATGTGAAAATTAATAAGTTTTGAATAGGCTGTGTTTGATTGTTTGTCCTACTCCTACTTGTTAGGTGCCACAAGACCTCGTGGTTGACTAATAATAGTAGTATGCATTTTAGTTGCATGCGTTGAATGTGACAACCTTGTCTCCTACTAGAATGAGATGATTTAAGACAAAGGATAGGTGAAATTTTGAAACGTAACACATAATTACTAGTATAATTTTTTGCAAGAAAAAAGAAATTAGCAAACTACTATAAAACCGTCTAAAAATGAATACAACTCAACTATCTACAGATGGAAGAAGTATATGAAAACAGTTCGGCCATGAATTGACATAACCGTGACTAATAATTAGTAGGATACAATATTTGTATTTTTTTAATTTCCCTCTTTATCTCAGTATTTAATAAAACTAATTGTTAATTAATTACTAATAAAGGTACAAACACTTAAAATAGATTATCTCAAATGCAATAATGAGAGTGACTTATACACCACAATTTGATATTAGGATGATTCAATCAAAGGTGCCCACATATACAATACGAATGGATAAGCTTATGGTGTTAGGAAAAAAGATTCTAACTAATTTGATTGAGATATAATCATATAATAGTAGTATATTACATTTGTGAAGATGGAACAAGTTCCCTGTTTGATTAGTGTATAGCTAGTTTCAGCTGTCTCGGTCTAACTTTTCTTGCACTATATAAATTCAATTCTATTATTTTAATAAAAGTGATTGTGTTTGTGTTAATTATTTAAAATCTGTTTTGAGCCGCTACCTAGCTAGGTCTGCAATTTAGATTGTTATTGTGCCTTTTTAAAAAAAGTTTATTTATAAAGAAAAACAAACTTCAAAACATAATAATCTAATAAAGTGATGCTTGTTCAAAACTCATGAAACTCTATCCAGCATCACAGTTGAAGTTCCAATGACTAGCTTCGATAAACTTACCAAAATATGCAGAAAGAAAAACAACAATCACAGTTTCTTGTGAGCTCTACGCAGACATGATTTTTATAGCATTATAGAAGATGGTTACTCGAAGCAATTGGAAAAAATTGTCGTAAGAAGAAGAATTTAGAATTCATTTCCTGCAAAATAGAGAAACATAATTCCACCAAACACACACTGACACACACATACAGAATAACAGCTTGGCATAACATTTTTAGTCATATTATGCACCAATTCACAACAAATCAATCTCTCATAAAACTCCCAAAAAAAAAACAGAGAGACTGCAATACAACGGAAAAAAACTGACAGATCTTTTTTGAATGCATAATCCACCAACTCGTATTCTTCATACACAACCAGTGACGGAACTAGAAAATCTTATACAGTTCTACTATACAAAACTCTATTTTATATTGAGTACTAGCTAGTTGTTGTACATGTTGGGAATCTAGGGGTGATAATATTGGTTTGCTCTTTTGATGAATCTTATATTTAAGCAAATATGGGAGACTCATATCGTTGTAAAAGTTCCTATGACTTGAGTTTGCTCTAATATGTTTCTGCATGTCCCGTCCTTCCAACTTCAATCGACAAATAATAGAAGTTTGAATTGGTCTATTGCCATGTTTCGTGTACAAATAGCAATGTGATTGTGTTACGGACTCAATGTCCCACATCAGCCGTAAAAGCAACTGGTGTGGGGTTTATAAACTAAATGAGCTCTCTCTGCTAATAGACTAGTCTTTTGGGATGAGTTCTCCTATTTGGTCTGTAACAGATTGGGCATGCCACAAAGCCTAAAGGCTATCATGACGACGTAGATAGTCAGCACACGAGGAGGAGAACGACTTCAGACCAGGGTATTTGTGTAGGGCCGAAGAAGCAATGAAACGTGAATTTAAAGGTTTGTCCACATATCATCTCCAAGATAACTACATGGAAGATAGCTACTACTCTCTTTTCTTCTGAGATTTCTTAGCTAGAGTGTTGTGGTCCACATTGTCCACATATGGCTTCCACTATTGATTCTGAAATTGTGTTGCATGTGGATGAATTATTGTTTAATTGTTTGAATCATGAAATACTTATACCATTTCTCACTTGTTGGTTGACGGTAACGCACGCTTTATGTGCAATAAATCGTGGCCACTTTGGAAGAACTGAAATTATGCAGTACGGAGTAGTATTTGGCAAAGGTTGCGTTCACTGTAAAATTTCTTGCTCCTCGGAGCTTGATGTGTGGACATCACCCATTCACCCCTAATTTTTATAGTTACTCTTTTTACACTTCTTTCTGTTTATACTCCCTCCGTCCTATTATAAATGAAACGTTTTCCTTTTCAGTTAATCCCATTAAAAATAAAACGTTTCCTAAAATGGAAACATCTCCATCTCTACTTTTTCATATCTCTTACTTTACTCTCTCTTTATTAACTCACAAAACAACACTACATAAAAGTTCGTGTTGATTCCCAAACATTGCATATTTAATGGGACGGATGGAGTATTAGTTATTCCTTTTGCCATTTCTCCGTCCCATTAAGATTATATACTTTCTTTTTAAGTTTGTTCCAATTAAGATGACAAATTTCTACTTTTGAAAACTTTCTATTTCTAATTAATACGCTTAACCACTTTTTCTTCCATCAATTAAATATTCAACTCTCTTTCTCTTTCCATTTAATACATATATCCACATTTTCTCTCTCCAATTAAGCACATTAACCAACAACTCCTAAAATCCTATACGGACTAAGAAATGTGTTATCTTAGCTGAGACAGAGGGAGTAATACCCATTAATTATTCTACTCCATTTAACTAGTTTGAAAGACATGTTAAGATAGCATATGATTATTGAAATAAGATGAACTTTAAGAAAAGATCAAGATAAAATTTCTAATAAAAATTTAGTTGACTTGTTTGGTTGAGTAGATAATAAACAAGATAAAATGTGGAAGTGTTCCATAGACAAGATTGATTCATGGATTAGATTTGTAATGACATTTACTTCCCTTATAATTATATGAATTTAATTTCATATTTTTGAAATTAGTGTTTCTAATATTCATAAATCAGTGGTTATCTATTCTAAACCACAACTAAATTAATTAATCCTAAGGTATGTTAGTCATTACAACCTCCGTACCACTTTAGCAGTCTCAGTTGAGTTATGGGTGGCTTTTAGGAAATGTAAATGATTGTTGGTGTAAAAAATAATGGAATGTAGGTCTCATTATACTTCCTCTGTCCCATAAAAATATATGCACTTTTCAATTTCGTCTGTGCCACAAAATATGTTCTATTTTTCAAATGTTATCCCAATTTATTACCCATATACATCAACTTATACCACCATTAAATACTCTTAATAATGTGGGTCTCACTGTCCACTAACATTACTTTAACTATTCTCCTCCTCCTCGCTCTTACTTACCAATTTTATCTTAATTCTTGGCTCATATTTTTATGGAATGAAGGAAGTACGTGAATGGAGTTGAGTTAGTGGAATATGTGGCTTATTCTCATTTATGGAAGATTCTAACTTGGGCTATTAATATAAACTGTACTGAAATGGAAAATCAAAACTTCTGAAGTGGGACAAAGGGAGTACTTATAATACTCCATCAAATTGGAGAAGATAGAGTCGGTTCACCTCTAAATTGCTGATCAATGTATTCATCAATAGGAATCGTTTACTTACTGATCATTCTTTAATCACTTACCCTGAAGGGCCGTGATAAAATAATGCGGGCTTTACTTTTTGTTACTTGGGCTACCAAACATATGATAAACTAAAACTAGAGCTAAGTGAAAAGTTGGTGAATGGAAAAAAAATAAAGTTAAATTCCTTTTTATACAATTCTTCCAAACTTCAAATGTTGTGCTCGCTTTTTGATCCCCAAAGGATGTGGTGGGCGTATTTAGCGAAAATGCAGCTTCCTCTTTTGGTGGTTACTTTAGTGGTGGCTTCAAGCATTTTGAAGTCCGTTCAGATTGGCCAAGCTGACAATTTCCGCAGTTTGAAATTCTTTTATCTTGCCTTCAAAACATTCTGGGCCAAAATGATCATCTTCTGATGCAATCTCTGCTTTATTCTTCCATATTATTTTGTTCTCTCCACTTAATGCAAAATAAAACTGCGTAAAATCTCAGTCACTCAAGAAATGAGTCATCCCTCTTAGAACAAATAGAATAATAATACTAATACATAAAACAATGACTATATTCCATTAACTTTTCAACCCTCACTCTATTATATTTTTTAAAATCCGTGTTGTGTCAAAGTTATTATATTTCTTAAAATCCGTGTTGTGTCAAAGTGAGATACATGTGAAAGAATAAAGGAGGTATATAAAATTATGGTTCACAATACACTTAACTTTTTCATTTTTTTTTTCTTAATAAAATCTAACCAATTCTTAAAACTCGGATTAATAATATACTATGAGACTACTAATGGGGACATGATGAAATATTATTTTTATTCTTTAGTGGTTATAGAATCGTTTTCTAGTCGTATAATTGTTTTTTATCCGACATGACCAGTCAAGCGAATTATATTCAATCTTATTTGTGACCCCTCTCTTGTTCGAGTTATTGACATTGATCAAGAGACAATCCTCTTGACATTCTGAATAATGAACTATGATAATTATGGATAATATGAAATAACGAGAAAGTCAGATGTATTGCATTCTATCTGCAATGTTTATAGACTGAGGATATTGATGAGCTGGAAATTGGTTTGACCCAACAAATTGTCTGACAACTACGGTATTCTAATAATTATATTATAATAATTTTTTATTCTTTTCAATAATCGCCCTATAAAAATTTGATAAATTGGTTGACCTCCTACATTTTCTTATTGTTTTGATAATTAAGGTATTCAACTTTTACCAAATTTTTATTTTCAAAAACTAAAAATTGTGTTTATTTAATACATGAACTTTCAATTGTTTGAATTTTCAACCAGTTATAATTTGCCTGAACACTTCAAATGTCTACTTATATAGGGCTTAAAAAAAATCGATGCACTAATTTGCCAATTCAACTACTTACAATGTAGTCCATTCGTCTGAAAGTCATAACTTGTTCAAAATTAGTTAAAAGTTTGTGTATCCGGAGACAAATTTAGACTGAACTATATATCAATGAGAAAATAAAAATTAAAATTAAATGGAGTAAAAAAATAATTGAATAATGCACATCTTTTTTCCCCTCCATTGCTAGGTAGATAGGGGGGGTAAGATATGCCAATCAGATTGAAACAGTAGATCAAGAGAAAATGACTCGTTTCCCTTCACATAATTATTATGACTAATCTATCAATTATTCTAATATATATTTATATATATATATATACACCCCCTGCATTATGTTCATCAATTATCAACATTCAGCCAATATTGATGATCAATTACAGTCAACTCACAGCTTCATCTCTTTCACCCTGTGACATATATGTACAACTTTATCATAAGTTATTATGACCAAGAAAACGTTTTTATGATCACAAATTGTAATAGTATTTACTTATATGAAGAGTTTGTTGAGGAGGAAGTTCACAAATAAAACAAACAAATATAATAATCAACATATGAATTTGATGTAAAAAATAATTAAAACTATAGTAATTCATAACTTTCGCGTGCTACTCTTCTAACCAATGGGTCTTAAAATAAAATCTCATAGAAAATTAGAAGAGAAAGAAAAGACAGAAAAATCATTACCTTTTTCCAATCAGGAATTGCCTCCGACAATGTGGCTATATATTTCTCCATCGCTATCTCCTCACTTATACTCCCTACCTTCTTCCAAGCGTTCCTGTCACATAATTAATCAAGGTGTTTTATTTTTTCCTAGTTATGTTTAATTAATAATCAGCCCAATCAAATTAACATACTTCTGTTACAAAATAAGTATCGAACATTCGAACTAAATCCGTAGTATGAACTACTCCCTCCGTCCCACTTAAGATGACACGTTTTCCTTTTTAGTTTGTCCCAACTAAGATGACACATTTCATTTTTTGGTAACTTTCTCTCTCCAATTAATACACTCAACCATTTTTTTCTCACTCCTATTAAAATATTATCTTTCTTTATCTCTCTACTTTAATAGGTACACCCACATTTTCTCTCTCCAATTAAACACTTTAACCAATAACTCCTAAAATCCCATGCCAGCTAAGCAACGTCATCTTAGCCGGGACGGAAGAGTACTACAAATTAATTTTACACAAGAATAATACAACAAATTAATAGTCATATCTCCGTCCAAAAAAAAAAGACTAATTTTATCTTTTTGGATTGTCCCTCGTAGTTACAACAAGTCTATATATAGAAAGTTTTTAACGAATTACATGTCTCGTGAATCCTATAATCCACTAACAATACTTCCATTATCGTTTCACTCCCTTTCCTTTTTTTATCCCTCCCTTAATTTCAAATTGCACATTATAACCCTAGTCATTTACGAGTCTATCTATAAAAATTCTCCTAATGTAAATTATTTAATTCAATTCACGAGTTTAGTGGAGTAAATAAGAGTCGAACCACAAACTACTCAAATTCTTGAATAAAAATTCTCTACTGCAAAACTTTGAAAAACAAAATACCATTTGGATCGAGCAGATAGGTGCAATGCAGTGGGCCGCGATCCATAGCAAGGCCCTTGAAGAGCAGCCTTCTGAAGCCCATAGAGCTGCAGCTTCACATCTTCACCAATGCTTTGACATGATTCCACATAAACCATAGCCTCACCAAATATCTTCTCCAATTCGCTTCTCTCAACTCCCTCCCAATCCCAATCATCATTGATCCGATTACCCTCCGATTCCAGCCGCTTCTCACCCGCACCGACACTTTCAACTTCTCCTCTCCTCGCAATTACTAAATCAGAGCCGCTCTGTTTCGAAGATTGATGCGAATCGAGGGTGTCGAGAATCAGGAAAACCAAAGCAGATAATCCAACCAGGGCTAGCAGTAAAATTTGCACCAAATCCATGCGTTGTATGTATCTAGACTAGAAAGAGAAAAGAGAGAGATGGGAATAATGGGGAACACGAACAAAATAGAAAAAAGCGGTGGGTTTGAAGGGATATGGGCAGAGTATATTCGGGTACAAGCATTCACCGAGTGGGCCCCGCGGCCCAGGTGATAACGATTCGATTCCGTTAAATTTAATCATTATTTTATGTTGCGGTTTGCAGCAGACATTGTTAATTGCTGATGATATATATGGTTTGTGTTGTTTCCTACTGCTCAAGCAACACAGATACAGATTGAATAGATCACGAAATCCCGCAAAATCAATGTATATCTTCGATAATTAATAAAGAGATTAATTTATTAAAACCACTACATAGTAGTAGTAATTCAATATATTGCACACCCTGGCCTCATTTTGTATGCTTATTTAATTATTTATAACTAAAAATCAAATAATCTTTCTGTCTTTTAAAAATTACGTTATACTTCCTCCGTCTTTATTCTTTATGAACTATTTACTTTTACGTCCATTCCCTAAAAAAATGAACATTTGAATTTTGAAAAATTCAAACAACATATTACCAATACGCATCATTTTGTTTACTCTCTTCGTCCCAAGGAAGATGACCCTTTCCTTGGGCGGCACGGGATTTTATGCAGTTAATTTTTGTGTTAAGAGGAGAGTAAAATAAGAGAGAGGGAATAAAGTAGAGATAAAGTGTTTCCATTTTAAGTAATAGGTCATGTTGGTTGGGACAAACCAAAAAGGAAAGTGAGTCTTCTTCAATGGGACGGATGGAATACAACTTATACTATTACCATTAACAACTTTTAATACTATTATAATAATATTGACCTCACTTTCTATTAAAATTATTTCTACTACACTTTTTCTCTCTCTTGCTTTTCTCCTTATTTATTAAAATTCATGCCGAAATCATTGTTCATACTCTTTAGGGACGGATGAGTAAGTTTTAATGTACAGTTCGAAAAGTAAGAGCATCCCCATCCGTGCTCTTAGCTAAGAGCACGGAAGTGGGCCCGGACCCACTTTTACTGCTTGTCCTTAGCTAAGAGCACAACACCCACATCCGTGCTCTTAGCTAAGGACAAGCTCAAGGGTCCCACCATTCTATTATTCAATTTAAATATAAACATTCCCACAATATTAAAATGCATTAAAATATCCGAAATACTATTACAAATTACAAAATAATTAAAAATTACATAATTAAAATCCTAAAAATTAAAAATTACACAAATAAAATCCTAAAAATTAAAAATTACACTACTCGTTGCCGAATTTCGCCCAAATGTGATTGATTAGATCTTTTTGTAGCTCAGTGTGGGCTCTTGTATCGCGCATTGTGTGTCTTCTTTCCATCCTCTCGTTCACCGTCGTATGCACACCTCGACGTGGGGGAGACCTCGCGGTTGAGCTTCCGGCTTCATCCTCGTCGTAAAAGTTACCCGCCATCGGCCCTTCGTCAGCTATAATCATGTTGTGCAAGATAATGCACGTGTACATGATGTCGGCGATATTCTTAACGTACCAAAGCCGAGAAGGGAACTTCACAATGTTGAATCGGCCTTGAAGGACACAAAAAGCTCTTTCGACGTCTTTCCGAGCAGACTCTTGACGCTGCGCAAAAAGAATCCGTCTCGGCTCTTGTGGATTGCTGAACGACTTCACGAAAGTCGACCACCTTGGGTAGATACCATCGGCGAGATAGTAACCCATGTGGTATGCATTTCCGTTGACGGTGAAGTCGATCGCCGGTGCTACACCATTCAAAACATCATCGAAGAGTGGTGAAGAATATAGCACGTTCAAGTCGTTGTTGGATCCGGCAACACCGATATATGCATGCCAAATCCATAGGCGGTAGTCGGCGACTGCTTCAAGGATAAGCGTTGGGCCGCCACCTTTGTGGCCGCTTAAGTGTTGCCCCCTCCAAGCAGTCGGACAATTCTTCCACTTCCAATGCATGCAGTCAATGCTGCCTAGCATACCGGGAAAACCGTGGACTGTTTCGTGAAGACGAAGCAACCGTTGACAATCGTCGGTGGTGGGTGCCCGAAGGAATTCCTCGCCGAAAGCAGAACGAACGCCATCGCAAAAACTCTTGAGGCATAGGATTCCAGTTGACTCACCGACATGCAAATACTCGTTGAAGAGGTCAGCCGTTTGCCCAGTAGCAAGTTGTCGGATGGCACAAGTACACTTTTGCAATGCCGTGAGACTTTGCCGACCGGTTGCGTCTGCACCTTCTTGAAAGTATTCAACGCGGGTGGACAATGTGTTGACAATACGCATAAACAACTGTTTTGACATGCGAAAACGGCGCCGAAAGTAATCTTCTGGATACCGCGGCTGGTCGGAAAAATAGTCGGCAACGAGCCTTTCATGGGCTCCCTCTCAATCACGAGGGATGTAGCGACGTTTTGCTCTAGTTGGTTGAGGAGAAGGGGCGGGGGTATTGGCGGCGACATAGGCTTCATAGGCGGCATGATATTGTTCATAATATTCTTGTTCTTCGCGCTCCGCTTCCGCAATGAGATTGGTGAAATCCATTTTTGAATTTTTTAGAGAGAGTTTGGAAGATGTAGATGATTTAGTATGAAAAAGTATGAATGAGAGAGAATTTGATGTGAAAAGTGGATGATGAATGTGTGTATTTATAGATGATTTTGGGATTAAAAAAAAATAAAAAAATTCACAAAAATCCAAAAAAAACGTCTATAAACGGCTCTATTTTTTTGGGAATCCAAAAATATATTTTTTTTAATTTTTTGGTATTATTTTGAATTAATTATGAATTTTATAAAAAAAAAAATTAAAAATCGAATTTGCCAACGGCATAGCCGTTGGCCAATAAAAACACGCTGCGTATGGCTGCTCAGCGGCACGGACGTGCTCTTAGCTAAGAGCAGCGCCGTGCCGCTGGCATGGACGGACGAGCTCCAGCGGCGGACGGACGAGCTCTGTCCAGCGGCACGGACGGACAAGGCGACGGACGAGCACCGCTGCGGATGCTCTAAAAGAGAAGTGGAAACAAAAATTTATTATAAATATTGATAGTAGAGTATGGTTCTCATCTCATTAAAGAGAAAATATTTCTTAAAATAGAAAGTCTTTATTTTAAGAGACGGACAAAAATAAAAATAATATCTATTTTTAAATAACAGACGAAGTATATTATCTACATTAACAGAAATAAAATATTCTCTCTGTACCACAAGAGTATGCACTTTTTTCCTTTTTATTCCGTCCTACAAGAGTATGCACTTTCTAATTTTGGAAACTCTTTTATCTCTATTGAGGTGAGATTCATTTTCCACTAAAAATATTTAAATTACTTTTTCTTTCTACTTCTCTTTTACTTTACCAATTATACATTAAAACTCATGGTTGACTATACGAAGGTACCACACGAAGTTCTTAAGAAGATGAAAATATTAGTCTTTAGAAAAGTGAGTTTGAAAATTCTTGGATTCATTTATTTGTTTACTTTGTCTTGAGTTACTAACTGCGCTCCACGCAGCTCGACCCCTAGTTTGAAGATTGAAAAACAATTATAATACGGAGAAAGAAACAACTATGCATTGTATTTTATAATGGAATAAAAAATACAATGTCATATTTATAATACTAAGACCCTATACTACGTGGTTCGACGTCCTATACGTTTCGGGAAGAACTGACAAAGAAAATCCGAACGAAGCTTATTAATTTGCTTGACACTAGACATTAAATAAAATCAAAATAAAATTAATTAAACATAATAAAAAGTGATCAAGGAGAAACATAGTCCTCGTAGCGCTCGGGACGACGCTTTAGGCATCGCAACCTCTCTACTCAGGCGATCGTTTCTTCTGTCTCGTCTCCAATCATCATTTTTTCTCGGCGAGTCTCAATGCTCATTGTCATGGTCCCGTTGATCACTCATTATTGGACTTGTATCAGTGTCTGATGTTGATTCAACAATAATACTCTTATAACTTCTTGTCCACGTGTATTCATTGTCTGAAAATGTTGTGCGCATATCTTCAAAATCTCTCACATCTTGTGCTTCATCATTAGCTGTAGACTTTTGAGACATCCTTAAACTTTCAAGTTCGGTAGCCACTTCCTTCATAGTTGATCTCATTTTTCCTTTGAAATTCAAACAATTTTGTGCAAGCCTTGCAACTAAAATCACCTCTTCCTTTCTATCTTCCTCGCAAACCTTAGGATCCAAAATTGTGTCAAGACAATTTTCATCCATGCATGTAAGAAATCGTGCAGCTAGGCCCCTTTCGTCATATGTTTCATCAGAAGATATTGGTCTTTGTCCACTAAGAAGCTCGAGAAGAACTACTCCAAAACTATAAACACCACTTTTTTCAGTGAATTAACTCGCCTGAAAATACTCTGGATCTAAATATCTAAATGTACCTTTAACCATTGTAGTTAAGTGAGTTTTATTTGAAGCAACTGATCTCGACATTCCAAAATATGCCAGTTTGATAACATATTTTTCATCTAGAAGGAGATTACTAGACTTGATGTCCCTACGATATATAGGTACAAAAGATGCAGAGTGTAAGTATGCTAGCGCTCCTGCTATATCTGTTGCAATTTTTATACGCATGGTCCATGGAAAAGGAATCTCATTATTCGGATCATGAATGAAATCAAAAAGAGTACCATTGGGTAAGAATTCATACACAAGCATTGGAACCTCTGTCTCCAAACAGCACCCCAACAATCTGACCACATTCCTATGATTGATTTGCGATAGTATTGCAACCTCATTTATGAACTGATTGAGTTGGTTCTCTTCAACCAACTTTGATTTTTTTATTGCCACAATCATACCATCGGATAACATTCCTTTGTACACCGTGCCTTGCCCTCCACGTCCCAGAATTCGGTTTTCATTAAAATGATCAGTGGCTACCTCCAACTCTTTTGAAGGGAAAACTTTTGTTTTTCCAAGTGTTCCCTCATTTGTTTGTTTTTGTAAGAGAAGACCACCGTTTCTCTTAAAAAATTTCTCTTTAACAATTTTTTCCCTTCTATTTTTCAACATCTTATACAACCGAAAAGACATTGAAATGAGTAGTAGAAATCCTAATCCAGAGCCCATACCTGCATATATATTTTCTCAATTTAGAAAATAAATAGATAAATATATAAGATTATAATCAAAACAAGTATACATCTTATTTTAGATTGCAAAACCAATCATTTTTAGATAAGTCGAAGGTCATTTTTAGTTCGTTTTTAATTCATTTAGAAAATCCATATTTGAAAAATAAGGAAGTCATTTTTAGCTTATTTTAGGTTATCTTTTTTAAAATCACCTAAATATGAACTAAAAATGACCTATATGTTATTTAAAAAATTACTTGTTTATTCTGGTTCTATGTTTTGCATTAATATTGAGTTTATCATATATCACATTGATTTGAATTGATTCTTTTGGATGGTAAGAATTGTGTTGCATGTACGAGCTTGTATATTTCAATTTACATGATATTTTTGCTCGTTCCTTATATGTAGAGATGATTTTACTTGTACAATTTATGAAATAAGAAGATATTCTTACCTATAAAAATTATTGTCTTGGTCTTGGAGGGCGGCAACTGAAAGCAACCCCTGCCATCTTTCCTTCCATCACCATAATACCCTTTTGGATATGAGCAGTAAAATGATCCAAGAGTATTGATACAACTTGAATTTGAGTCACATGGATTAGTTGTGTTATCAGCACACTCATCAATATCTGGTCAAAAAGGAAAAAAAAAAATGCATAAAGAGATACACCATGATTTTGAAATGTTAATCATTTGATGACCTAACCTAAAAGTGAATGGTGACTTTAGTGTAAAGATTTGAATGTTAGCATGCTGAGGATCAATTGATCTTAATTTGTTGGATAGGTCGTTAGAAATCAAAATAAGTTTGAAAAAAATTAAAATAATACCAACCTTGACATCCCGGAGCAAGGTAGGGATCACCTTGATATCCTTTGGAGCACTTACAAAGGTAGCCTCCAATTGTTGCATCAAAATCAACACAATCAGTGTTATTTTGACACACAAAAGCAGTGGGGTCCGATTGCGCTTGCTTGCAATTAAGCGACCCAACCCTCCAATTCAGCGGGAATATTGAATTCTGTCTGTTTCTTTTTAGATGATAAGGTGAAATTTGTGTTCGATTATTGAAAATACCATATGATGCTGCAGATTGATCCTTGTGTCCAACGAAGGCAATGCTGCAAGAGAAATTCATACGTGGCCATAGTCCAATAAATTCACTCAAATTTGCTTCCACGTAAGAGGTGCCTGCAAATATCGACCATGATCTTGTCTTAAAAGAAATCTCTAAGGGTCCGTTCGGTACACGAAATTTAATTAGAATGTATGGAATTACTCCCTCCGACAGCTAAAGTGATTAACTGATTTTCGGCACGTGCTTTGAAAAATTGATAATAACTAGTTAATGTGGAGAGAAAATAAAGCAAAAGAAAGAGTAATGCATACTGAGGAAGTCTTCTTCTACATTATTCTCTCTCTTACTTTACTTTCTCTCCATTTTAACAAGCTATTACTATCATTTTTTCTGAAACAACGGCCAAAAAGAAATAAACCACTTGAGTTGGGACGGAGGGAGTATAATTCAATTCCAAATCCTTGGTTTGGAAAAAATGATGTAATTAATATGAAATTGAATTAAAGAAATCATGCATACACACTCACATGAGTGTGCAGTATGTGTAGTGACTGTGTGGGTGTGTGTGGCAGAGCTATGTGTGTGTGTGTGACTGAGATTGTGTGTGTATGTGTAACTGTATGTGTATGTGTGTGTTTGTAGTGACTGTGTGTGTGTGTGAGTATGTGTGTGTTTGTAGTGACTGTGTGTGAAAGAGACTTTGAGTATGTGTTTGTGTGTCCATGTGTGTAGAACTATGTCTCTGTTCATGTAGTGACTGTTTGTGTGAAAACTACGAGCGTGTGTGTGTGTGTGTCTTTGTGTGTAAGTGTGTGTGTGTTTGTGTTTCTCTCTGTGTGTGATTGACTATGTGTGTAAATGTGTGTGTGTGTGTGTTTTACTCTCTGTGTGATTGACTAAGTGTTTAAATGTGTGCATGTTTGTGTGTGTAACTGTGTGTAACATGTATTGTGTTTATATAATGTGTAAAACTATTCAATTTTATAACTATTAGAAAGTTTAATTTTTTATTTTTGATATGGAATTCAAAATGTGGACTTGGCTTCAATTTCAATTCCACAACCCCGATTCCATAATACCTAACGAAGCCTAAAATTGATGAATTAAAAATATATTACCTCCAAGAATGGGTGCCCTGCAACAGCCGTTGCCAGGATCATATGCATATGGACACTCTGCATGATAATTTGTCAGAAATTTCACTTGATTGGCAAAAGGCTGCGCAACTGTTCAAACTAGAAGTTCGATTGGCATGTCGAGTAACCCCAACCACCACATCATCGCATCCAATCATGGTGATCCAACTATCATTGGTCAATGTAAATTGAGTTTTGGAGAAGTCAATAATCAGGCTTCGATGCTCCGACATAGTAACTCTGCGCTCACTATCTGACCAATTGTAGCAGGAGAGACCTAGGTTTGGATAATTCACCCAAACCCTCGATGATTCAAATCGAATGACTTCTGCCTTCAAAATAGAGAGGTAGGCTTTTCGAGGGTTGGTAGATGTATTGCAAGTTATGTCAAAAGATGGCTCCAAATAGCAATTGGGCCCCACTCCAAATGGAAACGGAATTGGCAATTCTCCACATCGATCAAGGCATCTCTCTTTCGCAATTGAACTCAACAATACTTTTGCTTGTACATCAATTGTAAACAACATTAATTACTTTACTTTGTATATACAAAATTAATGCTTCCTCAGTATGAAACAATTTCCTAACTATTTCATCCCTGAAAAGCATGTACTTTCTAATTTTGGAATAGCAACACATTATCCCTACATTATTTTATTTAGAACTTATACCATTACACTGCACTACTAAAGATGTGGAGACCACTCCCCACTAACACTACTTACACTACCTTTTATATATTAAAACTCGTACTGAATCAAATGTTTATATTTTCCAAGGACAGATGGAGTAGTAGCGATTTTATACAACCCATTAATGGCACAACTGGTCATAGGAGAAAAGAAAAACAGAAATATTTGTTTATACTAAACCCCAAAGCTATAATAACAGTTATAATAACGAATAAAAGACGCATTTTACTACTTTGAGATAACATACATACGGAGTATTTATTTTTTTCTATTAGTGGTAAGTGGACATCACACCACACATAACTCGAAGGTAACAGAGTAGGTATATATAGCTTCTAAACGCTTGAAAAACCATTTTATAATCTGAAAATTAAAGAATAAAGCATTAAATGTCTTACATTTACAGCCTCCAGGCAGGTAGGGATTGCCCGAGTATCCTTCTTGGCAGCTGCATTGATATCCTGGTGCACCAACATCAACACAATCACTCTTGTCATCACGACATGCGTATGCATTGGAATTCAGCCGCGCTGTGCTGCAGTTCTTACTCCCAATCAGCCAGTCCAGCCGCACCACAGGTGGCCTCGTCGTTGATGCCCAATTATCATTTTGCAGTACCGTAGAGTTATGGAGGTAATACAGCGGATATGAAAATGCTTTTTCCTTACCAGGCTCCAATTCCTGGATAAAGGCATAGCTGCACTGGAAAAGCTTTCTAGCTCTTAATTTTCTGCTCATGTCAAACAATTGTGCTCCCACTGTCCCAGTGTCTATGATTAACATGTTAAGTTAGATTCAAAAATATTAATGAATCAGCACTGATACAGTTCTTATGTCATAAAATGATTACTTGTGGCGATTTTTCAATATTTACAATAACAAATTAGTTCTCCACTGCGGTAGTTGAGTCATTTCTTTCGACAAGGGATTGAGAAAGAGATGTATAGTGTATTAAATAAACACTCCCTTTCTTCCATAAAATATGTGTATTAAAATGACACGAGAATTAAAGAACAATTGAAAATGTAAAAGAGAAGATGAAAAATGTAGTTAAAATATTGTTAGTAGATAGTGAGATCAACATATTAGTATTTAATAAGTTGTAATAGTGGGTCATGGTTTACGTATTGCTTTGTCCATTTCTAGTTCTATTTTTTCTACAATAGAGTTATGGAACAAGAGCTAGATCATTGTACTTTTGGCATGACAAAAAAAAAACTTCACTCACTATAACATTCCTTATGATTCATTGAGAAAAGTGTCCTGTTATATCATCCTTGTTGCATAGCTTACAGTCATAGACTCTCATATTACTCATTCACTTCTTGCTATATTGTTCCTACATCTCATTTGTAGTGACTTATGGGGACTGCATTAGTTTTATCAAACAATGTGTATCCATACTATGTAACAATTGCTGAGGTTTGAACTACTATTTCAACACTTCAAATTGTATGTGGAAAATCAATCCAATCACAAAATAAAGGTGGAAAAATATCATGGTCTCATATCCTTAATGCAATATTCTAGGATCCAAAACTGAGTTTCCTTCCTTATACAGTACTTCCCAACAAAATGGGCTAGCAGAGAAGAAGCATTGTCACATTATTTGGAATTGCTTCTCAGTCTAGTCTTTCCAGTATTGGATACCCAATACTTGTTGGGTAACACATACTACCCGGTTCGCAAACCCCTGCTAATGTGGAACTCTGCTCACTTAACATAGTATAATATACAAATTAAAGTTCGTTAGTGAACCTTAAAAATTCTAATCCTCTATCTTTAACTCAATCCGTTCAGATATGAAACATTTGGTTTTCGATACAAGATTTTATATAGTGTTGTTTTGTAAATTAATGAAGAGAGAATAAAGTAAGAGAAAAGAAAAAGTAGTGATGACATTGTTTTCATTTTAGAAAACATTTTATTTTTTTATGGGACAGAGAGAATACTATTTATTTGGGTCAACTTGTCGGGAATAGTACCAAGTATCTCAGGATCCACTTTTGTGCCTCCCAACGTTATACATCGATATAACAAGATCCTCCTCATGCACAATGTATAATCTTGTACGCATCACAACATATACAATGCTACCAATGAGTGAATAAGAGCATCCACAATAGAAATCGGTCAGCCATAGGCCACTCTCTCTCTCTGCCACGTCAGCAGCACTAAAATTCCACCTGCCACGTCAGCATTTACTCAAATAGGTCAGCCATAGGCCAGCCGCAATAAAAATAATTCAAAACAACTACATTTACAGAATTAAATTAACGATTAAATTACGGAATTAAATTTATGAGACATATACGAGAAAATTCATTAATTTCATTTAAATTAAAAAAGTGCATCATAAAAAAATTACATAATTAAAAAAAACAAATAAATTACAATCACACAAAATACGGAATTCAATTTACGACACAAATATGGAATTAATTTAAAGTTAAATATGTCCATTTATTAAGATTCACTTTAATATTCATCTTTAAAATTTAACTAAATAAATTTAATTTGATAGCCCAAAAGCCCAACTTTAAAAGTCCATTTATAAAGTCCACTAAATCCATTTAAAACCTAAAAATAAAAAGTGCCGTCTTCTCCATCTCGCTTCTTCATCTCTTCTTCTTCTTCTTCTCCATTTCTGCATCTCTCCTCTTTCTTCCATTTCTTCGAAAAGACAAAGTAAAAATGGGCTGGCCGATTGCTAGTCGATGGGGCGCCTGCAATGGCGGCCAGCCGACCGGCTAGCGAATCGGCCAGCGCCCGTAAACAGGCGTGGGCTCGCTGATTTCTTCGCCGTTTTGCCGCTCGCCGCCTCCAATGGTTCGGCTAGCGGACCAGCCAGCGCCGAAAATCGGCTAGCCGGCCCGCTAGCCGTCGTTGGAGATGCTCTAATATAAAATCTTATGCATACGGCCATATGGGTGTGTTCCTCTTTTGCTACCATTTTCTCCAAAGCTCCTCCAAAACTCTCGATGTAACTACCAAACTGAGGGATAAGATCGGATGCTTTGAATATTAAATATTTTGAAGACATTACTTAGCTTGTGAAGGATATAATTTTTCGATTGTTTTATCTTGTTCAATTTGTATAGCCAAAATTTGTTTAGGCTCTTAAGATGACAAGATCTATCATGAAGAACCGTTGGTGCAAACGGTTGAATCCAGATCCCAAGGGCCCCTCACATTTTGAAGACATTACTTAGCTTGTGAAGGATATAATTTTTCGATTGTTTTATCTTGTTCAATTTGTATAGCCAAAATTTGTTTAGGCTCTTAAGATGACAAGATCTATCATGAAGAACCGTTGGTGCAAACGGTTGAATCCAGATCCCAAGGGCCCCTCACATCCCGGTCTGACAAGGCGTCTAGGAGGATGCAAGAGTGTCCACTATATTCAACCCCAAGGGCCCCTCACATCCCGGTCTGACAAGGCGTCTAAGAGGATGCAAGAGTGTCCACTATAGGCGAGCCGTGGTGGCCGCCGCCTCCTCTGCTTTTGAAGCATCTTTTGAATGCTTTGTATATGTAATAATTCTTTTATCTATTTTTACCATTTCATAAAAAAGAATATTTTGTTATAATGTCTTTTGTTTGGGTATGTTGAAATATGTTTTAAATAGATAGTTTAAGCAAAATGAGTCTAAGTGTTCTGCACAATAGATAAGTTGCGAGTGGTGTTCACAGTAAGTAACTTGTCGGTTCTTGCAGAAGGAAAATTGTTTCACAACCTAGATAGGCTTTGAGTACCTATCATGAAAGGTTGCGACGTCAGTCCAAAAGTTTCCTTACCTAAGGAAATGAATGACGTCGGTGTGGTATAGCACTGGAAGAATCAAACAGTGAGATAAGTCTTTATTGACTATTTACTGAATGATGAGGTCTCGGTGATTGTCATAACATTGAACATACGATATTAATTGAAAACTACTTTGACTTTTCAAATAGTGAGGGTATTTTGTTGATAGATTGGGTAATAAGTGATGCTAGTATGGTTATTGTAATGAATCGTGTGCTGGGAGAGAAGTCAGTATGATAATATCCCCAAGAGGTGTTTAGAAAAAAGTTTTATTATTCAAAAAACTAGCCAGTTGGAATTTATTCCATGAATAATAAATAATGTTTCTAAACTAGACCACTCTTGGAAAAAGAAATTAATTAATAAAAGTCCAATAGCAGACTTGATATTAATTAATGGATATTTATATCTTATACACGGGAAATGATTCAATTAAAGAGGAAGTCACGGAATACTCGTAATTTAGATTTGGACGGGCAGTCAATATTATATCTATAGTGGATGATAATAATATTTAAGTTTGGGCTTGAATTAAATTACTTTTAATATAATTAGTGAAAGCGTGAACTGTGACCTATTCCAATCTGCCACAGATCCCTGGTCTGGCCCAAAATAATTAACTTAATATTAAAGGGAGAAGAAGAGAATACAAACGGTATTAATCATAAAAAATTCGATCTCTACATTTTTGAAAGAGAAAAAAAAATGACAATTAAGTTCCAGATTTATGTCTTCAATTCTTCTCCAGCTTTTGAGGATTTGACAAGCTTTGCCCACACAAAGGTCAACTCTGAGTTAAAGGGAATAGATCAGAAGATCAGAAGATCAGTGGTAGAGATCGACTGGAGAAGGAGTTTGAATTCAATTTATTGAATTCATACGGTAAATCGTTGTTTTTAATTGCATATATATTTTCAGTATGATCTGTGATTATACGCTTATGAACATGTTTATTTGTTTACAATCGGAAAAAACATGTTTAGATGTAAATCTTTCAATCAAACTAAATAGATTTCCACTGCAAAACCAACAGTTGGTTCTAGAGGGTTAGATTTGCACCAATGAGCAATGTTCAAGTATCACAACATGTCCCTTAAGCAGGCCTCTGAGTACCTTTTAGAGAGTCCACAATAATGTGGACACGGCCAGTGGACAAGCCACAAAAAGTTGTCCACAGCCACAAATCACATTATTTTATCAATTGTTGGTATATTTTTGTTCAATTCAAATAAAAATTATCGGACGATAATAATTAGAAAAAACACATAATTTAATTTTTAAAAAATTAGAACCAAATATTCGTTGTATTATAAAAAGAGGAAAATTATACAACGAAAATTATCGACATCATACAAACAACACTGCATCAAACACCGAATGTGCCCCCTCCCATAAGTGCCCATATCTCTTCAACCAAATCGGCCTGGAGTTGGGTATGTGTTGTTTCCCTGCGCATATCGGTGAAACATTGGATCAAGTATTGATCACAACGTGGTACACCCATCCGTATCAGTGCACTGTGGCAACACCGTGACTTGAACTAACACTCTCGTCCGATGCCCAGCGCTCTGCAGCAAATCCTTCATCATCTATTATCACGTTATGCTATATGATACTCCCTCCGTCCGCCATTAGAAGTCTCATTTCATGGCGGCACGAGTTTTAAGAAATGTTAAGAAAAGAGGGCGGAAAAAAGTTAGTGGAATGGAGTCCCACTTGTATATATTACTTTTAAATGAAATGTGAGTAGAATGAGTTAGAGGAAGGTGGGGTCCTATTACCATTTATTGTAAAAGTGAACAACAGGTCGAACTAAAATGGAAAAACAGGACTCCTGTTCGCGGACAGAGGGAGTACATGCATACATGATATTGGCGACATCATTTTCATGCCAAACTCATGCCAGACACCGTGTAATGGCCCATCGCGCTTGGAGCACACCAAAACCTCGCTCAAGATCCTTCCTAGCACCCTCTTGATGTCGCACGAAATAGGATTTTTTTCGGAGCAATCGGATACCGGATTGTCTTGACAAATATGGGGCAACGAGGGTATATCCCATCTGCCAAATAGTAGGCCTTGTTGTACTACGTGACGTTGGCCACGAATTTGACCTCCGGACCCTCACCCCAGCACTCGTCATTGAAGAGATGCGACAACTGCAGAACGTTGATGTCGTTGTTCGACCCTGCGACACCCAAATACGCATGCCAGATCTGCAACGGGTAGTCAGCAACGACTGCCAGAATCATCGAGGGGTGTTTGCCTTTGAATCCAGTAGTGAACTGCCCTTTCCAAGCCACCATGCAGTTCCTCCACTCCTAGTGCATACAATCGATGCTGATAATCATATCTGGAAAACCGTGCACCCTCCCGTGCGTATCTAGCAGTATTTGGCAATCCTCGGCGGTTGGCTTTCGTAGATACTCTGGCCCGAAGATGTCCTATATGCTCCTGCAAAACTGCCTCCAAACCGTTAGGCTAGTCGTCTCAACCGTTTGTCGGTATTTGTCGAACATGCCAGCCGGTCCGGCATAGGCAAGCTACCTAATTGCAGCGGTACACTTCTGAAAGGTCGACAATCCGATCTGGCCGCTGGCACCACGTTGGAGGGTGAAGCACATGTACCGCCCCGCTAATGACGTCTCTATATGGGTGAAGAGCCGCTGAGACATTCTAAAATGCCGACGGAAAATCTCTGGTGGATAACGGAGGTTATCGCCAAAGTAGTCATCCATCAGTCACTGGTGAGCACCGGCATGGTCACGTCGGATTATCCGCCGAGGATAGATCGGACGAGGGACCGCCGCTGCCGCCTCCCACTCCGCTTCCTCATCAGCTTCCCGCTCCGCTTCCTCATCAGCTTCTCGCTGCATCTCTTCAACCACCGCATAAAACGCCTCATCCCAAAATTGTTGATCGTCATTGTCCATTTTTTGAAAGTGGTTTAGAGAAAAATTAAGAAGAGTAGAGATTGGAATTGTGTGAAAATAATAAGGGGAATAGGGGATATTTATAGGAGAAAAAATGAAAAATAAAAAATTGGTGACCGGCACCGCCGTGGATTGTCGGGCCGTGCAATAGGCTGCAATGGGCAGCACCGCGGCCTCGGTCCCACCGTCCTGTCCTCGCCGTCTACTCGGTGCGGCCCCGTCCTCCCCTCCGCTGCGGCTGGACGCGTCTAGCGCTGTAGAGCGCCGCGGCGCCGCAGAGGAGGCGGCGGCCACCACGGCTCGCCTATAGTGGACACTCTTGCATCCTCCTAGACGCCTTGTCAGACCGGGATGTGAGGGGCCCTTGGGGTTGAATATAGTGGACACTCTTGCATCCTCCTAGACGCCTTGTCAGACCGGGATGTGAGGGGCCCTTGGGATCTGGATTCAACCGTTTGCACCAACGGTTCTTCATGATAGATCTTGTCATCTTAAGAGCCTAAACAAATTTTGGCTATACAAATTGAACAAGATAAAACAATCGAAAAATTATATCCTTCACAAGCTAAGTAATGTCTTCAAAATGTGAGGGGCCCTTGGGATCTGGATTCAACCGTTTGCACCAACGGTTCTTCATGATAGATCTTGTCATCTTAAGAGCCTAAACAAATTTTGGCTATACAAATTGAACAAGATAAAACAATCGAAAAATTATATCCTTCACAAGCTAAGTAATGTCTTCAAAATATTTAATATTCAAAGCATCTGATCTTATCCCTCAGTTTGGTAGTTACATCGAGAGTTTTGGAGGAGCTTTGGAGAAAATGGTAGCAAAAGAGGAACACACCCATATGGCCGTATGCATAAGATTTTATATTAGAGCATCTCCAACGACGGCTAGCGGGCCGGCTAGCCGATTTTCGGCGCTGGCTGGTCCGCTAGCCGAACCATTGGAGGCGGCGAGCGGCAAAACGGCGAAGAAATCAGCGAGCCCACGCCTGTTTACGGGCGCTGGCCGATTCGCTAGCCGGTCGGCTGGCCGCCATTGCAGGCGCTCCATCGGCTAGCGATCGGCCAGCCCATTTTTACTTTGTCTTTTCGAAGAAATGGAAGAAAGAGGAGAGATGCAGAAATGGAGAAGAAGAAGAAGAGATGAAGAAGCGAGATGGAGAAGACGACACTTTTTATTTTTAGGTTTTAAATGGATTTAGTGGACTTTATAAATGGACTTTTAAAGTTGGGCTTTTGGGCTATCAAATTAAATTTATTTAGTTAAATTTTAAAGATGAATATTAAAGTGAATCTTAATAAATGGACATATTTAACTTTAAATTAATTCCATATCTGTGTCGTAAATTGAATTCCGTATTTTGTGTGATTGTAATTTATTTGTTTTTTTTAATTATGTAATTTTTTTATGACGCACTTTTTTAATTTAAATGAAATTAATGAATTTTCTCGTATATGTCTCATAAATTTAATTCCGTAATTTAATCGTAAATTTAATTCTGTAAATGTAGTTGTTTTAAATTATTTTTATTGCGGCTGGCCTATGGCTGACCTATTTGAGTAAATGCTGACGTGGCAGGTGGAATTTTAGTGCTGCTGACGCGGCAGAGAGAGAGAGTGGCCTATGGCTGACCGATTTCTATTGTGGATGCTCTTATTCACTCATTGGTAGCACTGTATATGTTGTGATGCGTACAAGATTATACATTGTGCATGAGGAGGATCTTGTTATATCGATGTATAACGTTGGGAGGCACAAAAGTGGATCCTGAGATACTTGGTACTATTCCCGACAAGTTGACCCAAATAAATAGTATTCTCTCTGTCCCATAAAAAAATAAAATGTTTTCTAAAATGAAAACAATGTCATCACTACTTTTTCTTTTCTCTTACTTTATTCTCTCTTCATTAATTTACAAAACAACACTATATAAAATCTTGTATCGAAAACCAAATGTTTCATATCTGAACGGATTGAGTTAAAGATAGAGGATTAGAATTTTTAAAGTTCACTAACGAACTTTAATTTGTATATTATACTATGTTAAGTGAGCAGAGTTCCACATTAGCAGGGGTTTGCGAACCGGGTAGTATGCGTTACCCAACAAGTATTGGGTATCCAATACTGGAAAGACTAGACTGAGAAGCAATTCCAAATAATGTGACAATGCTTCTTCTCTGCTAGCCCATTTTGTTGGGAAGTACTGTATAAGGAAGGAAACTCAGTTTTGGATCCTAGAATATTGCATTAAGGATATGAGACCATGATATTTTTCCACCTTTATTTTGTGATTGGATTGATTTTCCACATACAATTTGAAGTGTTGAAATAGTAGTTCAAACCTCAGCAATTGTTACATAGTATGGATACACATTGTTTGATAAAACTAATGCAGTCCCCATAAGTCACTACAAATGAGATGTAGGAACAATATAGCAAGAAGTGAATGAGTAATATGAGAGTCTATGACTGTAAGCTATGCAACAAGGATGATATAACAGGACACTTTTCTCAATGAATCATAAGGAATGTTATAGTGAGTGAAGTTTTTTTTTTGTCATGCCAAAAGTACAATGATCTAGCTCTTGTTCCATAACTCTATTGTAGAAAAAATAGAACTAGAAATGGACAAAGCAATACGTAAACCATGTTCTAAAGAAGCTGAGAAAGCCAGAAGTGAGACATTGCAATTTGGAGAACTTGGAGAAGTAGCATTAACCGGGCAATACCCGATCTCATACTCCTCCCCGCAAAACGCTAAGCAGCCGCCATTGTTGTCGGATTGTACCACCGCGTCGTCGCACCCTATGGCTGTGAGTCTATTTTTGTGACGTATACGGAGTCCCCGACAAGTTCACCCTCACATGATCTCTATATGTTGCATGTCCACCTTCATAGCAAACTGCAGCTAAATTCAGGTACTTGACCCGAATATATGTTTCATTTATTTCAACAACTTGTTTATCAATAATGGAGAGGTAGGCTTTTGAAGAATTGCAATTTATGTTAAAATGTGGGTTGAGGGAGCAATCCAACCCGACTCCGAATGGATATGGAACTAGCAAATCCCCGCAGTGATCTGGGCATCCGGGTTTCGCATTTAGAGCGGTGGAAAATGCTGGTGAAACAAAGAAGAAGAAGATATAAAACAGTTGCCAAAACATTATTAGATAGTTGATACTGGGTTATCGAGTAGTTACTTATATATACAAGTAGAATATTAGATTATCTACTGAAAAAAATATTTTCATGCAATTCTAGTCCAATAAACACATCCAAAATTTGTGTCGACTTCTTCACTTTTTAAAACTGTTTACTTTTTCTGTGTTTCGTATACAAGTTTGAAATCTGTTCTAGTTGGTGTATTTTTTGGTTTGACTATAGTGTTGGTTCTTTTAGTTTTTATATTTAGTATCCTTCATTCATCTCATTTTAGGAGTCCCGTTTTACTATTTTTGTGTCCCAATTCTTGGTTGGAATATTCTATAAATAGTATTAGGCTCATATTCCACTAACATTTTTCCACTCGCATTTTATTATAAAACTAATATAATCCACATTCTATTATCTTTTTTCACCAACTTTCCTTTACATTTCTTAAAATTCGTGTCGAACTCAAATGAGACTCCTAAAGTTGGACGAAGTAGTATTTATCATCAAAGGTATTAATAAATTAATTTGTGACTACTAGATTTATCATCTTCGCATATATATTTATTATTTGATCAAATATCTAAATTCGCGTGTGTAAAACTTACCATTCTACTAGAATTATTAAATACCGAAATGAGGCAAATATTTTTAGCGTAAATCGCATTTTCAAGTTAATTTGATCTAAGCTGTTACACAACGACTATATGCTGGTATATTATAAATCAAGTAATTTTATTTTTAAATATTTTTTTAGCGTATCCCACACTCCAATATGTTAAGGTCAATATAAAGATATATATTCCAACACACGGCCATCAGAAGACTTTGAAATTTGAATAATAACTATATGTATGGGGCCATCTTAAAATGCTCATACTATTCCAATCTAAAACTAAGATTAATTTTACAGCATAAGATATTAAAATAAGTAGATAGAGATTAGATTTTACAATAAAATATCAATAAATAAATGAGTAAAATTATGAATCTGTCATAACATGATAATTTTTGGGATTTTTCTAATATGAACAATTGAACATAGTGTTTTAAAAATATCAATACAAAGATATAGATATTCCAACACAAGTACACTAAAAGTTATTTTTATACATTTATTGATACATAATCTGCTTATCAACATATACGAATAAGATATAGTATAACTGTATCATACCCCCTAGGTCATGGACTTGCGCTCTTTTATTTTCATCAATTTGTTAAAGTCCAATTATAATTAATTAATGTCCAATATCCTAATGTAGTTTATATATCTTTCAAAAATCATTGCCAACTTCAAAATTCTTGTACCCCTTGAAGCTGTAAAATTGAGGTGAAGTTTTAGTTTGAGGGATAAGATCACCTGTTGGTATATTACATGTTCAAGGTGGAGATTTCTTGGGTTTTTTGTGATCATGCAAATAACCACAATTGTTGGGTTTAAATGCAATTAACATAAGTTTGACAGTTAAATGAGCTTTTTGAATGAGCTTTATTGAATAAGCTTTTGAATAAGCTTATTGAATGAGCTTTTGAAGCAACTTTTCGTCGACAGGCGCTGAGATTGAGATATAAAAGGGATTCCATAGATGAGATAGATCACAGAAGAGAATGTACTTCAAATTTATGACTGATAATAGCTTGCGGTTTTGATCTTCATAGTAAATTGAGTCTTCGTTGTATACTTCTTTCTTGTTCGAGGGAATAATAAACGATTAATCTTTTTGATCTTCATAGTAAATTGAGTGTTCGTTGTATACTTCTTTCTTGTTCGAGGGAATAATAAACGATTAATCTTCTTTCTCGTGGATGTAGACTTACCACGTAATACTATTGTGTAGGGCTGTCAAAATGGATAGCGGGTATTGGATACCCGATATTCGAACCCGAAAAAATCGGATAATTGGATACCCGAAACCCGATTTTTCGGGTTTCGGATCGGGATCGGATAGTGAAAATTTTGGATTATCGGGTATCGGGTTATCCAATATCCAATCGGGTATACCCGAATTATCCGATTTTTTTAAAATTAATAATTATGTTTTTTTTTAAATGTAATTTTCTTTCTTAATTATATTTTAGTTAATACTTACTGTAATAGTTAGCATATTGGATTAGATTATACCCCAAAATTCACACCGCCCCCCTCCCCTCTCCTGCTTTCTCGCTGCGCTTAACTCCGTCGCTGGTCGTCTCCTCTCGGTAGTCTCTCCATCTCCTCTCAGCCGCCACCAGCCGCCCTCCCTTTCTTCCATCCTCTACTGCCCAGTCTCTCCCTCTCCTCTCGGAATAGTAATTCCATCACTACCTCAATATTTAAAATTGTTGACACTACTGTTTAATAATATTTGGCAATGTATGGAGAATTGGCTGTATATAGTACTATAACTTTAAATATTTGGTCGTTCATGGAGAGTTGGCATTTTAAAACTTGACGGTATATATTTTTAATAATTGTGGAATGCTCATTTTGTATTTAGTTTTTCTCTTAAATATTACTTTAATTTTGTATTAAATTCTAATTAAATAATATTAAATAAATTCTTAAAGTTTGTAGTTAATTTTCTAAAATCAAAATCACAATCGGGACTGGATACCCGAGTCGGGTATCCGGGTACCCGAAATTAAATTCGGGTCGGGTATCGGGTATTGGATTTAGAGAATTCGGGATCGGGTATCCGAAAATTTTGGATCCGGTATCCGCGGGTATCCAATTTGACAGGCCTACTATTGTGTTTGATTTGTTGTTTACATATCTTGGTACCTCATTTTTATTATTCATGCATCAGTTGATTAAGATATACTCCCCCACTCCCTAAAATTTTGTCATATTTTTTCATTTTCCTCCGTCCCACAAATGTCACATTTCACTTTTTACTATTTTTGACTTTGTAGTGGCCCCACATTCCAATAACTTATTTTCACTCACATTTTATTATAAAACTAATACTTTAAAATAGGATCCACATGCTACCAACTTTTTCAACTCACTGTCTATTACATTTCTTAAAACTTGTGCCCATCCAAACTGTGACAAAATTTTGGGGACGGAAGGAGTGCTATACCTGTCAAAAAATATACTCCCTCCGTCCCAAGGAAGATGACCCCTTTCTTGGGCGGCACGGGATTTTATGCAGTTATATTTTGTGTGTTGATGAGAGAGTAAAGTAAGAGAGAGGGAATAAAGTAGAGATAAAAGTGTTTCCATTTTTAGTAATGAGTCATCTTAGTTGGGACAAACCAAAAAGGAATGTGGGTCATCTTCAATGGGACGGAGGGAGTACTTATTAATTTTACTATTTTGGGATATCCATCAAAATTAGACCAATTTAGATATTGAATGTTTTAAACAAAACCTTACCCATTATTCTAAATGTGGACCTCATAATCCACTAGCACTACTTTCACCTCAATTTCTCCCTCGTTCTCTTACTTTGCCAATTAAACATTAAAGCTCGTGTCATTTACCAATTGAGCATTAAAACTTGTGTCAATCACACCTATGTCTATTTTTTCTGGACGAGGTTATTATAAAATACTCACCCCGTCCAATTCAAGATGTCTATTCTTCATTTCTAGCGTGTCCTACTCAAGATGTGCACTTTATATTAGAAAATAAATCTCTACTCATTAAAATATTTAATTAAATATTTTTTCTATAATTACTCCACTTAACAATTTCTCTTAAAATCCGTACCGCTTGAAATAGGATGGAGTGAGTAATATTTATGATTAAAATGTATAGTGTTGAAGAAAAAATTGAAAAAGAAAGTAAATAGTTGATAAAGGGAATGGAAAAAACTAAGAATGTTAGAAATTTAAGTCATAAAATGATATGAAGCGATATCTTTAAGCAAAAACATGATATGAAGCGATATATGAATATCATGTGTTATAAATGTCCTGTCTCATGCATTACTTGTAACGTCCCGGAATTTAAAACCCTAATCTTAGAGCCCTAGAATTAATTGTTGATGACGTGGAATCGAGAATGCTTTAACTTCGTGAGATGAGTCTATGTTGAAAGTTTGAAAAGTCAACCTTGTTGATTTGATGATGTGGCATGTGTTTTATTTATTGTTTATGTGGCAATTTAATTGTTTAAGGGTGAGTGAGAATGTTGGAGAAAATTTCCATAAATACTTGTCACCCTAATTCTTGTGAATTTCGAACCCTAGCCCCTTTTGTGGAGGATTTCTATTTTTCCGGATTTAATTTAATCCTTGGGATATTTATTTAAATTAAGTTCTAAGAGCCAATTATTTCCTTGTTTAGAAACACAAAAATCGAGCCCCCTTATTTCATAGTGATTTTCGAAAATCACTATAGTTGGGAAGGAATGAATTTAATTGATTTTATTTGATCCCTTACTTGATTTCCTTCCATACCTATAATATATTTATTCTACCAAATCTTTCCATACTTCAAGAGATCTTACCTTACTTTATTCTAATTAATATTCAAAAATCCATGCCTTATTTAAAAGGGCATAGAAATCGCCCCATACCTTATTCCATGGAGGATTTTCCTTATTTTTATTTTGCTCCATAATATCTTATACTATATGGGAAAATACCAAAACAAAATCTTGGCTTTATGGAAAGCATTATTTTCGAAAATATTGGGGATTTGCCATCTTCTATTTTTGTTAATTCTTCTTCCCTACTTCACAAATATTATATCATTTTATTTAATTTATGGAGAATGAGATCTTACCAAATATTCTATTCTTATTACCTAAAGATCTCATTGGACTCTATAAATAAGAACCAACCCCAACCCTAGCCCCCATAGTTTTCGAAAATCCCTCCCCCATATGCTCTCTCAATTTTCTTCCACTTTACTCCATAAATCCTTCATATTTTGAGAAGAAATCGAAGTTTAATCCGTGGATATTGAAGAACCAAGCCTATACTTTGTTTCTACCGATTGATTTTCTCTAAAAAGGTATTTTCGTTTAAGAGTTATGTTGTTCTTCTTATACCTCTCCTTTTCTTTTTCTTCCAACCGATTTAATCGGTGTTCTTGAACCTTCATGCATATTAATTGAGAGAAAAAGGGATAAGAAGGGATATGGAACATGTGTGTGTGTGTGTGCCGAGAGGGTGAGGTGTGTGTGTGCCGTGTGTGTGTGTTATGCGTGTGATGTGTGTGTGTTGAAGTGTGTGTTGTGTAGTATGTGCTTGATGGCTAAATACTTTTGCATGACATATGATGATAGATCTAGGGTTGAGACGCTAAGAAATATATGTATGTTAAGCATGACTTGAAATTAGTAATTCTTGGTGAGTGTGACTTGAAATCTATAGGTTATGAAGAGTTAGGTGAATCGTTGGGAAAGAGAGAAGTAACGAGACATGCATAAGTTAAGAATTTATAATTGAACCTAATTTGTGAATACGTGCCTATGTGAATTTAAAGGTGAAACCTCGGTTGCGAAGCCAGTTATCGGAAAAAGCGAAACTACTTGAAATCTAAGCAGTCAAGGTGGGCTTTACTCTCAAAAACTCTCTTTTATTTTGTCAAAGATAATTATCGGAGCTATAAGGGTGGTTTAACTGTTATGCCATGCCTATGTTTGTTTTATTGTGAGATTGTGTGCCTGATGCCTAGTTTGTGAGTTCGCTCCATTGGGCTATAGGGCTATGGATATGATATACGAATTCGGGTCTGAGTATGGGCCGCAAACCCTACCAGGCTGTGTACACGAGGGGATCGTGAGCCGTCCTAGCTAGTCGGCCGGTCTCGTGGGCGAAAAGCGTGGCCACGCTTTCGTCGCATCATGGAAAGATTGTGATATGTGATTGTGGAATTTGATGAGAAAATGGGGAATTATTTTGACTGGCCAGTCTATGGAAAATATTTTTGTGATACTCGTGATATTTCTCTTAACTGCTTAAAACTCGAGTTCACTTGGTAAGGGTGGCATAACTTTTGAAATAAAATGTTTTGGCAATGAGCTCACTGAGTATTTCAAAATACTCAGCCCTGCATGTGTTTTCCTATGTGCAGGTTGAATGATGACGAGCGGTGGCGGGTGTTGAGCAGCTTACTTAATGAATATGGATATGTTGAATTCTAAGTGTAGTTGTGTCACCATACATAGCTATGCTTCTCTCTTGGTCGTTTTCCGCTGAATTTTGATACTCTTTGGAATTTCTTTTGGGGATATTTGCATCTTACGTTTGTTTGTGGCCTTAGCCCTTTTCCTTATGATTTTGTCTGGGATACCATGTCGTACACTTAAGACCTTTGAATCATTTATGACATATTCTTTCTTTAAAATTTCTAGGTCAAGTCTTTACTATTAATTACTCTGATATTTCTCTCTAAATGTAACCCTGGTCTATATTTACATCTTTAGAATCGGTTGGGTAGCAATTCGATGCATTTATTGTACTCTAGGAGGGCGGGCTGTTACAGTTGGTATCAGAGCCTCAGTTCTTTCCGCTCTGGACCCAAGAGTCTTTTCGAACTTTAGGTTGTCTTTGTAGTCGTGTCGTTAATAAATTAAAATGTGGAAAAGCTCAACACCGCAACTCGTATCATTCAACCGCGAAGAAAGAGGTACTAAATATTTTGTGATTTATGTTTGAAACTTGATGCTTTTGGAAACGCTGTGAATAAGAAGTAACGTTTTCCTAATGAGGATATGTTGAATATGAGAACTTGTGAAAAGCATGCCTTATGTGTTAAGAATTTTATGAATGCGAAGCGATGCTTCTTGAATGTTTGATGAATGTTCTATGAGAACTTGAAATGCGAATGTGATTGTCTGGGACTATGTTGGCTTGTTGTGATGCCTAGACTTGGACTTTCGAACCTAGTATGCGTTAGCGAAACGATCACAGCGCTTGAACCAACTCTAGGAACGCGAAAGAACTAGCTTAAGGCCGTTTGTGTACAAGAAGACTCGACGAAACGTGAACAGAAAACGCACGATTAGTTATCTAGGGACGAGAACCTTGGACGCGACGTTTTGAACTACCATCTTTTGACTCTTATCCACTTTCACAGCACCATTTGAGAACACGCACTATCTATTCTTTTCTACTTTGGTGATGGTGCTGACTTGTTCCTTTTTCCCTTTTGTAGATGGTCCAACCCTATCACGCCCTTATGCGCAACCGTTACGCTAAGAACAGAGACTTTCCGGTAGAGCGCTTTAGAGAGATGGAATGGGACGGAGAGCAGTTCCTTCTGAACTTCGTCACCGACTTTTATGGTCATTGGCTGGACGCCTACGCGTACGGGACTACCCATCACGAGGGAATCATGCGACTTATCCACATACTACCTTCCCCTTGGAGCGAGTGGACCGCTCAGGCCTCAGTATCCTACGTCTGGTTTAGTCCGCCCAAGTATACGCCTCGAGGAGACTTCGTCGGCCTTATGAGAGTTTTGCTTCCGGCCATGTCGACCGCAGTTGACGGACCTCCGCTCCATCCGCCAACGCAAAAGTACTCGCCAGGAGCAGCACGCCGAATGAAGTATCGCGATGATGAGGAACCGCACGTTGCTCGCGTACCCCGTAGAAGGACCCTTAGGATGCGCGTATCAGCCCCTCGAGCAATCATAAGAGAGTCCGGAGAGATGCTTACCTCGATTCCTTCGCCCCTTAGCGACGAGAAGGAAGACGAGGGGATGGGACAGTTCGAGAGAGGAGAGCGTTCGAGCGCCGAGAGTGTTGGAGAGTCGGAAGAACCCGAGGAGGACGAAAACAGAAGTGGCTAGTGCTCGAGTAGCGATTTTGTTTTCCCTTTCCCCATGTTTTTTTTTTGAATTCTAGAACCTTTAATTCCATTGTTGTTTTCACAATTTCTTTGCACTTCTTTTCTTATTCATTGTACCAAGACCTTTTGAAATCTTTATGAGATTTATGGGGAAATCGTACCTTTTGTTCTATTGTTTGCCAATAGACGTCTTCACTCTTTCTCATCCTTATTGAGTGAGCATAATTGCTTGTTCTATCAATTTTCAAGTGCTTACCACCTCATGGTGCAACCTTATTATGTTCTCTCTTGCGCACTTGTGTACCTCACAAATGTTAGTATATGGTCTTTCTTTAGACCCTACTTGAAAATGAGTCCAAATGAAAATCTTTGTATATACACATCTTTGTCTCAAAGTACCCTATCGCTACCTTGAAAAAAAATAGTGCGCTAACAATTCGAGTGTGAAAATCAGGATGCCGCCAAGACGTAACGTGAGGAATGAGGAACGTACCTCCCAGGTTTCGGTAGAGGAAAGTGTGACGCAACCAAGACAGCCGTCACCACCACCACCACCCCCGCAAGTGGACAGGGAAGTTGTGAAGCTATTCCTTGACCAGAAGCCTCCTACCTTCGATGGGATGGGTGATCCTGCACGAGCTGAAACTTGGATACGTGCCTTGGAACGCATCTTTAGGACCTTAGTGTGTAACGACGCGGAAAAGATGATCTGCGTGACGCATCAGCTGACCGGATCTGCCGATTTTTGGTGGGACACCAAGTTGAAGACCATGTCCCAGGATCATATAGACGGGATGACTTGGGAGGAATTTAAGACTGAGATCTACGACAAGTACGTACCCAAGAGTTACCGAAAGGCGAAAGCCGCTGAGTTTCACAATCTCACCCAAGGACTTCTGTCTGTAACCGAGTACGACCGTGCACTTTGTGACATGACCCGCTACGTGCCGGAATAGACCAATACTGACGAGAAACTGGCCGATAAGTTTCGTGAAGGTCTTAGGCACGAGATTAGGATGACTTTGGCAGTTCGTGGAACCCTTACGTACGCCGAGGCGTTAGCCCTCGCTTTGGATGTAGAGGCAGCAATGCCAAAGGAGAAGAGCGTAGGGAACACCGTGACGACACTGCCCCCGCCGCGACCCAACCATGATAAGAGGAGATGGGAGGGGAGTAGGGTTCCCTACGACAACAAGCGATACCGCCCCACTCAGAACAGGCCGCCGTACGAAGGAGGACAGTCTTCGTTCAACCCAAGGAGTGACCCCCGTGCTAGACCACCCCAGTGCAGCGTTTGCACAAGGTACCATTTCGGGGAGTGTAGAGGACCGAACCCGACGCGGTGTTTCAACTGTGGAGGAAGCGGTCATTTCTCGAGGGAATGTCCGAGCAAGGGAAACGGGTCGAGACAGAACCACCAGGGTTTCCGTCAGCAGCAGAGAACGCCACCTACATGCTCGGGAGTGAGCCGGAACCAGCCCCTGCGGCTGCAGCAGCCCGACCGCCCAAGACTTCCTGCCCCGGCTAGAGCGTACGCAATAGAGCAGAAGCAGCCCAAGGTCGAGCAAGGAAAGCCCGAAATAGGCGAAATCCTTGATACCCCCGTTGTTGTGTTGTTTGACACAGGCGCATCTCATTCTTTCATATCCGAGTTGTGTGTTCAAACCCTAAGCTTGCCTACTAGGAAATCCGAACATAAGATGATGGTGTCCTCACCAGTAGGAGGAATGATAGAGATCTCTCGTTTTTGCTTGAACATAGAAATCGTACTAGGAGAACGTAGGTTAGTGGCTCGCGACCTGCAAGTTATGGCGATGAAAGACGTTGACGTAATCCTAGGAATGGATTGGTTGACTGCGAATTTTGCGACAATTCGCTGCAAGGAGAGGCTAATAACCCTGCAAACTCCGGGTGCGAAACCCATCGTTTACCACGGAATCTCGATGAACCGACGAATAGCTATAGTCTCCGCGTTACAAGCCACCGCAATGTTGAGAAAAGGACGCCCGGCCTATCTTGTCTATCTCCACGGAGAAGAGAAGGAGGAAGCGAGGCTTGAAGACGTTGCTGTCGTACGAGATTTTCCCGATGTCTTTCCCGAGGAATTACCTGGACCGCCGCCCGATAGGCAGTTAGAGTTTGCGATCGATCTCGAACCTGGAGCCGCACCCGTATCAAAGGCGCCGTACCGCATGGCACCTAAGGAGTTAGAGGAGTTAAAGATTCAGCTGCAAGAGCTCATGGACCTAGGTTTCGTTAGGCCCAGTGTTTCGCCATGGGGCGCACCGGTGCTCTTCGTTAAGAAGAAAGATGGGTCAATGAGAATGTGTATCGACTATAGAGAGTTGAACAAGTTGACCCTCAAGAATAAGTACCCGTTGTCGAGGATAGATGACATGTTCGATCAACTCCAAGGAGCCGGAGTGTTCTCTAAGATGGATCTGAAGTCCGGATACCACCAGCTGAAAGTGCGAAAAGAGGATATCCCTAAAACCGCTTTCCGTACCAGATATGGTCACTATGAGTTCGTCGTGATGCCGTTCGGTCTAACCAACGCCCCAGCCGTGTTTATGGACTTAATGAACCGCGTTTTCCACCCGTACCTAGATACGTTCGTCTTAGTGTTCATAGATGATATCCTAGTCTACTCGAAGAACGAGGAGGAGCACGCGGAGCACCTACGGATCGCACTGGAGACGTTGAGGAAGGAGAAGTTGTACGCCAAATTCAGCAAGTGTGAATTCTGGCTGAAGGAAGTCAACTTCTTAGGGCACATCGTGTCAGCAGAAGGAATCCGAGTGGACCCCGCCAAAGTTGAGGCGGTGCAGCAATGGAAGTCGCCATCGACGCAGAACGAGATTCGGAGTTTCCTGGGTTTGGCAGGATACTACCGAAGGTTCATAGAAGGATTCTCTAAGATAGCGAGACCCATGACCCAGCAGCTCAAGAAAGGAATCAAGGTGAGTTGGACGCCGGAGTGTGAAGCGAGTTTCCAGCTGTTGAAGGAAAAAACTGACCACCGCACCAGTGTTAGCCGTGCCAGAGCTTGGAGTCGACTACGTAGTTTATACCGACGCTTCAAAGGTCGGATTAGGATGCGTGTTGATGCAGAACAACAAGGTGATCGCTTACGCGTCGCGACAGTTGAAACCGCACGAGTTGAACTACCCCACCCACGACTTAGAGTTAGCCGCGGTAGTGCATGCCCTAAAGATTTGGAGGCACCATCTCTACGGAGTTAGGTGTGAAATCTTTACGGACCACAAGAGTTTGAAGTACTTCTTCGAGCAGAAGGACCTGAACATGCGACAACGGAGGTGGCTCGAGCTGGTGAAGGACTACGATTGTGGTATCAACTACCACCCTGGCAAGGCAAACGTGGTAGCAGACGCTTTAAGCCGTAGAGACCATTCGCAACTCGCTGTTTTTCTGACATAAGAGGAAAACTTAGTACGAGAGTTGAGTAAGTTGCGGATAGAGGTAGTTAGAACCCCCGAAACCGTGGAAGGTCTGATTACCGCGTTGATAGTGGAACCTGATCTACGAACGAGGATCGTTGCAGCTCAACGGCTAGATGAAAGATTAGAAGAGATTCGAGTCGAAGTGAGAACCGGTGAGTCCGGAAGTTTTAGTGAGGCTTCCGATAACGCTCTTACCTTTGAAGGGAGATTGTGTGTGCCGAACGACGAGAGTCTTAGGAACGAGATCTTGAGCGAAGCGCACGAAACCCCATACACTGCTCATCCCGGGAGCACGAAGATGTATCAGGATCTGAAGAAGTCCTTTTGGTGGAGCGGCATGAAGCGAGACGTCGCAGCTTTCGTGGAGCGCTGCTTAGCCTATCAACAGGTGAAAGCCTTACACCAACGACCGTACGGGAAGTTACAACTGCTGGAGATACCCGAGTGGAAATGGGAGCACATCGCTATGGACTTCGTGACGGCGTTGCCAAAAACCCTTAAAAGGAATACCGCGATCTGGGTGATAATCGATCGACTTACCAAGAGCGCGCATTTCATACCAATCCCCGTAACCCGCGGATCGGATAAGCTGGCTCGGATCTACATTCGAGAGATCGTGCGACTACATGGAGTTCCAGTGACGATTACGTCTGATCGTGACCCGAAGTTTACCTCAAAGTTTTGGATTAGTTTACAACGCGAGCTTGGAACGCGTTTAAACTTTAGTACCGCTTTCCACCCCCAGTCCGATGGACAATCCGAGAGGACGATACTAACTCTCGAGGATATGTTAAGAGCCGTGGTGCTCGACCGAGGCGGAAGTTGGGAGACCGCACTCCCATTGATCGAGTTCGCCTACAACAACAGTTTTCAAGCAACGATCGGCATGGCGCCATACGAAGCACTCTACGGGAGAAAGTGTAGATCACCGCTTTATTGGGACGAGGTTGGCGAACGAAGAGCGCTTGGACTCGATGCAGTCGAAGAGATGGTCGGAATCGTTCGACAAATCCGCACGCGAATGAAGGAAGCTCAGGACAGGCAGAAGTCGTACGCCGACGTCCGACGGACGGATTTGCAGTTCCACGCTGGCGATAAAGTTTTTCTCAAGGTATCCCCGTCGAAAGGGATAACGCGTTTCGGAGTCAAGGGCAAACTGAAACCGCGTTTTATCGGGCCGTACGAGATTCTAGAAGGAGTAGGACCCGTAGCTTATCGTTTAGCGCTGCCGCCCAGCCTTGGGAGTGTACACAACGTGTTTCATGTATCGCAGCTGCGGAAATACGTGTTCGATCCGAAGCATGTGATTCGTAATGAGGATATTGCTGTAAGCCCGGATCTGAGCTACGAGGAGCAACCCCAGATAGTCTTAGATCGAAAGGTTCAAACCTTGAGAAATAAAACCACAGCTTTCGTGAAGATTCAATGGAGAAACCACGGACCCGAGGAAGCCACGTGGGAACAGGAGGATAAGATGATAGAGCTATACCCGGAGCTCTTTCCGTGAAAGGTAGCAAATTTCGGGACGAAATTTTCTTTAAGTGTGGTAGGATGTAACGCCCCGGAATTTAAAACCCTAATCTTAGAGCCCTAGAATTAATTGTTGATGACGTGGAATCGAGAATGCTTTAACTTCGTGAGATGAGTCTATGTTGAAAGTTTGAAAAGTCAACCTTGTTGATTTGATGATGTGACATGTGTTTTATTTATTGTTTATGTGGCAATTTAATTGTTTAAGGGTGAGTGAGAATGTTGGAGAAAATTTCCATAAATACTTGTCACCCTAATTCTTGTGAATTTCGAACCCTAGCCCCTTTTGTGGAGGATTTCTATTTTTCCGGATTTAATTTAATCCTTGGGATATTTATTTAAATTAAGTTCTAAGAGCCAATTATTTCCTTGTTTAGAAACACAAAAATCGAGCCCCCTTATTTCATAGTGATTTTCGAAAATCACTATAGTTGGGAAGGAATGAATTTAATTGATTTTATTTGATCCCTTACTTGATTTCCTTCCATACCTATAATATATTTATTCTACCAAATCTTTCCATACTTCAAGAGATCTTACCTTACTTTATTCTAATTAATATTCAAAAATCCATGCCTTATTTAAAAGGGCATAGAAATCGCCCCATACCTTATTCCATGGAGGATTTTCCTTATTTTTATTTTGCTCCATAATATCTTATACTATATGGGAAAATACCAAAACAAAATCTTGGCTTTATGGAAAGCATTATTTTTGAAAATATTGGGGATTTGCCATCTTCTATTTTTGTTAATTCTTCTTCCCTACTTCACAAATATTATATCATTTTATTTAGTTTATGGAGAATGAGATCTTACCAAATATTCTATTCTTATTACCTAAAGATCTCATTGGACTCTATAAATAAGAACCAACCCCAACCCTAGCCCCCATAGTTTTCGAAAATCCCTCCCCCATATGCTCTCTCAATTTTCTTCCACTTTACTCCATAAATCCTTCATCTTTTGAGAAGAAATCGAAGTTTAATCCGTGGATATTGAAGAACCAAGCCTATACTTTGTTTCTACCGATTGATTTTCTCTAAAAATATATTTTCGTTTAAGAGTTATGTTGTTCTTCTTATACCTCTCCTTTTCTTTTTCTTCCAACCGATTTAATCGGTGTTCTTGAACCTTCATGCATATTAATTGAGAGAAAAAGGGATAAGAAGGGATATGAAACATGTGTGTGTGTGTGTGCCGAGAGGGTGAGGTGTGTGTGTGCCGTGTGTGTGTGTGTTATGCGTGTGATGTGTGTGTGTTGAAGTGTGTGTTGTGTAGTATGTGCTTGATGGCTAAATACTTTTGCATGACATATGATGACAGATCTAGGGTTGAGACGCTAAGAAATATATGTATGTTAAGCATGACTTGAAATTAGTAATTCTTGGTGAGTGTGACTTGAAATCTATAGGTTATGAAGAGTTAGGTGAATCGTTGGGAAAGAGAGAAGTAACGAGACATGCATAAGTTAAGAATTTATAATTGAACCTAATTTGTGAATACGTGCCTATGTGAATTTAAAGGTGAAACCTCGGTTGCGAAGCCAGTTATCGGAAAAAGCGAAACTACTTGAAATCTAAGCAGTCAAGGTGGGCTTTACTCTCAAAAACTCTCTTTTATTTTGTCAAAGATAATTATCGGAGCTATAAGGGTGGTTTAACTGTTATGCCATGCCTATATTTGTTTTATTGTGAGATGAGATTGTGTGCCTGATGCCTAGTTTGTGAGTTCGCTCCATTGGGCTATAGGGCTATGGATATGATATACGAATTCGGGTCTGAGTATGGGCCGCAAACCCTACCAGGCTGTGTACACGAGGGGATCGTGAGCCGTCCTAGCTAGTCGGCCGGTCTCGTGGACGAAAAGCGTGGCCACGCTTTCGTCGCACCATGGAAAGATTGTGATATGTGATTGTGGAATTTGATGAGAAAATGGGGAGTTATTTTGACTGGCCAGTCTATGGAAAATATTTTTGTGATACTCGTGATATTTCTCTTAACTGCTTAAAACTCGAGTTCACTTGGTAAGGGTGGCATAACTTTTGAAATAAAATGTTTTGGCAATGAGCTCACTGAGTATTTCAAAATACTCAGCCCTGCATGTGTTTTCCTATGTGCAGGTTGAATGATGACGAGCGGTGGCGGGTGTTGAGCAGCTTACTTAATGAATATGGAGTTGAATTCTAAGTGTAGTTGTGTCACCATACATAGCTATGCTTCTCTCTTGGTCGTTTTCCGCTGAATTTTGATACTCTTTGGAATTTCTTTTGGGGATATTTGCATCTTACGTTTGTTTGTGGCCTTAGCCCTTTTCCTTATGATTTTGTCTGGGATACCATGTCGTACACTTAAGACCTTTGAATCATTTATGACATATTCTTTCTTTAAAATTTCTAGGTCAAGTCTTTACTATTAATTACTCTGATATTTCTCTCTAAATGTAACCCTGGTCTATATTTACATCTTTAGAATCGGTTGGGTAGCAATTCGATGCATTTATTGTACTCTAGGAGGGCGGGCTGTTACATTACTAGTATAACCACACCAAGTTGAAAAGCCAATCTTTTAGAACAACGAAGCATGCAGAAAGAAGATGATACGTTTATGGGCAAACGGCTACATTTAGAAATCAGATACAGTGGGGATGAGTGTGTTTGTGCAGATCAGCAAAGCCTTAATCACCGCCGCTCATTGGACCTCTCCTTGCCTCCACTGTGGTCCCACCATTCCTACGTTGCCAACTGTAATGTTCATATGAGACATACACATATTCTAATAATATCACTGCCCATTTACCTAAATCAATCTCAAACAGAGGACTTCTTTATCTGGATTTTTACCTTTTTGGGGAAACACTATATCACATTTTTAAAATCTTCAAACTAATAAAAGAAAAGAGCCGTTGGTGAGGTGGCGTTAGTCACATGCAAATCGGGCCCACTCCAGTCTGTTTAATCGCCACATATTTGTTCGCTCTCGCATGGCCCCATCCCCACCTAGTTGTCGAGCCTATCTCTCTGTTCCTCAATTCCTTAAGAGTATCTTCAACCATTTGCGTTAAACTCAAATTTATTTTTAGTGTAAATGTCATATTAAATATAATTTTATTCCAACTATTTATGCTAAACTTAAACTTAAAAGTATATTACGCTTCTTTTACTCATAAAATTTCAAAAACTTTTAGGTTTGGGTTTAATAATACGTACTCCATCCGTCCCACTTAAAATGAAACATTTGGAAATCGGCACGGGATTTTATGCAATTTGTTTTGTGAGTTAAAGAAGAGAGAGTAAAGTAAGAGAGATGAAAAAATAGAGATAGAGTTATTTTCATTTTAGGAAACGTTTCATTTTTAATGGGACAAACAAAAAAGAAAAACGTTTTATTTTTAATGGGACAATTGAAGTATATTTTTTCCAAAAATCAAAAATAGAATTAGTTTTAAAATACTATTGGAGCTAATTACCTATCTTATTTTTAAATTTTAGTGTACCATTCGAGACGGTGTAATTCCATCGGTCTATCCTTTATTTATGTAGCTCACCCTCTCACTCGTTAGATCATCACCATTGCACACTCTCTCTTATCAAAGTCCTATATAGCTCACCCTCTCACTCGTTAGATCATCACCATTGCACACTCTCTCTTATCAAAGTCCTATGGATAAAGGAAGCGCAATCCTAGTGGTATTCATCTGCCTCGTCGCCAGCGTCGGCGCCATTTCCCCCTCCTCCGCCCCAGCTAATGCCCCTTCAGCCGCCAAGGCCACTCCTCCTTCCAACCCCACCACTCCAGCCCCAGCTGAGGCGCCAGTCTCTACTCCTCCTGCTACAGCTCCGGCCTCAACTCCTCCAGTCGTAAGCTCTCCCCAACCAGCTCCAGTGCCAGTGAGCTCTCCGCCGACAGCCTCACCCCCTGTCCAATCGCCGTCGACTCCCGCACCCGAGGCCGCCGCCTCCTCGCCAACAGAGGCGCCAGCACCGAGCAAGACGAAAAGCAAGAACCACGCCGCCCCGGCTCCTGCTCCTGAGACGCCCGGACCACCAGCACCCCCGGCCGAAGCTCCCGGACCTGGCGCCGACGCCTTCGCCCCTGCCCCTGTCTCAGTCGGTGATTTGGTACGTTAACTTACCAACCAAAGTACATGTTGTTAATGGTAATTAATGCATATCTAAACTCATTAAAACACTTCCCATAAAGCACTCCCAAATTGTTTTGTTCCTAATCCTATAGGTTACATTGGTCATTAAAGCAATATCCAATTTTTGGTTATTTTGATTTTATGTTTCATATACTTGCATAGTTTGAAATTTGAATACTTTACTGAACACTCTTGAAAAAGAAAGTGCTTGGGTTTCATTACTTAATAAAAAAACTTGACCAAGTCATTGTAAATAATTTGGAAAGTAGATCTCTTCACATTTTGTCGGTGAATCCATTGTAGCTTAACTAGCAATTAAATGTGGTGGTTATATGCATAAAGATGGTGTCCCATTTTCTGTTTTTGTCAAATCTTGAATATAACATAATTGCAAAATTTGCTTCCAATTATAGATTCACTATTCGAATTAAAGAAAAGAATATTTTTGTCAAATCTTGGAACATGGCTGCTTTGTGAAATGTAAGAATAGTACTAGTACAAACTACAAACTAATTATGTGTATTTAAACACATTTATTAACGAATTGATGTGGTCTTTGCAGAGTGGGGCTGAGAAATTGATGAGCGTGCAGAAGGTGTTGGCTAGTTTTGCATTGGCGTCAGTGTTTGGGTGGATGTTGGCCTAGAAACTTTATTCTTTTTAGTGAATTTGCGGCGTTGAGTTTCTATGGGAATTCGCCAAATATTTGGCTCTCTTGGATTCTTTGTTTCGGTAGAGAGATTGAGAGGCATAGACTTCGAGAGAGCCCTTTTGTATTCTTCTTTGCTTTAGTTCTGTTAATTTATTGATTATTTTATGATTAATTTAACTTTTCAAGTTCCTCCAAGTTCTCCAAATTGCAATGTCTCACTTCTGGCTTTCTCAGCTTCTTTAGAACATGGTTTACGTATTGCTTTGTCCATTTCTAGTTCTATTTTTTCTACAATAGAGTTATGGAACAAGAGCTAGATCATTGTACTTTTGGCATGACAAAAAAAAAACTTCACTCACTATAACATTCCTTATGATTCATTGAGAAAAGTGTCCTGTTATATCATCCTTGTTGCATAGCTTACAGTCATAGACTCTCATATTACTCATTCACTTCTTGCTATATTGTTCCTACATCTCATTTGTAGTGACTTATGGGGACTGCATTAGTTTTATCAAACAATGTGTATCCATACTATGTAACAATTGCTGAGGTTTGAACTACTATTTCAACACTTCAAATTGTATGTGGAAAATCAATCCAATCACAAAATAAAGGTGGAAAAATATCATGGTCTCATATCCTTAATGCAATATTCTAGGATCCAAAACTGAGTTTCCTTCCTTATACAGTACTTCCCAACAAAATGGGCTAGCAGAGAAGAAGCATTGTCACATTATTTGGAATTGCTTCTCAGTCTAGTCTTTCCAGTATTGGATACCCAATACTTGTTGGGTAACGCATACTACCCGGTTCGCAAACCCCTGCTAATGTGGAACTCTGCTCACTTAACATAGTATAATATACAAATTAAAGTTCGTTAGTGAACCTTAAAAATTATAATCCTCTATCTTTAACTCAATCCATTCAGATATGAAACATTTGGTTTTCGATACAAGATTTTATATAGTGTTGTTTTGTAAATTAATGAAGAGAGAATAAAGTAAGAGAAAAGAAAAAGTAGTGATGACATTGTTTTCATTTTAGAAAACATTTTATTTTTTTATGGGACAGAGAGAATACTATTTATTTGGGTCAACTTGTCGGGAATAGTACCAAGTATCTCAGGATCCACTTTTGTGCCTCCCAACGTTATACATCGATATAACAAGATCCTCCTCATGCACAATGTATAATCTTGTACGCATCACAACATATACAGTGCTACCAATGAGTGAATAAGAGCATCCACAATAGAACTCGGTCAGCCATAGGCCACTCTCTCTCTCTGCCACGTCAGCAGCACTAAAATTCCACCTGTCACGTCAGCATTTACTCAAATAGGCCAGCCATAGGCCAGCCGCAATAAAAATAATTCAAAACAACTACATTTACAGAATTAAATTTACGATTAAATTACAGAATTAAATTTATGAGACATATACGAGAAAATTCATTAATTTCATTTAAATTAAAAAAGTGCGTCATAAAAAAAATTACATAATTAATAAAACAAATAAATTACAATCACACAAAATACGGAATTCAATTTACGACACATATATGGAATTAATTTAAAGTTAAATATGTCCATTTATTAAGATTCACTTTAATATTCATCTTTAAAATTTAACTAAATAAATTTAATTTGATAGCCCAAAAGCCCAACTTTAAAAGTCCATTTATAAAGTCCACTAAATCCATTTAAAACCTAAAAATAAAAAGTGCCGTCTTCTCCATCTCGCTTCTTCATCTCTTCTTCTTCTTCTCCATTTCTGCATCTCTCCTCTTTCTTCCATTTCTTCGAAAAGACAAAGTAAAAATGGGCTGGCCGATCGCTAGCCGATGGGGCGCCTGCAATGGCGGCCAGCCGACCGGCTAGCGAATCGGCCAGCGCCCGTAAACAGGCGTAGGCTCGCTGATTTCTTCGCCGTTTTGCCGCTCGCCGCCTCCAATGGTTCGGCTAGCGGACCAGCCAGCGCCGGAAATCGGCTAGCCGGCCCGCTAGCCGTCGTTGGAGATGCTCTAATATAAAATCTTATGCATACGGCCATATGGGTGTGTTCCTCTTTTGCTACCATTTTCTCCAAAGCTCCTCCAAAACTCTCGATGTAACTACCAAACTGAGGGATAAGATCAGATGCTTTGAATATTAAATATTTTGAAGACATTACTTAGCTTGTGAAGGATATAATTTTTCGATTGTTTTATCTTGTTCAATTTGTATGGCCAAAATTTGTTTAGGCTCTTAAGATGACAAGATCTATCATGAAGAACCGTTGGTGCAAACGGTTGAATCCAGATCCCAAGGGCCCCTCACATTTTGAAGACATTACTTAGCTTGTGAAGGATATAATTTTTCGATTGTTTTATCTTGTTCAATTTGTATAGCCAAAATTTGTTTAGGCTCTTAAGATGACAAGATCTATCATGAAGAACCGTTGGTGCAAACGGTTGAATCCAGATCCCAAGGGCCCCTCACATCCCGGTCTGACAAGGCGTCTAGGAGGATGCAAGAGTGTCCACTATAGGCGAGCCGTGGTGGCCGCCGCCTCCTCTGCGGCGCCGCGGCGCTCTACAGCGCTAGACGCGTCCAGCCGCAGCGGAGGGGAGGACGGGGCCGCACCGAGTAGACGGCGAGGACAGGACGGTGGGACCGAGGCCGCGGTGCTGCCCATTGCAGCCTATTGCACGGCCCGACAATCCACGGCGGTGCCGGTCACCAATTTTTTATTTTTCATTTTTTCTCCTATAAATATCCCCTATTCCCCTTATTATTTTCACACAATTCCAATCTCTACTCTTCTTAATTTTTCTCTAAACCACTTTCAAAAAATGGACAATGATGATTATCAACAATTTTGGGATGAGGCGTTTGATGCGGTGGTTGAAGAGATGCAGCGAGAAGCTGATGAGGAAGCGGAGTGGGAGGCGGCAGCGGCGGTCCCTCGTCCGATCTATCCTCGGCGGATAATCCGACGTGACCATGCCGGTGCTCACCAGTGACTGATGGATGACTACTTTGGCGATAACCTCCGTTATCCACCAGAGATTTTCCGTCGGCATTTTAGAATGTCTCAGCGGCTCTTCACCCATATAGAGACGTCATTAGCGGGACGGTACATGTGCTTCACCCTCCAACGTGGTGCCAGCGGCCAGATCGGATTGTCGACCTTTCAGAAGTGTACCGCTGCAATTAGGTAGCTTGCCTATGCCGGACCGGTTGGCATGTTCGACAAATACCGACAAACGGTTGAGACGACTAGCCTAACGGTTTGGAGGCAGTTTTGCAGGAGCATATAGGACATCTTCGGGCCAGAGTATCTACGAAAGCCAACCGCCGAGGATTGCCAAATACTGCTAGATACGCACGGGAGGGTGCACGGTTTTCCAGATATGATTATCAGCATCGATTGTATGCACTAGGAGTGGAGGAACTGCATGGTGGCTTGGAAAGGGCAGTTCACTACTGGATTCAAAGGCAAACACCCCTCGATGATTCTGGCAGTCGTTGCTGACTACCCGTTGCAGATCTGGCATGCGTATTTGGGTGTCGCAGGGTCGAACAACGACATCAACGTTCTGCAGTTGTCGCATCTCTTCAATGACGAGTGCTGGGGTGAGGGTCCGGAGGTCAAATTCGTGGCCAACGTCACGTAGTACAACAAGGCCTACTATTTGGCAGATGGGATATACCCTCGTTGCCCCATATTTGTCAAGACAATCCGGTATCCGATTGCTCCGAAAAAAATCCTATTTCGTGCGACATCAAGAGGGTGCTAGGAAGGATCTTGAGCGAGGTTTTGGTGTGCTCCAAGCGCGATGGGCCATTACACGGTGTCTGGCATGAGTTTGGCATGAAAATGATGTCGCCAATATCATGTATGCATGTACTCCCTCTGTCCGCGAACAAGAGTCCTGTTTTTCCATTTTAGTTCGACCTGTTGTTCACTTTTACAATAAATGGTAATAGGACCCCACCTTCCTCTAACTCATTCTACTCACATTTCATTTAAAAGTAATATATACAAGTGGGACTCCATTCCACTAACTTTTTTCCGCCCTCTTTTCTTAACATTTCTTAAAACTCGTGCCGCCATGAAATGAAACTTCTAATGGCGGACAGAGGGAGTATCATATAGCATAACGTGATAATAGATGATGAAGGATTTGCTGCAGAGCGCTGGGCATCGGACGAGAGTGTTAGTTCAAGTCACGGTGTTGCCATAGTGCACTGATACGGATGGGTGTACCACGTTGTGATCAATACTTGATCCAATGTTTCACCGATATGCGCAGGGAAACAACACATACCCAACTCCAGGCCGATTTGGTTGAAGAGATATGGGCACTTGTGGGAGGGGGCACATTCGGTGTTTGATGCAGTGTTGTTTGTATGATGTCGATAATTTTCGTTGTATAATTTTCCTCTTTTTATAATACAACGAATATTTGGTTCTAATTTTTTAAAAATTAAATTATGTGTTTTTTCTAATTATTATCGTCCGATAATTTTTATTTGAATTGAACAAAAATATACCAATAATTGATAAAATAATGTGATTTGTGGCTGTGGACAACTTTTTGTGGCTTGTCCACTGGCCGTGTCCACATTATTGTGGACTCTCTAAAAGGTACTCAGTGGCCTGCTTAAGGGACATGTTGTGATACTTGAACATTGCTCATTGGTGCAAATCTAACCCTCTAGAACCAACTGTTGGTTTTGCAGTGGAAATCTATTTAGTTTGATTGAAAGATTTACATCTAAACATGTTTTTTCCGATTGTAAACAAATAAACATGTTCATAAGCGTATAAGCACAGATCATACTGAAAATATATATGCAATTAAAAACAACGATTTACCGTATGAATTCAATAAATTGAATTCAAACTCCTTCTCCAGTCGATCTCTACCACTGATCTTCTGATCTTCTGATCTATTCCCTTTAACTCAGAGTTGACCTTTGTGTGGGCAAAGCTTGTCAAATCCTCAAAAGCTGGAGAAGAATTGAAGACATAAATCTGGAACTTAATTGTCATTTTTTTTTCTCTTTCAAAAATGTAGAGATCGAATTTTTTATGATTAATACCGTTTGTATTCTCTTCTTCTCCCTTTAATATTAAGTTAATTATTTTGGGCCAGACTAGGGATCTGTGGCAGATTGGAATAGGTCACAGTTCACGCTTTCACTAATTATATTAAAAGTAATTTAATTCAAGCCCAAACTTAAATATTATTATCATCCACTATAGATATAATATTGACTGCCCGTCCAAATCTAAATTACGAGTATTCCGTGACTTCCTCTTTAATTGAATCATTTCCCGTGTATAAGATATAAATATCCATTAATTAATATCAAGTCTGCTATTGGACTTTTATTAATTAATTTCTTTTTCCAAGAGTGGTCTAGTTTAGAAACATTATTTATTATTCATGGAATAAATTCCAACTGGCTAGTTTTTTGAATAATAAAACTTTTTTCTAAACACCTCTTGGGGATATTATCATACTGACTTCTCTCCCAGCACACGATTCATTACAATAACCATACTAGCATCACTTATTACCCAATCTATCAGGATTTTAGGGCAACAAAATACCCTCACTATTTGAAAAGTCAAAGTAGTTTTCAATTAATATCGTATGTTCAATGTTATGACAATCACCGAGACCTCATCTTTCAGTAAATAGTCAATAAAGACTTATCTCACTGTTTGATTCTTCCAGTGCTATACCACACCGACGTCATTCATTTCCTTAGGTAAGGAAACTTTTGGACTAACGTCGCAACCTTTCATGATAGGTACTCAAAGCCTATCTAGGTTGTGAAACAATTTTCCTTCTGCAAGAACCGACAAGTTACTTACTGTGAACACCACTCGCAACTTATCTATTGTGCAGAATACTTAGACTTATTTTGCTTAAACTATCTATTTAAAACATATTTCAACATACCCAAACAAAAGACATTATAACAAAATATTCTTTTTTATGAAATGGTAAAAATAGATAAAAGAATTATTACATATACAAAGCATTCAAAAGATGCTTCAATATACTAAATTCTAACAACAACTAGGCTGAAGAACATGTTCATATTGTTATATACTAGAACAAAAAAATGAGAGCAGGTTAACAAGATCTATCATGAAGAACCATTCATACATGATACAACTTGCATGCTCATCTTACCAATTTAATGTACTCCATGTTTATTGTTATTGAGGTCCACTTCCAGACTCTTTCCATGTTTGATCTCTACCACAGATTAAAAAAAAAGATCTTAAAAAATAAAAAATCCTCAATTGTGAACCCCAGTCAACTTCATGTCAACGTAATCGACTCTTACTTCTCTACTGTTTCCAAATTCCCTTTTCTCCATTTCCTGCAATAATTGTAATCATCCATGGGATCCAACTATTACTTGCTACTCTCTATCACTTTACTTGTTATCATCTCCCCCGCAGCCTCTTACACTCTCCCCGACAACTACTTCATCAACTGCGGCTCTGCTTCCAGCCTCTTCACCTACCAACGCAACTTCACCGGCGACGAGAATCCCGGCAAATTCTTCCTATCACCGAGAGACAGAGACACCACTTCCGCCGCCACCAACGAAACTCTCCCAGCCCCCTCGCTCTACCAAACCGCCAGAATCTTCCGAAAATCATCCTTCTACGAGCTCGATCTCGACCAAGGCGGCACCTACGTCGTCCGCCTCCATTTCTTCCCCTTCCCCTTCCTCGGAAACCCCCGCTTCCACGTCTCCGCTTCCAAATTCACACTTCTATCGAATTTCACCGCGCAGAGCGACGCTTTCCCGCTCGTGGAAGAGTTTTTTATTAAGTTAGCCGCAGGGAAGCTGAAGATCGAATTCAATCCCGATGAAAAAGAACGATCTTTCGCGTTCGTCAACGCGATTGAGGTCTTCCTTGCGCCGCCTGAGCTAATCCAAGATGCTACTGCGCTTCCTCACGTGACGCAGCGAGGGAGTGAGGGAAGCTTTAACGGCGTGATGGACTTCCCGCCGCGGGTTCTTCATAGGATTAACGTCGGAGGGGGGAACGTTACGCGGGAGAGGGATACGTTGATGAGGTATTGGATCCCCGACGATGCGTATATACTGTTTCAAAATACTGCTAAGAACAGTAATTATAGTTCTGATATTAAGTATGGAGATGGAGCTACGGTGTTTATAGCTCCTGATTCGGTATACAGTACTGCTAAAGAGATGAAAATTCTTGGTGGAGGCGCTGCGAATAACTTCAACATGTCGTGGCGGTTTCAAGTCGGGAAGGGCGTTCTGCATCTCGTTCGGTTTCATTTTTGTGACATTGTGAGTGGTAATACCACGAGGGACTTGTTTAAATTCAATCTGTATATGTACGGGGCTTATGTTGTTGAGGTGTATCCATGGAATTCTGTTCCGCAGTTTGCAGCTCCGTTTTTCAAAGATTACGTGGTGGAATCGGATGATTCCGGTTTTATGAATGTAAGCGTTGGCCCGAACTCACAGTCGTCTTCTAAAACTGCGTTTCTGAATGGTGTGGAGATACTGGAGCTGCTTGGGGAAAAAAAGGCCGATAAATCGAGGAAACGCTTGCTCATCGTTGTAGGTTCGTGTCTTGGCGGATTGGTGTTGGTTGTGGTAGTGTTTGCATTAGTATGTTTTGGATTGAGAAAGCGGAAGCTGAGGCTGAAGGCGGAGGAGGCTTTTGATTGGCCGTTAGGGCGCTTGTACGGGGGGAGTTCGTATAGTAGGACTACAGTCAGGACATCTGTGACCGGATCTCCATTCGCTGACCTAAACCTCGGGCTGAAGATCCCGCTGTCCGGGATTCTCTTTGCCACGAAGCAGTTCGACCCGAAGCTGATGATCGGGGAAGGAGGGTTCGGTAAAGTGTACAAGGGGACGCTGAGGAACGGTGCTAAAGTTGCTATAAAGAGAAGTGAGGCAGGGCACGGGCAGGGGCTTGAGGAGTTCCACACAGAGATAAGACTGCTGGCCACGATTCGACACCAGCATCTCGTCTCTCTGATCGGATACTGTGACGAGAGAGGCGAGATGATACTTGTTTATGAATTCATGGAGAAAGGAACTTTGAGGGAGCATTTGTATGGGGAAGGAATTGATGATAACGCTTCAACGTGCCGATTCTCATGGGACGAGAGGTTGCGAATCTGCTGCGACGCGGCCAAGGGGCTACACTACCTCCACACGGGCTCAACCGGGACGATCATCCATAGAGACATCAAGTCAACAAACATCTTGCTGGACGAGAACTACGTGGCGAAGGTTGCTGATTTCGGGCTGTCTCGGTCTGGGCAGCTTGATCAGACGCATGTTAGTACTGAGGTGAAGGGGAGCTTCGGTTACTTGGATCCCGAGTACTTTAGATGCCTTCAGCTAACGCAGAAATCGGATGTGTACTCGTTCGGGGTGGTGCTTCTTGAGGTGCTGTGCGCGAGGCCGGCTGTGGACAGGGAGCTGCCGAGGGAGGAGGTGAACTTGGCGGATTGGGGGATGGTGTGGCAGAGGAGGGGGGAGCTGGAGAAGATTGTGGATCCGTGTCTTGTGGGGAAGATTAATCCGAATTCGTTGAGGAAGTTCGGGGAGACGGTGGAGAAGTGCTTGCAGGAATGCGGGGCGGATAGGCCTAGTATGGTGGATGTGTTGTGGGATTTGGAGTACTGCAGGCGGCTTCAGGAATCGGCGGTGCCGAGGCAGCCGTATGAGGACAGCACGACGGAGGTGTCGTGGGTGTTGCCGATGGGCGTGCTGCAGCGGCTGCCTACGCAGAGCTTCTCTGGGGATGGAGACGAGTCGATTTGTGGCTCCTTTAGTGGTGCGGTTTCTAGTCTTAATGCGAATGAGGTGTTTTCCCAGCTGAATATGAATGGAGCGAGGTGATACTGATGCAAGTGTGGCCTCTTTTTTTGTTTTTTGATGGTGTTGTGTTTGTTTGATTATTCTAAATCCTTGTATTTTTTGTGGAGTGATCTGCTTTGGATGTCTCTCTACTGTAGTACATTAATTTTGCATTTGTTCCCAAAAACACCGACTTCGCATATTGTAATTTGCTCTATATTTCAAAAGTTTGTCTATTCTCATTGGCAAGGCAGCTTCAAATTTAAAGGTTGCGAGCAAAACCAAAATCGACCCAACTAAATCATAGTAGTACTGTATTTCAAACTAATCAATCCATTTTTTCCTTTACAAAGAGAATATAGGAGTATATATTTTCTTCAAATTCACAAAACCGCAGTTTAACTTCACCCAACAAGACTGACTATTTCTTAGTATATATTTAGATGTTCAGATTAACAAGAACAAAAGAAATGAAATGTTTAATTGGTCCACCAAAACCAGTAACTGTTCGCTGGAATCAACTTGGATTTACTTAGTTATTGATGACGTAGCCTTGCATAAGTTTGAGTAATGTAATTGTGGTCTAATTGACTCAAATTACTATTAACTACTCCCTCCATCTTTATGATTTATTTTTAGGATTTAATAGTACTCTATTTAATTTGATATGATTTATTTCCGAATGTCACATACGGAATTTGATCAAAACAAGAATTGATCTTAATACAAAACGCATGTCAAATCTAGACTATGGAATTTTGTTAATTTGGTGCTCAACAAAAATGTACTCCCTCCATTCCATAGTAATGCAGGCGAAACTTTTTGGCATAGAGATTAAGAAAAATTGTGCTAGGTGAATTAAGTAAAGGAAGAATATAGTGGAAAATGAAAAAAGGTATAGAGATGAAGAGAGAGAAAAGGAAGAGAGGGTAAAGTAAGTGTGAAAAAATGTGTTGACTTTGACTAAAAAGGGAGAAATGACTCTATTACTATGGAACATACCAAAATGATAAAATGATTCTATTACTATGGAACGAAGGGAGTATCTTGTACAGATGTCATTTTAGTTAGTTTTTAAGTCATTTTATAAAATTCGAATTTAAGTTCCTTTTTAAAATTATTTTAGATCATATCTTTCTAAAATACCTAAAACTTACTTACAATAACCTCGATTATATCTAAAAATGACATTTATATTTTGATTTTTTATTTTGTATTAAGATTGAATTTTACATAGATCACAATCTTTTTGTAGTAAACCATAAACACATGTAATCTTTATTCAAAATCGATGAATAAAGAATGAAATACAGAGTACTACTTTTTTTAACTCTGTCGATCAAAGTTTTCTCTATTTCTCAACTATATGGGTATTTCCTTCCTCGGCATGATTTCTCCTTATTCTCCTTTCTTCTCTTTGTATCACGCACTCTGTGATTCTATCCAATATAGTCCTAGAAGTCCAAAATGTTTATGTTCCAATGATGAATTATCCTCACATAGCAATTTAAAAAATAATTTGCGCACATGTTTTCTCACGCCATATTTTATCTTACTCAACTGAAAAATTAATCGCAAAACATTTAAAATTAATTAATTTAGTATGTGTATTGATTTTTCATAATCATTACTGTCACATACTATTTATGTTGAATATTGGTTGCCATGTGGAAAAAGTTAAGTAGAATATTGGAATTTATTAAATTAATTTAAATTGAATATATAATGTGGTATTTCAATCTGCATGTGGAATAATAGTTACATATATTGGTGGTGAAATGGGTAGCAGGTAACGGGTAATTTTCATCCCGACCTGATACCCCATACCCGACGACAACAGGAAACAAGACGGGAACGAGTATTGTGTGTTTTGCGGGTAGCGGATATACTCGATACCCAGGCGGGTATACCTGCTAACGGCTAACCCCGATATTATTAGTATTAGACATACCATCTTCGATGCTTTATGTTTAATTATTGTTGTGAGACTCACCGGGAATAAGTATACCGTGACGAATAGAAAATAAGCTACCAAAATTAATACCGTAAATCGGGAAACATTGTTGATTATTATTATTGAAAAAGAAAAAATTTCAATATTTTTTATGCATGTTGGTATATTATTTTTTTTTCTCACAATAATCAAATTTTAATAATAGTACAAGTTGAATTAAATACAAATTAAATATTATAAAATATAAAGTTTAGTATTATTATTATTGGTGCAAATATCACAAGTTGGTAATCATTAATAAAATTAACCCTGATGTTATTATCCCGTTACAATTTATATACTACTAATACGTAGTAGATAATTTACTACGTAAAACTATAACGTATAAAAAATCACGGTCAAACATAACCAAGTCATAGATAATTTTATCAAGACCAACATTATGTAGCAGCCAGCAGTAGGAATTGCCCACGTGGATAATTGACCGGCAAGCATTAGATACGTTTTACTCAATTTTATAGTCTAAATTCCAAAAAGTTGAATTCAAATATGTGGTCGTTATAGAAACCAAATACTAATATAGCATGAATTGAGATCATGCAGCCTCAATCAAAAACTAAACCTCAGCTCCTCAAATGAAAAATGCTACCCAAATTAGACTCATTAACTTGTTCCATTTTCAAGACTCATGAAGCTCCCATGCAGCTTCCAAAATAATTTCACCTCTCTCCTACTACTCAATAAATCCTTAGCATAAATACTTGCAGCCTTCGATCAACTAGATCATCAAGAAAACAAATAAATTCACTATTACTCTGATTTTCCTGCATCCACTACCTCTCTTAAAATAATCTGAAGCTATACCATGGCAATCAAAGCTATGAACATATTAATGATCCTCTTTCTTTTGGCTAGCTCGATCGATGCACGTCGTTTGAGTGATGTACCTTCGCCCGACATAGTGAAGGATGGGCCGAGTCCGGGAGACGGGAACACGGTGGTGAATGGGTTTACCTTCGGGGGAGTGAAGGAGTCAGGTCCGAGCCCAGGTGAAGGGCACAAGTATGCCGAGGCTAAGCCCCTCGGGGGAGTTAAGGATTCGGGTCCAAGCCCTGGGGCTGGTCATTGAAGATTTATATATGCATATATGCACTCTCATTCTTTATTTTTATATTTAAACCATATTCCAATTCTAGAATATTTTGTGTTCTTTGATTTGTTATTTCTCTCCAGTCTTTGTTCTTTTTTGTATCCCTCACATTCTAAGGAATGTTATTGTTACCATCCAAATTATTGATATCAATATAATTATAATTCTATGTCCTTTAATTAGATGTTAAACCTTATAACTAGATGTCGTTACAATTAATATCCAAATTATTGAATACTCCATCCGTCTATAAAAAATAGATTATTTTTGCCATTTTGGGACGTCTACAAAAAATAGATCACTTTTTAAAAATGAAAAGTTTATCTCTCATACTTTTCCCACTTTTTCTTCTCTCTCATACTTTACTCACTTTTTCTCCATATCTCTCTACTTTACCTACTTTTTCTCCTCATCTCTCTTACTTTACCAATTCTACATTAAAACTCGTGCCAAACAACAATAGATCTATTGTTTGTGGACGGAGGGAGTACTATTATTATATCATAACTATCTAGATTAAATATTTGATATTCGAACTAATTATCCGTCAAGGGAAAATTAGAAAGAGAATATATAGATAAATCAAAAAAATCGTGGTACGTAAAATACACATGCATATGAGGTAGTATATCTTTTGAAACATTATTATGCCATATTTTTCACGGAATTAAAACATTATAAAGCTATATCTTTTGAAACATATATTCCATCATTATGTTGAAAATACTATGCATGCGTATATATTATATACCTTCAACGTCGTGTCCATTGGATATAACTTGAAAATCATTGGAGTATAAATTTATTAAAATAAAAAAAAGCTAAAAATTGAAAAAAAAAAAATTGTATTATATATTTTCATATTTTTCGCTGTGTTTAAATACAAGAAAATAAAAGAAATAAAATGTTGAATTCGAACGGGAATTGGAACCACTGTTATCGATATTAAAACTGAAACTGACTAAACCATTCCTGGGTGATTCACTTGGATTTTACATGACTTTAGAGGGTAGTTTTACTTGGTTTTGATCATATATTGTGTACTTTGAGACATGGTTATAGCTACTTCTCTATTATGTTGGTATTTTGACCATTTTGTGAAGAATGTGTAGAAAAATGTACAAAATATGTGGATGTGCAACTGCTCAATGTTCGAGACAGCTTATCTGGAGATTTTGAAGTTCGATTCGCATGTAATGCATACCATTCTTTTCGTCTTCGAAAGAGCTTCGTGTGGATATCTTAAACGTCTCAATCGGAGTTCGGTAGAAGAAGTTATGGCCGTTTTACCAAGACTCCGCAGAGCAGTGACATAGCTGGCGACCCGCCAGGTTCGCATGCAAACGAACCTGGCGACCCGCCAGCAAAACATGAAAATAACGCCGTAACAGCTGGCGACTCGCCAGCTTCGACGCACACCCAACCTGGCGACCCGCCAGCTTCGTCGGACAGCTTATTTTGGGCCCAAAGTCAACCCTAGGTATATATATGCCTAGGAAACGCCTCCAAACACAATTTACACGCCTCCTACCCCAAAAATGCCACTTTTTCACCTAGAAAGAAGAGAAGAACGAGCAGAGAACGAGTATTCATCGCAAGATTGAAGACGAGACCTCTAATCCGCCAAATCAAATTCTAGGAGTTCATCTTTTAGTTTTAATCTTGTTCAAACAATGTTTTTGAATATTTCTTTGAATATTTCTTTGACTTTTGTGATGAACATGAGTAGCTAAATCCTTCGTAGAGTTCTACGGGGGGAGATACAATGATTCTTATGTTTAATTGATTTCCTTTTTCTATGCCTTGGCTCATGTGGTTATTTTGATTTCTTCTGTGCTTATACATTTATTTGACTGATCACCTAATAAATGCATGTGGGTTTTACTACAAGAACTGAGAAGTGAGTAGTTTAATTTGAAAGAGAAGAAATTGACGCCTTTGCCAATATAATCGAGAGATTTGAGCCTTTGAATGAAGCTAAGTATCTTAGGAGCTATTAGGAGTTGTTGCCTTAGTTCTAGGAAGGAGACTTCGGTTCTAGGTAGCAATCTACAAATTATATGCTTTGAGAAAAGATATAGTTTTACCTTAGTGATAGCTTAATAACCCTTGGGACCCTTTGTTGGCATAGTTAGGAAGTTAGTTGAGCATAGGATAGTTGTTATCGATCCCGTAGGATTCTACCTTCTCATCCTTGATCTACATCCGTTTTCTCTTATTTGTTGTTAGTTCTCTATTTGTTTTTAATTGTTTTTACCTTACTTTTAAGTAGATTTAGAAAACCAAAATTCCGATTCATCTAGATAGTAGTTGAGGTTGGTTCGTGGTAATTAGGTTGACACTCATTGGCTCTGTGGATACGATACTCTTTGCTTACTATTTGCTACATTAGCCCCGTACACTTGCGGGTATACTTGTGTTAAAAATAAGTTGAGTCACTAGGTCGATTTTGATTCGAAACCGACGACACGACTGTTACAAGATGAATAGCATGTAGGTCGGTACAAGATTTTACCCCTTCTAAGAAATACTCTGAATTAAGAAAAGTGAGTGCAAGAAAGTTAGTGAAATATGAATCCTACTTGTATATATTAGTTTTAAATGATATGCGAGTAAAATGAATTAGTGGAATGTGAGTCTCTTTACCAAAATGGAAAAACGAGACTCCTATTCGCAGACGGAGGGGAGTATAAATTAAGTGAAGAAAGAATAAAATAAAAGAAAATAAAATAGAGAGAGCGATATTTTTATTTTAAAAATATATGTTATTTGTGAGATATCAAAAATGAAAAATACTACTCTCTCTGCCCCAAATAACTTGAGTCAAAATTTTTCAGCATGGAGATTAAGAAATTGTGTTGAAAAGTAAAAGAGAAAAATAAAGTGGAAAATATTAAGAAAGAGCAAAGTAAGTGATGAAATAAAGTAATGGTTATTGAATGTTTTAGTATTTCTCAAAAAAAAACTGACTAACTTAATTGGGATATATAATAGGAATACAATTCTTAATTGAAAATGGGGGAGAGTACTGTCTGATTTAAAGTGGACGGGAAGGATACATTAAGGACGAGGGAGAGACACAATGGTATAAGGAGGAGTTTATCTCATATGGGCTTCCAGTCAAAATTGGAAATTGTTACAACGGCCCAGCCCAATATCTCACTTCGGCTCTCGTCACTGCAACCTTCTCTCACTCTCTCTGCCTCTGGTGTAACCGTAAGTCTAGGGATTGGGTTTCCACCGGAGCTTCCAACCTCAATCTAATAGCTATATGTATGGCATCTCCTCTCTTTCTACTTTTCCCTAATTTAATCATTCTAATATCTGCACTAGCTACTTCAATTTTTAATATCTAGTGCGTTTTGGTTGATTCAAGCTGTGAATCTTCATTTCAGCAACTCTTTTAGGGCTTCATCAATGTCAATCATCGAGGATAGTATCCTGAGACCATAACTTTCAGCTATTGCATTGCATTATAAGTTTTATGATTTAATCGAACATGGAAACGAATTCCTTGCTTCTGAGATCTTATTCTGTGAAACTTAATTCAGGGCATGGTGGATTGAGCTCCTTGCCATGTCTAATTACCCCTTTTAGAAATAGGAAGAGGCAAACTCTTACTCTCTTAGCCAATTCCTCCTCCGCTGATGCGGGTGATAACCATCAGAGTGAATCGAAGAGCCTGCTCTCGGTGGTTCTGGATGTTCCTAGGGAAATCTGGAAGCGAACTCTAAGGCCTTTGAGTGATTTTGGTTTCGGTGGGAAAAGCGTGTGGGAGGGCGGAGTTGGCTTGTTCCTCATTTCTGGGGCGTTTCTGTTGGCATTTAGCTTGGCTTGGTTGAGGGGGTTTCAGTTGAGATCAAAGTTTAACAAGTACTTGGCTGTTTTCGAGTTTGCTCAGGCTTCTGGCATTTCCACCGGAACGCCTGTGAGGATCCGAGGGGTGAATGTAGGAAATGTGGTTCGTGTGAATCCCTCGTTGAGGAATATTGAGGCTATAGTTGAGGTGAGACCTGTTTTCCAGTTGTGGCTTTGATCTGTGTGTTGTGTTCTGACAATCACGAGGTCTTTCTTTATGTTGATGCTTCCAGATAGAAGACGATAAGGTTATAATACCACGGAACTCGTTGGTTGAAGTCAATCAATCGGGTCTTCTCATGGAAACACTCATTGATATCACACCACAAGACCCCATTCCGGTGCCATCAGTTGGGCCTCTTCATGCTGGCTGTGTTAAAGAGGGTCTAATTGTGTGTGACAGACAAAAATTGAAGGGGCGCCAAGGGGTGAGCTTGGATGAAATGGTTGGGATATTCACTCGCATTGGGCGTGAAGTTGAAGGAATAGGTGTTGCGAATACCTATTCCTTGGCTGAACGGATTGCTGCTGTTGTTGAAGATGCAAGGCCTTTGCTTTCAAAGGTATATAGTCCACATGCTTTATCTTGACTCAGCTTCATTTGGCTAGTTTGATGACATTTTCACTCTTATGAATTTACAGTATGTGCCATCTTAGTTTAGATATTAGTCAATCTTCCATCAGAGGATTGATAGACTCCTGATTCCAAAAAAATTTGTCTCTTCAAAGAAAAACCATCTTGTGCCCTGAATCACAAATATGTTGTTTGTATTTTAACTGTATTTATAAGTCTATACTCTGTTAACTACTAACTTGGAATGTATTCTCATGCAAGATTCGGTCTCTGATGTAGTGATTTCTCAGATTCAAGCTCTAGCTGAAGATGTAGAACCTTTACTGGCTGAAATTCATGATAGTGGTTTGCTGAAAGATGTTGAGCATTTAACCAAAAGCCTTACACGAGCTTCTGAGGATCTGAGGTAAACTGTAGTCTACAGTTTGGTTTGCTGAAAGAAGTTGAGCATTTGACCAAAAGCCTTACATAGCTTAACTAAAATTTGCTTCAAAGTTCATGAGATTCTTGCCAATAGTTTGTCCTTATCAAAGATGTTTGTGGCATTGAGCTTTTTGATCATCGGTTCTTCAGAAATTGGCTGATGATGCATAATTTGTGGAATATGCAGAAAGGTGCAATCATCAATATTAACTCCAGAGAACACAGAACTAATTCAGAAGTCTATCTATACTCTCATATTCACGTTGAAAAACATTGAGGTATGTTGACCTAGATTCTACCCTGAACCTGACGCTAGGATATGCATTGTCATCGTACTTGTTGCAAAATTACTGTTTTCTTCACTGCCTACATCATGTGCAGAACATAAGCTCCGATATATTGGGATTTACTGGGGATGAAGCCACGAGAAAGAATTTGAAATCGCTCATTAAGTCTCTCAGCCGGCTGCTATGAAGAATAAGAAGCAATTTATAATGAAAGCAAACGTGGACTTAATTTGGGAAAAGATGTTTTTAGACCCAAGTGTGATGTAGCTACTCTGTTTTGGGCATCGAAAGGTAAATATTTGAAGTTTCTCATCAGGAGCTGAATTGGTGCATTCATACCCCGTTTTCTTCATGATAGATGTTTCCATATATGTTCGTTCACTATCGATGGTTGCTTTTGGATGTGATTTACAGCATTCACTCTCTTGGGCTATTGAATGCTTTGTTCTTTAAATTGGTGAACCTAACCATTGGCGTACACTCTTAGATCAGATCCTTTGTTTCTATATTACAAGAAACACAAATATTGATTACAACTCGATATCCGCTTCTTCATTTATTCAAGCTCAGTTTTAATGAATAAGTAGTAGTACATCATTTGGTATGCATGATAGTAGTTTTTTAGTACTTATTTTCTATAATAGGGGTGGGAAGTTATGGTCTTACTATCAAGGTTCACATATTGTTTCGATTAAGAGCAATTTATGATCTCGACTTTGGTCCTTTTTTTATTATTATTAGCCATCATGTGCTCACTCATAAAACATACTACTAGTATTTCTGATGTTGTAGCTTCATTCTTTCGACATCCCAGCTCCAGAAACATATTTAGAAGCTTTGTCAAATATCTTCATGTGAGACAAAAATAAACTCTCTCCGTCTCTTAAAAATAATGACTTTGGGGATGGTACGGGTTTATTTGAATTGGTAAAGTATGATAGGTAGAAAGGAAAAACTTATTGAAGTATTGATAGTAAAAAATAGGGATATTGGCTCCTATATACATAGACACTGATATTTTTCCCATTTGAATACAGTGAAATAAAACAACATATGCATACATGCAACGACACATATATCACCATTTCTTTATTATAATTAACCTAATTAAGCCATACTTAATCAGGAGAAGCTAAATTCGAATTTTCTGGTCACTAAGTGAACTAAATGTTTAAACCAAATATTATTTGGAGGGAACATCTTTTTTTGTCTATGAACTTTGCCAAAGTATCATTTTAGGTCTGTGAACTTTGAAAATATCATTTGAGGTCTGCGAACTATGGGTTAATATAAATTGAAGTACTTTTTTTACTATTTCCAAGTTTTTTTGGACAAAAATACCCTTAATATCTTTAAGGGTATATATTTTTAATAAACTTATCATACACTCATATTTTTTATAAATATGTTTACTATATATTTTTGATGAATTTTTTAAATATTATTTGACATTCAATATTATCACTTAATTTTGTGACATGCAACAAAAGATCCTTATTCAATTTTTTATTATTAAAGAAAAATTCTTTATTCAATTTTAAAATTCTTTAATATAAAAAACTGAAGAAGCAATTTTACTTGCATGTCACAAAATTAAGTGATAATATTGAAGGTCAAATTATAATTAGAAAATTCGTTAAAAATATATTGTAAAGATATTTATAAAAAATATGAGTTTATGATAAGTTTATTAAAAATATATAACCTTTAAGATATTAAGGGTATTTTCGTCCAGAAAAACTTGAAAATAGTTAAAAAGTACTTCAAATGATATTAACTCATAATTGATGGACCTCAAATGATATTTTCAAATTTCACGGACCTAAAATGATACTTTGGCAAAGTTCGTGGACCAAAAAAGATGTTCTCTCTATAAGTCGTCTCTTTTCAGGTTTTTTTCTCTCGGTTAACGTATGTAATTTGGAATGTATCCAACTGATCAGGAAGAGATTCCCGACCCAGCTGAGTCGTTGGTACGACAACCAGGACCTGTCTTCAAACAAGTTTCCTCAACCCACTTCTACTGATTAGTATAGTGGAGGTAAGGATCGAATCCCACAAGGATGGACACGTTTAGATAACTGCGGTGACTTTCCTAGGTGTTTTTGGTTAGCTACCACGCTTGGCTTGAGATTTTACCTAGGCAAGAAATAAAGGTGGTACTCTACTGACTAGTAGGTGTGAAAATAACAGACATGTGGGAGTGTTCGTGAAAATAGGGGACAAGGTGTCTCAGAGGCATATGAAAAGTAGACAGTTACTAAAAGAGGAAATTTAGACAGCAAGGGTATATCTGGTGGCTGGTGGCTCTCTGACAGGTCTGGACAGTACAACTGAAAAGTAGGGAACAAAAGCAAAAAGTAACTTAAAAGTAAAGTGGTCCAAACTAAAGCTGATTTTGACGTTTTCTTCTTTACCAAGTATCAACAAAAATCATATGAACACAAACACCACAACTAAACTCAGATTCATAGTTTCAAACTCAAGATCCGTTGATTAAAATGCTCAAACTTAAAATAACCGGTGAAACTGCAAATTTACTTCTACTGACTAACATGCAAGGTGGTGATAACAGCGCAGAAAAGAAACTTATGCACGAAGATTAGACTAAAACATAACTACAACCTCAGATCAACAACTCCAGACAAGAAAACACTTAGAAATTAAAAGCAACAACTAGATCTAACTTTCCTAGGCAGAATGAAGCAAACTCGAACCAAAGCGACATACGAAATAGAAACTTTATAATTTAAACGTTGAAAATTCACAAAGTACTTCAAAAGGAAACAACGACGAGTGTTTGCAACGAACCAACGACGAAAAACAAGTAAAGATTTAAACTAGAAAGCAAAATAACGATTGTTTGCCACTCTGGGCGATGATACTGCTATACTACTACGACAACTGGCTGGAACGGTGGATCGATGACTTCTCCGGCAGACTCTTGGACGTCAAGTGACCATGGCTGTGGCGAGGAACGAGAGATTGGACAATGCTGAAGGACTGATCTTCTAGAGAGAATTCTACAAAGTGTGTTTTTTGAATCAAGAACTTAGAACTCCTAACCGAACTCTAAGGAACCAACTCCCTTTCTCTCTCCAAGTGACTTCTTTTATAGGGAGGCTTCCTCACATGGGATGTTAGGACTGTTTTCTCTCAATGCTAAACCACAGATGTTTCGGACTCAGATTTCACGTGCAGCTCCTGAAGGTCTTTAAGGCTTGTAACGGGGCTATGGTTTGTAATGTTTGGGTAGTTGTCCCTAAGGCTCTAAGGTTCAAAAACTAACTATTTATTTTGATGACGGAGAACTGTGTGCATTTGGGCTTCTGGCTAAGGCTTCTTCTTCGGCTGGACAATTTCTGACATTGGCTTCCAACTGGTCAGTAGCTTCCTTGTGGCTTCGCCACCCTTATTTCTTCTTCCTCCTTTCTCTTTTTGTGGTCAAGTATCTGCGACCATTTTCCTCGATTTTCTTTCCTGTGGCTTTGCCACCCTTATTCCTTCTTCTATTTTTTTTGGATCTGGAATTTTTTTTCAGATCGATTTTCTCCTTCTTTCTTTGCCTTTCTTTTCTTCAGCTGGTTCCTTTTGTATGTCCTCCTGGGTAGTTGTCTCCTTGCCTTATGCCTTGCACGCACACAGTTCCAGTGGCTGATGGGTTATTTCGGGGTATAGATCAGGTTAGAAAATGGGGTTCTTATGGTAGAGTTTTTTTTTTTTTTTTTTTTGGGCGGGGGGGGGGGGGGGGGGGGGGGGGGAGGGGGGGGGGGGGGGTTTCCTACTGCCTTCAGGGTTTGCTACACGCGGTCACCTTGCCCTAGACATCATGTGGTAGCCACTCTTCTTTTTTCAGTGTTTAGTGGAAAGCAGTTCCACTTTGGGGCTTCTAACTCACCTTTTAAGAGGGCTTACGTGTCTGACCTAAGGGATGGGTTTTCCTTCATACTTGCATCATCTATACTGACTAGGGGTTATTGGAGGGGGTGGTTTCTGTTTTCCGGCATGCCTTATCTCCCTCAATTCCCCTCACCGTCAGTTCGAGGCAGTTGAGTTTTAAGCCCATTCATAAAAAAAAAAACACATATTTCCTAGACCTAAACAAACCCTAAAAAAACTAACATGCACTGACTCAAATAACACATATATACATGTCATACTGGCCATTTGCTCCCCCCTCTCACTTCACAAGTGTCTGCCCCAGATACGGGTTGTGAAGTGAAAATTGGGAATGGCTAGTATGACAGACACACATTTATAACAAACACATATTATATCTAAAAACTTCTCACACTTAGACTATGCAATAGGCTAAGTGGGAGAGTTTCAGATATATACCTAGATTTACAAAACAGAGCAAAATATTTACAAACATGATATATAAACATAAAAAGTCCTCACACTTAGCCTACTGCGTAGTCTAAGTGTGAGGTAACATGCTTATGACAGAACACACAAAGATATAACAAAACACATGCACTGAAGTAGCAAACCCTTTACTTCTCACACTTAGACTATTAAATAGGCTAAGTGTTATGAATGGGGTTTGCTCACAATTAATACACATCATTCTACCTATTTAACCAAAGTAAGAAAACATAACTAAAAGAAAACATAACTAAAAGAAAACTAAAAATTAAAAAGAAAACTAACTGGTCAGTTTGGGGTGGTCGATCAGACGTTCCTCCTGCTCCTCCTTGGCGCATGGGTCTGTGCAGGTGGTTCCTTTGGTTCCTCTTCAGTGGGTTCCGGTTGGTTGTCATCTTCCTGTCCTCCATGTCCACTTGTTCCAGCTCCAGTGCTTGCCTTTCCTCTCGCCAATTCCTTTAGGATGCTCTCCATTAGGGTTGTCAGCTTCGCCATCTCTGCCCGTGACTGTCTATTTTCCTCTGCTAACTCAGTGACTGCCCTCTCCAGATTATCTTGCCTCAACCTTTGCGCTTGGTCGATTTGCCCAACTTGCCCCTCATGGCCTTGTTGTGCCCTTCCCCCAGGGGCTTTTCCCATTGGGTAGAACTGGGGTACTCCTTCTCTGTAGTATACCAAGTTGGTGCAGACGAAGAAGGGTATATCGAACAGGCCAGGAGCGTCCACCATGTACATCGGAGATAGGTCTTCTGCCTCTGTTATGATGATGTTGTTGCGCATGAAAGCTCCTAATATATGGCAGAGGGACAAGTTTCTAGCTGGGTGGGTGGCTATCAGGTGGCATTGGTAGGCTGTCCAAAATCCCAATTGCAGTCTTCTTCCACGATTAGCGCACCATACCATGTACAATTCAGTCATGGACGTTCTGGCAGCTGAATTACTCTGCCCCAGTAGGTTATAGCCCAAGTAGAGTTGCACCAATCTCAGCACGGAATTGTTGAAGTGGGTGGATCTAGATGTAGTGGAGGCGAACTGGCCAGCATCGGGGTGGGTTAGCTCGTCCCAGGCTTCCTGGGGCTCAAATTCTGTGTGTCTCCTCGGTACCCCCCTCTCACGGCTTCTCCATTCTGGTCCTATAGCCTCCTCCAGACTACACATACCCAGTCGCACAGTCCACTCTATCAGACTCATGGACAGTTCTCCACCGAATATCCTAAAGGAAATTGACACCTCGTCTAGGTCCTTAGTGACTTGGAACCTAAACGTGGTGAAGAATTCCTTTGCTAATCTCACAGATACCTCCGGGTCCCTATTCTCCAACAGCCACTCAAAACCCAATGCTTCCATACTGGCCAGGAAGGAATCACGAACATATAACTCATCCAAAGAGGGTATGTGGAGTACCTTTCCGCATTTGACCTACTTGCTGCTATCTTCCTTGTCGTCAAATGCGTCTTGAAGCTTTTTGGTGTCGTAGTGCTTCATGTCCTCCATAAGCTCATCAGTGAGCTCTACCCTCCACCGTCGGTACACGATCCTCTCTGCCGGAGGGTGGACTAGTTCGTGGTGGTTGTCGGGGAGCTGCTGCTCATGGTATTCTTCCCCTTCTAGAGAGATATCACTCCCCGAGTTAGACTCATCGCTGGAAGTGTAGTCGCTGTCGCTTAATCTCCCCCTCCCTTCCGGCTCTTTGATCACTATGCTGGCATTGGCAGTGCGCTGTTTCTTCGCGGCTTGTTTCTTCTTGACAGGGGCTTTCCCCTTTCTATTCCTTTCTTGGATGTACTTAGCTTCTTCGATTTCCGTTGCTTCTGCTTCTTCGTCGGCTTGTGTTGAAACGTCCTCCTGGGTGGTAGGCTCGGTCACCGCACGGGTACTAGTATCACTTCTTGTCGCCTCCCCCCGACCTACTGACTCTGATGCGAGGTCCAGACCCTCAGCCACCTTGTCAGCATTCTGCTTCTGGTCAGTCGGCGGTGATGATATCGTCCCTGTTGCCATTTGGGTGTCCTTCTGGCTAGCTTTCGAGGGCTCCTCCCCAGGTTTTGTAGGAGTAGTCTTCTCATCTTCGCTCGAAATCTCCACTGCATCTGCTGCTGTGTTTGCTCCTGCCTTGTTGGACTTCCACTTTCCTAAGCATCTCTGTGACACTCTTTGGGGTTTCTGCCTTTCTGCCTTGGGGTCGTTTTTCAACACTAGCTTCCTCTTTACTGGCTCTGGTTTAGTTACCACTGAGGCTTCCTCTTGATGTGTGTTTAGCTCTTGCCTCTCCTCCTCAAGTTGTTCAGCTTTATCCGGTTGTTCTTCTGTCTTCTCCTCCACTGATTGGTGGACTACCCCTTCCGACTCTTCTGCTTCTGTGGTTGTCTCCCCCCTCCCTACTGCCTGGGATGCGAGGTCCAGTACCTCAGCCACCCCTTCAGGGTTTACCACGATCCTATCTCCCTTCCTCAAAACCGCTTGGAACTCATCATCCGTCATTAACCCTTGCTTCTTGGCCATTTCGTTCAGGTCTATCTCCTCTTTCTCTGCTTCATCCTTGTCTACTTCGTCCTTCTCGCCCTCGCTTGCTCTCCCTCCGCTCTCCTTTTCCTTTGTTTCTCCCCAGTTGGGATCTTGATAGGCGGAAAGAGGGCTTACGTCGAGCGGCTCTGTTTGTTGGTGTACGGGAGAAAGGTGAGAGGGTTCTGATTGTGCAGTTAATGTTGGGGAGGTCTTTTCGGATGTCGGATTTGAGGCTTTTGGAGTGGTGGTGGGTGGGTTTACTGTGGTTGCAGTTTGGGTAGGGTATGGTGTCGCCGGCATTACTCCGGTCAGGCTAAATCCGGCCAGGGTTGCTGTCCAATCTTTGTTCGGGTCTTGCTGCCTTAAATACGCTGCCAGTGCGTCTAAAGGAACCATTGCCGGAATTTTTGTCATCGGCGTTAGCTGTGATCGTTGTGGACTTGGCGGCCGCGACTCGGCTGTCGCTCGGACTTCTGGGGCGTCTTCGCCGGTGGTAGATGCTGGGTTGTTAGTTGCTTTTCTCTTCGCCATGGTCTATATCGGTGGTGGTTCTCTTTTTCCCGGTAGTGATTCACGGTGGTTTCCGTAGTGGGGTGGTTGTTTTCGGGGTGGGGTGGTGGTTGTGGGTGAGAGAATGCAGGTAAGGGTTTGTAAAGTGAAAGGGAGTAGGCGGTGGGGTATTTTATAGTGGGGTGGGTAGTTGAGGGTTTTGACCGGTTGTAGGCGGTTGCCAGGTTGCGACGCTTCGTGTGGGAGGCGGTTTGGCGCTCTCGCAGCTGATTGGACGTCCCCTGTCACGTCTCTGCTCCACGCGCCCTCCCAGTCTCTGCACTCGCCTGCAAAACTGCAACCCGCACCAAAATTCAAATTTATCTCTATTCCTCCCTCTCAACTAGCTGAAAATCGAAATAAAGCAAATAAATGGCTCTTTAATACAATTCAGAGTTTCACCCAAGTGGTATCCACGTGGTCAGTACGGACTCTGAATTGATATTTAAGATCCGAAAATATTTTTGTCATTTTCCTTCTTAACTTAAGTTAAATTACTAATTATTTACAATATTTACATCATTACTAAGGGTATTTGAAGTTTTACCTGGTCAGTAAGCTCAAATCATATAACGCTGACCAGGTGGAACTCCAAAACCCCTTTTCTACTGGTCATTTAGACGCTATTGAGATGTAGTGGAATTTCTTCCACTACACACATCTCTTCATTTTTCCTATATATTTTCAATCTATGCCCATTAGCGACAAAAGGTTCAGAGTTAGGGATACTCCCTGAAATCTCGACCGCTCCATTAGCACGTAGTGCAGTGATAATGTAAGGTCCTGCCCATTTTGACTTGAGTTTCCCAGGCATTAGCTTCAATCTTGACTGGAAGAGTAGTACTTTCTGACTAACTTGGAGATCCTTGGTTCTCAGATTTTTGTCGTGCCACATCTTTGTTTTCTCCTTGTACCACATGGCTGAGTCGAATGACTCCAATCTGAGTTCTTCCAGCTCTTGTAGTTGTAGCTTCCTTTCCTCTTCACAGGCCTTAGCATCCACGTTAACTTGCTGAACTGCCCAATATGCTCGGTGTTCAATTCCTACTGGCAAGTGACACATCTTCCCAAAGACGATGCGATAGGGGGACATCCCGATAGGAGTCTTGTAGGCTGTGCGATATGCCCACAGAGCATCTTCCAACCTTGTGCTGCAATCTTTTCTGGAGGGGTTAACTGTCTTCTCTAAAATGCTCTTTATTTCCCTGTTTGAGATCTCTGCTTTCCCGTTGGCTTGAGGGTGGTAAGGACTAGATAGGCGGTGATGAACTCCGTACTTCTTCATCAATGCTTCGACCGTTCGGTTGCAGAAGTGAGTCCCTTGATCCGAGATGATTGCCCTTGGTATCCCAAATCGGCTGAATATATGACTCTTGAGGAACTTGGTGACTTCTTTAGATTCACAAGTGCTTGTGATACGCCCGGATTTTGCACTGTTTTAAGGCCATTTTTTGGTCCGTTTTTGTTATAAAAATCACTCTACATGTCCTTTATTTGCATATTCTATACATTTTGGTATTTTGACGTGTTTTGTGAGAAATGTGCATATTTGAGCCGAAAAGGGGAGTAAAAACGCATAGTCTGGAAATCTGGAGTCAGACGGCGACCAGCGACCGCCGCGAAGTTGTACGGCGACCGCCGGCGCCCGGCGGTCAGGGCTATGTGGCGGCCCGCCTCGGAAATTTACGCTAGGAGAAGAGTCTCGCCCGGCGACCGCCGGAGGACATGTGGCGGTCCGCCACCGAAGGGTCAGAGTCTCTGGACTCCAACGCGGCGACCGCCGGCCAAGGTGCGGCGGCCCGCCGGTGAAAGGCGGCGAATCCGACCAGCCCTAGATTTGCTCCAAGATTTACCAAATTTTGAAGATCTTTTCCTTCTATGATGAGGAATAATCTTCCCCTATAAATAGGACCTCAAGCTTCATCAAAAAGAGAAGTTTTTTTTCCGACACACAACAAGAACACATTCATAGAGATCAAAAGCTAGAGTACTTCAATTGTGCAAGGAGTTGAAGAAGGATTTCAAGAACATCAAGAACGACAAGGATTCAACCTACGGGTTTTATTTGCTTTAGTTTTATGTTCAAATTGCTTTCCCTTCAATCTATGTTCTTAGTTTATTCAGTCATGTGTAACTAAACTCATAGGATTCTAGGGATGTGTTAGTAGCAACTTTGGTTATACAATTCCGTTTTCTATTTAATATCCGTTTTGTTTTTACTTTGTTTCTTCCCTAAGTTAATCATGATGCTTCATAATTGAGTGACACAATTATGTATGATTCAATACAACTTGCTTCATAACTGTGACAGAGTTCTAGCGAGTTAGATCCACTTAGTAGACACTACAGTTAGCTTCCTTTAAAACGGCACTGTTAATTGAGAGTGAGGACTTTTCAAGGGTCTTAGGAGCTTTTTGGAGTTACGTGTTAGGATTGACAACCCTAATGTTAGTAATCAACGTTTGTATCGCATGAGCATAAGCTAGGTGACTCGTCCTTTCAAAGTATTAACTGTGCCAGGGTATTGTGGTTTGGAATTTGTATAACCATAAAAGCGAAAGCACATCCCTGGAATTCCCCTTATCTCTATACTTTTCTCTCCGTGATTTGCTTATTTTTAGTTGTTTACTGTTTTTAATATTTACTGTTTTCAAAAAGTTTCCAATAATTCTTGCTTCTCCAGATAGTAATTGAGTTCTAGTAGAAGATAGACACTTTGTGTACATCTTCCCCGTGTTCGATACCCGGTACTAACCTTTTGCTATACTATACCTACTCTGTATACTTGCAGGTATTTATAGTGCAAATAAAAAGTGCATCAAGTTTTTGGCGCCGTTGCCGGGGAAGACAATTCACTTTGGAGTGATATCTTCAAACGGATAATTTTACTACTTTGGATTTTTATTGCTTTCTGTTTTAATTTTTTTTTTTTTTAGTTTAATTTGTTTTTGTTTTCGAGTCTTGCAGGTTTTGTATGCGAACGCGTTCTGGGAAGTACATCTTAGAGCCGCTTGATTTAGAGCTTGAAAGAACTCGTAGAATAATAAGAAGTGAAAAAGGATCAGGAACAATGGGCGACCGAACAGATATTGAGAAGCTGCAGGAGATGGTGAAGTTGCTGATGGATGAGAGAGATGCGGAAAGAGCAGCCCGAGAAGCCATGGAAAAGAAGAACAGAGAAACATTACCTGTGATGAACATGTTCAATCATGGGAATATGATCACTTTTCCTAACGGCCCTCGTATTGATGCTAACAATTTTGAGTTACGCATGCCCCTTATCCAAAGGGTCGAGCAAACTCCTTTTGCAGGTAGGGCCACTGAAGATGCTAACCGCCATCTCTCCAAATTCGTGGAAATCGCAAACACTCTGAAATTAAATGGTGTCGACGACGATGCCATACGAGTAAGACTTTTTCCATTGTCATTGATTGATTCTGCTAAAGAGTGGTTTGAGTGTATGCCACCAGAAAAGGTCTCCACATGGAAGGACATCGTAGCTACCTTCCTCGACAAATACTACCCGCCAGGCACTATTTTGAAGCTCAAAAGTGAGATTTTTCAGTTCACACAAGGCCATGACGAGCCCCTCTATGAGGCATTTGCTCGTTTCAAAGCTCTTCTTCGAAAGTTCCCAAACCATGGTTTTTCCATAGACCATCAGGTAGGAATCCTCTATAATGGATTTAACGAGAAAATATGTGCTATGCTTGATTCAGGGGCAAATGGAGGATTTCTAAGAAAGACAGTAGAGGATGCCATGGCGGTGATCGAGGAATTCGCCACCAACAGTCGGGGGTGGTCGAAGGAAAGGCATGCCACGAGAAGAGTAGCAGCCATAGAAGAGGCCGAAGAAAGTTCTTTTGCTAAGGAGTTAGCAGAACTTAGAGTCAGGATTGATCAAATGGACATCTCGAGGAAGGAAGATCCAATTCCGGCAACTTCCATAGTGGCAGTCAATGCACCCGAAACTGCCATATCAACTGTGGAAGAAATAAACTACGTGCAAGGAGGCGGTCCCAGAAACTACAATAACAATTATCGCCCTAATCAGGGGGGCGGTAATTTCAATAATTATAATGGGAACCGTCCGCACCCAAATCTTTCTTATTCTAACAATAATTACTTGCAACCCCCTGCAGGATTTAATGTTAGCAAAGGAGGAGTGGTTGAGCCGATGAAGAAGGAAGACAAGTATGAACAAGGAATCACGAAGATCTTGGAAGTAATTACGCAAGATAGGAAGATTAATGACACCAAGATCGGAGTGGTCGAAGCAAGGATAAACAACCTCGAGCAAGGAATGAACACAATCTCGGCAGCTGTAACCAATATTACCACTCAAATGGAGCAAATTCAGAAGAAGTTAGATGAGGATAGAGCAAAGGCAGCAGCAATAGTGGATGATATTAACAAGAAGTGGGTGGCAAAGCAGAAATCTGGGAACTGCCCAGTCGCCGGCGGTCCGCCGCAGACCACGCAGCGGCCCGCCACAGAGAAGGCAGAATCGTCCACTAAGCAGGGGCTTGTGCGGCACAACGGGATTGTACTCCCTTTTCAGCCAAAGAGGAAGTTCAAGCTTGAAGAGCAGTTCAAGCAATTCCTTAACATGTTTTGCAAGGTCCATACTAACACTCCACTTGTTGAATCGTTGCAGGAGATACCAAAGTATGCAAAGCTACTAAGGGAGGCGGTAATGAGGAAGAAAAAGCCGACTAAAGCCGACCTTAAGCTACCGCATCATTGCAGCGAGATCATCCAAAAGGAACGGGCAGTGAAGCAAAGAGATCCGGGCCAGTTCATCATTAGGTGCCGAATTGGAGAGATTTTCTTGCCACTTGCAAAGCTTTGATTGATGTAGGTCGTGGCGAGATCACAATCAGTGATAATCATGGTCAATCCACCTATAAGATCGAGAGCGAAATGCTAAAGTTTGAGGAGGCAAGGCGGGCAAAAATGGAACAACAGTGCAGAGCAGTCATGGCTACCGACTTGACCAAGGCCAAAGATCCCTTTGAAGCGGAGGATCCTTCTACCTCCACTATCTACATTATCAAAGAGGTAAGACACTCTTCTAAAAAGGGTGATGCTAATTCTTCTACATCTGCTCCACAGAAGAAGAAACAGAAGAGAAAGAAAACACCCAAAGAGGACCCCGAGATATACGTCATCAAAATGAAAGAGGGGAAGTACAAGTGGTGGAAGAAGCTAGGGACCAAATTGCTCCCTATGCCAATTTTCAACACTCGAGTTATTGATCCGCCCAACTAGTGGGCCACTTCAAGTCGAGCTAACGACTTTAACAAAAGCGCTTATTGGGAGGCAACCCAATTTTCTTTTATTTTTTTTATTTATTTTCTCGTTTTTTTTTATGTTTTTTTTTTTAAAAAAAAAAAAAAAAAAAATTTGGTGGCGGTCGCCGCACTTAAAGCACGGCGGTCGCCACACGTGTGTTAACATGTGCAGGAAGGATCGGGCTTAGGGCGGGCCAGAGTAACCGCTGTACGGGCCGCGGCGGCCCGCCATGATTGCTGTTTACGATGGCCCGTGTGGCGGCCCGCCACGAGAGACGCGGCGGTCGCCACACGCAGTCCAGAGACGGGATTTCCACCATAAAAGGTATGTTTTCCATTCCTTTTCACATTCCTTCTCAAATTCCTTCCTTGCACACAACCCCCACCTATATAAATCACCAAATTCACACACCCACACTATCATTCTCTCAATTCTCTCAAAGTTTAGAGCTCTTCTTCTACAAATTCTTTCCACAAAAAGGTATGAATCCTAACTTAATCTCTGGGTTTTTCTTTACTTCTTCCATGGATTGTGCTTTATTTTGGGTGAATTGTTCGGTAGAATCTCTTAATTCATGATGGGGGATGATTATGTGTATGAATTTTTGAGTTCTATGGTTTAAAATTTGCTTGATTGGTGATTATTAAGTTGTGAATGATGATTCTCTCTTGGTTTATAGTGTTTAAAAGTTGCATCATGTTCATAGCATTGTGAGGCTATTATTACTTCCATGAATTGCAATATTTGTGATGTTGTAGAGATCGTTGGTTTTTTTTTATGGATATTTGGTTGATACGTCTCTGCATGGGGGATGAATTCACGTTGGGGGATGATTTGTTGTGTCCTAATTTTGTTGATTTTTCTTAACATGTTATTATGCTAAAAATTAGGATGCTATTGTACCCAAGCTTGCATATAAGTTCTTATCTCTTCATTTTTACTTGGTTGAATGCAAGTTTTCTCCCACTTGTTGATGCTCTTTTAAGAGTGTAATTCCTTTTGTAGGATAATGGGATCAAAAGGGAAACCGGAGAATGCGAAGAACTATGGCATTAGCCTTGCCACGGAAGAGCAAAAGGCTATGTGGAAGAAAGTGTCGGCCCGAGAAACGGCACCTTCTAGATATCCCCACGATTTCCCTCTCCAAACTTTGGGGATCATGGAGGATTTTTGGAAGTTGTGCGACATGGGTGATGGGAATGGCCTTTCCTACATGTTCCAAAGGAAGTGGCCATCGTTTCGAAAGTATACTCTCGAGTTCCTCAGCTCGCTAAAGGTCACTAAGGATCGCCGCCAAAATTTTCCACTTAGCATCGATTTCCGCCTAGGGAACCGTTGGCACTCGCTCACCATGGAAGAGCTTAGTGGGATCTTCCATTGCTTCGACCCCAACCCCGAAGAGGACAATGAATATGAACTTTCAGAGGTTTGGGGGGCGATGACAAATGAGCAAGAGCATGCAGCGGGCTATGCCAAGTCTTCATCAATTCGCAACCCCGTCTTGAGGTACCTCCATCGTGCTATGACTCAGCTTATGTTTGCTCGTATCGATGGGGGAAGTGTCTCCCAAACGGAGCTCAACGTGATGTGGTGCCTACTCAACAAGAAGGGAATCGATTATGGGACCCTCTTTACTTACTATGTGGATAGGATCACGAAGAAAGACGGGGGCGTCATTTGTTGTGGGGGATTGATTACGGCAATTGGCGAACATTTGGGGGTCTCTTTTGTCGGTATGACGGAGGATGGTGGAGAAAAGTTTATCACTTATGAGGTGCTATTTTCGGTGGGGCTTTTGAAGACCGATCAGTGGGGTCAAGGGTATTTTATGCAAGTAGCGGGGGATCACTTTCCCGTTCCACTCCCGCAATTGACCAAGGTCGATGTTTGGGAAAACCAAGCAAATTGAAAGCTCGACACACCCGCCCACCGGAGAGCTATCGAGGCTAACCCCGTCAATGGGGAATTTAGAAAGAGGAACATTCCCTCTCGCATTCCTCAATTTGAGCCCGATGAGGATTCCGCATTTGATGCCATTGATAACTATGAAGAAGGCGCGGAGCATTCACAAGCTCAAAGGAGTACAGCACCACCACCACCGCAATCCCAACCACAACGAGAAGAGGAAGAAGAAGAAGAGGAAGTGGAAGGACATCGCCGCCGGACACGAGCGAACCGCCGCCGCGGGAGGCCAAATCCGGAAGAGGAGTTTCAAGTTAACACCTCCGCCCAATTAGGAGAAATTTTCTCCTATATGCAAAACATGTCCAACGCTTGGGACAATCGATGGGCGGAGCAACAAGCGGAGAATGCCTACAACCGCCAAGGGTGGACGGCTCAAGGCGATTGGCGCACGGCGGAACAAGAATTTTGGGAGCAACAACGTTTGGAAGACGCTCATCGGCGTCAACAATATGAAGAGCTCCGAATGATGGCCGCCGAAGCTAGAGAGGAACGAGAGACAATGAGGAGTGATATCACGTACCTCGTTGGAGCTTTCGAGGATCTTAACGCCCGTTTCCCTCCACCTCCTCAAGATTGAAGAAGTCAAGCTCGATGACTTTAAATGAGCATTTGTACCATGTTTTTGGATGTTTTTGAGACGATTTATTTCCTTGATTTAACAATTTTTGCTTTAATTTTAAGTATTTTTGGGTTTTGGTTTAATTTTGTGCTTTGCAAAAATTTTCGCAGGTTCTGACCTCTCCGTGGCGACCGCCGCAAGCTCTGCGGCGGTCCGCCACCTGAATGCTGGAAATCATCTTTGACGTGCGGCGACCGCCGAACAGCTGCGGCGGACCGCCACCTGGGCACAATTTTCCAGCGCGATTTTTCGAAATTCTTCGAAATTTCGCCCCGCTCAACCTCTACGCGAAATTTTTCAGGGTACGTTTTTGTTTTCAGTAGTATACTCACGTCCCTACCGACTCTACAAACTTATTTTACACTTTGTTGTAAATAAGTTTGGGGGGATGAAGTGGTGGACCGTGAGTTTAGGGTTTTCTTTTTGTTGTTAGTTGTTTTTGCTTTAATTTTCCAAAACCCGTAGGAGATTTTTTGTGTTCTAAAAATGTTTTCTTGAATCCATGTCATGAACATAACATGAAGAACTTAGAAACACGCATGCTTAGGGACGCATTAGACTGAGTTGCCAATGATATTATATTCCATCTATGTTTAAGTGTGGCTTAACGTCTTGATATGATGGTTGGGTGAAAAGGTGCATAATTAGTGAATTGCTTGTTCGCCTTGAATCGTGCTTCTAACTTGTGAGATTTGAGCCTTAAATTCTTTCTTGTGTGATTTATCTGTATGCATGTATATGTTTCTAGAACTTGCTCCTAGTCTGCCTAAGTTTACATAGTGTTTAAGTTGATTTAGGAGGATGTTAGGCCGTCTTTTCTTAGCTACTTTTATATCCAAAATTTTCGACCCTCTCAAATTTTTCCTTTGGAGCCAATTTTGAGCCTTTAAGCCTTTTCTTTGGAAGCCAAAATAAATGGGGGAACAATTCCTTGGGTTAGTATAGTTTTTGTTATCTTCTTTTGTAAAGGAATTGGAGAGATAAGGAGGAAAGTATAAAAAGTAGTGTGCTTAATATTAAGAAAGTACAAGTTGTGAAATTTTGAGAAAAATTCCAAATATGTGCTTGATCTTAGAAAAAAAGAAAGGATGTGTAAAAGAAAAAAGAAAAAAAAAAGAAGAAGAAAGAAGAAAAAATGTGTGAAAGGTTGTGAAAAGAAAATAAAATCAAAGGATTGAAAGTAAATTGAAGGAGAAAAATAAAGTGTTAGAAGTGCCTTAAGTTTTAGAAAAGTGGAGTCATCTTAACTCTACTTGGGATATTTTTATATTTGAGTCACTTTTTAGCCAAATATTCCTCACCTACCAAAGAGCCTACGTTACAACCGAAAAGAAAGACCTTTCGGACTTTTGATGCTTAATCACATTGAGTAGAGGAGGGATTAGACTTTGAGCAAGCCTATGGTAAACTTTGCATGATGCATGATTTGAGTGATTTACACTTTACCTTTATACACTTTGAGAGTGAGAGAAAGAACACTTCCCATCTTTGGAAGTTTGCCACATGTGAGTGCTTGAATTCAAGGTGTTCCACGAGTTAGTAATGAAAGTGCACTATTAAGCCTTGCTTGATTTGATTGTGTTAATCCATGCTTAATCTATTCTTTCATCTTTTGAGGCAATTATGACGTCTAGTCTTTGTGCATTCCGTGCGTCTATTCTTGTGTCTTTAATGTTTTGTTCGAGGACAAACAAAAATGTAAGTTTGGGGGAGTTGATACGCCCGGATTTTGCACTGTTTTAAGGCCATTTTTGGTCCGTTTTTGTTATAAAAATCACTCTACATGTCCTTTATTTGCATATTCTATACATTTTGGTATTTTGACGTGTTTTGTGAGAAATGTGCATATTTGAGCCGAAAAGGGGAGTAAAAACGCATAGTCTGGAAATCTGGAGTCAGACGGCGACCAGCGACCGCCGCGAAGTTGTACGGCGACCGCCGGCGCCCGGCGGTCAGGGCTATGTGGCGGCCCGCCTCGGAAATTTACGCTAGGAGAAGAGTCTCGCCCGGCGACCGCCGGAGGACATGTGGCGGTCCGCCACCGAAGGGTCAGAGTCTCTGGACTCCAGCGCGGCGACCTCCGGCCAAGGTGCGGCGGCCCGCCGGAGAAAGGCGGCGAATCCGACCAGCCCTAGATTTGCTCCAAGATTTACCAAATTTTGAAGATCTTTTCCTTCTATGATGAGGAATAATCTTCCCCTATAAATAGGACCTCAAGCTTCATCAAAAAGAGAAGTTTTTTTTCCGACACACAACAAGAACACATTCATAGAGATCAAAAGCTAGAGTACTTCAATTGTGCAAGGAGTTGAAGAAGGATTTCAAGAACATCAAGAACGACAAGGATTCAACCTACGGGTTTTATTTGCTTTAGTTTTATGTTCAAATTGCTTTCCCTTCAATCTATGTTCTTAGTTTATTTAGTCATGTGTAACTAAACTCATAGGATTCTAGGGATGTGTTAGTAGCAACTTTGGTTATACAATTCCGTTTTCTATTTAATATCCGTTTTGTTTTTACTTTGTTTCTTCCCTAAGTTAATCATGATGCTTCATAATTGAGTGACACAATTATGTATGATTCAATACAACTTGCTTCATAACTGTGACAGAGTTCTAGCGAGTTAGATCCACTTAGTAGACACTACAGTTAGCTTCCTTTAAAACGACACTGTTAATTGAGAGTGAGGACTTTTCAAGGGTCTTAGGAGCTTTTTGGAGTTACATGTTAGGATTGACAACCCTAATGTTAGTAATCAACGTTTGTATCGCATGAGCATAAGTTAGGTGACTCGTCCTTTCAAAGTATTAACTGTGCTAGGGTATTGTAGTTTGGAATTTGTATAACCATAAAAGCGAAAGCACATCCCTGGAATTCCCCTTATCTCTATACTTTTCTCTCCGTGATTTGCTTGTTTTTAGTTGTTTACTGTTTTTAATATTTACTGTTTTCAAAAAGTTTCCAATAATTCTTGCTTCTCCAGATAGTAATTGAGTTCTAGTAGAAGATAGACACTTTGTGTACATCTTCCCCGTGTTCGATACCCGGTACTAACCTTTTGCTATACTATACCTACTCTGTATACTTGCAGGTATTTATAGTGCAAATAAAAAGTGCATCAGCTTGTGGCCTTGGCTTCTGTCCACTTCGATACATAGTCAACTGCCACTAGGATGTAGGAGTTCCCATAAGATGAAGGAAAAGGACCCATGAAGTCCATACCCTAGATGTCGAACACTTCACAACTTGCGGCATTTCATCCCTCGCGGAAATCCCACCGGTCAGTTGGCAACGGTCACAGCCTTTGCAGAACTCGTATGCATCTCTATTCAGGGTTGACCAGTAGAATCCGCTATCTAGCACCTTCCTGGCAGTCTTCCTTGGCCCGAAATGTCCTCCACATGCTAAGGAGTGGTAGTGCATTAGTACATCCCGTTGCTCCCAGTCAGGAACACATCTCCTACTGACCTGGTTGGTTCCTGCCTTCCACAAGTATGGGTCGTCCCAGAAATAATATTTTGCTTCGCTCTTGATATTCATCCTCTGATCCTTTGTCATGTTTGGCACTATTGGTAGCTCCCCTGTCACTAGGTAGTTTGCCAAGTCCGCATACCAGGGTTCCTGTCCCACTTTCTCCTTGCCCTTGGTGGTTGCGTCCTGCCCAGTAAGTCTCATCACTTCTTCCCAATCGATCTTCCTTGCGGAGAAACTTCACATAAATGCTCTTCCGGGAATCGATCTCTCACATCCTCGCTGTTCCCTTCCTGTATTATTCTGCTCAAGTGGTCCGCTACCTTGTTTTAAACCCCCTTTTTGTCTTCTACCTCCCAATCGAATTCTTGTAAAAGCAGCACCCATCTGATCAGTCGGGGTTTTGACTCCTTCTTCGCAATGAGATACTTAATCGCCGCATGGTCAGTATAAACGATGACTCTGGATCCCAGTAGGTATTGCTTGAACTTTTCGAATGAATAGACAACCGCCAACATCTCCTTCTCGGTGGTGTCATAATTCCGTTGGGCTTTATTCAAGGTCTTAGATGCATAGAATATCACGTACCTTTTCCCATCGATCTTCTGACCCAGTACGGCCCCCACTGCATAGTCACTAGCATCGCACATAACCTCGAAGGGGTGATGCCAATTAGGAGCCTGAATAATCGGTGCAGAAATCAATTTTTCCTTAAGGAGGTTGAAAGCAGCCTTGCAATGCTCGTCAAAAATGAACTCCACCTCGTTCTGGAGAAGTCTGGTAAGGGGTTGGGCAATCTTGGCGAAATCCTTGATAAATCTTCGATAAAATCCAGCATGGCCAAGAAAACCCCTTATTCCTTTCTGATCGGTAGGGAAGGGTAGTTTGGATATGACATCCACCTTAGCTTGATCCACCTGGATCCCCTTTTCTGACACCACGTATCCTAAGACAATTCCTTCTGTAACCATAAAGTAGCATTTCTCAAAATTTAAAACCAGACTCTTTGCTTGGCACCTTTCTAGTACCACATCCAAATGTTGCAAGCACGAGTCGAAAGAGTCTCCATAGACAGTGAAATCATCCATAAAGATCTCTATACAATCTTCAATCAAATCCGAGAATATGCTCATCATGCACCGTTGGAAAGTACCGGGGGCGTTGCACAGACCAAATGGCATACGCCTATACGCATAGGTTCCAAACGGACAGGTGAACGTGGTCTTATCCTGGTCCTCCGGGTTCACGTAAATTTGAAAGTAACCACTGTACCCATCCAAAAAGCAGAAGTACTTCCTCCCAGCTAGTCGTTCCAGCATTTGATCGATGAAGGGGGAAATGGTCCTTCGTGGTTGCAGTGTTCAGCTTTCGATAATCTATACACATTCGCCATCCAATGACTAGTCTGGTGGGCACTAGCTCATTCCTCTCATTCTTAACCACCTGGATCCCTAATTTCTTGGGGACCATATGGATTGGGCTAACCCATTCACTATCTGGTACCGAGTATATAATGCCCAGCGAGAGTAACTTCAAGATTTCCTTCAGTATCTCCTCCCGCATGTTTGGGTTCACCTTTCTTTGAGAATCTCTATGTGCCTTGGCTCCGTCTTCTAGCCTAATGTGGTGCATGCAGACGTCTGGGCTTATCCCCACCAGGTCCGTAAGGCTCCATCCAATAGCCTTCTTGTTTTTGCTCAGCACAATTAGTAGTCTTGCCTCTTGCTCTTCAGTCAGCCCGCTGTTGATGATTACAGGGAATGAGTCTTCCTCCCCTAGGTAGGCATACTTAAGGTTCGTTGGCAACTTTTTCAGCTCCACTTGCGGGGGTAGTGTGTCTGTAGGTAGAGGGTTCTTCTTTGAATCCTCCTCTTGCTCTTGTTCCGCATCTGATTTTTCCTCCATACTGGTCGGTAGCACGGCCCCTACGGATCCCGCTAGTTCCGACTTCTGACAAAATTCTGTAATTGCCTCCTCGATCTCCTCGTCAGTCAACCCGCGGCTACTGATCAGATCACACCATGCAGCTGCTTCCACGTCAGCCTGGGCATACACATCCAAGGCTTGGAGCTTTTCCTGCAATAATTCGGTCTCAAGAAATTCTTGGACTAAGGGGTCAATTACATCAACATAACATAGATTTTCAGAATCTATTGGTTTTTTCATGGCTTCATTGATGTCAAAGACAAATTTCTCACCATTAAAGTCAATACAGATTGTCCCCTAAGCCATATCCACAATTGTCTTAGCCGTTCTTAAAAATGGTCTTCCTAACAATATCCCGCTAGACTCCCTAGCTTCTGGTTCACTCATTTTGATTACATAAAAATCAGCGGGATAAGTAAAGTTTTGTATCCTGACTAACACATTTTCTAACACTCCCTCAGGATTTATACATGACCTATCAGCCAGTTGGATCAACACCCTAGTATTTGAAAACTTTACCCCCTTTAACCGATTATAAATGGATAACGGCATAACATTGATAGATGCTCCTAAATCACACATTGCATGCTCGATTTTCACATCTCCAATTGTTATGGGTAAAGTAAACATACCTGGGTCGGCTCTCTTGGGTGGTAGTTTCTCTTGTACAATGGCTGACGCTATTCCTTCCACCATGATTTTTCCATTCTCCTGGGCCTTTCCGTCTATAAACTCCTTTATAAACTTCCCCAGAGGGGGCAGTCTCACGGCTTGGAGGAATGGTATCGTGACATCCAGTTTCCCAAAAATCGACATGAAATCCACAGGGTTTTCTTTCTTCCTCTTTGTCACAAATCGATATGGAAACCGTTTTTCTCCCTTAGCTTCTCCAGTTAGTCCTCGTGGACTTTCCCTTGGTTCCTCCTGGGTTTGAGGTTCCGATGCGGGCGTTGCCCTTTCCTTTCCTTCTGCAGTAGGCTTCTCGTTTAGAAAAAACGGATCCTCCATCTGAGGCAGAGGCCTCTTGAGCTCTTCCGCTGAGATGGTGTCGCTCAGCACCCTTTCTCTACTAGACTCCCCAATAGGGTTGTTGAGTTGAGGTCCATTATAGGCTGTCCCGGACCGCCGTGTAATTTTACTCACATTTGCCTTTTCAGGTACATGGACTGTAGATGGGAGTTTCCCTGAGTTCCCCTTCATTTCGCCCACCGAGTTAGCGAGCTAGGCCAACTGCCTGTTCATCATATCCATATTTGCCCTATGCTCCTTCTGGGCACTTTGCATTCCTTGCATTGTTTCATTACTGGACTGCAAGTTGCTTTTAATGCTTTGCTGCGAAGCAAGCATCTCTTCCATCATGTCCTCCATAGACCTCCTCGACATGTTTGGGTGATGGAATTGGTTCGAGCCCTGGTGATGGTTATACTGGGGTGGTGGGTTTGACTGGTAGCCGGAGAAATTTTGTTGGTATTGGTTCTGAGGGTACTGGTTATACTGAGGCACTGGGTTAAATTGGTTCTGGTTGTTTCGCTGATGGGGTGGTACATAGGCAGGGTTCGGGTTCTGGTTTTGAGGGTTTTGGTTCTGAGGATGCTGGTTTCTTCCTACCCAGTTAGACTGAGGGTTTGTTGGGCCACGGTTGGAATTTTGGTTCGGGTGGGGGTTGGGTTGATTTGGAGCCTGATTTTGGTTCTGATTCTGATTTCCATCTTCCCATCGGAAATTTTGGTGGTCCCTCCATGGTGCATCCCTCTGCCTTCCCGGAATCCAATTGCCGTTGGAATTGTAGTATCCTGCGGCATTTGCTTGCTCCACATCTAGCGAGTTGTCCGGTTGATCATATGGTAGTTCTGGGGCCTCTTTGCCTCTAGTCGGAGAAGGTGGTGGAGTGTTCTGCTTGATTGCAGTCAGCAACTCCTTCTTTAATTCCTCCATCTTCAAATCCATCCGCTACTCCTGGTCAGTAGCTGAAGCACTTGCTACCCTTTCTCTGTTGTACCCATCCCTCACGTTGTCGTACGTCTTCTTCGCATTCAACAGCTTGCGTAACACCTTTTTGGCTTCACTGACTCTCAACTGGGTGAAATCGCCTCCGGATGATGAATTCGCCAGATCCTTGGTCTCCTTGTTCATCCCCTCATAGAAGGTGTGGTGCACCTCTATCTCCTTCATGCGATGGTTGGGGCACGACTCCAGAAGGCTCATGTACTTCTCCCAGTACTCGCTCAGGGTTTCATCATATTCTTGCCTTATGCACGATATTTTCCTCTTCAATGCACTTGTCTTTGAAGACGGAAAGAACTCGGCTAGGAAAACTGACTTGAAATCGGCCCATGTATTGATAGAGTCGGCTGGCAGGCGCATGAACCATGTGTTGGCCTCTCCCTTCAGGACAAAAGGTAGGGCCTTCAGTCTGTAATCGTCCTCGCTTGCGCCTTACTGATCTTGCAGAACTCATTTAAGAATTCGTAGGGTCCCTCGTAACTCTTCCCACAGTACGTCGGTAGGATTGCAATCACGTGGGGTTTCACATCACAGGCGGTCTGGCCTGGGGTGACCACTATGGCTTGTGGGGGATCTTCGTCGGCGTGTGCAGTAAGTGTTGCGAGCTCGGGATCGTCCTCACCTTGGTCAGCCATCCTCACTAGTGATCTTACTGGTTGGGGTGGAAGCTCCGGGAGTTGGTACTCTAGATCTTCTTTCTCCTCGTCACTGCTCGTAACTAGGTCGGACAGTGTTGTCGACAGGTCAGAACGAGTGGTAACGAGTATTGTTCCTCGGGGAAGTATCCTTGGTCTCCACTCGCCAGGAGCCGAGCCCCTTCTCATAAACTGAAAACAAAAAGAAAAGGAAAATTATAAACAGTATGTACACCAAAAAGATCACACACAATAACAGGTATGAACGCCATCCATCCCCGGCAACGGTGCCATTTTGAAGTCGTCTCTTTTCAGGTTTTTTTCTCTCGATTAACGTATGTAATTTGGAATGTATCCAACTGATCAGGAAGAGATTCCCGACCCAGCTGAGTCGTTGGTACGACAACCGGGACCTGGCTTCAAACAAGTTTCCTCAACCCACTTCTACTGATTAGTATAGAAGAGGTAAGGGTCGAATCCCACAAGGATGGACATGTTTAGATAACTGCGGTGACTTTCCTGGGTATTTTTGGTTAGCTACCACGCTTGGGTTGAGATTTTACCTAGGCAAGAAATAAAGGTGGTACTCTACTGACTAGTAGGTGTGAAAATAACAGACATGTGGGAGTGTTCGTGGAAATAGGGGACAAGGTGTCTCAGAGGCATATGAAAAGTAGACAGTTACTAAAAGAGGAAATTTGGACAGCAAGGGTATATCTGGTGGATGGTGGCTCTATGACAGGTCTGGACAGTACAACTGAAAAGTAGGGAACAAAAGCGAAAAGTAACTTAAAAGTAAAGTGGTCCAAACTAAAGTTGATTTTGACATTTTCTTCTTCACCAAGTATCAACAAAAATCATATGAACACAAAACACCACAACTAAACTCAGATTCATAGTTTCAAACTCAAGATCCGTTGATTAAAATGCACAAACTTAAAATAACCGGTGAAACTGCAAATTTACTTCTACTGACTAACATGCAAGGTGGTGATCACAGCGCAGAAAAGAAACTTATCCACGAAGATTAGACTAAAACATAACTACAACCTCAGATCAACAACTCCAGACAAGAAAACACTTAGAAATTAAAAGCAACAACTAGATCTAACTTTCCTAGGCAGAATGAAGCAAACTCGAACCAAAGCGACATACGAAATAGAAACTTCATAATTTAAACGTTGGAAATTCACAAAGTACTTCAAAAGGCAACAACGACGAGTGTTTGCAACAAACCAACGACGAAAAACAAGTAAAGATTTAAACTAGAAAGCAAAATAACGATTGTTTGCCACTCTGGGCGATGATACTGCTATACTACTACGGCAACTGGCTGGAACGGTGGATCGATGACTTCTCCGGCAGACTCTTGGACGTCAAGTGACCATGGCTGTGGCGAGGAACGAGAGATTGGACAATGCTGAAGGACTGATCTTATAGAGAGAATTCTACTAAGTATGTTTTTTGAATCGAGAACTTAGAACTCCTAACCGAACTCTAAGGAACCAACTCCCTTTCTCTCTCCAAGTGGCTTCTTTTATAGGGAGGCTTGCCCTTGCTTTTAAGGTAGACTTCCTTCACGTTTTGACCTTTCTGCCCTTGTTAATGATCGTCCCAGCTATCCTTCTTCTCCATCTCGAGCCTTTTCTCTGGCATGCATCCTGGTCAGTATTGCACCCTTCTGGCGCCCTTCTCACTTGTGTCACCTGAATCGTCTCCTACTGACTTGGATCCCTTAATCCTGCACACTTGAGCAACTGTTTTGCAGATAATACATGCATTTCATGACGTACTGACCAGTAACTAAGGCTTAGAATACGACTTATCAGTAGGTCTTTAGGCTTGGCGCGTGTTGCGTGACGGTTTGATCTGCATCATACACATTTTCTCACATTACTTTATTAAATTAATGGAGCATCATACACATTTTCTCACGTTACTTTATTAAATTAATGGAGATTAAATATGACTACTTGTGCTCTAGCATTTTGAGTTTCCAGCTCTAATTGATTTAGCTTTATTTTAATGGACTCTAGATTTTGAACGTAAGCCTGCATTAATAATAAACAAAGATCAAAGAAATTATATATTTTGGCATATATAAGTAGTAAAAAACAAAACTAAATTTCTTGCTTCTTTGTCTAAAACAAAAACATGCCTTTTTCTTAAGCCTGATTTTTCTTGCTGCTTCCTTATTCCGAGCAAGCCTCTTCAATGTCTGTATTTCGAAAAAATACATTTAATAAATTTTTAAAAACAAGTTTGTAAAAATATTAAGCAAAAATACCTTTAGATCAATTGGCTTTAGAACATCTTGCTTAAAAGTAGGCCCTTGGGGGTTTACACCACACTGCAATTAAGTAATTTAAAATGGAAAAATTAAAATAAAGGAATTAAATAATTAATTAATTTAGGCACAAAATTTCACTTATATAAATCTCACCATTTAGTTAATGGGAAATCATTTAGATTTATTAAAAATAGTCATTTTTTGTATGTAACTAATGGGCTAATTTAATGTCATAACCTGAAATATGCTAGTCGATTCTTGAACATCATTTATAGGGTTAGATGCCTCAAAATGGTTTTTTCGAGCCACTGCTCATTCCCTACCAAAAAGACAAGATCAATTGATTCAGAAACCCCATTATCATAACAATAGTTTAAACAAGACAATAATGAAATTAAGAAAAAGTTTTTTGGTTTTATTTTAATTCTAATTACCGTTATAATTGGTTCACCATGCAGGGGCTAAGAAAGCAAAATGTTGAGAGTGTGCCACCTCATCTCTGCATAAATTCAGACACAAGTTAATTTAATTCAATGTAAATTAGTTATTAAATTAAAATTGGACAGTAATTAAATTGAGACCAAATTTTTGGTTGTATATGAAAAAAGAGAGCAAAAAAAATTCAATTTCAAAAGTTTGTTACATGTCTGCCCAAATTTTTTGAAAAAAACATAGGAGTAGTATATTCTCTTTTTCATAGTTAAAATGAAAAATATTTTTTGAATATTTGCACAAATTAAACCAGCGGCTTCAATCTGCCAATTTCTAACATATTTCTCTCATGAAGAATCAGAATCTCCTGAAACTTAAAGAAAAATTTTCGATTTTGTAAAATCACAAAAAGATGGAGTAGTATAAAATTGATATAGGTGTATATGAATATTTACGACGTTGATCTCGAGACGAAGATGGATCTTGGCCATTGAGGTATTCATAGAGAGCTTGATCCAAATCACCTAAGTCATAAGCACTAGATTCTTTGCTTCCGCAAAAATTCCACATCAACGAATCATACGTAATAAAAATATATATTAGAAAAATAAATAAATAAGGCGGAAGTTGCTTACGTATTGAAGGGTGTTGCTGATGAGGATGATGGCATCATCCCATAGGAAAACATGGGATTATTATTTTGATTTCGATGATGATTGATTTGATCATCGTGTTTGATACGATCATGGAAGCCGTGCGTCAAGGATTTCAACTACAGTTGAATTCAACTGGAAATCGTCCTATTGAGATTACATTCGAAAGCTATGAAACTACCACCATTGTCTTCGTCTTGGAAACAGCTTCGCGTGGGTATCTTGCACATCCCAATCGGAGTCCGAATGAGGGAGTTATGGTGGTTTTACGGAAGTCGCGCAGAGAAGGCCGAGAGCTTCGGGAAAAACGCCCGACCGGGCGTTTTGCTTGTGAAAATCGCCCGGGGACAGCGAAAACGCCCGGGCCGGGCATTTTGGCATGTGAAAAACGCCCGACCGGGCGATTATGCCACTTTTTTAGATTTTGTGGGCCAACTTTCTATTTTTGGACCCATAGTATAAATACCTCTTGATGTCATTTCTTTTCGTTAGATTTTGATGAAATTAGATGCTTGAGAGCTTTGTTTCCTCTTGGAGAGGGTTTCTATCCAATTCCTAGATTTAGGTTGCTTGAATCCATCAATTGCTAGTTCAAGCATGGGATTTCCATCAATTACTAGTTCAAGCATGGATCAAGTAGAGGTATGCTTTGAGGTTTGTGGTTCCCTTGAAGATCTAGCCATGGATGCATGTTAGTTATGTTGTAAGTGTCTTAGCTTGCTTCATCAATGACTATGTATCTCAATTTCCACTCTATCCAATGTTATTTCCTTCTTTGTTTATCTTAGTTTCCTTATTTCTTGTTGGGTTGCCTTTATTGATACAATAGAAAATCTACTTCACAAAAATATTAGATCAATCACCTACAAATTGGGTAAATCCTTGGGAAATGGATCACAAAATACATGGATCCATATCATTTGGTATCTAGAGCCTAGTACCCACTAGGTGTTTGATCTATTGTTGCTTTGGGTTGGGTTATTTTTCCTTTTGTCTTTTGTTTTTGCTCTGTTTTGTTGGGATGATCGGATTGATCAATTGTACTTAGATTAAGCTGAAATTTGGTGTGTATGATCTATGTTATGTGACCTACGTACCTGCAAAATTTCATCAAAAAAATTCCTTCGTTTGCCTAGTTAACCGTGGAGATTAACATCATTGCCCTGTTTTGGCATAGTTGGGGAAAACCATACAAAACATATCCAATCATCAAATTTGACTATATATGACCATTTTTCCCTTGATCTAGACTTGTTTGGGAATCTATCCACCAAAATTCATCCAAATTGGGCACGGGAATCGATACCAAAAAAAATCATAAAGATCAGCTAAATTTCAGCAAAAGTGTCACCCCTTGTTTGTTTTTCCTTGACTTGCATCTTGCTAATATGTGTTTATGGCTTTGTCTTCTTGATTTTTGTTGACCAAGGAGTATACCTTGATTGATCCACCTCAAGCACTTAAATCTTGGAATTGGAGTTGTGAGTGTGAGTGAATCCACCTTTCTCACAATACTCTAAGCCTTTGTCGAGAGTTATTGGGGAGTGATTTGAGGGGGGTTTGGGACATCAAGGTTGAGTTCATCTTCTTAAATTCTACTTTCTTTTATTACTAACCTCTAGGACTAGTTCCTAGTGTTTGTTTGATTTGTAGGTACTTACTCTATGCCTCCTCGCACCCGGTCCAACAAAATGGCAGGGACAAGTGCGGAGGGGGAGGAAACAAGCATGACTCACCCTATACCCGATGGGGACCTTGTGAGCATGCTGGCCCGTATGATGAAGGAATTCAAACAAGAGATGATGATCCAAATGGATGTGCGAGCAAAAGAATCCATTGCTCAATCAAAAGAATCCGAAGCCCGCATGCTTGCCGCCCAAAACACTTTATTTGGGGAGTTCAACACCTTGAAGGGAGGCCGCACATCTAGGACTCCTACTTCTAGGGGTAACCATCTACCTAATATTGCCCCGGAGGAGATGATGGAAGAAGTGGTGTATGAGGGATGGCAACGGGGGAATGATAGAAATAGAGTCAATCACATGGAGAATGATCGGTTTGGGGGAAGAAATGGTGCCCGTGGCCGTTTTAAAGGTGACTATGAATCAAGGTACCATGGAGATGGGCTTGATAGAGGATATAGTGGGAAAAGAGCTCCCAAGTCTCATGGAGAGTGGTATTCTAGGAGGGTTAGAGATCAAGTTAGCCATAAGGGGTTTGAGAGGTTAATTGAAAAAGAAGTCTCATATAGAGCTCGATTGAGGCCTACCTACCCACATGGTGGTGTTGACACAAACCAAAGAGGTAACTCATCAAGTAATTTGGCTACACCCTCTTCTTTCCATTTATCACATAAGTCTCTTGATGTATATGGAAATGTCTCCTCTTCGAAGAGCTTAATCCAAATTAGTAGAAAAAAAGAACGAGAGAGAGAGAAAAGGCTTGAGAGTGAATGTGAGTCTAAAAAGCCAAGAGAGCGTGATAAAAGACAAGAGTGTGAGGTGCAAAAGTCAAGAGAGAGTGGTGGGGGTGAGAGAAAAACCACAAGCACAAGTGAGTAAAGGGTGCTTGTTAGATTCTAAGGTCAACCTTGGGTGGGCACCAAATGATCCTTTGCCTCTTGCCCTTGGTGAGGAAACTAAACCCTTATCCACTAACACTTCTTCTATGTCTTTTTGTGTTCATGAATTTGTAGGAAATTTAATTGAAGGCATGGAAGTGAGGCATCATGTTGTACATGGCTTGGAAACTACTCACCCGGAGAAGGAACAAGAGGAACGAGGGCAAGTGGATGAACTCCTTGCCCAAGGTTCAAGTGCACTATCCTTATCTCCTTGTGATGTTTCATTGAATGAGATTATATTAGAGAAACCCCTTTGTGTTGATAAATTTGTTATTGATGTCTTGTGTAAAAAGTGGTCTCATGAGCTTGAAACTTTGAATGCTAAATCTACCTTTGCACCATATATTGATCCTTTCTTGGTAAAATCAAGCATTGAGAGACATGACATTTCTCTTGTGGCTTCTACCTTGAATGTTGGAGTGACTTCCTTGCATGCTAAGATGCATAAACTTTCCTTTGTTGGTAATTTTGAGCTTCATGTGTATGTGGATGAGGATACTAAGACCAAGAAGAGTAACATGGATAATGACTTTAGAACTTGGTGTTTGCTATGTCTTCATTGCAAAGTGGTTAAACCCTTCAATGGGATTGGAGTATTCTATGGACGTTTTGTGAAGGATTTTTCCACTCATATGTCTCTTGAGGATGATGTTGTGACTAATGGCATAAAATTGCATCGTTCTCATGTTTGTGGTATTGTTTTAAAATTGCTAGAGCAATTGTGTGGGTCTAATTTGGAAACATTTCTCATGATACTTGATGTAGTTTTTTACAAGTATCATATGCATGGTGTTGTGTCTTGTCTCCATGTCGTGCATGAAGGTTTATGGACACATTGCTCCCTTATGTTTGATAATCTCTTGAAATTGATGGGGCAATGGGATGAAATCCATATTGATGAACTTTGTTTGTTAAATGATAATCCTTCTTGCAAACTTGATGTGTGTTGTGATGAACCTACTCTATGTGTTAAATATGGGCTTGTCAATTTGTGGACTAGCTCTCATTTGAGCAAGAATGATGTATCAATGGTTCTTTATGGTCTTTTGTTGTTTAACCTTGAGAATATGAATCTTGTGAATAAACCTTATTCGGTTACCTTTGAATATACACACTATGAGGACCCTTTCTTGTATATGCCTAGTCTTGTTGAGAATGCCAAATCTTTTGTGAAGATGTTCAAGGATTTGGGCATCATTTGTATGAGGATGATCGAACCAAATAGAAACAAGGTGCTTGGGGCATTTGTGTTTTGGCATGTTGATTGCTTTTATTGCATGTCCATCAAACCATTCAATGGAGTTGGGAAGTTTTATGGTCTATTTGTGAAGAACTTTATATCTAATGGCTTTGTTTGGGACTACATTGTGAAGGAATGCGTATGTTTATTTGCACATATATCTTATACCTATATTGTGAGGTTGTTTGAGTTTTGTTATAAAGGGTATCTTGATGATTTTGTCTTGATTTCTTATGGGAGGGATTTGGACATGAAAGGAATCATTAATTCGTGCTCTCATGTTTATTGTCACTTGGCCTTGAGCATGAGGGAACATGATTCTGGAGGCCCACATAACGTCTTTGGTGTATTATTGTCTCTTAGAGCCGTTAGTGGTCTTAATCCTTTTCATCATACTTTCATATTTGATTTGCTCTTTTTCCATTTCATAGGTGTACGAAATCCGGATTTGAGGACAAATCCTTTCCAAGGAGGGGAGGATGATATGACCACGAGTGCTAGACGTCAAGGGTCTTCATTTCGGCGTGAGCCATGGGTTGATTGGGGCCCAAGGATGAAAGAGAAGACAAGCCAATGGTCCAACAAAGCTAGAGGGATTCCCGATGAGGCAATGAATAGAGACGGCTCGGATTTGAGGACAAATCCTTTCCAAGAAGGGGAGGATGATACGATCATGGAAGCCGTGCGTCAAGGATTTCAACTACAGTTGGATTCAACTGGAAATCGTCCTATTGAGATTACATCCGAAAGCTATGAAACTACCACCATTGTCTTCGTCTTGGAAACAGCTTCGCGTGGGTATCTTGCACATCCCAATCGGAGTCCGAATGAGGGAGTTATGGTGGTTTTATGGAAGTCGCGCAGAGAAGGCCGAGAGCTTCGGGAAAAACGCCCGACCGGGCGTTTTGCTTGTGAAAATCGCCCGGGGACAGCGAAAACGCCCGGGCCGGGCATTTTGGCATGTGAAAAACGCCCCACCGGGCGATTATGCCGCTTTTTTAGATTTTGTGGGCCAACTTTCTATTTTTGGACCCATAGTATAAATACCTCTTGATGTCATTTCTTTTCTTTAGATTTTGATGAAATTAGATGCTTGAGAGCTTTGTTTCCTCTTGGAGAGGGTTTCTATCCAATTCCTAGATTTAGGTTGCTTGAATCCATCAATTGCTAGTTCAAGCATGGATCAAGTAGAGGTATGCTTTGAGGTTTGTGGTTCCCTTGAAGATCTAGCCATGGATGCATGTTAGTTATGTTGTAAGTGTATTAGCTTGCTTCATCAATGACTATGTATCTCAATTTCCACCCTATCCAATGTTATTTCCTTCTTTGTTTATCTTAGTTTCCTTATTTCTTGTTGGGTTGCCTTTATTGATACAATAGAAAATCTACTTCACAAAAATATTAGATCAATCACCTACAAATTGGGTAAATCCTTGGGAAATGGATCACAAAATACATAGATCCATATCAGTGTTGCATCTGATGATGTTGAGCTATTTGTGCAGAGTGAGAGTGATGAAGCTTGTTATTGCTGACTTTGTCTGAAGCCATGAGAGGGAGAGTGTTAAGGTCTTTTCCCTTAACGGTGGTCGACGATAGTGCATGTCGAGGAAAGCAGTTCCGGCTCCCGTCGTCGGGTATGATTACGCTCGACTCTTAAAGCAAAAATAAATAGTCAAAAACTAATATCCAAAAATAATAAAACATAAAAAAGGAAATAAAAACAAAAGTTTATTTAAGAACAAAATCGCCCAGCTTCTCAGGCGGGCGGGTGTTCCTCTTCGGCTTCATTGTTGCAATGGACGGCACTTGCAGTGGCTGTTCCTGACTTATTCTTGGAGTCTCCGACTTCGGCGTCACATCCCCTATCTCCGGTGAGGCCGCCGTCTCGGTTACTTGGGTAGCCGGCAAGCTACGGTCCGTATCAGAGAGAGAGATGAGATCTATAGAGAGATAGGGTGAACTCTTTCTTTTCTTGGTTGCTAAAAACCTAGTATTTTGTTCTCATTTTATAGAGAAATTGGAGATCAACATAAAATTTAGAGAGAGTGTGTGAGAAGCAGTTATGGAGTAATCAAAAGAGAAGAGGATGGTATAAAAAATGGGGAAATGAATTGAATGCAAAGAAAAGATAAACTTTATTATAAGCTTTTCTATCTAACAAAAAATCATTCATTACCCAAAATTAACTTTCAAACAATTCCATTTAATTTCACCCCTTCTCTCTTAGAGCATCTCCAATGGTCGGCTAGCGACCGGCTAGCCGATTCTTCGCGCTGGCCGATCGGCTAGCCGAACCATTGTAGGCGGCCAGCGCGAAATCGGCGAGCGGACCGGCGTGGGCTGGCCGATCAGCTAGCCGCCATTGTGGCGGCCCGATCGGCCAGCGATCGGCCATCGCCGATTTTTGTTTTGTTTTTTTTTTTTTTAAAAAAACCTATATAAACGCGATTTTAGTTTCATTTTCATTTGCACCACTTGTTTTAACGAGTTTTCTTCCTCTCTAACTTTCTGTACAAGAGCATCATCGAGCGATGGATCACAACAACGAGTCCAGTCCAACGACGAGTGGATCTCAGACTCCCACGGTACCTGTGGGATCTGGATGGGGCGGGCAGATGGGCGGGCAGATGGGGCCAGGGTTTAACGTCCCTTGGGGGCAGGGGGAGCGGCGGGCAGTCAGCGCCGGGGTGGGGGGGAGGCCCCAGATGCACCCGCAGATGCTGCAGCAGATGATGGGGATGATGTGGCAGGGAGGGATGCAGGGGGGGATGCAGCACGGTATGCATCCCTGGATGCAGGGGGGCATGCAGGGGTCACCGGGAGGGGACACGGTATATCGTTCCTCGCTTGATTTTTTGACGGCTTCGTCTCACACGTCGACCCCAGTAGAGACGCAGTTCACTGGCGATGACCTTCTGTCATTGCATGATATGGGGATCGATCTCGGGGATCCAGATTCTCCCGTTCCAGCGAGGCGGGCCGCGCCGAAGAAGAAGACGAGGGGGAAGGCCAAGGCGGTCGGCGAGTCATCGCAGCCCGCTGTTGACGAAACCCCTGGCCGGAGAAAATGGATGGAGGATGAGTATGCCGGGGTGGCCAGGGGTGGTTGGAGGTGTGCGACGATCCGCTGGTTGCGAACAACCAGCGGGTTGTCAACATGTGGGCGAAGATCAGAGCTGCCTATAGGAGGCATTGCCCGCACGGGAAGGACTTCAGCGGGGAGGAGGTCCGGAAGGGGTGGGAGCGCATCAGGGCCGCGGTGGGCCGTTTTGCGAATTTGTACGCCAACGCCCTCCGTCAGCTCAGTAGTGGGCAGAATGAGGACGACGCCCGGAGGATAGCCGAGAGTCAGTTCCCCTTGGCGGGGAAGTATAAGGAGTTCACCTTCTGGGAGTGCTTCTTGTTGCTGAAGGACTCCGAGAAGTTCCGGGCGGGGTGCGACGCTGGGTGGCCGAAGAAGCAGAGGTTGAACTATTCCGGCGACTACAGCGGCAGCAGCGGCGGATCCCACGATCTCCCCCCGGATGCCGAGGAGTTTCCATCCCATCCTTCATTTGCTGGTCGCCCTCGCCCGGTGGGACAAAAGCGGGCGCAACGGGCTGCGAGGGAAGGATCCCCCCTATCGCCCCATGAGGTCCAGTCCTCTGCCCTCCCACCCGCCCCACTCGAGTACACTCTCCATTCGCGTAACCATACACGGGATCAGATGTACAAGGTCTTCCAAATATGAGTTTAATTGAAGATAGAAAAGATGGATATAAGTATTAAATGGAGAGAGAGAGAGAGAAAGAGAGAGAGTCAAATATTTTAATTGGAGATGAAAAAAGTGGTTGAGTGTATAAATTGGAGGGAGAAGGAGTTCAAAAATAGAAATGTGTAATCTTATTTTGAACAAAGAGAAAAGAAAAGTGTGTCATCTTACTTGGATGGAGTGAGTGTTCACATTTGGGACAAACTAAGAGCATCTCCAATGCAAATAGGTCAGCCATAGGCCAGCCACTCTCTCTCTTTGCCATGTCAGCAGCACTAAAAATCCACCTGCCACATCTATATTTAGGCCAGCCATAGACCAGCCGCAAAAAAATAATTCAAAAAATACTACATTTACGGAATTAAAATTACGATTAAATTACGGAATTAAATTTACGAGACATATACGGGAAAATTCATTAATTGTATTAAAAAAGGTACATAGATAAAAAAAAATACATAATAAAGAAAAAAAACTATTGCATTGTCGGCAAATTCCTTGAAGTCGGCAAATTCCTTGAGGCGGTCGGCTTCATCGAGAGGTACCCCACGTCGTACGCTAGGGGTGGCCGTTCCGTGGCTTAGACCGGCTTCATCGTCATTGGCCTAACTAGTCAGTTGTACGCCTTCGTCTTCGACGATCATGTTGTGCAGGATAATGCAGGCGTACATTATTTGGGAAACGCATCTGACATCCCACAAACGTATTGGACCCTTAATTGCCGCCCATCGAGACTGGAGCACACCAAATGCGCGCTCCACGTCCTTGCCCGCCGACTCCTGTCATTCCGCAAAGTAGGCCTTCCTTTCATCACTTGCGTGCCTGATCGTCTTCACAAAGACAGGCCACCTAGGGTATATCTCATCCGCCAAGTAGTAGCCCATATCATGCCGGTTGCCGTTGGCCACAAATGAGGCGGCTGGACCGACGCCTTGACACTTCTCGTTGAAGAGGGGCGACGAGTTCAGGACTTTGAGGTCGTTGTTCGACCCGGCTATCCTAAAATACGCATGCCAGATCCACAGCCGGTAATCAGCTACGACCTCGAGGATCATCGTGGGATTCTTTGACTTGTAGCCGATCGTGTAGGCCCCCTTCCAGGCAGTCGGACAGTTCTTCCACTCCCAATGCATACAATTTATGCTGCCTAACATCCCAGGGAACCCATGCTTCTCCCCGTGCATCTGCATCAAATTCTGACAATCTTCGGGAGTAGGGCTTCGAAGGTACTGCTCTCCGAAAATGTTTATCACGCCCTCACAGAAATACTTCAGACATTCCAGGGCTGTCGACTCACTGATGTGTAGGTACTCATCCCACATGTCTGTCGTGCCTCCGTAGGCCTACTGCCTGATTGCCGCCGTGCACTTTTGACGGGTCTGCCAACCGCATCGTGCAAGAAGCGGAAACACAGATATCGACGCTCCAAAGCGTCAACGATACGCATAAACAACTCCCTGCGCATTCTGAAACGCCATCGGAACATGGTTGTGGGAAACCGCGGGTTCTCCGAAAAGTAGTCGTCATACAGCCGCTGATGTGCAGCTACGTGATCCCGATCAATCACTGCTCGGCGGTGGATAACCCGTGGAGGGCGAGGTATCGCCTGCTGTTCCACCCTAAGCATGTACCGCTCCATCTCGTGGTTCATGTAGGCATTCATAGCCTCGTTCATCCTCCGTTCGTACTCCTCAGCATCCCCACCACTACCACCACTGCTACCACCCGCGTTACTCATCGCTCGATGATGCTCTTGTAAAGAAAGTTAGAGAGAGAGAAAACTCGTTAAAACAAGTGGTGCAAATGAAAATGAAACTAAAATCGCATTTATATAGGTTTAAAAAAAAAAATCAAAAATCGGCGCTGGCTGATCGCTGGCCGATCGGGCCGCCACAATGGCGGCCAGCGCCACGCCACCGGCCAGCTCACGCCGAAAATTTTGCTGATTTGCCGCTCACCTACTCCAATGATTCGGCTAGCCGACCGGCTAGCGACGCGGATCGGCTAGCCGGTTGGCTAGCCGACATTAGAGATGCTCTAAAAAGAAAAGTATGTCATCTTAGTTGGGAAAAAGGGAATATGATGAATAGTACTCCCTTTATCGGTTACTGGTCAGTTTTAAGGGGCTTAAATATATAATATGCGCAATTTAGTTGCTAAGAGTGCAGGAAAAGGGTCTAAAGTCATGCAACGGGTGCCGAAGGTAAACCAAGTGAAAAGAAGCAAAAAGGTGCAAACTGGTCAGTAGACTACACCGTGGAGTTAGAGCACATAAGGAGGATGGCTTCATCGGTGGATCTAGGTGGGCTCGGGGGGTCGGCCGACCTCACCATTGTTCCCGGAGAATAGCCGGATAATTCCCTTCCTTAGCTGCCGACCCCACGCCGCCGAAGTTCTGCCCTAGGCAGCAATGGCAGCAAACCTGTCGCCGCCTCCTCCGAGAAGAAGAAGACGCAGATTCCGCCGCCTCTGGAGAAGAAGAAGACGCAAATTGCCAAATTCCAATACTTTAAAATTTGGGCTTTACAAATGGGCTTGCCTTGTATTAATTGATACCATAATTAAATAAACCCAACTTCCAATAATTTTAACATATAGAGAATGCAAAAGATTTGTTAACTTGTGGTACATACTTGGCGAATTTTATAACATGAAAAGTAAACCCTTTCATTCTCTACTCAAAATTTATATCAAAGAGAATTTCAAACTTTAGGCTTTAGGGGTTTTGTGCTACGAATAAAATTTTGAAGGAATTTTTTAGCAATTGGCGTCAACAATATTTTTAGAGAGTTTCTTGTATCATATCACTTATTGAGGTATTTAAAATCATCATTCAAGTTTAAGTTGGTATTATTATTTGTTTTTTTTTTTTTTTTCTGTTTTTACAATTCACATTACATGCTACAAAATTAATCAATAATTATTATATTCTCTAATTTTAGTAGATATAGCAATAATCTTTGCAGCTTTGCTTAATTGATTTTGTTTACCTTGTCCAAGATTAGATTAGAAAGTTTCATAGTATATGATAATTAATTTAATATAAATTTTAATTGTGTTACATTGTTTTTAGGTTAATGGATAAATTTCTGAAGATCGAGTTTCTATCCGTTCTTCAAGTGCTAATGTTGAGCAAGAACCAAAACAATTGGAAAATCATGTGGTAGTTGAAAATAATCTGGACAAGATTGATATTGATAAAGAGAAAATTAAAGCCAACCCCGGATTACGAGACCCTATAGATAGTTTTGATGTGAATATTCGTGATCGAATTCGTAGAGAATATGTTGCCAAAGGTCCTTGCCAACCAAAAAGCCATGACTTTCCAAAAAAACAATATGCGTATTGTTTTTGGTGTTTTCTTTTCAAATGTGGTTATTTAGCAACAAGAGATGAAGCATTTGTTAGTGGTGGTTTCTCTAATTGTAAGAAGGCTAATGAAAGATTTAGAGCTCATGTTGGGTCAATCGGTAGTGCACACCACAAAGCTAGAATTGAATATGAAAATTTTGTAAATCAAAAGCAGAGGGTGACTTATATTGTTAGTAGAGTTGGTTCAAAACAAGAGAAGGAATATAGGATTCGTTTGACTGCAACTCTTGATGTTATTCGATTCCTTTTGAATCAAGGTTTGGATTTTAGAGGACATGATGAGACATCAACTTCTTCAAATAGGGGAAACTTTCTGGAGTTATTATATTGGTATAGTTTAAGGAATGATGAAGTTGGTCAAGTTGTATTGAAGAATGCTCCCAGAAATAATTAAATGATTGCTCCATCAATTCAAAAAGAAATGGTTAATGCGTGTGCAGTTGAAACTACAGTTGAAATAATGTAGGAACTTGGTGATGGATTATTTTCCATAATAGTTAATGAGTCTCGAGATTTCTCGGTGAAGGAGCAAATGACTATTGTTATTAGATACGTGAACAAAAATGGAGAGATAATAGAAAGATTTTTAGCTTAGTTTATGTTAAAGAGACTTCATCAAGATGTTTGAAAATGACAATTGATATTTTTATTTCTAAGTTGGAATTATCTTTATCAAGATTGAGAGGTCAGGGATATGATGGGACTTAAAATATGGGGGGTGAATTTAATGGACTTAAAGCACTTATTTTAAAAGAATATCAATCGGCATGGTATGTCCATTGTTTTGCCCATCAGCTTCAATTGGTATGTGTGGCGGTATGTAAGGCAAATTGACATGTTTCTGACTTTTTCGGATATCTTAGCCCGATTGTTACAGTATGTGGATCTTCTTACAAAAGGGCAGATAAACTCCGACAAATTGAATATGAAAGAATGGTTGAAAGGATTGAGAAAGGGGAAATCACTTCAGGTAAAGGTCTAAATCAAGAAACTTCTTTGCATAGACCGGGTGACACTCGATGGGGATCTCATTATATTACTCTAACTCGTCTTGCATCTATGTGGCCCTCGATAGTCACAGTACTTGAAATAGTATTTGAAGATGGGGTTGATCAAGAAACAAGTGGCCTAAAGGGTTGCTTCAAAAGATGGAAAACTTTGATTTTGTGTTTCACATGATGTTGATGAAACATTTGTTGGGTATGATTGATCCACTATCTTGTGTGCTGCAATACAGAGATCAAAATATTCTGAATGCAATAAATTTGATAGTGACTGTGAAAGAGGACTTGCAAGCATTTCGAGAATCTGGATAGGATGATTTCTTGCAAGAAGTGGAAGCATTTTGCCGGACAAATGAAATTGATGTTCCTAACATGGATAAAATTGTTCCAAGACGAATTCGTATGAAGAATGATGGAAAAAGTATTACAAACTATCATTATTATCATGTTGAAATTTTTTATCAGGTATTTTTGATAACTAATATTCTTATTTATTTAAACTTTGATATTAACTCCTAATATATTTTTTTCACAATCAGGTTATTAACTTAATTAGTCAAGAAATGAGGAATCGTTTTTCTGAGTCCAAGAAATCATTTCTCCAATTTCTTGAGTGTATGGCATGTCTTGATCCAAGAAATCATTTCTCCAATTCCAATGCCGATAAACTTGTTCATCTTACCACGCTTTATCCGGAAGACTTTTCATCCATGGAGCTTAACTTGTTAACTAAACAACTTCAAAGTTTCGTGAGTGATGAAAGAAGAGATACACGTTTTTAAGATGTTGAAGATTTGAGAACTCTTTCAAAGAAGATGGTTGAAACGATGAAAGATAAGATTTTTCAATTGGTTTATCGATTGATAAACTTGGTCTTACTTTTACCAGTAGCTACAACATCCGTTGAAAGAGTGTTTTCTGCAATGAAATTTATGAAGTCAGAGCTGAGAAATAGGATGGGAGATGACTGGTTGGACGACAGTTTGACGGTATATAGTGAGAATGAGGTCTTTGCAACTATTCCCAATGAAAGGATTTTGAGTCATTTTCAGAAAATGGATACTCGAAGAAGCCAACTATCTCGCATAGCATAAGATTGTGGTATTTATACTTTTATGTATTTTTGTTTAGAGATATTTATTAAAATATTATATTTATAATCTTGATCGGTTCGACCCCACAATTTTTTATTCCGCACTTAGATGATTGGCTCCTGATTGGAATATGTCTCCTAATTCCACAAGGGGTATTGATAAGGCTCGTTTCATGCATCGGTTTAGGGTTGAAATTCTGTGCATTTGGGGCGCTAATATGCGTTTATGAGTTCAGGTGCGTAGTAAATCTGCTGGACCTAGGAGTTGCTGTTACCTGACTTGGCAGATGCAAAAGAGATGAAATTGAAGAAAAAATCAGAAGTCGTCATTCGGACCTGGGAGAATCAAAAGTTGGCGACAGGAGCAGAATGGAACGAGAGCAGATTATTTTAAAGAGACTTACTCAAGGGCAAGAGCGTAAAATCACCAGAGGGATACCCTAGGGATCAAAGCCTCACATATATAAGGAGCTCAACCTTGAAGAGCAAGACAACCACTACTACACTTTCCTAGCTCTAGCTTTCGTTCCATGCTTTAGTTCCACACTTCAAATTTCTCATTTCTACTGTTGCGCACTTGGAAATGGAGGATTCTGGCCACCGTGGTTCTCATCATCGTTGTTATTTTGCTGTGTAACACCACCTTGTGAAGGCGAAGAAACAATCTTTACTTGCTTACGTTTAGTACTTGTTGGTTTTTAAGTTCGCAACTCTAGTTTCTGACTTTGATCTACTGGATTCACACCTATTTCTAGTTATTATGGAAGTTTATGTTTGCTTTTGGTGGGATATCGCTGAGTTTATGTTTATCTCTTGCTTTTAGCTTTCGTTCTTGTTTATTATTGGATGTTTGGAGCTGAAATATGTTGGTTTGTTGATGGAGGCTGGGGATTTGCGTATGGAGATGTTTGGATTTGTTGAATCGTGGTGTTTTTGAGTTGGAATTTCACGTAATTGGTGTTTGCTGTTTACGTTGTGCATTATCATGGCTGTTTACTTTCTGTTTCTGCATCCTTTAGGTCCAGTAGCGTAGATCTGTTAGTTTAGGCTTTAATTTCTCGTTTTAAGTCTAGATCTAAAGTTTGCTATGTTTTCATGGTGTTTAATACTCTGTTTTATCTGCTATTCTCGTTTGATTCCCGAAGAAGATGAAGTTGTTGGTAGTTAGAACCAGATCTGCTTTATGTCAGTACTTTTCAGCATGTACTTTGCTTTTTCTGCATGTCCCCTAGACCGTGTCAGTACGATCTGCTTTGTCTCTTTTACTTTTCTTCATGCTTTTCCAGACCCTGGTAGTTTAAGGAAACTTGTCTCTACTTTTCACTTTATGCTTGTCTGTCCAAATTAGGAAAGTCTGTCTAGTTAAGTTTACTCCAGTTGTCTTAGAACTTTAAAATATCTCAGTTTCTCCAAGTCATGTATGTTTCGTACGCTTTCGTTTCTTAGACCCAGTAGGTAGAGTAAAATTTTTAACATCTCTCAGACCCAGTAGTTTTAAGTTCTCGACCCACAAAATTGTGTGGCAGCAGCCAACCCCTTTTCCCAAAACATCCTCGAATGCAGTTTCGTAACACCTTCGTCCTCGTGGGATCGATCCTTTAATTCCCTGTGCTAAGTTGTAGTATAGTGGGTTGAGGTTTTTGAAGGAATAGAGTGCACCCAACGACCCCTTTCTGATAGTTTCATGATCTTCTAACCTCTGAAGCCTAGTCGAATCCTCATGGATGTGTTGGGGTTTGTATACTAAAAGATGCTTCGAGCGTACATGCCTTTGTACAGTCAGCTTGTGCAAGTATACGAGAAACGCCACATCCACTTGTTTACCTATTTATGAGAATAAATAATATAATATAAATGGTTTATTATTGAAATATGATAAACAAGTCTAAGGCTTTTTACTAAGAAGGTCAAGTAGGGAAATTCGATGAATATCCTCATGAGTTTTCCAGTAGGGGACTTGGCCAGATCTAGTAAGAAGAAAAACGTATTCACAACCTAGATAGGCTTTGGCTACCTATTGGAACGGTTGCGGTGTTTGTGATAATTCTCTCTTACCTAAGATGAGATTAGTAACACCGGTGTGGTAAAGCACTGAAAGGATCTAATCCGAAATGTATTCTTTATTGCTATCTACTGAAAGAATATTTCAAGAAAGTTTAGTATTTTCTAGTCTATGATATTAATATCAATATTGTTTATTCAATCAAACGCCACTTTGACTTATCAATATGTGAGAGTTTGTACGTAACTCAAGTTCATGATATCTTGGGTGGTAGTAATTGAATAACATGAAGGTATTGGAATATTATTTCATAGAATTCGCGTGCCCAGTGTGGTATGATTAAATCCCTAAAAGGGGTGATCCCCAAGAGGTGTTTGAAAGAGGAATTTATTATTCAGAAAACTGCGCAGTTGGAATTTATTCCACGAATAATAAATAAAGTTTCAAACTAGAAAAACTCTTTGGAGAATTAATTTAATTCTAGTCACATAGCAGACAAAAGAATTAAATTGATGGATCAAGATAATCTTAAACGCGGGAAATATTATAAAATAAAATGTACCCAAGTTATTTGTAATTTGGTGATTTAAGTGGGAGTGCAATATTATTCTTTAGTGGAATAAAATAATATTCCATTGATAATATATTAAATCATGGGTCATTTGATTTAATTAGCAATTTATCTAATGGGTGAGCCCAACACTTAAGTCATTCCATGGATCCCCAACCTAGCCCAACAAAGTCCATTATAAATAGTGATGAGATGTGGAAACCCTAGCACTCCACAAGTCACCTCTCTCAACCCTAACCCTAGCCGCCACTAGCGTGGCTTCTCTCTCCCTTATTTTTGTCTTGATTTTCGAGCCTCCAAGTAATAGGGAGCTAGGGTTTTTGGTTTGATCTTGTCTTGTTCATTCTAATCCATAGAATTGAATCGAGATAGATAGTTTGGTGTAGTGTTCCTCCTAGATCTCATCAAGACTATTTTGATTATCTAAGATCCGCCCACACGGATGGAGAATCAAGGACTAGGGAATAGGTTGGAAGATTCACGGTCGATAAACCAAGGATCTCCGGGTGGTGCAGCTAGCAACTTCGATCCTATGATGGATCAAGAAGAGGTAACAATCGAATCTACATCAAATTGCATGATTATGTGTTTATTTGATGTTATATCTATAGATCTATGAACATTGCATGAAATTGGAGTTGAATGCATAATCACCTAAATAGATCCGTCTAGGACCTGTTTGGTTTCCGTGTCTTCCGCTGCGGTAGTCCCAACAGGATGTTAGAATGGAGCAGCTGGAGAAGACTATTCTAACCGCCCTGGGGAAGAACGACTCACCGAGTCCAACAGATAAAGAAAAACAAGCACTGGGTCCATATGATGGTTACAATTATTGCGGATCTCAAGGAGGGATGGATTGTCCAGCCCATATAAATGTTGTAGGAAATTGGAACCAAAATAATCAAGGCAGTAATTGGAACCAATGGAAAATTAAAGACGCTCCATGGAGGGACAATCCATGCTTCAGGTGGTCCGATGGGAATCAAAACCCTCAACTCCAGATTACTAACTCAGAAGGAAACCAAGGGAACCAATCCAACTGGTCCGGAAGGAATCAAGAGGGAAGCTCATATGTACCCCCACACCAGAGGAACAACAACTATCAGGGACCAGGGAATCAGTACAATAATAACCAAGGAGGTCAAGGAAACTTTCGCTCGCATCAAGGGGGTGGACCAAATCATGGTCAAGGGCCAAGTGGCAGTCAACCGAACTCCAGGACCCAGAGGAATCTGGATGATATGGTCCATGACCTAGTAATTTCTCAACAGCACATGCAGAACAACTTATTGGCAAATAATGATGTAGTCCACAAGCTTCAGGATGCTCAGCAGGAACACAAAGCCGCGATGGATCTGATGTCAAAGCAATTATCTCAGATCGCGACATCCTTGAGCGACATGCGAGGAAATGAAGGGAGGATTCCAGCCTCAGTAAAGCCACCAGAAAGGGCAAACATCAGCCAGGTTACCCTGAGATCCGGGAAAGTGTATGAAGGACCCAAGCTGAAGGTAAATGATGAAATGCCAATACCTATGAGTGAGGATGTTATCCACCCGGTCCAGCAAAAAGAAGAAGTTAGAGCAGAGGATGATATCCAAGCCGGTGATTTGGGAGGACCGTTACCTCGGATGGCTGACCCATTCTTCTTAGACCCGGAGCCTGAGGTAGAAACTGAAAAAGAGAAAGGAGAGGCGGAAGAGCCCTCTAAGGAAGATCCAACCAACGCAACAAAGAGGATTAAACCTTTTCCCTACCGAGGGGATGCCAAGAAGAAAAAGGACAACCCCGTGGATTTCATGGAGATCTTTGGAAAGCTGGAGATCAATCTCCCGTTCCTGTAGGCTATGTCGCTGCCCCCGTTCAGCAAATTTATTAAGGAGTTCATTGCGGGCAAGGCAAAATCTGATGGAAAGATCGTGATCGGGGAGAATGTATCTGCAGTAATTCAGAAGAGGATAATGCCGTCGAAGCAAACTGACCCAGGTATGTTTACCTTACCTATCATATAGGAGGTGTTAGAGTCGAGCAAGAATGACTGATACGAAAGTGGTAATCCAGTTAGCTGATAGATCATGCATTAGCCCTGAAGGAGTATTAGAAAATGTGATAGTGAAAGTTCATGATTTTCTATACCCTGCCGATTTCCATGTGATTAAAATGAGTGACAACGAAACTGATGAGTCTAGTGGCGTACTTTTAGGAAGACCATTTTTGAGGACCGCTAAGACTATAATTGACGTTTTTGATGGCACCATCTGTTTAGATTATAATGGGGAGAAATTCACTTTTAGCATTGATGAAGCTATGAGGAAACCACTTGACGTGGAAAACCTCCATTTTGTTGATGAGATTAACCCCCTGATCCAGGAGTTTCTTGAGACCGAACTATTGCAGGAACAAGCTGATACATCAGAGATGATAGAATCTATGAGGAAAGAAGTTGCAGGATGGTGTGAAGTAGTTATTAAACAAGGGCTATCTGATGAAGAAATCACAAAGGAAATAATGGACTTCTGTGGCGAGGCAGGATCCCCTGGGTCCAAGGGATCAGTCCAACTGGCCAGTGTGGAAAAGTTGCCAGAGTTGGACGAGCTGGTCAAGAAAGGTATGGAGAGAAATCCGTTGCCACCTGAAGTACCCCCTCCGAAGAAAGAGTTGAAGAACCTTCCTCCGGGTCTGAAGTATACCTACTTAGGCGAAGGCGAATCTCTGCCTGTCATAATCAACAGCCTTCTGACCCCTGCAGGAAGTCAAGCTATTGGAAGTGCTGGGGAGGAACCAGAAAGCAATAGGGTGGACTCTATCTAACCTAGTGGGGATCAGCCTCGATCTATGTATGCACCACATCCGTTTGGAAGAAGGAGCCAAGGCACACCGGGATCTCCAGAGGAAACTCAACCCCAACATGAGAGAGGAAGTATTAAAGGAAGTATTGAAGCTGATGGCCTTGGGAATCATATACTCCATTCCAGATAGTGAGTGGGTGAGTCCTGTCCACATGGTGCCGAAGAAATCCGGAATACAAGTAGTCAAGAATGACCGCAACGAGCTTGTGCCCACAAGGTTGGTCACGGGGTGGAGAATGTGCATAGACTACAGGAAACTTAATGCGGCCACACGGAAGGATCATTTCCCACTACCCTTCATCGACCAAATGCTGGAGAGGTTGGCGGGAAAGCAATATTTCTGCTTTCTAGATGGCTACAGTGGATACTTCTGAATCTATGTCAATCCGGAGGATCAGGAGAAAACTACATTTACCTGCCCCTTTGGAACATACGCCTACCGGAGAATGCCTTTTGGTCTGTGCAATGCACCTGGGACATTTCAGCGATGCATGATGAGCATTTTCTCGGATCTACTGGAGGACTGCATAGAAATCTTTATGGATGATTTCACCGTATATGGAGATTCTTTCGAGACTTGCCTGGGGCATCTGGATGTCGTTTTGGAGAGATGCAGGAAGAAGAACCTAGTGCTAAACTATGAGAAATGCCACTTTATGGTCAAGGAGGGGATAGTACTGGGGCATGTTGTATCTGAGAGGGGCATCGAGGTAGATCAAGCAAAGGTGGAGGTAATCTCTAAGCTTCCACACCCAACGAATCAGAAGGAAATTCGAGGATTCTTGGGGCATGCAGGGTTCTACCGAAGGTTCATTAAGGACTTCGCAAAAATTGTCCAGCCCCTGACAAGACTTCTCCAGAATGATATGGAGTTTGAGTTTGATGATAAATATAAAAAAGCCTTCCAGCTACTCAAGGATCGTCTGGTCACAGCTCCGATAATCTACTCGCCCAACTGGGATTACCCCTTCGAGGTAATGTGCGACGCAAGTGACTTTGCAATAGGAGCAGTGTTGGGCCAGAGGATCGAAGGAAAAAGTTATGTCATATTTTATGCCTCGAAGACGCTGAACCAGGCCCAGAAGAACTATGACACCATCGAGAAGGAAATGTTGGTTGTGGTGTACTCATTTGAAAAATTCTGACCATATCTACTGGGGTCGAGGGCAATAGTGTTCACTGACCATGCAGCCATTAAATATCTCCTAGCCAAGAAGGAATCCAAGCCAAGGCTAATCAGATGGGTGTTACTATTGCAAGATTTCGACTGGGAAGTCAGAGATAAGAGAGGGACCGAGAATAGAGTGGCTGACCATTTAAGCAGGATTACCCAAGGAGAAGATGAGGAAGCCGTACCCGATGCTTTTCCCGAAGAGCACGTGTATTACTTAGGGAGATCCGCTAGACCGATCAGATGGGTAGCAGGGTTAGCATTAACTGGGCCCGAGGAGTCAGAGAAACGGAAAGGAAAACCGAATGACGAGCCTTGGTTCGCGGACCTGGCAAATTATATAGTTACCGGAGAGCTACCTGCCACACAAGAAATCACTAGGGCCCAGAGGATGAAAATTAAAAGTGAATCCAAGTACTACTTTTGGGATGACCCATACCTCTGGAAGATGGGTCCAGATCAAGTGATAAGAAGGTGTATTCCAGAGTGGGAGAAAAGAGACGTGCTAAACCATTGCAATGCACTAGCGTGTGGTGGCCATTTCAGCCCAAGGAAAACGGCAAGGAAAGTTCTGGATAGCGGTTTCTACTGGCCTTCGCTGAATAGGGATGCTTATGAGTTCTGCCAGAATTGCAATAGGTGCCAACTGACCGGAGGGATTTCTATGAGAGATGAGATGTCGCAGACTCCTATAATAGTCTGCGAGATCTTTGATGTTTGGGGCATGGACTTCATGGGCACATTTCCATCTTCATATGGAAATACGTATATATTGGTTGCTGTGGATTATGTGTCCAAATGGATAGAGGCCAAGGCTACAAGTTCAAGCGACGCGAAGGAAGTTTCAAAGTTTCTAAAGGCCAATATATTCAACCGATATGGCGTGCCCCGAGCGATCATCTCAGACCAAGGGACTCATTTCTGTAATAGGACGATTGAAGCATTGATGAGAAAATATGGAGTCCACCATCGGTTATCTACCTCGTATCATCCCCAGTCAAATGGGCAGGCCGAAATCTCAAATCGAGAGATCAAGGGCATCCTAGAGAAGACGGTGAATACCTCGAGGAAGGACTGGAGCAAGTGTCTGGGTGATGCCCTCTGGGCCTATAGAACAGCTTACAAGACACCAATAGGAATGTCACCCTACAGATTGGTATTTGGAAAAATGTGCCACCTGCCCGTGGAGATAGAGCACAAAGCGTATTGGGCAGTCAAGGAAATGAATATGAAGGCTCATGCATGTGAGGAAGAGATGAAGATGCAACTGCAGGAGCTAGAGGAACTGGGGCTGGAGTCATATGATTCAACCATGTGGTATAAGGAGAGGACCAAACTCTGGCACGACAAAAACCTTCGGGTCAAGGAGCTGCAGGTCGGGCAGAAAGTACTCCTTTTTCAGTCAAAGCTCAAGCTCATGCCTGGAAAGCTGAAGTCCAAGTGGATAGGGCCTTACACAATCGTTGGCATTCGAGCGCATGGAGCAGTGGAAATTCAGGGAGTCAATGCTAACTCTGTTCCTTTCCTTGTTAATGGTCATAGAGTGAAAGTGTTTAGGGATAGCTCGGAGTTGTGTGAAGTGGAAGAAATTCCACTCCACACACCTTCCACTATTGCCTAGTAAGCCATGTTTAAATATTCTACGGGAATTACTGGGTCAGGTAGATAGGGTAAAATTTTTGATCAGCTGACTGGACCAGTTAATTCCCAAGAATATTTAAACATTTAGGTGTAAATAACATGAATAAGTTTTTTTTATGAAATACAAAATATATATATATATATAGAGTCCCATTATCCACAAATCCACTCTTAAAGACCGAACCACCGAACCCTACCAAATTAGGGCTTTTAGATCTAGTTTTTTATGGATAAGATACATAAATTTATAAATTATTTTCGCCTTCATCACGAGCCTATTTTAATTCATCTGAAGGTAAATAAGTCATACTAACATGTTACGAAGATTTAACTTCGTTCCAGAATATATTACTTCATTCTAGTAGGTTATTACTTCATTATAGTAGGTTTTTACTTCATTCTAGTACGTAAATGTGGTTTCGCCGTCGCGTGCCGTTATTTCTCTCTACAATATCTATCACCAACGCCATGGCGCTAATATGGTTTAATAAACACATGGAATAATGTAATAAATTATTGGAATGAAGGATGTGTAGAAGCATTTGAAGTACAGAATGAAGTAATAAACCTATATAATGAAGTAAAATGGGCTTGTAATGAAGCCGAAAAAAATTTCACAGCAGCACATCTCATCAAAAAAACTAGATCTAATGGCCCAGATTTGGTCTCTAGTTCGGTCTTTAAAATTAGTTCAACATTGATCACAACTCTCTCTCTCTCTCTCTCTCTCTATATATATATATATATATATATATATATATATATATATAGGGTTTTGATCTATGAAGACCAGATTTAAATACAGAAACGCAGAACGCGGTCATACGTAGGGCATTTTTAGGTCATAGTTAGTTTATTTTTAGGTCATGCTAACAAAGCATGACCTAAAATGATCTTAGCATGACATAAACCCAAATCTTATAATATGACCTAAAACTGCTTAATTATGACCTTCCGTGTTTTGGGTTAATTATTGACCATTAGATCATCTAATCCTAGGGCCAAGATTTGGGCTGCATTTCTGGATTTAAACACATACTTGTTTTGATCATCTCCCTATATATATATATATATATATAGGAATGTGATCAGGTCCATAAGTGAAATTCTGTCAAAAATCAAAGCAAATCTCAGCCATTGGATCCTGTAATGTAACCGCTAGATTAGTGTCACGTGGCACCTAATAATGTAGATTGTGTAGTCTAATAATGTAGCTTGGCTAATAATGTAACAGCTGTAGTCTAACAATGTAGATTGTGCAGTCTAATAATGTAGCCTAGTTAATAATGTAACGCTTTTAGTGCAATAATGTATCTCGGGTATTATGATCACAACCATCTAATCTGAGGATCCAAGGGCTGAGATTTGCTTTGATATTTGACAGGATTTGCCTTATGGACCATAGTGCGCCCCTATATATATATATATATATATATATATATATATATATAGGGTTTTGATCTATGAAGACCAGATTTAAATACAGAAATACAGAACACGGTCATACGTAGGACATTTTTAGGTCATAGTTAGTTTATTTTTAGGTCATGCTTTGTTAGCATGACCTAAAATGATCTAAACATGACATAAACCCAAATATTATAATATGACCTAAAACTACTTAATTATGACCTTCCGTGTTTTAGGTTAATTATTGACCATTAGATCATCTAATCCTAGGGCCAAGATTTGGGCTGCATTTCTGGATTTAAATGCATTCTTATTTTGATCATCTCCCTATATATATATATATATATATATATATATATATACTTATAAAACCCAAAAAAGATTTTTGAAATTCTGAGCGTCTGAGGAAATGCATAAATTTGAAAAGCTTATCTCTTTGACCTAGACGTTCAGCAAATTTCGTTTTTTTACTAAGTGTTTAAGATTACCCGGTCAGAGGGAAGTGAGGAAAATCAGGGGGAAGTTTGAATTTTGAAATTCAAAAAGCTGGCGACCGTTCGCCTGCAGCCAATCATGATATTCTTTTTTTATATATATTATTTTATTTTATTTTCCTTTTATTCCTTTTATTTTCTTTTTCCTAAAATAACTTCCCTTAAAAAAAACTAATTAACTTCCCTCACCTAAAATTATTCTCTCACAACTCCCAATTCACAAACTCTTTTCTTTTCTCTCTGCAGTTCGAGAACCACCACCATTACCGTAAATCACCGCCGAAAAAAAAACACCGCCGTAGACAAAGATGCAGGGAAATCCGGCGACGCACACAACCCGCGAAAAAACCCACCTAAACAAAGAGCCAAAAAGGCGGCAACGGAGGCGACGAGTTCGACCCCCGCGGCCGAGAAACCACCATCACCGCCGCCAGATAAAGATCCAGCACCCATACTACCCGAAGTTCCACCACAACCCATGCCGACCGAAGTTCAACCACAATAGGACATCGGCCAAGACCGCCCCGCCGCTGAAATTATGCCCGCCGAGGCGGAATCCGATGACGAAGATCTAGACGAAGAGGAGGTCATACAAGAATTCATGAAGAAATATGGAAAGAAGCCGAAGGAGAGCAAGTTCTTCGCCAAGATGTCGGAGGCATGCCGGAAACAAGAAGAGGTAATTCCTGCCCTAACCCCACTTACAATTCCACCAAGGCCCAAAACCTTAATCGAAACACCCACTGCACAAGCCTTACCCACACACCCAGGAAACCCCCAATTTTACCTGAAACCCTAACCCAAGAGACGAACCCCCCACACACTATTCCTCAAGCAGAAACTGAGCCCCATGCCAAACCCTCTGTAAATAAAGAAGAAACTGATGCTGAGGAGGGTGATAGGATGGATATGGAGGAATCAGAGAGAGAGGAGGGAGGGGGTAGTCTAGGTGAGCAAGAAGAAACACCGGATGTAGAGGCCGCTGGGTCAGGGGACGAAGGGGAAAAAGAGGAGGGTATAGATGGTGGGGAGGATGATGAAGCAGAGGTAGTGGGTCAAGAAGAAACAGGGGATGTGGAAGAGACTGAGGAACAGGGTGTAGAGGAAACTGTGGATGGCAAGAAGGGTAGTGAGGGTAGAGAGGGTGAAGAAGGTGAGGCTAGTGTTGATGAGAAGGCTGAAAAGGATGGTGGGGATGTTGATGAGGAAGTGGCTGAGAAAGAGACAGAGGAAGCTTACGAGGAGAAAGTTGAGAAGGAAGAGGGGCGAAACGGCAGTGGATAAGATGCCGAGAATGCGTGTGAAGAAATAGAGACTGACATCGTCGTGGTGGACGATACAACTACTGATGCCCAAGTGACTCCGACGGATGAGAGGATGACAAGGAGGCAATCCCGTCGTAATAAGAAGCAAGTGGATGAGGCAGAGGCAGGCAGGCCCAAGCGCGTGAGGCTGGAGGACATAGAGGAGACAGGGGATGATATCCCCCTGGTCCAAGAAACTTTGCCAGCCGAGGAGGAGATCTCTCCGGGAGCCCTGGAGACGAGATATGAGGCGGAAAGGAAAAGGAAGGGGAAGCATGCTGCTAAGCGCCAAAAGAAGAAATCTCGCCCCGCGAAAACCACTGTGGTGATTAGCGAGCCAGAGGCGATCCGTGTGTCGTTTTCCCATCAGACTGAAGAAGAGGAGGCTGAGATACCAGCCGTGGAGGAAAGCCCGTTTGAAACAATGGAGGTCCTTGTGACCAAGAGGTTGTTGGAGGCGATGGTCCAGTTTGAGGACCCAAAGCTGCAAAAGGCATGTGATGGCCGAGCCACGAGTGGGAAGTCGGCGAAATCCGGAAAGAAGTTGTGCCTCTCGGACCTGGAGGATCTGGGAGTGGAGAAGAAGTTCATCTCCTACTTCAAAAGCATCGGGTTTGAGTGGCTTCTCAACCACAGCAACGCGGAGGTACCAGTGGCTCTGGCAAAGGAGTTCTTCACGTCCTTCAAGTTCAAACAATCTACAGATCTCGATGCAGACACAATCTCCTTCAGGCTGTTCAATGAGGAGATGGAGCTGAGTATAAGGGAGTGGTCGTTGAGACTGGGACTACTCACACCTGAGGAGGAGGAAGAAGGAGCGTGGAACGAGAGACAGATCGGCGCACCCAAGTATACATCATGCTTCGATGCTGAGGAGGCCTGGAGAATGGTTTCCCACAAGAAGGTGGCCAAATTCAAGACAAGTACATCGAAGGGGGTACACATCACTGACCCTGTACTCCGATTGGCACAAGTATATATCGGGTACAATCTCTTGGGTCAAGTGGGTGCAACTCTCACTACTCCAGAGCTGTATTTCATGTGGTGTATGCTGAACAACGTGAAGGTCCACCTCGGGTACTGGACTGCCTATGCATGCCAGAGAGTCAGAACTCACTCCGACCGCCATCTATACACGTGCAACTTGCTGGGAGCATACCTTCAGAGGAATGTGTCAATGAAGATAGTCGACTCGGTCGCCAACCTGCCATTGTGTAGCGACCCAGGATACTTCGATCTCCCATTCTTCTTCAACAAGGGATTGACGATAATGAAGGATGGCGTGATCAGATTTTACGAAGTAGGGAAAGCTGATGGAGTGGAGATAAAGACCGAGAAGGCAGAAGAAGAAGGTGATGAGAAAGTGGCAAATGAAGGATGGCAGACAAGGATGGAGGAAACAATGTTGAAGATGGGAGCAAATACGGTGCAGCAACAGGAGATCTTGCTGAAGCTGCACCAGGAGGCAGTAACTCAGAGGGAGATGATGGCCGCGCAAGCTGACAAGATGGCCCAGGCCGTGGAGACAATGATGAAAATGGTCACCGTGGTCGACCAGAAGATCCTCCGGGCCCAGCAGCAGCGCATTCCTCCGAAGTTGCCCACAGAATCTAGGCAACTGACCCCAGGAGTCACCCTAGAGAAGCCAGCCTCCAGCGTCCAGGGAATGCCAACAGAGAAGAAGAGGAAGGACAGTGAGACCACCACCAGTGTACCAGTGAAGAATGATGCCCCTAGGCCAGGGGAACAGAAGGCCAGGAAGGATGATGAACCCAAACCAAGCCAGAAGAAAGTGAAGACGGTGCCCAAGAAGTCTGGTCCCACGGGGGACCAGAGCCAGAATTGACCCCCCCTCCCCCCCTAACCAAGTAATTTTAAATTTCAGTTTTTTTTTTATGTCTTTTTATGTTTTAGTTCTTTTTACAAAGCATGCCCATTTTTATGTGTCTGTGAATATTTTTGTTATCTTTATGTTTATATGTGTTAGCTATCTTCTCCCACTTAGCCCGATGCTCGGTCTAAGTGTGAGAAGTTTGTTTTTATATAGCATGCTTTGGTGTCTGTTTAATTGTGTATCTTCTCCCACTTAGCCCGATGCTCGGTCTAAGTGTGAGAAGTTTGTTTTTATATAGCATGCTTTGGTGTCTGTTTAATTGTGTATCTTCTCCCACTTAGCCCGATTCTCGGTCTAAGTGTGAGAAGTTTGTTTTAATATAATGTGTTTTGTGAGTCTGTTCAGTGTCGCACTAACTTAGCCTTGTTTTCCACTTCACCGAAAATGGGGAGGGAGTTAGTGTCAAATATGTGTGTCTGTTTACTAGGTCTAGGAGTTAGTAGTAGTCGGTTAGTAGGAAATTCTGTGTTTATGCATAACTGATGAATAGAAAGAAAAAGCCCCTTAGTGAGAGTAATTGAAGAGAGAATGCATGTCAACTTTGATACCCTTTTCCTTAATAAATCAAAATTGGTTTGGATGAAGTAAGGACGATAGAATATACCTCGACTGATCTAGTTGTGAAGCCCTCCATAAAAGTGAGTTATAAGCCTTAAATACTTCATACTAACACAAAATGAGAGGGCTGCCACTTGATGCTTAGGGAGAGAATTAGAAGGAGAAAAGTTTTAGTGATAGAAGTAACCTCTCGGGCCTAGGGAAAGGGTACTGGAGGTATAAGCTGGACGAAGTCCAGGGTCTAAAAAGGAGGAATAAGCTGGACAAGGTCCAGAACAAAAAAAATAAAAAATAAAATAAAATTGGAGTTATAAGCTGGACGAAGTCCAGGGAGGAATAAGCTGGACGAAGTCCAGAGAGGAAAGGAGAAAAAAATTATAATAAGAGCAAAGATAAGGGAACTCTCTGACCCGAGGCATCAGTGGTATAGCACTATAAGAGCGAACGATCCTAACATCCCTGGTAAGGAATGAGTGATCGAGCGAATCCAATAGTTAGTGAAGTTAGAGGCTATCTTGACAAACTGACAAGCCAATTAGATAGAAGAAGGGAAGGGGAAGATTCGGAGACTGTAGATTCTTGGATTCACCTCAATCTTGTGGGGATGGCTGCTTGAAAATAAACCAGTTTATGCATTTATGTGTCAATGTGTTTTATTATGTGTCTTTATCTGTTTTCTTTGTCTAAGTCCTTTAGCGTCTAGGTCTAGTAGTTTGAGTCTTTTTCTTTGTTAGTAGAGTCGGTTAAGGGGAAACCATGCATTGAAACTTGCCTTATTCCTTTTTCTTGTATTTATACTTGAGGACAAGTATAGTTTAAGTGTGAGCAGTTTATAAGGCTCGTTTCATGCATCGGTTTAGGGTTGAAATTCTGTGCATTTGGGGCACTAATGTGCATTTATGAGTTCAGGTGCATAGTAAATCTGCTGGGCCTAGGAGTTGTTGTTACCTGACCTGGCAGATGCAAAAGAGATGAAATTGAAGCAAAAATCAGAAGTCATCGTTCGGACCTGGGAGAATCAAAAGTTGGCGACAGGAGGAGAATGGAGCGAGAGCAGATTATTTTAAAGAGTCTTACCCAAGGGCAAGAGCGTAAAATCACCAGAGGGATACCCTAGGGATCAGAGCCTCACATATATAAGGAGCTCAACCTTGAAGAGCAAGACAGCCACTTCTACACTTTCCTAGCTCTAGCTTTCGTTCCATGCTTTAGTTCCACACTTCAAATTTCTCATTTCGACTGCTGCGCACTTGGAAATGGAGGATTCTGGCCACCGTGGTTCTCATCATCGTTGTTATTTTACTGTGTAACATTGCCTTGTGAAGGTGAAGAAACAATCTTTACTTGCTTTCGTTTAGTACTTGTTGGTTTTTAAGTTCGCAACTCTAGTTTCTGACTTTGATCTACTGGATTCACACCTATTTCTAGTTATTATGGAAGTTTACGTTTGCTTTTGGTGGGATATCGCTGAGTTTATGTTTATCTCATGCTTTTAGCTTTCATTCTTGTTTATTATTGGATGGAGATGTTTGGATTTGTTGAATCGTGGTGTTTTTGAGTTGGAATTTCGCGTAATTGGTGTTTGTTGTTTACGTTGTGCATTATCATGGCTGTTTACTTTCTGTTTCTGCATCCTTTAGGTCCAGTAGCGTAGATCTGTTAGTTTAGGCTTTAATTTCTCGTTTTAAGTCTAGATCTAAAGTTTGCTCTGTTTTCATGGTGTTTAATACTCTGTTTTATCTGCTATTCTCGTTTGATCCCCGAAGAAGATGAAGTTGTTGGTAGTTAGAACCAGATCTGCTTTATGTCAGTACTTTTCAGCATGTACTTTGCTTTTTCTGCATGTCCCCTAGACCGTGTCAGTACGATCTGCTTTGTCTCTTTTACTTTTCTGCATGCTTTTCCAGACCCTGGTAGTTTAAGGAAACTTGTCTCTACTTTTCGCTTTATGCTTGTCTGTCCAAATTAGGAAAGTCTGTCTAGTTAAGTTTACTCCAGTTGTCTTAGAACTTTAAAATATCTCAGTTTCTCCAAGTCATGTATGTTTCGTACGCTTTCGTTTCTTAGACCCAGTAGGTAGAGTAAAATTTTTATCATCTCTCAGACCCAGTAGTTTTAAGTTCTCGACCCACAAAATTGCGTGGCAGCAGCCAACCCCTTTTCCTAAAACATCCTCGAATGCAGTTGCGTAACACCTTCGTCCTCGTGGGATCGATCCTTTACTTCCCTGTGCTAAGTTGTAGTATAGTGGGTTGAGGTTTTTGAAGGAATAGAGTGCACCCAACGACCCCTTTCTGATAGTTTCATGATCTTCTAGCCTCTGAAGCCTAGTCGAATCCTCTAGTCCTGTCAGGTATATTATCCTTCCTGGGGGTACGTTGTTGTTCCCAGTCCATCATTATTTTTTACCTCAACATCTTTATTCATGGGGTCTCCTCATTCATTTTTTTTAGCATGATTTAGACTGATGTGAATCTCCGAGTGGACTCTTTACCACCGTAAAACGGTGATTACAAGTAAAAAAAAATATATAATAATCAAAGCATACAATGAAGATTAATATAGACCAAAATAATTGAATATAATGTCTAATTACATGCTAGGATAACAATGGAAATCTAGTTGGTCAAAATGAACTCAATGACACCAAATGTGGGGAAAACCCATAAATTCATGATAATCCAGTGATGAATATGAAGATTCTTCACTTCAACATAATTACCATCCTTTGTTTATTCATTCTTCCTTGATTTTCCTTTCTTTCACTATGCTTGTCAAGTGTCTAATGTCGTAGTCACATGCGTCAAAAGCTAAATTAAACTATAAATCTGCGTCTCAATTATCCGCCTAAATGGATTGTTGGATACGCGAAACACAAACTTAGTGGGCTGTTGGAGATGTTCTGGGCAGCTAATGCAAACCCAGCAAGACGTTGGCAATGTTTTGGAGAGACAGTGCACGTTCAATAGACCACGAAAGACATTCTGGAGTGACAGTACAAACCATCGGAGCGTTGGGTTCATAAAAGAACTCATGGGGCTACTAGGCAAAGAACTCTATGGACTGGAGATATTTTGGAATGCATTTTCATTTCCTTTCTTCGTTCGAGCTCAATTATCAACAGACACAATCTATTGCTAATTAGTTATACTAAACTAGGGTAGTGATAAAATGCAAACTCTATATAATATACAAACTCCAAACTTTTCAACAAAGTGTCAACACAACGTCAATGACTCATGCTAAATTTGCAATCAATATGTCACCCACAAGTGTATGGGGTATGTAGCACGTGGCAAGTTGAAATTATCGATCCTCGAAGACTAAATGCCGGTTTGAATACTACGATGCAACTTTGAACACTATCTAGACTAATAGACGGGGTTTTTGGTTTTTCTTAACTAAGATCAAAGAACAAGTAAGCAAATAAGAGCAAATTAAGAAACTAAAGCAAATAAAAGGGTAGTTTTCACACAAATTGGGAAGGTAGGGATATGGATCCGTTGTTTCAGCGCATAAGCAATAGACTTTCCATTAAGTCAAAAGATAACCAAATCCATGTTTCAGCGCATCACTATAAATAACATAATATCTTGTACCTGCGGAGATAACCAAAATAGGTGACATATTCAACCGATGCTTCCACTCATTAAAACTCTTTTGATATGCTTCACTCCATATAAAAGAAGAATTCTGTCGTACTAACTTCATTATCAATTGAATAATATTCGAGAAACATTTTCAGTTGAAAACCACTTCAATCTTTTGTAGATCCACTTCTATTCCACGACATGACACCACGTGTCCCAACAATACCACATGTTCTAGCAAAAACTCACATTTACTCAACCTTGCAATTGATTAACATGCCCATCCGTACTTCATGAATATAATAGTAAGTCAATAGAAATAATCACTAACGGATCCAGGAATAGTTGAGAGAATTTGTTCATCAATGCCATAAATAATTGTAGGTGCAATAGTTTATTCGAAAGGCATAACCAAAACTCATAATGGTCGTACTGAGTTCAAAATGGTGTCTCTGCAATATTCTCTTTAGCTATCTTCAACTGATGATATCTTGATCAAAAATCAGTACTCGAAAACCGTTGCGTACGTTGAAGTTGATCAAATAAGTCTTCTATTCTCGGTAATAGATATTTATTCTTCATTGTCACTCGATTCGACTTCCAATAGTATATATAATGTCGCAGTGTATCATCTTTCTTCTTCAAAAATAATATTAGTGCTCTTCAACGTAAAACATTAAGTCATACATATCTCGGACAACTCTTGTAACTGTTTCTTCAACTCTTGTAACTGTTTCTTCAACTCTTGAAACTCTAATGAAGACGGTTGATAAATATAAATAAAAATAAATGCAGTGCTCAATAGAGAAATATATCTCCTGATAAGGTGAAAATCCAGATAAATCTGCACTTCCAATAAATCAAAAAGCCGATCTAGATAATATAAGAAAACCTGGAACAATATATTGATTACCGTAAAATATCACTCGATCCCGTCTTGATGATTATATTACCATTTCTTTTAGTTGACAAGCTACCTTGGTTCAATGAACTGAAAACCAATCTATACCCATAATAATATCAAAACTTGTGAATGAACAAGAGAATCAATATCCGTTGGCAGCTGATAAGGCTAATTTCATGCATTGGTTATGTAGTGAAAAACATCACATTTCTGCTGGATCTAACAAGTTTTGTTAAGCCAGGTGTGTGTGTAGCGCTAGATCCAGGAGATGCTGGAGGAGGATATCTAGCGAGGAGCAGGAACGGAATCACGAGGAAAAGCTAGAGGAAGGAAGCCAAAAGCTGAGGGCAATCAAGTCAATCAATACCTCGCTGGGCCCCACCTCGAAGCTTATAAATAAAGGAGTGCGCAACAAGAATGGCAGATCGGTTACACTCCACACACAGTCACGCTCTTAGCACACACACTAGGGAAATGGGAAATTTGGGGTGGTTTTCGTTTTCGTGAATTACGTATCAGTGCACCACCGTCCCTTGAGGGCGAAGAAACAATTGTTCTCTTAATTTCTGTTTACTACTCTGTTCCGTCTCGAACTTCACGTTTGGAAGTCGAGCTTGTTGTTTTGTTGCTGAATCAGTTTATCCGTTCTGTTTACGTTTGATTTGCCTTGATGAAGTTGGATTTCGTGTTGATTATTATGACGCTTGCTATTTTGGTTTGTTTATTTGAGATGTTCTCTTGAATTTGTTGCTGAATATTTTAGGAGATTCGAGAATCGTGGTATTGAAGTTGTGTTCGGTTGGATTTTTGTTCGGATGCTTGGATCCGGAGTGGATTTAGCATCCGAAGTGTGGATCTGAACAGGGGAGGTGAAATTTGTGCATGAGATTATGGGGATTTTGTTCTGCTTGGTTTGCTTCGTCTAGTAGTGTGATTTCCGTCGTTGTTTCGTTTACCGTTAAAATTATGTTTCCAATCTACATCTGAGTTTGTTTTTCTCGATCTCTGCATTTATTTGTGTTCGTTGAAGAAGATGAAGTCATTTTCAGTTGATGCTTTAGTTAGTTAGGCTGCAGATTCGATTCTGTCCGTACTTACCTTTTTCAGAGTTTGGTCCCCACTTGTTTTAATCTCCTTGGTCTAGAGATGTTCGTAGAAGTCCCAGATCTAGTAGTTGATTTGATTTAGTTCTTATACATAATTCATTTTTTGCCTAGATCTAGCAGTTAGCATAGCATACTTTATTTCCAAATTCACTTAGTTAAATTCCTCAACCCAAAATATGCGTGGCAGCAGCCAACCCAAAAATAGTTTCCAATTCTCTACGCATGTATTTTACGAGTCCATCTCTGTGGGATCGATCCCTACTTCCCTGTGCTAGTTTAGTATCTGTGGTTGAGGGTTTTGAAGGTTTGCTTGCGTACCAACGACCAGACTTCCAGTCTTGTGAGTCTCTAGACCTTGTGATCTAGTTGATTTACTGGATCTAGGAAGTGTGTAATTAGAAATTGATAGGATACAGCAAGCAAGAAAATCAACTCTTCAAATGGCGCCGTTGCCGGGGATGGATGGCGTAGTTTGTTTATGTGTTTAGAGATTTGGTGTAAATAGTTTTAATCTTTTGAATTTCGCTTTTGGCAGTTTATGAGCAAGGGCTCAAGGTCAGGAATCTGGAGCAACCCATCTTGGTCAAGGAACGTGCAGTTGAAGTGGCAAGTTAAGGAATCAACATCCGCCATAACTACCAGATCGGGGTTGTCAACTGTAGATCCATTTCCGTTTGAATCAGGGAGTGAAGAAGAGTGGAATTCATCGGGGAAAGAGGATTCACGGTCGTCGTCAGAAACTGAGCATTCGGAAAGGGAGGAAGAGGAGTCTGTAATGGCAAACTTAGTGGACCTAGACCCAGAGATTGGTTCGCTAACTGCACATCTCGACGGAGAGCCAGCTCATGCCATAGTGTCAAATCAACGTCAGCGGTCTATTGAGATCAAGACGAATGTGCTGGGCGTTTTACCTACATTCTCTGGACGGAGGAATGAGTGTCCTTATGAGTTTTTGAACGAGTTTAGTAAGCTATGTAGCATCCAGAAAAGGCCTAACGAAACTACCGAGGAGGACTATCGCCTGCGAGCGATTCCATTTGCATTGAAAGGAGAGGCAAACACTTGGTTGCTGAGGCTTCCACCTGACTCGATCACCACATGGAGGGATTTCAAATTGGAGTTCCTGGACTATTTCTTTCCGTCCAATAAGACAAACGCTTTGAAAAAAGAAATTCAAGAGTGTAAGCAGGACTACGATGAATCTTTAAGCCAATATTGGTCTCGGTTTAAAGGCCTGCTTGACGCTTGCCCAAATCACAGGATGACGGAGGCTGAAACATTTTATCTATTCTACGAAGGGGCAAATCCTGAGTCCAAGGACTTAATGAATTCCTCGAGCGGGGGGAATTTCACCAAGAATAAGGCAAGCGAGGCACGCGAGATTCTGGGAAGATTAATCGACGCGAAGAAGGCGTATGACTGCCCGCGTGCTATCATGAGGAGAAGCTCCGCGAACACAGTTAAGGAACGAGAAGGAGAAGAGGTTAGAGACAGAATAGATCGACTGGAGAAGGCACTGCTAAATGCCATTGAAAAGAAAAATACCCCTGGGTCGACTGATAAGGAAAAAAACCCAGGTCAAGAGGAACATCAGCTTCAATTTTACAATAATCCCTCACTCGATGGAGATTTCCAAGCTCAAGTGAATGCAATGGGGAATTGGAATCAAAGTAATCAAAATACCAACTGGAACCAGTGGAAGATTAAGGAGGCACCATGGAGGGACAATCCTTGTTTCAGATGGGCTGAAGGGAACCAACAACCACAGTCACAACACCCAGGTCCAGCGGAGAACCAGCAGACATGGCCCAGCCGGAATCAGGAAGGACCACAGCATAATTCTAACTGGGCAGGGAAGCAGCAAGAGGGGTTGAACAACTGGAATTTCCGTAACCAAGGGGATCAGCATAACTGGAACAACAGGAACCAGAGCAACCAAGGGAATTCTTATGTGCCACCGCATCAGAGGAACAATTCAGGAAACAATCAAAATTTCCAACAGAGTCACCCAGGTCCAGCAACCCAGTACAACAATAATCAAGGAGGTCAGGGAAATTTTCGCCAGAACCAGGTGGTTGGAACCAATCAAAATCAAGGATTTAATCCCAGTTCAATTCAAGGTTTCCGACCACAGCGGAATCTTGATGACATGGTGCATGACCTGGTAAATTTCCAACAACACATGCAGAATAACATGCAGGCTAACAATGACGTGGTGCACAAAATTCAAGATGCCCAGCAGGAGCAGAAGTCTGCCATGGACATGTTGGCAAAGCAGATGTCCCAGTTGGCCACGTCGCTGAACGAAATGCGGGGAAATGAAGGGAAATTGCCTGCCACTGTCAAACCACCAGACCGAGCAAATATTAGTCAAATTACCTTGAGATCGGGGAAAGGCTATGAAGGACCGAAGCAAGTGATAAACGAGGAGACACCCTCACAGATGAACGGAGAAAAGGGGAATCAGAAGTCTCGAGGAGATGATCCTGGACTCAGAGAAATTCCTATACAGGATGACCTCCAGGAGGGAGATTTAAGGGGATCTATGCCTCGACTAAGTGACCCATTTTTCCTTGATCCAGAACCTGAGTTGGAACTTAAAGAGGGAAGCAGGGAGACAGGTGCAGCCCCAGCAGGGAGTTCCACGAATGCAGTAAAGCGACCCAAACCATTCCCATATCGAGGAGAAGCCAAGAAAAAGAAAGATGATACTGAGGACCTTGTGGAAATATTTAGTAAGCTGGAGATTAACCTACCCTTTTTGCAGGCTCTGAAAATACCCACCTTCAGCAAGTTCATCAAGGAATTCATAGCAGGAAAAACCAAACCTGATGGGAAGATTGTTATAGGAGAAAATGTATCCGCCGTGATACAAAAGAGGAGGATGCCGTCAAAGTGTACAGATCCAGGTATGTTCACTCTTCCTATTTCTATAGGTGATATTAAAATTGAGCATGCCATGTGTGATCTAGGTGCTTCGATAAATGTCCTACCGCTGTCAATATATAAAAAATTGGTGGGAGTCAGTTTGGTCGATACTAAAGTAGTGATTCAGTTGGCCGATAGAACATGCATATCGCCTGAGGGAGTATTGGAAAATGTCATAGTCAGAGTGCATGATTTCCTATACCCAGCTGATTTTCATGTGATAAAAATGAGGGGTAATGAATCTGCTGAGTCTAGTGGGGTGTTACTGGGGAGACCCTTCCTTCGCACCGCGAAGACTGTTATTGATGTGTTTGATGGAACCATATGCCTGGACTATCATGGGGAGAAATACACCTTCAACATTGAAGAAGCTATGAAAAAACCGCTTGATGTTGAAAACTTGCATGTTGTAGATGTAATTAACCCCCTAGTCCAAGAATATCTTGAGACTGAACTAATGCAGGAACAGTTTGACAATTCGGAGCTGAGCCAGACTGTAGAAAAGGAGGTGACAGGATGGTGTGAAACTTTTTTCACACAGGACTTGACAGATGATCAGATCAATGAAGCGATCATGGCATTCTGCCACCAGCCACTATCATTCCAATCAGCCAGATCTGTTCAGGAGAAGAGCCCAGACGAGGGAGCGAATCTAGAGGAAATGGCGCCAAGAAGTAAGGCGGAGAACCCTTTACCTCAGGAAGCCATCACACCGAAGAAGGAGTTGAAAACTTTGCCTGAAAATTTAAAGTATGCATACCTGGAGGAAGGAGAAACTTGTCCAGTGATAATTAACAGCCGCTTGACTGAAGACCAAGAGAGTGCGCTGCTGGAAGTAATAAGGAGGAACAAGAAGGCCATAGGGTGGACACTTTCTGACCTAGTTGGAATTAGCCCTGATCTTTGCATGCACCACATCAGACTAGAGGAAGGGGCAAAGGCTCGGCGTGATCCACAAAGGAAACTGAATCCAAACATGAGGGAGGAAGTGCTCAAGGAAGTTCTGAAACTACTGTCCCTTGGAATCATATACTCTATTCCAGATAGCGAGTGGGTCAGTCCGGTTCACATGGTACCTAAGAAGTCTGGAATACAAGTGGTGAAGAATGACAAGAACGAGTTGGTGCCTACTCGACTGGTCACTGGATGGAGGATGTGCATTGACTATAGGAAACTAAATGAAGCCACCAAAAAGGATCATTTTCCTTTACCATTCATTGACCAGATGCTAGAGAGGCTGGCTGGCAAACAGTATTTCTGTTTCCTCGACGGATATAGCGGTTATTTCCAGATTTTCGTGAACCCAGAGGACCAGGAAAAGACCACATTTACATGCCCTTTTGGAACTTATGCCTACCGAAGGATGCCATTTGGTCTATGTAATGCACCAGGGACATTCCAACGTTGTATGATGAGTATTTTTTCGGATCTACTAGAGGTGTGCATCGAGATATTCATGGATGATTTCACTGTATATGGAGGCTCATTTGACACTTGTTTAGCCAGCCTTGACCTAGTGCTGCAAAGATGTCAAGAGAAACATCTAGTTCTGAATTTTGAAAAATGTCACTTCATGGTAACTGAGGGGATTGTTTTAGGTCATGTGGTCTCTGAAAGAGGAATACAAGTGGACAAGGCAAAGGTGGAAGTGATTGCAAAGCTACCTTACCCTACAAATCAAAAGGAAGTTAGAGGATTCCTCGGTCACGCAGGGTTTTATCGAAGGTTTATCAAGGACTTTGCAAAAATTGCGCAACCACTCACTCATTTGCTGCACAACGATGTGGAGTTCGAGTTTGATGAGGGATGCAAGAGGGCATTTCAATTGCTCAAGGAGAGACTAGTGTCCGCACCAATTATCAGGGCACCGGACTGGAATCACCCTTTTGAGATAATGTGCGACGCGAGCGATTTCGCTGTGGGAGCCGTCCTAGGGCAGAAGATAGATGGGAAAAACTACGTAATTCTCTATGCGTCCAAGACACTAAATCAAGCTCAGAAGAATTACGATACTACGGAGAAGGAAATGTTGGCTGTCGTCTACTCGTTCGAAAAATTCCGCCCTTATCTTCTTGGGTCAAAGGTTATTGTTTTCACTGATCATGCAGCAATAAAGTACTTGCTAGCTAAGAAAGAATCAAAGCCAAGGCTAATTCGATGGGTCCTACTTCTACAGGAGTTTGATTGGGAAGTAAGAGACAAAAGAGGAACAGAGAATCGAGTGGCTGACCACTTGAGTAGAATTCATCAAGGAGATACGGACGAGGCTATTCCCGATGTTTTTCCCGAAGAGCATTTGTACTATATGGACGAACCACCTAGACCGATAAGCTGGGAATCTGTCTTAGTTTTAACCGGTCCAGGAGAATCTGATCGAGGAAAGCGCGTACGTAACGCAGAACCATGGTACGCAGACCTGGCAAATTACTTGGTCACGGGAGAGGTGCCAAGTTCAGAGGAAGCCTCCCGGGCCCAGAAGATGAAGCTTAAAAGCGAAGCCAAATATTACTTCTGGGATGATCCTTATCTTTGGAAGATGTGTGCAGATCAGATAATTCGACGTTGCATTCCTGAATGGGAACAAAGAGATGTACTCCATCATTGTCACTCCTTGGCGTGTGGAGGGCATTTCGGACCAAGGAGAACCGCAAGGAAAGTTCTAGACAGTGGATTCTACTGGCCTACATTGAACAAGGATGCCTTTGAATACTGTCAATGCTGCGAAAGGTGTCAACAGACAGGGGGAATCTCGAGACGAGATGAGATGCCCCAAGTGCCCATAGTGATCTGCGAAATTTTCGATGTTTGGGGGATGGATTTTATGGGCCCATTTCCGTCGTCGTACGGAAATGCTTACATATTGGTCGCTGTAGACTACGTTTCCAAATGGATAGAGGCGAAGGCTACGCCCACTTGTGAGTCTAAAGAGGTGGCCAAGTTTCTGAAGTCAAACATTTTCAGCAGATATGGAGTTCCTAGAGCGATTATCTCAGATCAAGGAACACACTTCTGCAACCGCACTATAGAAGCGCTCATGAGGAAATACGGCGTGCATCATAGATTGTCTACACCATATCACCCCCAATCGAATGGGCAAGCTGAAGTCTCTAATAGGGAGATAAAGAGTATTTTGGAAAAATCAGTTAACACCACAAGGAAGGATTGGAGTAAACGCCTTGACGATGCTTTGTGGGCGTATAGAACTGCTTACAAGACACCAATCGGGATGTCACCTTATAGGTTGGTGTTTGGGAAAATGTGTCACTTACCCGTGGAAGTGGAGCACAAGGCATACTGGGCCATTAAGGAAATGAATATGAAGTCTGTGGCATGTGAAGAAGAAAGGAAGCTGCAATTACAGGAGCTGGAGGAACTACGGCTAGAGGCATTCGATTCAGCAATGTGGTACAAGGAAAGAACGAAGCTCTGGCACGACAAGAACCTCCGGGTCAAGGAACTTCAGGTGGGGCAGAAAGTACTTCTATTTCAGTCCAGACTCAAGCTAATGCCAGGGAAGTTGAAGTCAAAGTGGGTAGGTCCATATACCATCGTTGGCCTCCGCGCACACGGAGCAGTGGAAATCCAGGGAAGTGCTCCTAACTCGGTCCCTTTTCTTGTTAATGGCCATAGATTGAAAGTCTATAGGGATAATTCTGAGCTATGCGTAGTGGAGGAAATACCACTACGTGCGCTCTCAGTTATCACTTAGCCAGACAAAGGAATATTCTCGATGAACTCCTGGGTCAAGGGAAATGTTATGTTTTTACACACTGATCCAGGGGATTCGAGAATATTCAAAGGTAATTGTACATAGTTTAATTGCTTTAGAAGACAAAGAAAATCCAAACAAAATAAAAATTCAAAAATTTCCAAAAAAATTTTCGAAGACCCAAACTCAAAGGGGATTTATGTCTCGTACTTTAACCTTGACCCAGGAGTCTGGGGTCTTCATATTTTTTTAGGTCGCGGTCAAGGGAATCAATTAGAGGAAGAGTGCATGAAGGAGCAGTTGAGGAGGGAAGTTATAATTTGAAATTCAAAATGCCGACAATTATGGAGGAGTACGGTCGCTGATGTCATGCCTGCAACCGTCTCTCTCTTCTGTGTAAAAGATGCGAACCGACCTTCTCTCTCCACATAATAATTTCACAACTTGCTCCTCCCTCTCTCTACTGTCATTCTCTCTCTAAGCTTACAAACCCTAACCAAATCGGCCGAGTTTTTGTTTGAATTGCAGATCTGAGTAATGGAATCCACTAATCCCGCCGGAAATTCTCCACAAATAGTCTACGACCCGGCCTTGCTGGCCGATCTGACGCAGAAGGTAGGGTGCGTCGAAAAGGCGAAGGAGGTCTACGCCCTATTCTTTGCCAATATGATGCCATCCGCGGCGATCACTGTGCCGACGTCGGTACCAGACGATTCGTCAGCCCGACCTTCCGTCTCTCATGAGAAAGCGCTGCAAGGAGAGGCGGAAGCGTGTAGATCTGAACCGACAAACACAGAAATAGTCCCAGAGGAGGCGGATGATGTCGGAGGTAGGCAAAAGGACGGCGGAAAAAGGGACGGAAAGGAAGGCGGGGACGGTGACGATACAGAGACAGGTAATTTTGAGAACCCTAATCTTGAGGGTGACGAGACAGAGATAGGAAAATTCGAGGACCCTAATCTTGAGGGTGATAAGGGGAAGGAAGGGGGTACCCCTGCCGACGAGGAGGGTACTCTACTCGATATTGGGGGGGGAAGCCCCGTTTACATTGAGGGGGCAACCCCGATGGTTGAAGGTGAGGGGGCAACCCCTGAGAAGTTTGAGGATGCTGCGGAGATGCAGCAGACTGATGTACAGGAGCCCGACGTGGAGGGGCTCCATTTAATTGTGGATTTGGTAGATGAACCGGAAGAGAAAGATGAGCCCGCTGTAGACGAAAGGGCTGAGCGAAGGCGCACCAGGAGAAGCTTACTGGATGAAGTTGACGAAGTGGCACAAGAGGACTCAACGGCTGAGGAGAGCCGTCTGGAAAACGAGAAGAAAAAGAAAGGGAAAGGCCATGCAACTACCCGATCGAGGAAAGCTACCTCCGTCAAGGAGGTCGAGGAACCTTTTTCCCCAGTGGTCGAGGAACCCTCCACGGAGCATCAAGACGAACAGACTCCCCTGCCGGAGTCTGACTCTGAGGAAGTGGAGGAGGAGCCTATCGCTGGACGCCCGAAGGTGTTGTTAACGAAAAAATTGTTGCAAGCTATGAGGAAGTTCGACGATCCGAAGAGGGCCGCTATTTACAAGGAAAGGTGTGGCACGGGAAAGATGACGAAGTCTGGGAAGCAATATCGGCCGAAGGAACTAGTAAAGATTGCAAGCGACGAAGAGTTCTGTGCTTGCATTTCCTCAATTGGTTTTGAGTGGCTGCTGCAGCATAGCAGAGTAAAGGTTCCGGTGGATCTGGCGAGGGAGTTTTTCTCCACCTTTCGGTTTAAAAACACTACTGACTTGGATGCAGACTCCATTACCTTCCGGATGTTCAACGAAGAACATGAGATTAGCATCAGAGAATGGTCACTCCGTATGGGGGTGCTCACTCCAGAGGAGGATGATGAAGGGGAGTGGAACGAGAGGATGATTGGGCTACCAAAGAACACACCCGGTTTCAATGTGCAGTCAGCATGGGAGTCGCTCACTCACTCTCAAGCGGGTGCATTCAAGTCAAGCTACTCGAAGGCCTCTCATATCCAAGACCGCATCCTTCGTTTCGCCCAAACTTTTATCAGCTACAATCTGATGGGGACAGCAAATGCCGCTCTTACAACCACCGACCTATATTTCACTTGGTGCATGGCCAATGGCATCAAGGTACATTTGGGATATTGGCTGGCTCAGGCCTGTCACCAGATGACGAGCAATCCCTCACGCCACACGTATACTTGCCACCTCATCGGCGCCTACCTGCAACGAAACATTGAGGTGAAGATCGCCGAGCTTGCTCCCGAGGTCGTGATGTGCGACCGCCCAGAGGTTTTCAGCGTAGACTACTTCTTCAACAAGGGCTTGTTGCAAACTCAAGGCAACAAGACTTACTTCTATTCGCTGGGAGATAAAGCGAAGGCGGAGCCGGAGGAAGCTGAGGAGGCCATGCCAAGTGAAGAGGTGGAAGAGCTTAGGAAGGAGGTGCAGGACATGAAAAAGGAAATGCAACTGATGAAAAAGGAGATGATGAAGGAACTCAATGGGAGTCGGGAAGAAGTAAAAGGTCTGAGCAGCAACGTAGCAGATTTGGCCACGAAATGTGCCAAGCAAAGTGAAAGAGTGGCGGAAGCTGTAGAGATATCTACGAGGATGTTGAAATGGCTGCATCAGACGCTTCCCTTGACCCAGTCGAAGTCGACTCCTGGGTCAAGTGGCGAGGCACAGAAGATCATCCACAGCAGTCCCTCGATCAAGCCATTCCAGCAGTTGACCACCCCGACTATTCCCGAGAAAGTTCCAAATCCACCGAGGACGAAAATGCTAATGAGGAAACCAGGACTCGATCAAGCTGCAGAAGGAAAGGAAGAGCTGGAGCAACCAGCGAAGAAGTAAGTGAAAACAAACCGCCCCAGTGTTCCACCACCGTCTGGCTCTCGCGGGAGCCAGCCCCAGAAATGAGCAATTTCCCCAGACCAAGTAAATTTTAGTTTTTGTGTTTCTTTTTCTGTGTTTTATTTCCATGCGTTGCTGTGTTTTATGCTATCTTCTCCCACTTAGCCCAATGCTTGGTCTAAGTGTGAGAAGTTCTATGTTTTCTGTTGGTTTATTCTTCTCCCACTTAGCCCGTTGCTCGGTCTAAGTGTGAGAAGTGAAATTGTTGTTTAATTCTGCATTGAATTCTCTGTTTTCCCCCCTTCACGACGATGGCTTGAGGACAAGCTTGAGTGAAGTGGGAGGGGGAGAGGAATCAATGCAGTGTTATTATGCTTTGAGGAGTTGTAGGTCTAGGATTGTATCGCATGAACTAGTGGATATAATACGGCAGATTCCCTTAGGGAGAGTAATTGAAAATAGGAGGTATTCCAACTTAGAAGCCTGATTCTTTAGTAAGCCGAACCAATCTGAATGAAGCAAGAACGATAGTAAATGCCTTTACTTGCCTAGTTGTGAAGCCCTACTCTAGAGGTGAGTTATAAGCCTGTGATAACACTTAGAGCTAACACATGTCAAAAGTCTGCCACTGAATGCTGAAGGAAAAGAGAAAAGAAAAAAATAATAAAAAAAAAGGGAAAGGAGAAAATATATAATCGCAAAAATTTGGAGGTATAAGCTGGACGAAGTCCAGAGGAGGAAATAAAAAGAGAGAAAAAAATCAAGGAGGTATAAGCTGGACGAAGTCCAGGAAATCAAGGAGGTATAAGCTGGACGAAGTCCAGGAAATCAAGGAGGTATAAGCTGGACGAAGTCCAGAAAGAAAAAAAAAAAAAAAAAAAAAAAGAAAAAAAGGGGGATAGTGACGGAGGATAGAAGGAGGAATTCTCATAACCCGAGGTTTCAGTGGTTTGGCAATAACTTAAGAGAGAATCGGTCCTAACATCCCTGGTAAGGAATGAGCGATCGAGTGAATCTAACAATTGGGGAAGTAAAAGGCTATCTTGACGAGCTGACAGATTGGCTAGGTAGAGGGGAGAAAAGGGCCTATTTGGAGGAGTGCAGCCTGTTGGATTGATCTTAATCTTGTGGGGACGGTTGCCTAAAAGTTGAAACCAGTTCATGCATATGTGTTTATATGTTTTCATCCTATGTGATTATGTACTCTTTGTTTTAGTGTCTAGCTTTGCCTCAGTTGTGTCTAGGTGTAGGAGTTTTGTCTAGAGTCTGTAGAGTCGGTCAAGGGGATAACCATGCTTGAAATTCGCCTTATTCTTCTTTTCTTCTTGTCTTTATACTTGAGGACAAGTATGGTTTAAGTGTGAGCAGTTTGATAAGGCTAATTTCATGCATTGGTTATGTAGTGAAAAACATCACATTTCTGCTGGATCTAACAAGTTTTGTTAAGCCAGGTGTGTGTGTAGCGCTAGATCCAGGAGATGCTGGAGGAGGATATCTAGCGAGGAGCAGGAACGGAATCACGAGGAAAAGCTAGAGGAAGGAAGCCAAAAGCTGAGGGCAATCAAGTCAATCAATACCTCGCTGGGCCCCACCTCGAAGCTTATAAATAAAGGAGTGCGCAACAAGAATGGCAGATCGGTTACACTCCACACACAGTCACGCTCTTAGCACACACACTAGGGAAATGGGAAATTTGGGGTGGTTTTCGTTTTCGTGAATTACGTATCAGTGCACCACCGTCCCTTGAGGGCGAAGAAACAATTGTTCTCTTAATTTCTGTTTACTACTCTGTTCCGTCTCGAACTTCACGTTTGGAAGTCGAGCTTGTTGTTTTGTTGCTGAATCAGTTTATCCGTTCTGTTTACGTTTGATTTGCCTTGATGAAGTTGGATTTCGTGTTGATTATTATGACGCTTGCTATTTTGGTTTGTTTATTTGAGATGTTCTCTTGAATTTGTTGCTGAATATTTTAGGAGATTCGAGAATCGTGGTATTGAAGTTGTGTTCGGTTGGATTTTTGTTCGGATGCTTGGATCCGGAGTGGATTTAGCATCCGAAGTGTGGATCTGAACAGGGGAGGTGAAATTTGTGCATGAGATTATGGGGATTTTGTTCTGCTTGGTTTGCTTCGTCTAGTAGTGTGATTTCCGTCGTTGTTTCGTTTACCGTTAAAATTATGTTTCCAATCTACATCTGAGTTTGTTTTTCTCGATCTCTGCATTTATTTGTGTTCGTTGAAGAAGATGAAGTCATTTTCAGTTGATGCTTTAGTTAGTTAGGCTGCAGATTCGATTCTGTCCGTACTTACCTTTTTCAGAGTTTGGTCCCCACTTGTTTTAATCTCCTTGGTCTAGAGATGTTCGTAGAAGTCCCAGATCTAGTAGTTGATTTGATTTAGTTCTTATACATAATTCATTTTTTGCCTAGATCTAGCAGTTAGCATAGCATACTTTATTTCCAAATTCACTTAGTTAAATTCCTCAACCCAAAATATGCGTGGCAGCAGCCAACCCAAAAATAGTTTCCAATTCTCTACGCATGTATTTTACGAGTCCATCTCTGTGGGATCGATCCCTACTTCCCTGTGCTAGTTTAGTATCTGTGGTTGAGGGTTTTGAAGGTTTGCTTGCGTACCAACGACCAGACTTCCAGTCTTGTGAGTCTCTAGACCTTGTGATCTAGTTGATTTACTGGATCTAGGAAGTGTGTAATTAGAAATTGATAGGATACAGCAAGCAAGAAAATCAACTCTTCAGCAGCTTAATTGAATTAACTCGCAACACGTTCTCTAGAAAACCATGTATATTGAAGACAAACATAGTTCCTTGATTAAAGACAAAAACTTCTCTGCTTCTTATCACAATACACTTCTTTGCATATATTTAGCATTGAGTTCTCTAGAAAAATCGTCTGAACTGAATACCAGAGGTTGTATCATAGCTTGTGGGACTGTTTCCCACCAAGAGTAAGTATTGCTTCAAAGAAGAGATACCGTATAATCAAAACCTTCTTCTGACATACAACTCATCTGATTGAAAACCGGTTCTATCACTTTTAACTATATCTCAGCCTCAGTCATATTAGCCCCATAAAATAAAAAACTTCTACTTTTCCAAGCTCTTTAAATTTTCTACCTCTTTACCTCATCATTGGCCCATGTACTCTTTGTTCTAAAAGCCTGGGTAATCCCCATATGATGCAACATGTATATGAAATGCACTCTATAATTAATAGACAATGTAAGGCGGTTAACCCTTCTCTCCTCAGTGAAAAATGTTCATAATAATTCAAATGCATGTGCAACTTATAACTAACATGTATCGTATGATATTTATGAATGTCATGTCCCAGCGGGATTCTATCCCCGCTCTGATACCACCTAAACTGTCACACCCCAACCTTATGACTTATGCACTTACTATAAATATATTCAAATTTTCAAAAGCACACGTATTATATAATTTCAAAAATCAACATTTATCAAGTACATATTTGAAAACATTTGGAACAGTAGTGGGACCCTCTCACCACTCTATATACTATACATTTATCTATATGCAAAAATGATGAGGAGGAGAAGGTTGCCAAAATGCGTAAGCCGCTGACCCTGATAATATGTGGAGTTCCTATGACCCATGTCAATCAAAAACTTCACTGATATCTTATTCCTGAAAAAATTAGTGGTTCATATGAGCCACAACTCAGTGTATATAAACCTTACCTTTAATTCCACAGCCCAACAATCAAACACATTCATTCACCAACATATATCACCGGAAATAATAAATATCATAAACAATTTCATATGCATATGCCTCTCCGTTCTTTTTATTATTATGTGACAGATCAAGCCTGGTATCTGCCCGGGATTTCCATTGTACACGACCCGTAGGTCCCTTATATTTATTTGACCTTTCCACGAAGGTCCCTCTTTGATTTGCTCTTTCCACGAAGGCCCCTCTTTGCATATTTTGACCTTTCAACGAAGGCCCCTCTTTGATTTGACCTTTATACGAAGGCCCCTCTTTGATTTGACATTTCCACGAAGGTCCCTCTTTGCTCTTTGTATTGACCCATAAGTCTATTATCATTGTATATGATCTGTAGGTCTATTTTCATTTTCATTGATATCAGACCCAGGGCAAGGTTGTCACATATCCTCTTTAATCCAATGATGCAAATAATTTTATTGACATATAAAAATATATCAACTGCACCACTCACATATCCATTGCACCACTAAATAATTCCAACATAATTTATAAAATATATCCATACTAATTTCACACCATATAATTCAATTACTCATTCAAATTCAACAATTAACAATCACTCAAATATCACATATAAAATTAAAAGTGTGATTTATACACACCTGATTTCGACGGACAGTTTTACCGAAGTCGTGATTCAGACTCTTGATTTAAAAGCTCTGCCCCTCTCTTCTGGTTTTATTTTCCTTCCTTTGTAATTTTCTTCCAAGTTTTTTTTTTAAACTCCTCTTATTACTATAGAGTATATATATAATAGCATGAAAAAGTCTCGGTTTATTTTGCCGACTTAGTAATTGAGAAATCTGAATAAATAAAATTTATCTATTTTACATTATCTAATTAGGTGACACTGGTTGTGTGGTGAATTTTAAGGTGACAACCATGGTAAACTATATGCGAATACGTGTATAAGCTAATTTTCCTCTATCAAAATATAAGTTATCTATAATGTACAACTCTGAATAAATATAAAAATAATAAAATCAATGTGCACTAAAAATACTTGCCATGCATCCATAATTTTAATGAAACGTAAATATATGTACTAGACGTACCCATGCACACATATTTACATGACTACTGTGCATATATAAATACTAATTTATAGTATAAAATATGTATATATATACGCATACATTTTAACAATTCCCATAAATACAAACTATCTATAAATATTCGACTGTATTGAGTCATCATAACAATAAATATATTCTTTATGACATACTTAATATCTCTATAATAAAAATGACAATATAATATGTAATGACAATAAAATATGCTAATATGCATGTATTGGGTTAGGGATGTCACAGAAAAAGCCCAATAACCAACAAAACCACCACAAAAGAGTTAGATAAGCATAAATCAAGGTTTAATTCATGGATTCTATACAAACTTCACCAATATCCCTAATAAAGACTTAGCTACTCATAGTGGAAGTAAAACAAAAGAAAATACAAGAACAACAAAAGAAAACACAGTAGAAATGGAAAATAGAACTCCCTAAGGTGGACTTGATGTTGGGGAGAATCTTCTTCTTCAATCTCTTGAAGATGGAAGCCTCCTTGCCTTCAATCCTCTTGAATCTCTCGATTTCTCTCTCAATTTTGCAGTGGGGGAAGTTAGGGTTCGAAAATGAGGGAGAACCCTTTTATACTCGGAGTGAAAATCAGGATTAAGTGAGCATGTATTCAAAACACCCGGTCGGGTGATTTGTAAGTGGAAAACACCCGATCGGGTTTTTCTTCTGAAGCCAGCAAGCTGCTGCAAAACACCCGACCGGGTTTTCCGGGAAATAGGAAACACCCGGCCGGGTTTTTCTTCTAGAGTCCTCAAAATTGCTGCAAATCACCCGACCGGGTTTTCCGGGGAAATGGGAAACACCCGGTCGGGTTTTCTCTCTGGAATCCTCCTCAAAGTTCAGCTTCGGCTCGTTTCAACCTGTTTTCATCACAAAACTACGACAAACCCATTAACTCACCTAATTAGTGTATATGTGGTGAAAAACCTATATTAAACACCTTAAATCATCAAAAGTACTCTCTAATCACCCATAAAACAAGCCTAAACTATGAGTTTGTCAGTCAACACAATGTGGAGTAAGTATTTTTTGGAGCATTTGTTTAGGATCATCCATGCTAATAAAATTCATTACAGATAGTGATCTATATGCAAATTATATTGTCAAAGATTATTTTTGTAGTTCATTCAAAATACTCCCTCCGTTCCCTCATAGTCGAGGCGGAATTTTTTGGCACGAAGTTTAAGAAATGGATATTTAGTGTGTTCAATAGATGGAAAAAAAGGTAAGAGGAAGAAAAAAGTAGAGGGAATAATGTAAAAAGTGAATAAATTAGAGATAAGTAAGAGAGAGCAAAGTAAGAGTGAGAAAAAGTGTTAATTATTACTCCCTCCGTCCCACAAAAATATGCACTCTTTCCTTTTTAGTCTGTCCCATAGGAATATGCACTTTCTAGTTTTGGAAACTATTTTCTCTCTAATGAGGTGGGACTCATTCCCCACTAACAATACTTTAATTACTTTTTCTCTCTACCTCTCTCTTATTTTATCAATTTCGCATTAAAACTCGTGCCGAACCCAAAGTGCATATTCTTTGGGGATGAAGGGAGTACTATGTATGAAAATGACTCAACTATGAGGGAACTTCCGAAAATGAAAAAATGTCTCAACTATGAGAAAACAGAGAGAGTATTAAATAATTAACTCGGTTCTATATACTCCCTCCATTCAACCAGAAGCAAATTACTTTATCCAAGCCCTTTGGCCTAGCGGTAAGAGGGCAAGGATATGGCATCCTAGAGGTCACGAGTTCGAACCCTAGGAGTTGCAACTTGGGATTAATTTCCCTGTGGGCTTGACAAGCTGGTGGGGACTCAGACCCGGACCCGTTTGTCGGCAAGACAGTTTACGAGCTTGTATTCAAGCTGGGGGGGGCTCGGACCCGGACCCGTTTGAGGAAGGCTAGTCTACTTGCCACAATTCGAACTCACTTCAGGGGGTAGAGGGGAACCATTGTCGATCCTCTTAAAAAAAAAAAACCAGAAGCAAATTACTTTGTTTTTAGGTATGTCACATCTAAAATTCATTCCCTTTTTAGCTCCGTCCCACCTTAAATGAGGCACTCTTATAAGAAAATAATGTTTGGTGAGTCAAGTGGAGTAAGAATAAAGTAGGAGTGAGAATAATGTAGAGAGATAAAGAAAGAATAAAATATGGGAGAGTATGAGAGTGGGAATAAAGTAAGGAGTAAATGTGTTAAAGGGACACAACTCACTTATAATGGACCACCAAAAAGAAATACGATTCACTTATAATAGACAGAGGGAGTAATTTTATTCTCTCACATTCTTTGTTCTCTCTGTAGTTCTCTACTTTTAAGTTTACTCTCTAATTATTTATTCTCCTCCCACTTAACTCTTTAAATATTAATTTTTTAAATTTCATATCCAAAATTAATATATCGCTTATGACGGAAAAAAAAATGTCTTTGAGAATTAAGGGAACTAGGGCAACTATCACTCACATACAATGATATATGCGATCAAGTAGTTTAGTAACAATTCTCACTTCTAAATAATAAGGTTACGTTTGCTTTGAAATATAAAAAAATTATACATACTCCGTGATAAAAATGAAATATAAGAAAACTGAGGAAAAACTATGCATCCTTCTTCTACGACGAGTATTTGTTGCTACAACGATAAGTTTTTGCTAATAGTTAAAGAGCCTATAAACAACAACATGCTTACTCATACAATACTGAGGCTTCTTGCCGATGTAATATAGCCAAGAATCATAACAAGAACACATGCTGATAATCGAGTCAGCTATCCTTCATCTTGCCACCTCCTTCAGTAACTTTAGGACCATCATATGCCGAGAGGAAGAAAGCGCTCTCGTTATTTTGCAGAAACCTACATCAAACACCACCACAGGTATAGTTAGGTAAGTATTGGAAAATCAAATATACAAAAAAGTTCCAACTTCAAATTCTAAGTGAATGATTCTAAACCATGTCTGCAGAACTCAAATCAAGGTTATCAGTAAAATGAATTCTGATACTTGAAACAGCAATTTTCTTTTTCAGAAATGAAGCAACAGACATAGGCTGTTGATGTTTGCAAGTATGGATTATTGCCCTTCTTAAAATAACAGGGTTATGAGAAAACACACCGCACATTGAGGGAGAAAACAGACAAGACAGTGCGGAGAAAACTATCAAATTTAGCTTTATTCACAAGTTATGAATATTTCCAATGATGTACAACCTTATTTCAGCATAATGAATTTCAATATGGATCATTATTTTATTCTTGACACCATCTGAGAACATAAACAGAGCAGTCGATGCCATGATGTCAAACAATAGGACTAACAACGTACTTGATAAACTCGAGCAATCTCTGCCGCAACCTAATCAAAGTCTCCTCATCAATTTTCACATACGCCAACAATTCTGGCAATTTCACTGCAAATAATAGAAACAAAAACATAAATAAGATATCAACAAAACAAGTCAGAATTTCCAAATCAGATATTAGCAGAACAAATTCAATAAGGTGAAACACCAAGCAGACAAACAATTTCACCTCAATAAGCATTCTATTAATGCAAAACAGTAGTACAATCATATAAAAAAGTTAAATAAAATAATATTTGTCGATGATTTGCTAAGTTATAATTGACTTGAGCATACCAAATAGGCGCAACAAATGTTCAGCTCCATATATAGTTGATGGAGATGTATTATCCGAAATAGCCTCCCGATACTGCAGGCGTTCTTTTTTGTACAAAAGAATAGCTGGCAAAGCCTTGTCGAAATAACATCTTAACCCATTCAAAATTTCTCCAACCACATCAGTCATCCTGTACTCATGAAGAAAATACCATCAAAGATCATCAACCATGTACAATGAAACTTTTCACAGAACAACTATCTTTGCTTCCAAGGAGATCAAAGAACGCAACTTCTACAAGATAAAACCATGCAAGTAACCAAACAATGTACATAACTATAGTTTTAGATGCTACAGAACCAACAAGAACAACTTAAAGCTCCAACATTTTATAGGGACGGTCGTGAGTAGAAAATCAAACTACTATGATGTATGGGAGTAAAGCCAACCATAGGGATAAAACTAATTTTCAGGAAATGATATTTTAATAATTACTCCCTCCGTCCCAATAACAGTCCTGTTTTGCCATTTCGGTCCGTCCCACAATAAGAGTCCTATTTCACTTTCAGCATAAATATTAAGTAGGCTCCACATTCCACCAACTTATTCCACTAACATTTTATTATAAAACTATTATATATAAGTGGGACCAATATTCCACAAACTTATTCAATCCACTTTTCTTTACATTTCTTAAAACTCATGCCACAACTAAATAGGACTCCTATTCCGGGACGGAGGGAGTACTAATTGTAACAAATCAACCTGTTAACAAGTGAACTTTCATGGTATATTTCCTGAAAAGACAATAAAGTGAAAAATTAGAACACTGGGCATGCTTTATGTATATTTTAATGCATCTCCTCTGTGAATGGATATCATGCATTTTCTTCCATCACGACAGTGCAATCTTTGTCAATACCCATCCATCAAACAAAATAAATGGTCCACAATTAACAAATAGAGTACCAAAGATTTTTTACAACTGAAACTAGATATCCAGAATAGCTCATCCATATTTCAATGAAATGGAGAAACATGGCAGATAGTAGTTTACACCCATGAGAAAGTTTCGGATGAGAAAACAAACTCACATGCCATCATTCTTCAACCTGTGTTCAAGATATTTTGTCAATATATCATCAACATTTGGTGATCTCGGGAGCTTCACAAGCTGCAGAGAAGAAAACCTTTATAAAATTACATGTATGAATGTACGATTTACTTTCAGTGAGACGCAAAATATAATACAATATTCTGGAAGCACCAACAGAATGGGAGGCAAATACCCTCAGAAATCCAGGACCACACCTTACCTTACATGACTGGTGGAGGTCTAGAAGAAAAAAGTTATCACCATTAAGTTAAAAAAGCCCATGATTCTTGAGAACATTCTTATCTGAATTTGGCTGAAGTAAAAATAAATGCAATGTAGTAAAATTGATCAAAAAAAGGACAGATAATGATTTCGATCTGCAGTGGCACAAACTGAATATGGAATGAAACGCCTGATGGGTAAGCATTGGTCCACATAAACTAGCCTGTTAGGTTTTCATTGTTTATTAACTGTCCTGGATAACACTGCAGTAAAGCTGCCACTAACTGTCTTATAAGTTTATCCAAATTGCGATTAAAAAATTACTACTGGAAATCCTAATTTTTCCCTATAATCCCTCATTAGCATCCGTGGAGTAGTATTAACTCATTAGCACTTTCTCCTTCTGAAACTTTTACTTGAATTTTATGTAGCAAAGAAGCACACTACCTTGTTTTGCTGAGTAATGAACTCCCAATTTAATGTAGCAAAGAAGCACACTACCTTGTTTTGCTGAGTAATGAACTCCCAATCATTAACTAATCGCTTCTTCAAACTGGGAGGAATGTGAATTTTGATGAGATTTTCTGTTGTTGGGTTGTCCTAACAATGAGAAGATCAAAAACATTCGAGATCAATACTTAAGGGGTAAATGCCGTAAACAATACAACATTTAGCATAATAGGAAATTATAACAGGGATTTCGAAATGTTGCATTTACAAACTTACAACACTTTTTATTTATTTATGTTGCAATTATAACATCTGCAAAGAAAAAACGTTTTACCAATGAAACAACATAGTGTAATTGGGATGGTGAAATTGCATAAGGCCATGTTGTAATGGAAAACTGGGTTTAGTGTTCTGTTACTGAAGTATTTAACACATTTTCAAACTCTGAAGAACTTTAAGTACTTGACAACTCCTGAGTTTAGAAAGTGTTCACCGGAGGTCCAAGTAAACAGAAGCTCAAGTAACAACAAACTTTCAACAGCATCAATTTAAACAAATTTGGATTCTGCTGATGCAGAGTAGTTTAACCATATGATGGATGAAGCCGTATAGAGAAGAAGATATAGATCACATTCTAGGAATAAGAGATATTAAATTACTTTGGTACAGTTTCTCTTTATATTAGCACATGACTCTGAAATTAAAGTGACAACCAGGAAATGTCATAACATATGAAATAGAAATAGAACTAATCATACACCAACAAGCATTAGAAAACGTCCAAAATCCAAGCAATGATGTTTACTAAGTTAAAAAAATACTTATATAAAGAGAGACGAAATGAAAACAAAGAGAAAAATAGAAAGAAGAAGAAAGCAGCATATACACGGCAGATATGTGATAGAGCTCAACCGTGGAGGGTATATACAGTATACACGAGGGTCCACGTCGAGTAGCCGCTCAAGCATGAGAAGAAGAATGAAGCGGGAGATTGGAAGAAGAAAGTCATGCATTTGTTGATCTAGTCATTCAGTTGTCACATATCATAAATAATTCAGAGTCCAAATCACATTAGGGATATGTTAATAGTTGTTACTTATTTCCTTTAGTTATTAGGATTCACTTCCTTAGTTTAGTAGTTTTCCTTTTCTGATAATTATCTTTTCTTTTACAAGTTGAAGTAGGATCTCAAGTATATATACCCCTAGAAGTTGAAGGGGAAATATAGCTTGAAGTCTAGCACTCCCTTCGTCCCACTATAAGCGACTTGTATTCCTTTTTGGAACGTCCCACCTAAAGCGAGTCATTTTCTTTTTTTGGCAAAATATATCAATTGGTTCTTTTACTTTATTCTCTCTTCACTTATTCCCTCTCCACTTAAATCTCTAAATATCATTTTCTTAAATCTTGTGCCAAAAAGAAACTCCTCATTTATGGCGGGATGGAGGGAGTATTTTGTTTGGCATAGGTCAAGGCCTCGCAAGAGGAAAACTATCATCCTTGATCAATATTGTTAAAAGAGCGCCTGGGGTGCGGGGCGCTCAGGACGCCAACTAAATAGCCCCAAGGTGACTCAGGCGAGCCAAGGGTGGCAGCTGAAAATATTTCAATCAAAAAACCCTAAAGACTTGAAATCTTCTTTTCCTAAAATAACTCATCATAACTAATGTTGGATATTTTCCTTTAATCCCTCCAAATCACCAAAAATATTGCAAAAGATAGTACTACAATATTTTATAATCTCCAAAAAAAAAAACATTTCAGCTCTCTCCTCTTCTCAAGACATTAATATTCCTTATCATCCTCTTCTCAATTAATTCTTCCTTCTTTACTCAAATTCTTTTTTTCAGTATAGCAAGAAAAGAAGAATTCCAATCTATTAGAGCGTCCCACGCACTGCGACCCGGATTTTTACATAATCGTCTCGTTGCGCCCCACACCCTTAACAACATTGTTCTTAATTCAAGTTAGTACAAGTAATTCCAGTTTATTCAGTTAGTCAATCGTGCACGAGTTCTTTCAGTTTCATCTCAATATATAATTGTGTGTGTCTCGCTCGACAAAGCGCTCTACAATCAATATCTGTAGATAAGTGCACTCCAAATTAAACTTGCAAGCTTATTAATGTAGAGGAGGGGACAGAACAAACCTCAATCCCTGAGTCAGCCTTTCGCTTTTTCCCCTTTGTAGCTGCAAAGTTGATAGAGTAAAGGCGAGAGGATGGAAAACAATGGAATGGAAGAAATAAACTAGATAGAAATCCTCAACGAGGCAAACAGAATAACAGTTCACAAACTCAAATGCAATACATGCCATCTCAAACATTGAGGGACTATATACAAGGACTGCCTACTGACTCCTACTAACAAACAGACTCGTAAAACAACTCTATCTCTAAAAGACTAGTAACACACGACTCCTCTAGCAAAACAACTTAGTAAAGGATATGCAGCAAAAGATAATTTTGCGCAACAGCTAATGATAATCCGCAACCACTCGACTCCCACGCTTGTAAACCACCACGAATAAGACTCAGTATCAAATACCATGACAAGTAATAGGCAATTACGTCCAGAATACACGGCTATTACTATATGGCTATATCCCAAAGTTTCTTCCTTCAATTCATTTCATCAAGAGGTTAACAACACCAAATATTGGCATAAAGGATACATTTTCAACCTAGTTTAGCCTCCACTTGCTTACTAAAATATGGACCAGGATATGGTACCAATTTTTGTTGAAGAAGATATGATGTGAGCAAGTGAGAAATTACACACAATGGAGAAACCTGATAACAGTACCTGTGGTCTTTGCCTCCTCTTTATCCACTTTAGCATCTACAAAATCCATGAGTAATAGAACCTTAATTCCAAAAACAAACAGCTCACCAACCATAAACAGTTATCTGACGAAGAAATACCAGTATCAAGAGCCCCTAAGAAATTAGCAGATCAAAGACTGACTGACACATACCAGTTGAACTTTTTGGTTTTGTTTGAGCAGAACGCCCTAATTTAGTATTCTTGTCAACTCCAGCTTTCTTATCAAGGGCATCAAGGGCCTGTTGCTTCATAATGTTCTCTTCGGTATATTTCATCAGCCGATCCATGCCTACCCATTCATCCCAACTAATTGGAAGCATATTGAACGTTTAGTTAGTGACAACAATTACCAGTATAGGCATAAAAAAGAAAAAAACTACTTATAGCTTTTAACATAGAACTGCTGGACTCTGATTAGCTACACATACGGCTGAACAAATATAACTTAACCCAGAGAGTTTATTTTATTTGTTTCTAAAATTCTGAACTACAAGGGAAGAAATTTTTCTTCTATATAATTAGTAAAACTAACAGCTATGTATATTCTGTATACAATTAACCTAACAGTTAAAACAGCTGTGTATTATGTGTTCTACAAAAGTACAAAGAAACAGAGACTGAGATAGGACCTCCAAGTCTGATAAATAGAAGGAAATGAAGGGATGGGAACATGCTCACTTTTTATTCCAACCCTGTAAAAAATAAACTACCAATTAGAGTAGATATAGTGATATTCCATTTGACAAATAAGACCACGGGAACATGTTATTGACAGGCTAAACAAAATGGAGTAATAGGAAGAGCTTCATTAACAAAGTCACAAACATATCAGGTAACGCGCAACCAAAATCAACTGGGAATGGAAAGTTAAGTAGGAAATTAAAACTTACAAGGTAATGGAGAAAATATCTCCACTCATGCTTCCGGAACTCTGCTTTTTGAACCTTATACACACAAAAGAGCAACTAATGAAAATACTTTTATGAGTAAAGAAAACCATCATGTATTGACAAAAGATCAAATAGTATGTAGCAAAAACCTAGTTGTAGAAAAAAAAAATGAAACCGATCCTGAATAGTATACCACCAACGCATGATCTGAAATAAAAGAATGAACGAAATATATAAATGACGTTTCTAATTCAAAGATGAGAGCAGGCATGATCCCCCACAGTCTTAATATAAGAACCAGAACGTAATTCCTGGAATTTTATTCACATTCACAGGGAAGTATTAGGGGGCTCTGAGTCTCTTACACAATCATTATTTCTGATGATTCAGTATATTAATACTAATGAGCCATGATACCCTATAAAGAAGACTGCATAACTTAATATGAAGCAGAAGAAAGGAACTGTGAATATTGCAAATTAGCAAAGTTTCTCATTCGAAGTTGCATGCTTGAATGATTCTCTTTGTTCCAATTCTCAGGCTTTAACACTGGTTATTAAACTTTACTATAAGCCCCATTAGCAGGACTCTACTTCATACCAAAAGAAGAACACAAACAAAGGGAAAGGGGTAATATATTTGAACAATAAAACTAAAAGAAAGGGTGGCAACTGAAGCATAATTGTTCAAAATTATTCCCCTTGAAAGTGAGGTGGGTACGAAATTAGGAAAAAAACAACATACTGACACGCCATAAAAATCTAGTAATACTTGGCATTAAGATATCACAAATATCCATCTTAATGACATAGTATTTCTTTAGTGTATATCTGATGCAGGATCAAATATATACCATGAGTAATGAGTACGCACAAGATATGAACATGTATGATAAACATAAAGAGACATAGATATCAAGATTGAAGATTATTACAATTACATCTGCATTTAGAAAAACAAAATGATATCCTCTACTTAAGTAGACAAGTCACATATCCTCTAGTAAATTTAAGTGATTCATAATCCAGGAAATATCTGAAACAAAATCCTATGAGAAACTCACATATCCATGTTTGTAGCATGTGAATACCTATGCACTAAACAGTTCCACTATGATTTCCACATCACAATAGCCAGATATAAGAAAGGCAACGGAACTAAAATCAATCAAAGACACTAAAGAGAAAAATGTAATGAACCTACATAAACAACCTTATTCTTCAGGTCAATAATCCACTGCATTTTAATATGCATCTAAGCCTGCCTAGTTCACTTTCACAAGCAATCAAATATAACAGCTATCCTCGCATGAAAAACACATCTAAAACTGAATCCATATTTTGAATTCTATTCAAGTACCAAATCATGGTAGTACTAAAATTAACATATAAATGAGCTCCAATTACTCAGAATCGTTAATTGAACAGAAGAAAAAACCCTAAGAAATAGATTTAGGGAGTACTTTGGCTTCGTAGATGCGGGGACCATGGTAGGCGAGAACCTTCTCGCCCTCGGAGAAGAGGCTCTTGGACTTGGATTCGAGCGCGTCGCCAGATGAATTGTCGGCGTCGCTCGCCGACTCTCCCTTGGAGCTGCTCACCATTGTTGTTGCAATGCCGATAAAAGTGATTTCCCACTTCTTTGCCGGTTTCAAATCTGAAAACGAGTGGATACCGTTTTATATAGCAGTAGTTTGTGTCAATTAACCTGCTTAATAATTGCATTTAAGATTAATTAAGCTTTACAAATGAAGGCTAACGGCAAGTTTTTAATTCGGTTTGCAACGACGAAAATTGGTTCAGGTGAACATCCAATGAATTCCGTTTCATTTCCAATCACCTGAAAATCAAACAAAATTGACAAAGAAAAAAAAGGGAACAAATTAGATAATTGCAATTAATAACCTAAACTTTTAGTGTCACTTATTTAATTATGAAATGTTTAAAATTAATTAAAGTGATACTACAATAATGTCAAATTTGCAACCGACTTGTTTTAGATCGTGACTCGTCCGATTTATTTTTAGGCTTTATTTGTCACGTCAGGATGAATGGTATTGACATATTTTTCCAATAATTTTAGTTGAGTAGCGAGGACAAATTTTGCTATAAAATAGTGGAGAAAGACTTGTCGCAACTTCAACTAATTTAAGTGAATTTTACCTGTTGATATTTATAATTTTCATAAGAAATTTAGAATTTAAATATACTGATTAATAACGTCTGCAGTATATGATTTTACAGATTAAACAAACTAAATTGATTTAGAATTAATACTAATAACTTAGTACCCAAATTCGAAGTCCTCAACTCTCATTTTTCATACAATCTCGATTAAACGAATTATATAATATGATCGTTACATAACCTATTGTACTTACAATTACTCAATGTGGAGTACCAAATGAATAGAATTATTCATTAATTAATTTGAATGAAATGAAATACTCATACATGCTTATTTCACCAAATGGAATGAAATGAAATATGAATAGTTAAGTATGTTAATTTATCAAAAAAATTATTCATTCAAAAATATTTGGGATCATATTATTATAATATACACGTAAGTGTATATAGTACAGGGAAAATTCAATATATTTTTCCTTATTGGCCTAGACAAATACACAATGTGAGGAGCAATAATCTTCACCGTTGCATATGTCAATTCGTCCTTCTTCCTACTATAAATTACTGGCTTTTTTTTTGTTTACACTAATTGTTTTTTGTCACGGTTGGTTTAGTTCTCTTTTGAAGTATATTGTTAGTCTGTTCAACATCTCTATAATAGTAGTAGCTATGTTAGGAGACCTTAATATTGTGGAGAATCGATGTTCCGTCCATGTTCAAAATTTGGGCTTCTACACCACCATCAATTTTAACAAAAAATGGTCATATGGGTCATGGGACAATTACGTATTGTAATAAATTTATAGTAGTTTAATTTGTAGAAATTAGAATGTGATACAGAGAAAGATTTGCTGCAAACATAGCATCTCCAAGGGCGGCTGTCCCGGCGGACGTCCGGCACGCGGGGCGGCGGACACGGACGTGGGGAGCGGGCACCACTCATCCGCAGCTGAGGCGGGACGTCCGTCGCGACGTCCGCCATTGCAGCGACGACGCGGACTTCCGATTTTTTACATTTTTTTTTAAAACTCTATATATACGGCTCGTTGAACTTCATTTCATTCGTACCACTTGTGTTAACAAGTTTCTCTCTCTAATTTCATTTCTGTTGAAGATAAATGGAGAACGATAGGAATTCTCCCGCCACGAGCGAGTCACAAACGCCGACATTTCCCGCCGAAGGTGAGGGAAACGCGAGCAGAATGGCGGGGATGATGTCCTCGTACTACAATACATACCCTTGGATGGGTGGGATGGTGCCCCAGATGCCCGGGGTGAGTAGAGGGATGACCGGGATGACGGGGATGATGGAGGGAATGATGCCCGGGGCAGCGGGGATGGGGGGAATGATGCCCAGGATGGTAGTGGGGATGGGGGAAATGACGCCAGGGATGATGGGGGGAATGATGCCCGGTATGATGCAGGACATACTTGCCGCTGCGGGGTGGGTGCGGGGGTAGCAAGGACCCCCAATCACCAGGGACAATGTCTATCGCCCCTACATAGATTTATTGTCGGCAGATTCCCAGAGTACTCCTCTGGAGACTTAGTTCACCGACAATGATACTTTCTCCTTGGAGGAGTTGGGGCTATCTTCGATCAGGGAGACTCCCACTGAGGTGCCACCGGCGAGAGGGAGGTCGAAGAAGAAGAAGGGTACAAGGAGGGGTAGGGGCGGGGGCAAGGGCAAGGGCCCTACCTCGTCCTCGCGTTCGGGGGCCGAGGAGGAGGAGGAGGCGGGAAAGAGGACCGTCTGGAGCGTGGCGAAAAACGTTGCGTTGGCGAAGCCCTGGGTCGGTGTAGTCGAGGATCCCTACATCGGGGCTAACCAGCATATCGACAGAATGTGGTTGCGCATTAGTCAAGGCTACCTCAAATTCAAACCGCCAGGTGAGAAGCCTCACAGTGCAAAGCAATGCTGGAAACAGTGGGAGCGGTTGAGGGGCAAGCTCAGTGGATTTACCGGCATCTACCAAAACAATCTCCGAATAGCAACCAGCGGCATGTCCACCGACGATGTGAAAAACCTTTCCCTGCCACAGTATCCCGACAAGGAGTTGAAGTTTCATGAATTCGAGCATTTTTGGGAGATATATCTCGTGGTGCAGAATTCCGCCAAGTTTTATGCGAGTGTTGAAGTTGGGTGGCCGAAGCGGACGATGATCAGCGCTTCCAGCAAGTACAGCAGCAGTGCCAGTTCACACGAACCCCTCAAGCGTCTTCCCGCCGCCGCCGTCGCCCGGTAGGGCAAAAGACTACGCAGCGGATGACAAGGGAAAGCGCCAGCGGGTCCCACAAGGTACAATCGGAGGACACTCCCGAGCTCAACAACCTCGCCTGCGTGCGGCAAATGTATAACCTGATATAGACCTTGGACAGGTGGCATAACGCGACTGATCCGTTATACAAGATGATGTTGAAGGATGCCATCGACGAATTGAGGCGCGATTTGGGGATGGCACCCCTGCCCGAGAGTGGCGCTGGGACTGGCGGCGGGGACGACGGCGCCGGCACTAGCGACGGGGACAACGCGGACGACGAGGAGTGAGACGGGGTCGCATTTCTTGAAGCTTAGGGTTGTATTTTTTTTTTGTTTTATGACTATGTAATTTTTTATATATATATAATTATGTATGTATTTTTTTTAATGAACTTGTTGCATTTTCCCCGTTCGTATTCGTGTCGAAATTTTAATTCCGTAACGTAAATTGCATATTTGTGATTTTTTTTTATTGCGGGAAATCCGCTTGGGAAGTCCTTGGGGGATGTCCACCATTGTGCAGTGCGATATCCTTATGAAGTGGTAGTGCAGTGGGAGGTCCTTATGACGTGGCAGGAGGTACTTATTGTTGGAATCTATGCCGGTCAATGGACTTTGACCAATTATAATTTCAACGAGATATTTGATTTTTGTGAAATTAAATGATATAGCGTCGATCTACGTTCGGAGTAGATGACCGTGGTATATTCATTTTCTCAAATCTGATTCCCGGTGATTGAGAAATAATGGATTAAAATTGTGCAAAATTGCAAACTTAATGAGCATGAGAGAAGCTTATGGAATAATTAAGAGTTAATTACCCCACATTGGAAGTTACAACTTTATTAAACTAGTATTTAATAAGAAGGATTATTGCATGTAATAATTATAGTGGACTAAGATGGGCTGTAAGAGCCCACACGCGCGCGCCGCCCGCCCCGCCGCGAGCCTCGAGCCCGTGCCCGTGTCCTTGGACTTGGATCTTGGCAATTGGTCTTTGGGTGGTCTTTGGGCTGTTCTTTGGGCTTGGTCCAAGGCTAGTGGGTCTAGTTCTTTTTAGACCACCACCGTTTCCACGTCAGCGAGCCAAGCGGGATGACACCTTGTCAGTATGACGCGGTAAGCCAATGTGGCTGACACGTGACAGTCCACGTCATAATCGAATCTAGAAGCTTCTAGATTCAACCTCTCAGCTCTGTAACAACATGTAATGCCTCGTAACCGACGACCGTTACGGTCTAGCATTGATGACAGCCATCAAGGCTGTGTTGACCCCTACAGTGGACTAAGCCTATAAATAGGCTAGTCATTCTAGCATTCTACACACCAGAAACTAGAATAGCACTCTGCATCATACACTCTCTCCTCTCTTCTGCATTGTTTTTCTGTCGAAAGCTCTGCCCTCTCCTCCGTCCAGTTCGCCGGAGCTCTGCTGATAGCGGTGCATGTAGCCGTTTTATCTTTGGGGACGAAACGTCAATCCGAAGAGCACTACCGGAGCTTATCTCATCTTGCGGAAAGAGGACTCCTCGACTCGGCTAAACACTTTCACAGTTTACTTGTTTCGAATTTTTCCATTTGTATTTCTTCTTGGGTTGTATTACGCCCGGCTAGTTTTATATCTTGTAATTCCAGAAACCAACACTTATGATGTGACAGGAGGTATTTTTGGGAAGACCAATAGGACGGATGTCCCATTGGAGATGCTCTTGGGCGAGCGCCTACTTTCCATCCGTCTCATTGGAGATGCTCTTAGGCGAGCGCCTACTTTGCGCATCACATTCCTTTTTTCTACTAGTAATTTTCATTTTGCACATTGACAACTGTTCTCGTTCGTTTGTCTATTTATTCCATATCTTTTACTGCTATATTTTATTGTATTTACATCTGCAAATCCCCACTTAATCTCTTTAATTGCAAATATGCTTTATGATAATTTCTCCAAATAAAGTTTATGCAAAAATTCATTTGGATTGAAAAAATAATGAAATATCTCATAAATCTCATTTTTATGATTAATACTATTTTCCTTTAAAAATAGAGATTTGTTTTATATTAATATTTCACTCAAAAGAAACTTATTTTTAATAAAAAATATTTATATAATATTGAGGGATTCATTCATTCATGAAAAAAATTTGGACTCGATTTTCTGAGGGAGTAGTTACAACTTAAGTACCGCAGTATTTTAGCAAACAACGAACACTTTGACAATGGAAACACACGCAGACGGTTCCACCACCACGACTGCCTCCGCGGCGTCGACTTCTTCCGCCATCTCGCAGTGGAAATTCGCAGTTTCGCAGCGGTTCCAGCACTTCTTAGACAAGTCAACACCGTACTTGCTCTACCGTTGGACCGTCTTCCTTTGCATCGCATTGATGTATGGCCTCCGAGTCTTCCTGCTCCAGGGTTTCTACGTGGTCTCCTACGCCCTCGGCATCTACTCCCTATTCGGAACTCAGAAGAGTTCCGCCCCTTTGTCCGCCGCCTCCCCGAATTCAAATTCTGGTTCGTCTGTCTTTTTTTCTCTTCCCCAATTTCAAATTTAATTATCTTAAGTTTTGTTTTGCAATTAATTTCCATATTCCTAATTTGATCGCTTCAGATTTCTGACCGATTCTCTACTAATTTCTAGCATCTGTGTGCCCTAATTAATGCTTCTAAATTTTCGCTCAATTTACTCCCTTTTAAGCAGTACTCCGTATATTGCAATATTGGAAGATAAGAGAGATCTACTAGGGCTATATAGTTGTGGCTTTGGATTTGAAATTTATACAAACGGTATTTCCTTAAGAATTTGTTTCTGTAGTAATGTTTTGAAAGCTTTAATCTGGTTTTCAACTTGAGGCACTAATTTGTACCATATGCTGGTCCAAACTCCAAAAGTTAATGTTGTGTAATGCAGTGGTTTCATTAGTTAGCTAATGTTACCTGAATGTTGTGATAATGTGATAGTTTGCATGCCAGTCTCAAGAAAATTGGTGATCAAAAACAATTTAATGTCTGAATGTTGATCGGTTAGCACTGGTCTGAGTGTTTAACTTAAATGTCATGGCACGATCAAGATAAATCAGATATCTGTAAATGGATCACGGGGTTTGATAGAACTGGCAGCGGAAGCGGTGTTGCATGGATTAACATTTAACAATTATTAATCACACCAATAAATCACATAATAATCAGATCTATTTAGCAGATTATTTAGACAAAATCTATTCGCGTAATTCTTACATGTATCATGCTCATAACTTGAATTAATCATGCTTTAAGAATATTGAAACCTAAAACATGCTTTTCTACGGAGTAGAAAAATACCTAATTAATTCTCCAAAGAATTGAAGATGGCTAGCTGCTTCTCCATGTGACGCTTTGAATACTAGACCACAAATCTTCTCTCTGGTTCCCGAACTGTACTCCGATATCAGTGTGGGCTGATCTCACCAAAATACTAGGACTTAAATAAAGAAGACGGAAGAAATCCTTTTGGGAATAGGAGTAGAATTCGAAATCCACTTCAGCTAGAGGAGCTCGAAATTTTCAAAAATTTAAGGTATAAAATTGTGATGATTCTGTCTCCTTTATTCTCCTATTTATATTAAGTTCCTTTTGAGCCCAGACAGGGATCTATGGAAGGTTTTGGATATGGGCTCATCCAATTTACTTTTTACTAATTAAATTGAACCCACAATTTAATATAAGTTATAATTGGAATATTACGAGCAGCCACTACAGAAGTAATATTGAACTCTCCCCATCCAAATCCGAAATTACAAATAATCCGGGTTTTCGTTTAACTTTCATTTCCCGCGCTTAAGATAAAAATGTCCATTAATTAATTAATGTCTGCTATGGACTTAATTAATTAACTTCTTATTAATTCCAAGAGTGGACTTAGCATGAAACGCTTATTTATTATTCATAGAGTAATCAAATTCCAACTAGCTAGGTTCCGAATAATAAAACCTTGTTTCGCGCTCCTCTTGAGGACATTATCAAACGAGACTCACCTCGCGCACGATTCAATATAATAGCAATCCTAGCACCGCTAGATATTGATCACCACTACCCAATATATCAGGATCATTGGGTTACGAAAAACCCGCACCTTTTGATAAGTCAAAGTAATGCATAATCAATACCGTATGCTCAATGCTAACATACATTGATTGAGAAACAAATATTTATCAAGACCTCGCCTTTCAATAGATAGCCTAAGGGCAAGTCTTGCTGTTAGATCCGTTCAGTGCTATACCACACCAATGTCATCTTATTTCGGTAAGGCTTAGAAATATGCGGACTGACATTGGAACCTTTCTCGATGGATAGTCAAATTCCAACTAGGTTGTCAAATTCATCTTTTTCTTTGTTTAGAACTGACCGTGTTACCTTAAAGTGGACGCCGCCCACAACCGGTCTACTAAAATAAAGACTTACACTTTGTTAAGTTAACTTATACATTTAAACATGCATTAACATCCATTAAATGTAAAACTGAAAGGTCGGGATTTTCGCACGCGTGTCGTAGGCACGTGTCCCTTCCTATTCAACAAGATTTATATGTTCCCACTTTCCAAAATACTATTAGTTAGCATATGGTAAGTTAAGGTGTCGAACCCACGAGGAACGGTAGCATCCGTTATGCATTTCCACACTTAGAAAGGGTTTTGGCAATGCCGCCACGCTCTAAATTGGGGGTGGGAACTAAACTATAAAATATAAATAACACTTAAGCTAAGATTGTAACTAAACATGCAAATAGCATGCAAGTAAACGAAAGCAATTAAACTGAAACGCAGACTGGGCAAGTTGGTAAACTGGGCAACTTAGCAGTGGCGAAAATAAGAACATTTCGGAAATGAAAAGAGAGCAGCAACTTGCATGAGCATCCTAAGTTCAGAAAGCAAAAGGAACTAAGTTAAAAGCTAAGGAAGATAAACTACTAAGTGTTAACTCCTAAAGAAAGCTAGAAACTAGGAAAGTGACATGTTCAAAAGGTGAACTTTAAATTCCTAACTAATGTGATTAAAAGCTGAAAATGAAAAGAAGGAAAGAGAGTTATAAATCTGATCCTAAAAGACATATTAGATGGGAGAGCTAAAAGGTGAAAGGTGATGGTACTTGTGTTCCCTTAAGGCTATTGTCCAATGGTTAAAACTAGTGGGTAAAAGTTTCTAACTAATGGATCTCTAACTTAACTCCTAAAAGCTGATCATGGCTCCTAATTCTACAGTAAGGGCACGAAAATAAGTGAGAGGAAAGACTACTTGGCTGCTACATAATTAAAAATACAAGGAGAAACACAAAATGAACAAGTAAACTACCTAAACATGCATTGAAAACATCAAATTAAAAGCTGAAACTTAAAACACTTAAACAAGATAGAAAGAAGCTTCAAGAACACTTAAACATGGTGAAGAGAAACTGATTTTAAAAGCTTGAAAAAGGTTTTAACTAAACAAGAACATAACCAACACTAGAACTAAACAACAAGCTAAACCGGAAATCAAACAAGAACTAAACTTTAAAACACATTCAATACATAAACACTAAGAGCAATTACTACTTGAAATGAGCATTTAAAACAAGTCCAACAACAACAACAACTAAGATTTAGAAAGGAGCAAAAGTACTACAAAGTTAAGAACAAGCTAACTAGAGAAAGCAAACACTACTACTAAATTACTACTACTTCAACCCATGGTGAACAATGATCTTGGCAGCCTTGAAGTGAAAATCTCTCTTCTTAAGGAAGAGAGAAAAGTTTCCTAGAGAGAGAAAGCTAAAACTAAACTAAAGAGTGATAAAGTACTGGTGGTTGGTGACTAAGTCTTTTTAATACATATATCCAATAAAAGATATTTTCCTTCTTTTTTACTCTCCAAGGGCTGATATGGGCGTGTGTAGCAAGTGAGAATTGTCCTTGACAAATGTGTGGAAGTGGCTTTAGTCATTTTCCCATCAGGTTCAAACTGGCCAGTCCAACAGCTTGGCCAGTTTGGGTCTTCTTTGCCTTCTTCCTTCACTTTCTTCCATTCCTTGTCATTTTACCCTCTTTCTTGCATGTTTTCCTCTCCATGCCTTCATTAAGCAGCTTTCCAACTTAATGCTCCATTCCCTGCCAAATAACATCTTTTTTCATGCAAATATTCAACATATAGTGCAAATAGTGATCAATTCCGAGTGACGAAAACTAGCCTATCAAACCTCCTCACACTTGAATCATACTTGTCCCAAGTATGTGGTTGGACTTTTCACTAAATTGTTAAGTCACTTCCCTCTTCTCTCAACACACATTAATTAAAACAACACACAACACAAACATGTACAAGACACAAACACAAATGTAGACTCAAACGAAAACATACAAAACTACAAGGGTCAAGCTTATCAAACACAAACCATACTCAACCTCCCCAAAATTCAAACAAGAATGCAGCCCAACTGATTTTTCTCCTCAAAATATGGTTCATGTTGTCAGTTTTGTCAAGATCTTTAAGCACTACACATAAGTTCTAGTTTCACCCAAGTCACCTCTCAAAGTGTTAAGTATTTCACTCAAAACTCACCACAAGCACTCAAAAAGATATCACTTAGTCAAAATAGCTAGAAAGGGGCTTTGAGAGGGTTGTAGCGGGGCTTACGGACCTTTTGAATTGCATCGGATGGATCCTAGGGGTCCTAAGCTTGATGTAGAGAGTGAAACCATGCATTTGAAGTGTGTACACACTTACAAAAATCAAACCAAAGCATGATGAACTTATGATATTCAAATATAGCTTTGTCGCACGTCAACATTTTCTTCTTCTTGCTTTTTGTGCTCCTTTCTTTTCTGTCCCGTACTTCTTCTTCATTTTTTTCTGTTTCCTTTTTCTCTTTCTTTTCCCATATTTTTCTTTCCTTTTCTTGATCTTTTCTGTTCTCTTCTATTGACTTCTTCCTCTTCTTTCTTTGTCTTTTCTTCTTTTTCATCTTGTTTCCTTTTGTCTTGTTCTTGACTCAAGGTTTCTTCTTCTTTTCATCTTTTTCCTTTTTTTTTTTCTCATTCCCTGACATGGAGACTTCTTTTTCTTCCCTTTTTTCGATTTGTTCATGTTCTTTTTCTTAAAAAGGTTCTCAAGGCAATGCCATTCTTCATCTTCAAACAGGGATAAGATCACCACATTCGGCTTGACTAAGCAAGTGTGTAATATGCATAGTTGGGATGTGGATGTAGGCATTCATGTGGCTTGGGCAAAATATATTCTTGGCTATGAATGAACAAGGCCTAGGCTTCAAAATGGATCACTAGGGATAGCTCATTAGGTAGGATTATCAACAAAATTAAGGCTCAAGTGGTTATCCTAATGCCCTCTAACGTTTTCCAAAATGACCAAGCGATATCCAAGATTGTGCAAGTCACACACACTCAATAACACTCACAAAAAGATAGTAGAAAGTATTATACTTTTAGAAAAAAAACTGAGGTTGAACAAATGAGTAGTGCTCTACTTTTCCGTCATACAAACGTCATCCAACAACCCATTATTTGGAATGAGAACTTTGCAAAACAACCGCATTCAAGCTCGTTTTAAGGGAAGATATTTTGCAAAGCCTATGCATCAAAGCTTGACTAAAATCATTTTTTTTTCTAGAAAAACTGACACTTTCTTAACAAACTGATTTTCACAAACAACACGACGAAAAATAACACCACAAATAAAAAATGATCCCCCTCCTCACACTTAGACCTTGCTTGCCCTCAAGCAAGTTTGATTAAAGTGTTAGGAAAGAAAGCGACTAGATTCAACAAAACAAAGAAAAGGAAACCAATTGAAAAACACATAAGAATTCCACCTCCTCACACTTGTGCTTTGCTTGTTCGAGAGCAAGTAGATCAAGTGTTTAGAAAGAGACTACTAACAAAACGAAACAGTTAAAGATGCCGGCAAGGCCACAAACACACATCAAGGCTGACAAGGCCACAAATACGAAGCATGCAAGGCCGACAAGGCCACAATTAAAAAAAAATCAAAATAAACACACACATTACATACATAACACATATATACAACAAATAAAAGAGAGAGTTGGATAGAAATCACCTCCCCCGCACAAAGCGGGGGGTACGGGCTGATATGGCAGGTGGTGGTAGAGCTGGTGCAGCTGCTCCTTGGGTTTCGATCCCCGGCTCATGTGTTGGCTTCGCAGCTCCTCCAGGTTTGGTTGCTTTACACACTAGGGCATTCAGATTGTCTGTTCAACAAACTGGGCAGGATACATGTGTTCTTCCGAAAAAGCATCGTCTAATCTTGCCTTCCAATCCTTCCAAGTAGAAGCATTCAACTTTCCTTTAGGATCCCTATAGAGTTTGGAACCCTTCTCTGAACTCATGTAAAATATGCAAACATTGGGACTTATACTCATGATGTCATCGGCCGAAGTACAACCAATTAGATCCTTAAGCCTCTTCAAAACCTTGATTAGCTCTTTTTCTTTATTCCTGTGAAAGCTACTATTGATGATCATGCGAATGGTCTCTTTTTCTTCCAAATATTTGAGCTTTGAAGGAAATGCATTTGACTCCAACTTAGGTGGATGGATCTCCAATGGTAGCAACTCTTCTTTTTCCCTCGTGTTGGGCAGGTCCTTCTGACTGGGCAGTTCCTCCAGATTAGGCAGTTTACATCTCTCGGGTGGGTTTGTGTGGTTCCTCTTCTTGCACCAAGCCATTATTTCAGCCTCAATCTCTTCATCACTAAGCCCTTGAGTGTTGAACAGCATGCATTTACTAAGTCCTTCGAGCTCAACTTGTTCTTCAATAGAGGGCAATGGATACATATCTTGCAAAAACTCGGCTTCAAGAAAGTCGAGACCTTTCAACTCTTTGATCAACTTCTAACCTTGGCCATTTTCCAACTCACTATTGATGATAAAGCAGACATGGTTGACGTTGGTGGCCGGTGGCTTGAACTCCAATTTAGGTGACCGAACTTCCGACGGTACCAATTCCCCATCTGCCCTCAGACTGGGCAGTTCGCTTGAATTAGGTAGCTTGCTGGTAGACTTTGCGTGCTCCAATATGTTGCACCCCTTCATGATGGTCACCTCTGTTCTCAAAGGTATACGTGTAGGCTCATCGGGTTGAATGATGATATTATCTTCAATCTCCTCATCGCTACCCTCTTCATCTTCCAACCAAAAAGTCTCCTGACTTGGGCAGTGTATTGCACTGGGCAATCTTGGCCCCTGTTCCAATATTTCCCTCGGTTCGCTGTTTGAGTTATTGTTGAATGAAGCTTTCAACTCTTTCCCGAACCTAAGGGTACTTTGATTAAGATTCTCCTTTCTTGATGGTTGCACTTGAGCCGGAATTCCTCCACCATTCCCATGCATATCATTGATGGAAGTCGCCAATTGTTCCATTTGGCATGCAAGATGATCAAGACTAATCATTTGCTCATATTGTTCATCTTGCATCTTATGCACCACATTGTAATTGGCTTGCAAATTGTTTTGCATGAGTTGTTGCGATGTGAATAGGTCCTCCATCATTTCTTCTAAGCACTTTGGTGGCATTGGCGGATGATTTGGTTGATATTGGTCGAATTCTTGTGGCTGGAAATACGGATGGAAAGCACTTTGATCCGGAGGCCAATAAGCATAATTTTCGTCTGACCCTTGGAAAGCTTGGTGATGTACTTGTGGTGGTGGACCTTGATATTGTTGGTTTGGATTGGTCCATTCAAAATAGGAGTAATCACCCCAGCCATGATCGTAAGGGTCTGTGAAATGATCCATGAAACCCTTTAATGTCGCACCACTCTCATCATTTTCTCTTGAATTGGTTTCCTCCAAACTTTCTGACACTTCAAACTGGGCATCTGTTGAACTGGGCAACTCAAGGAACTGCCCTGCTTATCTTCTCAAACCGGCTTCCTCACGCAGCCTCTTCGTCGTCTTCTTAATTCCAATATCGAACAACAACCTTGGAGAAGAGGACCTGCTCATAAACTAAAAATAAAAAGAAAGAAAAAAAAACAACAAACAAAAGGAAAACAAGTCAAAAGCTATATACAATAAGTGTAGAAAAACATAACAACACAACAACACCGTTCCCCGGCAACGGCGCCATTTGAGAGGAAGGGATTTTTGCACGCGTGTCGTAGGCACGTGTCCCTTCCTATTCAAAAATACTTATATGTTCCCACTTTCCAAAATACTATTAGTTAGATATGGTAAGTTAGGGTGTCGAACCCACGAGGAACGGTAGCATCCGTTATGCATTTCCACACTTAGAAAGGGTTTTGGCGATGCCGCCACGCTCTAAATTGGGGGTGAGAACTAAACTATAAAATATAAATAACACTTAAGCTAAGATTGTAACTAAACATGCAAATAGCATGCAAGTAAACGAAAGCAATTAAACTGAAACGCAGACTGGGCAAGTTGGTAAACTGGGCAACTTAGCAGTGGCGAAAATAAGAACATTTCGGAAATGAAAAGAGAGCAGCAACTTGCATGAGCATCCTAAGTTCAGAAAGCAAAAGGAACTAAGTTAAAAGCTAAGGAAGATAAACTACTAAGTGTTAACTCCTAAAGAAAGCTAGAAACTAGGAAAGTGACATGTTCAAAAGGTGAACTTTAAATTCCTAACTAATGTGATTAAAAGCTGAAAATGAAAAGAAGGAAAGAGAGTTATAAATCTGATCCTAAAAGACATATTAGATGGGAGAGCTAAAAGGTGAAAGGTGATGGTACTTGTGTTCCCTTAAGGCTATTGTCCAATGGTTAAAACTAGTGGGTAAAAGTTTCTAACTAATGGATCTCTAACTTAACTCCTAAAAGCTGATCATGGCTCCTAATTCTACAGTAAGGGCACGAAAATAAGTGAGAGGAAAGACTACTTGGCTGCTACATAATTAAAAATACAAGGAGAAACACAAAATGAACAAGTAAACTACCTAAACATGCATTGAAAACATCAAATTAAAAGCTGAAACTTAAAACACTTAAACAAGATAGAAAGAAGCTTCAAGAACACTTAAACATGGTGAAGAGAAACTGATTTTAAAAGCTTGAAAAAGGTTTTAACTAAACAAGAACATAACCAACACTAGAACTAAACAACAAGCTAAACCGGAAATCAAACAAGAACTAAACTTTAAAACACATTCAATACATAAACACTAAGAGCAATTACTACTTGAAATGAGCATTTAAAACAAGTCCAACAACAACAACAACTAAGATTTAGAAAGGAGCAAAAGTACTACAAAGTTAAGAACAAGCTAACTAGAGAAAGCAAACACTACTACTAAATTACTACTACTTCAACCCATGGTGAACAATGATCTTGGCAGCCTTGAAGTGAAAATCTCTCTTCTTAAGGAAGAGAGAAAAGTTTCCTAGAGAGAGAAAGCTAAAACTAAACTAAAGAGTGATAAAGTACTGGTGGTTGGTGACTAAGTCTTTTTAATACATATATCCAATAAAAGATATTTTCCTTCTTTTTTACTCTCCAAGGGCTGATATGGGCGTGTGTAGCAAGTGAGAATTGTCCTTGACAAATGTGTGGAAGTGGCTTTAGTCATTTTCCCGTCAGGTTCAAACTGGCCAGTCCAACAGCTTGGCCAGTTTGGGTCTTCTTTGCCTTCTTCCTTCACTTTCTTCCATTCCTTGTCATTTTACCCTCTTTCTTGCATGTTTTCCTCTCCATGCCTTCATTAAGCAGCTTTCCAACTTAATGCTCCATTCCCTGCCAAATAACATCTTTTTTCATGCAAATATTCAACATATAGTGCAAATAGTGATCAATTCCGAGTGATGAAAACTAGCCTATCAAAAACATAACAACATTATGACAAAAATAATCTGTTTTATTCATTGGAAAATAAAATAAGAGTTTTACAGTATTCAATCACTCGAAACGTGATTTCTAGTATACAAACTCTAACAATATCCCACTTATACTCAAAACACTTTCGAGTATACAAAATGTGCTAACGTCTAATTCTCCCACTTATACTGAAAGCGGATTGAGGTCTTGAATTAGTCGAACTCCCATTCCTTCAACATGGCTTTCATACGGCTTTACCGCTAATGCCTTCGTGAAAGGATCTGCCAGGTTATTTTCTGACTCAATCTTGACCACTTTTATGTCTCCTCTCTGCACTATATCTCGAATGATATGATACTTCCTCTCTATGTGCTTGTTTGCCTTATGAGCCCGTGGTTCCCTCGAATTTGCCACTGCACCAGAATTATCACAATAAATGGTGATGCTCTTGGGCATATTCGCAACCACACCTAAGTCCAGAAGGAAGTTCTTAAGCCATACAGCCTCTTTTGCAGCCTCCGAAGCGGCCACATACTCGGCTTCCATGGTAGAGTCTGCAATGCATTTCTGCTTTACACTCTTCCAAATTACAGCTCCACCTCCTAAGGTAAACACATATCCGGAAGTTGATTTTCACGAATCTACATCAGCTTGAAAATCTGAATCTGTATATCCTAAAGGACAGAGCTCGGCTGCATTGTAAACTAGAACATAGTCCTTAGTCCGATTAAGGTACTTGAGTATGTTCTTTACGACAATCCAATGTCCTTGGCCGGCATTTGATTGATATCTTGCTACCATGCCAACAGCAAAGCAAATATCAGGTCTAGTACAAAGCATAGCATACATGAGAATACCAACTGTCGAGGCATATGGTATTCTTCTCATCTCTGCTGCTATCTCTGATGTTGTCTTAGAACACATCTCTTGAGATAAATGGATGTTATGTCTAAAAGGTAGGAAACCTTTCTTGGCATCCTGCATGCTAAAGCGTCTAAGTACTGTGTTGATGTAAGATTCTTGGGATAAGCACAACATTTTCTTTGCACGGTTCCTAAGAACCTTGATACCGAGAATGTGTCCCGCATCACCCATATCTTTTATCTCGAACTGGCTGGACAACCAAATTTGCACTGATGACAACATCCTTTTATTGTTTCCAATTAGAAGAATGTCATCTACATACAAAACTAAGGGCATGTTTAAGTTCCTTGTTATAGTAAGAAATGGGCTCAAATCTGACCCTTTATGGGCGTTCAAGGAGCAAGCTTCAAATGTGGAGGGCCCTAGTTATATCTCTGGCCCGCACTGTTCCTTGTTGTTATGTGCAGAAATGAATTCTCGGTAATTTGGTGGTATTTGAAACTTGCCACAAAGTCTACACCCAGAAATGGAGATGAATTGGCAGCTTTACCCCTCCCAAATTCTTTCTCCCCCCAAAAATCACAAACTCAGCTGCAAAAGAATAAACTACAACATCCCTAATTTTCCGCATCTCTACTACCCACTCGATTCGTCGCCGTTCACGGTTCACAGTGTTGAAATCGCTTTTGCCACCATGTGTTTAGGTATGTGCTTCTTGCGTAACGCACAGTGGAAGGTGAATGTTCGTGCGGTGATCGGAGGGATTGCTGATCCGATCATGGGCGCCGCAGCTGGAGATACTCCGACGTCGATCAATAGACATGTTCGTGAGCCACTGCGGGTGGAATTCGGTGGCGGAGAAAGATGGGGGTGTGCGTGGAGGTGGCGAGGGGAGTTAAGAGCAGAGTTAGAGAGAGGATGTGGGGAATACGATTGAGGCGGTGATGGGAGTGGCGGAGATTGGAGAGTTGATCAAAGCTGCGTTGACGGCACGGAGGAGAGTGGGCGGAAAGGGTCTTCGCTTCAAGCGGTGGATGATTTCATGGTGGCGCTTCTCTCTCTGAGACAAATCTTAACCAATAGTATTAATTTGTGGGTATTTTGGTCATATTAGTTTTTAGAACTCTGATAAAAAAATGACATAAAATTCCAAATTGTATAGTTCAAGTTTTGTATAGGGAACAATGAACAACAGAAATGGATGGGATAACTGTGGACCCTACACGCCCAAATCTTAGCCAGTTTTAATTCTTCCCTACCCATAACAAACAACTTGAACAGCCCCTAAGAACACAACATTTCTCTTTTCAACCTTCTTATACACGCAGCTTTCATTAGGGCATTTTTCGAATCCAAATTTTTGAACGGTTTGATCGAAACACTGGTTCCATGATCTAGATGCTTGCTTGAGGCCATAAATGGCCTTCTTAAGCTTCCAAACCATGTGTTCCTTGCCCTTTACCACATAGCCTTCGGGTTGTTCCATGTAGATGGTCTCCTCAAGACTTCCGTTTAAAAACGCAGTCTTAACGTCCATCTACCATACTTCCCAATCCATGTAAGCTGCTATAGACAAAAGTATAATGATCGATTTGAGCATGGCCACTGGGGAGAAGGTCTCATCGTAATCGATGCCTTCCTTTTGGGTATACCCCTTAGCCACTAGTCTTGCCTTGAAGACTTTAACTCGTCCATCGGGTCCACGTTTACGTTTGTATATCCACTTGCTCCCAATGACAGTACAGCCTTCGGGTAGGACAGACAAATCATAGACGTCTTTGTCTACCATTGATTGTAGTTCCGAATCCATTGCTTTTACCCATTCGCAATGATCGACATCTGCCTGCGCCTCTACAGATTCCAGGGATCAAGTACATTGTTGTCCGAGGAGTGATCCATACACTCTCCCAAACCAATGTATCGGGCTCATGATAGACCCTCCCACTGCGACGCGGCACTACAACATCTGGAGTATTAGTTGAAGTTTCTGGAATTGTTGTTACACTAGATAATTGTTCTTGGTTAATGGAAGTTGTGACTGGAGTTAGCTCTTCAAGAGCTATCTCACTGCTGGACTTATGATTCATTACAAATTCCTCCTCCAAGAATGTGGCATGAGTGCCCACAATTACTTTCTGATCTCAGAGACTATAGAATTCATAAGCTTTCGTTCCTCTATGGTATCCTATAAACACACATACCTCCGTCCTAGATTCCAGCTTAGTTGGATCCTTTTCCAATACATGGGCCGAACACCCCCACACTCTGAGATGTTCCAGGTTGGATCCTTAAGAACTTCCTTCTGGACTTAGGTGTGGTTGCGAATATGTCCAAGAGCATCATCATTTATTGTGATAATTTTGGTGCACTGGCAAATTCGAGGAAACCACGGGCTCATAAGGCAAGCAAGCACATAGAGAGGAAGTATCATATCATTTGAGATATAGTGCAGAGAGGAGACATAAAAGTGGTCAAGATTGAGTCAGAAAACCACCTGGCAGATCCTTTCACGAAGGCATTAGCGGTAAAGCCGTATGAAAGCCATGTTGAAGGAATGGGAGTTCGACTAATTCAAGACCTCAATCCGCTTTCAGTATAAGTGGGAGAATTAGACGTTAGCACATTTTGTATACTCGAAAGTGTTTTGAATATAAGTGGGAGATTGTTAGAGTTTGTATACTAGAAATCACGTTTCGAGTGATTGAATACTGTAAAACTCTTATTTTATTTTCCAATGAATAAAACAGATTATTTTTGTCATAATGTTGTTATGTTTTACATTTAATGGATGTTAATGCATGTTTAAATGTATAAGTTAACTTAACAAAGTCTAAGTCTTTATTTTAGTAGACCGGTTGTGGGCGGCGTCCACTTTAAGGTAACACGGTCAGTTCTAAACAAAGAAAAAGATGAATTTCACAACCTAGTTGGAATTTGACTATCCATCGAGAAAGGTTGCAATGTCAGTCCGCATATTTCTAAGCCTTACTGAAATAAGATGACATTGGTATGGTATAGCACTGAACGGATCTAACAGCAAGACTTGCCCTTAGGCTATCTACTGAAAGGCGAAGTCTTGATAAATATTTGTTTCTCAATCAATGTAGGTTAGCATTGAGCATACGGTATTGATTATGCATTACTTTGACTTATCAAAAGGTGCGGGTTTTTCGTAACCCAATGATCCTGATATATTGGGTAGTGGTGATCAATATCTAGCGGTGCTATGATTGCTATTATATTGAATCATGCGCGAGCTGAGTCTCGTTTGATAATGTCCTCAAGAGGAGCGCGAAACAAGGTTTTATTATTCGGAACCTAGCTAGTTGGAGTTTGATTACTCTATGAATAATAAATAAGCGTTTCATGCTAAGTCCACTCTTGGAATTAATAAGAAGTTAATTAATTAAGTCCATAGCAGACATTAATTAATTAATGGACATTTTTATCTTAAGCGCGGGAAATGAAAGTTAAACGAAAACCCGGATTATTTGTAATTTCGGATTTGGATGGGGAGTGTTCAATATTACTTCTGTAGTGGCTGCTCGTAATATTCCAATTATAACTTATATTAAATTGTGGGTTCAATTTAATTAGTAAAAAGTAAATTGGATGAGCCCATATCCAAAACCTTCCATAGATCCCTGTCTGGGCCCAAAAGGAACTTAATATAAATAGGAGAATAAAGGAGACAGAATCATCACAATTTTATACCTTAAATTTTTGAAAATTTCGAGCTCCTCTAGCTGAAGTGGATTTCGAATTCTACTCCTATTCCCAAAAGGATTTCTTCCGTCTTCTTTATTTAAGTCCTAGTATTCTGGTGAGATCAGCCCACTCTGATATCGGAGTACAGTTCGGGAACCAGAGAGAAGATTTGTGGTCTAGTATTCAAAGCGTCACATGGAGAAGCAGCTAGCCATCTTCAATTCTTTGGAGAATTAATTAGGTATTTTTCTACTCCGTAGAAAAGCATGTTTTAGGTTTCAATATTCTTAAAGCATGATTAATTCAAGTTATGAGCATGATACATGTAAGAATTACGCGAATAGATTTTGTCTAAATAATCTGCTAAATAGATCTGATTATTATGTGATTTATTGGTGTGATTAATAATTGTTAAATTATGTTAATCAATGCAACACCGCTTCCGCTGCCAGTTCCATCATACAGGCGGCTATAACTGTATACGAATCCCATCTAGAGTATGATAGTGTCACGCCCGTATTTTCTAAGGATAGAAAATACGGTTGATCGCGACTAGGGGATGATTAAAGAAGCGGGGAAGAAAGGGGGAAACACACATCTTTGACCAAAATATTTAAATAATTGAAATAACTTAGAAAACAACATAGTATCATTTCAACAAAGTACCAATTCTAAGAAATAAAGACTAGAAAGTAGAATATTTTGAAAAGAGTTAGGTTCTCAATACTAAAACAATTCTAAAGAAAAGACACTTAGCGGAAGCGTTCAAGACACGGAAAATGCCGAGTATGAAGACACGACATATCCAACAATATTAAGCCAAACATAATTAATCCATGAATTTTGCTCAACATCCTCCACGCCCGTCGTCGCTCAATCTGCACATTAAGAAAACAAATATGCAGGGCTGAGTACTTGATGCACTCAGTGGACACATGCCAAAACCGTTTGTCAAGCCATAACGAGTGATCTTGGGGGTTTTAATTGAAAAGAACCCAAGTCACTAAAATCATCTTTACATAAATTTCGGTTGCAACCATTTTCCATTCACATCACCATCACCATATCTGAACATACATGACAAGGAACGTGGCCACGAACCAAGTCACTAGACCGGCCAACTCCAAAGAGATAGCGCACGATCTACTGGGTGTACACTAGTCCGAGCAGGGTTTGCGGCCCTACTGGGACCCGAATTCGATTAAACATACATGGCATAGCCACTTCAGATAGGTTCATTCAAACACAAAACATGGCAAGACAAACAATTTTCACCTCCTTTCACATAAAATAGTATTTAGGACATAGTCCTTATTTAAAACGAAAGCCCACCTCACAAGCTTACTCCTCAATCACCTCTTATTCCAACCGCAACCAACGTGCACAAGCTCACCCTTTTTGAAATAACAAGATATGCAAAATTCAGACTTTGCAAAATAAATTAATTTAACAATGCATGTACCCTAAGTGTGTATGCTCAAATTATCCCTTACTCTTTTCTTAGCAACCTTCATATCTCGACCTCATCAATTAAACAAAACAACATCAACAAAATTATACTTCTATCCGATGGCACACTCATAAATTTAGATCACGTAGCCAAACAGAAATCCTACAGCAACAATTCTCTAGCTCAAACAATCATATGCAAGTAAAATAATGGAACAAGAAAAAGTATATTATACTCCCAGTCACCAACGTACATACTCTCTGTCCAAACACACGTATATATATATATGTATATTACTACTTCCTCACTGAACTTTAAGGGACAAAAGCAAAACCAGATAAAATGATTAATACCTATATACCACAAATCAACACACGTAAAAACTCACTTCTCCACATTATTATTAATTAAAGAAAGGAATGAGGATTAATATCACAAAATACCTCCACCTACACGCATGTATACAAAGGGAAGAACAAATTAAAATAATATAACAAAGTATACTCCTACCCTCCCGTCAAACTCTTCATCACAACAGAATAAAAGAAATATTATTATATAAAAGAATTTAATAAGTACACTCCCTAATCCAAGTCAGAAAAAAATAACAATTCAAAGAAATTGTACTACATACATACTCTCCGCTGTCACCTACGGCTTTTCACCAAAAGAACCAGTCGAAACTCTCTCTCTCTCCAGCTCTCAATTTTCGCCCAAAAACAGAGACACAACCATACCTCCCTCTCTACATCTTTTATTAAGATTTTACCATGTGTTCGATTAAATAATTAGTGGGCAGGCAAAAGTATTTCCAAGAATTTGGATTGAAGAGAGAAAACAAGAAATTCAAGTTTCTAACTTTATCAAGAACCAATCGTTCACCAAATTTTGAAGAAAAATCAACAAATCTGATCTCGTGGACTACCGTGAATGTATGCATCTATAACATGGAATTGAAGAGAAGGAAAATACCTTTGGTTGAGAGAAAATTTTGCACAAGCAGGAGGTATTAAAAGAGTCACGGTTTCTTCAAATTTAATACCCAGAAGGTTGTATACACTAAATTGAAGGGAAAGATTATACCTTTGAGAAGAAGAGAATAACAAGAAGAATTAATTCCGACACTCTCTCGGTTTTCTCCTCTCAATGCTGTGATATCAAGAATTTGGCCATTGAGTCAACAAATTGAGGTTTTCATATTAATGAATTTGAGGAGAAGAATATACCTTTTTGGTGGAGGAGATGAAAATAACAGCAGCTACAAAAAGAAAGCTGCGTTGTGGAAGAAGTTATAAGGAGAAGAATGGGTTTTGGTTGGAGATTTTTAAGGAAGATGGAGATATGGAAGAAACCGTATGGTTATGAGATTTGGAGAGATTTATTTGACTAAAATTTGACTGCAGGAGAAGTAGAATAATTATTTAATATTTTGGCTTCTCAAAACGGTCAACCCAAAGAAGTAAAAGCTAGAAATAAGGAAGATAGAAAGATAAGCCCAAATTAATAGTTTAGAGTATTAATTAAATTGTAGTATTTTATTTTTAGTATTTTGGTGACTAAGTAAGAACGCCTAAATAATCTCACCGACGACACTCACATCAATCTCGCTGAATACATTCACCACACGATTAACCAACACGATCAAGCATTCATTAATTTCATTCACATCCACTCGAAACAAAGACAACATCTTATTTAAGGTCTATCAATCGCTCGTTCTCAAAACAAAATTAATCGAAAAAGGGTACTAAAAAGACGGGTGTTACAATCTACCCACTTTCACAAAAATTTCGTCCCGAAATTTGCTTAGATTATTCAAACATTTCTGGGTACTTCTCCTTCATCTTGTCTTCTAGCTCCCAAGTGGCTTCCTCAACACCATGATTTCTCCACCGAACCTTCACTGAAGCAATAGACTTGTTTCTCAACTCTTGCACCTTCCGATCTAGAATAGCTTCAGGCTTCTCTTCATAACTCAAATTTGGATTCAAGATCTTCATCTCCTCTTGGTGAATTATGTGGCTAGGGTCGAACACATACTTCCTCAATTGTGACACATGGAAGACGTCGTGCACATTTCCAAAGCATGGTGGTAACGCCAATCTATACGCTACGGGACCTACTCTATCAAGAATCTCATATGGTCCAATAAATCGTGGTCTCAATTTTCCCTTCACACCAAACCGAGTTATCCCTTTAGATGGAGCTACTTTTAGAAAGACTTTATCACCTGTTTCAAACTGTAGATCGGTTCTTCGAACATCAGCATATGACTTCTGTCGATCCTGAGCTTCCTTGATCCTCTCACGGATTTGTCGAACAATCTCTATCATTTCTTCCACAGAATCGGGTCCAAGGACTCTTCTCTCACCCACTTCATCCCAATAAAGTGGAGATCTACATTTCTTCCCATACAATGCCTCATACGGGGCCATGTTAATAGTCGCCTGATAACTATTGTTGTAAGCGAACTCTATTAGTGGCAATACTTCCTCCCAACCTACTCCTCGATCTAGCACTATAGCTCTCAACATGTCCTCCAAAGTCTGTATTGTCCTCTCTGTTTGTCCATCAGTCTGCGGGTGGAATGCAGTACTGAAATTCAACTTGGTGCCTAACTCTCGCTGCAGGCTCATCCAAAACCTAGATGTAAATTTCGAATCACGATCACATGTAATAGTCACCGGTACTCCATGTAAGCGTATGATCTCTCGCACATACATCTTAGACAATTTATTAGCTCCATAAGTATCACGAATCGGCACAAAGTGGGAAGATTTGGTAAGACGATCAATAATCACCCAAATAACTGTGTTCCCTCGTTGAGATCTCGGTAATCCTGTCACGAAGTCCATTGCGATGTGCTCCCATTTCCATTTCGGAATCTCAAGTGGCTGCAGTCTTCCATAGGGTCGTTGATGTAGGGCTTTCACTTGTTGACATGCCAAACACCTCTCCACAAATGCCGCAACATGCTTCTTCATGCCATTCCACCAGAACTGTCTCTTCAAATCTTGATACATCTTGGTACTCCCCGGATGCGCAGTATATGGTGTTTCATGCGCTTCCCTCATGATTTCATTTCTAAGTCCTTCGTCCTTAGGCACACATAACCTTCCCTTGTAGGTGAGGGCATTATCCGCCTCCTCGTGAAAATTTTCTTGTTCTCCTGCCCTCGCTCCCGAACGGATTTTCTCTAGTAAAGTATCGCGTCTTTGAGCCTCGACAATTCTAGCTCTTAGGTCAGGTTCCATCACCAAGGTGGCGATCCTTCCTTGAACTGTCTCGGGCGCCCTCACGACTTCCAATCGCATCCTACTGAACTCTCGTATCAAGTGCTCTTCATTTGTGAGAAAAGTGGCTAATTGAGGTTGAGACTTTCTACTTAGAGCATCAGCCACTACGTTTGCCTTTCCTGGGTGGTAGTTTATACTACAATCGTAATCCTTCACTAACTCGAGCCATCTACGCTGGCGCATGTTCAAATCCTTCTGTTCGAAGAAGTACTTGAGGCTTTTGTGGTCCGTGTATATCTCACAGCGAACTCCATAAAGATGATGTCTCCAAATCTTCAAGGCATGTACTACTGCTGCCAACTCCAAGTCATGCGTCGGGTAGTTCAACTCGTGTGGCCTCAATTGCCTTGATGCATACGCAATCACTTTCCCATTCTGCATAAGTACACATCCCAGTCCAACCTTCGATGCATCAGTATACACCACATAGTTAGTGTCCGGCTCTGGCACAGCGAGAATCGGTGCGGTGGTCAACTTCTTCTTCAACAACTGGAAACTCGCCTCACATTCCGGTGTCCAATTCACTTTGACTCCCTTCTTCAATTGTTGAGTCATTGGCCTTGCTATCTTTGAAAATCCCTCGATGAATCTCCGATAATATCCCGCCAGTCCTAAGAAACTCCGAATCTCATTTGGTGTAGTCGGTGACTTCCATTGTTGCACAGCTTCCACCTTTGTAGGATCCACTCGAATTCCATCTGCGGTCACTATGTGTCCAAGGAAATTTACTTCCTTAAGCCAAAACTCGCACTTGCTGAACTTAGCATAGAGTTTCTCGGCCCTTAGCGTCTCCAAGGTGGTCCTCAAATGTTCTTCATGTTCCTCCTCGTTCTTTGAGTAGATAAGTACATCATCTATGAAAACTAGGACGAACTTGTCCAAATATGGATGGAACACACGATTCATAAGGTCCATGAATACAGCCGGGGCATTTGTTAATCCGAAAGGCATCACTATAAACTCATAATGGCCGTATCTAGTTCGGAAAGCAGTCTTGGGTACGTCTTCTCGTCGGACTCTCAGTTGATGGTATCCCGATCTCAAATCCATTTTCGAGAACACTCCAGCTCCACGAAGTTGATCGAACAAATCGTCTATCCTCGGCAGCGGGTACTTATTCTTGAGTGTCAACTTGTTCAACTCTCGATAATCGATGCACATCCTCAATGTTCCGTCCTTCTTCTTCACGAACAACACTGGCGCTCCCCACGGCGACACACTGGGTCTAATGAAACCCAAGTCAAGCAACTCTTGCAGTTGTATCTTAAGCTCTTCCAATTCCTTAGGCGCCATCCGGTATGGTGCCTTAGATATCGGTGCTGATCCCGGCTCCAAATCAATTGTAAACTCCAACTGTCTATCGGGAGGTGGTCCTGGCAAAGCATTAGGGAAAACGTCTGGGAACTCTTTCACTACCGCCACATCTTCTATTCTTCTTTCTTGCTCCTCCTCTCCATTAAGATAGACGAGATACGCTGGACATCCTTTCCTCATCATAGTAGTTGCTTGAAGCGCAGAAATTATGGACTTGCGTCGATTCATAGAAATCCCATAGAATATAGTTGGTTCCTTTCCCGGGGTTTGGAAAAAGATCTCTCTCTCCTTGCAGCGAATGGTAACATGATTCTCGGCTAACCAATCCATACCCAAAATTATGTCTATACTCCCCATCGACATAACTTGCAAATTATGTGCAACTAACTTAAGTTCTCCCATAGTAAGTTCAACATTCGAGCAAGTTTGTGAAATATCTACAGTTCCTCCTACTGGTGAAGTCACACTCATTCTATGTTCAGTTTTATTGGTAGGCAGTTCTAATGTATCCACACATGACGCTGAAATAAAAGAATGCGATGCACCCGTATCGAACAAAACAACAATAGGCATGTTGAGTAGTGTGCCCATACCTGCCAAGTTTCCTTGCTCCTTACTCCCTTGCCCAATCATCGGTTGTTTTCCCTTTAAAGCATATGCCCTTGCTTGAGTGGGAAGTCCTTGACGACGTTGTTGTTGCTGCTGCTGCGGGGCGGGTAAGTATCCTCTTGGCTCGACTTGTAGTGCCCTTTGTTGCGGACGGAACCCTTGATTATTATGCCTTGCTCCCATTCCCACGTTCCTATTCGGACACTCTCTAGAAAAATGACCATTTCCACCGCAAGTGTAGCATTTATTGCTCTTCTCTCTGCACACTCCAAAATGGTTCTTGAGACAACTAACACAGTGAGGGGCCCTAGGCCGAAAGTCACCCCTCTGATAGGGAGCATTCCTACTTCCATATTGTGGTGGGTTTCTCATATATTGTTGTCTCTTATTATCGTATGGAGCTCGATCTCCCTCCCACTTCCTCTTGTCTCTGAAATTTTGTTGATGATGTGGTGGAGGTGACGTAGTTTTCACGATTGTCCTATCCTTGGGCAACGCCTCTTCCACGTCTAAGGCGCAACTCAAAACCTCCGAGTATGTGATTCCTCTACGGCTAGCCACAGCTGCTCTTATATCGTGTCTGAGCCCAACACGAAATTTTTCCGCCATCTTCGCATCCGTGTCTACTAACTCAGGTGCATATCGGGTCAATTCACAAAGGGCACGGTCGTACTCTGTCACAGTCATGCGTCCTTGCTTGAGGGTATGAAATTCCTCTACTTTTGCTCGCCTATAACTCATGGGGACGTACTTATTGTTCAACTCCTCCTTGAATCCTTCCCATGTCAGCGCTTCACGGCGTGCAGGGTCCATGGTCCTTAGCTTGGTATCCCACCAGTAATCGGCGGGCCCAGTTAGTTGAAATTTCACACAAGCGAGTCGTTCCTTATCGGTGCTCTCCATAAACTCGAATATACGCTCGAGAGCGCGTATCCAAGTCTCTACCGTTGATGGCTCTCCCAGTCCATCAAACTGTGGGGGTTTTTGGCTCATGAAAGTCTCGATGTATCGTTTTGGCTGAGGTGGGGGTGGTGGTGGTGGAGGCGGTGGTGGTGGTGGTGGCGGGGTTTGGTTCCCAACACTCTCTTCGGTTTGTTCCCTCGCATTGCGCCTTGCTCGTGGACCACGTCTCGGCGGCATTCTGCTTCAAGACACATAATTATTACAATTCCTTTTATCCATAAATCACCACTTTCTCATAAATCTCCTCATATATTTTTTTTTTCATGTATAACAGTTAGGTAGCACGTATAAGAGGTATCAAATTCTAACTTCTCATAACTAGGATCAAAGAATAAACAATTGTCTCACTGAGGACTTCGCATCAAAAACCAATAGGAATAAAGAAGATTACTACTAAGTTCGATAAAGAAAAAGATAACATTAAACTACTTAAAGGATCTAACGCAACTACTTAATCATCTTCCTCCATGGGTCCTTCCTCTGGGTCTTCATCGGAATCTTCTATGGGGTTCCCTCCAAGGTCCTCCTCGGGTTCCTCTTCGGGGTCCTCTTCGTAGTCTTCCTCGTACCCCGGGACCATCCCTAATTCTCCTTCGTTTCTGTTCTCCGCCTCGGCCTCATGCACTATCATTTGCTTATCCTCAAATTCCTCATCCGCAGGCTGCGGGGGTAGATCATCTTCAGAATCAACTAAGGCGCAATATATAGCCTTTCGGAAGCCTTTCAAGTCTCCCTTCATGTCATCACTTTCGTCCTGGTACCATGTGTAACGCTTTGATGTCGTTGTGGCCCATTCCTTCCAACTATTTGGGAGTAGCTCAATCAACTTCTCTATACCATCAAGCTCCGTCACCCCAAACTCATGAACAGCCTTCCAAAGGGTGTCGAAACGTGCGACAAACTCTAGCATTGGTACGTTGTCTTTTTTCCGATAGACTCGATATGCTTTAAGTTTTTGTTGTGCCTCCGGTGGGTCACTCCTTCGTGGGGTTCGAATCCTACTCGCCATCTATGCGAAGGGTAGGGTTTCCCAACGTAAATTCGAAGTGAGTACAAAAGTAAAAAGAAAATGGTATATATGCCCAGGTAACGCTAATTATCGTCACTCGACCTCCAATCACAATTTTCAAACATTTATATTTACTTTTCTATTTTTTTTTTTTTATTTTATATCCTTTGGTATTAGAGATTCACTGTGGTTCAATGTTCCATGTTCATTCATTTGCTCAAAAAAAAGACGAAAAAATTGAGTTATTACATACCACTAGAATCTATATCGTCATTCCCAACGTACATCTCAAAATAGTCCGCAATCACACACAAAGTTCACAATATTATCCTTCGATATCCATGAGTCATCACTCAAATTATTACATATAGACCACATAATCAAGCGTAAACAAATATTATCACTAGATATCTCAACATATAACAACATCATACTCCTCAAATCTCAAAAGAAAAGAACTGGCATGCTTTCACTTAAAGTTCAAATATCTCCAAAATTTTCACCAATTTTTCCACAACATAAATATTTCTGCCAACCGAATCTCACCATGCACAACTAATCAATTTCCATTTCCAAAACATTTACCTCATTTCAGGTTGCGTGGCGACGGTCGGATGTTGAGCCTTTGACACTTTTAAAATTTTTATTCAATTACCTATTTATTTATTTATTTTGATCTAGGGATACGAATCTAGATCAAGACAGAAAAGACTCTAGGGTCCAGAGCGGAAAGAAAAAAAATTGCTCTGATACCACTTTGTCACGCCCGTATTTTCTAAGGATAGAAAATACGGTTGATCGCGACTAGGGGATGATTAAAGAAGCGGGGAAGAAAGGGGGAAACACACATCTTTGACCAAAATATTTAAATAATTGAAATAACTTAGAAAACAACATAGTATCATTTCAACAAAGTACCAATTCTAAGAAATAAAGACTAGAAAGTAGAATATTTTGAAAAGAGTTAGGTTCTCAATACTAAAACAATTCTAAAGAAAAGACACTTAGCGGAAGCGTTCAAGACACGGAAAATGCCGAGTATGAAGACACGACATATCCAACAATATTAAGCCAAACATAATTAATCCATGAATTTTGCTCAACATCCTCCACGCCCGTCGTCGCTCAATCTGCACATTAAGAAAACAAATATGCAGGGCTGAGTACTTGATGCACTCAGTGGACACATGCCAAAACCGTTTGTCAAGCCATAACGAGTGATCTTGGGGGTTTTAATTGAAAAGAACCCAAGTCACTAAAATCATCTTTACATAAATTTCGGTTGCAACCATTTTCCATTCACATCACCATCACCATATCTGAACATACATGACAAGGAACGTGGCCACGAACCAAGTCACTAGACCGGCCAACTCCAAAGAGATAGCGCACGATCTACTGGGTGTACACTAGTCCGAGCAGGGTTTGCGGCCCTACTGGGACCCGAATTCGATTAAACATACATGGCATAGCCACTTCAGATAGGTTCATTCAAACACAAAACATGGCAAGACAAACAATTTTCACCTCCTTTCACATAAAATAGTATTTAGGACATAGTCCTTATTTAAAACGAAAGCCCACCTCACAAGCTTACTCCTCAATCACCTCTTATTCCAACCGCAACCAACGTGCACAAGCTCACCCTTTTTGAAATAACAAGATATGCAAAATTCAGACTTTGCAAAATAAATTAATTTAACAATGCATGTACCCTAAGTGTGTATGCTCAAATTATCCCTTACTCTTTTCTTAGCAACCTTCATATCTCGACCTCATCAATTAAACAAAACAACATCAACAAAATTATACTTCTATCCGATGGCACACTCATAAATTTAGATCACGTAGCCAAACAGAAATCCTACAGCAACAATTCTCTAGCTCAAACAATCATATGCAAGTAAAATAATGGAACAAGAAAAAGTATATTATACTCCCAGTCACCAACGTACATACTCTCTGTCCAAACACACGTATATATATATATGTATATTACTACTTCCTCACTGAACTTTAAGGGACAAAAGCAAAACCAGATAAAATGATTAATACCTATATACCACAAATCAACACACGTAAAAACTCACTTCTCCACATTATTATTAATTAAAGAAAGGAATGAGGATTAATATCACAAAATACCTCCACCTACACGCATGTATACAAAGGGAAGAACAAATTAAAATAATATAACAAAGTATACTCCTACCCTCCCGTCAAACTCTTCATCACAACAGAATAAAAGAAATATTATTATATAAAAGAATTTAATAAGTACACTCCCTAATCCAAGTCAGAAAAAAATAACAATTCAAAGAAATTGTACTACATACATACTCTCCGCTGTCACCTACGGCTTTTCACCAAAAGAACCAATCGAAACTCTCTCTCTCTCCAGCTCTCAATTTTCGCCCAAAAACAGAGACACAACCATACCTCCCTCTCTACATCTTTTATTAAGATTTTACCATGTGTTCGATTAAATAATTAGTGGGCAGGCAAAAGTATTTCCAAGAATTTGGATTGAAGAGAGAAAACAAGAAATTCAAGTTTCTAACTTTATCAAGAACCAATCGTTCACCAAATTTTGAAGAAAAATCAACAAATCTGATCTCGTGGACTACCGTGAATGTATGCATCTATAACATGGAATTGAAGAGAAGGAAAATACCTTTGGTTGAGAGAAAATTTTGCACAAGCAGGAGGTATTAAAAGAGTCACGGTTTCTTCAAATTTAATACCCAGAAGGTTGTATACACTAAATTGAAGGGAAAGATTATACCTTTGAGAAGAAGAGAATAACAAGAAGAATTAATTCCGACACTCTCTCGGTTTTCTCCTCTCAATGCTGTGATATCAAGAATTTGGCCATTGAGTCAACAAATTGAGGTTTTCATATTAATGAATTTGAGGAGAAGAATATACCTTTTTGGTGGAGGAGATGAAAATAACAGCAGCTACAAAAAGAAAGCTGCGTTGTGGAAGAAGTTATAAGGAGAAGAATGGGTTTTGGTTGGAGATTTTTAAGGAAGATGGAGATATGGAAGAAACCGTATGGTTATGAGATTTGGAGAGATTTATTTGACTAAAATTTGACTGCAGGAGAAGTAGAATAATTATTTAATATTTTGGCTTCTCAAAACGGTCAACCCAAAGAAGTAAAAGCTAGAAATAAGGAAGATAGAAAGATAAGCCCAAATTAATAGTTTAGAGTATTAATTAAATTGTAGTATTTTATTTTTAGTATTTTGGTGACTAAGTAAGAACGCCTAAATAATCTCACCGACGACACTCACATCAATCTCGCTGAATACATTCACCACACGATTAACCAACACGATCAAGCATTCATTAATTTCATTCACATCCACTCGAAACAAAGACAACATCTTATTTAAGGTCTATCAATCGCTCGTTCTCAAAACAAAATTAATCGAAAAAGGGTACTAAAAAGACGGGTGTTACAGATAGATTCCCAACTGATCTCTCTATCTTGCACGACTGCTCTTAACGTATCCTCCAGGGTTTGAAGTGTTCAATCGGATTGCTCGTCAATTTGTGAGTGAAATGTCGTACAAAAAAAAATTATAGAATAAAAAAAAAATTCAATGTCCAATTATTTCTGAAAGCTTTTCAAAGTATCAAGGTGAGTCTCGAATCTCGATTTAATGCGATAGTCAATGATTATCCAAACTAGTATCAACCCCGTGCATTGCACGGCCTATTGAATTTTCTTCATACAAAAGTGAAAATGTAAATTAAATAAATTGTGAGAAAAAGTAAAAATTATATAAAGTTTTTAAATACAAACCAATGACATCAATTACGAAGCAATCTTGATTATGTTACTAATAATTTTTGGTAATGTTGATAAATTAAAATAGTTTTCCATATTGTCTTATGGATATTTTTACTAATGTTGAAATTTTAATTTGTACTTATGTTTGAATTAATTATATTGTTCATCAATCCATTTAACTACTAATTATATAACATTCAATAATTTCATTAATAAAAAACAATATCAGAATGCAACCAAGAAATTGAAGAAATCAATATAAAAATAGTAGAATCCAGAATCATTTATGCTCATGCAGCTTGGGCCCGCCGCCTATCGGCCTCCATCTATCTCCAACAACCATCATCTTCTCCGCTCATCGTCTCCAACACTTTCATCGTCCTACGTCTACACCATTTTCTCCATCAAACCAATTTGCTCTCATATGTAGATAAGGACTTTAAACAAAAGTCAACTATAGACCCTATATTGCAATTTCGAGAAATATTTTCATTCGTGAACAATGCGAACACAACTTTGTTTTCTATAAAATTTCATAATATACTTACCAATTTCAAAACCAAACTTGGCAAGGAGAATGCTTCCATAATTCTAACCTTTGATTGATAAAGTTATGATAGTTTGTAGATCACTAAGAAAGATTAATTCCATTTTCATGGTTTCAACCATCTTCTCTGGTAAGAATACAACAACAAATATTACTAACATAATAATCATACAAAAAGAATCCATAAAATGGTTATTATAAAAAAGATAATATTGATAAAAAGCAAGAACCTTACTGAAAATAAATATTTTTTTTGCAGAAAATCCAGTGATGCAATAGACTATAGGTGACGGTAATGAGAAAGTGAGTAATAAGCCAGCGAATGGCATCTATATATATAGACGAAAAAAATATAGAGGAATTATAGTGCGTTAAAATTTACATTAAATTTTCCTTAATACAATTACTAATAATGTGTAATAAATGTGGCGGTTACAAAGTTATAAATTTCAAATTGGTGCAGTCCCAATTCCATGATTGATGGATATGTAGTGCTTATTATTGAGATTAAATCACAATTATTAAAAAAATTGTAACTGCTAATATTTTATAAACCTTTATGAATGAAAACTTTCATGCCACATTTATCACTCTAATTAGTGTAATCGCCTACTCTATGGATGAAATATAATTAGTGTACGATTAAGATGAATTGATTCAAATGATAATAATAATTGGTGACTAAATTGTAACAGCAATATTAAATAATTGAATTAATGTTTTATAGGTCAATCAAAATAGTATCTAATTTTACAAAATAATCCAAAACTTATAAATATTTCTAATTAAGGCCAAAACTCGGCTTTTATATATGTATAGATATCTATAATTTCTCATTCGATTTTGGCCAAACATTGTCAAGAAGTCCCTCGTTATACCTTTTCAATGAATGCGGAGATGCTTCTTTTTCTACCATCTCACCAAATTTTATTTCATGTCATTGGTACATCTTGGTACTTCCAAGGTGGGCGGTGTAAGGTTTATCGGGTGTCTCATTCATGATTTTGATCCTAAGTCAGCACACATGATTTCCTTTTGAAGGTGAGGGTGTTACGAGCTTTCTCCCAAAAGCCGTTTTGATTACCTGCTCGCAATCATCTTGTCTTTGAACGATTATTTGGTTGGTTAAGACCTTTAAATAATTCATTTTGTAAATAGTTACAACAATTTCCCTTTATCACATATCCAATTGTGACTCACCTTCAGTTTACTTAAATTTAACTTATCCTTATATTTTAGACACCCTTGATTGACTACAGTCCCCTTGACTTATTAGTCAAGAGTGAAAGCAATTTATCAACTCCATGATACTCCTATCACCAATTCTCATTTTGAAAGAGTACTTGAATTGAACATTTTTTATCTTGTGCCTCTTAGGCAATTGTACTCTTTCAAGAACATAAGCTTCCTGATTGTTCGTTAACCATTTATATTTTCACAAATGGTTATTGATAAGTTCCTTCTTATAAAATGACCGTCTTTTTTTTTTGTCAGTTACACTGCAAGTATTGTCACCATCTTTGGATATTCTGCATCTCCAAATTTAAGTCTATCCCCATTTTGTTTCCTCATCAACTAGTTGTTAGGATTACCTTTGCTATGAGTACGTTGCCTTGGATTATCCATAAACCTTGAAATTTTATTGGCATGATCTCATAACACAATGTTTTAAACCAAAGGTCATCGCAACTCATGGCATTTTGCTTAAATTCAAATCTCGGTGTGCCTAATTGTTTCCAACCCTACTATATTGAAGTTATCATCCAGTGATAACTGGAACTTTTTAAATTGACTAACCCTCTGGATTATTTTAGTACCATTAAGGGAACCTCCTAATAAGAAAATTTTTTGAACTCTAAGAGTATGATTAAGAAGACCCTAGCAGTTATCTAGAGTGGAGGTGACGAGGCCATTACAGTTTCCACGCTTCTTGAATAAAAAAAAAATTATTCGTACAATCTAACAATGAGGGCCTAACACGAAGTTGGTAAAAGATAAATATTAACACGAAATGCGATAAATGAAATAATGATGTATACGTGTTAGGATCAAGGAAGCGCAAATTGACACTAAATCTTAAGCTAATGCGTGCCGATCTGAGTTGAAAAATAAATAGAAGATAAGATATTTGTTCAAGGGTACGTCAAGGCCACGATTTATTAGTGCTCCTGAAATCATCGAAGAACCAAGAACAATAACATTATCTCTTTGTGCTACCCGAGTTACTCACATAAGGAACACATCAAATTTCGAGAAGAAATTTTTTTTAAGGTGGTTGGATTGTAACATCCCGAGCTTTTCCTATCATTCTAGTTGAACTCGAAAGGACGTCGAATGGATAGCCGAAATTTTTTATTTAATCTTCATTCTTTTGACAATTTAAAAGAATTGATTTAATGAAGTGTAAGTCTTGATGAGCCTTTTGTTCGACGCACATCCAAGTAGCAACACAATACTCTTTTCTCCTACACATACACAATAAATAAAATATACGGAGTAGATTACTAAAATATGTACATGCATGCGTCCATGAAAAAAAAGAAGATACAACTATAATTAGTATGATAATGATAAGAGAAAGGCGGCTAATTATCATACGTGTAAGACCAAATCCATGAATATATAAATCTATACTCCCATCTTTCAGTCCTCTTCCTCCCCCAAAGCAAGAGAATACATATGAAGCTCTCAACATACCAAATTTTCCTAGGAGAATAAGAAGGTAATCTCCTTTTATAATTCGGTACTCATATAAACTTTTGAACTCAGAACCTGAATCAACATAAAATTTAAGCGCTTGTTCACCACCAAGTCTTTCTTTTGGCATGCTTAGGTTCCCCAAAATCCATGAAATAAGCAAACTAAGTCCTAATTTAAGCGCTTGTTCACCACCAAGTCTTTCTTTTGAACTAAGTCTTTCTTTAATAATATTAAAGTTAAGAAACTTGTCTCGAGGTAAAGGTTATGTCCGGATTCCGGCGACAGCCACAGCAGTAACTACGAAAATTTCAAAAACATAGAAATCTCTTAGTTCATCCAAATCTGAAACTGTTGGGACAAATATTAATAATTAATAAAACAAATCTAAAGAAATTGAAATGAACAATAAAGGAGAACATAATAAACTCTTACCTGTCGGAAATCCGGCGAGAAGGCGGTGTGGTTGGCCGCTGGATGCAGCGGCGTCGAAAGTTGAGGTGGTGCATGACAGTGACGGCGGTGGAATCCGAGAGGGAGAGATCGAGGGCCTTGACGGCGAGCCGCCGCGCTCACAGCAGCGACGGCGGCATAACATATCCGAGAGAGGGAGAGATTTAAAGGGGAGAAAGAGAGAGAGGAGCCAGGGGGGGGGAGAGACGGAGAAGAGAAGAGGGGGCGCCGCCGGAGGCGACGGCGGACGGCGTCGCTGAGCTGGAGGCGGCGGTAGCAGCAGGGAGTGAGAAGGAGGAGTTTCTCTAACATCAGTTGGGTTAGGAGTGAGGAAGAGGAAATGGAGTGTTGCATATGTGTTTTGCTTTATATGATTGGGCTAAACTACTTTGTGAAATAAATTCGAGTCCAACTTCTAATTAATTAATTGGTGTTGCAGTACATGATTTGTAGAGGCCCAATTCCGATAATTTGATTACTTGGGCTGAAAAATGAAAAAAAAAAGAAGTCTTGACCAGTTTCGAAATTAGAATTTATTTTGAAAGAAATTTAATATTAAATTTCGGTAATCTAGATTAATTATGGAATCTGAGCCTAATAGAAGAAGAATGATCAAATACTATATGAGTTTTGGAAGTTTTAATGGATAAGCAAAAAATGAAAAGGATTAATTAGGAGGCCTGCATTTCTATTAAAGTTCAAGAATTTATTGAAGTCTGATTAGTATTTTATATTATATTTTGATGTTTCCAAAAAGGTTAAATAGTGCAAGTTATAAAGTCGGAGTGAGAAATTCAAGTTAAGGAAATTAAAAGAACGAGGTGAACTTTTCTATCCTACATACTAATGTGGATAAAAATTATAAATTATTTTTGAGATGATATTTAGCTATACAAATGATGTTGTCTTGCCATAAATGATTTGTTTTATGTGTATGAGGCCTATCTGTTTGGTTGGAACGTAAGAATCGAATTCAGGTCCGAGTGAGGGTGGTGTCCCTACTCGGATTAGTGTACACAGGTGACCGTGGAAGGTGGCCACCTTTCACAGCACAAAGATGATATAAGTAGAGGCCGTTGGGAGGTGGCCACCTCCCCGGCTGGGGAAAGATGTAGGTGACCGTGGGAGAGCACTAGGCCACCTCCCCGGCGGGGGAAAGATGTAGGTGACCGTGGGAGAGCACCGTCTCCACGGCACTTGGTGTTCAGATATGGCAAAAGTACAGAAAGAACTTAGATTGATCAGTCGAACTTTAGCTCACAAAGAATTTAGTAAGCTCGAGCCTTTTAAGAGAAAACCCTCGAGTGTTACTGTGATGGTATGACAATATTTTCATTTTATATATGTATATTTGGGCAATGTGTTCACTGAGTATTTTTATACTCAGCCCTGCATATATTTCTAAATGTGCAGGTTGAGCAGTGACGATGGAGTATGCTGAGCAAAGTTGATGATTCCTTTTTATTTTAAGTAGAGGCTCTCGGTGGTGCATGTCTCCATACATGTGACCGCATTCATTCCGCTGCTTATTGTTCTTCTATACTCTGATAAATAATTATTGAATAGTAAGATTTCTATTCAAGTTCTGGTGATTAAAAGTTTATTTGAAATTGTCTCCCCTTTATTTCTGAATGAGTATTGAGTCACTATTTATCCTCTTTCTATTCCCTTCTTCTTATTCCCCACTCCTAGTCACGGTTTTCCGGCTTTGCTATCCTTAGCAAAGTGTGTTCGTGACATTTGTTCACGCTTAATGAATTTATAAACACGCATGCACTACACTAAAATTACTGACTGTAGATCGTTAAGGAATGTGAATTCCATGATGTGAAAATTGTTTTATTTTTGCCGAAAATTTGTAATGGAGTGAGGAGAGATATTGAAGAAATGAAATAGAATCTTACAAACAATACATATTTATAGACATAAAATATTGAAAAGCAATCATAATGTTGACTGTTACAAATTAATAATTTGCATGATTATTACTAATTTTTGGGTAACTTATATGAATAAGCTATTCCAATTATTACTAATAAAATTCTATAACATTGGCGGTTACAACTTGAATGACAAACGAAATTACTTATCGTGTGATCAATAATCACACCTGGTCTAAATGCACCAAATCAAGTCTTCAAAATAATTTAAATCCCAAAAGTGACTAAAATATTATTCTACCACTTTGTTATAGAGAAAAACTAAAATACTCTACTTTTATAAATTTATAATTTATAATATAAACTCCTGGGTGATAGGAATTTCATAACGTTCCCACTCCAAATTTGCATTTAATTAGTTGAACTTTCAATATAATAATTCTAAAATTTATAGATTCATTAATCAATTAATAATTTTTAATCATAAAGAATGGCTGCATTTAAGATGAAACGGCCATGTATTTTAAAATTGTATTTACAAATGAATATTCAAATTGATACCATAATTATAAACATTTCAGAATAAGGATAAAACTTATAAATATTTTAAAAGAGTGCCAAAACTCGTCTTTTATATATGTATAGATAGATAGATTATTATTATTATTATTATTATTATTATTATTATTATTATTATTATATACAAATTGGAGAGTTATTTTTATTTTATATTTGTGTACTAATTTTATCCAAATCAAAATTGCAATACTAACATAGTTTTGGAACAAGACAATAGTTGCATTTAAGGCCAACCCAATAGATTTCGAGTCAATCCTACTCGAACTATGAGCTAATCGGATGTAGATTAACTGAGGTAGAAACTTTCAACTTTAATGATTCAGATGATAACAATTTTTATGAGATTGTATTGACATGTTGCCTATTTTTTTCTTTCTTTTGCATGCATGGGAGGCAAAATATGAATCTCATCACTTGAATGGTTTATACTCCCTCCGTTCGTGAATAGGAGTCCCAGTTCACTTTTACTATAAATGGTAATAGGTCTCATATTTCACTAACTTATTGCACTCACATTTTATTTTAAACTAATATATACAAGTGAGATCCATAATTAATTAACTTTTTTCCACTCATTTTTTAACATGTTTTAAAACCTGTGTCGTCAAGGAATGAGTCTCTTAACGGTGAACGGAGGGAGTAAATGCTAACTAGTGTTTTTAAAGAGAAAAAAAAAGCACTTCAAAATTAACTTCAACATAAAAGGAACAAACACTCCATTCCCACGAGTTGCACACATGATGCTCCTAGTAGCGTTGTATTCACGCTGAAATAAAACAAGATAGTTAATTTTTCCTTTTGACTTTTCTCTTCAAACTTTTCTATTTATTTCCAAAATATTTGCAGCCATCGGATGAAAGATCTAATGATTCTAATCGGGCCGTCCATTTATTCCTGCAGAACACAAAATTAAAGCAAAAAGGAAAATGAAAAATAAAATGCCCCTTTCTCCGTCCATCTATCACTTGCCTCGCGGACTATTCAATAGCTATAGTCCCATTAGAGATTGCGAAGGCTCTTTGTTTCTCTTCTCGGATTAAAGGAGGAATTTTAGGGCTCAGATTGCAAAATGTCCGGTGGAATTGCGCGCGGGCGGCTGACGGAGGAGCGAAAGTCATGGCGGAAGAATCATCCACATGTCGGTGCACTTCTCTACTTTTAGTTTCGATCGCAGTTTGTGTTTGTTGTTTATGGAGTGATTTTAAGTATGAATTTTATTGTGGATTTTGATGTTTGGCTGTAGGGTTTTGTGGCTAAACCGGAGACTCTGCCTGAGGGTACAGTGAATTTGATGGTGTGGCACTGCACGATTCCTGGTAAGGCCGGGGTAAGTATATCAATCAATCAACTAATTTTGTTTATTCGTCGTTGTTTTGACTTGGAATTGAGCCCCTGATTTGGAGTTGAATAATGTGGATTTGACATAGGAGTTCAGCCCATTGATTGGGTTTAATATTGTGATTGCGTCTACTTTTTAATGGGCAAATTGGTCTCTCTATCAGCTTACTTAATTTTTGTGGAAGTTGTTTTGAATTAATCAGCCATGGTAGTTCTCCCTAAAATACCAAATCATGGAGGAGAGAGACAAATTTTGAAGTGGCTTCAGTTTGGATTTCTTTCTGTTTCTTTGTTCTCTTTTTTAGTTTTATTAAATTGTTCCATGTTGATTTTCTATTGCTGTATACATATAATTGATGTATGGCAATGCTTGTAATGGGTAGCTCATGAACAGATGAATGAGTTATACTGAGTGTGGTGTTTACTTATGTTTTTAATACTACTAAATATTTGATCATGGGTGCATTGCAGACTGACTGGGAGGGTGGTTATTACCCACTCACAATGCAGTTTAGTGAAGATTATCCAAGCAAGCCGCCGAAGTGTAAATTCCCTCAAGGCTTTTTCCATCCTAATGTGTACCCATCTGGAACTGTTTGCCTCTCAATTCTTAATGAAGATAGTGTGAGTGTAACTGCTTCTTCTATATTCGTTGTCTTACTGATCTGCTAATTCTTATGGTGATTATTATTATTTTTCTATCCATTTTAAATATCATTAGGGTTGGCGCCCAGCCATCACAGTGAAGCAAATTTTGGTTGGTATCCAAGATTTGTTGGATACGCCTAATCCACAGGATCCAGCTCAAACTGAGGGATACCATATGTTCATCCAGGTTATAGAAATTCTCTGTGATTTTGAAATTGTTGCCGTGCTCTTTCTGTACAGATTTATTGCAACAGTTACCCAAATTTATTACCACTTGCTATATAAATCGTTTCTCCCTTTGGCTGTAATGTGTGCATGAGATATAAGACAAACATAATTCTTGATATACTATTTCTTATATTGCTCGTATATTTCATTCTTATACTCTTCATGTATATGGCCCAGTTCTTTAGTTCTTCCTTATTCAGGATATTTAATTCCAAAGTCATCATGTAAATTTCTGTGCGAGTGTGTTTTCATTTGACATGGATTCATATTCTTTCATGGGCCCTAGAGAGCTGGGAGTGAAAAAAGCTCCATGTTAACTTGTGCCGAACTGTTGTATATCCTGCAGGATCCAATTGAATACAAGAAAAGGGTTCGGCAACAGGCGAAGCTGTATCCTCCTCTTGTCTGAATATATCTTTGTGCTGGTTATTCCTTAGTTTTGATGCAAACATGTTGCTAGAATTTGTATTTGTCAAAAGAAGGTTATCACGTACCCCAGTGACTGGCAAGGCAGTGTTGGTTGTTGGTACGGTGTTTGGATGTGCTTCTAGTTACTGAACCTGCATAATGCATAGAAACCTCTTGATTGTGATAAGGAGATTGTATTTGATTGATGTCGAATGTGGTAATATAAGATCGCCTTTCCTTTGCTCGACTTCAGAGGCATGCGTTATTTTTTCATACATTCAAGAGTGTTGTTTTTGGCCCTTAGACAACGACCTTGCTTTGATGTCTTCCATCAATTACAAAACATTTTCCCCTGGCCCTCGTTATATTTTTCTCTTCTACTTTTAGGTCTTTTCTAATTTCGATCTCTTTGTTCTTGAAGTATGGTTCGAATTTTTATATTATGGTGAATTTTTTTTCAGAACTTAAAAATACTAAAAATATGCAGTGTATTTATCTTCTCTATCTTTTTGTTGTTCACCATAGTAACACAATTGACATATTTTGATCAACTTAAAAAGGTTTCTTTAGGTTATTTGTAACATATCGTTGATTTTGATGTTTTTTAAAAGAGTCCTAGACGTATTACCCTTTTGTGATTTTGGTTAAGAATATTAATTTTTGGATCTTTGAATCTCAAATAGTGTACACGGAATTTCCTTTAATGGCAGTGCCATTTAAAATTGAAGGTCAACCTTTTTAAAGTACATTTTCGCTGGATTAGCAAAGTTTGATTAGTATATTTAATATTTTATAAATAATTATTTCTACCTTTTTCACAAATGAAATTAAAATAAAAAGAAACTAGTGTTTCCTTAACAAAATTGTCGATGTCTTTTTTTCCCATTCCCACAAGTACCTTAGTTTCTTGTCAAATATGAAGCGATTGAATTACTATAGTCTCTGTCTCCGGCGCGTGCCTGTGGGCATGACCATCGATTCAAGTACAATTTTTATGATTGAAACAAGGGAGAAGCTATACTTTGTTTGTGAGAGAAATGAAATATTTTTTCAAGTGGTGTGAGCCCGTCGATGAAGACAACGTCATGACTTCATAAACGTGTTATTCATCATGAAGTACTACAAATCTTTGTTAAATTGCCACTTTCGTGATGTCGCAATGAGTTTAATTTTGCTTAGTGTTTGAGAAATAAGAAGAGTGAGAGACGTTAGAGAGTGAGTATTTTTTTTTTCTATTTTAATTTATTTATTAATCTAATTTCTATTTAGAAATATTTAGCCAAAAATTTATAATGTTTAAGTTGCTAAATAATCTTGAATTAATAATCTAATCCAGTCAAAAGTTAGTTAATAGTGTTGACCATCTATTTTAGACCGCACTGTACATAAAGGTTTATTTCTAGACCCTTTTTATTTGTTCAGGATTCATAGATCCAAAAATTAATGTTTTTTACCAAAATTATAAAATAATCATATTACTATTAAGAACCAAAAATGTACTTTAGTCTTTTTTTAAAACATGATAACTTATGTGGGTTAAAATTCACTTATATTATTAAATAAACAATGAATATAAATGAAACTAAGAATAGTCATATGTGGCTAAAGTTTGTCTATTAGCTAAGCCTAATTTCATACTCCATCCAGTCCCTAAGAGCATGAATAACGCAGGCGGGCCGGGCCGCAACTCGCGAGTCCCGGCCCGATTTTAGCATTGGAGGCACGAGCGTCACGGCTCGGGACGGTCTCGAGGACGCAGTTGCGTCCCTGGGCCGCTCCCGAGTCCCGTCCCGGCCCGGCGTTAGTTGTGTTCGGGCCGGGCCGCAAGTCTGAATTTTTTTTTTTCAGATTCTTGAAGAAATTGAGAAGAAGAAATGGAGAGGAAGAAGAAAGAAGAAAAGAGGGAGAGAGAGGAACGTTACTTAATATTGGGAATTGGGAGTTTAAATATGATTAAATTTATATTGGGAATTGGAAAATAGAGTATAATTATAAATTTATATTGGGAATTGGGAAGTGGTAGAATTAAAAATGAAATTTATAATTTATAGTTTATAATTTTTTCATTTTGATAATTTCTTATTAATTTTTTTTTCAAATTGACTTATGTTTTAAATTTTTTTTTTTGAATTTTTAAATTTAAATGTTGTAATTTTCTATTTTTCGATTGAACAATGAATTTTTCCGATTTTAATTGTTCAACGTATTTTGTTTTATGATTAAAATATGTTGTAGTTGTGAATAGTGCAAATGAATAGTTGTGGGCCTGAGTTGTGGCCCGAGTTATGGCCTGCGGTGTTAATGGAGTTGTGGCCTGGAAGGCTGGAACCCCTAATTTGAGGGAATGATGACGTGGAGGGGACTTGCGGCCCAAATCCGGGCCAAGGTTATTCATGCTCTAATAGATGTCTCATATTTGATTGGTGCGAACTTTAAGAAATTGTTTAACTTTGTGGAGAAAAAATAAATGGAAAAAGTCAGTGAAATGTAAGCCCTACTTTTATATATTAATTTTATAATAATTGAGAGTAAAATAAATTAGTAGAATGTGGAGTTTATTTACTAAAAATAGTACTCTCTCATACTACAATTTTGGTTCACTTTGGTTCACTTTTACCATATATAGTAGGTTAATCTCACTTTCCACTAAGGCACTAACTCATTCTCCTAACATTTTATTATAAAACTACAATATATAAAATTAGGGATGTCAATCCAACCCGAAACCTGTGGGTCGGCCCGAATAGTCCGGTAAAAGAGTTTACAAATTAGAAATTGCATATTCTTTTGGGACAAACTAAAAAGGAAATAGTGTATATACTTGTGGGACGGAGGGAATAATATTTAGTAAATAATAAATTATATTAAATATTAAATCTTTGGTAAAATTATTTAATTATATATATATATATATATATTATTATCATTATGCAAATATAAATAAAATTTATTGTTCGACAAAATATAGTTAAAATTTAGTGGATGATAGTTAAAATTACACAAAATTACTCCCTCCGTCCGTCCATCATTAAATGTACCATTTTTCCATTTTTGTCCGTCCGTTAATAAATGTCCCGTTTCACTTTTACTATATTTGGTAAGTGGACCCTACATTCCACTAATGTATTTCACTCACATTTTATTATAAAACCAATGTATAAAAGTAGGCCCCACATTCCATTAACTTTTTCTACCCACTTTACTTTATAAAGTCAAACAATTTGTTAAAACTCGTGCTAGTCAAATATGAGACATTTAATCATGGACATAGAGTGTATATTTTATTGTATAAGATTAATTAATGTTCACAATATTCATTCATATACATGTGGTGGAGTGATAAAGATGCCTTATATAGGCTAGAGGTCTCGGTTTGACCCCCTTCAGTCTCATATTTTTTTTTAAATTTTAAACAAGCCATTTTTAAAATACAAAACCGGTTTCTGGTTCGCGGCCCAACCCGTCGGACCGGCCGGTTCCATCAATTCAAAGCGGCCTGACCAATGCTCACGGTTTTTAGGGGGTGAACCGGAATAGACCACTTGACGATTCGCAGTCCAACCGGTCGGTCCGGTTTGGTTTTTAAAACACTGCAATTAGGCTAGTCCATCAGGTTCAATCAATACTACTTGGACTGAGGCTAATCAGATTGTAATTTTATTGTTTTAGAAATTTATAATCCTAAACATTTAGGTTTTGGATTAGCTTAACGACCTAAGAGTTTTATATTTATAATGTATAAACATAATACAATAATTGTAGATACTAATTATATACTTCCTCCATCCTAATCTAAACTAGACGTTTCATTTTCACTCCTGTTTATAATACATAATCATCTCTGTATTATTCTCTTACTTTATTTTCCCTTCGCTTCAATTATTTATCATTCCTTCTGTCCCTCACTAAGTGAAACATTTCTGTTCGACACGGGATTTAATAAAATGAGGTTTTGTTAGTTAAGTGGAGACGGAATACGAATCTCATCCACTTGGATGGTTTGTGAGTGCTAATTAGTGGTTTTTAAAGAGAAAATGAAAATACTCTTAGCATGTAGAAACACTTCAAATCAACTATGCATCAATGAACTTAACAGAGTTTCAAGAATCGAGCGAACAATTCTTCTAAAGATATTCTGTGATGCCTGAACGACGAGAAGCGAACTTTGAGAGATATGTTCTTATCTTTCAAGTTCACTTCTCTGTATATGGCTACATGGTACTTGGAAAATCTCACCATCAACATGTCTCATAAAGTTAACATAACCAAAAAAAATCAAATGCATATGTACTCGGTAGTAAAAAAGGCAAAAGGCATGAGAATAATTCTAATAATATACACTTCAAATAAAAATTAATAATAATTTAAATATTACTTCTTTCGTGTCTCATTAATTGTTCATTTTTGTTGGTTATGTCCATCTACGACTCCATTAGAACTCCATTTTTCGTTTTACTATAAATGGTAAGGATGTTTCATATCCTATTAACTCATTCTACATACAATTCATTATAAAATAAATCTATAAATATATAAAAGGGGAGTTTTGGAGATATTTACAAAACTGACATTATGAATATTATAATAAAATAAAATTAAATAAAGACTTCATAATCATAAATCATAAATTATAGTAATTATATTTAACTGCTATGTGCTATGTAGTTGGTTTAGTGGAGCAGTGGAGCACATGAAAATCTTTCTATATTTTATGTAGTGAATCGATTTGGTAGCCCAAGATCATTTGAGCGAGAAGTTTAGGTTTTTGCCTCTTTGTCTATGTGAAATTATTTCTAGTCTATTCTCCGAGTTTGATAGTTATCGACAGTTGATGGAAGTGTTCATGCTTTGATTACTTTCCTCATTGTTTTCCTCTTCTTTGCTCTTCTCTGGTGAGCAGCCTCAAGATCACATATTAATGAGGATGAATATCTTATGCACAATTCTCTGACTTGGTGTCTCCATAAATAAATTGGAATAGATTGTTTGGTATATGGTGTTAGAGTTTGTATACTAGAAATCACGTTTCGAGTGATTGAATACTGTAAAACTCTTATTTTATTTTTCAATGAATAAAACAAATTATTCTTGTCATAATGTTGTTATATTATACATTTAATGAATGTTAATACTCCCTCCGTCCCAGAGTATTAGACTCGCTTCTTTTGGGCACAAGATTTTAGGAGGTGATGTTTAGTGGTGTAAATGAAGTTGGTAATAAAGTAGATTAGGTAATGTGATGTATTTTTATTTTTAAATTTAAAATAAATGGAACACAACTTTCAGATCTTTTAATTTCAGCTGACCGCTCTTGAACTTCTTTACGGCAGGGGTGGTAGCGTCGGCAACCGGAGCTTTCCTCTTTCCTTGCACCACGACGAGTGATTTTCCTCCGCCACTGCCACTGCCAGCAGACCACGACGGCGAGCGAGTAAGGGGCCGTCGGGGGTTAACCCACCCATCATCGCTTGGATTAGGCTCACATATTTCGTCGTTGGAAGCCATGGATGCGTGAGTTTGACAGGAAATGTTAGATCTAGGGTTTTTTTTTTTGGAAGAGGCGTGGAGAGAGAATGAGGGATTGAGTCTGGAAGAGAGAGAAGACAAAAAATGAAATGATGTTGGTGGGTTGGGTACCGATTTCCATTCAATTAACATTGGATTAATTAACATTATTTTAATCTTAATTGTAATAAGGGTGTTACTTAAATTCTTTAATTTTTACCATAAATAGAAAGTGGTCAATTATATTGGGACACCCCAAAATGGTATACGAGTCTAATACCATGGGACGGAGGGAGTACATGTTTAAATGTATAAGTTAACTTAACAAAGTCTAAGTCTTTGTTTTAGTAGACCGGTTGTGGGCGTCGTGTCCACTTTAAGGTAACACGGTCAGTTCTAAACAAAGAAAAAGATGAATTTCACAACCTAGATGGAATTTGATTATCCATCGAGAAAGGTTGCAATGTCAGTCCGCATATTTCTAAGCCTTACTGAAATAAGATGACATTGGTGTGGTATAAGACTGAATGGATCTAACAGCGAGACTTGTCCTTGGGCTATCTACTGAAAGGCGAGGTCTTGATAATATTTGTTTCTTAATCATTGTAGGTTAGCATTGAGCATACGGTATTGATTATGCATTACTTTGACTTATCAAATGGTGCGGGTTTTTCGCAACCCAATGATCCTGATATATTGGGTAGTGGTGATCAATATCTAGCGGTGCTAGGATTGCTATTATATTGAATCGTGCGCGAGGTGAGTCTCGTTTGATAATGTCCTCAAGAGGAGCGCGAAACAAGGTTTTATTATTCGGAACCTAGCTAGTTGGAGTTTGATTACTCTATGAATAATAAATAAGCGTTTCATGCTAAGTCCAATCTTGGAATTAATAAGAAGTTAATTAATTAAGTCCATAGCAGACATTAATTAATTAACGGACATTTTTATCTTAAGCGCAGGAAATGAAAGTTAAACGGAAACCCGGATTACTTATAATTTCGGATTTGGATGGGGAGAGTTCAATATTACTTCTGTAGTGGCTGCTCGTAATATTCCAATTATAACTTATATTAAATTGTGGGTTCAATTTAATTAGTAAAAAGTAAATTGGATGAGTCCGTATCCAAAACCTTCCATAGATCCCTGTCTGGGCCCAAAAGGAACTTAATATAAATAGGAGAATAAAGGAGACAGAATCAACACAATTTCAGCACTGAAATTTTCGAAAATTTCGCCCCCCCAGCTGAGGAGATTTTCGATTTCCACTCCTTTTCCCAAAAGGATTTCTTCTGTCTTCTTTATTTAAGTCCTAGTATTCTGGTGAGATCAACCCACACTGATATCGGAGTACAGTTCGGGAACCAGAGAGAAGATTTGTGGTCTAGTATTCAAAGCGGCACGTGGAGAAGGAGCTAGCCATCTTCAATTCTTTGGAGAATTAATTAGGTATTTTTCTACTCCGTAGAAAAGCATGTTTTAGATTTCAATATTCTTAAAGCATGATTAATTCAAGTTATGAGCATGATACATGTAAGAATTACGCGAATAGATTTTGTCTAAATAATCTTCTAAATAGATCTGATTATTATGTGATTTATTGGTGTGATTAATGATTGCTAAATTATGTTAATTCATGCAAATTAATTAGCGTCCACCAGCGCTTCCGCTGCCAGTTCCTACATATGGACACAGACTCATCTCTGGCAATGACAATGTCTATGGAGGGTTACCGTTATACTCTTCAATTTCCATTGTTTTAGCATTGGCTGGTAAGTATTAATCAACCTTACATGGAAGCCAGTTCTGGTTTGGTGTTTGATTATTTTTTCTCAGTGTCATCAGTTTCTTTTTTGACATGGGTACTGGGTTTGGCCTCGACATATGACATGAGATGCAAAATAATTTTTGTGTTTGGCCTCGACATATGACATGAGATGCAAAATAATTTTTTTTTTCCTGTGCTAAAGGTGGCTATCTTGGTCTGGTTGTTGGACATGGACCAATATTTGGTGTTGGTGTTGATCGAGTTTATGAAGGATGGTAGATGGAGTATAGTATTTTTCTATGTACTGTCGTTTATCTTCTACCTGGACGATTCCTTTGCTTATTGCTATGCTCTTCCATTTCCTGATGTCAGATATTTAGGTTCTCAGTTTTCAAGAGAAGGCAGCTCTGGGCTTTCACAGTGTGACAAAGGGAGCATAGTATTTTTTTACTACCTCTTATCTTCTACCTAGAATTTTCCATCCTTATTGTTATTCTCTTTGATATTCAGTCTCTGACAATTGGGTGGGTTCTTCTTTTTCCATATTTGGTGATGAAAGTATCAACATTGAATTTATTTGTTTTGTATAAGTGTTTACAAATTTTCTGTTCGATATTATTTGTTTTTAGTTAAAAGGTTTTAATCAATTTTTTATGAGTTAATTTTAATAAATTATTTTTTATTTCACTTTTTTGGTGCATACGTATTTGATATTCTACACATTTTGAAAGAAATATAATGTGTCATGCAAGATGAAAAAGTATATGCATAAGAAATGTAACACCCCACTTTTTCGAACCCTAATTTTCGAGACATAAATTTTTTTGCATTAAATGCTTTTAATGCTATGAAGTGTGTGGATTAAATGATGAGTGATTTATTGCATGATTCTTTGTGTGTGACCTAGTTGCGATATGGAGTTGAGTTTGAGTTGAATAGTCAAACTTGTTGATTATATGACGTGGCTGTTGAATAGTCAATAGTGTGGAAAATATGACGTGGCCGTTGAAAGGTCAATGTGTTGTGAAGATGGAGTGGAATTAAAAATGGTGGATTTTGTGATGCGATTATGTGAATATTTTGATGTGGGATAGAATATATCGTGGCGAATTATTTCCTAAGGGATGAGTGAGATTAAATAGGATTTTCATAAATATCCTACACATATTATTGGAATTTTCGACCCTCATGATTTATTGGAGAGGAATTCTATTTTTCGTGGATTTGATTATTCTCTTGGGATATTTATCCAAATTAAATCCAAATTCTGATTTTTCCTTATTTCCTCTATGAAATTTTCAAAACCCACTTTATAATATGGAGATTTTTGAAAATCTCCTATTTATGGGAGAAGGAATTATTTTATTTTATTATTTGATCCCTTATTTATTCTCTTCCATGAATAAATATAAATATTCTAGCATATCTTACCATATCTAAGAATATCTTGCCATATCCTATTTTAATTAGGATTTTAATTTGAATCCTTGTGGAGAGATTCAAAAATCACGCCACTTTCCTACTTTTATTGGGAGATTTATTATTTTATTCTGCTCCGTGATATTTTATTCTACTCCGTGAAATATCTAAATTAAATCATAGGCTAATTAAATAGCCTAAGAATTCGAAATCCCCTTATTTCTCACCAATATTAACGCCAATCCCCCCCCATATGTTTCCAAATCTTTATTTATTTAATTGTGGGATTATATTCTTGAACTTTATAAATAAGAGTGAAAACCCTAAACCTAAATCAAAGAAAAACCGCCCCCACTCCCCCAAAATCACGTCTCCCCTCTTTCTCACTCTCTCTCAATTTTTCTTCTACTATTCTCCAATATTTCTTCATCTTTTGAGAAAAATTGAAGTTGGAACTCAAGAATTTTTGAAGAATCAAGGCTACTACTTTGTTCTACCGTTCGTTCTATCGAGAAAAGGTATTTTTGCATTAATCTTTTCATATCTAACCGATTAATCAGTGTTCTTGAACCCTCATGCATATAGAGTGAGTGAAAGGGGAAACAATTGATGAATATGGGATGCATGTGTGCGTGTGTGAATCGTGTGTGTGTGTATGTGCGTGCCTCGGTGTGCGTGCATGTGTGTTGTGTGTTGAAAAACACTCATGCGTGGCACGTTTTAATGATAGATCTGGAGTTGTTGTGGTGTGAATAGAAAGTGATATGATAATAATATCTTGATTTTCGATTGGTAATATAAAACGAATCGAGGGGAAAAAGGGAAACGTTAGAAACATGCATGAATTTGAGTAGATGATTGAGACTTACTTGTGATACACATAAATTAAAGTTGATAACTTTCGTGGGACCCTGGTAGTTCTCCAGTGACTAAGTAATTGGCCAGGTCAACGAACCATGGCTCTGCATTCATCGGACGCTTCCCCCTGTCTGATGTTCCTAGACCTGTTGCTGTGAACACTGCTTCCCAGTCAATAGACCTAGCAGACTTCCATATATAATAAATATGGTCCTCGGGGAAGGCATCCGGTATAGCTTCATCCGTATCCCCTTAGAATATTCGGCTCAAATGATCTGCAACTTTGTTCTCCGTCCCTTTCTTGTCTTTTACTTCCCAATCAAATTCTTGCAGCAACAACACCCATCTAATCAACCTTGGCTTAGACTCCCTCTTGGCCAGGAGATACTTAATCGCAACATGATCAGTGTAGATTGTTACCTTCGACCCTAGCAGATACGGTCGAAATTTTTTGAATGAGTACACCACTGCCAGCATCTCTTTCTCTGTGGTATCATAGTTCTTCTGAGCCTGGTTGAGGGTCTTCGAGGCATAAAAAATGACATAGCTTCTCCCGTCAATCCTTTTACCTAGGACTGGTCCTACTGCAAAATCACTCGCATTGCACATTAATTCGAAGGGGTAATTCCAGTCTGGTGCGCGGATTATCGGGGCGGAGACAAGTCTATCCTTCAGTATCTGGAACGCCTTCTTGCATCATTCATCAAAATCAAATTCTACATCATTGTGCAAGAGATGCGTTAGCGGTTGGGCAATTTTTGCAAAATCCCTGATGAACCTCCTATAGAAACTGCGTGACCCAGTAACCCTCTAACCTCCTTCTGATTCGTGGGGTAGGGTAGTTTCCAGATTACATCCACCTTGGCTTTATCCACTTGAATCTCTCTCTCGGAAACTACATGGCCGGTGACTATTCCTTCTGGTACCATGAAATGGCATTTCTCGAAGTTTAGGACTAAGTTCTTCTCTTGACACCTTCTCAATACCAGATCCAAATTGGCCACGCATGCAACGAAGGAATTTCCATACACCGTGAAATCATCCATAAAAATTTCAATGCATACCTCCAACAGGTCTGAGAAGATGCTCATCATACAGCGCTGGAATGTTCCCGGTGAAGGGGTTGGCAGTGGAAGCGCATTCACAAATCAATTACATAATAATCAGATCTATTTAGCGGATTATTTAGACAAATTCTATTCGCGTAATTATCTCACGTATCATGCTGATAACTCAAATAAAAACATGCTTTAAATTAATAGAAACCTAAAACATGCTGTTCTAAGGTTAAGCCATTATACCTTGATGATTCTCCAAAGGATCGAAGATGGCTAGCGCCTTCTCCTCGTGAAGATTTTCAGTACAAAACCACGGATCTTCTGACTGGTTCCCGGACTGTGAACTGATATCAGGGTGGGCTGATCTCACCAGCGCACTAGGACTTAAATAGAGAAGACATAAATCCTTTCCCTCGGAGGAGAGAAAATTTCGACTACTACTAGGAGTAGGGGCCGAAAATTTTGAGAAAATAATTAGTGTATTTTCTGTCTCCTTTATTCTCCTATTTATAATAAGTCACATATTGGGCCCAGACAGGGATCTATGGAAGGCTTTGGATATGAGCTCCTCCAATTTGCTTTTTACTAATTAAATTAAACCCAATTTAATATAAGCTTAAAATTGGAATATTACGAGCAGCCACTACAGAAGTAATACTGCACTCCCCATCCAAATCCGAAATTATAAGTACTTCGGGTTTCCAATAAATTATATTTATTTCCCGCGCTTAAGATAGAAACATCCATTAATTAATTATCGCCTGCTATGGACTTAATTAATTAATATCTTATTTATTCCAAGAGAGGACTCAGCAAGAAACTCTTATTTATTATTCATGGAGTAATTAAACTCCAACTAGCTAGGTTCCGAATAATAAAACCTTATTTCAAGCTTCTCTTGAGGATGTTATCAAACGAGACTCACCTCGCGCACGATTCAACATAATAGCAATCCTAGCACCGCTAGATATTAATCACCACTACCCAATATACCAGGCTTATTGGGTTGCGAAAAACCCGCACCATTTGGTAAGTCAAAGTAGTGCATAATCAATACCGTATGCTCAATGCTAACGTACATTGATTGAGAAATAATTTATGAGACCTCGTCTTTCAGTAGATAGCATAAAGACTGTCTCGCTGTTAGATCCATTCAGTGCTATACCACACCAACGTCATCTTATTTCAGTAAGGCTTAGAAATAATCGGACTGACATTGCAACCTTTCACGATAGGTAGTCTAAGCCTATCTAGGTTGTGAAATTATTCTTTTTCTTTGTTTAGAACTGACCGTGTTACCTTAAAGTGGACGACGCCCACAACCGGTCTACTAAAACAAAGACTTAGACTTTGTTAAATTACTTATACATTTAAATATGCAATAAACATCCATTAAATGTAAAATATAACAACATTATGACAAAAATAATCTGTTTATTCATTTGGAAAATAAAATGAGAGTTTTAACAGTATTCAATCACTCGAAAGGTGATTTCTAGTATACAAACTCTAACACCCGGTGCATTGCACAGTCCAAACGTCATTCTTCTATATGCATAAGTACCAAACGGGCAGGTAAAGGTTGTCTTCTCCTGATCTTCCGGATCCACATATATCTGGAAGTACCCACTGTATCCGTCTAGGAAGCAAAAATATTGCTTTCCAGCCAACCTTTCCAACATCTGGTCAATGAAGGGCAAAGGAAAATGATCCTTTTTAGTGGCTTCATTAAGCTTCCTGTAATCGATGCACATTCTCCATCCAGTCACCAATCTAGTAGGCACCAATTCATTCTTATCATTTTCCACAACTTGTATTCCCGACTTCTTTGGTACCATATGAACTGGGCTGACCCATTCGCTGTCTGGAATGGAGTAAATAATCCCCAAGGATAGCAACTTCAATACTTCCTTCAGAACTTCTTCCCTCATGTTTGGGTTTAGCTTGCGCTGTGGTCTCTACGCGCCTTCGTCCCTTCTTCTAGTCGGATGTGGTGCATGCAGAGATCAGGGCTGGTTCCCACCAGGTTGGAGAGCGTCCACCCTATGGCCTTTTTGTTCCTCCGGATTACATCCAATAGATCATTCTCCTGTTCCGCTGTCAAGTGGCTGTTGATTATTACGGGGAATGTTTCATCTTCCCCAAGGTAGGCATACTTCAGGGTCTCGGTGGGTCGCTTTTGGATACTGCACAGCTTACTAAACTCGTTTAGGAATTCGTAAGGACATTCATTCCTTCGTCTAGAGAATGTAGGTAAAACACCCAGCACATTTGTCTTGATATCAATAGACCTCTGGCGCTGGTTCGAGACTATGGCATGGGCGGGCTCACCGTCCAGATGTGCGGTGAGTGATCCTCTCTCCGGATCGGGATCCTCCAAGTGCGCCATATCCACGTCTTCCTCTTCCTCGGTTTCGGAGTGCTCTGTCTCTGTAGACGACTTCGGGTCTTCTCCCCTGATGAGTTCCACTCATTTTCACTTTTTGACTCGAATGGGAATGGGTCTACTGTCGTAAACCCTGATCTGGTGGTGATGGTAGACGTTGATTCCTTAACCTGCCACCTGACTTGAGCGTCCCTTGACCCAGACGGGTTACTCCAGTTCCCAAATCATGAGCCCTTGCTCATAAACTGCCAAGAAAAACAAATAACAGAAATTAAAACTATATACACCAAATCCTCAAACACGTAAATAAACTACGCCATCCATCCCCGGTAATGGCGCCATTTGAAGAGGCTTGGTCTGTTAAGAGCTAATGATGGTTAGCGAAAGAGTGTTCTAAAATTGATGAAGAAAACCCTCGGTCCAGGAAATCTGCTAGACACTGGGTCTAGGAACTCAGAGAAATCCGCTAATGATGGTTGGGCACACATCACTACCTTAACTCCCCCTTCAAAACCCTCAACCCGCTTTAATTAAGAAAACTAGTACATGGAAGTAGGGATCGAATCCACAGAGATGAATGCGCAAGTAAACATGTTCAAAGACTCGGGAACTATTTTTTTGTTGGCTGCTGCCACGCAATTTGGGGTTGAGCTTTAATTCCTAGACTTGGTAATTGAAATATTCTACTCTAACAGCCAGATCTAGGCAGAAACACAAAAAAAAGCATATTAATCGAAATAGAGCGAGACAATTACTAGATCGAACGAACAATTTCCTTAATTAACCTAGACCTTGGAAAGCAACTAAATATGGGGACCATTTTCTGAAAAGGTAGAGTACGATCGAAAAGCTGCAAAAGAACTAACTAAAGGACTAACTAACAACGACATCATCTTCTCCAACATTTATCATGAAACAAGCAAGAACGAAGATCAAAGCAAAGTAGACGGAATTAAACCGATAGAAATGAAGAACAGTTCGAACTAAAGCAGATCTACGGCTACTAGACGAGGTAAAACAAGAATGCAGAATTTAAACAACGAAATCAAGCGAAAACAAGCAGATCCATTCACGGGACGCTTAATCCACTCCGGATCCAAGCCATCCACAACAACCAAACATCATTTCCATCTCCAATCCTCACAAGTTTACGTAGATTCAACCGATCAACAACAGATTTCTTGCAAAACAACTCTAAACTCAGATCAACCAACAATAATCAGCAAATCAAACCCAAAACAACACGATAAGATAAAAGAAACAGAAGCAGTGATATCCATAGCAAAACACGAAATATCCAACGATAGCAACAACACAAGGCCGAGCCTCGAACAGCGAGGGCTCGGCGAGTACCAAAAGTAGACAGAAAAATAAAGACAATTGTTTCTTCGCCTCCGTAGAGACGGTGTTGCACCCAAACTTCCGATGAAAATGAAAACCCCTCTACGATTTCCCCCAAGTGAGTGTGTAAAAAAATGGAAAACTAAGCTAGGAGCTGGAAAAGTCTTTTTTCATGTTGATTGCGTGCTCCTTTTTATAATGGATAGAGCTTCTAGATTGTTCTTGCAATGCCCATTTTTCCCTTTTGAAGAGCTCTTTTGTCTAGCGCTCTTCCTTGTTCAGCTTATTTTTCCTGTCAGCTTCCTCCACCAGGCGATCTCTGTCTTCTTCCTGGGGCTGGCGATTTTCTCTATACACCTGGCTCAAAAAGGTTTGTTAGACCCGGGAAATCACAGAATTTATCCCTTAATCAATGCATGAAATTAGCCTTATCAAGTAAATAAATTGAATGATAATATGATCGTCTTGAAACATTGAGTGAGGTTGTGTCTTCATACATGACTTCACTTTTCTCTTGGTTGCTTCCGCTAAACATGAAACTTAGTATTGTTTGTTTATTTTGAACTTATTTCCTTTTTTATTAGAATATTGAGACAAAATGCGTTTTTGGAATTATATTAAGCCCTTGTCTTTTGAGCATAATTTGTGATATCTATTCATCATTGGTTTTTCTTGATTAAGCCGTTGTCTTATTGCTTAAATAGTTCATTGATTACTCTGGTCAAATCCCTTTAAATGAAACCCTAGCCTATGCTCTTGTTGCATTTAAGTCCGCCTAGGTAGCAGTCGCCGTATTTATTATACCCTAAATGTCGGGCTGTTACAAGAAAAGGTAATGTTAATTATACTGTAATTTTGTTTTTTAACATATTTATTTAAAAATATTGTATAATTTAAATAATATATTTTTTAAAATGATAATTATTTAAATATTTTATATTCTACTCTCTCTGTCCCATTAGAAATGAAACGTTTTCCTTTTTAGGTTGTCCCAATAAAAATGAAACGTTTCCTAAAATGGAAACAATACTCTCTCTACTTTTTCTTCTCTCCTACTTTACTCTCTCTTCATTAACTCACAAAACACCACTGCATAAAATCTTGTGCCGGAAATCAAATGTTGCATATTTATTGGGACGGAGGGAGTATTATTTATTGGGATAATAGTCATTTCAATAAATTTGATCAAATTGTGGTCTGTCCTTGAATTTTAAAATTAGAATATTAATGACTAATAAATTGTGATAGTTTCTATTATGATTGAAACTCAATGTCATTTTAAAAAGGATTAACTATATTAGTTATAATGTTGAATGCATGTATGAGGTTATTTGTTTAAATAAACTAAATTGTAATTTGAATATGGTAATCCTTATTACAAAATGTATATGTACATTGAAATAATTTTTAAACTTACTATAATATTTTTGTTCTATATATAATATGCTCATTTATCAATACTATCATTATATAATAAAATTACTCTTCCCAATTTTTTTACATAAATTATACTAAATTCATAATTTTGTACATCACAACTTTATTTTAATAAAAGTAACTATTTTGATCAAATGTAGTAATATTGTACATGATATGTTTATTATTAAATAATATGCGTCGTGCACAGCATGAGAGTGATACTAGTACTATATAAAGTGAGACTCATATTTAACTAACTTTTTCAACGTATATTCTCTTACATTTTTTAATACCGTGTAAAAAAGAAAGTGAACAATGAATACAAGATGAAGGGTAAAGATGCCCAAGGTTTATGGTTCGGGCGGTTAACCGTGAAACCGTAATAGGTGGTTATGGTTCCGAACCGTGAAATTTAAATGGAACCGAAACGGTCACTTTTGGAACCGTGGGCAGATTCAGGTTTCAAAATTTCAAAATCGAAAATGTAGCTGACGGTTACTATTTGCGCGAAAAATCACCGGAAAATCTTGAAATTGGACCAGAACCGCCGAAAAGTGGACTACGAAAAACCACCAGTTCAGAATTGAAATTGGAACCATCGGTTTTCGAACCGGATCATAACCACGAAATACGTTCAAGATTCAGTTCCGGTTCGAAATTTTTCAGAATTGTAACCGACAATTTCAAACAATAACCGGTGAAATATGTCTTAATGGATGGAATGTACTTTTGAAAATGAGCTTGTGCTTAGAGCATCCGCAGCGGGTGTCCGTCCGCCCGTGCCAGCGGCGGGGACACCCGCCGTCCGCCAATGCATGTCGTCCGTCCGTGCCAGCGGCACAACGCTGCTCTTAAATAAGAGCGCGTATTTAAGAGCAGCGCCGTGCCGCTGAGCACCTTTACGTGGCAGCTTCTGATTGGCCAACGGCATAGCCAAATTCAATCTTTTTTTAAAATGCGAAATAAATTAAAAAAATGGTTTTAAATAATTTTTTTTTTCCCACTTCCCAATAAATTATAACCGTTTTATACACATTTTTTATTTATTTTTCAACTTTTTTTCCCCCAAAATTCACATTTTCATCTATAAATACCCTTACTTCAACACAAAAAATTCTCATAACACTACACAATTCTCATCTTCTATCATCTAAATTCTCTCATCTATTTTCTCATCAATTGTCTTCTTTTCTCTCATCTTTTCTCTCATATTCTCTCATCTAAATTCCCACCACACTACACAATGTCCGACTCTGACGATCACCCTCCCGGTCCCGCGGTTGGAACCACGAATGGTTCGGATCCGAGCCATTCTCTAGTCCGGAAATGCAATTTTCGGTCCCTCCTCAAATCCAAGGTTCTCAAGTTCCGGGTGGCTACCGACCTTATCCGGTGTACGACCAAGATGCCCCCGGGTTCGGGTGGGCACCCGAATCCGGATCGGGAGGGAGTGGTAGCTTTGTTCGTACTCCTACTTCTATTCCTACACCTACTCCTCCTCCTCCTCGTGGTACCCGCACCCCGTACACTCCAGATGAGATGATGCAGATGTTCAAAGCCTACTTGGCAGTCTCTGAAGACCCAGATGTTGGCACAAACCAAACCGGGGGCCGGAGGGAACCATCTATCGCAATGATAGTATGGTGCGCAATTGCATCTACAAAGCCAACGAGGCAATTGGTATGTTCCAGGGATACTTCCAACAAGAAGAGCGGGCGGCGGGGACCGGCAAGAGCGAGCTCGACATCATCAGTGCCGCCTTGGCGACCTACCAAAGCTTGGAGTTGAAACCGTTCAAGTACCTCAGTTGTTGGCAGGAGGGGCGCCAACATGCGAAGTATAGGGGTGGCGTAATAGCATCCTCCTCCAGCTGCTCCAGCAAACGGTCGAGGTCGGTAGCCCTATCCGACGGCGCCTCCGATGATGTGGCTATCCAGCTTGCCGGAACTAACTTGGGTAGCCCTGACGCTGGCCCAAGCAGTTCCCGCCGGCTGCAAGGAAGGAAGAAGGTGACGGGCAATCGCCGTCGCGCACCGACTCCATCCGCCCCCGCTCCCTTTGTGCCACCTCTACCCCCGAACAACTTATTGTGGGCCCTCTTTGGTCAACTCAATACGACTGATACGTCTAACATGACTCCCGAGCAACTTGCAACACATGTGGGAATGATTCGGAGTCTCAAGAGAACATTGGGGATAGAGAACTAGTCTTCCACGAGGGTATTTTTTAGTTTTTAATTATGTAATTTTTAATTTGTAGGATTTTAATTATGTATTTTTTTTTATTTTTTAGGATTTTAATTATGCAATTTTTATTTTTTAGGATTTTAATTATGTAATTTTTATTTTTTTAATGTATTTTTATAATATACCTTTGAGTTTGTCCTTAGCTAAGAGCACAAATATAAGTGTTGTGCTCTTGCCTAAGAAAAAGGAGTAAAAGTGAGTCTAAGCCCACTTCTATGCTTTTAGCTAAGAGTACGGATATAAATGCTCTAGCGGTTATTCTTATTAATGACAAATTCCCACAAGTTGTCCACATTATGCTCCTAAATAGCGTTGTATTCACGCTGAAATAATACAAAATAATTCATTTTACCTTTTGACTTTTCTGTACAAACCTTTAGTAATTTAAACTTTTCTTATGGTTATTTCCATACTATATCCTGCCATCAGATGAAAGATCAAATAATTCTAATCCAGGTCGTCCATTTATTCCGACAGAACACAAAATTAAAGCAAAAAAGAAAATGAAAAATAAAACGCCCCTTTCTCCATTTATCATTTGCCTCGTGGACTATTCTATAGCTGTAGTCCCATTAAAGATTGCGAAACCTCTTTATTTCTCTTCTCGGATTAAAGGAGGAATTTTAGGGCTCAGATTGCAAAATGTCCGGTGGAATTGCGCGCGGGCGGCTGACGGAGGAGCGAAAGTCATGGCGGAAGAATCATCCACATGTCGGTGCACTTCTCTTCTTTAAGTTTCGATTGCAGTTTGTATTTGTTGTTTATGGAGTGATTTTAAGTATGAATTTATTGTTGATTTTCGTTTTGGGTTTAGGGTTTTGTGGCTAAGCCGGAGACTCTGCCTGAGGGTACAGTGAATTTGATGGCGTGGCACTGCACGATTCCTGGTAAGGCCGGGGTAAGTATATCAATCAATCAACTATTTTTGTTTGTTCATCGTTGTTTTGATTTGGAATTAAGCCCCTGATTTGGAGTTGAATAATGTGGATTTGACATAGGAGTTAAGCCCCTTGATTGGGTTGAAGTGAATAATGTGGAGTTAAAATTGTAAATATTGAGATTGCGTCTACTTTTCGTTTATCAGCTTACTAATTTTGTGGAAGTTGTTTTGAACTGTGTGAAGTTAATGTTAGTCAGCCATGGTAGTTTTCCCTAAAATACCAAACCATGGAGTAGAGAGACGAGAGAGACGAATGCAATCTGCAGTGTTCTGATTGTATTTCAGTTTCTCTGGCTTTATTTTTGTTAAAGAAATATGCTTTTTAATAGAGTGTGAAGAATTATGTTGATATCATGTAGCCTTAGGTGGTGTTTGGTTGCCTAGATTAAATAGTCTCATGATATAATCTAGGCTAATACAAGATTGAATCTTGGATTAAAAAAAGGTGTTTGGTTGGAATGTCTATTTTAATATAATTCTGATTTGAAATATTATATAGTGCCAAAATAATGTATATTACTAAAATACCCTTCAAACATTGGGTCTAATACACAAGCACCATCCCACTCTGCACCATCTCCACCACACCGCCGCCGTGGCCGATTGCCTCAACACCAACCCCCCCTCTCTTGCTCGCTGCCCCCGACACCCTCAGTATCTTCTTCGACACCACCGCCAGCCCCGCCGCGCGTGCCCCACCAGCTCCACCCTCACGTCCGCGCATTGGCAGAGCACGTCCACCACCGCCATCAGCATCTCCCACATTCTCTTCTTGCACGTCCACCACCGCCATCAGCAGTAAATCAATCACGACCGTCACCACTCAGGGCCTCCGGCTTCGACTACCTTCACCCGATTCCACCCCCAAATGCACGCAGACGCAGTGATTAGGATTTTCAGCTCCATTTTCCTCTCCTTTCTCGAGATGTCATCCGATTTCAGAAATTAAACATCTCGATTTTAGAAATTGAGCGATTTTGGTGAAGAATTGGAGTTTTAGAGCGGTGAGAATTGACGGATCAGCGATTTCAATTATAGCTCTGAGGAGATTGATTGCGTCGGGTCGCGATTCGTAGCTGCTGATTTGTAAAGTTGGGGTTAGGGATTCAATGAATTTGGGTGTGGAGAGCCTTTGAGGCTGGATTCGGGTAGCTAGACTGCTGGAGGGCCTCTGCGGCGGAGGAGGTGGTGGAGATAGAGGAGGCGAGGAATTTGGGGGAGCCGGCGGCAGCGATTTGGGGGAGAACTAGTAAAGGGTAGATTTGGAAGTTAATAACTTGTACACCACCGATTAATTTTGTCGGAGGGGTGAGGCCCTGATGAGTTATCCTCTGACTATCTGTCATTGACTCAATCTGGGATTTAGTCTGAGATTCAATATAACCAACCAAACATTTGATTAAACTTATCTTGTGATTCAATCTGGCCAACCGAACGGGGGCTTAGTTTATAATTTTGTGATACTTTTGCCCCTTATTATAACCATGAGGATGGACCTCATTATATTTTATTCTTTTAGTTGAATAAAAATTATTGCTATGTATTTTAACTATTTTCGTATTGTTTCATTTGAATATTACTATCATCATAATGTACTTCACTTGCTGTTGATTGAGATTCAAGTGTTTTCTGAATTTTGGTTGACAGAGTTTATATTGTATGTGATGCATGAGTTTCCACTTTAGTCTTTTGTTCGGTTGGGATTCCAGCCAAACTTAGTTGGACAACTTGGGTTATAACTGTAGTAGACTGGAGATCTGATGGAATGCATGTACTTCAAATTTTGAAGTGGCTTCAGTTTGGATTTCTTTCTGTTTCTTTGTTCTCATTTTTAGTTTTATTAAATTGTTCCATGTTGATTTTCTATTGCTGTATACATATAATTGATGTATGGCAATGCTTGTAACGGGTAGCTCATGAACAGATGAATGAGTTATACTGAGTGTGTTGTTTACTTATGTTTTTAATACTAAATATTTGAGCATGGGTGCATTGCAGACCGACTGGGAGGGTGGTTTTTACCCACTCACAATGCAGTTTAGTGAAGATTATCCAAGCAAGCCGCCGAAGTGTAAATTCCCTCAAGGCTTTTTCCATCCTAATGTGTACCCATCTGGAACTGTTTGCCTCTCAATTCTTAATGAAGATAGTGTGAGTGTAACTGCTTCTTCTATATCCGTTGTCTTACTGCTCTGCTAATTCTTTTGAAACTATTATTATTTTTCTATCTATTTTAAATATCATTAGGGTTGGCGCCCAGCCATCACAGTGAAGCAAATTTTGGTTGGTATCCAAGATTTGTTGGATACGCCCAATCCACAGGATCCAGCTCAAACTGAGGGATATCATATGTTCATCCAGGTTGTAGAAATTCTCTGTGATTTTGAAATTGTTGCCGTGCTCTTTCTGTAGAGATTTATTGCAACAGTTACCCAAATTTATTACCACTTGCTATATAAATCGTTTCTCCCTTTGGCTGTAATGTGTGCATGAGATATAAGACAAACATAATTCTTGATATTTTTCTTATATTGCATGTATATTTCATTCTGATACTCTTCATGTATATGGCCTAGTTCTTTAGTTTAATTCCAAAGTCATCATTCTTCAATAGGTCATGGGTGAAAATAATTTCTGTGCCAGTGTGTTTTCATTTGACATGGATCCATATTCTTTCATGAGCCCTAGAGAGCTGGGAGTGAAAAGAGCTCCATGTTAACTTGTGCCGAACTGTTGTTATATCCTGCAGGATCCAGTTGAATACAAGAAAAGGGTTCGGCAACAGGCGAAGCTGTATCCTCCTCTTGTCTGAATATATCTTTGTGCTGGTTATACCTTAGTTTTGAGGCAAACGTGTTGCTAGAATTTGTATTTATCGAAAGAAGGTTATCACGTACCCCAGTGATTGGCCCGCCCTTGTTGGTACGATGTGTGGATGTGCTTCTAGTTACTGAACCTGCATAAAAACCTCTTGATTTTGATAAGGAGATTGTATTTGATTGATGTCGAATGTGGTAATATAAGATCGCCTTTCCTTTGCTCGACTTTGAGAGATGCTTTTTTTTTTTTCACATATTCAAGAATGTTGTTTTTGGCACTTTGACAGCGACCTTGCTTTGATGTCTTCCATCAAGTACAAAACATCAACCCCTGTCCCTCGTTATATTTTCTTAGAGAGGTTTATTATTTAGAAATGGTAACATGTCGGATTTAGTATTTTTCTCTACTATTTTTGACTTTTATAATTTCGATCTCTTTATTCTAAAGTATGGTTCGAATTTTTAAATAATGGTGTTTTTTTTGTCAGAACTTAGAAATACTATAAATATGCTGTATATTTATCTTTTCTCTCTTTTTGTTGTTCACCATAGTATCACAATTGACATATTTTGATCAACTTAAGAAGTTTTCTGGTTTTATTTATTTTTTTAAAATTTATAAAACATTCTAGGTTATTTGTAATATATCATTGATTTTTATGTTTTTAAAAGGAGTCCAAGACGTATTATCTTTTTATCGTTTTGGTCAAGAGCATTAATTTTTGGATTTTGAATCTAAAATAGCGTACTAGAAATATCCCTTTAATGGCAGTGTTATTTAAAATTAACGGTCAAATTTTTTTAAATACATTTTAGCTGGATTAGCAAAGTCTGATTAATATGAAGCGGTCGAATTACTATAGAGACTCTGTCTCTGGTGCCGCTTATGGGCATGACTTTCTATTTAAAGTACAATTTTTACAAATGCAACAAGGTAGGTGGCTTCACTCTTAATCGTAGCTATGGAAACCCTACAAGGGAAAAGCTATACGTTGTTTGTGAGAGCACTGAAATGTTGTTTTTTCAAGTGGTGCGAGCTAGTCGAAGAAGACAACGTCATGACTTCATAAACGTCACTACCCGGATCTGAATGTGAGTCTTGGTTTGATTCTATCATGAATCGAGGAGAGTAACAGGACAATAGAGAGATTAGTGGGCATTGATTTATGGTGTTTGTTTCTTTGTTATTATTCTAATTCTTTTTATGTTGAAGCTTAAGTAATGTAATGAAATGAAATTTGAAACTGTGAATCAATCTCAAATACTCCTTCCGTCCCGTTTTAGGAGTTACATTTGAGTTTGACACGGGTTTTAAGAAATGTAAAGGAAAGTTGGTGAAAAAAGATAGTGGAATGTGAGTCCTGCTTTTACATACTCCATCCGTCACTTAGAAATAGGTCATTTGAGTTTGACACAAGTTTTAATATTTAATTGGTAAAGTAAGAGAAGAGAAAAAGTAGTTGACATTGTGTAGTGGTGGTGGGGTCATAAATGATAAAATAAAAGAGAAAGAAAAAAAAAGGTTTATATAAATGGATATGGACTATTTGTATGAGATGGACGAAAAAGAAAATATGACCTATTTCTATGGGTGGTAGGGAGTATTAATTTTATAATAAAATGTGAGTGAAAAGAAGTTAGTGGAATGTGGGCCTATTACCGTTTATGAAATATTCTAATCGGGACTCATAAATTGGAACACCAAAAAATAGTAAACCAAGATTACTAAAATGGAACAGAAGGAGTACAACTCTTCGTATTGTGTGTGCTTCTTTGTTATTGTAGTGCAAAATCAAACATGTTATACATCATAAAGTACTACAAACCTTTGATATAAATTGCTGCTTTCGTGACATCGAAATGAGTTTATGTTTGCTAAGTGTTTGAGAAATGAGAAGAGTGACAGACGTGAGAGAGGATTGAGTTTTTTTTTTTTTTTCTTTTATTTATTAATCTAATTTCTATTCAGAAATATTTAACCAAAAATTTAGTTAATGTTTAAGGTGCTAAATAATCTCGGATTAATAATCAAATCAAGTCAAAAGTTATTTAATAGTGTTGACCGTCTATTTTAATTCGCACCGTTAAAAAAAGGTCCATTTCTAGATCCTTTTTATATGTTCGGGATTCAAAAATCTAAAAATTAATACTTTGTACCAAAAATCATAAAATAATCATATATTTTGAATAAAAAATAGACTTTAGTCTTTTCAAAACATGATAACTTAAATTGGATTAAAATTCGACTTATATTATTAAATGAACAATTAATATAAATGAAACTAAGAATAGTTGTATGTGGTTAAAGTTTGTCCATAAGCTAAGCCTAATTTCATACTCCATCCGGTTCCCAACAGATGTCCCATATTTGATTGGCCGAATTTTAAGAAATTGTTTAACTTTGTGAAGAAAAATAGATGGAAAAAGTTAGTGAAATGTAAGCCATACTTTTATATATTAATTTTATTATAATTGAGAGTAAAATGAATTAGGAGAATGGAGTTCATTTACTACAAATAGTACTCTCTCCGTCCGCCATTAGGAGTCCAGGTTCACTTTTACCATAAATAGTAGGCTAAACCCTAAACCCTTAACCCCACTTTCCGCTAACTCATTCTACTCACATTTTATTATAAAACTACCATATATTAAAATGGGTCTCACATTCCACTATCTTTTCAACCCACTTTCCTTTGTACTTCTTAAACTCATGTCAAACTCAAATGGGACACCTAAAAGCATTAGCAATGGGGGGCCGATCAATCGAGTCTATGATCGGCTCCCCCATCAGCCCCTCATTGTGGAAGAAGAGTCGATCATTGCCCCATTTGAGCCGTTATATCGGCCTTGGCTGATCTCATAGGATCGTCGATTGGTCCTCCATTATGGTGAAAGGGCCGACGATTGGCCCTTTGATCAACTTTTTTATTTTTTTATTTTGTTGAGAGAGAAAGAGAGAGAAGAAGAAGAAATGCTTTGGAGGAAGAAGAAGAGGCGACTGTTTGAGAAGAAGAGAAAATGTAACCCTAATTTGTATTAAAACTAATTTTATTAATTCTATTAGGCTTATTAGTGAGTCAATAATTTTATTAAATAAATGGACTATAGATTGGAGATGGCCTAATTTAGGTTATCATCTAATTAATTAATAAGTTGTCACATATTTGGGATCAATAAAAAATTGTTTTATGTATCATATTATTTTTACATTTTAATTTAATTAAGTTGATAACATACTTCCTCTGTTCCAAGTCACTTGAGTCGTATTCTATTTTGGGTTGTCCAAAGTTACTTAAGTCATTTTTCATTTTGGCTAAAAAAACATCTAATCTCATACACTTTATTCTTTCTTTTACTTTACTCTCTCTTCTTTCTCTTACTTTATTCTTACATTTGCTTTTGTTTAACTCACTAAACACGACTTTATTAAATCACATGCTGAAAAGAAACATTTCAAGTAACGTGGATGGATGGAGTATTAAATATAGAAGTGCGAAAAAATTAAAACAAAATATTGATGAGGATATGCCCTTCCATTGCAGAGAGATAGACCCTTTGGGAGGGCCCTTCCATTGCTAATGATCTAATGGTGGACAGAGGAAGTACTCCATCCCAATAAATATGAAACATTTGATTTCAGGCACAAGATTTTGTTTAGTGTTATTTTGTTAGTTAATAAGGAGAGGGTAAAATAAGAGATGGAGAAATAGCCAATGTACTTGTTGGTCGCGATTGTTCATTTGACCCCTCTCAATAGCCAATGTACTTATTGGTCGCGATTGTTTATTTGCCTGACCACCACTCCGAGTCATTCCAATGATCCTATTTGTTACGGTCATATTTACCACGACCTATTCCTATGCTAGGCTTAACATTATTAAATGATGTTAAGTGATGACCATAAAATAATTCGTTCTCTTTTCTCTTGCTTTTTAAATTGCATTGTCAGGACATGGTGTTTGACCTTGAAAAGGTTCTATTCTGTATATTGATCTAGCCAAATTTTATTCTCGGCCAAAATGGTTATGGGCATGTTTATAAGTGTGTCTTCATTAGGGGGGCCGCCTCGGCGTGCTATTGTTGTGGAAGAGGGAGCCGCAGCGGGGTGTGGAGGAAAGACGTGAGCCGCATTTGCGGCGAGGAAGGAGCAGTGGGGTCATGGGCGCGGCGACTGCCGCGGCGGTCTACTGCAGACCGCTGAGAGCCGCGCCGCCACCTCCTCCGGATTTTTGATTTTATTTTTAAAATCTTTATCCATAAATAATCTATTACCAAATCAATTTTTTCATTTCATTCCATTCTATTTATTTTTGTCCAGTTAATTTTGTTTCAGTCCAATTAAAATATATCAATAATTGATAAAATAAATTGATTTGTGGCTGTGGGTGGCCACTATTGGACTGGACAAGTTTTTGCGGCTGTGGAAGAGTTTTTGTGACTGGGAAGAGTTTTGTGGCTATGTCTTGGCGGAATCATGGCTGTGCTACTCTATTGTGGACACTCCTACTCCTTCCGTCCTATAATAAAGTCATATTTTGTCATTTCGATTTTCTCCACAATAAGAGTCCTATTACTTTTAGTATGTCACACATTCCACTAACTTACTTCACTCACATTTTATTATAGTATCAATATAAATAAGTAGGTCTTATACTCCACTAACTTTTATAAAAAAGTGGGTCTCATATTCCACTAACTTTTCCAACCCACTATATTTACATTTCTTAAAATCAATGTCCACACCAAATGCGACTTCTATTGTGTTGGACGGAGTATTAGATAGACTTTAGTGTCTGTTTGGTAATGTTCACTAGTTGATTATGTAAAGCATACACTTTACCTCCTGTATACGAAAATGAATAAAGATTGAATGAAATTTTCTGATTCCCTTTCTTTGAATGTAGACTGAATGATATATAAGTTTCCCATCCCATCAAAAGAGGTTGATATGATTGATCCATCTTGTTCTCCTTAATACTTTCAAAATGCACGAATGTCATAGTATTCTTTAGTTTTATTATATCCATCATTCTATCCACTAAGCCATCTATCTACCAAATTAAAAACCCTCAAAAATAAACAAGCCCAAAATTTATTCTCCTATTTATCTGTTACTGTGTCTAGCTAGTTAGTCACATTGAGGGCACAATATTCTAAAAGCTCATGTTACACATGTTTGCGTCCTTGGGCGCTAGCAGATCTTGGCAGCATATATTTACACACTTGGAATATGGGTAGTTCTGCTTAATTGGGGTCATATGCGCACTTCTCATGCACATGTCTATACTACTTGGATGTGATTGTTTATTTAATTACAGGCATTTACCTCAAGCTTTTTGGACTGGGAAAATGGCCCACTGAGCATAATGCATTCAGATTGTGTAATTTACAACATGAGCTATACATTTTTGCACCCTAACATTATATGACCATATATATATATATAAGGTGGTGTACGATTTGACTGATTATATAAGATTGAGTGTCACGCCTCAACCCTTATGACTTATACACTTACTATAAATAAATTTAAAATTTTAAAATAAATAACCACACTTCAAATAAATAAAACACACATATTATATAATTTCAAAATAACAACATTTATCAAGTGCAAATTTCAAAATATTCTGAAAAGCAGTGGGACCCTCTCACCACTCTATATACTATACATTTATCTACATGCAGAAATGTGAGGAGGAGAAGGCTGCTAAAAAGCATCAGCCGCCGAACCTGTTAACACGTGCAGTTCTTATGACCCACGTTAACCAAAAACTTCACTGAATCTTATTCCTGAAAAATATTAGTGGTTTATATGAGCCACAACTCAGTATATATAAATCTTACCTTTAATTCCACGACCCAAAAATCAAACATATTATTTAACCAATATATGTAGCAATAACCAACAAATTAACAATGATTCCATATACACATGCATATGTTACTCTGTTCAGTTTATTATTCTGTGACAAATCAAGCCTGATATCTACCTGAGATTCCATTGTATATATGACTCGTAGGTCCCATTACCTTTGTACATATATATATGACCCAAAGGTCCATTGCCATTGTATATATGACTAATAGGTCTCATTGTATATATGACCCATAGGTCCCATTGCCATTGTATACATACATATGACCCGGAGGTCCATTGCCATTGTATATATTGTTGGAATCTATGCCCGGTCAATGAACTTTGACCAATTATAATTTCAACGAGACATTTAATTTTGTGAAATTAAATGAGATAGCGTCGATCTACGTTCGGAGTAGATGACCGTGGTATATTCATTTTCTCAAATCCGATTCCCGGTGAGTGAGAAATAAGGGATTAAAGTTGTGTAAAATTGCAAACTTAATGAGCTATGAGAGAAGCTTAGGGAATAATTAAGAGAGTTAATTATCCCACATTGGAAGTTACAACCTTATTAAACTAGTATTTAATAAGAAGGATTATTACATGGAATAATTATAGTGGACTAAGATGGGCTGCAGAGCCCATACGCGCGGGCCGCCGCCGCGAGCCTCGAGCCCGAGCCCGTGCCCTTGTCCTTGTCCTTGTCCTTGGACTTGGACTTGGACTTGGACTTGGATCTTGGCAATTGGTCCTTGGGCCTGGTCGTGGGCTTGGTGCTTGGGCCTAGTTGTGGGCTTAGCCCAAGGCTAGTGGGTCTAGTTCTTTTTAGACCACCACCGTTTCCACGTCAGCGAGCCAAGCGCGATGCCACCTCATCTGTATGACGCGGTAAGCCAACGTGGCTGACACGTGATAGTCCACGCCGTGAACGAATCTAGAAGCTTCTAGATTCAGACTCTCAGCTCTGTAACGTTTTGTAACGCTTCGTAAAGGACGACCGTTACGGTCTAGCATTGATGACAGCCATTATCTTTGGGGACGAAACGCCAATCCGAAGAGCACTACCGGGGCGTATCTCGTCTTGCGGAAAGAGGCCTCCTCGACTCGGCTAAATTCATTTTCAGTTTATTTGTTTCGAATCTTCTTTTGTAATTTCGATTCAGTTAGCTCTTTGTATTCCTTCTTGTAAGTCCAGAAACCCACCAATCGCAAGACGAGATACGACTTGCCTTTGAAGGAATTTGGACATAACTGAACCTAAAATTTTCGAAACTTAACACCTTTGCTTGGAGATGTCGACCGAATCAAACATTGCCGCTTCCACCACTCTGGCCACCACCGCGGCCATCATTTCCTCCACCATGGCATCCACCACGATGATGCCAACCCCCGACTCTATCCATCTTCATCAACAACCCCTTGGGTGCATACTAATACCCAGGGGCTCACCGGTGGATCCACCTCGAGTGGGTCGGTTGGTTCCACTTTTAGTGGTTCCTTCGGATCCTTTAATGGATCGAGTGTTGGGGCCTTCGGGTCTCACACGAATGCGGGGACCTTCGAATCTCACGCGACTGCTGGGGCCGTCGGGTCTCATGCGAGTGTTGGAACCTTCGGGTTCAACACGGGCTTTGGCTCCTTCGGGACCAATGCGACCATGGCAGGCTCTACGCCCAACATGAATGGTGGGGGCTCTATGCCCAACCATGTTGTTGGCTCCTTCGGGGGCAACGGAATTGGTTCCTTCCAAGAACCAAGTGCAGCACCTTTGGCACCGAGAATGATGCCACCCGCGCTAAGTGATCAAGAGACAAGTGTTGAGGTCATGGCGGACTATGAAGCATGGCGCAAAGGAGATTATCTTTGTAAAAATTTCATTCTAAGTGCTTTAGATGATAGCTTGTACAATGTATACTCCCTTGTAACCACATCCAAAGAAATGTGGGAAAACCTAGAAAAGAAGTATAGTATAGACAATGCTGCCGGTACGGAACATGTTGTAGTATCCAAGTTCATGGACTACAAAATGGTCGACTCTAGACCGGTCATGGAACAAGTTCAAGAGTTCCAAATGATCATCCACGGACTCGCGGCTGAAGGGATGAATTTTCCCGACAACTTTTTTCGGTGCATACTTATTGAGAAACTCCCTCCTAGTTGGAAGGACTTCAAGCACTACCTCAAGCACAAGCGAAAGAAGATGAGTCTTGAAGACTTGATCGTGAAGCTGCGCATTGAAGCGGATGTGCGCAAGATCGATCAAAAGGCTAAGGGCTTTAGCCCACTTGATGCCAAAGCCAACTTGTTGGAGCGGGGAGGACCCTCCAACAAACGCCCCCGCCCAAATCAGAAAGACAAAGGGAAGGGCAAGCAGCCTGAAAAGAAATTTGAAGGCGAGTGCTACAAGTGTGGCAAAATTGGCCACTTTGCCAAAGACTGCCGCAACAAGAAGAAGAAGCCGGCAGCCCACGTCATTGAGAAAGAGTTCAAGGACTGGAATGAAGATGACCTTGTTGCCGTGGTCACTGAAGAAGTCAACATTGTTGACAACAAGGGCGGCTGGTACATCGACACCGGCGCTACTGCTCATGTTTGCTCAGATAGGAGCAAGTTTTCCTCCTACACTGCTGTTGAAGGGAGGAAGATCAACATGGGGAATCAAGCATCGTCCGAGGTCCTCGGCATTGGCAACGTGATTCTCATGATGACGTCTGGCGTCACTATCACTTTGAAGGATGTGCTGCATGTCCCTGACATCCGCAAGAACCTAGTGTCAGGAGTCTGATAGTTTTGCTTTGTACAAGTTTGGGAAGTCCCTCGGAAAAGGTTATGTAACCGACGGACTTTTCAAGCTTAGTGTGGCTACGCGCCTTGTTCCAAAGCCTTTGGCTAACAATAATAATAAAGCATCTACTTCCTCTTATTTGACCGAGTCTTCAAATTTGTGGCATTGTAGATTGGGACATGTAAATTCAAAAGCCGTAAAAAGATTAGTAAATTTAGATTTACTAAAGGCAATTGAAGTGGATACCCAAGACAAATGTGAAATATGTCTTGAGGCAAAAATGACTAAGTTACCGTTTCACTCAATAGAACGGAAAACGAAACCCCTTGAACTAATTCACACGGATGTATGTGATTTAAGGATGGTGCAAACTAGAGGTGGTAAAAAGTACTTTATCACTTTTATAGATGATTGCACAAGATATTGCTACATTTATCTTTTAAAAAGTAAAGATGAAGCAATTGAAGCATTCAAAAATTATAAGAACGAGGTTGAGAATCAACTTGGTTGTAAAATCAAAGCGATTCGAAGTGATAGAGGAGGCGAGTATGTAGCCCCGTTTGAGGAGTTATGCAACGCAAGTGATATAATTCATCAAACAACTGTTCCATACTCACCGCAATCTAATGGTGTAGCAGAACGCAAAAATCGAACTCTAAAAGAGATGATGAATGCGTTACTACTAAGTTCAGGATTACCCCAGAACATGTGGGGGGAGGCTATTTTGACAGCCAACTATATCTTAAATAAAATTCCACTCAAAGGAAAAGACATCACTCCTTATGAGTTATGGAAGGAAGGAAACCATCATACAAATACCTCAAAGTGTGGGGGTGTTTGGCGAAAGTGATGGTTCCCCCGCCCAAAGAAGTCACAATTGGACCTAAAACGGTTGATTGTATCTTCATTGGATATGCACTTAACAGTAGTGCATATAGATTTGTTGTTCACAAGTCTGAAATATCGACTATCACAGTAGGAACAACAATCGAGTCAAGGAATGCCGTATTTCTCGAAAATACATTTCCTTGCAAGGACAAAGAAGAAGTTCCAAACAATTCTGAGACAAGAATTGAAGATGAGGCCATTAGTTCTAAAACAGTGGATGAAGCCACCAGTTCTAAATCCACGGATGAAGAGCCTAAATCGCGCAAGCGAGTGAGACCTGATCCAAGTGATGCAGTACTAAGACGTGGTAGTAGAGTCAGAACACCAAAAACGTTTGGTCCTGACTACATTGCTTTTATGTTGGATGAAGAGGCAACGTCAATAAAAGTAGCCTTCGATGGCCCAGACGGGTTACATTGGAGAGAAGCTGTTCAAAGCGAAATTGATTCAATTTTGCTAAACCACACTTGGTGTTGGTTGATTTGCCCGAAGGTGCGAAACCTTTAGGGTGCAAATGGGTGCTTAAAAGAAAATTTAAGGCCGATGGAACAGTGGATAAGTATAAAGCCCGACTAGTTGTAAAGGGTTTTAAACAAAAGGAAGGACATGACTTCTTCGATACCTATTCACCTGTAACGAGGATTACATCTATCCGAGTGCTTCTCGCGATTGCTGCATTGCACAATCTTGAGATTCATCAAATGGATGTTAAGACTGCGTTTCTAAATGGTGAACTAGAGGATGAAATCTATATGGAACAACCCAAAGGGTTTGTAGTGCCCGGACAAGAGAAGAAGGTATGCAAACTGGTTAAGTCCCTCTATGGATTAAAACAAGCGTCGTTGCAATGACACTTGAAGTTTGATAATGTGATGTTATCAAATGGGTTTAAAATCAACGAGTGTGACAAATGTGTCTATATTAAGAGCACTGATAACGGGTACGTTATAGTGTGTCTCTACGTTGATGACATGTTAATCATGGGTAGTAACACTCAAGTGATTAACGAGACAAAAGCCATGTTAAAGAGAAACTTTGACATAGAAGACATGGGTCTAGCCGATGTAATTCTTGGAATGAAAATTCTAAGAACATCCGATGTAATCATCTTAACCCAATCTCATTATGTTGAGAAGATATTGAAGAAATTCAATGCCTATGATGGCGCGCCGGTTAAGACTCCAATTGAACTCAATGTTCACTTGAGCAAAAACAAGGGCGAACCCGTTGCACAAGAAGAATATACACGGGTCATTGGGTGCATTATGTACTTAACTAATTGCACTCGGCCGGACATTGCTTGTGCCGTGAACAAGTTGAGTCGCTACACGAATAATCCAAGCAAAGAGCACTGGAGAGCTCTTGTAAGGGTTTTGAGATATCTAAAACATACTCAAAATCATGGGCTACACTTTTCGAGATACCCCCCGGTACTTGAAGGTTAATGTGATGCGAATTGGATATCCGACAATAAGGACTCACTTTCAACAAGTGGATACGTCTTTACTATTGGGGGTGGTGCTGTCTCGTGGAAATCCACGAAACAGACATGTATAGCCCGTTCAACTATGGAATCGGAATTCATAGCTTTAGATAAAGTCGGGGAAGAATCCGAGTGGCTTAAGAACTTCCTTGAGGATATTCCAGGTTGGTTTAAGCCAGTGCCACCGGTGTTGATTCACTGTGATAGCCAAGCCGCTATCGGGAGGACGAACAATGGCTTCTGTAACGGTAAGTCTCGACATATTCGTCGACGACATAATACCGTGAGACATTTGATCACAACAGGCGTGATTACAATTGACTATGTGAAGTCAATAGATAATCTAGTGGATCCGCTAACCAAAGGGTTAAACCGTGATCAAATGAATAAGTTGCTAGTGGGAATAGATTTGAAATCCACAAACTAAAGAATTGTCATAGTGGTAACCCAACCATGATGACTGGAGATCCCAAGAACTTGGTTCAATGGGAAAACTAAGCTATGAGAGTTCGTGTGAAACACTCATCTACATCTATTCCCTAAAAAGCAATAGAGTGTTGAAAACTTGCCTTGTGGTGAGGATAAGTCTATGACTTTTAATGATTCCTAAGGATCTCAAGGAGATTAAGTTCTCAAAGAGACCGAGTAGGGCAACATACTCGAGCAGGAATCACCTATGTAAGTGTGAAGTGTGGCCGCTTCAAATTACACACTTATGAATCCAAAGTGGTGTCCAAGGCCGCAAAGGACACAAAACGTGAGAACGGATGAGGTTGAGGTGTTTAAGTGTTAACACCATTGTCTCGGTGCATGCCGTCGGGGACTAGTTCAAAGCATCGCGCTACTAGACCGCCTGTGTATCCGATGGCGTTGACTATGGAAGGTTCAAAGCTAAAAGCTACATATCCTTATGCTTATATACCTCTCGAAGGTTGAGCTTGTGTCTGCATGCATATGCATTTAGGCTATTTCCACTCATGTGGGGGATTGTTGGAATCTATGCCCGGTCAATGAACTTTGACCAATTATAATTTCAACGAGACATTTAATTTTGTGAAATTAAATGAGATAGTGTCGATCTACGTTCGGAGAAGATAACCGTGGTATATTCATTTTCTCAAATCCGATTCCCGGTGAGTGAGAAATAAGGGATTAAAGTTGTGCAAAATTGCAAACTTAATGAGCTATGAGAGAAGTTTAGGGAATAATTAAGAGAGTTAATTATCCCACATTGGAAGTCACAACCTTATTAAACTAGTATTTACATGGAATAATTATAGTGGACTAAGATGGGCTGTAGAGCCCACACGCGCGCGCCGCCGCGAGCCTCGAGCCCTAGCCCGTGCCCGTGCCCTTGTTCTTGTCCTTGTCCTTGGACTTGGACTTGGATCTTGGCAATTGGTCTTTGGGTGGTCTTTGGGCTGTTCTTTGGGTCTGGTCGTGGGGTTGGTGCTTGGGCCTAGTTGTGGGCTTGGCCCAAGGCTAGTGGGTCTAGTTCTTTTAGACCACCACCGTTTCCACGTCAGCGAGCCAAGCGGGATGCCACCTCGTCTGTATGACGCGGTAAGCCAACGTGGCTGACACGTGATAGTCCACGTCGTGAACGAATCTAGAAGCTTCTAGATCCAGACTCTCAGCTCTGTAACGTTTTGTAACGTTTCGTAACGGACGACCGTTACGGTCTAGCATTGATGACAGCCATTATGGCCGTTGACCCCCTGCAGTGGACCGAGCCTATAAATAGGCTAGCCATTCTAGCATTCTAGAACACAAAAACTAGAATCCACTCTGCATCATACACTCTCTCCTCCCTCTGCATTGTTCTTCTGTCGAAGCTCTGCCCTCTCCTCCATCCAGTTCGCCAGAGCTCTGTTGATAGCGGTACTGCTTCACCAGAGACGCAACCGTTTTATCTTTGGGGACGAAACGCCAATCCGAAGAGCACTACCGGAGCGTATCTCGTCTTACGGAAAGAGGCCTCCTCGACTCGGCTAAATTCCTTTTCAGTTTATTTGTTTAGAATCTTCTTTTATAATTTCGGTTCGGTTAGCTCTTTGTATTCCTTCTTGTAAGTCCAGAAACCCAACATATATGACCCGTAGGTCCATTGCCATTGATATCAGACTCAGGACGTGACTGTCACAGATCTTCTTTAATCCAATGATTCAAATAATTCCAAAACCATGTGCAAACATATCAATTGCATCAACTATATACTTCTATCATATTCCACAATTTATATCAAATAACACATAATCATATCAGAATCACATCATATAATTCAATTATTCACCCAATTAAATATAGAACAAAAAATCACATAACACATGTAAAATTAAATGTGTGATTTATACACACTTTATTAGAAAGGTAATCTAGTCAAGCACTTGTTCCTCCTCTATCCACGACACTGGATGCTTCACCAATCCTATTATCCCCTGTGAGAGACCTTTCTCTTTTTTTTTTTTTTTTTTTTTTTTTTTTTTTTTTTTTTTTTTCCGGATATGGCATAATAGAAAAATTAATCCATCTTCTTTTCAGAAAAAGCAGTAACCGACTTAATATGATTACTCAACATTCTATAAAAATGCATTACTCATACTAGGTGAAATATAAATATGACGCGTCTCAAAACAAGGAAATCAAATTATCCTCTCATATTTCTCAAAATATTTTATTAACTAGTAATTTAAAAATTCCATGATTATATCTATATAATATGTATATATTTACACACTAGTAACACGTGTACACACATTCACATTATTACATAAGTATAAACTTAAATCAACTATTTAATACCTAAGTAATATATGTAGATATAATATTTATCATGCAAATTACACTAAAAACATGCAATGATTGATAAATAAATAAATAAATAAATAAATAAATAAATAAAATATTTAAATGTGCAAAATGATGCATGTTTTAGATTATGGATGTCACAATCTTCCCCCTTAAGAATTTTGTCCGCAAAATTCATTCCTCTCTGTGTTAACGTACTCAAAGAAATTACTAACCCGTAAATAGATGTGGATAGTTCTTTCTCATATTTTCTTCGCAATTGTTTCATCTGGCGGTCCACTATATTGACAGGTTCTTCTATATAACTCAAATTTTCATAAATCTGTGTATCAGGATCTTTCAAAACATGTGAATGATCAGATCGATAACGTCGAAGCATACTGACATGGAAAACATTATGAATCTCTGCTAAATTCGGGGGCAATGCTAACCTGTACGCTAATGGTCCAACTCTTTCGACAATATCATATGGCCCAATGTAACGAGGACTCAACTTACCTTTTTGTCCGAATCGAATGAATCATTTCTGAGGTGAAACTCACAAAAAGACTTTATCAAGACTGAGATAGTAAATCGCGGATCTCTGTCAATATATAAGATACTAGAATACCATATAAGCGTTGCTACAGATAATGATGTCAAATCATCAAAGCAAAATAATGTCGCTAATAACAGATTTTGAACAGAATAAGAAACTTCATGTACTTGCGATTATTATGACACATAAGCAATAAACTTTCCATTAAGTCAAAATATAACCAAATCTATGTTTCAGCGCATCACTATAAATAACATAATATCCTGTACCTGCGGAGATAACCAAAATAGGTGACATATTCAACTGATGCTTCCACTCATTCAAACTTTTTTGATATGCTTCACTCCATATAAAAGCATAATTCTGTCGTACTAACTTCATTATCAATTGAATAATAATCGAGAAACATTTCCAGTTGAAAACCATTTCAATTTTTTGTAGATCCACTTCTATTCCAAGACCTGACACCATTTGTCCCAACAATACCACATGTTCTAGCAAAAACTCACATTTACTCAACTTAGCATAGAGTTGTTCATCTCGCCGAACTTGAAATACTGACTGTAAGTGATTAACATGCTCATTTGTAATTCATGAATATACAAGCAAGTCGCCAATAAAACGAACTACTAACCGTTCCAGTAATGGTTGAGAGGCTCTGTTCATCAATGGCATAAAAATTGTAGGTGCATTTGTTGATTCAAAAGGCATAAGCAAAACTCATAATGACTGTATTGAGTTCGAAATGTTGTCTCTTGAAACTGGTCAAACAAGTCTTCGATTCTCGGTAATGAATATTTATTCTTCACTGTCACTTGATTCGATATTCAATAGTGTATATAAAGTCACAATGTGCAGTCTTTCTTCTTCAAATATGATATTGGTGCACTCCAAGATGAAACACTGGGTCATATAAATCTCCTACCAGACAACTCTTGGAACAGATTCTTAAATTCTTGAAACTCTAATGAAGACGGTTAATAAGTAGAAATAAAAATAAATGCAGTGCTCAATAGAGAAATATGTCTTTTGATAAGGTGAAAATCCAGATAAATTTGCACTTCCAATAAAACAAAAAGCCGATCTAGATAATATAAGAAAACCTGGAACAATATATTGATTACCGTAAAATATCACTTGATCCCGTCTCGATGATTATATTACCATTTCTTTTACTTGACAAGCTACCTTGGTTCGATGAAGTGAAAACCAATCTATACCTATAAAAATATCAAAACTTGTGTGTGAATAAGAGAATCAATATCCGCTGACAGCTCAATTGAATTAACTCGCAACACATTCTCTAGAAAACCGTGTATATTGAAATAATGACAGCTCATAATCAACAAACATAGTTCCTTGATTAAAGAGAAAACTTTCTCTTCGTCTTATCATAATAAACTTCTTTGCATATATTTAGCATTGAGTTCTCTAGAAAAATCGTCTGAACTGAATACCAGAGGTTGTATCATAGCTTGTGGGACTGTTTCCCACCAAGATTAAGTATTGCTTCAAAGAAGAGATACCGTATAATCAAAACCTTCTTCTGACATACAACTCATCTGATTGAACACCGGGTCTATAACTTTTAACTATATCCCAGCCTCAGTCAGATTAGTCCCATAAAATCAACAACTTATACTTTTCCGAGCTCTTTAAATTTTCTACGTCTTTACCTCATCATTGGTCCATGTACATTTTGTTTCAAAAAGCCTAGGTATTTACTGTAGATCCTCATATGATGCAATATGTGTATGAAATGTTTCTACAATTAATTGATGATACAAGGTGGCTGGCCCTTCTCTCCTCGGTGACACATGTTCCTGATAATTGAAATGCAAATGAAACCGCTAACCGAAATGTATCATATGATATTCATAAATGCCATGTCCCAGCGGGATTCTATCCCTGCTTTGATACCACCTAAACTGTCACACCTCAACCCTTATGACTTATACACTTACTATAAATAAATTCAAAATTTTAAAATAAATAACCACACTTCAAATAAATAAAACACACATATTATATAATTTCAAAATAACAACATTTATTAAGTGCATATTTCAAAACATTCTGAAAAGCAGTGGGACCCTCTCACCACTCTATATACTTTACATTTATCTACATGCAGAAATGATGAGGAGGAGAAGGCTGCTAAAAAGCATCAGCCGCCGAACCTGTTAACACGTGCAGTTCTTATGACCCACGTTAACCAAAAACTTCACTGAATCTTATTCCTGAAAAATATTAGTGGTTTATATGAGCCACAACTCAGTATATATAAATCTTACCTTTAATTCCACGACCCAAAAATCAAACATATTATTTAACCAATTTATGTATCAATAACCAACATATTAACAATGATTCCATATACACATGCATATGCCACTCTGTTCAGTTTATTATTCTGTGACAAATCAAGCCTGGTATCTGCCTGCGATTCCATTGTATATATGACTCGTAGGTCCCATTGCCTTTGTACATATATATATATTACCCGAAGGTCCATTGCCATTGTATATATGACCCATAGGTCCCATTGCCATTGTATACATATATATGACCCGGAGGTCCATTGCCATTGTATATATGACCCGTAGGTCCATTGCCATTGATATCAGACCCAGGACGTGACTGTAACAGATCCTCTTTAATCCAATGATTCAAATAATTCCAAAACCATGTGCAAATATATCAATTGCATCAATTATATACTTCTATCATATTCCACCATTTATATCAAATAACACATAATCATATCAGAATCACATCATATAATTCAATTATTTACCCACTTAAACATAGAACAAAAAATCACATAACACATGTGAAATTAAAAGTGTGATTTATACACACCTTATTAGGAAGGTAATCTAGTCGAGCATGTTGGGGATTGATGCCCCTTGCACAACGGAAATCATGCATAAACAAATAAATCATGAATCTATTTGACTTTATGGGATCAATTAACCACATGTTAAACAATCAATTGCATTCAGGAATGCACATATATTCAAGCTTAAGGAAATTAAACCCTAATTCATGAATTCTATGGTTTAGAATTACCGATCTGATTCTCCAAAGAATTGTCGATTGCTTGCGCCTTCTCCACATGAAGATCTTGGTACTCGACCATGAATCTTCTAATCCGTATCCCGAACTCAGAATTTGACCTTTGGGTGGGCAAAAATTGTCAGAATAAAAAAGACTTAATTAGAGAAGAAGACTGAATATTCAGTTCCGTGAGAACTGAGAAATGTCGCTCAATCTCGGAGAAAAAGGAATGAGTTTTTATTATATTTATTTGTCTTCTCCCTAATCTCCTTTATATATAGAGTTATGATGGGCCAGATTAGGGATCCATGGAGGTCAGACTTGGGCCAAACCTGTTGAACTTTTACTAAATAAATTGAGCCCAATTTAATACAAGTCCAATAGAATATTATTATCAGCCACTACAATAAAATAATATTGACTGTCCGCCCCATCCCAAATTACGAGTAGGTTTTACCTCTTTAATTTATTATTTCCCGTGTTTAAGATATAAATATCCACTAATTAATTTAAGTCTGCTATTTGAGTTTAATTAATTAATATCTTTTTCCAAGAGTTGTCTAGTTCAAAATCTTTATTTATTATTCTGGAATAAATTCCAACCGGTCGGGTTTCTGAATAATTAAACCTTTTTCGATCACCTCTTGAGGATATTATCAATCTGGACCCAGCACACGATTCATTGCAATAACAATACTAGCACCTTTAGACATTGATCACCACTACCCAAGATATCAGGATTCTTGGATTGCAAAAAATCCACAACTGTTAGATCCTTCAGGTAAGCCTATCTAGGTTGTGAAATTCTATTTCTCTTCTACAAAGGACCGACTGCGTCACCTTCTGTGAACATTGTTCACGACCAGTCAACTATGCAGAAGAATCAGACTTATTTGCTTCTTATACATTTAAATGTTTGAGAAACATCTTATAAATGTACTAACAAATATCAATGCGATAAAATTACTTCTTCTCGCCTTGGGTTAATAGTGGATTGTAGAATATATTAAATACAAGCAATGCTATCTGTACAACATGCTCGAATAGGCTTTTCAGTATACCAATCCTAACAATCTCCCACTCATACTCAAAATCATGCTTTCGAGTGTACCCACTGCCAAAACTCTCCCAGTTATACTCTAAGCAGGTCTCGGACTATGATACATCGAACTACCATACTTTTCACCTCATGTGTAAAACATGTTGCCATATAGGCATTTTGTGAATAATTCTGCCAGGTTGTTATCTGATGATATCTTGGTAACCATAATGTCTCGCTGCGCACTTAAATCCTTATTTAATTTCATACTTCCTCTCTATGTAATTGCTTAGCCTTATCAGACCGTGTTTCCCTTGAGTTAGACACATGACTAGAGTAACCATAATAAAATATAATACTCATAGGCATACTCGGAATCACTGTCAAAGCTATTAGGAAGGTACTGAGATGAACAACTACCTTAGTAGTTTCCAATGAAACCACACTTGTAACTTTCATGATAGAGTCTATGATTTGATCACACTCCTTCATATCTCAGTCAACTCCTAAAGTGAACATATAGTCAGAGGATGACTCGATCACCGATCAATAATAAAATTGAGTCGATGTAACCTAAAGGGCATAACATGGATGTCTGGTAAACTAGAGCATACCATTTAGTCTTCTTCAAGTACTATAGTATATTCTTTACCAATCCAATGTCCTTGGCCATGGTTAATATGATATCAAGCTTCTATGCCAGCAACAAAGTTAATATCTAACTTAATACACATCATAACATACATGAGACTTCCAATTTGGGAACTTGTCTCAATTCCTCTTGATCTCATTTAGTGTTGAAAAACACTTGGCTAGAGACAAGATAATTCCATGTAGAGAAGTAAAACCTTTTCTTGGAATTTTCAATGCTAAAGTGTCTAAGTATGATATAGATGTCGGATTCTTTAAGAAAACTTAACATTCTTTTTCTAGCAATCTAATGACTTAGATGCTTAGAATGTAACTAGTTTATCTTAATCCATCATCATTAAACTGGGTAGACAACCAGTTTCCTACGCTAGATAACCCTCTTAGTTGTTTATCAACTTTTATAGATGTCATCATCGAAGAGTACCAAGAATACCAAATATAATGCACTTTCAACTCTTTTGTACTTGTAGCACATAACCATTAAGACGTTCCATGTAGATGATCTCCTCAAGACTTTTGCTTAAAGAAAACTGTCTTGACAATCATAATACATACATCCTAATTTATGTAAGCTACAATAGACAATATGATATAGATCAACTTAGGCAGAATAGCAGCCGAGAATATGATTCTCTCTGGGTATAACCCTTTAGCCATTATTCTAGCTTTTTAAGATCCATGTTTACACTTGCAGATCCACTAGCTCCCACTGGCTAAAATAGTCTATGGGTAGTATCGCAAGTCTTGCAAACATTCTTGTCTATCTTGGATTATTATTCAAAATCTATCATCTTATCAAGAATGATTATCTGAATGAGTCAATGCGTCCTTGTAGATACTGGGATTAGATTCAAGTCGATCTAAAACTGAGTCTAAAGACTCTCTTAGACCCATGAACTTGTTATGTTCGCAAGGAACGCTCCCACTACGACATGACTCTTATAATCTTAGGTACAAATGTTGATTTTCTAAGTGCATAAGTATCTAATGGTATGACTCCTTGGTTAAAATGGAAAATAGATATTCTCATTATGTTGAGAATTATCATGCTTGTTAGGCTTGTAGTTCTTCTCATAATCTTCATCAAAGAATCTAGTATTCGTGTAAACAAACACCTATCTTTCCGTGAAGATTATACAACCTATACCTTTTCTATCAATTGGGACAATCTTAAAACATAACTTAGTACACAACTCCAATTACTTGGATACCTTTTCCAAAACATGTGTTGGAATAACTCTACACCTTGAGATGTGCTGGACTAGACTTACCTCTAGTCCACAACTCGTGTGTTGTAGAAAGTACTGATGTTATGGTAGTTTCTTTAAGATATAACTCGTTGTTTCCAACATATATCCCATCAATGATAAGGTGTTATTGAGTGAAACTGTTCCCATATCGAACTTGTCTTAGAGAGACTTCGATATCTTCTTATATGACTATCCTATTCTTTGGAAGAATGCTTGGAGTAGTTAACTAGGATTTAACTCCCACTACTGATCTTAACTCATTGCTCGTCTCCCATGGTGTAGACCATTTAGACTTGCTAGTCTTCTTATGTTGCATCTCTATAAGTATTCTGAATCCCTTGAACCACCAAAGGATCCTTACTTATAGTGCATCAACCAGACTTACTTGACTTTCGAGCTATTTAACAAGCAAGTTGTTAAAATCTCGATAGTCACTTGAGTTAGACAAAATCAGTTTGAACAATTACTAAGTACTTTCTTGGTCTTATGTCTAAGTGCCATAAATACTTTATCATTCTTTGTGTAAGAAGTTGAACTGTTGTTCGAAACTCAATCTTGTTGCATTTATATTGTTTAGATACTATGATGTATAATTTTTTTTCTATGGTACTATGATAGATATTCGAATCACATTTCTTAATAATGCACGCATTATAAAATGACATCGAACATCGCTTAATCATAAACAAGTTTAGAAACTGAAACTGAATTCTTTCTAAACTAAACTGTACCAATAAAACAAAACTCTAACAACAAAACAAAATAATTAAGTGAGCATAAATAAATAGCTCTCACTGCAACAACTGCCCAACTGGATTAAGATCTCTCCTTTAGAAGTTGCATTGTTATCTAAGTCAATGTCTTTCTTTAGAAGAGGTCAATCCGACTTACAATGCATCTTCAATTTTCCTTTTCACCTAATTTATCTTGTCTTTCATGCTTTCAGCAGGCATTGATGACAATTCAGTTCTTCCCTCTTTCCATTGCTAGTCTCCTGTTCGATTGAACTAAGACATAGGAAAGATGTAGCTTTAACGAATTTGTCACCTATCATGTTATCTTCCTTTATTAGTAATAAAGTGAATATCATGTAGAAGGCTTCCAACTTTTAAGTAACAACCTTCATACTATCACTTCTTATTATATTTGACGAAGAACTGAGTGTAGAAACTATTTGAGTAACTGAATCAGAAGATTCCTCAAAATATTCTATCTCTCGTGGATATTCCAATAGAATCTGGACATCATCCTTATTGGATATTCCTCTTTCATCAATATAAACCAAGACGTGTCTTACTACTTAAAAGAAAGTAGTTTGACCTTCTATCTCAAAGAACTTGTCAAGTACATTCATAAAATGTATTCTTGAACTTTCTTTATAGAATTTTGTCAAGGAAATAGAGGACATGAATTGGTGAATATAAACTTTAAGTTTTCAGCAATGAGAATCTTATCCATTTACATTTCCAGTCTACATAATTTTGGCCTTCGAGTTTGATTTCTTTAAGGTTCGCAGACATTATTAAGAATTTGGCTGAGAAGAAATAAAACTATTTATCACATACTATGCTTGATACATAATTGCAAACAACTACAAAACAATTTATGTATCTCGCAACTGCCAAAACCAAAATAAGTACGCCTCTAGGGAGGTCATACAAATTCGGATTCCAACAATTTCCGGGTCACAATACCGACGAATAGTCCAGAGACCACTAAGGTGACATGGCCGCCAAATATTGCCTAAGCTTTTACCATAAATATTTACATCTAGGAAGTTCATTTCTGTTTTGATACTCCTCTACGGAAGGTCTTACGCCACTAAAGAAATTCCATAGCTATCTCATAAGTATGTTTAAACATACGAACTTGCAATTTCACAAGATTATGGCTCCCACTAGGGTGGGTCGCGATAATATTAGAAACACGCTTCTAGTTTAAACAATTTACTATTAAGAAGTCTAATCTTATGAACTTGCTATTTCGTAGGATTATTGCTCCCACTAAGGTGGGTCGCAATAATATTAGAAACTGCTTCATATATTGACCAATTTATGGAGACCATATACAACACACTGTTGTAATTATCGCTTAGTTATTTTGAACATGGTTTTTGCATAATTATCACATAAGCAGATAAGGCAGATTAATCCACTTATAATAGATAATCACCAAATAAATAGACAAATCCATTTACTTCATGGTAATTAATCACACTGGATAATTATTGAAATTATTTAATAAATCTAGGGATATTTAATTAAATAATTAATTCCATATCTTATCCAAAATAGGAATTTCAGATTTGATAAGTTTATCTTGGATAATAGTTATCCAAATTAATTTAGGATTTACCTAGATAGAATTTAATATATCTAAATCCTCTTAGGATTATTCCAGATTTTACATGGATAAAATCAAATCCTAAAACTCAAGATAAGACTGACCTTGGATTATCATTATCTAAATCATACGAGGATATTTCCGGATAAAAAAATTTCTCCAAATCCATAAGATAAAGATAAAATCCTGTCATTCCAAGATTAACAAAAATCTTAGATTATTTAGAATAAGAAACTAGAATATATCATATCTATTAGGATTTATTCTAGATAAAATTAATTTTATCAAAAATCCATTAGATAAGGATTATCTTGTATTATCTTTATCCAAATTTATCTAGGATATTTTCTAAATAGAAATAAATCTATTTATATCCAAACTAGAATTAATATTAATTAATTCAACCAGGATTTAACTAGATAGAATTAAATCTATCCTAAACCCAAAAGATAATACCATTTCCGGATTAATAATTATCTCAATCTACTAAGATATTTTCTAAATAGATTCAAATCTATTAATATCTATAGGATAGAGATAAATTTAATTATCTAAATCTACTAGGATATTTTCTAAATAAAATTAATTCTATAAATATCTACAAGATAAAGATAAACATGGATTTTAATTATCCAAATCTACTAAGATATATTCTAGATAGATATAAATCTATCAATATCTACAAGATATGGATAAACATACTTAAAATTTATCTAGTCTATCTAGGATTTAGTCACATAGAATTAAATCTGTATAAATTCATAAGACAATAAATTTAATTATCATTATCCAAATTCATCTAGGATTTCTCTAGATATAACTAAATATATCTAAATCCATAAAATAAGGATAAAATCCAAATTTAATTAATTATTTATCTAGTCTATCTTGGATTTATTTACATAGAATTAATCTATATAAATCCATAAGACAAAATAAAAAAAAATAACTATTATCATCCGAATTTATCTAGGATTTATCTAGATAGAATTTAATCTATCTAAATCCATAATATAAGGATAAAAATCCCATCAATCCATAATTTAGTTAAAAATTATATTTTATAGATAATCCAATTATTATTCAAATACTTATTATAAATTATATCTATGAAAATCCTATCTAATTTTGAATATTTCCCCAAAGTTAGTTCTTAGGATTAGGCATTAGGGAAATCCAAACTAAATTTGGAAATCTGAAGTCACGGGACGAAGACCCGCGCGAGCGTCGCCGCGGTCAAAACAGCCTGCTCTCACCTCCGTCGACCGTCTTTCGAGTCCGGGAACTGCCAACGAAGGGCTCCCACTCGCACTGCTGCTGTCAGCCTCAGCATCGTCTCCGGCGCTCACTGCTCTACGTTTGCTGTCCAATCGCCGCTGCTGCATGTGGACTCACGAGGATCTCCAGTCTGCTTCAATGCAGACTGCCCTCAGGTCGCCGCCGCTGCTGCGCAGCCACCCTCACGGTGTTGCTTCTAACGCATATACACGTTTTGCAGCAGCGCTCACGGTGACTCCAAGAACACATTTTTATTGTTGAAACAATATTCTCGTGATCAGACGTGATCACAACTCCTTGATTTTGGACTCCTTGTAATCATTGTACGAATAAATAAATTCCCAATTAATCACTTTAAGGAATCACATAAAGTACATGATTAAACATCACGCAAAGATTCCAAGAATGAATCATGACAAATTGGTCACATATTTTGGAAACAGATTACACGAAACATACGCCTCCAATATTCACGAACAAAGATAAACGCAATTTTGGTGGAAATTAGTTTTCGCAATATATTCGTGCACGTCCACGCAGCGATTAAACATGCATTCAAGCAATTCATAACATGAAATTAATCCACATAATCAGAGCCAAAAATTGGCTCTGATATCAATTGCTGGGGATTGGTGTCCTTGCACAACGGAAGTCATGCATAAACAAATAAATCATACGAATAGATCTATTTGACTGATTATGATATCAATTAACCACATGTTAAACAATCAATTGCATTCAAGAACGCACATAAATTCATGCTCAAGGAAATTAAACCCTAATTCATGAATTCTACGGTTTAGAATTACCGATCTGATTCTCCAAAGAATCGTCGATTCCTTGCGATCTATTTGACTGATTATGATATCAATTAACCACATTTTAAACAATCAATTGCATTCAAGAACGCACATAAATTCATGCTCAAGGAAATTAAACCCTAATTCATGAATTCTACGGTTTAGAATTACCGATCTGATTCTCCAAAGAATCGTCGATTGCTTGCGCCTTCTCCACATAAAGATCTTCGTACTCGACCACGAATCTTCTAATCTGTATCCGAACTCAGAATCTGACCTTTAGGTGGACAAAGCTTGTCAGAATCAAAAGGACTTAATTAGAGAAGAAGACTGAATATTCAGTTCCGTGAGAGCTGAGAAATGTCACTCAATCTCAGAGAGAAAGGAACGAGATTTTAATTATATTTATTTGTCTTCTCCCTAATCTCCTTTATATATAGAGTTATGATGAGCCAGATTAGGGATCCATGGAGGTCGGACCTGGGCCAAACTTGTTGGACTTTTACTAATTAAATTGAGCCCCAATTTAATATAAGTCCAACAGAATATTATTATCAGCCACTACAGTAAAATAATATTGACTGCCCGTCCAATCCCAAATTACGAGTTATCCGGATTTTACCTCTTTAATTTATTATTTCTCGTGTTTAAGATATAAATATCCATTAATTAATTTAAGTCTGCTATTTGAATTTAATTAATTAATATCTTTTTCCAAGAGTTGTCTAGTTCAAAATCTTTAGTTATTATTCTGGAATAAATTCCAACCGGTCGGGTTTCTGAATAATAAAACCTTTTCGAACACCTCTTGAGAATATTATCAATCTGGACTCACCCAGCACACGATTCATTGCAATAACAATACTAGCACCTCTAGACATTGATAAACACTACCCATGATATCAGGATTCTTGGATTGCAAAACATTCGCACCATTTGATAAATCAAAGTAGTGCATAATCAATATCGTATGCTCAATGTTATATCAACAATGATGAAGAAATAACAATCACCGAGACCTCGTCTTCAGTAAATAGCAAGAAAGACTTATCTCAACTGTTAGATCCTTCAGTGCTATACCACACCAGTGTCGGTTATTTCCTAAGGTAAGGAAACATGCGAACTAACACTGCAACCTTTCACGATAGGTAGCTAAAAGCCTATCTAGGTTATGAAATTCTATTTCTCTTCTATAAAGGACCGACTGCATCACCTTCTGTGAACATCGTTCACGACCAGTCTACTATGCAGAAGAATCAGACTTATCTGTTTCTTATACATTTAAATGTTTAAGAAACATCTTATAAATGTACAAGCAAACATCAATGCGATAAAATTACTTCTTCTCGCCTTGGGTTAAAAGTAAACTAGTGTTAACACCCGTGCTATGCACGGGCCAAAATAGTTTTCACATGCAAATGAGAAATAATATTATTTTGCGGGTTTTAAAAATCAGATATGCATATAATTCTCCGTCTCATAAAAGATGTCACACTTGAATAATGACATCAAATTTTAGAAAATGTATTTTGTGTATTAACTGGAGAATTTTTTTTTATAGTATTAATAGGGAGGGGGGGGGGGGGTTTGAAGAAACCAATTTCCAAAAAAAATGTAACAATTTTGTAATACAACCTAGAAACAAAGGGATCAGAGTTTAGAAAACTATTACTACTAAAAAGTAAAATGACATCTTATCAAATAATAACTAAAAATATAAATTTATTTATATTAAAAATTAAAATAACATGGCCGCATATGTTGATTGTAACATCTAATATACGAATATTATTAATTATGGAAAATTTAACATGCATGCATGCACAAATTTTAATAAACATTATCACCATTAATAATGAAACAGATTATTTGCACCCGTGCATTGCACGGGGGAAGAGAATGATGTACCTTAACTATTTAATAAAGAAATATGCCACAATGCGGATGGAGTAGTAGGTAGTTTTAAGAATATAATAAAATTTGACATTATATGTTTAAATAACGATTGTGTTACTGACTTTAATTATAAGAATTTTATATATTTTTTTTAATTCTTAAGCTTTAAAACTATTCCTTCAGTCCGCAGGTAGTTTTAAGAATATAATAAAATTTGACATTATATGTTTAAATAACGATTGTGTTACTGACTTTAATTATAAGAATTTTATATATTTTTTTTAATTCTTAAGCTTTAAAACTATTCCTTCAGTCCGCGATTAGGAGTCTCAATCACTTTTGCACACTCATTTTATAAAAATGATAAAAAATAGTTTAAGTGGAAATATAGTAAAGTAAAAGAGAGAATAATGTTGAGAAGACTCTTGTCAACATTATTTTCTCTCTTACTTTACCATTTCTCCACTTTAAAAATATTTATTATTTTTATTAAACAGGTGCGCAAAAGTGACCAGAACTCCTAATCGCGGACGGAGGGAGTATATAATTTCATAATTAAATTCTTAATATTTTGAAATAACATTAATGTTGTAAAGCTATATAAAAAATATTTTTCTCCTTGGTAAAACCATATAATTATATTAAAATTTAATTTGACGGAAATGCAATGAAGGAAGCAGTTTAAAATATTGATAATAATTCGCATTTGATGTAGATACAACTTTACAGATAACACTTCACTATAAACATTCCGATAATTTGTGAAACCTCAAAAATTAAACAAATCTTTACTCATTTTTAAAGATGTATACTACCTTTAGCAATTTAAATAAACATATACGTACCATTTACAAATTACATAGCATAAATAGTTGATACAATAACAAAGTGGGGCCATAATTCTTTGTCTCTCGATCCAAGCCCAACTCGCCTTCGGCCACCTCATGATTGCCTATCCGGCCAGCATCGCCACCATGCTGTCACTCTGTCTAGCTGTTTCGTCGCCCACCTGCTTCACCTGTGTGGATTTAGAAATGCTCAAACGATTTCTGAAAAACCTGAACCTTAACTCTGACTTCAAGAGGTTCCCTTTAATGAGAGAGAGAGCACAGGAGAAAAAGATGTCCGTTTAGTGAAATACTCAATTTCAGAGCCTCTCAGGCCACGGCAAGCAAATCTATGCCCAACTTAACTCTGTCTGTTTATACTTGGTGCGTTGGCACTCGAGGCAGTCTGAATAACCTTTCCAGATTTTCTTGAGTGAAGACATCAGGAGAATTGTTCCAAAGCTTTCTCCAATCCATTTCTCCACCACTGCACTGTAAAGAGAAATGAAAATATCTCATATATGTAACTTCATTTATATCCTTTGTTACATCAGATTAACTAATAAAGAATTAACGAAAGTAAAAAAAAGGGAGGAAGTATGAAACATCAAAACTAAAAAATTCTTAATAATGTTGAGACAATCTACTAATAACCAATTCACAATACCAATCTCAAAAACAAACCATCATAGGACCAATCTTGAACTAAAAAAGAGAGAACATCAACTTAGAGAGAGAATTTTCTTAATGGAGTTTTGAAAGTTTGGCTCGTATTTATAGAAAAATATTTCAGTTTTGCTCTTTTAGTTATTGGGCAAATTGAAAGTTGGCGTGCCAACTTTTTTCCCCTAAATCAAGATTGCCAGGTTTCTTATTGGATCTCTACACATAAATCTAAAACCTTTTCCATATACACTCATTTTTCCCGCTTAACTGCACAAAAAAGGCATTTTAGATGGAGCTACACTCATTGTAGCTATAGCCTTATTAGCATCTGCAACATTACATAGAAAGATGGATCATCTCAAAAGAATACAACCGGTTGTCCTCTTCTTTTCCATTTTCCCGCCAAAAATGCCACCCAAAAACTGTCATTTTATATAATGAAAGATGAAAGATTGTATAATATATTGAATGCAAGCAATTCTATCCGTGCAACATGCTCGAAATATGCTTTTCAGTATACCAATCCTAACAAAGCACTTGTTCCTCCTCTATCCACGACACTCGATGCTTCACCAATCCTATTATTCCCTGTGAGAGACCTTTCTCTTTCTTTTTATTTCTTTTTATTTCCGGATATGGCATAATAGAAAAATTAATCCATCTTCTTTTCAGAAAAAGCAGCAACCGACTTAATATGATTACTCAGCATTCTATAAAAATGCATTACTCATACTAGGTGAAACATAAATATGACACGTCTCAAAACAAGGAAATCAAATTATCCTCTCATATTTCTCAAAATATTTTATTAACTAGTACTTTAAAAATTCCATGATTATATCTATATAATATGTATATATTTACACACTAGGAACACGTGTACACACATTCACATTATGACATAAGTATAAACTTAAATTAACTATTTAATATATGTAGATATAATATTTATCATGCAAATAACACTAAAAAAAATGTAATAATTGATAAATAAATAAATAAATAAAATATTTAAATATACAAAATAACGCATGTTTTAGATCATGGATGTCAAGTTGAATCTTATAAATAATGTTTGGTTGGTTAATGAACTACTATTTTATAAATAAAAAGACTGAGGAAATCGATTAGGCATTGGTTCCATTTTTCATGCAATATGTATTTATAAATTAAAAGACTAATGAAATCGATTGGCCAACCTATTGTATTTACAATTACTCATGTGGGGTTCGATTTCCTAGATAAAAATAGTATCAAGATATAATTACATATTAAATTATGAATTTATTTTAGTTGAAGGGATTAGCTATGACTAATTATTATATAATTATCTATGTAAGATTGAGTCGTAGGATTCAATCTCATGAACCAAACACATTATATATTTAATTCTGAAATATACTCTTGTAAACTGAACATCCCCTTAATGTACTAAACCAATTATAGGGATGTCACACCCAACCCCCTATGACATATGCACATAGTATAAAAAATTCAAAATTTTAAATAAATAATCCACACGTCAAGTAAATAAAACAGACATATTAATATATTATCAAAAACCAACATTTATCTAGTACATATTTCAAAGCATTCTCTCACCACTCTATATACTACACATTTATCTACATGCAAAAATGATGAGGAGGAGAAGGTTGCTAAAACGCATCAGCCGCCGAACCTGATAACACGTGCAGTATATACGACCCACGTCAACCAAAAACTTCACTAATATCTTATTCCTGAAAAATATTAGTGGTTTTATATGAGCCACAACTCAGTGTATATAAATCATACCATTAATCCCACAGCTCAAAAAACAAACATATTCTTTAACCAATATATATATAACAATTATCAACAAATATTAAAAATAATTCCATATACATATGGACATGCCACTTTGTTCGATTTATTATTCTCTGATAGCTCAAGCCTGGTATCTGCCCAGGATTTCCAATATTCCAATATGATGTGACCCGAAGGTCCCACTATGATTTGACCCGTAGGTCCCACTGTGAGCTGACCCATAGGTCCCAATATGATTAACCCGAAGGTCCAAATATATCCACTGTGATTTCAGATCCAGGACAAGACTATCATAGATCCTCTTTAGTCAAATGATTCAGTTAATTCCAAAACCATGTGCAAACATATCAATTATATATTTTTATCATATTCTACCATTGATATTAAATAACACATAATCATATCAGAGTCACGTCATATAGTCCAATTACTCACTTTATATAAATACCTTGCAAAGAAGCACATAAAATATGTAAAATTAAAAGTGTGATTTATAACCCCTTATATTCGATATATAATATAGCATGAATCCTTACTCCCTTTCAACGATAACGATCAACGATCATCAATCCTCACAAATTTTCTTCTTTTTTTTCGTTTCTTTTCCACTATGTCCCTCTGTTACTTCCTAAGACTATTATTTATATTTGATAAGATCATTAAACCGACTCTTATTTATATTAAATAATAGTATAGTTTTTTACTTGGACTTCATATTTTTATTCCACCGTTTAACTAATCTATTTAGATTATGTTCATATGTCTACACGTGTGGCTCTAATCAAAATCCTTATCCCTAATTTCATAGTCATGCGCAAATATATATAGATATTATATATATGTAGTTACGTGTATATTGTATCACATGCACACACTTGATTATTTATTTACTAAAAAAGTTCAAGGATATATCTTAAATAATTTATTATGGATTGATTTTAGTTTATTAATCTCTATGGTAATTAATATGTCTATTAAGCAAATACTAATACAATGTATAAACCAATGCATATATTGGCTAAGGATGTTACATAAGTACTTAAATAGGATCACTTCATCTAGACACACGTAAATAAAAAAATTTCGTCCACCTACATGTATGCTTTTATAAGTATTATAGTTTTCCATAGTTAATATCATACACACACTCGTATTACTATAAATTCACACACTTAAATTAAGTGCTTAATTATTTAAGCAATATATATATATATATATATATATATATATATATAGGGATGTACTAATATGCTAACTAATTTTAAAGTGCTAACGTACATCCAATCACGTGCTGCCATGTGGCACGAAAAATGCAATATTATATACAGAAAAATGCAATATGAATTTCGACAGATTGCATTTTTGTTATATGAAGATTGCATTTTTTATTGTTGAGTTTTGCATTTTCGATATTGACTGTTTAATTTGCATTTTATATCTATACGGATTGCATTTATATATGTGAAAATGCAAAACTTAACAATATAAAATGCAATTTTGTGAAAATGCAAAACTTAACAATTAAAAATGCAATTATCCTATAACTAAAATGCAATCTGCGGAAATGCATGAACAACTTCGCAAATGTGTATTGCATTTTTATATATACAATATTGCATTTTTCGTGCCACATGGCAGCACGTGGTTGGATGTATGTTAGCACTCTAATTAAGGATGCGCCCTAGTGCTCCCCTTATATATATATATATATATATATATATATATAGGGGAGTACTAGGGTGCCCCCTTATTTAGAGTCACAACGTACATCCAATCTGGTGCTGCCATGTGGCACAAAACATGCAATATTTTAAACACAAAAATGCAATCTAGTTGCACATGCATTTTCGCAGATTGCATTTTTGTTGTATGTAAATTGCATTTTATAGTGTTGAGTTTTGCATTTTCACATAAATTGCATTTTTTATTGTTAAGTTTTGCATTTTCACATATAAAAATGCAATCCGTCTATATATAAAATGCAATTTAAACAGTCGATATCTAAAATGCAAAACTTAACAATAAAAAATGCAATCTGCATATAACAAAAATGCAATCTGCCGAAATTCATTTATAGCTTCTACAAATGCGTATTGCATTTTTCTGTATACAATATTGCATTTTTCGTGCCATGTGGTAGCACGTGGTTGGATGTACGTTGTAACTTTAAAATTAGTTGTTATACTATATATATATATATATATATATATATATATATATATATATATATATAGGGGAGCACTAGGGTGCCCCCTTATTTAGAGTCACAACGTACATCCAATCTGGTGTTGCCATGTGGCACAAAACATGCAATATTTTAAACACAAAAATGCAATCTAGTTGTACATGCATTTTCGCAGATTGCATTTTTGTTGTATGTAAATTGCATTGTATAGTGTTGAGTTTTGCATTTTCACATAAATTGCATTTTTTATTGTTAAGTTTTGCATTTTCACATATAAAAATGCAATCCGTCTATATATAAAATGCAATTTAAACTGTCAATATCTAAAATGCAAAACTTAACAATAAAAAATGCAATCTGCATATAACAAAAATGCAATCTGCCGAAATTCATTTATAGCTTCTACAAATGCGCATTGCATTTTTCTGTATACAATATTGCATTTTTCGTGCCATGTGGCAGCACGTGGTTGGATGTACGTTGTAACTTTAAAATTAGTTGTTATACTAGTACACCCATATATATATATATATATATATATATATATATATATATATATGGGCATGTTAGGGTGCCACCACCCTTTAAAATAACAACATACCACCATTCCTAGCCAATCATTTGTACACGTGGACGAATAATAAGCTGCCACGTGGCAAAAAAATCTAGAAAAAGACGGTCAGCAATTTGCTGGTCTTTATTCAGCAATATTTCAAGAGGGGTTGTCATTTTAACACAAACCTATATATATATATAATATATATATATATATATATATATATAGGGTTTCGATCTATGAAGACCAGATTTAAATACAGAAACGCAGAACACGGTCATACGTAGAGCATTTTTAGGTCATAGTTAGTTTATTATTAGGTCATGCTTTGTAAGCATGACCTAAAATGATCTTAACATGACATAAACTCAAATATTATAATATGACCTAAAACTACTTAATTATGACCTTCCGTGTTTTGGGTTAATTATTGACCCTTAGATCATCTAATCCTAGGGCCAAGATTTGGGCTGCATTTCTGGGTTTAAATGCATTCTTATTTTGATCATCTCCCTATATATATATATATATAGAGTTGCATTATCCACAAATCCACTCTTAAAGACCGAACCACCGAACCATACCAAATTAGGGTTTTTAGATCTAATTTTTTATGGATGAGATACACAAATTTATAAATTATTTTCGCCTTCATCACGAGCCTATTTTAATTCATCCGAAGGTAAATAAGTCATACTAACATGTTACGAAGATTTAACTTCATTCCAGAATATGTTACTTCATTCCAGAAGGTTTTTACTTCATTCCAATAGGATTATTACTTCATTCCAGTACGTAAATGCGGTTTCGCCGTCGCGTGCCATTCTTCTCTCTACAATATCTATCACCACCTCAACGGCGCTGATATGGTTTAATAAACACATGGAATAATGTAATAAATTATTGGAATGAAGTATGTGTAGAGCATTTGAAATCCTACTGGAATGAAGTAAATATCTTATCTAATGAAGTAATAATGTTTCTGAATGAAGTAATAAACCCACTTGAATAAATTGCATTTTAAAATGTTAATCAAGTAAAAACTCAAGTCAATGAATTTGAGTGAAGCATATGGTGAATCATTTCAAAACCTACTGGAAGCAAGTAAAAACATGTTGTAGTTTCAAGGTATTACGTACGGAATGAAGTAATATACCTATACAATGAAGTAAAATGGGCTTGTAATGAAGCAGAAAAAATTTACACAGCAGCACATCTCATCAAAAACATTAGATCTAATGGCCCAGATTTGGTCTCTAGTTCGGTCTTTAAAATTGGTTCGACATTGATCACAACTCTATATATATATATATAGGGGTGCACTATAGTGTCACCATAGATAAAATAACATCATACCACCAATATACACCCTTAGATCCGGAAATCCAACGCTCAAGATTGAATTTCGCGAACAGAATTGAGATCGATGTCTAGTGTATACGAAATTGTTGTCGGGGGCATATTAGTCATTTCAAACAGATTCAAATTGGGAATATCCCCCAAAAATACCGTCATTCTCCAAATTCGTCTCTCTCTCTCTCCCCGACTCTTCTTTCTCTCTCCCCGACTCTCCGATTCTCCAAAATCTCATCCCACCGCCTCCACCTATAAAATCCGCCGCCTCCGCCTCAACACCGTGTAACTTCAATTTCCAGCCATGACTACACCGTGAATCGTGCGATTTAGGGCTAATTTCTGGAATTCCGAACGCCTACAACAACTAAACGGTGAAATCAGTTCACAAGGTATGTTAATTGGATTTCGTTTAGGGTTGATCGAAATAGGTTTAATTTCTGGAATGTTACTTTGTGTATGCAGATTTATGTATGTGTATTATTCGTTCAATTGATGCCTTGTTAAATGTTTGGATCTGAGGTTTTAATCTGTTTTTGGTGATTTTCAAAATTCTATAGCTATTTGCTCCATGTATGAAGGTTTTTTTGACACATTGTGACCGACTATTGTGATTTTTTGTCTATTGGATTAAGTCTTGTTGTACTCGAAGTGAATTGCTGAATTTGGGGTTTTAATCTGTTTTGGGTGATTTTCGAAATTTTATAGCTATTTGCTCCATGTATGAAGGTTTTTTGACACATTGTGACCGACTATTGTGATTTTTTTTTCTATTGGATTAAGTGTTGTTGTACTCAAAGTGAATTGTGGATTTGATGATTTGCTGAATTGCTGATTTGCTCGTATTAATGTATCTGACCAAAAACATCCTAGGCTTCTAGTATATGGAATTTGGGCCAATTTTATGCTTATGTGGTTGCTAGTTTCTGATTGGTTGTATGATTCATTATGCTACTGTACGATTCATTTTGTGGATGATTTGGTTGTATTAATGTATAAAAAAGGTGTTAATTATAAAAGTGGTGTTAATTATGTTACTGTATGATTTGGGTCAATTGCTGATTTGCTTGTATTATTTATAAAAGTAGTGTTAATTATGGTACTGCATGATTCATTTTGTATCTGCTTCATTTTGTATGTTGCTTTATTGTATATGATTCATTTTTTGGATGTTGTTTAATTGGTGGACAATATTTGATTGCGTGGGCAATTTAGAATAATGCATCATCATGAATCCTGCAACAAAAGTGAAAATTAGAATGAATAGGGGCCACAATAGGCAGAGCATTTGCAGCAAAACAACAATCAACAAACCACTTTGCAGATAGAAGAAAACAAATCTGTATGGAAACAGAGAGCGATGTTACTTGAAGTAAAGCAAGCGCATAGCTAACTCTATTTGACTGTGCATGATTCAGAATATTGCAAACCATCATCATCTTTTTGTATTGCTTGTTATACATTGCAGTGCATATTTAGAATAATGTAGTCTTGTTTGTTATATATTGCAGTGGGTCATTTAGGATAATGCATCATCTTGCAGTTTTGCATGTTATATTGTTGTATTGCATGTTATATATTGTTGTATTGCTTGTTATATATTGCAGTGCAACATTTAGAATGATGCAGTCTTGTTTGTTATATATTGCAGTGGGCCATTTAGAATAATGCATCATCTTGGAGTATTGCTTGTTATATATTGCAGTTCATCATTTAGAATAATGTAGTATTGAAATAATCTTTTTTTTATAGTTCGGCTAAAAATTAACAAGCCTGTGAATGCCCTGCTGGTCAGATCAAAGTCTTTGCAGCTTCTTCGTGCAAAATATTGTACAGTGATGCTGTATAACAACAACATAGGGCATTTCGTTGTGTGTCGAGACTTGCCTCACATCAATTCGAGGAGGTAAAAAAGAGAGGACCGATATATGTGGAGAAGATGGTCGCGGAGTACAACAAACTATAACCAATGAATGAACTCTTGGCGTTTTTGAACATGAATGAAATCTTGGTTGTGTGAATGAAACATGTAGTTTTGTAATTTGGTGTAGACAATGTGGGTGACATAATTTGATTTGACTTTTTCTCCGTAGTTGTTTTGATTTCAGTTAATTATAAATTGCTTGCATGCTTGCGATTAAATATAGGCAAAGAATATATCTCAACATTATACAACATATTATTATTAGGTGCACTGCAACTCATATATTTGTGTACTGCAACACATACGAAATTGTTCTTGTGAATAATATATAAACTGCAATATTATCATGGTAACACTGCAACATTCATTGCATAGCACAACAATCTGGTAATGTTAAAAATTGTAATTAAAAATGATTAAAGACACATTAATTACTGAAATGGAAGGCAACCTGGAATCAATTATATAAAATTAATAATTAATCCTATTGTCTTGTGAAATTAATGAAGTAATAGATTGAAGCAAATAGTGTGGTCTGCAATAGTTCATTAAGACAGCAATATGGCGATAGTAATACTGCAATATACAATGCATAAGACAACAATCTGCTAATGAAAAAATGAACTAACAAATTTATTTTCCTTTTTGTCGGCCACAGTTTCTAGAGTCATGGTGACTTAATTCTCCACATTTTTTATACTGACGCAATGGTATGCAACAAGATGTAAAACATCAATTAATACATAGGAAATAAATAAAACAGAAGCATAGTATTGCCATCAAATCATAGCCTATATATTCTGCATAATTCCTTAAATCTACCCAAAAACAGAAATGGAACAATATGCACCCAAAAACTTCTCGTCAATCAAAATCACAAACTACTCTTCAACCAAAAAAAAAAACTCGACAACTAATCATAATCAATATTGTACATAATCAAAACTCGTTGCAATCTGACAAAATCGGCAAACAATCTATCACTGAATCTGACAATAATCCATAGCGCTTAAATAGCTCGTTGCAGATTGAAATAGCTGGTTGCAGAGAATTGTGAGAAATCGTTGATTGCTGATGAATTGAGCCGATCGTGTGATTGAATAGCTTTTGAATTGAGATGAATTTAATGTAAGGAATTTCTTACCGACATTAGGCCGGAGTTCGTCGGGGCATGCTGGCACACATGCAATTGGATCAAATGAGAAAACATGAGACGAATTAAGTTCAGATACAATTGATTGCAATATACAATTAGGTGAACAACGACGTGCAATACATGAATAAGCAATTATTGTATACAAAATTACATAATATTTAAACATAGCATTGCCATAAAATCATTGGTCAATATTCTGCATTAAGCCGTATGAAATAGAACACTACACAACCATTTAACAAAACATAAGCCGAATTAGTTCAGATAATATGGACTGCAATATACAATTCTATAAACATCAAGATTTAATAAGCAAAACAACAATTAGTACATAGAAAATACATAAAACAGAAACATTGTATTGCCATATAATCATAGCCTACATATTATGCATAATTCCTTTAATCTACAGAACAATACTCAGCCAAAACCTTCTCATCAATCAAAATCACAAACTACACTTCAACCAAAAAAAAACCTCATCAACCAATCATAATCAAAACAATCTGAACCTGAATCGAAAAACTCGCTACAATTTGACAAAATCAACAAACAATCCATCACTGAATCATACAATAATCCATAGCACGACAACACATAAAAAATCGATCGAGAATTGATAATCTAACAAAGCTCACCTTCTGGAAAAACATCCAAGTCAAAGTTGATTATCGATTCATCCATATTCGACCGAATTTGTGGTGCGATTGTAGAGAAATCGTTGATTGAAGAGGAATAGCTCAATTCTGATTGCAGAGGAATTGATGATTGCAGAGAAATCAACAATTGAATAGCTCGAATTTGTGGTGTGATTGCAGAGAAATCAACGATTTTGGAGGAATCAACGATTGAATAGATCGAATAGCTCAATTCAGGAGGAATCAAAATGAAATGAATTGAATCGATCGGGTGAACGAATAGCTCGAATTGAGAAGAATATTGCAGAATTGAGATTGAGATGAATTGAACCGATCGTGTATTGAGATGAATCAAATTGAGATCAATTGAGATTGAGATTATATTATTTGCAGAATTAGCGATGAATTGAGATTAGTGGAGTTGAGAATGGTAAGAAAAGGGGCGTGAATTTTGTGTTTCCATAGTTGATGAGAAAAAAGGTTTCCTAATTTACCTTTCATCATTTTAATTTGATTAAATAAAAATAAAATGAGCTGCCATGTGGCATCTTATCAACCATCCGATTTCTAGATCCTAAGGCTGATATTTGTAGTATGGTGTCATATTAAAAGGTGTTGTCATTTTAACACATCCATATATATATATATATATAGGGAGATGATCAAAACAAGTATGTGTTTAAATCCAGAAATGCAGCCCAAATCTTGGCCCTAGGATTAGATGATCTAATGGTCAATAATTAACCCAAAACACGGAAGGTCATAGTTAAGTAGTTTTAGGTCATATTATAAGATTTGGGTTTATGTCATGTTAAGATCATTTTAGGTCATGCTTTGTTAGCATGACCTAAAAATAAACTAACTATGACCTAAATATGCCTTACGTATGACTGTGTTCTGCATTTCTGTATATATATATATATATATATATATAGGGAGGTGATCAAATGAAAACTTTAAATATTGTACAAACTCAAAACTATGATCTGGACCATTGAAAAATGTCAACAGATCACAAAAAAACATCAACAGGAAAATGTCAACAAAATTTCAACAGTAGTCAATGATTGATGCTATGTTGATATTGTGTTGATACTGTATTGACATTAAAATTTTGACACTGTGTTCACATTGTATTGAAACTGTGTTGAAGCTGTATTGAGGAGTTTTGAGTTTGTACAATATATAAGTTTGCATTTTATCACTACCCTATATATATATATATATATATATATATATAGGGGAGTGATCAATTGCTAACTCATCCCTTAGTTGCTAACTATAACTAATTTAAGACCATAAGATTTTAGAAATCTTGTGGTCTACAATTTGCCATGTATAATTTCGTTTTTCATTTTTTAATATTAAAAAGATAATAGCAATTATCAAATTTAGGGTTTAGAAATATAATGTCAACACGAAGACATAATAATGTCAACACAATTTCATATTGACATTTTACAAGCATAATATTGACATATATATAAGGTGTATTGACATAAATCTGTTCGTCAAAAATACGAAAATTCGAAAAAAAAAATATATTTTTTTCAAATTTTGACGTCGGAACATATGCATGTAGTATATCGTTGGAATCCTTATAAAATTATCTTTAATTTGATATATGTTATATAAATTTAAAGTTTTGGGATTTCTTTTAAAAGTTAGTTATAACTAACTTGACATTAATACCCCTATTGATTTTTATTAGAATTAATCCTATAGCCTTATTGACGTTTTTTGTTGATCGTATTGACATTTCGTGGTTGATGATCTAGGCCTTTAATTTGAATATCTAATGGCTATTATTAAATTGTAGTTAGCAATTAAGCATTGAGTTAGCAATATAACACTCCCCTATATATATATATATATATATGGATGTATTCATATCAAAACGCTAAGTATGAGTAAAACTTAAAACACTTGCAGTCCATTGGATCGTGTGATCTAACGGTCAGATTAATGCCACGTGTTATCTAATAATGTAGATTTTTAGCCTAATAATGTACATACGATAATAATGTAACATTTTAGTCTAATAATGTACATTTCCATTCTAATAATGTACCTCGGCGAATAATGTACATTTTTAGTATAATAATGTAGCTTATCACAGCCATCCAATCTAAGGATCCAAGGGCTGTGATTTGTGCTGTGTTTTACACTGAGATGCTGTTATGACCCTAACATACCCCTATATATATATATATATGGATGTGATCATATCATAACCCATATTTATGGTGATAACCTAATAACCCTCATTTTATGAACGAAAAATATCATTTTATGGAATAAAAAGTATCATTTTATGCATGCTGAAAAAATATCATTTTATCGGGTATAAATATCATTTCTAGTAAAAATGATACTTTTGACCCATAAAATGATAAGGTTATTAGGTTATCACATAAATATGAGTTATGATATGATCGCACCCCTATATATATATATATAGGGAGGTGATCATATGAAAACTCTAAATATTGTACAAACTCAAAACTATGATCTAGACCATTGAAAAATATCAACAGATCACAAAAAAGTATCAACAGGAAAATGTCAACAGAATTTCAACGGTAGTCAATGATTGATGTTGTTATGATATTGTGTTGATACTCTGTTGACATTAAAATTTTGAAATTTTACACTGTGTTGATATTGTATTGAAACTATGTTGAAGCTGTGTTGAAGAGTTTTGAGTTTGTACAATATATAAGTTTGCATTTTATCACTACCATACATATATACAAATATATATAGGGAGATGATCAAAACAAGTATGTGTTTAAATCCAAAAATGCAGCCCAAATCTTGGCCCTAGGATTAGATGATCTAATGGTCAATAATTAACCAAAAATACGGAAGGTCATAATTAAGCAGTTTTAGGTCATATTATAAGATTTGGGTTTATGTCATGTTAAGATCATTTTAGGTCATGCTTTGTTAGCATGACCTAAAAATAAACTAACTATGACCTAAAAATGCCCTACGTATGACCGCGTTCTGCGTTTCTGTATTTAAATCTGGTCTTCATAGATCAAAACCCTATATATGGATGGAGTTGTAATCAATGTCGAACCATTCTTAAGGGCCGAACTAGAGACCAAATTAGGGCCCTCCATTTTTTTAATCTTGTGGTTAGGATTAATTTACAATTAATTTAATTTTTTATTCAATAAAAACATGTTGAGGGGTATTTTCGGAAATCAGTTTATTAAGCTTCAACAATACGTGAATCTCTTTCCTTCTCAATTCTTCGATCTTCATACAATCTTCACTCAATCTTCACGCAATCTTCATCAATTTTTACTCAATTTTCTTCAATTTTCTCACAATTTACATGAGCTGTATAATCTGCATCAACATATTCTTCAATCTGCACCAACACCTTCTTCAATCTGTATCGATTCCACGATCTACCTCAATCGCGATCTGCCTCAATTTGCAATTCCTTCAATTCACGTTCTACCTCCATCGTGTTTTGTTTCCTCAATTCACGATTGTTTTGCAATTTCTGCATCGTCGAACAATCGCGATCAAATTCCTTCAATTGCTGCATCGTCGAACAATCGTGTGTTTTGCAATTGCTGCATCAAATTCTCGATCGATCTGCCTCAGTTTTCGCAATTCCTTCAATTCACGATCTACTTCAATTGTCATCCATGGAGAATTCCACACGTGAAATTCATCAGCAGCTCGATGGTGTAGGAACGACACCGGCAAATTCTGTGGTTGAAGATGGATCTTCATCGACCAATAATGAAGAAGCTAGTATTGGATCAATTCTGGATTATCTACAATATCAAGGAGGCACTCTATTGTAGTGTATATGCAATTGATCCATGAACTTAAAACTAATGAAGTAAAACAGATTTTTATTTTGTAGTGTATATGCGATTTGTACTTATAATGAACTAAACTTTGGTTATCCTGAAGTAATAACAAGTAAAACTCAACTTCTGTTCTTGTTGAATATTAAATGTTGATATTATTGTAGTGTATATGCGATTTGTACTCATAATGAACTAAATTGTGGTTATCGTGAAGTAATAACAAGTAAAACTGAACTTCTGTTCTTGTTGAATATTAAATGCTGATATTATTGTAGTGTATATGCGATTTGTACTCATAATGAACTAAACTTTGGTTATCCTGAAGTAATAACAAGTAAAACTGAGCTTCTGTTCTTGTTGAATATTAAATGTTGATATTATTGTAGTGTATATGCGATTTGTACTCATAATGAACTAAATTGTGGTTATCGTGAAGTAATAACAAGTAAAACTGAACTTCTGTTCTTGTTGAATATTAAATGCTGATATTATTGTAGTGTATATGCGATTTGTACTCATAATGAACTAAACTTTGGTTATCCTGAAGTAATAACAAGTAAAACTGAACTTCTGTTCTTGTTGAATATTAAATGTTGATATTATTGTAGTGTATATGCGATCTGTACTCATAATGAACTAAATTTTGGTTATCCTCAAGTAATAACAAGTAAAACTGAACTTCTGTTCTTGTTGAATATTAAATGCTGATATTATTGTAGTGTATACGCGATCTGTACTCATAATGAACTAACTTTGGTTATTATGAAGTAATAACTAGTAAAACTGAAATTTTGTTTTTGTTGAATGAATATGTTTTGTTTGTTTAAATTTTCCCAATTAATTAAAAGTGAAATTGAGGAAGCAGTTGATAATGTCTTATTTGTTTTTATAATGGCTTATTTGTTCTTTATTATGATTTTTTTTTATGCTGAAAATATTTTATAGTTCTTTAGTTTAGCTTGTTATGAAAATAGATCATTAGCTTATTAATTGACATGAGGTTATTATAACATTAAATAGAATATCTAGTTCATTTGTATGTGCAAATAACACAGCAGTTAAGTTTAAACCATAAACCCATACAACGCAATATCTAGATACTTCATAATAAAAGTCTGATATTTCATTATTATAGATTTTCACTTCATTATTATAATTTATTACTTCATTCTACAAATTAACTACCCAATGAACTATATCTATTATCCAATGTGGCATTTAAATCTAATAAAGAACAACATTAATAAGCGAAGTACTTTATTTTCAATTGCTCAAAACTATATTTCAAAACTTAATCTGCTAAAATCTTCATTTCTTCTTTAAATATGTTGCAATCATTTTCTCAACATCTATTACATGGCGTTTGTTTTCCTCCTCATAGTATACTACTGTAACTTGTTTGTTGTTGAAGCTTGTATGGCTGTTATTCGCTAACATCAACGCCGAGCAATATTTGGCCCTCAAGCTATGGAGCACACCGAACTTGATTTTTTTAAGACACAGTTCCAGCAACCTTCACGCTCACCCTTGTATGTTTCCATGTGGCGCATTAGAAATACTCCACAGTCTTCAACATTTTCAGAATTTCTCCATGGCATTTTTAATCTCTGTATTTTATCATTGGATATTGTCTTGCACTGTTTGTGAAGACCAATGTTGGTGACTTTTTCCATTAGGAGTCCTGGTCACTTTTGCGCACTCGTTTTATAAAAATGATAATAAATAGTTAAAGTGGAGAAATGCTAAAGTGGGAGAGAGAATAACTTAGATAAGACTCTTCTCAACATTATTCTCTCTCTTACTTTACCATTTCTTTACCTTAACTATTTATTATCATTCTTACAAAACGAGTGCGCAAAAATGACCGGGACTCCTATGACGGACGGAGGGAGTATATGTTATTTTAGTTGTGTATCATATGTAAGTGTAATAAAATTAAATCATATGTGAAGAATACAAGCCAACATCTGTGGAATGTCACTATAATTGGTTGTGAGATCATTGTCATCGCCATTTTCAGAGTTATCTAGTACAGCTATTCCATTTCTTTTGAAGCAAAAGCAAATACTATAATAATGCTCATTCGCACATATGAGGAAAAAGACCTATGTAATGAAGTAAAAGATCACACGAATGAAGTAAAAAACTGGGAGAATGAAGTACTGTTAAATATCTGAAGAATATGAAATAACACAGTAGATGAGTCTATTACTTCATTATTAAGTTTTATTACTTCATCATACTGAAATATTACTTCAAACAGAATTAATAAAAGGCAAGGTAAAAAATAGTTCATTCAGTACGATTGTTACTTTATCATACTGAACTATCGTAATATTTCTGTTCTAAAGAAATTCTTGCATTCTTCTTCTTTTGAGAGGAATTTTCACCTATACTTAAAAATACAAAATAAATTTACAACATATCATATACAATTATAGATATTTCACTTAGAATACTATGTTACTTCATTTAATGTCATTTTCATTTTATATTACTATTAAACACACAACTAACTTCATTATATCAATTTACTACTTCATCAAAAAGAATATGTAGTTAGTCTATTTTAATGTGCAAACAACACATCAGTTAAACATGTTACTTCATTATAATATTTTATTACTTCATTTTTAGAGTCATTTACTTCAGTATAATGTTTTATTACTTCATTTTAGTAATAAAACCTACAGTATAAGCAGATCATTTATATTACTTCATTATCATAACTTATTACTTCATCTTATACAAGAAACGCGGAACAACAATTCAACATTTGAAACACATTTCATATTACATCATTAGAAGAGTGTATAACTGCATCAATTAGGTTATTTACTTCATTATAGGTATACTTCTTCAGAGACTTATACATACAAAACATGTCAGTTTATATTACTTCATTACTTAAGGTTATTACTTCATCAATTAGGTTATTTAGTTCATTCAATATCATTTCTTCTAAAATATGCACACAAAATAGTAAGTTAGTTTATATTACTTTACTTCATAAGTTATTTAGTTCATTCAAAGTTATTTTTTAGCAAAATATGCGTGCAAAACATTTCAGTTTTCTATTACTTCATTTCATGCGGTTATTACTTCATCGAATAAATTAGTTAAGTCATTCAATGCTATTTCTTTACAAAAATATGCATACAAAACCCCGTAAAGAAAATTCATACAACACAGTTAGTCAAATTCCAAGTGGAGTCTTAGTCTATTTCTGTATTCTTTCTAGATTCAAAATAAAATCACAAATCAAATAGATTTATAGGTTTGATGCCTTGTCTACAACTCAACTTCATCCTATGAATTTACTACTTCATTGTAACTTGGTCGTAACTTCATTTTTTATCTTCTGGTGGAGGGATTTGGCTTGTAGTGCTTACTTCCGGTTGAACATCAGATGAACTTTCCTCATGGTTGAACATCAGATGAACTTTCCTTGTGATTTGACTTCTCTACTAGCTGTGATTTGCCAGCCTGCGAGTATATTTGACGCCTATGTTGACCTTACGCCGCTATGCTTCATGAACTAATTGAATAAAAATCAGAAGCCAAATTACCAGGTCATAGTAGAGACACATTAACTAGAAGTAATCACATTAACCGCATATGTAGAGACACATAAACACATTAACCAGAACTAGAGACACATAAACAGGTCATAGTGGAAATTAAAAAAAACATAGCCATAAATTAACCAGAAGCTAACATTAACCACAAAAAAATAATAAAAAACAAAATCAAGAACCAAACTAATAGCAAATATAGATCGAACAAATTGTAGAATCCTAATTCCACTTCAGCATCAATCTAAAACATGTCAATATTCCAAAAGCAGCAACACGCGAGCGATATTATATATTCTCAAACGGGGCGGCGTGGCTGAATCGACTATAGTTGAATCAGCTGGAGATGTTGAATCGATTATTGAGATGAAGATGCTGAATCAATTTTAGTTGATGATGAATCGATTGGAGTGAGATGAATCGGCTGGAGATTTGGAGATGCGGAGAAGAATAAGTAGCTTTGTGGAAGAAAATGCATCGATTTGTAGAAAAATTCTTCGATTTGGAGAAGTATTCTTCGATTTGGAGAAGAAGAGAGCGAGAGAGATGAGAAAGAAGAGGCGCAGCGTGAATGAGGAGAAGCAGCATTGAATTTTTTTTACCCTAGACGTAATTTGACCGAAATACCCCTGATTTGAAGTATATTGCTTACATAATGAAGTAGCGAAATTCATGAGGCATGGTTTAATCTCATCCATTAAAATCTAGATCTAATGGCCCTAATTTGGTCTCTAGTTCGGTCTTTAAAGCTGGATTTGTGAATAATGGGACTCTATAGGGATGTATTCATATCCTTTTTTCCATATTTTGTTCTATTGTTCTTCTCAATCTCAGCCATTAAATTTCAAGATCTGATGGCCTAGATTCATGCCTCTACTATTAATAAAATTATTATTTTAATAAGAAAAAGGGTAGTTTTGGGAGTGATAGTTTTAGACGGTTAATTACTTCCCTTAATTCACTCCTTTTAACTTTGGTAGATATATAATATGATTTGTTTTCTTTTACCTTCTTTACGGTTTATTCACTGGAGTTCGACGTTCTTCTACAAATTTTTGAGTTATTCTTCAAGTTTTTTTTTTTTGAGAAGCTCTTGTAATATTCCTTAATTGCTTTCGGTTTTGTCAACAATGGAAGAAAGTAATTTCATTAATTTTGTCGTTTTAGTCCAATTTATATATTTTAAGTTTGAGAATTTTTCATCAATTTTATTAGAAAGACATTCTCCGTTGAAGACATTCTCCCTCAAATCTCACCCATAATTTCTCTTTCTTCTCTCACGTAACTGACTCAAATCTCATGCATAATCAATCTTTCTTCTCTTTTCTTTCCTTTAATTCAATATTATTGATTCTGATTTTGTGTTCATGATTACACAATGATTTCTCTTTATTCTCTCGCATAACTGACTCGATTTTCTACGTTGAACACGTCTGGTGGTGTAGTTTCTCGCCTAAACCCGAATTCTGGAAGTATTCCTCGATTGGTTTCGTTTTTTAAATAATAAGAAAGTAATTTAATTAATTCGTACATTGATTTACAGATTTTTGTGTTTTCTTTCCGTAAGTTTCAGTTTGCAAACTTTCGACAAATAATGTAATATATTAAGTGTATAATGTTGATTGTACTAATGTACGATTATAGTTGTATAATGTATACGCCGTCTTTGAATAATGTACATTATAATGGGTTTAATGTGTGACAGAAGTTAAATCAATTCTCGAAAAGGTTTAGCAATCCATGGGGCTAGGGTATAGTACCGACTCACTAACAAAACCTTGACTATGAGAAGGGAGTTAGAGCCATTCCCATAGGGTTTAGCAATCCATAGGGCTAGGGCATATTACTAACCTATACATCAGAATTCATTTTTGAATTATGTACGTGTTTCAGGGAATAAATGTTTAGGCTAAGTAGAACTAAATAATGTACGCCAAGGGCAGTGAATAATGTACAGATTGAAGAGAATAATGTACTTGTTGATGAGTCTCGTTCTACGCCTTGGTTACTGGTCAGTATAACGTGCTTTATTGGATAATATCTGCAAAATAGTTGCTAAAGTGTGCAGGTTGAGGTACTTAATCAGGAGGAAAGGATCAGAAAGAATTGGCGTGAAAAAGTAGTAAAAAAGTATGCAACTGGCCAGTATGGGCAGAAAAAGTGCAAACTAGCCAGGATGGATGACACGGAACTGGACACGAGAAGGAAGGACTTGCTTGGAACAATCACCTACTAAAGAGGGGCAAAGTTGTCGTTTCGCATGAAGAGGTAACCCTAGAAATTAGGGCAAGCCACCCTATAAATAGGAGTTGAACATAAAGAGACTTTGGACTTATCACTTATATCATCACTTTGAGAACACTTTGTGGGAGAATAGCTCCATTAGCTCTAAGTTCCACTCTCTAAATGCAGCAGCCTGCCATGAAGATTCCGGCCACCAGCCGGCGGGGAGTCATCATGCCTGAATCATTCCAGCCGCCGTAGTCCAGTTCCAGTTTCAGAAGAAGCCATCAGCCATTTACATGCTTTCTTTTAATGATTTCTTAGTTTAAGAACTTGTTTTACTTGCATTTGTCTCGGATTTTAGTAGTTAATCTGTTTTAAGCATCTTTTGGTTTGAATGTTTGAATGAAGTTAAGTTTTTATGGTTTTATTTGAGTTTCAGCTTTGTTATTGCTTTAAATCTCTCTAGTTAGCTAGATCTGGTAAACATGGTAGTTTTATGTTGATTTCTGTTGCTTAAGTGCTTGAATCTACCTAGCTTAGTTAGATCTAATCTTTCCTTAAGTGTTTACAAGTTTTAATCGATTTAAATCTCTCAAAAATGCATGGAATTCGTTTCTACTTGTTTCTGTCACCTTGTCCTGTTGACCAGTATGCGTAAATTTTAGTTTTTCTTGCTTTCGTTCTCAATTTCAAGTTAAATATTGCATTTACGAATTTTTGAACTTGAGCATTCATCAATGGAGTTTGTTAGATCTGGTTAGTTTAGCTTGGTAAAGAAGAAAATGTCACAATCAAAGATATGTTGCTTTTGTTACTTTTTGCTTTTGTACTTGCACTTTTTTCAGCTTTTCTGCAAACCCAGCAGCCAGTCTGCTAGCATGTCCTTTGATTCCCTTTACCTTTTGTCTAGCCATTTTTAGTAAGTTTCGTCTAGTAGCTTCTCATATGCATAACTAGGTGTCCAACTTTCACATTCACGTACACATCCAATAGCATTAAGCATTTAGTTACCTACTGGTCAGTATATGTAGAGTCTCATTTTAATTTTACGCCTAGGTAGAACTCAACCCCAAAAGCGTGGTAGCTAACCAACCCTTCCAAAATGTCTTTGCAATTGCACTTCGCCTACATCCATCTCTGTGGGATCGACCCTTACTCCACTATACTAGCCAGTAGAAGTGGGTTGAGGTATTTTTGTTGACAAGAGGTTTTAGGCACAGACCCAACGACACAGCTAGGTCTAGGCACCATCCTGGCCAGTTGACACGCACACACAAGAGTCGCCGCCAATAAAAACCTTGTCTTGTCAAATGGCGCCGTTGCCGGGGATGGATGGCGTATCATGTGCTTTTGTTAAGAATTTTGGTGTAAATATTGTAAATAAACTTTTTTTTATTTTTTGTGTTCCGCAGTTTAAAGACACCGAATCCAACTGTCTAAGGAGAGAAGGAGTAGATCCAGTCACCACTCATTCAGGATTAACCACTGCCTTGCCTGTTGACTTGGATGCGAACATTGAGGAAGATTGCTGCACAACCATCAAGAGTGAATCAGAATCAATATCCGCGGCTGAAGAGGAGAATGCTGCTGAGATGGCTGAGGGTCTGGACCTCGCATCTGAGACAGTAGGAGATAAGAGCCCAGCAGAGCCGATAAGAGAACCAGATGAGAAACCCGCCAAGCCAGTAGAGAAGGCGGAGTCCGAGAAAGTGATGGAAACGGAACCACAAGTCCCTACTGCCCAGTCTGTGGCAGAAAAGTCAACCTTGACGAAACCCGAACCGGTAAAGTGGAAGTTGGTATTGAGGGATGAGCTGAAGGAGAAGCAGAGGCCGACGCGTGTATTGAAAAGATACCTCGGGCATGGGATGGCAAAGAAGACAGGGGAAACCACTGCATCTAAGGCAATGGAGATTTCGAGCGATGAAGATCAGGAGGATCCTACAAAACCTGGGGAGAATCCCGACTTGACTACTGCCCAGAAGGAAAGCCACTCAATTACAGAATCAGAATCGCCTACCGCTACTAGCCAGGAAGAAGGGACTCCTACAAAACCTGGGGAGAACCTATCTGAAGGGCCAAAAGAGGAGGTGGTCATTGAAGCCCGAGAGCGCCAGCCTACTACCCAGGAAGAGATACCAGCACCAGAAACCGACGTACATGAAAAGCAAGACAAAGGGGAAAGATACAACCAAGAAGAAAGAAAGAAGAAAGGAAAGGGGGCAGCAAAGCAAAAGGAGACCAAGAATCTCAAGGTGGTCTTAACGGTCATTATCATCAGGAAGCTGGAACGATGGCCCAAACTGATCAGGAGCAAAGACCCCTCTAACCATCGTCTGCGGCCCATGGAAAAGAGGAAAATCATGGGGACTTTCAAGAATCATAAGAAAAGGACAGTGAACACCCAGCACAGCAGCTACACAAGGCACCACCGCGAGGAGGAGCCGAACGAAGCAATGACACACCCCCACACTGACCAGTTAGTTTTTCTTTTAGATTTTCGTAATTTTTAGTTTCTTTTCTATGTGTGTCAGTTTTATGTTTATGTGATAATATGTTTGTGATAGCATGCATATACCCCTTTTCATAACACTTAGCCTATTTCATAGTCTAAGTGTGAGAAGGCTGGGGTTTACACCCTATATGTGTTTAGGTTGTTTAGAAATTTTCATTCTATTATGTGATTTTTGTTTGTTAAGTATTATATCTTCTCCCACTTAGCCTATTGCATAATCTAAGTGTGAGAAGTTTTTGATATATAGTATGTTTTTGCATGTTTTTATTTCGTGTGAGCATGATTTATGTGCTTTAATGTTGTTCTCCCACTTAGCCTATTGCATAGTCTAAGTGTGGGATGTTTTATTAATATAGTATGTTTTGCATATCTAGTTTTTGTTCTACTTTGTCTATGTGTTCTCTATGTTAGTTATTCTTCTCCCACTTAGCCTATTGCATAGTCTAAGTGTGAGAAGTTTTCATATGTAATATGTTTTCCATGTATTATGTGTTTTTTTTCTGTGTTTTCTGTGTTTCTACGTGTTTGATACTGGTCATCCTGTTTTCCGCTTCACTGAGTTCGTTTGAAGGCATGCAAGGATGAAGTGGGAGGGAGACCTAATGGCCAGTATAACTGTATATATGTGTTGTCGTGTGTCGAGTCAGTCCCTAGTAAGTTAGTGTAGGTTAAGTTTTTTTTTAGGATATGTGTTGAATGAACGGGCTTAAAACTCAACCGTTTCAAACTGATGGTGGGGGGGATTGATGGAAATAAAGCTTGATAAACAATGGAAACCGCCCCTCCCAGTAGATACTAGTCAGTACAGATGATGCGAGTATGAGAGAAAAGCCCAAACTTAAGGCCATATACGAAAGCCCTCTTAAATGGTGAGTTAGAAGCCTAAAAGTGGAACTACTTTCCGCTAAATATATCAAAAAAAAGAAGAGTGGCTGCCACATGATGTCTAGGGTGAAGTGACCGTGTGTAGCAAAATCCTAAGGGTAGTAGGAAACCCCCCCACACAAAAACAAAAAAAACAAAAAAAAAACCTATCCTTAGAACCCCATTTTCTAACCTGATCTATACCCCGAAATAACCCATCAGCCACCGGCACTGTGTGTGTGCAAGGCATAAGGCAAGGAGGCAACTGCCCAGGAGGACATACAAAAGGGACCAGCTGAAGAAAGAAAAGCAAAGAAAGAAGGAGAAAATCGATCTGGAAAAAAAATTCCAGATCCAAAAATAGAAGAAGGTATAAGGGTGGCAAAGCCACATGAAAGAAAACCGAAGAAAATGGTCGCAGATACTTGACCACAAAAAGAGAAAGGATGAAGAAGGAACAAGGGTGGCGAAGCCACAAAGGAGTCTACTGACCAGTTGGAGGCCAAATCGTGAAAAACATCAAGCCAAGCAAGAAGAGATGCCAAGCGCCCAAATACACACAGCCCCTCCGCATCAGAATAAAGTAGTGTTGTTTTAAACCTTAGAGCCTTAGGAACATCCACCCCAAATGTTACAAGCCCATGGCCCCGTTACAAGCCAATAAAGACCCTTAGGAGCTGCTCGTGAGATCTAAGTCCGAAGCATCTGTGGTTCAGCATTTTGAGAGAAACAGTCCTAACATCTCCGGTGAGGAATGAGTGACTGAGCAAATCTAGTGTTTGGCTGAGGGTTAAGGCAATCTTGACAAATGGACGTACTGGCTGGAAAGGAAAAGGGGGGCGGCGGATGTTCGAGGCTGCTTACAGCCGGATTGAACTCAAACTTGAAGGGAAGAATGGTTGAACATATAGTATATTCAATGTGTTTAATGTGTTTTCGTTTATGTGTAATTTTTCTTTTAGTGTTTTTTCTATTTGCGTCAAGGTTTTTAGAGTGTTGCGTCTTTTGTTCTTTTTAGTTTAGGTCGGTCAGGGGAGGTAACCAGGCTTGCGAACTCAACTCATTATTTTTATTTGGCTTGTTTCTTCATACTTGAGGACAAGTATGTGTTAAGTGTGAGCAGTTTGATGAGTCTCGTTCTACGCCTTGGTTACTGGTCAGTATAACGTGCTTTATTGGATAATATCTGCAAAATAGTTGCTAAAGTGTGCAGGTTGAGGTACTTAATCAGGAGGAAAGGATCAGAAGGGATTGGCGTGAAAAAGCAGTAAAAAAGTATGCAACTGGCCAGTATGGGCAGAAAAAGTGCAAACTGGCCAGGATGGATGACACGGAACTGGACACGAGAAGGAAGGACTTGCTTGGAACAATCACCTACTAAAGAGGGGCAAAGTTGTCATTTCGCATGAAGAGGCAACCCTAGAAATTAGGGCAAGCCACCCTATAAATAGGAGTTGAACATAAAGAGACTTTGGACTTATCACTTTTATCATCACTTTGAGAACACTTGGTGGGAGAATAGCTCCATTAAGTTCCACTCTCTAAATGCAGCAACCTGCCATGAATATTCCGGCCACCAGCCGGCGGGGAGTCATCATGTCTGAATCATTCCAGCCGCCGTAGTCCAGTTCCAGTTTCAGAAGAAGCGATCAGCCATTTACATGCTTTCTTTTAATGCTTTCTTAGTTTAAGAACTTGTTTTACTTGGATTTGTCTCGGATTTTAGTAGTTAATCTGTTTGAAGCATCTTTTGGTTTGAATGTTTGAATGAAGTTAAGTTTTTATGGTTTTATTTGAGTTTCAGCTTTGTTATTGCTTTAAATCTCTCTAGTTAGCTAGATCTGGTAAACATGGTAGTTTTATGTTGATTTCTGTTGCTTAAGTGCTTGAATCTACCTAGCTTAGTTAGATCTAATCTTTCCTTAAGTGTTTACAAGTTTTAATCGATTTAAATCTCTCAAAAATGCATGGAATTCGTTTCTACTTGTTTCTGTCACCTTGTCCTGTTGACCAGTATGCGTAAATTTTAGTTTTTCTTGCATTCGTTCTCAATTTCAAGTTAAATATTGCATTTACGAATTTTTGAACTTGAGCATTCATCAATGGAGTTTGTTAGATCTGGTTAGTTTAGCTTGGTAAAGAAGAAAATGTCACAATCAAAGATACGTTGCTTTTGTTACTTTTTGCTTTTATACTTGCACTTTTTTCAGCTTTTCTGCAAACCCAGCAGCCAGTCTGCCAGCATGTCCTTTGATTCCCTTTACCTTTTGTCTAGCCATTTTTAGTAAGTTTCGTCTAGTAGCTTCTCATATGCATAACTTGGTGTCCAACTTTCACATTCACGTACACATCCAATAGCATTAAGCATTTAGTTACCTACTGGTCAGTATAGGTAGAGTCTCATTTTAATTTTACGCCTAGGTAGAACTCAACCCCAAAAGCGTGGTAGCTAACCAACCCTTCCAAAATGTCTTTGCAATTGCACTTCGCCTACATCCATCTCTGTGGGATCGACCCTTACTCCACTATACTAGCCAGTAGAAGTGTGTTGAGGTATTTTTGTTGACAAGAGGTTTTAGGCACAGACCCAACGACACAGCTAGGTCTAGGCACCATCCTGGCCAGTTGACACGCACACACAAGAGTCGCCGCCAATAAAAACTTTGTCTTGTCACTTGTGTAAGTATTTAATGTTTGGCGAGTAAATAATGATTGGCGTTTAAGATTTGGTACGGTAAATAATGTACCAATATTATCTAATAATGTGCACGGATCAGTGAATAATGTACAAATTGAATAGAATAATGTTGACAGGAAAATGAATTCATTCCCTTTAGGTTTAGCAATCCATGAACCAATCACAAAGGGCAGAGAGTTTGAATCATTCCCCTTGGGTTTAGCAACCCATGGGGCTAGGGTATAGTACCACCACATGATTAATTAAATTTCATTTTTTAATGTTTGATATAGATTTGGTACAGTAAATAATGTACCAATAGTATCTAATAATGTACATTCGTAACAGTGAATAATGTACAGATTGCAGAGAATAATTTTATAGGGATCTTGAATTTATGCCCTTTGGGTTCACCAATCCATGGGTCGAACGTATATAGTAAACTCATAACATAATAATAGTAAAGATAAAATTATAAAGTAGGACAACTCCAAAACAATGTAATACTTAACTACTAAATAGTACGTCTTAAAGCAAGTATAAAAAACAATATATCTGGAAAACAAACTAAAAAATGTCAATATTTTCTCTTCCACGTATGCTTCTATATCTTTCAGTGTTGTAGAGTTTCTCAAATCATGGTGGTCCATCTAATCACAAACAGAATCAGAAAAACATACATTAAAATACTATATTCGTACATTACTCAGTAAGAAATATACATTAAATAACTATAGTCGTACATTACAATTATAATAAACAGGATTATTAGACACGACATTAACAATAATGTACAAAAGCAAGCAAATAATGTACAAAAGCAATCCAAAACAATCGAATAATGCACAAAAATATTTCCTCTAAAAAATCGAGCAATACCCAATCTTAAAGCAGTAATTAACTATTAACTTCAACTCAGCCAAGTTGAAGTAAATGATTCAAGGAAAAACATAAAAAATGTACCAAATGCTATTACATTTTTTAGGAAAATCAGTTATGTACCAACAAGTCCATATAATGTAGCATAAATTAAATCTACAACAATGGCAGACCTAAATGATGCAGCAGATAGAGTTGAATAATGTAACAAATGGTATATATAATGAATTTGTTACAACAGAGAAGAAAAACCCAGTTGAAAACCCCAAAATCAGGAACCCTACCTTGTTGTTGATTGCAAGTCTTCCACCGATTAAAATGCTGTTGCGTCGAGCGAGTGGGCAAAATCCGGCAGAATTCGTCTTCTTCGTGTAGTTGCTCCGATTAGCAAACCAATAAATAAGTAATGAAGAAAAACCCAATTGAAAAACCCAAAATCAGGAACCCTACCTTGTTGTTGATTGCAAGTCTTCCACCGATTAAAACGTTGCTGCGTCGAGCGAGTGAGCAAAATCTGGCAGAATTCATCTTCTCCGTGTAGTTGTTGATTTCCAGTGGCTTGGAGTGGCGGCTAGGGTTTGGAAATTGGGGGGAGGGGGAATGGTGGGGAGAAGATGTTGAATCGTGGGTTTGAGGAGTGAGAGAGAGAGTGAGTAGATGGAAGGTCTATGAAAATCCCGCTGAAATCTCGCTCCTTTCGTTTTAATTCATTGTTTTTTTACAATTATACCAGTATAATGCACATAATGATACTAATAATGCAACACGGGATGAGTTTGTGATGTTTCATCTAGTCTGTCCATCCTACTAATCTAATGGTTGATATTAAAAAGGAACTTGACACTAAGGGAGCAATAGGACCTTAATGCTTCCATATATATATATATATATATATATATATATATATATATATAAACAAATGTATAAATATATAAAATGATGCATGTTTCGGGTTAGGGATGTCACAATTCTCCCCCTCTTTAAGAATTTATCCGCAAAATTCATTTCTTTCTAATTTGACGTATGCAGTAAAATTGCGAACCCGTAAACAGATGTGGATAGTTCTTTCTCATCTTTTCCTCTGTTTCCCAAGTCACTTCTTCGACTCCGTGATTTTGCCAAATAACTTTCACCATTGAAATATCTTTTCTTCGCAATTGTTTTATCTGGTGGTCCACTATACTGACAAGTTCTTCTATATAACTCAAATTTTCAGAAATCTGTATATCAGGATCTTTCAGAACATGTGAAGGATCAGATCGATACCGTCAAAGCATACTGACATGGAAAACATTATGAATCTGTGCTAATTCTGGAGATTGTGCTAACCTATATGCCAATGGTCCAATTCGTTCGATTATATCATACGGCCCGATGTAACGAGGACTCAACTTACCTTTTTGCCCGAAGCGCATGACTCCTTTTCAAGGTGAAACTCGCATAAACACTTTATCCCCCACTTCATATTCCATCTCTTTTCGATGCTTGTCATAATATCTCTTCTGTCTGTCTTGTGTTGCCTTCAACCTACTTTTAATGATATCAATCTTCGAAATAGTTTCTTGAACAATCTCTGGCCATTCTAGAATCTCCAAACCTTCTTTGTCCCAATATACTGGACTTCTACATTTTCTGCCATATAATGCTTCATATGGCGCAATCCCAATATTGCTGTGAATTTGATTATTGTATGCAAACTCCATCAGCGGAATATACTTATCCCATGAACCCTGAAATTCAATAACACACGCACGAAGCATTTCTTCCAACGTCTGTATAGTTCTCTCTGATTGACCATCTGTTTGAGGATGAAAAGCGGTACTAAAATGTAGGCGAGTTCCCATAGCTGTCTGAAAACTTTCCCAAAATCGAAAAGTAAATCGTGGATCTCTATCAGTCACAATAGAAACTGGAATTCAATGCAAACGTACCACTTCCTTCACATACATTTCAGCTAACTGATCTAACGAACAACCCCATCGCATAGGCAAAAAGTGTGTTGATTTAGTAAGTATATCAACAATCATCCAAACAGCATTATTTCCCTTTTTTGTTCTTGGTAACCCTGTAACAAAATCCATCGTAATGCGTTCCCATTTCCAGACCGGAATTGTTAAAGGTTTCAACAAACCTGTTGGTGCTTGATGTTCTGCCTTAACCTGTTGACACGTCAGACACTTTGAAACAAAATCTGCCACCTCTTTCTTCATCCTCGGCCACCAATAATGTTGTCTCATAGTATGATTCATTTTTGTCATTCATGGGTGTATTGTGTAAGGATCATTATGTGCCTCATCTAGAATCTCTCGTCGAAGATTATCAACATCTGGTACGCACAGTCTGCTGCCAAACATCAAAGTATTGTCTTTTAGAGTAAGCGGTGTATCTTTACCTTGTCGTACTCCATTAATGATCTCCACAAATTTTTCATCCTTTGGTTGAGCTTTGTGAATTCGTTGTCTCAATACTGGGCGAATTTCCAAAGTAGCTATCAAACCTTCACTCGTGTCTAGCTGTAATCTTGCATTCAAATTTCGAAGAGCAACCAACTCCGATAATGGTGTTACTTGCATATATGCTATCACACTACTTAACTTTCGACTCAACGCATCTGAGACAACATTTGCCTTTCCCAGATGGTATTCATTTTTGCAATCATAATCTTTAAGCAACTCTACCCACCGCCTTTCTCGCATATTTAACTCCTTCTGGCTCATCAAATATTTCAGACTCTTATGATCGGTCAAAATTCGAAAGGTTTCTCCATACAGATAATGTCGCCAAATCTTCAAAGCAAAAACAACAGCAGCTAACTCTAGATCGTGAACAGGGTAAAAGACTTCATGTACTCGTAGTTGTCGCGAGACATAAGCTCTGACCTTTCCATTTTGCATTAAAACGCATCCAAGTCCTTGTTGAGACGCATCACTATAAACAACAAATCCACCTGAACATGTGGGAATAGTTAATATAGGTGCCGTCGTCAAGCGATGTTTCAACTCATCAAAACTCTTCTGACATTCTATATTTCATGTGAAAGCAGCATTCTTACGTAACAACTTTGTCATTGGTCCTGCAATAATTAAGAATCCTTCTACAAAACGTCAGTAATATCCCGCCATACCTAGGAAACTTCAAACCTCTGTGACTGTAGTAGGAACATTCCAGTTGATAACTGCTTCAACCTTCTGAGAATTCACTTCTATTCCTCGACCTGACACCACGGGTCCCAAGAATACCACATTATCTGCTGGGGTTTGGTGCCCCTTGCACAGCGGAAGACTTGTACAAAACAAATAAATCAGACACGGATCTATTTGACCGATTATGCGATTAATCAATTCACATGTTAAACAGATAATTGCATGCTAGAACGCAAATAATTCATGCTCATGAAAAGTAAATCCTAAAACATGAATTCTACGGTTTAGAGTTACCGATTTGATTCTCCAAAGAATCGACGATTGCTCGCGCCTTCTCCACGTGATGATCTTCGATACTAGACCACGGATCTTCTCTCTGGTTCCCGAACTGTATCTCGATATCAGGGTGGGCTGATCTTATCAAAATACTAGGACTCGAATAAAGAAGACAGAAGAAATCCTTTTGGGAAAAGGAGTAGAAATCGAAATCTCCTTCAGCTGGGGAACGAAAATTTCGAAAATTTTATGTATGAAAATTTTGTTCATTCTGTCTCTTTTATTCTCCTATTTATATTAAGTTCCTTTTGGGCCCAGACAGAGATCTATGGAAAGTTTTGGATATGGGCTCGCCCAATTAGCTTTTTACTAATTAAATTGAATCCACAATTTAATACAAGCTTATATTGGAATATTACGAGCAGCCACTATAGAAGTAATATTGAACTCTCCCCATCCAAATCCGAAATTACAAGTAATCCGGGTTTCCGTTATTTATTACTTATTTCTCGCGCTTAAGATATAAATGTCCATTAATTAATTAATGTCTGCTATGAACTTAATTAATTAATATCTTATTAATTCCAAGAGTGGACTTAGCAAGAAACATTTATTTATTATTCATAGAGTAATAAAACTCCAACTGACCAGTTTTCTGAATAATAAAACCTTGTTCGAGCTCCTCTTGAGGACATTATCAAACGAGACTCACCTCGCGCACGTTTCAACATAATAGCACTACCCAATATATAAGGATTATTGGGTTGCGAAAAACCCGCACCATTTGATAAGTCAAAGTAGTGCATAAGTCAAAGTAGTGCATAATCTAACATATGTAGATTAAGAAATAATATTTTATCAAGACCTAGTCTTTCAGTAGATAGCATAAAGACACGTCTTGCTGTTAGATCCGTTCAATGCTATACCACACCAATGTCATCTTATTTCAGTAAGGCTTAGAAATATGCGGACTGACATTGCAACCTTTCACGATAGGTAGCCAAAGCCTATCTAGGTTGTGAAATTCTTCTTTTTCTTTTGCAAAGCATTGCATAGATCTGACCGTGTTACCTTAAAGTGGACGACGCCCACAACCGGTCTACTAAGCAAAAGACTTAGACTTTGTTTACTTCTTATACATTTAAATGTTTGTAAAACATCTTATAAATGCACAAGCAAACACAATGTAATAATAATAGTGATTCTATTCGTGCGAGACTGCTCGAATAATACTGAATCGGGTTAAAAGTGGATTATAGAGTTTTACGTATACAAGCAAGATTCTATTCGAGCGAAACTTGCTCGAAACATGCTTTTCAGTATACCAAACCTAACAATCTCCCACTTATATCGAACTACCATTCATTTCACAAGGTGAAAGAAAAATCTGCTTGGTTGTTCTCCGATTATATCTTTTTCACCTTAATGTCTTTGCTGCGTACTTGATCTTTAATTAATTTCATCCCCATATGTGATTGCTTAGCTTAATAAACTCGTGTATCACTCGATTTAGCCTTCACTAGAGTAATAAAAAATAATACTCATAGGCATACTCAAAACTTACGATTAAAGCTATTAGGAAGATATTCCTAAATGAAACACATATTCAGAGGATAACTTACTCGATCACTGATTAGTCATAAAACTAAGACAGTGTAACCCCAAGGACATTACATGAATGACCGGTAAACGAGAATATAGTTACTAGTCTTTCTCAAGCACTAGGGTATATTCATTACCTCAATCAAAATCCTTTGCCATGGTTAATATGATATATACTTGCTATGCATAAGCACAACTAATATCAAACTTAGTACACATTATAGCATAGATGAGACAACTATCTCCGAAACTAGTCTCATAATTCTTGATCTCACTAAGCGTCAAACGACACTTGACTAGAGACAAGACAATTCCATCTTGAGAGGTATAAACCTTTTCATGGAATTTCTAATGCTTAAATGTTCCAAGAAATGTGTAGATATAGGATTCCTAAGAGAATCTCAACATTCTTTCTAGCAATCTTAAAAGGACTTAGTTGCTAAGAATGTAATTAGTTTCTCTTAAATCATTTATCTTAAACTGGGTAGACAACCAGTTTCCTACGCTAGATGTCAATCTTAGTTGTTTGCAACTTTTTGTAGATTTCATCATCGTAGAGTACCAATAATACCATATGTAATGCACTTTCAACTTCCTTGTGCTTATAGCACTGTTAAGGACACAAGTCAAATACCAAATATTTGACAATTTTGATAAAACACATATACTCTGATTTAGATGCTTGCCTAAGACCACGAAGGTCTATATAAGCTTCCAATCATGCGTTTCTTGCCCTTAATTACATATCCATTAGAATGTTCTAGTAGATGATTTCCTCAAGACTTCTATTTATAGAAGGCTGTCTTAACAATCATAATACATACATTCTAATATATGTAAGTTTTAATAGACAATAGGATCTAATAAATCCTGGCACAACGATAGCGAGAAGATAATTCTCTTTGGGCATAACCCATTGTCATTGTCTAGCCATTTGAGATCCACATTTACACTTGCAAAGATACTTGCTCCCACTGACTGACACAGCCTATACGTAGTTTTGCAAGTCTTGTAAAACATGTTATCTATCTTAGATTGTAGTTTGGAATCTATCACCTTTTCAAGGATGAATATCCAAATGAACCAATACTACATTGTAGTTAAAGGGATTATGTTCAAGTTGATCTAAGACTTAGTCTTATGACACTCTTAGACCCATGAACTTGTTGTGTTCCAGTGGAACGCTCCCACTATGATATGGTTCTTACAATCTCAGGCACTGAAGTTGATTTTATTAGTGCAATAGTTTCTAATGGTATGACTTCTTGGTAATGTGGAAAATCCGATATCTCTCTCTTTATTTTGAGAGTTATCACGCTGTTAGGCTTGTAGTTCATCTCTTGATCTTCATACAAGAATTATATCTTTGAAGATTACAGAACTTATAACCTTACATCATTTGGGACAAACCTTAAAACATGCCTCAGTACTCAACTCCAATTTCTTGGACACTTTTCCAATACGTGTTGGAACAACATTACACCTTGAGATGTGCTAGACTAGAGACGCTCTAGTCCATAACTCGTATTTTGTAGAAGGTACTGATGTTGGTAGTTTCTTTAATATTCATCCCATCAATGATAAGATTTTAATGAGTACAACTCATCACTTAATCAAACTTGTCTTAGAAAGACTTCGATTCCTTCTTACATAACTATCCGATTCATTAGATGAATGCTTGGATTCGTTAATGGAGATTAGACTCTCACTACTGATCATAACCCTTTGCTCGTCCCCTTATGGTGTAAACCATTAAGACTTGCTAGTCTTTCTATGTTGCACTTCTATAAGTATTATGAATCTCTTGAAAAATCAAATGATTCTAACTCATAGAGCATTAAACAGACTTTATCAACTGTCAAGCTATTTAACGAAATGTTAAAATCTTGATAGTCTAGATCAGTTCGAACAATTTCTAAGTATTTTCTTGGCCTTAAGGCTAAGAGCCATAAATACTTTATCATAAAATGATTAAGAAGTTGATGTGTGGTTGAATACTCAACCTTGTCGCACTTATATTATTTTAATACTATGATGCCTTAAGCATCAACCATAAAACAATAGTTGAGCATTAATAGCTCCCACCGCAACAAAAACCTAACTAGATAAAGATCTCTTACTTAGAAGTTGCATTGTCATGTAAGTCATTGTCCTTCTATAAAATAGGTCAATCCAACTCACAAAGCATCTTTTCTCGCTTTAAACAAACTTCGATGACAATCCAGGCTCTCCCATTTCCATATCTAGTCTTTTGTTCAAATGAACTAGGACTTAAGAAAAATGCAGCCTTTATGAATTCGTCATCTATCACGTTACTTTCCTCTAATAGTAACACAACGACTATTATTCTGAAGATTTTCTACTTTTCAGTTAAACCTTCTTATAGTCATTTCTTGTTACTTTAGCGATGACTTGTGTCAGAAACTATTTAAGTGATCAAAAGATGCTCAAAACATTCTGTCACTTTAGGATATTCCAATCGAATCATCTTGACAGATTCTATTGATATCCATCTTTCATCGTCATTTACCAAGACTTGTCGAGCTACTTAAAGGAAAATAGCTTGACCTTATTCCTCAAAGAGCTTGTCAAGTACATGCATAATGCATTCTCGAACATTCTTCGTGGAATTATGTCGAGGAAATGGAGGACATGAATCATTGAGTATAAACTCAAGGTTTTCAGCGATGAGAAACTTATCCATTTTCGTTTCCGGTCTACATAATTTAGGCATTCGAGTTTACTTTCTTTAAGGATCGCAGACAAATATTAAATGACATAATGAAGATTTGGCAAATAAACTTATTATCACATACTCATGCTCAATACACAATCACAAATAACCACAAAACAATTATGTTTCTTACAACAGCAAAATTAATAAATTGTATCCTCCTTTGGAGGTTAATACGCATTAAAATTTTGACAATTTTACTGGTCACAACACCGACGCATCAATATCTTCCTCCTTTGGAGGTCAACACGCCTAATGCTGCCTAAGCACGACCATCAGATTTAGCATTACAGTATTTTATTTCTACAACACACTCTCATAACAATGTTCATGTGCTGATAACAAAACCAAGCTATCTCATAAATTCTTATTGAACCCTGAAACTTGCAGTTCCTTAGGATTATTGTCCCCACTTTGCAGGTGGCAATAATATTGGGAACCACTTTCTAGTTCATTCTATTTATTATGTGAGAAGTCCGCCCTTATGAACTTACTGTTTTCGTAGGATTATTGTCCCTACTTTGTAGGTGGCGATAATATTAGAAAATCAGCTTCACAAAATTTGGCAGTCCAACCGATAGAGACCATATACAACACACTTGTTGTAATCATCACTTAGATATTTAGTATGGTTTTTGCATAATTATCACATAAGTAGATAAAACAGATAATCCACTTAAAATAGATAAACACCAAATAAACAGATAAATCCATTTAATGCATGGCATTTAAACACACATGATAATTAACGATAATTATTTAATCTAGTCAAGGGAGAATCAATTAAATAATTAAGTTTTATATTGGATAATAATTATCCAAATTTATTTAGGATTTATCAAGATAGAGTCAACTATCTAAATCCACTTAGGATTATTCTAGATTTTATTTCCATAAAATCAAATCCTACAATTCAAGATAACGTTGATCTAGGATTATCATTATTTAAATCGTACTAGGATATTACTAGATAGAAACACTTCCATCATAATCCATAAGATAAAAATAAAATCCAATCAATAAAGATTTGTACAAATCTTAATTCTATTTAGAATAGACATCTAGAATATATCACACATTACTTAGGATTTCTTAGATAAATAAATATATCTAAATCCAATTAAATAAGGATTTCTTATATATCATCAATATCCTAATCTATCTAGGACATAAATCCAAAAGATAAGGATAACTTGGATTAATACTTATTTTAATCCATCTAAGATTTGTCTTAATAGAATTAAATCTATTCAAATCCCTAGGATAAAATAAATTAATATAAATATTTATCCTAATTCATTTAGGATTTGTCTTGGAATAAATCCATTTAAATCCATAGAATAAGATAATATTATATTAGAATTATTCAAATCTATCTAAGATTTATCTAGGAACAAATCCATATAAATCTATAAGATAAGAATAAAATATTATATTATCACTATCCAAATCCATCTAGAATTTATCTATGAATAAATTCATATAAACTCATAGGATAAGAATAAAATAATATTATCATTATCTAAATCCAACTAGGATTCGTCTAGGGATAAATCCACATTAATCCATAGGATATAGACAAATATTAGATTGTCATTATCCAAATTTAACTAGGATTTTCGTCTATGAATTAAATCCCTACAAATCCATAAAATAAAGATAAAATCTATAATTAATCTATGTTTTGATACAAAATCAAATCTTATATAATATATAAAATCCACAAAAGATATATTCAAATCTTATTTCCAAATTAATCTTGAATACTTTCCAAAATTAATTCCAAGGGTTAGGAACTCTAATTATTTTTGGGAGGTAAAGTCACGGGATCGAGGCATAGGGAAACCCCTAATCTAGCACTCCGTCGGACTCCCACTGCTCCGCAGCTGCTGCCTTATTTCCGGCAGACTGTGCCCTGCCGGCGCTGCCACTGTTGCCGCGTCGTCGCTGTTGCGACGTTGCCTTTTCAGCGGCTACGACAACAGCTTCCTCCGAGCCTGGAAACTGCCCAAGAAGGGCTCCCACTCGAAAAACTATCGTCTCCGGCATACTGCTGTCTTGCGCAGACCATCGCTGCTGCATCTCCGCACCTGCTGCTACTTACACAGCCGCAGGCGTTGCTCTGCGGGATACCGACGCTGCTGTCGCTGCGTCGTCGCACCCGCCGCTGCCCGTTCGCCGCTGCTGCCTGTGTGACGACGTCGCCGCAGTAGCTGCTGCGTCGTCTTCGTCAACACTGCTGCAGATTCTTGGAACAGATCGCAGCCGTCGCAGTTTTCCTCCACTGCGCTCGCGGTGATGCAATTTTTCAATTGCCAACACCAATTCTCAAAACGAATCGAACGTAAGCCTTTCTTTAATCAAAAAGATGATTACCAAGAAAGCATCACACGTAATTGTGAACAAACAAATATTATGTATAAAATATTCACATATTGATATCATATATAATTGATACCAAAACGCAACGCTCAATTCACGGTTCATAGTGTTCTTCGATATTATATACATATAACAGACACCGAAAACACATATGATCATGCATTCAGCAATTCACGTAACATGAAATTAATCCACATAATCAGAGCCAAAAATTGGCTCTGATACCAATTGCTGGGGTTTGGTGCCCCTTGCACAGCGGAAGACTTGTACAAAACAAATAAATCAGACACGGATCTATTTGACTGATTATGCGATTAATCAATTCACATGTTAAACATTTAATTGCATGCTAGAACGCAAATAATTCATGCTCATGAAAAGTAAATCCTAAAACATGAATTCTACGGTTTAGAGTTACCGATTTGATTCTCCAAAGAATCGACGATTGCTCGCGCCTTCTCCACGTGATGATCTTCGATACTAGATCACGGATCTTCTCTCTGGTTCCCGAACTGTATCTCGATATCAGGGTGGGCTGATCTTATCAAAATACTATGACTCGAATAAAGAAGACAGAAGAAATCCTTTTGGGAAAAGGAGTAGAAATCGAAATCTCCTTCAGCTGGGGAACGAAAATTTCGAAAATTTTATGTATGAAAATTGTGTTCATTCTGCCTCCTTTATTCTCCTATTTATATTAAGTTCCTTTTGGGCCCAGACAGGGATCTATGGAAGGTTTTGGATATGGGCTCGTCCAATTAGATTTTTACTAATTAAATTGAACCCACAATTTAATACAAGCTTATATTGGAATATTACGAGTAGCCACTACAGAAGTAATATTGAACTCTCCCCATCCAAATCCGAAATTACAAGTAATCCGGGTTTCCGTTATTTATTACTTATTTCCCGCGCTTAAAATATAAATGTCCATTAATTAATTAATGTCTGCTATGAACTTAATTAATTAATATCTTATTAATTCCAAGAGTGGACTTAGCAAGAAACATTTATTTATTATTCATAGAGTAATAAAACTCCAACTGACCAGTTTTCTGAATAATAAAACATTGTTCGAGCTCCTCTTGAGGACATTATCAAACGAGACTCATCTCGCGCACGTTTCAACATAATAGCAATCCTAGCACCGCTAGATATTAATCACCACTACCCAATATATCAGGATTATTGGGTTGCGAAAAACCCGCACCATTTGATAAGTCAAAGTAGTGCATAATCAATACCGTATGCTCAATACTAACATATGTAGATTAAGAAATAATATTTTATCAAGACCTAGTCTTTCAGTAGATAGCATAAAGACACGTCTTGCTGTTAGATCCGTTCAGTGCTATACCACACCAATGTCATCTTATTTCAGTAAAGCTTAGAAATATGCGGACTGACATTGCAACCTTTCACGATAGGTAGCCAAAGCCTATCTAGGTTGTGAAATTCTTTTTTTTCTTTTGCAAAGCATTGCATTGATCTGACCGTGTTACCTTAAAGTGGACGACGCCCACAACCGGTCTAATAAGCAAAAGACTTAGACTTTGTTTACTTCTTATACATTTAAATGTTTGTAAAACATCTTATAAATGCACAAGCGAACACAATGTAATAATAATAGTGATTCTATTCGTGCGAGACTGCTCGAATAATACTGAATCGGGTTAAAAGTGGATTATAGAGTTTTACGTATACAAGCAAGATTCTATTCGAGCGAAACTTGCTCGAAACATGCTTTTCAGTATACCAAACCTAACATTATCTAGCCAAAACTCACATTTACTCAACTTTACATACAATTGTTTATCTTGTAGAACTTGTAACACTGATTGCAAGTGATTAACATGATCCTCCTTACTTCGTGAGTAAACCAATATATCATCGATAAAAACAATCATAAACTGATCCAAAAAGGGTTGAAATACTTTGTTCATCAGTGCCATAAAAGCCGCAGGTGCGTTTGTTAGTCCGAAAGGCATCACCAAAAATTCATAATGGCCATATCGTGTCCGAAAAGCTGTCTTTGGAATATCCTCTTTAGCTATCTTCAACTGATGGTATCCTGATCGAAGATCTATCTTTGAAAACACTTGTGCACCCTGGAGTTGATCAAATAAATCTTCAATTCTCGGCAATGGATATTTATTCTTCACTGTCACCTAATTCAAATTTCGATATTCTATACAAAGTTGCAATGTTCCATCATTCTTCTTCACAAACAATATTGGTGCTTCCCAAGGTGAAACATTGGGCCGTACAAATCCCTTATCTAACAATTCTTGCAACTGTTTCTTCAATTCTTGCAACTCCAATAAAGACATCCGATAAGGAGGAATCGAAATAGATGCAGTACCAGGTAGTAACTCAATAGTAAACTCTGTCTCTCGATCGGTGGCAACCCAGGTAAATCTTCAGGAAAAACATCAGGAAAATCTTTAACAACAGGAATTTCTTTCACATTATCAAGAACTGTAGCACACTATATAACATGAGCAAAGTATGCCTCACATCCACCTCGTATTAATCGAAAAGCCGATGAAGCTGAAATAAGACAAGTTGGAACGATTTGCCGATTGCCGTAGAATATCACTTGATCCCGTCCTGGAGATTCTATCACCACTTCTTTAGCATAACAGTCAACCTGAGACCGGTGGCGCGACAACCAATTCATACCTTGTATAACATCAAACACATGTATAAACAAGGGAATCAAATCTGCTGACAGTTCTACTGAATTTATTGATACCACACAATCTCGATAAACCGTGTATACTGAAACAACTTCACCCAATGGTGTGTGTACACACACCTAGGCTATGCTGTAGAGGTTTGGGTTCTTTATGCAGATGTGATGCAATGACAGGTGCTATAAATGAATGAGTTGATCCTGGATCTATCAATGTATATATCATAGTTTCATTTAAGTAAAGTGTACCAGTGATGACCTCGGGTGCTTTAGATGCCTCATCTTGAGTTATGGCAAACACACGAGCATGTCCCTGGGGTGTAGACCCTTGTGCCTCTGACTACCCTCGTCCTCTACCAATAGAAGCACTTATAGCTTGTCCTCTTCCACGGCCTTGACTAAAGCCTGTACTTGATGCTGCTGGTCGCACATTTTTTACTGTTTGTTCTGTCATTGCTCTGCTACTTGGTATCCTGTCCGATCAAAATGGGCATTCCCTATAGTAATGTCCTAGTTGTCTGCAATGATAGCAACCCCCTGTGTTGTCGTCCACAATACAGGCATAAAGGTCGTGCATATGTTTCCATACCAGATCCTCTTCCCAACTTAGGATTAAGGGATAGTGCATGTCCATCTCTAGGGGCAGGTAAACCCCCTCTACTAAAGCTAGATGCTGAAGAAAAGGAACCTTGTCGTCTTGGAAATCTAGAACTCGACTCACCAGTATACTATACTGGGGTGGTCATCTCTTCTGTCTCTGAAGATAAACATGTCTTTCTTTTACCAGTCTCTCAGCTCGAATAGCCGATGTACGTAAATCACTATAAGTGTGAAGATCTGAAGGTGTAATCTTACTTCTTATCTCGTATATCAGTCCAACTTCAAAATGTCTGCACTTATCCTGTTCTGTAGGCAATAATGCAGATGCATATCGAGAAAGCTGAGTAAACTTCACTTCATAGTCAGCAATAAACATAGCTCCCTACTTAAGGGACAAAAACTCTTTCTGCTTCTCATCACGATAAACTCTTGGCATATATTTGTCTCTGAATTCTCTAAGAAAGTCATCCCAACTAAGTACTGGAGGTTGTATCATACCATGTGGGACTGTCTCCCACCAATTATAAGCATCACCATGAAGAAGAGACACTGCATAATCAAAACGTTCTTCTAGAATACAACCCATCTGATTATACACACGCTCTGTCCAGCCATATCTTAGTCTCATCTGGATCAATGGTCCCATAAAAGTCAACTGCTCTCATTTTCCGGAGTTCTTTAAAGTTTCTACCTCTTTGCCTCATCATTGGCCCTTGTACTTCTTGTTCAACTAGTCTAGGTATAGGTTGGTTATGCCCAGATGATGCAGCATGTATATGAGATGCTTCTACAGTTAATGAACGATGCAGGGCGGCTGACCCTTCTCTCCTCGGTGACACATGTTCATGAATATCCATGTTCCTGATACTTCAAATGCAATGCAACTTATAACCAATATGTATCATATGCTATGCATGAATCTTATGTCCCAGCGGGATTCTATCCCCGCTCTGATACCACCTAAACTGTCACACCCAACCCCCTATGACGTATGCACATAGTATAAATAAATTCAAAATTTAAAATAAATAATCCACACGTTAAGTAAATAAAACAGACATATTATATATTATCAAAAACCAACATTTATCAAGTACATATTTCAAAGCATTCTAAACCGTAGTGGGACTCTCTCACCACTCTATATACTACACAATAAATCTACATGCAAAAATGATGAGGAGGAGAAGGTTGCTAAAACGCATCAGCCGCCGAACCTGATAACACGTGCAGTATATACGACCCACGTCAACCAAAAACTTCACTGATATCTTATTCCTGAAAAATATTAGTGGTTTATTATATAAATCTTACCGTTAATTCCACAGCTCAAAAATCAAACATATTCTTTAACCAATATATATATACTCTCTCCGTCCCGGAGTATTAGACTCACTTCTTTTGGGCACATGATTTAAGGAATTGGTATTTAAATAGTTAAAGTGGAGAGAGTAAAGTATGAGAGAGGGAAAAAGTAGGGGAGAGAAGAGAGAAAAAAGTAGGTGGAGAATAAAATAAGATAGATGTTTTTTGCTAAAAAAGGAAATGAGTCTAATATGTTGGGACATCCCAAAAGGGAAAGTTGGTCTAATACCTTGGGACGGAGGGAGTAACAATTATCAACAAATATTAAAAATAATTCCATATACATATGCACATGCCACTTTGTTCGGTTTATTATTCTGTGATAGCTCAAGCCTGGTATCTGCCCGGGATTTCTAATATGCCAATATGATTTGACCCGAGGTCCCACTATGATTTGACCCGTAGGTCCCACTGTGAGTTGACCCCTAGGTCCCAATATGATTAACCCGAAGATGACTATGATTGACCTGGTATCTGTTCGGTTTATACACGTGCATGTGTTTTGACGTGCCTGTGTTTTGGCCAATACTTCTCTTCTACTGGGACTTGTTGTGCACGCTTATGCTGAGGAGGAAGATACTTCATACCGCCTCCGTCCGAAAAATGTTGTCCATATTTTACTCGGTGCAAGTTTTAAGAAATGTGAAGAAAAGTAATGGAAAAAAGTTAGTCGAATGTAGATTCTACATTTATATATTACTCCCTGAGTCCCAAGATAAGTGAAACACTTCTTTTGGGCACGAGATTTAAGGAATTGATATTTAAAGAATTAAAGTAGAGAGACTAAAGTAGAGTATGAGAAAGAGAAATAGAGAAGTAAAGGGAGAATAAAACAGGTGGAGAATTAAGTAAGAAATAAGAATTTTTTACTAAAAAAGGAAATGACTAACTTATAATGGGACATCCCGAAAAAGAATATGACTCGCTTATAGGAATGGAGGAAATACTAGTTTTATACACCCTCCGACCCAACTAGATTTAGTCGTATTCCTTTTTTAAATTTCCCACCTAAGTCTATTCCCACAAGTTGCACACATGATGCTCCTAATAGCGTTGTATTCACGCTGAAATAAAACAAAATTCATTTTACTTTCTGACTTATCTCCTCAAACCTTAAATATGTAACCAAAAAATTAAAACTTTCTTGGAGTATATATAGTTATTTCCAAAATCTTTGCAGCCATCGGATGAAAAATCTAATGATTCTAATCCAGCCGTCCATTCATTCCGGCAGAACACAAAATTAAAGCAAAAAAATAAAACGCCCCTTTCTCCATTTATCACTTGCCTCGCGGACTATTCCATAGCTGTAGTCCCATTAAAGATTGCGAAACCTCTTTGTTTCTCTTCTCGGATTAAAGGAGGAATTTTAGGGCTCAGATTGCAAAATGTCCGGTGGAATTGCGCGCGGGCGGCTGACGGAGGAGCGAAAGTCATGGCGGAAGAATCATCCACATGTCGGTGCACTTCTCTTCTTTAAGTTTCGATTGCAGTTTGCATTTGTTGTTTATGGAGTGATTTTAAGTATGAATTTATTGTTGATTTTCGTTTTGGGTTTAGGGTTTTGTGGCTAAGCCGGAGACTCTGCCTGAGGGTACAGTGAATTTGATGGCGTGGCACTGCACGATTCCTGGTAAGGCCGGGGTAAGTATATCAATCAATCAACTATTTTTGTTTGTTCATCGTTGTTTTGATTTGGAATTAAGCCCCTGATTTGGAGTTGAATAATGTGGATTTGACATAGGAGTTAAGCCCCTTGATTGGGTTGAAGTGAATAATGTGGAGTTAAAATTGTAAATATTGAGATTGCGTCTACTTTTCGTTTATCAGCTTACTAATTTTGTGGAAGTTGTTTTGAACTGTGTGAAGTTAATGTTAGTCAGCCATGGTAGTTTTCCCTAAAATACCAAACCATGGAGTAGAGAGACGAGAGAGACGAATGCAATCTGCAGTGTTCTGATTGTATTTCAGTTTCTCTGGCTTTATTTTTTGTTAAAGAAATATGCGTTTTAATAGAGTGTGAAGAATTATGTTGATATCATGTAGCCTTAGTTTATAATTTTGTGATACTTTTGCCCCTTATTATAACCATGTGGATGGACCTCATTATATTTTATTCTTTTAGATGAATAAAAATATTGCTATGTATTTTAACTATTTTCGTATTGTTTCATTTGAATATTACTATCATCATAATGTTCTTCACTTGCTGTTGTTTGAGATTCAAGTGTTTTCTGAATTTTAGTTGACAGAGTTTATATTGTATGTGATGCATGAGTTTCCACTTTAGTCTTTTGTTCGGTTGGGATTCCAGCCAAACTTAGTTGGACAACTTGGGTTATAACTGTAGTAGACTGGAGATCTGATGGAATGCATGTACTTCAACTTTTGAAGTGGCTTCAGTTTGGATTTCTTTCTGTTTCTTTGTTCTCTTTTTTAGTTTTATTAAATTGTTCCATGTTGATTTTCTATAGCTGTATACATATAATTGATGTATGGCAATGCTTGTAACGGGTAGCTCATGAACAGATGAATGAGTTATACTGAGTGTGTTGTTTACTTATGTTTTTAATACTAAATATTTGATCACGGGTGCATTGCAGACCGACTGGGAGGGTGGTTATTACCCACTCACAATGCAGTTTAGTGAAGATTATCCAAGCAAGCCGCCGAAGTGTAAATTCCCACAAGGCTTTTTCCATCCTAATGTGTACCCATCTGGAACTGTTTGCCTCTCAATTCTAAATGAAGATAGTGTGAGTGTAGCTGCTTCTTCTATATCCGTTGTCTTACTGCTCTGTTAATTCTTATGGTGATTATTATTATTTTTCTATCTATTTCAAATATCATTAGGGTTGGCGCCCAGCTATCACGGTGAAGCAAATTTTGGTTGGTATCCAAGATTTGTTGGATACGCCTAATCCACAGGATCCAGCTCAAACTGAGGGATACCATATGTTCATCCAGGTTATACAAATTCTCTGTGATTTTGAAATTGTTGCCGTGCTCTTTCTGTACAGATTTATTGCAACAGTTACCCAAATTTATTACCACTTGCTATATAAGTCATTTCTCCTCTTGGGTGTAAGGTGCGCATGAGATATAAGACAAACATAATTCTTGATGTTTTTCTTAAGAATACTGCATGTATATTTCATTCTGATACTCTTCATGTATATGGCCTAGTTCTTTAGTTTAATTCCAAAGTCATCATTCTTCAATAGGTCATGGGTGAAAATAATTTCTGTGCCAGTGTGTTTTCATTTGACATGGGTTCATATTCTTTCATGAGCCCTAGAGAGCTGGGAGTGAAAAAAGCTCCATGTTAACTTGTACCGAACTGTTGTATATCCTGCAGGATCCAATTGAATACAAGAAAAGGGTTCGGCAACAGGCGAAGCTGTATCCTCCTCTTGTCTGAATATGTCTTTGTGCTGGTTATTCCTTAGTTTTGAGGCAAACGTGTTGCTAGAATTTGTATTTATCGAAAGAAGGTTATCACGTACCCCAGTGATTGGCAAGGCAATTTTGCCTGTTGGTACGGTGTTTGGATGTGCTTCTAGTTACTGAACCTGCATAATGCATAGAAACCTCTTGATTGTGATGAGGAGATTGTATTTGGTTGATGTCGAATGTGGTAATATAAGATCACCTTTCCTTTGCTCCACTTTGAGGGATGCGATATTTTTTCATACATTCAAGAATGTTGTTTTTGGCACTTTGGCAGCGACCTTGCTTTGATGTCTTCCATCAAGTACAAATCATCAACCCCTGTCCCTCGTTATATTTTCTTAGAGAGGTTTAGTATTTAGAAATGGTAACATGTTGGATTTAGTATTTTTCTGAATATTTTTGACTTTTTCTAATTTCGATCTCTTTATTCTAAAGTATGGTTCGAATTTTTATATTATGGTGATTTTTTTGTCAGAACTTAGAAATACTGCAATTATGCTGTGTATTTATCTTCTAGTATATCTTTTTGTTGTTCAGAGTATCACAATTGCCATAATTTGATCAACTTTATAAAGTTTTCTGTTTTTTTTTTTTAATTTAAAAAACATTCTAGATTATTTGTAATATATCATTGATTTTTATGTTTTTGAAGAGTCCTTGATGTGGTATCCTTTTATGATTTTGGTCAAGAATATTAATTTTTGGATTTTGAATCTCGAATAGTGTACTAGAAATATCTTTTTAATGGCAGTGTCATTTAAAATTGACAATCTAATTTTTTAAAGTATATTTTTCAAGTGGTGTGAGCCAGTTGATGAAGACAATGTCATGGTTTCATAAACGTCACTACCCGGATCTGCATGTGAGTCTTGGTTTGATTCTATCATCAATCAAGGAGAATAACTGGACAATAGAGAAATTAGTGAGTATTGTAATGTATGGTGTTTGTTTCTTTGTTATTGTACTAATTCTTTGTATGTTGAAGCTTAAGTAATGCAATGAAAGGAAATTTAAAACAGTGAATCAATCTTTGTTTGTTGAAACTCAAGTAATTCTTTGTTATTGTACTAATTCTTTGCTTCTTTATTATTATACTCCATCTGTTCCATAGTAATAGAAGCGTTTCTTTTCGGTACGGAGATTAAAAAAAATTGTGTTAGGTGAGTAAGTAAAAAGAGAGTAAAATGGAAAATATAAAAGGTAGAGGGATGAAGAGAGAATAAAGCAAGAGAGAGTAAAGTAAGTGTGGAAAAATATGTTGATTTTTACTAAGGAAATGACTCTATTACTATGGAACGGAGGGAGTAGTGCAAAATCAAACGTTATTCATCATGAAGTACTACAAATCTTTGTTAAATTTTCGCTTTTGTGACGTCGCAATGAGTTTATTTTTGCTAAGTGTTTGAGAAATAAGAAGAGTGAGAGACGTGAGAGAGGATTGAGTTTTTATTTTATTTTATATTTATTTATTTATTTTAAAATTTTTTATGTTCTTTTATTTATTAATCTAATTTCTATTTAAAAATATTAAGGAAAAAATTTAGTTAATGTTTAAGTTGCTAAATAATCTTGCGATAATAATCTAATCCATTCAAAAGTTAGTTAATAGTGTTGACAGTCTATTTTAGACTGCACCGTAAAAAAAGGTCCATTTCTAGATCCTTTTTATTTATTCGGGATTCAAAAATCCAGAAGTTAATGTTTTATACCAAAATTATTAAATAATCATATAATTAGAACCAAAAATGGATTTTAGTCTGTTATAAAACATGATAACTTAAGTGGGTTAAATTCACTTATATTATTAAATAAACAATGAATATAAATGAAACTAAGAAAAGTTATATGTGGCTAAAGTTTGTCTATAAGCTAAGCCTAATTTCATACTCCAACTGCTCCCCAACAGATGTCCCATATTTGAATGGAGCGGACTTTGAGAAATTGTTTAACTTTTGAAGAAAAATAGATGGAGAAAGTTAGTACTCTCTCCGTCCCATTGAATATGACTCACTTTCCTTTTTAGTTTGTCCCAACCAACTAAGATGACCCATTACTTAAAATGGAAACACATTTATCTCTACTTTATTCCCTCTCTCTTACTTTACTCTCTCCTCTCAACACACAAAATAAATTTGCATAAAATCTCGTGCCGCCCAAGAAAGGGGTCATCTTCCTTGGGACGGAGGGAGTAACATATAAGCCTAATTTTATATATTAGTTTTAGAATAATTGAGAGTAAAATGAATTAGTAGAATGTGGAGTTTTTTACTGAAAATAGTACTCTCTCCCTCTGCTGTTAGGAGTCCGGGTTCACTTTTACTATATATAGTTGGTTAACCTAACTTTTCATTAACTCATTCTCCTCACATTTTATTATAAAACTAATATATAAAAAATGGGTCTCACATTCCACTATCTTTTTCCACCTACTTTTCTTTATACTCCCTCCGCCCCATAAAGATTGTCCCATTTTTTCATTTTCGTCCGTCCTTCAAAGATTATTCCATTTCACTTTTTACCATTTTTTTATAGTGGACCTTATATTCCACTAACTCATTCCTACTCACATTTTATTATAAACCAATATATAAAAGTATGACCCACATTCCACTTCAACTCACTTTGCATTACATTTCTTAAAATTTGTGCATAGGCAAAGTGAGACAATATTTGTGGGACGGAGGGAGTATTTATTAAACCCTTGCCAAACTCAAATGGGACTTCTAATGGCGTACGGACTCCCTCTGTCACATTTGATTTTCGACACAAGATTTTATGTAATGTTGTTTTGTGAGTTGATACGGGAGAGAAAAGTAAGAGAGGGAGAAACATAGAGATGATTTTGTTTCTATTTTAGAAATGGTTTCTATTTTTAAGGGGATAATTAAAAAAGAAAATGTTTCATTTTTAATGGAACAAATGAAGTACTAAAAGTAAAATAAGAAATTTATTTAGTACCATCCAAATAAAAAAATATAAAACATTAAAATTCATGCCAACTCTAAATGATATATTTCTATGAAAGGGGGGAGTATTAATTTGTGTGGGCCATAGGGTATTACTAAAAGTTGTTTATTTTAGTAAATGATAAATTGATACTACTCAACGTAAAAAGGTATAGGGTGATAAGAAAATATGAATTTTTCAATACTTGAAAATATTGTATATTAATCATGTATAAACTTTAAAAGAATATTTAAGTTCTCGTTATTTATACGTGTATAAAAGAAGAGTTTCAGAAAAAATAACAATAAACATAAAATATAAAAATATACACATAAATGTAGGTAATAAAGATGGATAATAAAGTTGTAAAAGTAAAAGACCTTGGAAAAGAGAAAGTGAAAGGTTGAGATCAGGGAGAGTTGATACATGATCGGAGAAGACAGTGCCTTAAGACTAACAGAAGAGGCCACAATGATCATTTACCTAGAATGGGAAGAAATGTCAATTGAACAAAATAGAGTATAGTCCTAGGGATTGGGGCAGACTACCCTATAAATAGAAGATCAATATTGAAGAAAAAAAGAAACATCTTGGAGATTAGCTCCTTCCACTCTTAAAGCTCGCTCTTTACTCTGGTTTTCATTTGAAGCCTTCGGCCACCTGCCGGAGGGGGAGTTCTCTGTTCCGTTACAGCTAATTTACCACAGTAATTTAAGAATTTATCAGTTTCATTGCTCCGAGGAGCATCAAACAAACTTTACTTGCTTTCTTTTAAGTTTTCGTACTTGTTTTACCTTGCATTCAATGTTGATCCTAGTTAAACACTTGTTGGAAACATCTTTGTTTGAATTTCGTGAATGCAATGGAATTCTTTTGGTTTATTTCGAGTTTCATCGATTTCTCTCTGTCTAGTTAGATAGATGATGCACTATTTATTAGCACTAAAAATATCTGCAAGTTTACAAGGTATATCTAGTATAGCTAAAGGTCGGTACCGGGATATCAAATACATGGAATAAGATTGCAACCGACTATCATATACTAAGCGTCATATACTATCTAGAGACACGAGTTTTTGGTTTTGGTTTTATAAACTAGACAAAAATAAATAAACAAGTATAAAAACAAAATAAAAAGCAGACTAAAGAATGTAGAGTTTTAAGATCCAACTATTACGACCTAGTGATGATTAATCTCACAGAACCTTTACCTTTATGTGTCTATAGAATTATTAGGAAAATCACGATTCTAGGATAAGCCCTCTCTCGGGTGCACCTATCCAGTAGATTAGACTCTAACTATTAAAGTCTTCTTCCAATAGATTAGATTCTAACTCCTTAAGTTCCTAAGACTCAAGTCCTCACAAAGGGTCCCCTCTCTTGAGTGCGGATAAACCTATGTGTTGTCCTCGTTTCTTTTCCCACGTAAAACTAGCTATCTCTCGATTAATCTAGTTAAATGAACTTGTTCTAGTTCTAAAGTTGGCCAGACAAAAGAACAATAAAAGCACAAGAACAAGCAAAACAATCACAAGAGCTAGAAAAATATTCAATTCAATAAATCAAAACATTTTCATAATAGTCTTCACCAAAAAAACCTACAAATAATGTCTAACTACTCATAGACAAGTAGTAAAAACAATAAAAGTACGAGACATGAAAGAAATTGATAAAACCCAAGGTTGAATCTTCAATCTTCAGTCTTCTCTTGCCTGGATCTGCAGAGCTCCGCTCCAATGGAAGATGGATGAATTATTTGTGGAATATGGAGTAGAAGAATGTGTAGAGCGAGAGAGGGATTGGAGGCTCAGAGATAAAGATTATGAATTAGGTTAAGAGGTATTTATAGGATGAAAAAAGGTTTATTTTTGATAATTTTCGTGGCCTTCAAGAAATGGGAGAGATTTGGGCAATTTATTTTCTTCCTTGTATTTCTGCCAGCTTTAACTGCACTACGCAATGTCCGTAGAATATCATAAATTTCTCCACGAAACTCCGATTGAGTTGTGCGAGGTATCCATGCAATGCTATTTTAAGGACGAAGAGAATGGTATGAAATAATCATTGATTGGACTTCAAAAGCACTGGGAAAACAGGCTTGAACTGAGGTTGTTATATCTTGGCCTTTTTTCCATCTTTTTCTGTCTTTTTCTATCATTTATCCATAAACACGCCAAAAATATCAAATGTATAACATATGCAATTTAAGAACATAATTTGCATGATTAACATTTAAAACAAACCAAATCTAGTTCTTTAAAATATGCAAAATTCGAGTTTGTCAATAGATCTAGAGTTTTTACGTGGATTTTGGTTGTTTGCATGTTTGAATCTGTCTAGTTAGTTAAATCTAGTGATTTCTTAGAGTGTCCACAATAAGGTCGAACAGTCACGCGGTCTCAGTGGCTCACAATAGGCCGCCGCGGAACCGCTGCCACTGCCCCGTCCTCGCCGCCTCCCCGGCGCTCTCTCCACGCGGCGGCTGCCGCGGCGATGGTATTGTGGACACGGTATATTATATTATATTATGTTTTAGATTATAAAATTAGTAAATTAGTATGAAAAGATGATTTAATTAATTAGATGAAATTAATTGGTTTGTGCATATATATACAAGTATGCATGTGCATGTGTAATAATGTGTGTGTATGCATGGAATGATAGGAAGAAATATGTCCATGGAAAAATATAGTACTATTATTCTAAATAAGTACTATTATAAAATTTTACACTAATTTTAATCTAAAAATTATATTTTAACTTTCAATTTTTTCTCGAACTATTCAATCACCTTGGTCATAACAAAATAGGAGGTGTTTGTTGAAACCGGCTTTGTCGAATCTTTCCTAGGCATAATCCAAGTTTCCAGATTGTACAGATCTCATCCTATTATATATGCATATAAATGAATGCTGCTTGAGCTCTTCGATTCATTTCCGACAAATTTGAAGATAGACCAAAAATTGAAAGTGTGAAAAGAGAGTGTGAGAGGTGTGGAAAATGAGAAGGAAATATCGATATTTATAAAGAAATAAAATTTATTACATTAATAAAAAACAAAAAAAGGAATTTGATCATGCGGCCACCGGCAAGTTGCTATGCAGCTGCGAGAACCGCCCGGTGGCCAGGTATTCAGCCCCAAGTTACAAACACACCAATATTATACTTATAAATTTTAACATGAAAATATTAATCTTTTTTATATAAAATTATAATATTAAAATTTATAAGTATAATATTGGTGTGTTTGTAACAACATCACCTGCTGTGGTTGATTGCACAGCAAGGGAACCAAACCCCCGAACGGGGCTGCATTGTGAACACGATGCATTGATTAAAAGCATTTAAACGTTTATTATGTAGAACTACTTGACAACTATTAAATTATAAAGAGAATATTATAATTATACATAAGATATACTTCCTCCGTCCCATAAAAAAGGTCTCACTTCCTTTTTTAGTTTGTCTCATTAAAAATATCACATTTCTTTTAGAAAAAGTTCTCACTCATAATTATATAAATATTATATTTTCTCATGCCGTCCCATTAGTGTGACATCTTTTATGAGACGGATGGAATAGACTACTAAGTATATGAACACAGAGAATTTTACACCTTAATGTTTTATGTATTTGATACCTAAATTAAAGCTTGAATAAACACGTGTTTTATTCTAGAGTTTCATCTTTTGCAGTTGCTGTAAATTGTAATAGTTTTTTCTTTGAGATTATCGTCTTACAAGAATATGCATTTTAGTTTTAGGTTGGCCACATGTTTTAATTCACAATTCAAAAAGTAAGAGAGTGATAGAGAGAAAATGACAATTAAAGTATTGTTAGTTGAGAATAAGTCACACTCTCAATAGAAGAGAAAATAATTTCTAAAATTGAAAAGTGCATATTCTCGTAAGACAGACTAAAAAGTAAAGAGTACATATTTTTATGGGACGGAGGGAGTAGTAGATGTGTGTTTGCAATTTTTTTTACTCCATTAAATACTCTCCATCCACTGTTTATACTCTCTCGCCATCAATGCACCAGGCATAATAGTTGTACTCCCTCTTGTGTCCCATTAGAAATGAAACATTTTTCTTTTTTGGATTGTCTCTATAAAAATGAAATGTTTCCTAAAATAGAAAAAATACTATATCTACTTTTTCTTTTCTCTTACTTTACTCTCTTGATTAACTCATAAAACAACACTGCATAAAATCATGTGCCGGAAACAAAATGTTGCATATCTATTAGGACGGAGGGAATATAAATTTAAAGAAATACTACAAGATACTAGTACGTGTAATATAGTACTTTCCTTTCATACTGATACAATTAATCAAATGAGATTTAATCGTTTTCTCTCAAAAATTCTTATGCAATCTTCCTAGGTTTCAACCAACTGATAGAAAATGCGAAAGATTCGATCAGAAATTGTATGATCTTCATGCTGCAGTTTCAGACTCTTCCAAGTAGAGTAAGCCTTGGTTAGATCAAGCCAGACAAGTAGTAAAAAAAAGATGCCCCCGAACCCACCGGCTACTACACCAATAACTAGGCCAACTCTTTGTGTTTCCGCAGGATTTGTAATGACTATGGAAGCTCCATAACTCACTCCAATAGATGCCATCGACACCAGTGTTGCGTACCATATGACCACCACGAAAGTCTGAATTCTTTGGCGCGTTGATGGCGACAAGAAAGATGACCAAGACGGAGGAAATGAAAGCCGTGGTGTTAGCACGAGAGAAGAGTTTGTATAGTTCGGTATGAGAAGATGCCATCACTGCTTTGCCGGCTATGTGTGATGGTGTGTCGTCCTGCCACACGCCGCCTGGGGGGCTCACGCCCGCCTGGAAGGCCATCGCGGCTATCAACCCCACCACTACCATGGTCATGCCGGTTATCTCTTTGACTTTGGATTCATCTTGTTGCTTGATTGTGTTGTTTCCAATCAAATATTCCATCATCTGAGTAAGAATTAGGGTATTTAATTAATATAATATATTATATTTAAAATACTAATTTGATTACACTAATTATTCAATCCTTAATTTAGTTAACTAAAAAGAAAAATACGAGTTGCATGAAACCACCAGCTTAAATTCTGAAAGTTCTAGCCAACTACTACTTGTCTATTGTAGTTGAGTCGCAAATTTTTGGATATTATACTGTAGTTCAACCATTTTTTTAAAAATAAAGAGCAAACAAACATACCCTTTACTTTTAAAAATGGATAATCAACTGATAAGGAATCGTAGTCACCAAATTCAACAAAAATTAAACTTATTAGCTCGAGACTAATGTTTTCTATAATTTTACCCTTTACTATTTCAAAAGAATTCAACATCTTTATATTAATGGAGTATTTTTTTTGGATGGTCAAATTAATATAAATTCAAAGGTCATGCCACGGTGAACTCAATTCTAGAACCTTTAGTTTCGAGCATTACCACTCTACCGCTTGACAAACTCACACATACAATATAATCTACATTTATCCTATATTGTAGTAGTATCTCACTATAATTATGTCTAACAAACTGAATGACACATATGTGGAGTGATTGTCGTTGCAACTCAAGTCGAATGTATATATAATATGACTAAAAATAAAAATTTGGGTAGCTAAATTATGGAACTAAAACCATGAACACAAACAAAAGAGATGGTACTTACTTCAACTTGAGTGCTTCTAACAGCCAAATCATAGAGTGTCTCCCCATCATCATCCTTCACAGACAAAAGATGGCCCAATCTCTCCACCAAAAACCTCAACGTCTGAATCTGACCATGTTTTGCGCACAAGTGCAACACGGTCTGACCGCGATGCAGTCTCTCCCTAGCAGGAGACAAGCCATGTTCAAGCAGAACCTCCAAAATCCCAACATGCCCTCTCATGGCTGCAATATGAACTGGATTCATGCCTTGATCGTCGAGCCACCAGAGCATCTCAGGGGCTACAGATAACAGTTTTTTGGCAATCTCAACGTGCCCTTCTGCAGCTGCAATGTGAAGAGATGATGACTTTTTGGAGTCGATATCTCGAGCTAGCTCTGAGTTTATCCTCAACAACTCTTCCACGATGCCTACTTGCCCCGCCAGTGTTGCTATATGAAGGAGATTTCTTGAACGAGCGAATGAAACTTGATCAACAAGAAATGGATCTTGTTGCACAAGTATTTGAATAATTGCTACATCTCCCCTTGTTGCAGCATCATATAGTTTCTTTTCCGGTGGCGTCTCCATTTTCGCCTCTTTTATTTTTTACATATAAGCTTGTGATTTCCTAACTCTGATGTATATATAGGACATGCTTTATTAAAGCACTTAACTTGTACATTTCCACTACAAAGTTCATACTCTTCATTAGGGAATTTGCACAATTATTGGACAAAAGCAAAAGAGAAAAATCAAAAAGGAAAAGAAAAAGAAAAGAGATTCTTTGAGTGAATACTTAGGTTATTGTGCACCACTTGAAGTATAATGATAGAGAGAGTGCTTGGTTCAATTGTTTCTCAAACTAAATAATCTCTTAAATAGATGATGAAAGCATTCAGAAAAGAGACTTAAAGGGGTTGTGGCTAGTTCAAGCGGTGATGTTCCTGGTAAGATATGTACTACACTTTATCTCTTTCCTAAAGCCTTCATTTACTTTGATGGATGAGAATGGATAGGACTGAATGATTACTAGAAATTTTCTGTTTCCCTTTCTATAGATAGAGATTGGAAGGATAATTAAAATCCTTAATTGTATTGGTTTGAGTCAAATGATAGATAAGTATCCTTAATACTTTCAAAATGCACAAATCACATGCTCCCTATGTCCACCATTTAAAGAGCATTTTGTAATTTTGAAATGTCCAGAATTTATTGAACTATTTACTTTATTCCACTTTTAGTATACACTTCACATTACACTAATTTTTTACACACACAATCCATTTTTTCCACTCACAATCCAATATAAAACTAATACTTTAAATGAGTTTCATATTCCACTCACTTTCTCACTTGACTTTTCTTCACAAAGTCAAATAATTTCTTAAAACCCGTGTCGAGTCAAAAGAGCTCTAAATAGTGGACGAAGGGGGTAATATTTTTTAGTTTTATAAGGGTGTAGGGTTTACTACGCCATCTATCTACCAAATTACAAACCCTCCAAAATAAACAAGCCCAAAATTTATTCTCCTATTTGACATTCACTCCTAGCTTAATGGACTGGAAAAATGGCCCATTGAGCATAATGCATTCTTGAACAAATTTAGACCGGGTTATTTAATTTGTGTGATATACATCATGAGCTAACTGAAGTGATGTGAGTAGATGTTTGCAACCTAACATTATTTTATTATCTGACCATATATATATACATAAGGTTGTGTACAATTTGATTAATTACATAAGATTCAGTCTTGTAAATGATGTTTGATTGGCTAGATAGGGCACGATAATTAAACTTATGACAGTGCCACATAAGATTCGTTTGACCTCTGTGTCTTGGTCTTTCCTGTGCAAAATTTTATCCTGAGAAGCCGGACTATTCAATTTTGTGCCAAATTAATCTTATGTAACTGAACACTCTTAAGAGTTCACATTGCAATATGGAAGGATTAATGAACCATTCTCTATGGTCTTGTTATAATATACTACTTTATTCATTGTAGTTGAATCGGATTTTTTAAACAGTTGAGTTGTAATTATAATACTGTATCACAGTATTCCCAGTCCATTGTTTGATTATAAAGTATTAGGAGGTATACTGCCGGCTAAGTCATTGGATATCATTCTGATGAGTCAAATTTATCGAACTTTGGGTCAAGAAGAAGTATTCATGACTTAATTTTCTTCAACTACTCTTGACTTATGCCAAGATTAACAAATTCTTACTCCATCTGTTTCGTAGTCGTTGAGTCGTTTCATTTTCTACACTCGTTTTAGAAAAATACTCCCTCCGTCCCGGCTAAGATGACACATTGCTTAGCCGGCACAGGATTTTAGGAGTTATTGGTTAAAGTGTTTAATTGAAGAGAGAGAAGGTGGGTGTAAGTATTAAAGTAGAGAGGTAAAGAAAGATGAATATTTTAATAGGAGTGAGAAAAAGTGGTTGAGTGTATTAATTGGAGAGAGAAAGTTATCAAAAAAAAGAAATATGTCATCTTAGTTGGGACAAACTAAAAAAGAAAATGTGACATCTTAAGCGGGACGGGGGGAGTAATAATAAATAGTTAAAATGGAAATAGAGTAAAGTAATTGACAAAATAAGGTAAATAAGAATGCAGAAAAAGAAATGACTCAGCTAATACGGAACACAAGGAATACTCCTATGTAAGATATTTCTAAGATCCCTTAGAGAGAGGTCTTGTGGGTCAACATGACCATTATATTTCCACCCGAGTTGGTTACCGACTCTTTGCATAGGATTTGAGAGTAACATTACTGATAAGGACAGTGGAAGTTGTTACAGTTTAATTCTACTCCATTTTAGTTGGTAGGATGTCAGAAAAATAATGAAGTTAATCAGTTGTAAGATTTGCTCAGAGTTTTTGTCGATCTGGGCATTTACTAATAACACTGTTTGTTCTTAAATTCGCTCAGAAAAATGAAGGTGTGTTCATTGTCTCCACTATTTAAATCACGTGCAAGGTTTAGTTTTTCTTAGTATACAGAATTTGTCTTGCCGGCATCTGCGGGGGGAATAAAGATTATTGTCTACTTTTGCTAGAAATCTAATTCAAATCTTGTTTTTTTTTTTATTTAATTTGTGCACGAAGCCATAATGTTAATTTATTTTTTGAATTTATCATCATATTTTTGTCACTTATCATCACTTGGTGGCACTATCGGATAATATATGAGCTGTTCGACTATGATGTATCTTTAAAATATTTAGAATATGGAGTATACTTATTTAAATTTCATTGTGTGGTTGGATGTATTAAAAGTCTATTAAATTGCATTTTGTAACATATTTTTGTGCTGCAACTAGAAGGTCAACAACATGAATAACTATTCCAATATTAAAGAAATAGTTATATAATTTCATTTCGAATCATCTGTTAAAATAACCTCTATCCATTTATAGTAAAAAAATTTCTTTCTTTTGAGAATGTGAGATGAATTTTTTCACTAACATTTAAACGGTTAAATTCTCCAAATCATTGTCTCACATCGGTTTGGTGATGATCCTAGCTTCTCTATATAAGTGTAGATAACTCTTCCCCTTATGAGGCCTTTTAAGGGGTGAGTGGTCCATTTCTAATATGGTATCAGAGCAGAGCTCAAGTCGATGATGATTTATCTCTTTATCTCTTCTCTTGCCTACCGACGTGATGGAAGTCTGATGTGTCATTCCGGCCCACACGTGAGGGAGCATGTTAAATTCTCCAAATCATTGTTCCACATCGGCTTGGTGATGATCCTAGCTTCTCTGTATAAGTGTGGATAACCCTCCTCTTATGAGGCCTTTTAAAGAGTGAGTGGTCCATTTCTAATATAAACTACTCTTTTTTCCATTTAATTATTTAGTTACATTAAAACTTACTTTGTCCAAAACTACGACTAGCTTTTTATGAATGAAGATAATAACACTGTTCATCCACGACGTCATAGTCATATTTTTTAATTTTAGATCATCTACCAATATTAGTTTTTATTTATTTATAGTAAAGTTTTCTGATTAGTGCAGTTACCCCAAAATCAGTCGCCAGAAATCAATTCAAAATTACTGCATGCCCTAGTTCAGCAACTACGGTGAGTTGAAATCTCCGATTCCCTGCGTCGCCGCAATCGGTTGGTACAAACAAATCCTAAACTAGATCACTGTGTAGAGAATATTTTGTTCTTCCTGATAATCAACCGCTGAATTCCTTTCTTGAGAAGATCACCCCTCAAATCTCAAACTCAATAAATCTCTAAATCAAGAACTCGATTAGAAAACTCCTTTAGAAAAGGTTATTTTGGTCTTCACGCTTTGGAGAAACCATCGTAGAGTGTCCACTATAGTTGGCCGGGCCAAGCCACAAAGTGTGGCAAGGCCACAAAATCGTGGCCGGACCCAAAACGCCCATGTTTTCCACTATAGTGGACATGCCCAAGCCATACAATCATTTATTTTTTCCATTTTGTTTATATTTTAATTTTACTACAATAAAAATTGTTAGACTATAATAATTAAATAAAATGCATAATTTAATAAAAACTAAATCGAAAACTAAACCTTCGTTGTATTATAGAACGGGGTAAAATTATACAACGAAAATTGTTTAAAACACTCAAACAAAAACTAAAAAAAACACCGCCATCGCCGACTACTCGGTGTCATCATCAGAATCCGCCGCTTCTTCTTCGCCTGTTGCATCGTCACCGCCAACGCCATCACCGTCACCACCACCACCACCGCTCTGAGGTCCCGTCGCCGCCACCGCCGTGTCCTCCCACCCCAACAACGTCCTCAGCCTCACTATAAGGTCGTAGTACATCCTCTTGGTAGACGGGTCGGTCGACTTCTCATACAAGGCCAGAGTGTCCTGGAGTTGCTTCACCATCTGCACCTCCAGGGTGTTGTTCAACGCCGCTCGGGCCGGTCCGGGGGCGGATGCAGATGGGCCCGCAGTAGAGTGTTGGGATGCAGCGGCGGAGGCGGATCTAGCGGCTCGGATTGCGGGCTTTTGACCCAGGGGCCGTGGACGCCGGGATAGTGACGAGGGGGGCTCCTCCATAACCTCGTCGTTGAGGTCGAAGGTCCTTGAACCGCCGCTACTACTGCTGTAATTGTCGGCCCTGCCCCGTCTTGTACGCCTCGGCCCAGAATTAGACTCGTTCTCGCAGATGGCTCTGAATTTTGGGGAGTTCCGCAGAACGAGGAATTCTGCCCAGTAGGTAAACTTCTTGCCCTCTTGCACATTGAACAACTGCATCGACAACGATTATACGTCGGCTTCGCTGCGGCCACTCTAGCATTGCGCATTTGGTTCTCGTATATACCAATGAACTTCCGGAGAGTTGTAGTGATCCTGCCGAACTTCTTCCGGATCTGGTCGGGTATACGGTCGACGCTCCCCGGCGGTTTGAATTCATTGTACACCACCAGGACTTTCCGCCAGAAGCATAAGTCGGTCTGATCCGTGCCAACTATGGCATCTATCGTCACCGTGTCCCATGACCTAGCAATAGCAACAGACTCATTGTCTGTGTACAGAAACCCTTGTCGACCACCACCGCCATCGCCTTCTCTGCGACCACCGCGGCCACCTTGCTGCCTGCCGCCGCCGTCGCCTTCTCCGCGACCACCGCGGCCGCCTTGCTGCCCGCCGCCACCTCGCGCGGATCCACCGCCTCGCCCGCCGCCGCCCCTTCGCCCGCCGGTGCCACCGTCACTTCGCCCGCCGCTTCTTCCACCGCCTCCTCTCCCCGTCTCTACACGACCGGGCGTCGGGGTCTCAGACGACCCCGACAATTGTTCCCATGTGAATCTATCAGATTCATCGAGCGGAGATTGACTGCTCTGGAATGGGTTGGATTGGAATTAGGACGAGAAGTTTATCGCGTCCATGTTGGGTCGGTATTCGCCCATCCCCGGTTGGGTACGACCCGCATATCTCTGCTGATAAGCCGGGGACTGACCCCGGTTTTGGGGTGTTTGTCGCCACGGCGCCGGCGATGGCGGACTCCACGTCTGGGATAGAGGACGGGTGGGACTTGATCTCCAGTGTTAGGGAGGTGGAAAGCTCCCCTGTCCCGAATCTCCATAGCCGGGATCATCTCCGCCTTGCATTTCACAAAAATTAAAATTGAAGGGAATAGGGTAAATTGTGTGTGAGAGTAGAGTAAAAATAAGAGTTGAATTTTAGGTATACAAAGAAATATTTTCAAAAATTAAAAAAAAATAATAAAAAATTAGAAATTAGGGGAGCCGCGGCCCGTGGCTGCTGCAATAGGAGCGTCGCGCCTCACACCCAAGTGTCGCCCCCCCCCCCCCCGGCACATCCGCCCATCCAAGTCACTATAGGGAGCCGCGGCCGGGCTACGGGAGAGCCACGATCCGCGGCTCTCCTATAGTGGATGCTTATAGCATTCAAAATAGAGAAAGCCCTCACACATCCCTCTAAAAAATTTCGTCCGTCATATCATTACAACCCTACCGTTTTCACTGCCCTCCCAAAAGCTCTTCAATTCAATTCAGTCTAATTTTTGGTATATATATCAAATATTATAAATATGACGGGCTATGAGTTGTATATATAGAGCAAAAATAAAAGATTAAATAAAAATGAAAAATCAGGGTGGTTCGCTGGTTGACTTGCAATACGCTGTGCCGTCCCACCACCATCTCGCTCTCGGGCATGCCCTTCATCTCAACGCTCTCAGGACGACCGCAATAGTAGCCTTCCCGACCACCGTCCCCCGCATGGCGATGGGAAGGTCCCTTATTGCTAATGCTCTTAACACCTCCAAATCTTATCACTTAATGAACGCATCGAATAAAATCCAGTTTTGTGTGTCATACCTATTCAATTCAACTCCAGTTATATTAATAGGACTTTCCTAAATGTGTAAGCTAACACATTTTAAGTGTAGGAAATATACAGACTGCACTGCAATGTTTCACGATAGGTAGTTAATGCATATCTTTAAATTGTGAAATAAGTACAATTTCTCTCTTATTAAGAACTGACTGTATTACTTTAATGTGAACACCCACATCCAGTCTATGTAAACAAAAAACTTTGACTTATTTTATTTTTTATACATTTAAATATTTATAACAACTAAGATAACACATTGTGGCAAAATAATTTATTTAATTTTTGAAATAAAAAAAAAAGCTTACAATATGTAAACACTCAAAAACGTTTTGTTGTATATAAAACTCTAACATAGATAACACTGGTGATATTATTTTTTTCAGGACGTTTGTGAAAGCGAAATAATTCATGAACGATTTGCAAAGTTCATTCTAAATAAAATAATTAATCGAAACTATATTTTAGGATAGGAGTACTTTTTTACCTTTTCTACGATTTCTAATTACAGAAATAAACATCTAAAATAAATTGTTCAGCTATAAAAGTACTCCCCCTGAGCTTATAGTTGAGACAAAATATTTCAGCACGGAGTAGAGAGAATAAAGTACTTACCATTATGGTAAAAGTGAAATGCGACTCTTATTTTGGAATGGACTGAAATGACAAAATATAACTTTTATTCTGGGATGGAGATAGTAAGAAAGAGTAAAGTAAGAGTGAGAAAAAGTGTTATTCCTCCGTCCCAACTAAGTTTAGTCGTATTCCTTTTTGGGACGTCCTGAAAAAGTTAAGTCATTTCATTTTTTGAAAAAAAACAAAACATCCTATCACTTTTACTTTATTTCATCATCTACATTACTCTCTCTTTTTCTCTCCTACTTTTTTTTTTTCTTTTTCCTATTTTATTTTACTTTCATTTAATCTATTCAACAATTTCTTAATCTCCTTTCCCAAAAATTTTATACCAACTCAGTTGGGACGGAGGAATTACTATATGTGGAAATGACTCAATTATGAGGAACTTTCCGAAATAGAAAAATGACTCAAATATGAAGGAACGGAGGGAGTTAACTAAGTTAGAATAATATAATAGTACTTCCTTCGTCCCATAAAAGATGTCTCACTTTCCTTTTTAATTTGCCCACTAAAGATGTCATATTTCCATTTTTGGCAAAATTTCACTCTCACATTAATATAATTTTCTTTGTCCACTTTACACACAAAACAAAACAATCTAAAATCTCGTGATGCCTTCTATATTTGTTGGACGGAGGGAGTATAAGATACGAATATTATTTAATAATTTTTTATGTGTGCCGACAAAAGATCATGCATTGCTAGGTGATCACGTGAACAAGAAAAATTAACTAGCCAGGTTATTTTATGTTATATTGAATGTACGGTTCATTGTGAACCGCCTAAAATTAACATTAAAGCGTGAAAACATAATATTTCACACATAACAAAACTATATATGGTGGCAACAGAGGAACAACAAATTGACTAAGTTCAAAAAGTGGAACAAATTAGGAAATCAACTTCCATTTTTAGTAGAACCTTATACGGGAATCTTCCAAGAACTACGAAAACGTCAATTCAAAGAGAATGACTAAGCAATCAACTAAGAGCATTCGCAGTGGGAGCCGATTACAAGAGCCGATGGATCAGCCCCCCAATCGGCACCCATGGGTCTTCATTGCGGAGGGAGGGCCGATTCTCCCTCTCCATTGCCTCCGCCTCCGCGCCGATATATCGGCCCAGCCGATAGCCAAGGGCTCCGCATCGGCCCTGCGATGGGCCTCCATTGCGGAGGCAGGGCCGATGTCGGAGCCGATTTTCCATTTTTTAAAAAATTTTATTACTTTCTATTAATTTTATTAATTTTAATTTTAATTTTTGAAGAAGAAGATGGGTCTTGACGAGGATGACGAGCCGGAACCCGATGATTGATTTGTGTTTGTTGTTTTTATCTATCTTTTTTTTTCGTAATATGTTTTTTTAATGAAGCATGTTTTTTAACGAAATATGTTTTTTAATGAAGTATGTATTTTTTAATGAAGTAGAAATAAAATCGGCTCTGAGATAAGTTTTGGGATGGGCTCTCTATTGCAGGGAGATAGGCTCTGAGATGGGCCTGCTAACGTGGCAGAAAAAAATAGAGATAGGCTCTTGAGATGGGTTCTGGAGAAGGGCCCTTATTGCTAATGCCCTAAGGGCATTTGAAATGTGCCCAAAATAACAAGTCCCAGACCTCATTTTTCGTATGCCATGTTAGTTTTTCTTATTTCAATCACAACAAGAAACAACTACATGAGCCGCCCCAGTTTCAGCCTCATTTCCCAACTTAATTCCACAATCTTGATTCAAAAAAAAAAAACTATTTTATAGTATTTTAAAATAGAAAATTGCATTAATTTAAATCAAAAAATAGGAAGTGTCTTGTTGTAACCGGCTTCGTCGAATCATCCCTCGGCATAATCCAAGTTACTGGATTGTATGAATCACACCCCATTGCGTATGCATATTGCACGAATGCTGCTTGAGCTCTTCGATTCATTTCCGACAAATTTTAAAAACCAAGTCCAAAATTAATAAGAAAAGAAAAAAAATAGATTTAGCAGAGAGACACACAAAGCATAAGCCACCAAAAGAGAGTTCCCAAGATCGAGGCACGAATCAAAAAGCAAGGTCAAGCACAAGTTCAGCTCTGCTTACCTTTCAGTTGTTTTCTTGAATTCTTTTGGCTTTCCAGCACCAAATAGGGCCTCTTGTTCCTTTATTGATTCTTAAGTTCTCTTTAAACTCTTAACGGATGTTTAGGACGTGTTCACTATGTAAGAATTGGGCAATTCTTGGCCCAATTGGAAGAATTATGATTGTTCACCTTTCACTAATTAATTGTTGGGGGCCTTATAATTGTGGTGGGGTCTGCACTATTCATGCCAATTGAGGAAGAATTGAAATCTTGCTAGGTAAGAATTGTTTGTGCATTGAAAAGTACATCAAGAAATGGACTTGGTTTTACACATTTGCCCCATTTTTCCACCTTTCCACTTGGAGGGATAAATTTGTCAATCCATAATTTTATTAGGTCAAAGTCTTTATTTTGGGTAATATTTGGACCAATTCTTGAAAATTTCTATGATATTAAATAATTGGAAAAAGAATTATATATGTGGCTAATTATAGCTCAATTCTTTTAATTCTACCAAATGTTAGAAATAGAAATCTCCCATAGTGAACCCGCTTAGGATTTAGTGATTTAAATTAGAGATTTAAGGGAGTGATAGATGTCTTTTTAGCTGCGTGCACAATAAGGAATATCAAGCTTCCTGGGTTAAGAGAATCCACTAGATCACAAGGTCTAGGAACTCGCGGAACGCTGAAAGATCTCAGTCGTTGGACACACAGAATATCACTTCAAAACCCTCAACTCGCGTATACTAGAATTAGTATAGGGAAGTAGGGATCGATCCCATGAGGACAATGCGAAATCATGCATTTAAAGGGCTTTTGGGTGGTATGGCTGCTGCCATGCAAATTTGGGTTGAGGAACTTATACTAGACAAAGGAAAAGAAATTTAACTATATCTAGATCTAAGAACAGGAAACAACCACGCAACACAGATTGGCATTATATCATCACTATCTCAAACAAAATCCCTAGATCTAGTAATATTGCTACCTAATCTAGCTAGACAGACTCGACGCATGCAGTGGGGACCATTTTCCCGAAAATAGAAGTGTACGACCAAAAGCTGCAAAATAACCAACTCTAAGCCAAACTACCTACAAAGCGCAAGCATCATCGGAATTTAATTGAAACATGATGAAAACAGAACAACGCTAGCAACTCAACGGCGACCACAAATCGGACGTCAGAAAAACGCCGAGAAACCCAACAAAATCTCAGATCTCTATCTCCTAGATGAAGTAAAGCAAAAAACGAAAGCAGAAATTCAAAATTCATGCACAATTCAGTTCCCATGTTCAGATCCAAACTTCGGATGCTATATCCACTCCGGATCCAAGCATCCGAGACAAACTCCGATCAAAATCATTTCCATAACTACAGATTCGCCGATTCTCCACAGATCAACTCATATTTCCTAGATCAAGTATGCAAAACATCCAACAAATTGAATAACAATCAACCTCCAAAACAAACTCCTCAAAACATAGAATCAACACAAATCAACACAGAATCAACACCATCATGACGTAAAATAAAATTCATAGATAAACAACAAGTAGCAAACGGAAATTCGACTTCGAAACGGCGAAGTTCGACAGAAAGCAAAACATATACGCTGAAAAGTAAATGATTGTATCTTCGCCCTCCTTGAGGACGGTGTTGCACATAATTTCCCGAAGATGAAACCACTATTCTACCCCAGAATTTCCATTTCCCAAGTGTGTGTGTGTGTGTGTGAGCTGAGGCTATATAGCCTATATCATGTGTGTTGCATGCTCCTCCTTATATAGGCGTGGAAGTGGGTCCAGCATGGGCTCTTTAGTGTGAATAGTCTTCTTTGCCCTCAGCTTCGGACTCCCCTCGTCTAGCCATTTTCTTCCTTGATTTTACTCACTTTTCGCCTCCTTCCTTCGCTGGTCCACTGCCTTCAATTCTTCCTAGACCTGGCGAATTTCCTTCACACACCTGGCTTAAACAATGTGTTAGACCCAGTAAATGGTGACTTTTCATCATATAACCGATACATGAAATTAGTCTTATCAGGGAGCATTTGCCAGTTCAGTGGAATAGGAGCAAAACAAGGTGACTTAGAGCCGTAAGGACCGTGCAGACCAACTGAGATTTGGAGTATAACTATTATTTAATATTTCGTTAATATTTGTTGAAAATAAAAACCATAAGTTGTAACTAGGTAAATAAAGAAAGGCAAATGTTAATTAAACTCTAAAATTTTAATGTGACGGAACAAACAGTTAGATACCACCGTTGGTCAATACCATCAACCAAGTTGGCTCCTTCGACATCTAGTAGTAATACCAACGGGTATATGAGTATATGATCAGTTTGTGAATGTGGCACACCATTTAACAAACTTTCCATATTAGTATTTAGTAAAGTTTCAAATTAATTGAGTCATTCTTGATAAAAATAATTATTTATCTTATTTTATTATTTGTTTATTTTTTTATTTTGTTATTTCTTTCTATCTCTTATTTTGTTCACTCATACATTTTTCAATTTTTCATCATTCAATTAGTATATTCTTTTTAATCTCTGTGACAAAAAAATGTACTTATCAATTAATAAGAAACGAATGGAGTGAATTGAGATAAATTGTTTGTTTCTCAATGTTCTACTAGTCAAATTTATTAATTCTTTCAAAATGTGTTGATAAATTATTAGAGAGAACTACAAATTTATTCTTTCAATTATGCAATAATATTAAACACGTCTCCCATTCTTTACAAATAAATACATCCACACTGCTCCAACATTTGAAGTAATATCACTTGGATTATTTTTCCACTATTTCGATTCATTTCCTAAAAATAAAAACTTTCTATATTAAGAAATTTATTCTTTCTAACGAAATATAACTCATTTTTCACTAACTTTATTTTTATCATTTACTCCCTCTATCCCAGTTTTAGAGTAAGATTTAGTTATGACACGGGTTTTAAGAAATTGATGGAGTGTGTAATAAATGAAGTGAGATAATGGTTGTTGGAGTGTGTAATAATTAAAGTGAGGTAGTGGAAAGTTGGACCCTTTTGACTTTTGTATGTTTAGAATTTTGTTTTATTTTATTTTTATGAAAATAATGGCATTTGAGTGTAACTTTGATGAATAATGAGGTTAAATTTTATGTCCAAATATGGTAGATTCTAAATGCGACTATTAAATTGGGACGGATTTAAATGGCAAAATGTGACTCTTAAACTGGAATAGAGAGAGTATTATTTTATTAATTTTACATTAAATTCAAGCCATTTTAAAAAAAATTAAAAGATCGATCGGGTATTAAATTCGAGTGAGTGAAAATAGAGGATGGCCCACACAAAGGCACACTCTCAAAAGGAACGACAGTCAATTTACGAAAATCGTTATGTTGGAGTGGGTCCCAAAGTCAAGTCACAACGGTATCTAAGACTATATTTATCAGCAATCATCCAACTCAATCCAACCATCCACCTTTTCAATATTTAATTAGTTTATATCTCCTCCACATCATCAATATTCATCCAACCCAACCATATCTATTTTTAGTGATTTATCAATGACCACCCGACCATACAAATTTCTATCATTTTTTTATATTATTTGTAAATAATAATTCTATTTGCTTTAAATTATTTTTTATTGTAAAATTATTGAAACACAAAAAATAACAAATTAAAATTTATAGACAAACAAACCAAAAACAAAATTGCGTTGTGTACTAACAAAATTAAGGGTAAATAATTGACAGTACTTAAAAAAAAAGAAGAAATTGTAGTAAATAAAAATGGATTATAATTGAAGATAAAAATTACAAAAAAATATACGTAACAAATTTGATCTCTATTTGTAGAGAATGAAAAACTATGAATTTTGATATCACTATTAATTTTGTTTAATATAATATATTAAAGATAAATGATTTATTAAGAAAAATAATTACGTACCAATGAAATTGTGCCAAATGGCAAAATCTCATTGGTGAATGCATGGAAGAAAGAGAGCGACCAAGTGGTCTCATTTTTTTTCATTTGGTCGACCTCAGGTCAAGGAGAGAGAGGGACCGCTTTCTATTTTCTAATTTTTTTTATAAATGACGTGGAAGAGAGAGAGACTATAGTCATTGATAAATACAGTCTAATATTGATATCAATCTCAAGAACCAAAATCAAAATAGGCAAAGTATTGTAAATCAACGCAAGCACAAAGACACCGAATTACGTGGTTCGGTAAAGATATCTACGTCCACGGGAAGACTCGAGCGATATTATTGATTTTAGATTCAAGGCTTACAAAGAGGAATGCAAAAAAGCAGCTACACAATTCCCTCAACTTCACTACAATTTGCAGATTCTAAAACGCAATAGAACAACAACTAACCAATGCGAAGATGAACCACAATCTCACTTCTTGAACCGATCACAGAGATCCCCCAATCGAACTATCTTCTTGATGAAAGAGCAGCTCAATTTTACTGTGTGTGATGTGCGTGTAATTCCTGTTATTTCTCTTCAAAATGAGAGAATACGTTTCACTCTATATACCCAATTTGTTACTTGCAGCAGAGATATAATCTCCTGTACATTGGCTCACATGCACCCCCACTCAACCAACTTAATTGCCCAATAAGAAAGTGACAGATGTTGTGAGCCAAAAACATAACAAATACTCCACCTTGGATCCAACATCAACAACCTCTAGCTGTCCCTGTCCTCCAACCAAACCTTCTTCTACTTCCTGAGAATGCTAACCAGCTCCAAGCAATAAACGAACTTGGTAGCAGATAGTACCTTAGTCAATGCATCAACTGGATTGTGCTCGGTTGCTATCTTCCTTACCTCTATCTTTTCTTTCCCAATTTCATCTCTTATGAAATGCAGTCGCACATCAATGTGCTTGCTCTTGTCATGGAACGTTTGATGCTTAGATAAGCAAATAGCGCTGCTACTATCATAGTTGATGATGACCTTCTTTTGACTGACTCCAAAATCCATCAGAATTCCTTTGAGCCAAAAGCACTCTTTAACTGCATCAGTAAGTGCAATATACTCCGCCTCCGTTGTGGACAATGCTACCACTGATTATAAGTTTGACCAAGTGATTGCTGACCCATATAAAGTGAATACATATCCTGTCTGAGATTTTCTGCTGTCACAGTTTGATGCATAGTCCGAGTCACAGTATCCCATCAAGACATCCTTTGTTGGGTCTGAATCTCCTCTATACAATATCCTATAGTTATCAGTTCCTCTCAAATATCTCATCACCCATTTAAGTGCCTGCCAATGAACTCTTCCCGGATCACTCATGTATCTACTTGTTAAACTCACTGCATGAGCAAGATCTGGCCGGGTACAAATCATAACATACATAATGCTTCCTATAATGTTCGAATAAGGTATTCTTTTCTTCTGTTCCGTTTCTTCATCACTCTTAGGACACTGATTGGAAGACAACTTGAAATGTTGTCCTAAAGGATTTAAGACAATTCTGGACTCATGCAGCTTAAATTTTTTAGCTTAGTTTTGCTGACTGAGCCATAACAGTCTCCTTCTTCTGTCTCTTATAACATCTATCCCCAGAATCCTCTTAGCCCCCCCTCCCTCAAATCCTTCATCTCAAACCTGCAACTCAAATCATATTTGATCCTCTGAACTTCATCAATATCTGACCCAGCTATGAGCATGTCATCTACGTATAGCAGAAGAAAAGCTACTGGCCTCCCATCTTTTCTCTTAGAGTATACACAGTCATCATACTTAGAGCTTACAAAACCAATTTTCTTCATATGCTCATCAAATTGCAGATTCCATTGCTTACTTGACTGCTTCATGCCATAAATGCTTCTTTTCAACAAACATAACTTGTTTTCATCCCCAGGCTTGATGAACCCTCTGGTTGTTCCATGAAAATCCTTTCTTCAAGATCTCCGTGGAGAAAAGCTGTCTTCACGTCCATTTGGTGAAGCTCCTAGTCATTTTGTGCAACAAGGGCCATGAGCATCCTTATTGAACTAAGCTTGACTACATGAGAGAATATTTCATTATAATCAATGCCCTCTCTCTTATTGTACCCCTTTGCTACTAATCGAGCCTTGTATCTGATCCTATTATTCTCCGAAGCCTCCACCTTTCTTTTGTAAATCCACTTACATCCAATCAGCTTCTGCATTACTGATCTTTGTTACTAGGATCCATGTTTTGTTCTTTAGCAATGAGTCTATTTCATCTTCCATCGCCTTGATCCATCTTTGCTTTTCCCTGCTTTTCACAGCCTCACTGTAAGTGCCTGGTTCCGAGGACTCCATCTCTTCTGCTGCACAAAGTGCATAGTACACCAGTCCAGAATTACTATATCTTGCTGGCCTCTTAATCTCTGTTCTTCTTTTCCTATCTCTGGCCAACTGATAATCACTAAGATCATCAACATTCTGATTATCAGCATTATTCATCTCCAGATCAGGCTCTTCTTCATCTGAAATATCAATGGGGTCAGAAAAATTGCTGCTCCTCTGATCTATCCAGACACTCCACCTGAACTAATGGCACTGGTTCAGCTTGCTTACTTGCTCTATCCTGATCGATAAAAGGCAATTCAAGCTCTCTAAAAGTGACATCTCGACTTATTACAACCTTCTGATTCCCAGGTTCCATGGACCACAGCCTGTATCCTTTGACCCCTTTCTGATAACCAAGTAAAACACACTTCAAAGCTCTTGCTTCTAGCTTCCCTTGCCTTATGTGTGAGTAAGCCCGGCAGCCAAAAGGTCTCAACATTGAATAGCTCCCATGATGCCCAAACCATTTGTAATCTGGAGTTTCATTGCCTATTGGTGATGAAGGGCATTTATTCATCAGAATCACAGCAGTAGCTGCTGCTTCTCCCCAAAACTTGGCTGGCATTCCAGATGAGATTAACATGCATCTTATTCTTTCAAGAACGGTTCTATTAGCTCTCTCAGCCACCCCGTTTTGTTGAGGGTTATTAGGGACAGTCATATGTCGCTTAATACCCTTCAATTTACAGAAATCATCAAATTGATGGGAAAGAAATTCAAGTCCATTATCTGTTCTTAAGCATTTTAAGCTCAGATTCTTTTCAACTTCCACCTCGGAGCACCATTCTCTAAATTTTCCAAAGGCATTTGACTTTTCCTTCATCACATAAATCCATATTCTTCTAGAATAATCATCAATAATGGAGAGAAAATACCTTCCTCCCCCAAGTGTAGTGGTCTGTGCTGGCCCCCAGATATCACTATGTGCATAATCTAGCACATTTGATGAAGTATGCTTTCCTGTCGGATAGCTAAGCTTCTTGCTTTTGCCCAACACACACACACCTCACAGTCCCTAGACTTCAGTTTGCTGTCAGCTTCAATCAAGCCTTTCTTTATCAGCTGATTTACACCATCAATGAATACATGCCCCAGCCTGAGGTGCCAGATTTCAGCATCTGCTTTCTTGACCAGATGAAGGTCATTAGAGATGGCTTCAACTGCCAAATAGTATAAACTATGCTTTCTTCTAGCTTCCATCACAACCTCAGATCCCCTCATGATCTTCATTACTCCACCTGAAGATAAGAATGAGCAACCTTTCTGTTCAAGAATTCTCAAAGAAATCAGATTTCTTTTGATATCTGGGATATATCTCACTTCTGTGAGCAATTTTTCTGAGCCATTTTGCAGCTTGAGCCTGATACTGCCTATCCCCTTGACTAAACATATCCGATTATTGCCAAGAAGAACGGTACCTGAGGACTTCTCAACACTCTGAAACCACTCCAGCTTCGGGCACATGTGAAAGCTACAACCACTATCCATTATCCAAGAATTACTTATGTCATTCTCTACGACATTCAGAACCTCGGCCGATTGAATTTCTTGAGCAATATCTGCATTATTCTGTGTTGTAGCCTCCTCTTCTTTCTTTCTCTTCCATGAATAACAGTTCTTCTTCAAATGCCTCGGGTTCTTGCAATAGTGACATGATCTTGTTTCTTTGGCTGGCTCATCCTTTTCTTTCCCTGACTTGAACTTTCCCTTTCCTTTCTTCTTGGAGAACTTCTTGTCATTTGCTCTGATATTCAGACTTTTAGAGACAAGATCAAGGGGTTTTACAGATACTTTGTTGATCTCCTTAGTTTTGAGAGCAACCTGCACTTCCTCATATGTGATAGTATTCTCCCTCCCATATAGCATGGCATCTTTCAGCTGCTCAAAACTCTTAGGAAGAGCATTGAATAGGATAATTGCTTTATCTTCATCCTTGATCTCAACATCTATATTTTCTAGATCATCTAAAGCTTTAGCAAAATCCTCCAATTGCTCAGAAATTCCCTCCCCTTCAACAATCTTGAAAGAATACAATTTCTGCTTCATATATAGCCTGTTGGCTAGAGATTTTGTCATGTAGAGGAATCAAGCTTGGCCCATAGAGCTGCAGCAGTCTTCTCTTTACAGACTTCCCTCAAGACTCTATCCCCCAAGCTCAAGATTATAGCACTATGTGCTCTTTCCCTCTGTTCCTGCTTCTTGAGAACTTCTTTCTCATCTTTTTTATTTCCTTCCCCTCCTTTTTGATCCTCTTCTGAACTGAGTGCCTCCCACAGCCCTTGCTGGATCAAAATTGCCTTCATCTTTACCTTCCATAGCCCAAAATCATTTTTACCCGTGAACTTCTCCATATCAAATTTTGCGTTCGACATCATTCACAAAACAATGCTCAATACGTTTCCCACAGATGGCGCCAATTTGATATCAATCTCAAGAACCAAAATCAAAATAGGCAAAGTATTGTAAATCAACGCAAGCACAAAGACACCGGATATACGTGGTTCGGTAAAGATACCTACGTCCACGGGAAGACTCGAGCGATATAATTGATTTCAGATCCAAGGCTTACAAAGAGGAAATCAAAAAAGCAGCTACACAATTCCCTCAACTTCATTACAATTTGCAGATTCTAAAACGCAATGGAACAACAACTAACCAATGCGAAGATGAACCACAATCTCACTTCTTGAACCGATCACAAAGATCCCTCAATCGAACTATCTTCTTGATGAAAGAGCAACTCAATTTTACTGTGTGATGTATGTGTAATTTCTGTTATTTCTCTTCAAAATGAGAGAATACGTTTCACTCTATATACCCAATTTGTTACTTGCAGCAGAGATATAATCCCTTGTATATTGGCTCACCTGCACCCCCATTCAACCAACTTAATTGCCCAATAAGAAAGTGACAGATGTTGTGAGCCAAAAACATAACAAATATCTATCCTCTCCACCGACCACCGACCTACCATCCATTCTTAATAATACTACTGTTCCCTTCGTTCCATAGTAATGGAGACGTTTCTTTTCGATACAGAGATTAAGAAAAATTGTGTTAAGTGAGTTAAGTAAATGGAGAGTAAAGTGCAAAATGAAAAAGGTAGAGAGACGAAGAGAGAATAAAATAAGAGAGAGTAAAGTAGGTGTGGAAAAATGTTTTGACTTTTACTAAAAAGGGAAATGACTCTATTACTATGGAACGTACCAAAATAGCAAAATAACTCTATTACTATGGAATGGAATGAGTACAATTTTTTACTATTTCCTCTAAAGCAACCAAAACAACGAATATTCATAATTTATCATTGCTTTTACCTCTGCATAAATTTTCATCATACACGATGTAAGCAGATGATATTTTCAATATCAGTTTTATTACTTACTGGTGGCTGTCCACATATTTTACATATACCCACATCACATAAATTTTGTTTTGTATAAAACGATGTAGTAGATTGACATCTATATTACAATGATAGTCAATTCAATTATCTGTTATTGTTGAAAATTGACTACGGTAGTACTCCCTCCGTTCCAAGGAAGATGACCTTTTTCTTGGAAGACATGAGAATTTATACAATTTTGTTTTGTGTATGAAGTGGAGGGAGTAAAATAAAAGAGAAAGATTAAAGTAGAGATAAATGTGTTTCCATTTTTTGTAATTAATCATATTGGGTGAGACAAACCAAAGAGGAAAGTGAATCATCTTTAATGAGACGGAGAGAGTACAGTATTGTTCATAATAAAACAGTTAAAGTTCACACATACTTCTGAGAAAAACATTTAGTTCATTTTAAATCACATACTTCAAAGAAAAACATTTAGTTCATTTTAAAATCATAAGACGGTATCTTTCTTATCTATAATTAGACACTACTACCTTTATGCAGGCAGTATCTATATATATAAGACATCTTTTGAAATTTGAATTATGGATTATAAGAACCATAAAACAATTTGGAGAATGAGCAAATGCTATCTTACTGAGAAAAAAAAGAGAAAAAGAAGAAAGAGAAAACGATCAGGAATATACACTTTTCCCAAAGAAAAGGAAAAAAAATCAGAAGTCAGGAAATGAAGAAAGAAAAAACTGACCAAGAGTCTATGTCTGGTCCCGAAAAAAGAAAAGAAAAAGAGATAGAGATAGAGAACAAGAAAAAAAGAAAGAAAGAAAAAAAGGGAGATTGCAAATAAGCACAAAATATCCAAGGATCTTAATAACCAGTTGGCTGAACGAAGAAGAGAAGACTTTAAGCCTGATCGAGAAGTTGTCCTGCTAATGGTCCTGATCATCATGTCTCCCCCGTTTTCCACAATAAGAATAATTTTGAACATAGAGCCCCTAGGACCTAACATGTACATCATAACCCCCTAACCCCATTACAACCCGAATAAAGACCTTTAGGATTTACTTTGTGAGATCTAAGCTCGAAGCATATGTGGTTTAGCAATAATGAGAGAACAGTCCTAACATTTCTGGTGAGGAATGAGTGGCTGAGTGAACCCAGCTTTTGGCTAATAAGAGTGACGATCTTGACAAGCGAATAAACTAGCCGGGTGAGGTGGAGGGTGGCAGAAATTCGAAGTTGTTTACAACTAGATTGGTTCAACCCAAGGGGGAGGATTGGTTGAAAATATAGCCTGTGTAATGTGTTTATGAGTTTTTCTTTTGTCCGTTTTGTTATTTTTTGTTTTCTATGAATCAATTAAGTGTTTTTAGAGTCTTATTTATTTTGATTGTTCTTAGATTGTTTTGTCCGTATTTTTAGATTGTTTACACTTAAAAGGCATAAAAAACATGTAAAGATTTGATTTTGATTTTGAAAGATGTTGACAATGTAAAATAAACGATTAACTAAAGCATGTCACTCCAAGTTGCTCATTAGACTTGAATCATTCTACACTTACATCAAAAGCACATATTTTGGGATGAATTAATCAACCTAATCGCGTGCATTGAACATGTTTGCGACATATAGTTCACAGTAAGCCGAACACTTGTTCCATGAACTAACTTTCAAAGATATTAAATCCCTGGGGAAGTGCGGGAATAAACATCTGAACAATTCAAATTCGACAACACATCAATTGATTAGTGTATCCAAGTCTACGTTAAAGAGACGATAAACAAGGATTAAACATCTATAACAATAGAGGCCTCTATAGTGATATAATCTAAAATTAAATACATCAATGATATCAAAACGTGAATTCAAAGGTGTAGATACATTCAAACAAGCCTAAATCACAACTTGGTGCAACATAGAGGGTTTAGCCTAAACACATGGTAAATATCACAATGAAAACCATAAGAAGCATGCTCTCGTTGAGTGGAATTGAGATTTGGAGACGGATAGTCTGAATGTTAGCCGAAATTTCATCCTTCTCTTCTTCCTCCTCTCTTTCTCTCTTTTCCGCTCCTTTTCTCGTCCAATGATGTCTGAATATCCTCAAAAACTGCTCCAGAGAAAAACGCCCGACAGTTTCCGAGAAAAATGCCCGACCCGGGTGAAACGATGGCATCCCGGGCGTTTCTACTGGACCCGGTGAAGGAACTGGCAGCGGTAGCGCTCACATAAATCAATTACATAATAATTCTGATCTATTTAGCAAATTATTTAGACAAATTCTATTCGTGTAATTATCACATATATCATGCTCATAACTTAAATAAAATATGCTTTAAATTAATTGAAACCTAAAACATGCTTTTCTACGGTTTAGCCATTATACCTTGATGATTCTCCAAAGAAAAGAAGATAGCTAGCACCTTCTCCACGTGAAGATCTTTAGTACAAAACCACGGATCTTCTGTCTGGTTCCCGGATTGTAAACTGATATCAGGGTGGGCTGATCTCACCAGTGTACTATGACTTAAATAAAGGAGACGGAAATCCTTTCCCTCGGAGGAGAGAAAATCGTCCCACTTCTAAGTAGAGAGGGGGACGAAAATTTTATAGAAAAAAAAGTGTGTTTTCTGTCTCCTTTATTCTCCTATTTATAATAAGTCACATATTGGGCCAAAACAGGGATCTATGGAAGGCTTTGGATATGAGCTCCTCCAATTAGCTTTTTACTAATTAAATTAAACCTAATTTAATATAAGCTTATAATTGGACTATTACGAGCAGCCACTACAGAAGTAATATTGCACTCCTCATCCAAATCCGAAATTATAAGTACTTCGGGTTTCCATTAATTGATATTTATTTCCCGCGCTTAAGATAGAAACATCCATTAATTAATTATTGTCTGCTATGGACTTAATTAATTAATATCTTATTTATTCCAAGAGAGTACTCAGCAAGAAAATCTTATTTATTATTCATAGAGTAATTAAACTCTAACTAGCTAGGTTCCGAATAATAAAACCTTATTTCAAGCTTCTCTTGAGGATGTTATCAAACGAGACTCACCTCGCGCACGATTCAACATAATAGCAATCCTAGCACCGCTAGATATTAATCACCACTACCCAATATACCAGGCTTATTGGGTTGCGAAAAACCCGCACCATTTGGTAAGTCAAAGTAGTGCATAATCAATACCGTATGCTCAATGCTAACGTACATTGATTAAGAAATGATAATTTACAAGACCTCGTCTTTCAGTAGATAGCATAAAGCCTGTCTCGCTGTTAGATCCATTCAGTGCTATACCACACCAACGTCATCTTATTTCAGTAAGGCTTAGAAATAATCGGACTGACATTGCAACCTTTCACGATAGGTAGTCTAAGCCTATCTAGGTTGTGAATTCTTCTTTTTCTTTGTTTAGAACTGACCGTGTTACCTTAAAGTGAACGACGCCCACAACCGGTCTACTAAAACAAAGACTTAGACTTTTTTAAGTTACTTATACATTTAAACATGTACTCCCTCCGTCCCAGAGAAGTTGGCACACTTTCCTTTTTAGTTTGTCCCACAAAAGATGTCACATTTCCCTTTTTGGAAAAAGTTCTCTCTCACATGAATATAAAAATTATATTTTCTCTCTCCATTTAACACACAAAACAACACCTCCTAAAATCCCGTGCCATTTTCAAAGTATGCCGACTTCTCTGGGACGGAGGGAGTAATAAACATCCATTAAATGTAAAACATAACAACATTATGACAAAAATAATTTGTTTATTCCTTTGGAAAATAAAATAAGAGTTTTAACAGTATTCAATCACTCGAAAGATGATTTCTAGTATACAAACTCTAACACCCGGGCGTTTTGTTGGTCCAAAAACGCCCGGGTTGGACGTTTTCACCGGGTTCGCACTGCTCCGCGCAACCTTCATCAAATGGTCATAACTTCATCATCTGAGTTCCGATTGAGGCGTACAAGGTATCCACGCGAAGCTATTTCAAAGACAAAAATAGCGGTGGTAAGATAAAAGAATTTGGACATTGTGTTGATAGGCAACAGAAAGTTTGAATCAAACCCAGATCCGGTTAGGCTCATTGTATGCCTTCAGTCCACATGTACATCTATAAACTAATATATAATAATCAAATGATTAATCAATAGATTATTTTAATATAAAAAATAGGAGAAATCTTGGAGTAAAATTAACATTATTTGATTTATATCGCACTACTTCATCTTCTTCATACAATCAAACTAAAAACGGTGTGAAAAGAGAGCATAGAACAATCATCAACGAAAGATAACAGAGCATGCTTCAAAACGAATGTGAATGAGAGATTTAAACTATTGATGTTGCATCTATAAATTATGAAACATTATCAAGGGCTCATTAGTGATCTATTACATCAGGGATCTGAATTGGGTACATATGTATGCTACTCGACCAAGCATTTTGGATGTTATGATCGAGTTCGGATATGCATTCCCAAACTGCGCTATTGCATTTGAAGCCACTACCAAATGCAATCTGCCACACCCGGTCACCCTTTCTAATCCTGCCTTTCGCCTCCAGATAGCTCAACTCGTACCAAACAGAAGAAGATGAAGTGTTGCCGAATCTGTGGAGCGTCATCCTGGATGCTTCTCCGTCTTCTTTTTTCAGCCTTAGCCTTTCCTCCACCGCATCAATGATTGCCTTTCCACCTGCATGTATGCAGAAATGCTCAAACGCCTTCTTGAAGTTTGGTACGTATACTTCCCGCTTTGTTGCTGCATTCTGAACGACTGACCATCCATACAGAAGCTGCTCTGAAAGTGGTAAGCAAGAAGGGCCTAATTCTGTTAAATTTATTTTGAGGGCATTTGCAGCTACATGTAGAAGAGATCTCGATAGTGCAACACCTACAGAGCCTGCTCCATCTTCCTTCTGGATGACTGAGTGGTATGACTGATCATCTGACCCCATATGTGTTCGTAAGAGATAGCGAAGTTTGTATTTGGCTCTCAACCTGTCCTGCTTCTTGTTCGACAACAAGACAGCAGCGCCTCCCATACGAAAAAGCGTGTTGGCTAAAAGCATGGACCTGATGCTACCATCATATCCGCTAGGGGTCACTGCTTCCATGCTGAGAACCAGAGCCAGCGAGTTGCCTTGTACTCTCAAAAGATCTTTCGCTAAACCAATGGCCACTAGGCCAGCACTGCATCCCATTCCACTGAGGCTCACACTCTTGATATTGCTTCTCAGCCCAAACTTGTTTATGATCATAGCTGTAATGGATGGTGTGGGGCAAAATATGCTACAGTTGGTTACTAGAATGTCGATGCTTTTCGGGTTGATACTTTGCTTGCTGAGGAGCTCTTTCACAACCGTGAAAAGAACTGTTTCCGTCTCTTCTTGGGTGCAGCTGAGAGATTTATCAGGTGGGATTTGATGTACTGAAATAGGAAGACATGCCTCACAACCAATACCTGATCTTTTGATCATCTTGGTTTGGAAGTCGATACCTTCTCTCTCATGAGCACCACATACTTCAAAGTGTTCTATGTAGTTAGATGCTGTGGCACGAAGATTAGGAGGTGGTAGGTAGCAGCAGGAGTCTATTAGGTAAATAGGACGGGTTTTGGAGGAAGAAAAGAAGTATACAAGTAACAGCAAGGCGATGGCGATAGCAATAGCCACTCCATATTCAGAGAAGGCAGCGACGGGAGAGATATTGTTGGCCCAACTTGTATCTGCAGAGGTAATAGACATTTTCTCATATGCAAATTCTTATTTTTCTGCAGGTTGCATCGGTCTTATGTTATGAATTAGTTATGGTTTTTGATCATGAATAGTGCATGCATAGAAGTTGGAGCTTGTAGGTATCATGCATTTTTTGCTTCTTTTTTGTTACTATATGCGTCAAGCAAGCAATTAATAAATTCATTTTTACCAAAATTAAATTTAATACGTGATAATATTTATAAATATAATATTTTAAGAAGCATAAAAAAGAAATAGGACTCAAAGTTATATGCAATAATATCAAAGTAGAATAAATCAAAATCAACTCAATATAACTACACATACTAAATTTATACATTTAGTATATTTACCCAAACTAATATACTTAAATACAAATAAAGTTAATTTAATAGATAGCAATATAGTAAAAGTCCAAATTAAATTTTCTATATTGTTAAAAGCCTAAATTATTGAATTTAATACAAAAAGCCCAAACTAAATTTAAAGAAGTCATACTCCCTATGTTCCTTCATAGTTAAGTCAATTTTCCATTTCACAAAGTTTTCTCATAGTTGTGTTATTTCCATGTATAGTAAAGAAAATTTCTCTTACTTTACTCTCTCTTATTATTCACTTTCTACTTTATTCTCTCTAGCTTTTTCATTCTCTTACTTTTTAATCTATTTATTTAATACACTAAACATCTCTTTTTTAAATTTCGTGCTAAAATTTTTTGCTTCAACTATGAAGAAGCGGAGAGAGAGTACAACAATATTGCCTCCCTAATCTATATAATCTATATAATAAACAATAAAGCCACAGTTTTTTTAGAGGGAAATCAGCAAATTTTGGGGGGAAAATCAGAGGGAATTAGTGCCAATCATAGCAGTTTTTCTTTTAATTTATATTGCATTTTTCTTATTACAGTGGAAATTTTTGATCTAATGGTTAATACAATTAACTATTCCCTCCGTCCCGGCTAAGATGACACATTGCTTAGCCGGCACGGGATTTTAGGAGTTATTGGTTAAAGTATTTTATTGGAGAGAGAGAAGGTGGGTGTAAATATTAAAGTAGAGAGATAAAGAAAGATGAATATTTTAATAGAAGTGAGAAAAATTGGTTGAGTGTATTAATTGGAAAGAGAAAGTTACTAAAAAACGAAAATATGACATCTTAGTTGGGACAAACTAAAAAGGAAAACGTGTCATCTTAAGCAGGACGAAGGGAGTATTAAAAAGTTATTTTTATCCGATTAAATCAACAGTTCAAAAGAAAAACTTTAAATGCTAAAGGTCATTTTAATCGATCAATCAAGAAATATCAAATAAAATTGTAAATGCTTGAAAAAAAAACTTTGAGCAATGAATACTCTCTTAGATAGAAATATCTTTTTTAATGTCAATTCATTTAATTATTTTTATTATATTATTAATAACTATTAAGTAATGATGTGGAAATTAATTAATAAATTACTTACTAAAAAGAAAAAAAAAATTAGGTAATTCTAGGTATGAAATATACGCTAGCTTGCAAGGTATTTCTAATAATATTTTTTTTAATTGTATTTTAAAAAGCTGCAATAACATTTTTTAAACCAATAGTTATACTTGTACATTTTGCTTCCATAAAACCGCCTTACAGCCATCGGTTAAAGTTTGTCTTTTATGCGTGTTTTATAAATTATTGGAACAATAATAGTATCATTTTTCAATTTGTTGAAAATAGACACGTTTAAATTATTTAGATGACAACAACACTGCATATAATCTGAAGTTCTGATGTGCACAACAGTTAAATATAACACACTGTTTTAATAATAATAATAATAATAATAATAATAATAATACTAATAATAATAATAATAATAATAATAATAATAATAATAATAATAATTCCGTAACAAACTGTTTTGCCAATTTATAAAATTTCACCAAAATAAAAATTTGTAGAAGTTAGTGAATTTTTAACCATTGTCACTTGTATTTTAGTACTCCCTTCTGTCCCGACTAAGTTGAATCAAAACTTTTTAGGCACGGAAATTAAGAAATTGTGTTGAAAAGTAGGAGAAAAAAATAAAGTAGATAAGATAAAAAGATAGTAAAAAGAGTAATAATTTTAATTGGATTAAATTTTTTGTGATCAATTGATAATATTAAGTTTAATTATTTTTAACATAATATGTACTACTCTTAATTGCTACGTTTGTGGAAGTAATCAGTATAATATTACCAAACAGGAATTAAATATGATAAAACTGTTTTTAGTCGTCGCTTTATAATTAGCTCATGTATATTATATAATTAATGTTACACCTGTGCGATGCACGAATTAAAATATTTTGAAATATTGATTTAAGGTTATAAATTAATAAAATGGAATTTGAAACAAAATCATTATATAAAAATTGTAAGTAAAAAATGTAAATAAATACACATCAACATTGAAACATAATAAACATGAAACAATGATCACAAAATATAATTTTCTAATGTTAAATCATAGGAAATTAAAACCCATTACAAAAATACTACCAAAGAGTAATTACTCATAATTTTTATAGAACTTATTTATACCCTAAGCCCGTACGATGCAAGCTTGAAAGATTAAGTTGAGATTATAAATTATATAACCTAAGTTGAGATTAAATTTCCAGCTTAATGTCTCCATGAATGACATGCTTTTCATGATGTACTTTGGTTGTTGGACAAGGGGAATCTCTCTTTATATATTTAGGCATGCAAAAGTTATGAGGAATGTAGAGGAATAGGCATAAAAATGTTGTATCGTTTACATACTCTCAATTATATTTAATTCACCAATTATCACAAGAATTTACATACTTCAATAATTATGGCAGCCGTTAAAAACTTTTCATTACCAACACATTAGACAAACCTTTCACATGCTAAAATATAGCGAAAGAAGAGATAAAAATATGCAGTCAATATTGCAATAAATAGCATTAAAAGACTTTTCAATGCGGTGGGTAGCGTCTATAATATTGTTGGATACGTGATGTCACAGTGTCACTTTAAGAGGTGTTGTCATTTTAATACAAACCTATATAGATATATATAGGAGAGCACTAGGGCGCATCCTTAATTAGAGTGCTAACATACATCCAACCACGTGCTGCCATGTGGCACGAAAAATGCAATATTGTATATATAAAAATGCAATACACATTTGTGAAGTTGTTCATGCATTTCTGCAGATTGCATTTTAGTTATAGGAAATTTGCATTTTTAATTGTTAAATTTTGCATTTTCACAAAATTGCATTTTATATTGTTAAGTTTTGCATTTTCACATATATGAATGCAATCCGTATAGATATAAAATGCAAATTAAACAGTCAATATCGAAAATGCAAAACTCAACAATAAAAAATGCAATCTTCATATAACAAAAATGCAATCTGTCGAAATTCATATTGCATTTTTCTGTATATAATATTGCATTTTTCGTGCCACGTGGCAGCACGTGATTGGATATACGTTAGCACTTTAAAATTAGTTAGCATATTAGTACATCCCTATATATATATATATATATATATAGAGAGAGAGAGAGAGTTGTGATCAATGTCGAACCAATTTTAAAGACCGAACTAGAGACCAAATCTGGGCCATTAGATCTAGTTTTTTTTATGAGATGTGCTGCTGTGAAAAAAAAATTCTGCTTCATTACTAGCCCATTTTACTTCATTGTATAGGTTTATTACTTCATTTTGTACCTAATACCTTGAAACTACAACATGTTTTTACTTGCTTCCAGTAGGTTTTGAAATGATTCAACATATGTTTCATTCAAATTCATTGACGTGGGTTTTTGCTTGATTAACATTTAAAAATGCAATTTATTCAAGTGAGTTTATTACTTCATTCAGGAACGTTATTACTTCATTGGATAAGATTTTTACTTCATTCCAGTAGGATTTCAAATGCTTCTACACATACTTCATTCCAATAATTTATTACTACCTCCGTCCCTCAAAATTTGCTATACTTTGACCCGACACGGTTTTAAGAAATGTAATAGAAAGTGAGTTGAAAAAGTTGGTGGGATATGGGTCCTACTTTTAAAGTATTAGTTTTATAATAAAATGTGAGTAGGAATGAGTTAGTGGAGTATGGGGTCCACTACCAAAAATGGTAAAAGTGAAGTGTATCAAATTTTCAGGGACGGATCGAAATGGTAACTGTATCAAATTTTCAGAGACAGAGGTAGTACATTATTCCATGTGTTTATTAAACCAATATTAGTGTCATGGCGGTGGTGATAGATATTGTAGAGAGAAAGAACGGCACGCGACGGCGAAACCACATTTACGTACTGGAATGAAATAAAAACCTACTGGAATGAAGTAAAAACCTAATAGAATGAAGTAAAAACCTACTAGAATGAAGTAATATATTCTGGAACGAAGTTAAATCTTCGTAACATGTTAGTATAACTTATTTACCTTCGGATGAATTAAAATAGGCTCGTGATGTTTATTAGAAAACAATTTATAAATTTCTGTATCTTATCCATAAAAAACTAGATCTAAAAGCCCTAATTTGGTAGGGTTCAGTGGTTCGGTCTTTAAGAGTGGATTTGTGGATAATGGGACTCTATATATATATATATATATATATATATATATATAGAGAGAGAGAGAGAGAGAGAGAGTTGTGATCAATGTCGAACCAATTTTAAAGACCGAACGAACTAGAGACCAAATCTGGGCCATTAGATCTAGTTTTTTTGATGAGATGTGTTGCTGTGAAAATTTTTTCTGCTTCATTACTAGCCCATTTTACTTCATTGTATAGGTTTATTACTTCATTCTGTACGTAATACCTTGAAACTACAACATGTTTTTACTTGCTTCCAGTAGGTTTTGAAATGATTCAACATATGCTTCATTCAAATTCATTGACGTGAGTTTTTGCTTGATTAACATTTAAATATGCAATTTATTCAAGTAAGTTTATTACTTCATTCAGAAACGTTATTACTTCATTGGATAAGATTTTTACTTCATTCCAGTAGGACTTCAAATGCTTCTACACATACTTCATTCCAATAATTTATTATATTATTCCATGTGTTTATTAAACCATATTAGCGCCATGACGGTGGTGATAGATATTGTAGAGAGAAAGAACGGCACGCGACGACATTTACGTACTGGAATGAAGTAAAAACCTCCTGGAATGAAGTAAAAACCTATTAGAATGAAGTAAAAACCTACTAGAATGAAGTAATATATTCTGGACGAAGTTAAATCTTCGTAACATATTAGTATGACTTATTTACCTTCGGATGAATTAAAATAGGCTCGTGATGAAGGCGAAAATAATTTATAAATTTCTGTATCTTATCCATAAAAAACTAGATCTAAAAGCCCTGATTTGATAGGGTTCGGTGGTTCGGTCTTTAAGAGTGGATTTGTGGATAATAGGACTCTATATATATATATATATATATATATATATATATATATATATATATAGGGTTACTCCCTTCGTCCGCGAATAAGAGTCCCGGTTCACTTTTACTATAAATGGTAATAGGGTCCCACCTTCCACTAACTCATTCCACTCACATTTCATTTAAAATTAATATATACAAGTGGGACCCATATTCCACTAACTATTTTCCACCCACTTTTCTTAACATTTCTTAAAACCCGTGCCGTCCATAAATGGGACTCCTAATAACGGATGAAGAAAGTATATAAAAATGTTTATCTATGGATGCAAATTATATTATGGAAGCCCAAAAATGTTCCTATATGTAAAAAAGTTAATGTTAAATAAGCTTGGCTTAGGTGTAAATTTATTTGTAGGTGTCAAATAAATATTGGTTAGTCATATCATGTCATAATTGCATTTTGGTATGGCTTGACTAGTAATTTTTTTTTAAAATTGTATGTGATTTGGATATTTTTTTTTTTTTGCAAAATAGGATTCGACTCAACTTAGTTGAAACATTCTAAAAAAGAATACGTATCAACTTAAGTGGGACCAAACGAGTAAAAAGTTAAACACGCCATTATCTATTATACTAATCAAGAAATGAGAATCTTGAGATAAATATAATTATTGATAAGAGGCTAAATGGCTAATTAATACCAAAAATTCAAACCCTCTAATATTTTGTCAATTAATCCAATGAGAGCAACTTCAAGGAGAAAAGGTAAATGAAAATGGTATATTATGTTTATATGATATATTGTATCGAAAACGTTGTATCGTGTATCGTATCGAAAATATCAATATGAAAGAATTTCATATCGTTATCGTATCGAAAGTTTCGATATATCGAATTTCGATATATCGAACTTTCGATATAAAAAACATTTCATATCGTTATCGTATCGATATTTCGATATATCGTACCGAAATTTGATATATCGATAAATATCGATATATATCGAAAATTTCGATATATATCGAAAATAAAATATCGATATATATCGAAAATTTTCGATATATATCGTATTTTCGATATAAAACGATATATCGCGATATAAGGAAATTCATATCGTTATCATATCGAAAACTTACGATACATATCGTATCGTATCGAAAATTACGATATATCGAAAATTCGATAATTTTTCGATATTTTTCAATACGATACGAGCGATATATCATTTTTTCGACATTTTTCCCCAGCCCTATTTATACATTCTCAAAAAGTGCAATATACCTTTTTACAAATCAATCAACTCCAAGGATCAAAGGTAAAAAAATATAAAGTGTAATACCTTCTCAAATACCTTCCCCCTTGGAGAATGATTTTTTATGAAAAGAAGGTAAATATGGTGGTTATATGATTTTACATCTCCATTGATGGAGAGGTAAAGATACCTCTTCAAAATAGAAAAAGGTATAATTTCTCAAATACCTCTACGAGAATGATTTTTCATGAAAAAAAAGTAAATATAGTAGTTATACTAGTTTACCTCTCCATTTACCTTTCCTCTCGTAAATGCTCTGATAAAAATAAAAGGAGCCGTAACCCCCTTTAATTCCCCCTTTTCTCCGTTGAAGCAAAACAGTGGAGAACAGTAGGAGAAAAAGATGGAGCAATTTGAGTAAAATGAAAAAGGCATCTGCGCTTGCAACCAAATGGACATGGCGGCCAACCTTTATATTTTTCGTATGTTGTAAAATAAATTAAATAACAACGGACAAGCTAGGAAGGCCTCACTACTGTATATAATATAGTCTTATATATTCTACTAAGATTGTGATTAAAATGAGAAATGAAAGCTATATTATTCGTTTGATTCATTAATATTTGTTCGTATCATAAGATATAGAATTCCTATCAGTTTTCAACTATAGAATTTTGTGATATTGATAGTCAAAAACTTATATTAATGAATCAGCTACTAATATGATTCTCATATCTTATTTTAATTTTATTCTCATTTGATTAAAACTATAAATTATGGTTGATATATTTTGATACGGTACGAAAATCTGACATAAACACGTATACAAAATTAATGGATTTGAACAAGCTTTATTAGGTTCGTGTTCTAATCGAGTTGACCCGTTGAAATCCAAAAGATTTAGATAGAGTTGGGTTTGGATAAACCCGTTAGTAATTACTTTTATTCTTTCAATAAAATAATAGTGTGTTAGTTTTATTTGCTAAGTTTTTGTGGATCGTGTTTAAATTGTATAAATCGGGTTTAATAATGTAATATCATGTTTTAATTGTGTAAATCAGTTTTGGATCATTATTATGTTGGATTATTATATCGTCCTAGTAACGGGTCCATATCAATATGAGTTGTATTGAATTTAGAAATAGCAAGTCGATTTCGTATTTTGGCTAAAATGAGTTATGTCGATATTAGTGCATCGCAGCTATAATCCAACCCATACGATTTGTCATAGCTTATACTCCCTCCATTCCACTTTAGAAACATCGATTTACCATTTTTAGGTGTCTCACTTCAGGAATCTGAATTGGAACACACATGGTAATAGGTCACACATTCCATTAACTTTTCTTCACTCATATTTTATTATAAAATTAACATATAAAAAAATAAGGATCATATTCCACTACTTTTTCACCACCTTTTTTATTTATATTTTTTAAATCCGCTCTGAAGTGAAATGAAACTTCTAAAGTGGGACGGAGGGACAAAAATATAAATATATGGGATATTGGCACCTAATATCATGGAACTTTCAAAAAGTTGGGTTTTTTCCACGAACTTTGAAATTGGAAAATAATATCACGAACTTTACCTTGAGTTTGTTATTTCCCACCAATGAAAAAATTCCGGCAAATAATACTCCCTCCGTCCCACAAAGATTGTCCTATTTTTTCATTTCCGTCCGCCCCACAAAGTTTGTCCCATTTCACTTTTTATCATTTTTGGCAGTTGATCTCATATTTCACTAAATCAGTTCTACTCACAATTTATTATAAAAGTAATATACTATAAAAGTAGGACTCACATTCCACTAACTTTTTCAACTCACTTTTCATTACATTTTTTAAAACCCGTGCCCGGTCAAAATGGGACAATCTTTGTGGGACGGATGGAGTATCATGATGCATATTTTTTTCGTAATTTCTCGACAACAACTTTGAGAGTTTCAAGATTTTCAATATTTGAGAGTAGTTTTTCTTGAAGCACACTCTCTAAATTTGTTCTTCAATTTATTAATATAGTCATAACTATTTTATTGATGGAAAATAATAAACTCGAAATATTATTTGTCAATTTTAAAATTCGTGAAAAAAAACGTTAACTTTTTTAAAATTTAATGATACTGAGGCGTCAATATCCCTTAATATATTGATGCACAAATGTAGCCCCAATAGGCAACAAGTCTATAAAAGCATGAGTGCTGAAGAGAGATAAATATAGAGAGGCAGTGTTGTGTGTCGGTGGATTATTTTTGGTTTTCCTCACGAAACCGATTTTTGAGGAATAAAACTAAAAACAGCCATATCAAACCAACCTCATAATTCTCTCATGGACGGCGGCGGCGGCAGCGGAGCACCGAGAGTCTCGAGCCGGCGGCGGAGCGAGAAGCCGTATAAAGGCATCCGGATGCGCAAGTGGGGGAAGTGGGTGGCCGAGATAAGGGAGCCCAACAAGCGATCTAGAATCTGGCTCGGCTCCTACTCCACCGCCGTCGCCGCCGCGCGCGCCTACGACACCGCCGTCTACTACCTCCGTGGCCCCACCGCTAAACTTAACTTCCCCGACCAAATCGCCGCGATCGGCGGCGCCCTCAACGACCTCTCCGCCGCCTCAATAAGGAAGAAGGCGGCCGAGGTCGGCGCCAGAGTCGACGCCGCCGCCAATCCTCAGTCGCTGAAACCGTGTTGGTTTCATGAAGAGATCGATCTGAACAAGCAGCCCGAACCCGAAGACTCCGAGCTTGACTACTATAGCTCATAGTAATTGTAATTGTTACTACTACAAATAACTTTTTTTTTTATTACTTTTGTTTAATATTTTTTTTAATATTTAGGGAAGGGGTGTGATGATAACATGCACCTCGTAGTTGAGTAATCTGTTTAGATTTAATGTTTTGAATTTTTTGTATATTATTATTGGTAGATTTTGATTTATTTTTTTATGGTACTATTGTGTATGGCGTTTTAGTTGAGTAAAAGAAAATTAATGTAAATATGTAGAGAATTAATTGAGGAATTAGCATGTGAGGGTTGATGATTAATGGTAGTGGTGGTTGGTGGTGGTGGAGGGGCGGGAAGGGGAAGCAGCTGGGGCCTACAATTTGGTGCAAGTGGCTGTTGTTCTTAAATAAATGATCAAGATTTGAATTTTTGAGTTTTCTTGCTTTTGCTTTTGCACCATGGCGGCTGCAACCCCAGCCGGCACGGCGGGTCAATCTCAATCATGTCGTGTTCTTTCTTATTTTCTCTTTTATTTTGATCAATCACTATATAATAATTAAACATTGGTGAATTGCGACAAGGGGATAGGTTTGGACATTATGGAATTGGGTCGACTTACGTTTAGTGCACACCGATCCACCACATGGACTTTCTTTTAAAGTTCCGTTCTTATCCACGCGAAGAAGAGAATAAAGTTATTTTTTATCACAGAAAACAAAAACAAAAAATTTCAAACTTCTTTAGATTATACTTCCCAATCCCATAAAAAATATATGGACTTTCCATTTTCGTCATATCATAAAAATATGTACATTTTAATTTTGAAAAATTATACTATCAATTTAATACTTCTATACAATAACTTATTTGCAATTTATAACACCATTATACACTACTAGTAATGTAGGTCTCACTATCCATTAACATTACTTTAACTATAATTCTCTATTTGTTTCTAATTTTATAAATATTACTTTAACTCTCGTGTCATATCAATTTTCTATATTTTTATGGGACGAATAAAGTATTAGATTCATGTATCAAGCTCAATATTCATTTTACTACTAATGATGCCCTTGTATTTTCTTAGATATATATACGTTTATCAACAATCACGCAATAAATGTTCATGAGTTACGAATAGATTTTTAAAAACAAATTGCAATTCTATTTATATTTTTCAAATTGCAATACATATTGCATATAAAGAGATTTTAGTTTCACACTTTACTATAAGCTAAGTCTAAGAAGGCGAATATATTACTATTAAAATCGTTGTGTTTGATTTCGTTTGACTTAGATTAATTAGGGCCAATCTTTAGGCAGCCGAATATATTACTATTAAAATCGTTGTGTTTGATTTCGTTTGACTTAGATTAATTAGGGCCAATCTTTAAGCAGCCGAATATATTACTATTAAAATCGTTGTGTTTGATTTCGTTTGACTTAGATTAATTAGGGCCAATCTTTAAGCAGCAGTTGTGATGAAACTGGCTTCATCAAATAGTACTCCCTCCGTCCCAAGGTATTAGACCAACTTTCCTTTTTGGGATGTCCCAACATATTAGACTCATTTCCTTTTTTAGCAAAAAGCATCTATCTTATTTTATTCTCCACCTACTTTTTTCTCTCTTCTCTCCCCTACTTTTTCCCTCTCTCATACTTTACTCTCTCCACTTTAACTATTTAAATATCACTTCCTTAAATCATGTGTCCAAAAGAAGTGAGTCTAATACTCCGGGACGGAGGGAGTATCATTTTTCCTTAGACATGTAGATCATATTTTTCACTATAAAAACGATTTTCGAGTCTATGACAGCGATGTTTTACTAAATTAATTGACATGACCTCCGCTCAAAGACTAATTTCATGATGCGGCCCACATATTTTATATGTTCAAACAACATAAACTATTTGATCTGAGAACAGGGGCGCAATCAAAATTTGGAATAAGCCGGTGCTTATTTTTTTTTAAAAAAGAAAACGTCTAAAATATTCAATTTTATATATAATATCTGAACAAAAGTTGAAACGGAACTATTTTCTCTTTGTGAAACCATATCCCAAAAAACTTTAGGACACTTTTTTGGCATAATTTTTTTAATATTACTATTCATATAAATTATAAAAATTATTTACTCATTTATCCTATAAAAGTATTAATGAAAATTTTGAGTTTAAAGATTGCAATGAACATACATACTACCTCCATCCCTGAAAGTTTGACACAGTTTACCATTTCGTTCTATCCCTGAAAGTTTGATACACTTCACTTTTTACTATTTTTGGTATTGAACCTCATATTCCACTAACTCATTCCTACTCACATTTTATTATAAAACTAATACTTTAAAAGTAGGACCAACATCCCACCAACTTTTTCAACTCACTTTCCATTACATTTCTTAAAACTCGTGCCGGATCAAAATGTATCAATATTTGGGGGACGAAGTTAGTATAATATTGTAGCACTCATTAGCAATTAATACTAAAAACAAAGAAAACAAAATCTAACAATACGTATAACAAATACATAAATTTATTATACTACTATTAAATTTTTTATATACAACGCATAAAATTTTAAATTAGGTATTAATATAAATTTATAGGCATATGGGCAAAAAAAAGGATACATGAAAACATTAGAGTTAGAGAATTAGACTGGCTGGTTACTTTTTTAAATTCAAACTTTTACATGAGAATTAATGAAAATAGGCTGCAACATTAATTCAAATAGTATTAATAGCGAGTGACTCGAGACATATATATTAAATACTAAATGCTAATGGGCTATAGGTCTATTATTATTTTACTAAAAGCCCAATAACAAACACACTGTTCATCTTGTTTCTCTCAAACGGCAGATTCTGCAAATCGGTGCAACGCCCCAGCGCCCTAGCGCCCCAAAAATCCGGTGATAACAGTGGTCTGGAACCAGCCAAGCCCCCGCTGGCGCGGTGGCTTGGCCTATGCTGGTTCCGCCACTGTCTGAGACCAAAATACCCTAAACTAGCAATAGTAGTACGACCTACTACTAGTGGCGGAGCCAGAATTTCAGTAGTGGGGGGTCCAAATACCATTAAAATTTGCTGAGTGCATTTAGTGCTAATTACACGGAAATAACTCGGACGTGATCATTATAAAAAGCCACATGTTAGAACGAATGATGAGAAAATTAATTACTGAACAGATTTTTAGAGTATAGCACCAATTTTACTAATAATATGATATATTTACATATTAATTAGATCAAAGAGTTATTCTCTTTTCCAGATTTTTTTTAATAAAGGACATCAATTACAAATATTATTATATAATATTTTAAACTATTATGGAATCAAAGAATTATTTTCTATTTTTAATTAAAAAAATCATTTTTTATGATTACAATTTAAAATGATTCATACAAAATTACTGGTAAAAAAATCAGAGAAGTCACTAATGAGAAAACCATAAAATATATTTAAGCATAAAATCAATTTTACTACAATTATAAAAGTAAATGAATTACAAGCATAAAATCAGTGTAGGAGTAAATGAGTGTGAGAGATTCAAAAATAACAATTTGAGAAAAAAAGGTAAATGAACTAGTACAAGAATAAAATCAATTTTACTAATATTATAAATCTATTTAATATGAATATAATGAAACATAAATGAATCCAAAATAGAAGAAAGAATGAGTGTGAGAGAATCAAAAATAATAATTTGAGAAAAAAAGGTAAATGAACTAGTACCAGAATAAAATCAATTTTACTATTATTATGAATATAATGAAACAAAAATGAATCCAAAATAGAAGAAAAGAAGAACGCTGCTCCCGCTGGGAATTGCACTCGTCACATTGCTCACATTGAGCAAGAGAGGCTGCCACACAAACCAACTGATCTAAGATATTATATCCATTAAATTGCATACATATAATGTATATACTAATAATCCAAATGGCTGAGTGGCCCAGGGGCCAGGCCCCCCCTGGCCCCACTGTGGCTCTGCCCCTGCCTACTATGTACTCCATCCGTTCCTTGTTTATAAAAGGCATTTCTTTTCATCACAGAATTTAGCAATAGTGCGTTAAGCGGATGCTGAATAAAGTAAGAGAGCGAAGAGAGAATAAAATAGGAGGGATGATTACTTTTTGCCAAAATAGAAATGACTAAATTATGTTGGAACTTCCTAAAATAGAAAAATGACTCTATTAACATGAAATGGAGGGAGTAATATTCTTCATTGAATTGCTATGATTTTCTATTTTGTTAATATTTTTAATAATTAAAAATAAATTTTTATTCAAAATCGACTTTTTGATAGGTAAATGATAATCCCCCAATCCCAATTAAGTTGAATCAAAACTTTTGGACACAGTTTTAAGAAATTGTATTGAAAAGTAGGAGAGATGATGAATAAAGTAAGACAGATAATGAGAGAATAATGTAGGTGATAGAATAAAGTAAGAGTGATTGGATGTTTTATTTTTTGTCAAAAAAGAAAATAACTCAACTTAGTTAGAACATTCCAAAAAAGAATACAACTCAATTTAACTGGTACGGAGAAAATATTAAGGTACTTAGCTTTGAAAAGATATGCACGTGTCCTAGGGATACACATCATAGTTCTATACCAGTGAATTCTATATTAATTTAGATTTAATTGAATTAGAAGATCAAATTACTTAAATTAAATCAAAAGATTTAATTGCTTGTAATTAACTAATAAGAAAATTGATTACATAATTAAATCCAAGAATTTAATCATGTTGAATTAATTAAATAGAGAGATTTACATGATTTGAGATTAACTAAATGAAGGGGTTTATTATTCTAATCTTGAACTAAATAGAGAGATTTAGTTACTTGAAAATCAATTGATCATAACATAATTCAAATATTTAATCACGTAGTTGATGAGAAAATAGAGCCCAACAAACTTCAATAAAGATTGCACCACTTAAAATAAGTTCGTTAACTCATTCTAAATATTCTAACCACAAGTAGTTAAAAAGGACTAGCCCAACCAAAAGAATTTATTCCATTAAATAACATAGGCACGGCCCAACAGAAATAAAATATGGCGGACCACCTTTTATAGGCCCATTTGACCCGGCCCATAGGGAAACATATACCCCTCAGTCCCTCACCTTCATTCTCATTAAACGCGAGAAGATTCATTCTCCCTCGCCCTTAACCGCTATTTTCTACTCTATCATATCTTGGCGTCAGGTGAATTTTTAAACAATTTTTTCATTTTTTTTTTGAGATTATAAAGTTTTATAAAATAAAACTAATGATAATTCTTTTTGTACTTTTTGATTTTTTTTTGGTGATTTTTTTTTTGTTATTTACAAGTTCTTATATGAAAGAAAAAACCCAACGTTTTTTTTGTCCTTGTTAGGCAAATTATTTTTGCATGTTAACATTATACCTAAAAATTTTTATAGAAGATTTTTGAGATAGAAAATTCAGGAGTATGATACTTGGAAGAGAGAGAATGTGTTGTCCACACGTAATTATGTTAAAGATATATTTATAGTGTGGACATCAATGGAGAAATGCTAGCTAATGCGGTTAGTGATATTGTTGTTTGAAAAGCTAGGACTATCTCTCGTGGAGCAAGCTGAATAAACGTCTCATGAAAGGAGCTATGAGATTGTTGCTACAATGGTGATGGTACCTATTCGCTTTGGTACGTATGAGGAAGAGGTATTGTGTGTTGTTTTTCCTTTATAGTCAACACATATTTTATTAGGTGAAAAACAGAAGGTGGTTCACAAAAGAAGGTTTTTCTTACTCCATTCCAGCCTCAAGAAGTATGTGAAGATCAAAAGTATATATGTGCAAATCAATATAAAGGAAGACGACAAATGCAAATACAAGTCCAAGTTGCAAAGGATCATAAGATGAAGAATAGTACTCCCTTCGTCCTCAAAGAATACGCACTTTGGGTTTGGCATGGTTTTAATGTAAAATTGGTAAAGTAGGAGAATGAGTCCCACCTCATTATAAAGAAAAGACTTTCCAAAATTAGAAAATGCATATTCTTGTGGGCAGACTAAAAAGGAAAGAGTGCATATTCTTATGCGACGGAGGGAGTAAAGAGTTACAACATACAATCGTTGAAGCAAATGGACAATCAGAAGAGGATAATGAAGGAGAATACTCTAAAGTTTGAGTACACATCGATTTTCAGAGTCAATATCCACGCTAGAGATACAATCTTCGGTCCTTATTTTGGCACCAACAACGAAACTTCCAATTCTACTCACGTTGAAACTGTTTTGATTCTTACTTCCATGAAGCGAACAAAGACACCAAAATATGTCATTCAAGACTTTGCTGATCTCAATACTAGTGTTCGAGATATGGAGTGGAAAAATGGGAAGAACTAAGAGGAGTGGTTTCATAAGTTGTCCAAATGGTTCAAGTACCATACGAATGGGATAGTTTTGGCTGCCAAAGTTATACTCCCTCCGTTCCAAAAGAATATGCACTTTGAGTTCGGCATGAGTTTTATGTAAAATTGGTAAAGTAAGAGAGAGGTAGAGAGAAAAAGTAATTAAAGTATTGTTAGCAGAGAATGAGTCTCACCTCATTAGCGAGAAAAGAGTTTCCAAAATTAAAAAGTGCATATTTTTGTGGGACAGACTAAAAAGGAAAGAGTGCATAGGTACTTAACTTGCATGTTATAGGGTCGTAACAAGACAAGCTACTAAGTTGGACTATGTAGAAGTATTTTAGTTGCGACAATGAAAATCTATTCAGGATTTTTTTTAGGACAAATCATTTTAAAGAAATGGGAAATGATGCATACATGGAGAATTGTGATTTTATATTTATTTGCATTTCTAGTAATTTAAATAAGTACTAGATGGTAAGTTATTAACTAAGTTTATTTGGCTTTAACATTTTTTCTTTCAATCAACTAGGTTCCCTTTACGTTTTATTTTTGCATAAGTTTAGGATTATATTTGCCTATATAAAGGCTCATTGTTGAAATAAAAAGACAAACCTTTTAAATATTGATTTTATCATGAGTTTTATATATCCTTTCTTCATTTTTCAACTCATTGAATTCTTTAATCGACTTATCAAACGACATTTTACAAGATTAATAATTATTTATAAATTTTAATGATTTATACTATCCAAATTTTGTAGGTGCATCAAATACTGGTCGAAAGGGGTGAGAAGGCTCGTATGGGAGCCACTCGTTGTGCTCATATTTAATTTAGGAGGTTTGACTGCATATTCATGATTTAATTTATAAAGAATATACTCTCTCCGACCACAAAAAAATAATCTCATTTGTGAATAGTACAAGTTTTACTGATAAATTGATAAAGTAAGAGAAAAAGATAAAAAATAGAAAAAATAAGAGAGGATATACAAAAGGTAAGTAAAATATGAAAAGAAATTTTTCGCTTTTAGATATGAGACTATTTTTTTAGACATCTCAAAATGATAAATAAGACTTTTTCACGAATGGAATTAATATGTATTTTATCATATCAAGTTTCACACAGTAAAATGTGAAAATAGTACTGAAATTGACCATGCAGAATCTTTTCTTTTAAACAAAACCATTATTATCGTATATGTGCACCTTAACTATCGCATGTTATCCTTAATTTTTGGTTCCTTAACCAAAGTGTCATTAACATCAAATCAATATAGGAGTACAAAAATCTCGGAAACAACATCATCGATTGGTATGAAAATAACAATTTTAGGTAGAAACAGCAGGATGAGAAAAGGAATAAAAGAAAATGTCATCTTTCTAATAAGAAAATAAAATATAGTACTAGTACAATGTAATGTGAAAGCATTGGACCACCTGAGGTGACGTGTGGATCGAACAAAACCTTAAATAACAAGCGATAAAATATGATTGTAAAATGTAAACCGACCTAGTTTTCAACTGGCCTCCTAGTACAGTAAAAAAAAATAAAAAATGCGAAAGAAAAAATTTAAATTGAATAAAATAAAATAAAGAGGGATGATTCTTGACCTTTTTCCATCTTAATTTTATAATCATATAATTAATCGAGGTACTCTCGACTCTTCTACGCACGACAAGGTGCTGTTAACAAATAATTGTGCAAATAAATTATTAGCAACATGACCAAATATTGAAGGTAATCAGTAGATAATATAATCGATGATGACGTCACAGGTGACGAAATTTGCACATATATTTTAATGTTTTTTGTACCCAACCTATATATAAAATTTAGTGGGGATAAACAAGGTTGCATATCTGGATGCAATGCATATTATTTTATTAATTAGTAGTAAAGCATCAAAGATAAACCTCGTAGTGTAGAGAAATTTGTTTGTCGTGGATGCCTAGGATAAAGTAGGTCTCCTCCTTACCTTCGTACAAGTTGATCATTTTTTAAATATTTGTACTACATCTTTTAGTCTCGTATTACAAAGTACACATAATCTACATCTATATTTATGATGTAGAAGAATATTATTTCCAATGTTATTATTCCACCGGCCTCGACTTAAAGTGATTCATTTTATTTTGACACATAATTTTAAAAATAATCTTTAAAGAATTAAACAGAGAAATCATAAAGTAGGAGACCAATTAAAGATGGAGTAACAAAATTGAATAAAAAATAAATTATGACCGACAACCGGGTTATTTTTGCAGAAAAAATTGCAGTACTCCTTTCATTCTATATTAATAGAGTCATTTTACTACTTAGCAGGAAGTATTCATCTCTCTTCATCTTTTTTATTTTATTCTCTATTACTTTATTCACTATCCACTTAACATTGTTCTTAAACTCCGTACTGAAAAGAAACGCATCTGTTAACAAGGAACGGAGGGAATATCCACCTCGGAATGAAACGAATAATTTAAAACAATATAATCCATCCTTTACAAGTAGAAATTAATACGACTATAGTAACAAATACTACTCCATCCGTCCAAGGTATTAGACCAACTTTCCCTTTTGGGATGTCCCAACATATTAGACTCATTTCCTTTTTTAGCAAAAAACATCTATGTTATTTTATTCTCCACCTACTTTTTTCTCTCTTTTCTCCCCTACTTTTTCCATCTCTCATACTTTACTCTCTCCACTTTAACTATTTAAATATCAATTCCTTAAATCATGTGCCCAAAAGAAGTGAGTCTAATACTCCGGGACGGAGGGAGTACTGTAGCAACGCGGAATAGTAGAATAATACTAATATTATAACAAGGCCAAATGAAGGTGTGTGAGTGTTGTGGGTGGGGGTGGTTGCAAGCTCGAGTAGAGTTAGGTTAAGTCCCTCTCACCATAATAGCAATTGTCTGTATGAATTGCTTTTGCTCTTGAGAACTGATTCGAAGGACACCAACGATGTTGACAATTCATCACTCATATTTCCCACTTTTTTTTTCTTTCTAGTTTCTTACATTCTTTTTATTTGCATCCTACAACATCATAGGATATTTTGTTTTAGGCAAGGAGTTAGTATAAAGAAAAGTAAAAGGTGCTTTCAATATCACCTTTTAATTAATGATAAAATGTCAAGTTGATGCCCAATTATAAAGTACTAAAATTATCTTCTTTAGGTGAATTATTTACCTCTTTAGGAATTTCCCCCGTGCAGTGCACTGATTGAAACGAAATCTTAATTTCTTATAATTTGACAATCTCTATCATAATTTGAAAAGTCAAGACAACTACCTTTGCGCGTCACATATTTGATTCAAACATTTCGTTGTCACGTACAAATGAGTAATAATCAATCCAATTGTCAAATCTAACTCTAGAAATTTTATTTAATGTGTTAAAATAAAGTTAAAATGGGGGAAATAGGGTAAAAGCAAGAATCTTTACAGACTTAGATAAAAATAGTGATATTCTCTGATGGTTGAATCAGAATTGAAGAAAACTAAGATGGCCTGATGAGAGGGTGGATCCCATTTTTATGAATCCAATTTTGATGAGCTGATGGGAATCCTGATGATGCTGCAGCATTAGCAAACATTGTTTGAGCTTCATTCATTTGCCATTGCTGTCCATTTCTCGATTCGCCAACCACTCTTCCTCCTCCTTCATTCGTCCCGCCCTCGAGGTATCCATATGGCCTATTGAACATTTGGTATCGAGGGGCTTCGTTGCTGATCGCGAACGACTCGGGAGAATGTAGGTGTAGTTGCAATGTTCCAGTCGCGTTGGTTTGCGGTGAAGCAGAATTCCCTAAGCTTAAGTCGAGATTGTGATCTGATGCATTATTGGAAGATTCTGACAGCGCAAAAAACAACAAATGTTTAGGTGGTTGCAAGAAATTATTTGTCCAACGGTCTGAGTTAATGTATAGTAATAGTAGTATACCTGCTGATTTGAGTTCATCATCATAAATGGTGGGATCGAAATTGGTAACAGCTTCCTTGCCATTGCATTTTATGGCGGCTTTATCATAAGCCCTAGTACAAGAAAAAAAAATAATTCATCTTTAAAAACGACATTAAATTTCGGACCACTATTTTATAGGACATAAACCTACCTTGCAGCTTCGACTTCAGTATCAAAAAGACCCAAATAAACGTACCTGCATGTCACGGTAACAACAAACATGAATTTAAGAATATGGTGAAATGAAAAATAAAAGAATTGTTGTTACTTTTTGCCTAGAAATTGGCCCATCCTAGCTTCCCATCTACCACATTTGTGCAAAGTGACACCTCTATATTTTGAACTCCCTCTTGGGAAGCCACTACTTTGCCGACGGAGTACGTGCACAAATTCCTCCTTTGTTAGATTGCTCATCTATGAAATCACAATCTCACATTTATTATAAATTGATACTACTAAATAAAAACAGTTAGGACTCATGTTAAATTGATAAATTCCCACCTGTTTTAAGTCGTCTTCATAATCCTCTAAGGTAAAGTTGATGTCTGCTTCGACTCCTCGGAATTTAATGGCTGCTCTATCATATGCACTGCGATATATATGTATATACATTGATTTAATTTAATTTGTGTAGGCATTAATCAAACGTGTACAAAGCTCAGCTTACCGGGCGGCGGCATGGGCTGTGTCGAATCCACCTAATGCAATCCAAGATTCAATTTTCACCCATCAAATTAATCACAAAATCAAGAATGATCAGTATTTTAGAATGAAAAACCCACCTAAATAGACTTGCTTCCCGCAATCCCTGATTCCAAAGGAAGAAATTTCAATTGTTTGAGTCAATTAATTTCTATAAATGTGTATGTACATGAATGAGAAATTTCAAAGGAAAAAAGAAAAAAGGCCAATTTTAGTATATGTACCATATGTGCGATTCCCAGCGGCCGGTTCGCCGGTAGAACGTGACGCCGCGGTATTGCGAGCTCCGCGACCTCGGCCCACGCCGGCTCTTCTTCATTGGCTGCGCCACCGACTTCCCCAACGCAACTCCGCCTCCATTGCTACCTTGTGGCTCGGACTGGCAAAATTTTACCCCGACCCAGTGCGCCCGGGGGAATCCGTGGGGCCCACCATCCTCCTCCGCCGCTCCCGGAAAGAACTGCCGCGTGACGAGGGAGGAGCACCTCCCCCCGCCGCCGTCCTCCTCCTCCTCCACCACCGCCGATGAGCTCGAATTGGAAACCGATCCCACGCGCTTTCCCTTTTCCTCGGAGCAGCCCTCCGATTCATCGCCGCCGCGCCTTTGATCCGGTGAATCGTTGAGATCCCACATTTCTCCGATAGATTTTAGCCGCAACAGAGGATCCAAACCCGAATTTTGATGACCACAGTCTAATCAAGAATAAAAAAAGGTCTCTCTTTCTCTCTCTAAACTGTTGTAGAGTGAAGAAATTCCAATGTGGAGACTATGTTGTCCCATGATACAACATAAAGAACCTAGGACCATAGACTTGAAAAAAAAAAAAAAAAGTTGTTGGTTGCAAAGAAATGTTGTTGCAATTCCGACTTCCAACTGTACAACTAGATCTCTCTATCTCTCTCTCGTCTAGCTAGATGCCCAATACTGCATAGACGAGGCCAGTTTTTCTTTCTCTCTCTATAGTTATACTCAACTTGCCAAACTAATCTTTTCTAATTTATTTTTGGTGGCTATGTAATTCAATCAGTCATAAATACTTGAGGGATGCTTTTCTAAAACTCTTTCTATTTATATATGTCTGCTGTGGGTGTTCCATTTAGCCTTTCTCTTTTCTTTAAACTCTATATTTGTGTATCCATTCTGTGTATCTATAGATTTGTACGCCTTTATTACTACTTTAATTCTGACCCTCCAAATCTATCTCACTTCCTCTTTTTCTCTCTCTTTTACCTTGAATTCCCATTGGTCCTCCAGTTAAAATCGAAAGATTAAGTTTTTAAATTTTACACAAGATAAAAAAAATGGAAATTAAAGAACCATCTCTTTCTTACGCAACTTTCCGACGTTAACTAAATCGAAAAGCAATTCCCCTCTCTCTCTCCCTCACTCTATATTGCCCTTAATTGGAAATAGACAGCACCAACATTAGATGGATGACTTTTTACTCAATTACCTTTATTAGCTACACTAATTATCATTCACTTTCGTTTATTTAAATTCCACGTCACCCCATTTCTACCAAGTTAAATTTACCCAACCTCATTCTTATAACGAAACCACAAAGTCAAATTCAAATCTAAACCTTTCATATGAGAAGGAAAATTCACGAATTGGGCAAACATCACAATTATCAATTTCAAAAAAAGAAAAAATAATTGATGTTTGTAGGGATTATCAAACATCATACGCATGTCCACATTAGGTATTTCACGATGAATGATTACGAACCCAACCCATACCACACGAAAAACACAAAAGTCGACTACTTCTTTTTCAGTGGTATTGTCGTTGTCATTTTAATTGATTGTGAAAACCATATCACATACTACTATTATTATTATTATTATTATTATTATTATTATTATTATTATTGCGTTAACTACGATTAACTATTGAGAATAACAAAAATAGAATTTATTATAGGTAAATAAATAGAGGGATGAAGGGCAATTTTGGAAGGAGGGGAATTATTGTGGGAAATGGGCAAGGGAAAGGGGTTTGGTCTCAGAAAAGGAAAATGGTAAAATAGCAATAAATGGAAAAACTTTCCAGAAAAGTCCAATCCAAGAGTACGGGAGTAGGGCCACCATTTCCCACTTTTATTCTTCCCAGCGACCAATGCTTGTACCTCGTATTTATTAATCCCCATACGCCTCCCCCGGCGCTTGCACACCACGCTCAAGCCATCTACTGGCTCTTCCTTGTTAATTTATGGTTTTGCCCTTTAAACAATTTGAGCATTCACAACTTAGGCTTGGAAGGGGTGTTGACCTTTGCAGCACACAGTCTGTCACAAGACGCAGAAAAAAATTGTGGTAGAGGATGCAATAGTAGTGAAGTTATTTTTATTTTTATTAAAAGTGCATACATTTCTTCACACTTATTTTACCCACTTTTACTTTATTCTTTTTCTATCTTTCTATTTTTTTCATTTCCAACTTTATTTTTTCTTTACTTAACTCACTAAACACAGTTTTTCTTAATCTCAGTGCCGGAAAGAAATGTCTCTATTACTAAGAAACGAAGGGAGTACCTTTTTGTTTGTGAATAGTTATCTCATGTTTTTCGATTCGTCCTAGAATAATTATATTTATATCATATTATACTTTAGGTCATTAGACTCCACATTTCATTAACTTCCGTCATTCAAATTCTATGTATATATATTAAATACAACATCATTTTACATCAACAGGTAAAGGAAAAGAAAAAATAAATCTTTTAGCATTTCCTTTCGATACTGATTCAAATTGCATTGCTGTGTCAGAAGAAGCATAGCTATACTGATTCGGTATACTCTAAAGATGTCCTTGGTACAATATTGACGATCCTACAAAGATCTCATTTCAGTGATTGCCTTTTACTGATCTCATCTTTTACGGAATCGATCCCCTTTGACTGTACAAGAATATGTGGAGCTGAGCATGTCTGGAAGCACAGGAGAACGTTCTTTTGCGGATATTATTACCAGTATTCGATATTGGGTCATTCATAGCATTATTATACCTTCCCTATTCATTGCGGGTTGGTTATTTGTCAGTACCGGTTTAGCTTACGATGCATTTGGAAGCCCTCGACCAAACAAGTATTTCACAGAGAGCCGACAAGGAATTCCATTAATAACTGGCCGTTTTGATTCTTTGGAACAACTCGATGAATTTAGTAGATCGTTTTAGGAGGCCCTAATCAAATGACATAGACCGAACCTATCCTATTTTTACAGTACGATGGTTGGCTGTTCATGGCCTGGCTGTACCTACCGTCTTTTTTTTGGGGTCAATATCAGCAATGCAGTTCATCCAACGATAAACTTAATCCTGAATTATAGAGCTATGACATAATCAAACCCGAATGAACAAAGTGTTGAATTGAATCGTACCAGTCTCTACAGGGGGTTATTACTCATTTTTGTACTTGCTGTTTATTTTCTAATTATTTTTTCAATTAGGCAAATGAAAGAAAAAAACTAACAATTCTAGGCATTCTTTTAGCCCGTTCGGAAGGATCTCATAATTATCCCTGACTGTTTATGTCTCTAGCACGACCACTTGATGAAATTTGGAGGGAAGTAGAGTAAATGGCCGATACTATTGGAAGGATTCCTCTTTGGATAATAGGTACTGTAACTGGTATTCTTGAGATCGATTTAGTAGGAATTTTCTTTTATGGTTCATATTCCGGATTAGGTTCATCCCTGTAGTAATCGGATGAATGGAGTTGTGACATGAAAGCGTAGGAACTCAACGGGATTCCCTTCTTTAGTTTGTCTGATTCGAGGGGAAAGGGCCCGTTGGGTTCTTAAGAATCAGAGTCTTTTTTTGTCTAAATGACAAAGTGGATTTCTTTTTCTGCTGGTTTAAAAAACTCCATTCTATTTTTTCTGATGATGCTTTTGAAATATGAACTCTTTCCACTCATTTTTCTGATGATGATTAATATATAAAGTATTAGACAAATTTTACTAACTTTTTCCACTCATTTTTCTTTATAGTTCTCAAAACACGAACGTAGATAATATATAAAATTTAAAATGTTAAATCATAGAGGAAGAAATATATTTTAGTAATATATATGTATATGAGAAAAATATATACTCCCTCCGTCCCGCTTAAGATGACACGTTTTCCTTTTTAGTTTGTCCCAACTAAGATGACACATTTCCTTTCTTGAAAACTTTCTCTCTCCAATTAATAAACCCAACCACTTTTTATCACTCCTATTAAAATATTTATCTTTCTTTCTCTCTCTATTATAATACTTACACCCACCTTTTCTCTCTCCAATTAAACACTTTAACCAATAACTCCTAAAATCCCGTGCCGGCCAAGAAATGTGTCATCTTAGTCGGAATGGAGATAGTAGTATTAAACAAAATGATATAATTTCCATTAAAATACCTCAAACTCTAATCCTAGAATTGCAAACTCTAACCATACAATCTCAAACTTAAATCATGTAAAAATCAATTATTTTTCAATTAATTACAAAATCCTATACGAATTAAACTACACATTCAATCCATGACATTTTTTTTTCAATTTTCATTCTTAATTTTTTACTTATAAAGTAAATATTTACAATTGCTATAAAGTAATTAAATATTTACACAATTGAATTGAAAAGGAAAAGAGTTAAAATTTTCAATTAATCTTTAAATTTAATTATTTCCTGTGTCTCATTCAATATGTCTATTTTACCTTTTAATTTATTCCACCTAAGATGTCCATTTTCTATATTTGGAAATAAATCTTTCTCTCCTTAATAAAATATTCAACTATCTTTTTCTCTTTACTTACTCTCCACCTAACGACTCCACCTAAAATCAGGTGTCACTCAAGAATGTGAACATTTTGAATGGAATGGAGGAGTACAAAATAGAAGTACTGACCAATTTTAAAATGTGAGACACACACGTCGGGTTTCGGGTAGAATTTTTTTAAAAATCTCGGGGTCGGGTACCCGCAAAATCGGGTGCGGATACCCGTTTCAACACCCCTACATGTCACGACCTTGTAAAACTAAAACAACACTATGTAAAAATATCATTGATTTAGTACTCACTCTGTTCCTTGATAATTGAGTCATTTTTATATTTTAGAAAGTTCCAAGTTAATTGAGTCATTTCTATTTTTGGCAAAAAGTAATACTCTCTCTTACTTTATTATATCTTTCACCGTATACTGTTAAATGTGTGTTTGTTGGGTTTGGATTCAATCAAATAGGGTACAGATGTAACACCCCTTACTCGATAGGCAAGCCCGCCGAATAAGAAATGTCACTATTTGGTGTCACAAGTACTCGTACAATTTTTATTTAAATAAAAATAAATTATGCAAACTATCATATATTAAACATTGCAGCGGAAATAGATTGTCTAAACTTTACATACATCCCACCATTTTCTAACTTCCATAAATAGATTGTCTAAACTTTACGTACATCCCACCATTTTTTAACTTTCATAATCGACTAGTGACTCATCGAGGATGCAACTGTTGCGCTACTCTTATAAAAAAAACTCTATTCACTAAACTTGCAGGATGGAGGGGGGGGGGAGGTTAGCGTGACAGACCAGTAGCAATTGGAAAAGACAATGGTTTGTTTGCAACTATATTAATCATTTCTCAATTTGTATTAATTCCTTTTTTGTTATTATCGAGTCACGTCATCATATAATACCTTATAGCTTCATATATTCTGAATTCACTCAATTATTATTTATTCACACAAAGTAAATAGGACTAATAGAAGTAAGGGAAATAACATCGTATTGTCCGATTCATAAGGATAAAAAAAGGCGTTTTTATTATCTCTTCTCACCATCCCCATAGTGTATGAGACAAATGTATGCATTTCGATTAGGGTCGTATTCTATGGTTACGATTCTACCATATATGTGTATGAATATGTTAGATACCTGTGACTCGATTGGTGAAATAGTATCTCTCCTCTCAAAAGCATGCTTTTTTTTACCGACGCACAAAGAACTTCGGTGTTTCTTAATCTTTTCAAAGTGGCAGCAACATACCCTTTTTTATTTCTTTCTATCATAGAATCTATTCATATCTTACAAGCATATTACTTCCCACAATCTGTCTACGTTCTATTTACATACCCAAAGTCACACATTCAATCATTTATAACTTTATGTCACATTCTTATCCACACAACAAAACATCATCAACAAGACAGATAAATCAAAGACATCATCACATTTCAAGGTGCATATAGTTACCACCAACATTCTCACATATCAAAACAAATATAGCCCCATTAAGTACTTAGTGACAGACTAGGGTAAACAGAATCAGATGCAGATGCAGATTTTTTCCTAAGGAGGACTCCGCATAGACCACCCATTTAGGGAGCAGATAGATAATGCAATACCCTGTATCTTTTTTTTAAAAAGAAGTTATTATATTTTTGGGTATTTAAAAAAAATTAAAATTATTTAATCGTCAATTGATTTATTGTAAAAGTTTGGAACTAATGGGCCTGATTTCCAAATGTTTTACAGGTTGTCCTACTCGACCGAAGATACACCCTAGCAAATTAAACCAGGTTTAAGTGTTTATATTTGATTTATTGGTAAAATTAGTAAATATAAGAAATTTGAATGGAAATTAGAAAAAATAGAAATTTTGATTAATGTAATTCATAATTCTAATTGTGCTCTTTTTGTGTGTTAGTTTTACACATTGATTGAGGTTTGAAAATTGCTACATGTTTGAGTAATATAAAATATCTGTATGATTTTATTTGATAGTCATAATAAGAAAAAGAAAGGTTAAATTTCCTCTAAATTCATCAAGTTTCACAATAGTCTGTAAACTTTAAATGTTGCATAAAAAGTCATAAACTTTACCGGATTGTGCAAATTTTCCATCCGACCCGACCCGATAGTTTTCCGGTATAAACTTATCCTATGTGGCAGCTGTAAGCAAGACTAGGCAGCCAGAACACAAAAAGACGTCGTTTTGTGTTCGTTGAGAAAAAAAATTAAAAATTTGGAGATGAGAGGCAAAGGGAGAGAGAAGGGACAATGGCGAAGATGAATTGGGGACGTGAATTGGAAGGGGGAGACGAATTAGGGCGATCGGCGTTGGATGGTGATGATGGGGGCGGAGCAACGAGAGGAAGGGACAGAGGGCGATGGAGCGCCGCCGCCGCCGCTAGGGAGATGAATTGGGGCGGTCGGCGGTGGATGGGATGATGGGGACGGAGCAACGAGAGGAACAGACGGAGGGCGACGGAGCGCCGCCGCTGTGGGAGGAGGGGAAAAGAGAGAGAAAGAAGAGGGAGAAAGGAGGGAAAGAAAGAGAAGAAGGGGAGGAGCAGGTGGTGCGCCGGAGCGGCGGCCGGCAGTGGCGCTGGAGGTGGCGGTGGTGGCGCTGGAGTGAGGAAGGAGATCTTTCTTTTTTCTTTTTAAATTAGGGTTAGGGTAAATGAAGTGAAGAAGAGTGAATGTATGGAATGAGAATAAACACACTCAGCATCCAAATCATCGTCCATGTCAGCATAAATGCCAACATCATCACACTACTTAGCCAGAATACCCGACTCGAGAAATCGACACACAAGAGTAAAGTTCATGATTTTTTATGCAACGTTTAAAGTTTACGGGGAAAACCAAACTTTTGTGAAAGTTCATGATTTTAGAGGCAATTTACCCAAAAAGAAAATAGAGAAGGATTCGATAAATATCTACACTAATCTAGAACCTACTACACACACATGCTACAATCTAGTACCGACAGACACACACACGCTAAAATACTCCCTTCGTCCCACAATAATTGTCAATCTTTTTCATTTTTGTCCGTCCCACAATAATTGTCACACTTCATTTTTACCATAAATGGTAAGTAGGTCTCACATTCCACTAACTCACTTCACTCACATTTTATTACAAAACCAATATAAAAAAATGGGTCTCGCATTTCACTATCTTTTTCAACCAACATTTTTTTTACATTTCTTAAAATTCATGCTCACAATAAGAATGACAATTATTGTGGGACGAAGGGAGTATCTCTCTAGCTTTGTACCTACTAAACACACACATTACACCCAAATACATACTCCTTCCGTTTCATAGTAATGGAGACGTTTCTTTTCGGCAAGGACATTAAGTAAATGGAGAATAAAGTGGAAAAAAGTAAGAGAGAGTAGAGTATGTGTGGAAAATGTGTTGACTTTTACAAAAAGGGAAATGACTCTATTACTATGGAACGTATCAAAATGACAAAATGACTCTATTAATATGGAACGAATGGAGTACTAGACAATTACCCACAACGACACATTCATACACACGCACCCCTTACTCTTCTACTTGACGGTTTTTCCAGCCACCGAAAATCGCCGGCTGCTACTGTTAAGGTGTTTTCCCCTTAACAGTGGTCGACGGCTACACTCGGCGACCAAACGAAACTTTCGGCGCCCAGCAGCGAATTGACGGATATAGGCTGAGGCTGTGCGCGGAAGTTCTTCCCCGTTGTGCACTGTCTAGTCTAGGGTTTTTGTGATTACTTGTTTTGCAAGAATATTAGGGCAAAATTATATGATTCTTCTTCAATGAAATCCTTCTGACAAAACGCCCTATTTATAGATCTAAGGACCCTAGGGTTGATTCGACCTAATCCTATTCATCTCGGGAAAGAACCAACAAAGAAAACCCTAAACGGAGCTTATAATTACGCTCGACTCTTAATGCAATTAAAATAAAGGTACTAATATCCAAAAAAAAAATATTAAAAAGGAAAATAATAATAATAAAACATAAAACCAAAGTCTCTTCTACTTTGAGACATAATTGTCGAGTCTGTTCGGCAGGCGTGCGTTCCCCTTCGACTTCGACTTTGCAATGGATGTTTGCTTGGGCGCAGGTGTGGTCTCCTCCGCATCCGGCGCCTCATATTCTTCCTCATACTCTTCGTCCACCTGGTCTTCTACGTCAAGCACTTTATCTACCGGTGTGCTCGTACTACCTTCGCGATGCTGAGGCGTATCAGTTACCCGCCTGATACGCTTGGATTTTGCACTATTTTAAGGCCATTATTTGGTCTATTTTTGATGTCAAAGTCACTCTACATGTCCAATAATTGCATATTGTATACATTTTGACATATTTTGTGAGAAATGTGCATATTTGAGCTGAAAAAGGGAGTCAAACGCAAAGTCTGGAAATCTGGAGTTCAGACGGTGATCGGCGACCGCCGGCGCTCGGGGGTCAGTGATCTGTAGCGGCCCGCCTCAGAAATCCACGCTTGGAAACGAGTCTCGCCCGACGACAGCCGGAGGTCATGCGGCGGCCTGCCGCTGAAGGTACCGAGACTCTGGATTGCAACGCGGCGACCGCCGCAGAATGTGCGGCGGCCCGCCGGAGAAAGGCGGTGAATCCGAATTGCCCTAGATCTGCTCCAAGATTTACCATATTTTAAAGATTTTTTCCTTCTGCAATGAGGATTGACTTTCCCATATAAATATGACCTCGAGCTTAATCAAAGAGAGCTTCTTTTTGCAACATAAATTCCCAGAGATCAAAAGCTAGAGTGCGTCATTGTGCAAGGAGTTGATGAAGGATTTCAAGAACATCAAGAACGACAAGGATTCAACCTACGGGTTTTATTTGCTTTAGTTTTATGTTCAAATTGTCTTCCCTTCAATCTATGTGTGAAATTCAATGGGAGAATTGGTCGTTTATTCAATCGTATGGATGATACAAAAATTACAAGAATATATAGGCTAAAGTAGCCCTACATATGGTAGACCTAATTTACAATAATTGCTATTCTATATAAGGCACAATATCCTCCCATATCAATTGCATATAATCTTCCTAATTTTATGCGATATTTCTTCTAACACTCCCCCTCAAGCTAAGTAATGGGATTCCCAATACTTAGCTTGCATAGCACTTCTTGGAATGACTTCGAATTCACTGCCTTTGTCAAGATATCCGCCAGCTGATCTTCAGACTTGACATACGGCATTTCCACCACTTTTGCTTCAATGTTCTCCTTGATGAAGTGTCTGTCTACCTCCACATGTTTGGTTCTATCATGTTGTACCGTTTTTCCGAGATACTAATGGCCGCCTTGTTGTCCCAAAACAATCTACAAGGAAGGGCAAGTCGAAGGTCCAATTCTTTCATCAGTCTTTGCAGCCACAATATCTTTGTCAGTCCACTTTTAATTCCTCTAAACTCTGCCTCTGCGCTAGAAAGCGCTACCACCTTCTGTTTCTTGCTTCTCCACGTTACAAGGTTCCCTCCTACAAATGTGAAATACCCGGCAGTCGACATTTTATCATTTGGGTTCCCTGCCCAGGAAGCGTCGGTGAAACCATGTATCCCCATGTGCCCATGCTTCTCAAACATAAGTCCATGTTCAGCTGTCCCATTCAAATACCGAATGATTCTCAAAACTTCTTCCCAATGCCCTTCTTGCGGTGCATGCATAAATTGACTCACTACTCCGACTGCATATGCAATATCTGGCCTAGTGTGAGAAAAATATATAAGTTTCCCAACTAACCTTTGATATATCCCCTGTCGGTCAGTTTTGCTCCTTCCACCGCCTGCAATCCATGATTCTGCACTATAGGAGTATCTGTTGGCTTACAATCAATCATCCCTATCTCGACCAACAAGTCAAATATATACTTCCTCTGATTTATGAAGATTCTCTTCTTCAACCTTAGCACCTCTATCCCCATGAAGTACTTTAGGAGACCAAGATCCTTCATCTCGCATTCGTGGAATAAGTTATTCCTTATTTCGACTATCTCCTCCTCATCATCTCCAGTAATGATCATGTCATCTACATATATAATCAGGCATGTGATCTTTCCTTCTTTTTTCTTGATAAACAAAGTATGATCTGAATTACTCCGTTCGTACTCGTACTTTTTCATCACTTCTATAAATCTCCCGAACCATGCTCGAGGTGACTGTTTCAGCCCGTATAGTGTCTTCTTCAGCTGACACACTTCCCCATCTACAAAATCTCCGATGAAACTCGGCGGTGGTTCCATGAATACTTGCTTAGGTAATGTAAAAATGCATTTGTCACATCAAACATTTGGAACGGTCAATTCTTATTAGCAGCAATCGAGAATAACACCCGCACGGTTTTAATCTTAGCTACAGGGGAGAATGTTCCAGCATAATCCACACCATACGTCTGGGTGTATCCCTTCACCACAAGTCGTGTCTTGTATCTCTCTATTGTCTCATCTGGTCTTCTTTTAATCGTGAATACCCATCTGCACCCGACAGTTCTAGTTCCTTCAGGTAATTTGCTTTTGATCCACGTATTATTCTTCATTAGGGCTTTCATTTCAACAAGCATTGCTTCCCTCCACTTCTTATGCTTCATTGCCTCCCAGCTGTCTGTGAGATTTCTTCTTCTTCTTCGTACAGTGCAGCCTCAAATGCCCGAGCCATCTTAGTCAGATTTCCTTGCACGAAGTTTGCCACCCCATAACGGCTCTTCTTCCCTATCTTTTTAGGGGAATATCGTTTTACCTGAATCCCCCATGTACTTTGTAAAGGAAGCACGTATCTTCCGGTGTCTCCATCTACTGTGTTATCTACCTCTTGGGGTTCTGTATCAACCGGGTTAGTAATAACTGGACTCACAACAGCATTCGGTTCAGGAATTACCTCGGATATTGTCGAAGGAGGATCTCTTGAGAGCAGATGAGAAGGTTCTTGTGGCGAGACCTGCTCGGTGGTAGTGACCACCACTGGATCTGTTGACTCCCCAATCGAGGAGCTTGGCAATGGCACAACCCAACTTAGATAGTCCTCGGAATTACTTGGACCACTCTCCCCCTGACTACTAAGGTGGGTATGATAGAAAAATTCGGTTTCCAAGAAGTTGCAGTTCATGGTGGTGGTGTTTTTTCGGGTGGAAGGGTCATAGCATCTGTAACCGTTTTGGTTCACTACATACCCCACAAAGACACATTTGGTTGCACACGGTGATAGTTTGGTCCTCTCGTGTTTCGGGATATGAGTATAGACGGAACAACCAAAGACTTTGGGTTGAAGGTTCAAGTGTTCGGGTATTTTGGCTTGTTTGGATAGAGAATGAAGAGGGGTTTTCATGTTCAGAATTTTCGTAGGAAGGCGATTGATGAGGTAAATGGATGTAGCAACTGCTTCTGGCCAAAAAAATTTGGGGACTTTGGACTCAATCATTATAGCTCGGGTCATTCCAAGATTGTCCTATTTTTCCGTTCGGCAACCCCATATTGTTCTGGTGTACAGGCACACGAGGTTTTGTGGATCACTCCCTTTTCTTTGCAAAATTAGGTCAGAGCACTGTTAACAAATTCTCTCCCATTATCTGACCTAAGGGTTTTAGTAGTGGTATGAAATTGTGTTTCAATCAATTTAACGAACAGGGCAAATCTATCAAACACATCAGATTTGTTTTTCAAAAAATAAACCCACGTCATTCTAGTGCAGTCATCAATAAAAGTCACAAAGTATCGAAAACCATTCCCACCCACCACTGGTGCGGGACCCCAAACGTCTGAGTGTACTAAAGAAAATATGGATTTCACATGAGTATTTGTCGGCTTAAAAGATTGTCTATGGCTCTTGGCCAAAACACAAGTTTCACATGAAAAATCAGAAGAAATTGGAAAGTTCGTATAAGCAATTTAAAGTACCCAGGAGAAGGGTGTGCTAGTCTTCGGTGCCAGAGCCAAGTTTCCTATTTCGTGGATCTGTGAGCCAGCATTGCACTGCCATGTTGAGCTATCTCGTCCACGTAATAGAGGCCTTGCTATTAAAAGACATTTCCAAGTTAGCTATTAAATTAGAATTACTTTTGGATTTCCAAAGAAAGTATTTCTAAAGATCACAACAAATGGTTAAATAAATGAACTCTTGGAATTTATGACTATAAAACAAAGAATGCAATCATTCGGTTTTATTTTGTCATAAGGACTAATTTCCAATTAGTCATTGTGATGAGGTAATTATGTTCATGCATAAATTTACATCACAAATTATATAGCAAGGTTAATACCAAGTTAAGTTGGTATTATATAATTAAAGTTTTGGGAATCATATTCGACATGATTAAAACTTTATATTTGCTATAAGTATTCTACTTTAATTAGTAGAAATTCAGAAGGATCAAAATAGTGGATTTTGATAGAGGAATATGTATAAGTGCGCTTGAGAAAGGCACATAAAATTATTCCACTGGATCAAAGGGCCTAGAAATATTTTGATCAAATAATCGTGCTCCTTAGCAAGAATTAAGGTTATAAATTACAAGTATATTTTCGTTTTATGTACTCTAGAAAACTATGTTGGTAGATTCTTTTAAAGAATTATAGTTTTGAGTACATAGTGGCCAAAGCCTGCTTTGAGTATAAGTGGGAGAAAATGTGTGTGAATGTGTAGCACAAGGCCAATAAAGCGGTTGGTATACTCGAAAGCATTCTTTGAGTATAAGTGGGAGATTGTTGGGGTTTGTATACTAAAAGATGCTTCGAGCGTACATGCCTTTGTACAGTCAGCTTGTGCATGTATACGAGAAACGCCACATCCACTTGTTTATCTATTTATGAGAATAAATAATATAATATAAATGGTTTATTATTGAAATATGATAAACAAGTCTAAGGCTTTTTACTAAGAAGGTCAAGTAGGGAAATTCGATGAATCTCCTCATGAGTTTTCCAGTAGGGGACTTGGCTAGATCTAGTAAGAAGAAAAACGTATTCACAACCTAGATAGACTTTGGCTACCTATTGGAACGGTTGCGGTGTTTGTGATAATTCTCTCTTACCTAAGAAGAGATTAGTAACACCAGTGTGGTAAAGCACTGAAAGGATCTAATCTGAAATGTATTCTTTATTGCTATCTACTGAAAGAATATATTTCAGAAAGTTTAGTATTTTCTAGTCTATGATATTAATATCAATATTGTTTATTCAATCAAATGCCACTTTGACTTATCAATATGTGAGAGTTTGTACGTAACTCAAGTTCATGATATCTTGGGTGGTAGTAATTGAATAACATGAAGGTATTGGAATATTACTTCATAGAATTCGCGTGCCCAGTGTGGTATGATTAAATCCCTAAAAGGGTGATCCCCAATGAGGTGTTTGAAAGAGGAATTTATTATTCAGAAATCTGCGCAGTTGGAATTTATTCCACGAATAATAAATAAAGTTTCAAACTAGAAAAACTCTTTGGAGAATTAATTTAATTCTAGTCACATAGCAGACAAAAGAATTAAATTGATGGATCAAGATAATCTTAAACGCGGGAAATATTATAAAATAAAATGGACCCAAGTTATTTGTAATTTGGTGATTTAAGTGGGAGTGCAATATTATTCTTTACTAGAATAAAATAATATTCCATTGATAATATATTAAATCATGGGTTATTTGATTTAATTAGCAATTTATCTAATGGGTGAGCCCAACACTTAAGTCATTCCATGGATCCCCTTACTAGCCCAATAAGGTCCACTATAAATAATGAATGAAAGGGAAACCCTAGCATACAATCCAAGACAACACAAAACCCTAACCCTAGTGCCTAGAAATCGGCGCCTCCTTCCTCTTCCTCTTGGTCTCGATTTTCGAGCCATAGTTGTGGGAGAATTAGGGTTTTGATTATTGTTCTTGATCTATCCTAATTCATAGGATTAGATCTAGATAATTTGGTGTTTGTATTGGTTTTCCCTAGATTCATTCAAAGTTATTTAATTGGTTAATTGCATGAAATTGGAGTCGAATGCATAATCACCTAAACAGATCCGTTCTACGACCTGTTTGGTTTCCGTGTCTTCCGCTGCGGTAGTCCCAACCAAAGTAGGAACATATAGACAATTCTTGAGTCGGAGTGTAATCAATTACGCCAGGTCCTTCAACAGTAATCAATTCTCCACTTGCAGTTCTAATATATGACTTCGTGCCATTATCAAAAGTAATAAAATCATTTCTTTCCAGAGTCATGGTATCAGTTGCCCCACAATCAAATACCCAAGCCTTTGAGTGTTCATTAATAGCATTATGAACATGAAATGCATCGAAAGTTTCTCGTAGGGGTTCAAATCGATATTTAGACACATAATTGGAACAAATATGATATTTTCAACCTGTTTGGGGTTCAATTGCAATTTCTGAACAGTCAGGGGGCGAATATTATCAGCATGGGGTATTTTTCGAAATTTCAAGTTCTTAAAATTAGGAAAGCTAGGGTTTGGGATTAACCCAAACCCGCTACCTCATTGCGCCGTTTCGTGGAGATTTCCTTTCCTCTCCGCGAAATCCACTGCGCCTCTCACGTTGCCGCCGACGGTTTGGTTTTCCTGACGGACCCCCGTCCCTGGTCCACCTGATTCCCCATGATTTCCTCCGTCAATTCGTGATGGTGATCCATCGGTGTTCACTCCCATGGTGAGTTTCGCCTTTTCCGCCCCTGCCCTTGATTTCTGTTGGTTTCCTGATCGGCTGGTGGCGGAGAGGCGCGGTGGAGCGCCGCGGTATGGCGGTCGCTGGTTCTGGGTGGCGGGACCCTGTCCGGTTGCCGTGAATCCGTGTCCGATTTCACCCCCAAATGATGTATCGGCATTGCTGCCGTTGGCTTCTCCGATGGATGAGAGCGATGCCGGTGGCATGATTCGAAGTCGAGCCGCCTCCGTCTTCACCCATCTGTAGGCTGCCTCTACTGATTGGGTCGGTTCCTCCTTCAAGATGTCCCTCCAAATTGAATTGATTTCATGATTCAACCCGGTCAAAATTTTAATGTTCTGGTTTCCTGTTTGATGTTTACTGCTTTTTTCAAAGTGATTATCTGTTCTGGTTTGTTATCTTCTGTATCTGACATTTTTGGGGTGTAGGTTCTGATTTTGGGTTGAAGAAAAGGTCGAGAAACGGTATATTTGGCTATGATGAGAATTTTCTGAGCCAAGATCGTTCCTGCTCTGAGGCCATGTGAAATTCAATGGGAGAATTGGTCGTTTATTCAATCGTATGAATGATACAGAAATTACAAGAAAATATAGGCTAAAGTAGCCCTACATATGGTAAACCTAATTTACAATAATTTCTAGTCTATATAAGGCACAATATCCTCCCATATCAATTGCATATAATCTTCTTGATTTTATGCGATATTTCTTCTAACACTATGTGTTTAGCTTATTCCTCCACGTGTAACTAAACTCATAGGATTCTAGGGATGTGTTAGTAACGACTTTGGTTATACAATTCCAGTTTTCTATTTAATATCCGTTTTTTTTTACTTTGTTTCTTAACTAAGTTATTCTCGATGCTGCATGATTGAGTGACACAATTATGTATGATTTAATATAACTTGCTTCATAACTGTGAGAGAGTTCTAGCGAGTTAGGTCCACTTAGTAGACGCTACAGTTAGCTTCCTTTAAAACAGCAGTGTTAATTGAGAGTGAGGACTTTTCAAGGGTCTTAGGAGCTTTTTGGAGTTACGTGTTAGGATTGACAACCCTAATGTTAGTAATCAACGTTTGCATCGAATGAGCATAAGCTAGGTGACTTGTCCTATCAAAGTAATAATTGTGCTAGGGTATTGTAGTTTGGAATTTGTATAACCATAACTGTGAACGCACATCCTAGGAATTCCTCTTATCTCTATATTTGATTTATCTGCAATTAGTTGTTATTTGCTTTCTATTGTTTTCATTTTTCAAAAAAATTCCCAAAACTTTCGGTTCTCCAGATAGTAATTGAGTTTTAGTAGAGGATAGACAATTTGTATTTGTTTTCTCCGTATTCGACATCCGGTACTGACCTTTAGCTATACTATTCCTACTCTGTATACTTGCAGGTATTTATAGTGCTAAAAAATAGTGCATCACCGCCGGTACTGCTGTGGCTGCCGGCTAGCCTCCCTCCACTCAGCTTATTCATCCCCATCTTCCATAATCTCCATTAAAGTCGGAATCAAGGTTTGAATATTTCACAATTTCAATTTCAATTTCAATTTCTTGTTATTGTATGACATCCCATGTCATGTTTATGTTCTTTTTAATTGAAAGTTATATGTGTAATAATATGGGTGAGTTTAGAGAATTGAATTCTTTCCAAAATTCGGGGATTTTTTATCTTTGCTTGCTTGGCTATTATATTTGTTTGTTGTGGATGATTATTTTGTATTATGTATATTGGTGGCTTGGTTTTGAAACTTTGATTAGATTAGTATAATTATTAAATACTAGAGCTAAAAGGAAGCTTATTTTTTTTTGTTGTTGGTGCAATTGATTCTCTATTTCACTTTAAAATCAAAGAAATGAACTTTGGACTGAAGTCTTTGATTGTCAACAAATACACAGTTTCAGAGCAGTGGGTTTCGGGGCTTATTTGACAGACCAAATAATTTCGTTTTCGGCTCATATTTTACCAGAATGTATCCTTATATGTGTTTTACATTGTCACCTAAATTCAGCTTCAACCGACTTCATATGGATTTATTATGAATTTTTCTAAAAGGACTGCCATCTTCATGACAGGTTCTGGAAAAATATTTACAAATCCTAAACGTATAAGAATTTCAAGCTCAAAATAGATAATCATAAACTAGACTTTTCTTCTTATCTTTTAAAATTGGTTTTGCTAGTTTCCGACTTAGGAGTAGAACGGAATGACTTTTCAAATTTAGTGCGTTCTACTGTGAATAGTAGTAGTGAAAGTGATTTTGTTGATTTTATTTGAGTAACCTATTGGTGCGAGATGATTATGAACTTGAGATATGCTTTAAATAATGACGTAGGAAGATGTGTGATTAATCTTGGAAATTGTTCAAAGCCGTTTTGTTTTGTGTTTAATGATTTCGATTGTAGATCGTATAAGTAGTATGTTGGACAACTTTTATACCTTGATTAAGTGTTATGGTTGAGTGATAGATAAAAATAATGTGAATCACATGGTGAATGTTTTATGTGCTTATGTGTTGACATGTGCTTTGACTGAGTGTCATTTTGTTTAACCGACTCGTGTGCCGTGAGTTATTAAAATTGGTTAGATTATAGATGACAAATGTTTATTAAATCTGTTTGACGTTCGAGCTAATTGTATGTGTTTTAAGTTTAAGTTTGCTAAAGATGGAATGTGGTCAAGTTCCTAGTTTAAAGTTTAAGTTTGGAATTTTGTAAATTGAGTTAAAATGCTTAATTGCTAGGAGTGGCGCATCCAAGGCTAACCAAGCTTGAGAGATTATTTTGGATTGTAGCTTTCGAGGTGGGGTTTACTTTATCTGTAAGCGTAGTGGTTACATGGTTATAATCATTGTTGTGTCGTCTGTCATTCATATGAGCTTATGGGCCCACGAGGAGTCAGATCCACGAGTGATTATATGGGTCGCTGACAGACCACCAATAGCCCATGAGAGGCAGGCCCATGAGGGGTGAGGTCCACAAGGGACCAAGACTAGTCTCATATAGATGTCAACAAAGTTGAGACGGTTCATTATGTTATGATTCATTACACAATTGATTATAACTGCTTGCAGCATAATCCCCCACTGAGTGTGCTTGCATACTCACACCCTGTTATTTAATGTTTTTAAGGTTAAGGAGTCAGTGACATGGAATCAGTCTACGTGGTCCATAGTCTCCCAGCTGCTATTTTTTTGACAAGCGACCCTTTGGTATTTTGGGTAAAAAATTGAATTGTTTGGAGAGAAAACTCGGTAACTTTTATGCTATTATATTTTGAATGATGTAGGTTGTGATCCGATTAAGCAGGGTATTTTATTTTGGTTGAAATACTAGATGAAGTATATATATATATATCATATATATATATATATATTTAATATATTGATACATTTTGGTGTAGATATCTATGTACACATATTTCTGATGTTGGAAAAATATTCTTATCAGTGTTCTTTACATTGTTTTATATAAAAACAAATGTCAATGATGTTTTGTCTTTTCAATTTATTAAACCATTTTCCTTTTTTTATAAATTCCCATTAGTTTTTGAATTCTTAAAAATAAATGAAATTACTCCCTCCGTCCCGCTTAAGATCACACATTTTCCTTTTTGGTTTGTCCCAACTAAGATGACACATTTCATTTTTTGGAAACTTTCTCTCTCCAATTAATACACCCAACCATTTTTTTTTCACTCCTATTAAAATATTCATCTTTCTTTCTCTCTCTATTTTAATATTTACACCCACCATTTCTCTCTCCAATTAAACACTTTAACCAATAACTCCTAAAATCCCGTGCCGGCCAAGGAATGTGTCATCTTAGCCGGGACGGAGGAAGTAGAATTCTAGTAATTTTTAGTAGCGTTTCTCATTCATTAGGGATGGGGATGTTACAAAATGGTATCAAACCACCCCTGAGGGTGTATATTAATAGATCAGATATCAACATATCAGATGAAAGATATCATGATTCTCGTTTCGGTTGTCCGACAGATGAGTGATCTCAGGTAATGCAGCGCTGCTGTCCTATGGCATGCCAATTGTACCCACAGAACACACTCAAGCACAAGATGTAAGCACAGTCAAGTATACTATGCTTTATTCCCGATAATTTCCAACATAACACATCAACACAGACAAATCAAATATCATCTCATGTAATCATATTTGTATACATCTCACCAGCATAGATCATTTATCACACCAACACATGTATTATTCTCTTTCATAACACATTATTTAATCTCATCACAAGCTCATATATATATATACCATTTCTTCGCAGAACTTGCATATTGGATTGATGAATATCATGACAGTTCATGTCTTTCAAATTATAATGTAATTAAGCATCTCTTTCACCTATATTCATATTTATTAGCAATTTAACACCCAATTATCTCAACTAAAAAGATCAAAGACCATAGAGAGGATACGCTACCTTTATGATGACTCGGGCTAACTCGTCAACATTTTTCTCCTTGCTCTATCTTTCTCTTGATTTCCCACGACCGACCATTTGCCTTTTTTTAAGCATAAATATTATGCATATATTAGTATGTAAACTCATATACATATTATAGATACTTAGATCATAATCTCCATAGCCTTAATTCCGATTACGTCTCAATTTTCATCGATAATGTCAACAACGTCAAAGGGGGTTAATACAGGATTCAATGACCACTTTTAAAACCTTATTTAATCCTATAATTAACATATATTAACTTAGTTTAAGTATAGCATTAACCATACTCCTAAACCATTAGTAAGGAGTGTGAATATGATTGATCAACGGGAATTAAGCTCAACTATTGGAGAAATTAAGTCAAGAGGGTGCAACTTATCTCAAGATGCACAACAGCCGTATGATAGAGGATTAGTTGATGGATTAGATCTCAGCCCTAGGATCTAAATAGGTGTTGAGTTCAATGATTTCAATACCTATTTCTGTTTTAGAGTTGCAGAGTTTTACCCCCTTTATTCTTCTTCCTCATGATTGAACACAAATTCTTGAGCTCAAATTGAGTGATCAATTCCAGTTTACATTCTGCAATTCGTTTCATAAATCTTTGATAGAGTAATCATTCTTAACAAATTGGCGCCATCTGTGGGAAGCAGGTACATGTCAGAACATGGAAAGGAGCATTGATCTGCTATAATATGGTTACTCAGGTACTTGAGGGGTGCTGGGAATCTTGGGATTGTGTTCAAGTCAGATAGAGACCATGAAGGTGATGCACTAAGAGGCTTTTGTGATTCTGATTTCGCTGGAAACCCTAAACAGAATATCTCAATATGGATATCTCTTCACTTTGTACAGATCTGTTGTTAGTTAGAGGTCAAAACTCTAGAGTGTCGTGACATCAACCACAGAGGCTGAGTTCTTAGCACTTACAGCTGCGGTGAAAGAAAGTTTTTGGTTGAAGTGGATTTTGGCTGACTTTGGCATTGAGCCGAGAGTTGTTGCCATAGGATATGATAATAGCAGCGCCATATGCTTGGCTAAGCACCAAGTATATCACGAACGCGGTGAGCACATTGATGTGCAGCTGCATTTTTTAGGGAAGAGATAGAAAAAGGAAATGTGGAGGTATTCTAGGTTAGCACAGATGACAATCCGACTGACATGTTGACAAAGCCGCTACCAAGAGGGAAGTTTGAACACTATGTGGAGCTTGTAAACCTGAGCAGATTAAGGCAGATTGATAAGCTGAACAATCAAGATGGAGAATTGTGAATATGATTGATCAGCTGGAATTAAGCTCAACTATTGGAGAAACTAAGTCAAGAGGGTGCAACTTATCTCAAGATACACAACAATCGTAGGATAGGGGATTAGTTGATGGATTAGATCTTAGCCCCAGGATCTAAATAGGTGTTGAGTTCAATGGGTTTAAATACCTATTTCTATTTTAGAGTTACGTACATAGTTGTTCCCCTTTTATTCTTCTTCCTCGCGATTGAATACAATTCTTGAGCTCAAATTGAGTGATCAATTCCAGTTTACATTTTGCAATTCGTTTCATAAATCTTTGATAGAGTTATCATTCTTAACAAGGAGTTTGGGTAATTTTTCAAAAATGTAACAAACGTACATCCAAAAAGCTGATAAATTCATATTAGACAATATTTTTCATGTAGATTTTAAATCCATTAACCAACTTATTAAATAAATTTCCCCCATAGCAATTGGACATAATGTCCCTCTATTTTTCTGTCATTTCCCGAACTCCATCTTCAAAGTGATTTTTTTATCGTTTTTCAAATCATTCGACATCTAAACGTATTATATAACACATTTCCAATTAAATCATAACAATTACAATACAAATCCTAGGATCATCAAGCTAGGATTTAGGTAAAAAAATGAGAATACTTGCTGGAGTTCAAATTGGAAAACTCAAGGGTCAAAACATATGTTACCAATGTCTACGACCGCAAATGGATCACTAAATTCAAAAGATAAAATCACTTCTAATCACTCTAAAAAATAGTTGTTCCTTACAGCACCTATATATCGACATTTATCCAGTTTCAAATAAATAAAAAGGCTAAAACGAAAGCACTACTTTGATTTCCTCCCAAGTATGCGATTTCTTGGAGAATTCTATGCAAAATGGGTAAAAATGGAGGAAAGAGCTTGATTCGCTTTTCTCTGATTTTGGACGTGTTTTTCCTTTTCAAAATGAAGATGAATAGTGATATAAATTCCTTATATAATGTTTTATTGTAGTGTAATTTTATTTGTGTTAATTTTATCTATGCGAAATGACCATTTTCCCCTTCTATCACATTATATTTGAGATCAGATTACCGATTCAACTTCTATTTAACTTCCAACCACATTATATAATTACTTGTATTACTAATTTAGGAGTCCTATTATCCACAAATCCACTCTTAAAATCCGAACTAGAGACAAATTAGGGCCATCCATTTTCTTAAGCTTGTGGTTAGGAATTTAATATTTAATTCAATAAAAACTTTTTAATTTTTATTTTTATTTTTATTTTTATTTTACTTTTTTACCTTTTTTTATTTTTTTAATTTTTTAATAATTTTTTTTAAATTTTTTTAATTTTTTTTTTCTTCAATAAAAATTTGTCGGAGTAAATAATGAATTATATTCAATAAATAATGAACTAAATGAAGTATGTAATGAAGTAATTTTGACATGTTATTGAAATACATTAATTATACAACAAATTTTAGTGTTAAACGTAAGCGGTAGTAATGAACTATATTCAATAAATAATGAATGAAATGAACGTTAGTAATGAAGTAAATATGACATTTTATTGAAATTCAATGTTAACTGTGTTAAACGTCAAGCAGTAGTAATGAACTTATTACTTCATTCAGTCATGCTATTACTTCATTCCATTAGTTTACTACTTCATCTCGTTAGTTTACTACTAGAGACAAATTAGGGCCATCCATTTATTAAATAAAATATTAAATTAATTGTAAATTAATCCTAACCACAAGATTAATAAAAATGGATGGGCCAAATTTAGTCTCTAGTTCGGTCTTTAAGATGGGTCGACATTGATCACAACTCACTACTTTAGTCCATAATATTTGCTACTAATTATTTTAAATAATTTGGGTCTTTTTCATTATCGTATCAATCCGGTAACTATAAATCAACAACTTTTCACAAATCTTATATTATTTGTAATCTAACTAATACATTATTTCTAATACTTAATTCTCACATTTTAACCTTTTTCAAAATGATCAACTATATTTTATCAGTTATTACTATTTTTAATATCGATTAATTTGTCGGAAGCCCTGATTTTCCGATTTCATAATCGGAAAAACAAATTCCGTCTAGGGTCATTTTTAAGGGGTTACAACTCCACCCTTCTTAAAATAAATTTTGTCCACGAAATTTCTATGAAATTTATAGCAATAAAAATATCCCAGGTGGCCAATAATTTTCAACAAAACCCAAATATCCTTTAAACAATTTTCAAAACTATTCACATAAATGCCAAATACCAATTTATTCTGAATTTTCATCGTACATTTATCATTAGTACACATCAATAGACTCATTTCATATCACAATCTTGTACTATTATGTCTTTAAGTCACTTTCTCAAAACATATCAATTGCTCCCTCCGTCCCACTTTAGGAGTCCCGGTTTACCATTTTTTGGTGTCCCACTATAGTTGTCCCGGTTGGAATATTCCATAAATGGTATTTAGCCTCACATTCCACTAACTTTTTTCCACTCACGTTAATATAATATAGTAGGAACCCCATTTCACTATCTTTTTTCACCAACTTTCCTTTACATTTCTTAATTCCCGTGCAAAAACTCAACCGAAACTCCTAAAGTGGGACGGAGGGAGCATTGTTTTGTTTCGTTGGAGTATCTCCCATCTTACCACTTAATCAATTTTTATCTTTCATGCATATAACAATGTCAAATACTAACATTATAATGTACTACCTCCGTTCCCCAAAATTTGCTACACTTTGACCCGACACGGGTTCTAAGAAATGTAATGGAAAGTGAGTTGAAAAAGTTGGTGGAATGTGGGTCCTACTTTTAAAGTATTAGTTTTATAATAAAATGTGAGTAGGAATGAGTTAGTGGAATATGTGGTCCACTACCAAAAATGGTAAAAGTGAAGTGTATCAAATTTTCAGGGACGGACCGAAATGGTAATATGTATCAAATTTTCAGGGACAGAGGTAGTAATAAATATCAATTTTTTATTTTATTTTATTTTATTTATTTATTTATCTTTTTTTTTTTTTATATCACAGAGCAATCACTAACATCATATTTCATGCTCGTCTTCGAGCGCACATATAATTCGTATAAAATCCATATTTCCAATCATATTATATTTCGTATAGTATAGCTAGATTTGGAGCATATATGATGTATATATATAGCCATATTAGGAACATACATCTCCAAATTATATCATTTATTCTTCAATCATGCACATATATGTTTTTATTCACATAACACACTATTGCTTTAACCATTCACATTCCAATATTCATCCTCATGCATTTCCTCCCATCACAATGTATATCACATATCAATTCCGTCCATCATACCGTATATGACACATCATCTCCCATCACTCCGTATATCACACATCATTTTCCTCTCATCACACCATATACTACACACCATTTTCTCCCATCACCACCCACTATTTTCTCCCATCACACCGTATGTCACATATCACATTTCTATGACGTTAACACATAAGCACGAGCACAAAACGTACATGATCTCATCTATTTCAAAAACTCACTGTCAATCAACTCCCTATCATATTCAACCTATATCAAAATCAAATCACAGTTGCATCAAGTCACTAGTACTAACAGACACTTATTCCCTTATTCCCTTGCGGCACATTTCCACACTTGACTCTGACTTAATTCTATCCTGAACTGCCTAAACCTTTGGCTCTGATACCAAAACATGTAACGCCCCTTACTCGATAGGCAAACTGCTGAATAAGAAATGTCACTATTTGGTATCTTAAGCACTCGTACAATTTTTATTTAAAAATAAATAAATAAATAAATTGTGCAAACTATCACATATTAAACTTTGCAGCGGAAATAGATTGTCTAAACTTTATACGTACATCCCACCATTTTCTAACATCCACAATCGACTAGTGACTCGTCAAGGATGCTGCTGTTGTGCTACTCTTATAAACAAAAACTTTATCACTTAGTCTGCAGGGTGGAAGAGGGGGGGGGGGGGGGTGAGCTCGACAGATCAGTAGCAATACTCTCACTATAGAATCAACCCTTTTAGAAAAGACAATGGTTTATTTACAATTATATTAATCATTTCTCAATTTGTAATTCTTTTCTAGTTTCTGGATCTACATATTTCTTTATACATTGATTATTTACACTCTCTCATTATTCTAATAAACATAACTTTCTATTTTCTCTAGTTTCCTCACTAACACTTGTTAGCTTTTGTTATTATCGAGTCACGTCATCATATAATAACTTATAGCTTCATATATTCCGAATTCACTCAATTATTATTTATTCACACTTATTCATATCTTACAAGCATATTACTTCTCACAATCTGTCTTATGTTCTATTTCCATACTCAAAGTCACGCATTCAATCATATACTCCCTATGTTCCATTAGAAATGAAACGTTTTCCTTTTCTGGTTGTCCCAATAAAAATGAAACGTTTCCTAAAATGGAAACAACATTATCCCTAATTTTTTTTCTCTCTTACTTTACTCTCTCTTTATTAACTCACAAAACAACACTGCATAAAATCCCATGCCGAAAACCAAATTTTACATATTTATTGGGGCGGAGGGAGTACAACTTTATGTCACATTCTTATCCACACAACAACACAAAGAAAAATCACAGACATCAGCAACAACACATCATCAACAAGATAGACAAATCACAGACATCATCACATTTCAAGGTGCATATAGTGACCACCAACATTCTCACATATCAAAACAAATATAGCCTCATTAAGTGCTTAGTGACAGACTAGAGTATGCGGACCAGATCAAAAACAGAATCAGATGCAGATGCGGATTTTGTTCTCAAGAGGACTCTGCACAGACCACCCATTTGGTGTGCATATAGATAATCAACTAAAAACACTAAAGACCATAGAGAGGATAACTCTCAAGAAGACTCGTGCTAACTCGTCAACTTTTTTCTCCTTGCTCTATCTTTCTCTTGATTTCCCAAAATCGACCATTCGCCTCTTTTTTAAGCATAAATATTATGCATATATCAGTATGTAAACTCATATACATATTATAGATACTTAGGTCATAATTTCCTTAGCCTTAATTCTGATTACTTCTCTATTTTCATCGATTATGTCAACAAGGTCAAAGGGGGTTAATACTATATTCAATGACCATTTTTAAAACCTTATTTCATCCTATAATTAACATATTTTAACTTAGTTTAAGTATAGCATTAACCATACAACTAAACCATTAATTAGGAGTTTGGGTAATTTTTCAAAAACATAACAAATGTACGTCTAAAAAGCTGATAAATTCATACGAGACAATATTTTTCATTTAGATTTTAAATACATAAGACAACTTACTTAAATAAATTCCCCCATAGCAATTGGACATAATGTCCCCTTATTTTATGTCATTTCTCGAATTTCACCATCAAAGTGATTTTTTATCATTTTTCAAATCATTCCACATCTAAACGTATTCTATAACACATTTGCAATTAAATCATAACAATTACGATACAATTCCTAGGTTCATCAAGCTAGGGTTTAGGTATAAAATGAGAATCCTTGTTATCATTAAGCTTGAGTTCAAATTGGAAAACTCAAGAGCCAAAATATGTTACTAACGCCAACGACCACAAATGGATCACTAAATTCAAAAGATAAAATCACTTCTAATCACTCTGATCCATAGACCACCTATATCTCGACATTTACCAAGTTTCAAATAAATGTAAAGGCTAAATCAAAAGCACTACTTTGATTTCCTCCCAAGTATGCGATTTCTTAAAAAAATTACATGAAAAACGGGTTAAAATGGAGGAAAGAGCTTGATTCCCTTTTTCTCTGATTTTGGACATATTTTTACTCTTCAAATGAAGATGAATAGTGATATAAATTCCACATATAATGTTTCATTATATTGTTATTTTATTTGAGTTAATTTTATCCACGCAAAATGACCATTTTGCCCTTCTATCACATTATATTTGAGATTACCGATTGAACTTCTATTTAGCTTCCAACCACATTATATACGTACTTGTAGTACTACTTTAGTCCTTAATATTTGCTACTAATTACTTTAAATAATTTTGGTCTTTTTAATTATCATATCAATCTGATAACTATAAATCAACAATTTCTCACAAATATTATATTATTTGCAATCTAACTAATATATTATTTATAGTACTTAATTCACATTTTAACCTTTTTAAAAGAGATCAACTACTCCCTTTGTCCCGCTTAAGATGATACATTTTCCTTTTTAGTTTGTCCCAACTAAGATGACACATTTCTTTTTTTGGTAACTTTCTCTCTTCAATTAATACACTCAACCACTTTTTCCCACTCCTATTAAATATTCATCTTTCTTTATCTTTCTACTTTAATACTTACACCCACCTTCTCTCTCTCCAATTAAACACTTTAACCAATAACTCCTAAAACCACGTGGCGGCTAAGCAATGTGTCATCTTAGCCGGGACGGAGGGAGTATATTTTATCAATTATTTATAATATTTTTAATGCCGATTAATTCGTCGGAAGCCCTGATTTTCCGATTTCATAATCGGAAAAGCAAATTCCGTCTAGGGCCATTTTTAAGGTGTCCCAATAGATGTTATGGTCCTAAGTCCAAACGAATTTTCATAATAATGAATTGCGACTTTAAGGAAACAAAATGCTAATGACTTACTAAATTGGTTATCATTGTCAAATCTTTCAAAAGCGGACCTAAGAACAAAGTGGACAGAACCGCCAAGCCTATCTTGAAAATACAATTTGAACAACTTAGTCACACAGTCTAAGAGTCTCCAAACTTGATAACTTATGTAGTAATAGCATATGAAGAAATACGAGTAATATTGAATATTCCCTTCGTCCCAAGTTACTTGAGTTGTATTTCATTTTGGGTTGTCCTAAGTTACATGCGTCATTTTTTTTTTGGACTAAAAACAAAACATCTAATCACACATCTTTTATTCTTTCTTTTACTTTACTTTCTCTTACTTTATTCTCTCATCTACTTTATTTAAGTCATTAAACACAACTTTCTTAAACCCCGTACCGAAAAGAAATGCCTCAAGCAACGTGGGACGGAGGGAATATTAGGAAACATACTAAAAATTTAAAGGGTATAAAACTGTGGACACTCGAAATGAAAAAAATGGATCGAAAGGTCATGGATAGAGAAAGTACACTTTAATTAATATGATACATTTATACTATTCATTAATGGGTTGCATTATATACCAAAACATCATTATAAAATAACACAGAGTTCATTACAATTTTATTTGTAGTTCATTATAGGAAATTCAGAGATTTAAAAACAATAACATCATCTAACATAATTTAAAAATTAGAAGTTCATTATAAGATTGTTATTAGTTCATTATAATGAACTCAAGGTTATCTTACAATGATGTTATTCGGCGTTTAAGATATAAGACTGATTTGGTATTTATCATAGTCCATTCATTAAGTATATTTGATTTATTCATATAAAGTCAAAGTTAAAAAAAAATTCTTTATTTTAAAACATAAAATAAGTATTACTTTCATCTCAGAATGAATTTCACGCTTTTAATTTTTATTTATCAAAAATATATCACATTTGAATAAGTATCATTAATGCACCTACAACTTTTTCTCTATCTTCATTATTACTTTAATCGAATTTCTCTTATCATTATTACATTAACTACTTTTTCTCATTCTATTTAGGGAGTATTTGATTGACCAAATTATATCCTATAATTAAATTTGTATTATATTTAGTTTATGAGATTACTATTTATCTAGAATTAAGTCATAAATTTAATTTCACGACTTAATCTTAGATGAATACTCATGTGATAATTAGTCACCACCGCCAACCCCTCCTACTAAATAATCTCATATCTTAAAAATAAATTATATATTACTATTATTTTATCCGAACCTTACCTTGAAATCCGTGTGACAGCTGACACAGAGGGACTAATATGCCAGAAATCAATTTTCATGAATTTCTATCAAGATAATGGCCTAAAAAACGACTCATGAACCGGGCTCGAGTTTCAGAAAAAGCCCAACCGTAATTGGAAAGACTGGGCTGGGCCCAAACAGTGAGGAATAGCCAACAGAGCGACACCTGTTCCTGCACGCCATTAATGGCCTCCTAAATTCCATCCCAATACACACTTTGCGTCTGTGACGGCCCTGACCTGTAAAACTAGATTACATTTCCTCATAAATTATTCTTCTATATATACCTTTATAAATCTCCGTTCATTTCCACCAACAACAAACATTCATCTGAGCCAAACAAATTAGCCAGCGTTGTTTACGATCACACCAATTGTCTCCTTCTGTGTAGACTGGATTCAAGTTTGGGGAGCTCGGTTTGGATTGGAAATCAAAAATGGCGGCCAACGGGCAGAGGGAAGAAGCCATCGCCGGCCCCACCAATCCAATGGTGACACCTCTCTTGACGGATCTCTATCAGTTCACCATGGCTTATGCTTACTGGAAAGCCGGCAAACACAACGACCGTGCCGTGTAATCTCTTCCTCTTCACTTTTTATTCAATTAATATTTCCTCAAAATTAGTTTGGTTTTTATATGTTAATTGCTGCATGTTTGTTTTTGGAAGTTTCAGTTGGATTTTTGCCCCAATTTAGTCTTCGAGATTTTGGAATTCGGCATGCATGATTGCTGTATTGAGTAGAGTAATCGAAATTTTGAATTTGATGTGGATGTGTTTGATTGGAGACAGAGAGAGAGGCAAAGATGAGGAATTTTTTCTGTGATTACTTTCGATTGCTTGAGAATTAGTAATAACTTACTGGGCACTGATCTCACTTACTTTATTGAGCCTGTTGCACTGTGATAAATGTGAGTTTCCTTATTAACTTTTGGTTAGATGAAGTCTACCAAATGCATTGTTGTCATATTTGAATCAAATTGTATAAACCAAACTTCTCTTTCCGTTTAGCTTCTGAACTATTCTCGGCTAAGGGGGCTGGGGGGATAGTCACATATGCTGTTTTATGGTAATTTTTGGTGTCCCTCTATCCACTACCAATAGTCTTGGTAGTGGTGACACGGGCTTTACTGCAAAATTGGAAAAAGATATAGAGAAAAAAGTGGTTGATGTCCACCTCGTTAGAGATTGAAACTTACCTAAAATGAAAAAAGGAGACCATTAGTTGTGAGCAGAGGGAGTACAAGTAGACATCTGTAATTTTCTTTACATGTTTTGATGGAGAATGAGAACCCCTATTTTTCTCAGTATTGTAGGTCTTCCCTGAATACTTTAAATACTCTAAATTACGTAGTGGATTAATATTTATCCATTCAAATTCTGTGACATAAGTTTTGGCCTAAACAGAACTGCTTATAAGTTTTGTTTCTATTCAGTAGAAAATGTTGATGTTAAATGAAATGCTTTATCACTTACGAGATTATTTTCTTCCAGGTTTGATTTATATTTCCGTAGAAATCCTTTTGGTGGTGAATATACAGTGTTTGCTGGTCTGGAAGAGTGCATAAAGTTAATTGCTAACTTCAGATTTTCAGAGGATGAAATTGCTTTTATAAAGGAAACCTTACCCACATCGTGTGAGGTATATTAGTTCCCTTGATATGTACTGAAAAGATCTGTGTAAAATATTATGCCAGTTTTAATGGTTCTTTCAAAGTGAATATTCAGACTGAAGAAGGGCAGATGATCTATCCTTGGATATGACTTGAGTATATACTTTAATTGCTTCCATATGAAGTATATATATTTAGTAGCTCAAAATGTTAACTTTTGTTTTCCTAATAATTTCTGAAGCATGGATACGTTCATAGTTCTTGTTATTGTAGAACTAAAATCTATGGCATAATATTCGATATATAACGAAGTCATATATAGCAAAATGTTAACTTTTGTATTCACCACATGGCCATATTTCGTTTATTTTGCTTATGTTTCTTCGCATTAGCAATCTGCTCTCTAACATTGGAGAATGAACAATATTGGCACTAAGGATTACATATGTCGGGCGGAATTTTACGTGGAAAATAACCTATTAGTAACATTGTTCCGATAAAACACTTATCTGTACTTGAGAATACCTTCACTGATCAATATTGAATTTAGGATGGCTTCTATGATTATCTACGGGGCTTAGATTGTTCAGATGTGGAGATACATGCCATTTCTGAAGGATTTGTTGTATCTCCGAAGATACCATTGTTGAGGGTTGAAGGGCCGGTAGCTGTAAGTAACTCTTTGAGATACCTTTTTATGCAAGCATCATATGTCGTGCTATGGTTTAATCAGCTCATAATTTGTCTTTTCTTTCTTAATACTCATTAATTAACTGCTGTTTTTTAAGGTGGCTCAACTGCTTGAAACCCCACTTGTTAATCTCATAAATTATGCTTCATTAGTTGCGACCAATGCTGCAAGGCATCGATTTGTTGCGGGAAAATCCAAGCTTCTTCTTGAGTTTGGACTGCGACGGGCACATGTAACATGAACTTCCCTTCTTATTTTATTCTGATGTACTCTGTTGTGCTATATCGATGTGATGTATGTCTTGCATTTTTTAAGGGTCCTGATGGAGGTATTGGGGCTTCAAAATACTGTTATATGGGCGGATTTGATGCTACAAGGTACTTTGCAATAAATTATCAACCTTTTACATACTCTTTCAAATGGTATTACTGTGGCTCCTTCATCGAGGTGATTGAATCCTACTTATGTATGGAAACAAATAGTCGGGCAGTATGGTCTCTGGTTAATGAGAGACGTTGTCATGGTGCTGTTAAAAAAGGCTGTATGCTGATAGTAAATGATTCGTGGGTAGCTAATGATGGATGTTATTGCTTTGTTAACTAAACCAATTGATACGAATGTGTTGTTTATTTGTTTGTGTTTATTAGGCATAGCTGCTATGCTTAAGTTCCATTTCTAGTTTTTAAAAGACAAATTTTTTAAACTATTTTATTTGCTCATAATCTTATTGCAGTTTGAGAATTAACAGATGCACGAATATACAAATGGCAGTATTATTTTTATGTGTTTAAAGTAATGTTTATTTTATTTGTTCTTCGCAAAATTAAATTCAAAATATTAATAACATAGACCACAAGTCACTATGAAGATTGGTAAGAGTTAAACCAGCACAATGTTAGATAGTGAGTAATTATAAGTTATTCGTTGTATTACATCCGTAAACCTTTCACATCTTCAGTGACCTTCGTCTTAAACAAAATTAATACCCAAGTTTATTTAGTTTGCATGATGAAATTGCTAGCTTGGATGCAGTTCAGCAATGTTTTATTAAATTCTTATCTTCTGCTGTCAAAATTGTGCTTTCCATTTCTAACAAGTAGGAGTAATACACATCCCACGATTTTACTGTACATAATGGGGAAACAAGATAAGACTTGAAGAAATAAAATCTAAATATTTGAACCCCTTAGATATGATAATCTCACACACGTCGCTTATGCTTATAATGATTTTGTTGTAACTTTCATGTTCAATTTTGGTAATAATAGCAATGTTGCTGCTGGGAAATTGTTCGGAATACCACTTCGTGGCACACATTCTCATGCCTTTGTCAGTTCATTTATGGTAAGTGTAAAATACAATATGCATGAAAAATGAATTTGATTCATATTCCCTCTGAGATCACAGCTACTTTTCCTTCTTATACCCTACATTTACTGTTTTTCTATATGTAAACTGCTATAAGAGACATGGTGATCCTTAAATTGATTCAGAGGATTGAGATTCCTTTAAGAAAATCTTTTTATGTAACTGTGCCTTTGGATTATATATTACTAGTTCATTCTCTGAGACAATACAAAAGAAACTATTTACTTAGCTGAGAAGCTCTGGATTTAGAGTTACATATTTGGGTTCATCCTTATTCCCCCAACAGCAAATAAAAAATTAATAGGGAAAAATGGAAGAACTGAAGTAGAGAAACTGCGACAGCGTCAGTCTTTGAACTGATTGATCTATTTGGTGCAGTTTGCTTTACTTAGTTTTGCTCTTACAAGAGTCAACTTCTGCTATATAGTATAAACTGAATATTGGATACATTCAACGCAAGTTTGTTTGTGTATTAATACATTTCTAGCCGGGTAAAATGGTTCTAAAGTTGGTATTTAAATTGTAGTATCATAAAGGTTCTCCTAGTCACTTCTCTGTGAATAACTGCTTCTAGTTATTAAATGATGCTGCATTCTCCGTTACTTCATGAATATCTTACCCAGTCAAGTGATTGTGCAGAGCCCTGATGAAATTACAGAGAAATCACTTCACAGTTCTGATGGCTCCCATGTTTGTGAGGATTTTGTTGGTTCGGCTCAGGCTTGGTTAAGCAAACTAAAGGTGTGTTGAATATTGACGTCATTGAGATTTACTGTTAGTGTTACAAGTGGCTGATCATAGGTTACACCTATTCAGCGGTCGAATCTATTAGGTGGGATTTTCGCTGAAACAAACCAAAGTGAGTTAGCTGCTTTTGCCTCGTATGCTCTGGCCTTCCCAAACAACTTTTTGGCCCTTGTTGACACATATGATGTAAGTGACATTAAATTTATTCATTTTTACTTTTGTAATTGTGTAATTTATCATGGCTATGAAGGGAGTCCATCTTCTGGAACCACACAAATGGTGCTCTGTGATTTATTTTGTTTGGTAAAAAGGGCCATAATATTTGTTAACCTGAAATTCCATATATAAATAGCTTCAAGATTGTTCTTTGTAATTACTACATGGGCTACAACAGTAAACATGATCCTTAGAGGAATAAAGAAAGATCTCATAAACACTCCCAGCATCTTAAAGTAATCTGGTCTCAATTTTTTGGTGTATCCTCGTTATCTTGTTGTTTAGCTCCTGTACATATTGAGTAGAACAGAATGCAAACAAAATCTTGATTATGTTTGACTTGGTATATTTCTCATTGGTTCCATATTTCCATATTCTGAATACTTGTATCAGGAATGTTATGTGGTCTAACACGATATCAACCAGAACGCATAGCTTATTCTCAGATTTTTATGTCATGTCAATTTCACTAATTTTACTGTAACTATGCAATTTCATCTCTTGACATATTTTGCCTATTGTTGTTGATTATCATCATAAAATCAATTTGAACAGGTGATGCGAAGTGGTATTCCTAATTTTTGTGCAATTGCTCTAGCTCTGCATGATTTGGGGTGAGTTGAAAGGATTTTTCCTTAGTTGATATTATTCTCAATCATATACTTATGCCCAGTGTAATGAGAATGTACCTAATCTATAAACCTATAATAGAGAAACTATATCTGCATTTAATAATTCATATATACATCTACTCTTGGTAAAATAGATCATCCTATGGCTATTAGCAAGAGTCATATGAGCAAACATCTTATGTTTTGTGCCTGAAGACTTAATTCTTTTGTTCCATTTATTTAGTTCAGTTTATTGTCAACAATTACATCCACCAAACATTTAGGCTCAAACAAGTTTTACAACCAAGGCTGAAAACTTCACTTCACTTCTACAGCTAGAAGTTTTTATTATTTTCTTCCATTAACTTTTTCTGAATGTTTTGCAGGTACAAGGCAGTAGGTATCAGGCTGGACTCTGGTGATCTTGCCTACTTGTCATGTGAGGCTCGCAATTTTTTCAAAACCATCGAGAAGGAGTTTGGGGTGCCAGATTTTGGAAAGACGAACATTACGGCCAGTAATGACCTCAATGAAGAAACTTTGGATGCTCTGAACAAACAGGTATAGCTATAATGCATTCGTAGGTATGCACATCAACCTTAAAAATCTTGAATATCAGCATAGCACTAAGCATATGCAAAAAAAAAGTTGAAGTTGGGGTACAGCTATATACTTTTGTTCTTCCTCTTTTTCTATTCCCTTGATGATAGTTGGCCTCTCTTTTATTTTTTGCCTAGCTCATTTCCGGTTTCTCTTTTGGCTAAAGTGCTTCACTACATCTTTGAGCTCTAAGGAACTTTTGTTGCCCCATTTAATAATACCATTTTTCTATAAGATTTAAAAGAACAATGCTTCCAGTGAGAAGACAATGTATTAAGACTTGTTCTTAATTGAACTCATTCAATGCTTTTATTTTCTGGAAACTATAATATTGCCTGATTGTTGTTTAAGAACTGAACTGTAGAATGAGAATGAATGAAGCAAAGATGGATGGAAATTAGGCGTTATTTTGGGAACTATTGCTATTGGTTGCAAGTCATATAATGCTATGCAGGTCAATGAATGCCTATGATAGAATCTTCATTATTTAAACATCTTCCTTTGTCCAGGGTCATGAAGTTGATGCATTTGGTATTGGAACTCATTTGGTAACGTGCTATGCTCAACCAGCCCTTGGTGTTGTGTTCAAATTGGTTGAAATAAATAATCAGCCTCGCATTAAACTTTCTGAAGATGTTTCAAAGGTTTGTAATCACTTAACATGTTTGTTATAGTCTTCATGATATCACTTTACATGTTTGTTATGGAAATTCATTAATCTCTGGTTTCAGGTCTCAATTCCGTGCAAAAAGAGAAGTTACAGACTATACGGGAAGGAAGGTTACCCTCTTGTGGACCTTATGACAGGGGAAAATGAAACACCCCCCAAGGTAAAGTTATTATGAGTTCATACAGCTCTTCTGAACTTTCAGTCTAACTCAACTAAGATATGATGAAGGTACCTTTTTAGTGCTGTTTGAATATATAATTTGCACATCTTGATTTTTGGAACGTGTACATGTTATAGAAGCATGGGGTAATATAAATCTGAGAATTGTTTACAGTGATTTATCATTTGTTTTCTCAGTCGAATTTATGCACATATGTTAAACTGGGGTAGTGATAAAATGCAAACTTATATATAATACAAACTCAAAACTCCTCAACACAGCTTCAACACTGCTTCAATACAATATCAACATAGTGTAAAATTTCAAGATTTTAATGTCAACACAATATCAACACAGCATCAATCATTGACTACCGTTGAAATTCTGTTGACATTTTTCAATGGTCCAGATCATAGTTTTTAGTTTGTACAATATTTAGAGTTTTCATTTGATCACATTCCTGTTAAACTGTGCTTCATATTAGTCAGTAACTCCATCTAGAAGTTTCCTTTATCTTTTCATCCTATTCAACTCCATAAAGTAGATGTTTATGGCTCATTGTACTGCCTAAATGGCTGTAAACTCCCAGACCTTGATGCCTATTTTGGTTTGCAGGCAGGCGAACGCATTTTGTGTCGCCACCCATTCAATGAATCCAAGAGGGCATATGTGGTACCGCAGCAGGTGGAGGAGCTTATGAAGTGTTATTGGCCTGGTAGATCAGGTATGAACTGGCTATTTCAGTAGCTTCGTAATGACTAAAACCCGTGTACAAGTTGATGCAACTGCTCTTGGACCTGTACAAAAGTTCTGGAAAGCTAAAGAGGAACTATTAATATGTCCTTTCTCGATTTTTATAATATTAGTCCTTGATAGGACACCAACAGCATCACATCACGAGGTTTAGAAATAACTCTTCGTATTGACATTCTTATGAAATTGGTTTGTTAAGGAAAAGTTAGAGAAGAGCTACCGCCCCTTAAGGTGATCAGAGAACGGTGCATTAAACATTTGGAGCAGATGCGGCCCGACCACATGAGAAGGTTAAACCCAACACCTTACAAGGTACAGTGAGTATAATCAGTCTAGTTAGGGGAGTTGCATATATCTTTGTTGATGTTGATTGTGTGACATTTATCATCCGGGCAGGTAAGCGTAAGTGCGAAATTATACGACTTCATTCATTTCTTGTGGCTCAATGAAGCACCTGTGGGAGAGTTGCAGTGAGGAGGACCATATACGAATATGGTTGGGAAATGATGGCATATAATTTAAATTACAATTTGTTAGCTACAGCATCGATTCATGTAAATCGGTCATATTATCATACTTACATTGTTTTATACAGAACAGAGCCATAGTCTGTAGAATACTATATGGATGATATTTCTTAATAAATAGCTTATCATTTCTCCACTCTTCTGCATACAATTAAACGGTGATTGAGCTCACCCAATTAAATAAAAAAATATTTCCAAATGTCACTTTTCCTTTTGTGGTTACTCTCCAATTTAGTACTACTTCACCACACATTATCTTTTTGTCAATTTTCGTACATTATTTTCTAATTTTTGAATTAATCTAATAAATTATTATAATGTTGGTATTAAATTAGTTACTGAATTTTAATTTGTTTAAAATAGTGGAATTCAATTTGATTCATTATTTTATTCCACTTAATATGTTATATTTATGTTAATTTTACAATATTAGTAGACAATTAATCAGAAACATTAAAAGGAAATTATATGAAATGAGTGAAGGTACATATGTGAACTGAAAACGAAAAAGATAATAAACACGATTTATAAAAATCCAATTATTATTTATAAAAAGAGAAATCGAAAATATAACATAAATAAAAAATGAAGCACGCCCAGTGGGACTCGAACCCACAATCGCTTGATTAGAAGTCAAGCGCCTTATCCATTAGGCCATGGGCGCTTATTTGTTTATATGGTCAATGATATATTCATATCTTAACATAAAATGTTTGGAGTGATTTATATTCAATTACTTTGGCTGAGTTTATAGAGCAGCATAATAGCATAGCTTTTAATGATTATATTTTTAATATAACTACAATATAAACATTGTTGCAGTAAATATAATTATAACTTAATGCCATATATACGTTTCCAGAATCTTACACTGAATATGCATGTGAGTTCTAATGTAAAGGCCAACTCACTTTGTTGTGATTTTGCAATCATTGTAGTACTATAAATTATTGTTACATAAATGTCACATGAAATACATTAGACATTAATCATTAGCACGTTAATGTATTCAGAATACTGACAACTCACTTCTAATATGCAAGTGTAACATCCCAATTTAATTTTAGAGGCATAAAATAAAAGTAAAGAAACCTAGACATGTCCATAGTGGGTAGAATTATATGTCATTCGAAATTCACGATCCCTATTGCCAACAATACTTTTGATTTGAACGTATTGAAATATGTGTGTTGGCATAAGTTTAACCATCATAATTGAGACACATGTAATTGCATTTCTTAGCACCACAACAATTTGTCTTATAAAGCACTTTCTTGTGCTCCCACTGAAAAACAAATTAAAATTTTACACTGGACAAGTTCACTAAGGTGATCAAATGTGTTTCATACATATTGCGCATGATGACATCAAAAGTAAATGTTTGACCTGTTTTATCAAAAAAAAAAAGAAATTATATTGGATATTGGAGAAAACATGCTTAAAAAGTTTAATTCATTGGAGAAAAAACATGCCATGCACACAATTATTTAGGAGTTGTAATGGTACGGAGGGGCATATATGATAGGTACAAAATAATAAGATTAAGAGCTTATTTTACTTCTATTATATATTAGGGGCTACTTAATGCTCTCTTGGGTAAACAATAAATTAAATGCCTTTTCCTTGAGATAAATACATAAAATGAAGGAAAAATGACAAAAACACCTAAAATGTATTGTATACGCCAACACTTAATATAATCCCCCTAGTATTTGTAATTATTAAGATCTATTATGGAAGGGTATGGATGTTAAGAATTAGAAATATTAAGGACTCAAACCAATAGGGTTGGGCTACTGGTTCAATACCTCATCTTTAAGCATGAAATCAAGGATTTGAGCTCTGCCTCTGCTTATACATGTAAATTGAGCAAACTATTTGACCAATCACCTACTACTTAGTGCGCTGACCATTGGAACAAGGGATTAAAGGCTCAATTGTACATTGCACCTATGATTGTAGCCATATTCTTGATTTTTGTAACTTGTGGCAAGAAAGACATGAATCACATTTTTCCCATGTGATCTGTGTTAATGAAGTGGCCCTCCGAGCGGTTGGGGGGAAGGTTTTTCCACCATAAACTTTAATTTTTCATTATACTACTAGCTTAAAACGTGTTTAACAATGCAACAATAATTCATCTATATATGTCTCTAGATTTCTCCATCTTTATAACATCATCAATTCATTTAATTAGTATCTTGTTGAGAGAGTAAGAGTAGATGTCTAGCTCAAGTTGCAACAAGTCTTTCTGCAGCCACTACATGCTTCTTAACCCTAAAGCCGCGGAGTTAGGCGATGTTGTCAAGATACTCTTCTCCAGCGACATCGGAAAGAGGAAATTCGTCGACTGCTCCAACGGCACCCAGGAGCCGTTGGATCGGCGATGGATCATTTTTATTTCAGTGTTATTCCAGAAATTCTTGCATGCAAACGCTAAGCCTTTGGCAGACTTTGGCAACGGTGTCGAACATTGGCTCAATTTGCTGTCTCGAAACAGAGGCTTTCTCGGTCTCATCAACAATACTTTCAAAGGTATACACTTCAAATTTATGCCTCAAAGTAAACACATATACATGTAAGATAAACTTATAATTACGACAAATAATTTTGATACAGTATTTTCAGTTCTCTTTTACACCTGAGATATTTTTGTACTGTACTTACTTTTGTTTCATTTGCCAACAACGCGCACAGGGAAGGTCGTACAACCAGATAAGACGTCGGCAAGTTTTAGGTCGTTCATCGGAAACCTAGACAAACGGTTTGAGTTAGATCCAACGATTGGTTTCGGAGACAAGAGATACTACGCCGCACTTTCTGTGATGGCTTCCAAGGCATCTTATGAGAACAACAATTTCATCCAAGCTCTTGTCGACAACCGCTGGAAGGTAAATATACTAAGACGGTTCTCCGGTTCTCGGTTAATCGGAACCAGAACCGGAACCGGCCCGTTAATTGAGGAACCGGAACCGAACTTTTGGTTCTAGTTCCGGTACCGGTTCCAACTTTTTAAATAAAATCGGTTCCGGTTCGGAACCGGAACAGACTAGTTCCTAACCGGGAACCTGATTATAATTCAATTTTATATTTTTATAAATTAATATACTAATAAATTTAATTTAATTGAGTTAAACTAAAATAATTTGAAACATTGAGTGATTTTTAGATTTAAACAGCACTCCCTCCGTCCCACTTAAAATGAATCATTTGGAAATCGGCATGAGATTTTATGTAGTATTGTTTTGTGAGCTAATGAAGAGAGAGTAAAGTAAGAGAGATGAAAAAGTAGAGATAGAGTTATTTCCATTTTAGGAAATGTTTCATTTTTAGTGGGACAATCAAAAAAGGAAAACGTTTCATTTAAAATGTTTAACCGTGATACTTTGAATCTACAATTATTTTCCTAATGCATTTTTTATGAACTAACTATAATGAGTAGGACATCATAAGTTTGTTTTTAATTTCCAAAAGAACTTATACAAATACAATATCATTTCATACGATAGAAACAACTTTTTAACAAATTTATGTAACAATTCATTTAACTTGCGATTTTAACCTATTTGTAAATAATTTATTAACTGTTCCGTTATAAATCAAAATGTCACAACAAGATCAATTAGTATTGGAAATTCCAATTAATATTTATTTAGCCAAAAAAGGGAAATTAAAACTCTTTTTTTTTTTAAATTGCTAAAGTCTGAACTCCTACTATTGTATTTAAAAATTGCTAACATAAACTAGTCTGACCTAATACAATTGCCATCACTCTTATCCATATATGAATATTATTGTATTATTTGTTTGTATATTTTGTGTATTTATTTGAATTTTTAGGTATTATTTGTTATATTTCTAGATGTTGGATTTTTTTTTTAGTATTGAACTATTTAAAATTATAAATAAATTCGAATCAAAATTACATATCAGTTCTGGTTCAGAACCGAAATCGATCGGTTCCGGTTCTAGGATTTATGAAAATTTAAAATCGGTTAATCAGTCAACCGGTCCGATTAGAACCGGAACCGGCCGAATAAGCGGGCCTATACTAAGGTTATCATTTTATATTATTAACTGCAATTGGATAGTACGTACATAAAACTACCACACGTTTATCGAATTGTAATCAACATATTATTTTACTGTTTACTTTTTGAGTTATTTTCAATTTTCTTTATATTCAATCGGACCTAATAAAATATTTAGATTTGCAGCCAATCTTATTTTTTCATTACTTATATCCTTGAAATTTATCTTTTTCAAAAAAAAAAATCTTGCTAATCAATATTTCCCAAAGTAACTAGTCTAGTACTTCTATTTTTAACTTAATTAAAAGGCCAAAGTTTATGGAAACCAATATATATTCATAGAGGTCCAACACATAATCATATTTTTGTTTCGTTTAATGCAGATGAATTTGGTGAACTCGTACGATTTCTGGAATGGTGAGTTGAGAATGCACTGTGTTCCTCCAAAACATGATTTTATCCTAAAAAAGACGTAACACATAAAAAATAAAAAAAATAAAAAATAAAAAAAAGAAACAAAATCACTACAGCTTATGTTACGGATTCAATGTCCCACGCCAGTTGTAAGAACAATTAGTGTGAGATATACTCCCTCTGTTCCAGATAATTTGTCTCACTTTTCCATTTCGGTCCGTCTCACATAGTTTGTCCCATTTCACTTTTTACAATTTTTTATAGTGGACCTCATATTCCACTAACTCATTCCTACTCACATTTTATTATAGAACTAATATATAAAAGTAGAAACCACATTCCACTAACTTTTTCAACTAACTTTTCATTACATTTCTTAAAACTCGTTCTCGGTCAAAGTGAGACAAACTATCTGGGACGGCTGGACGGAGGGAGTATATACTAAATAGTCTTTTGGGCTGAGTTCTCCCGTTTGATCTGTATCATTAGATTATCAAGAAAAAGCCACAACACAAGCTTTCATAATGGACGACAAGAGAGGCACAATTGTTGTAGCGTTTAAAGGAACAGGGCCATTCAACGCGGACGAATGGTCATCCGACGTTGATCTCTCTTGGTACGAGATTCCAGGGATTGGGAAGATGCACGGCGGATTCATGAAGGCTCTCGGATTGCTGAAAAGCCAAGGCTGGCCGCAGGAACAAGACCCCAAACTCCCTGAAACCGCCTATTACGCCATCCGGAAACAACTCAAGAAACTTATGCAACAAAATCAAAAGGCCAAATTCATAGGTACAAAAAGACATTTAATTATATGCACATTTAATTAGCAACATATATATGCATGTGTGGGTAAAATCATCAATTTGTTGCAGTGACCGGGCACAGCTTGGGTGGTGCACTCGCGTTATTATTCCCCGCGATTTTAGGTCTACATGGAGATTCATTCTTGCTCAATAGATTGGAGGGCATCTACACATTTGGACAACCAAGAGTCGGAGATGAAGAATTCGGGAAATACATGACTGAGTTGATCAAGAGGCATAGTTTCCGATGCGTTAGATTCGTATACAGCTACGATGTGGTGCCAAGATTGCCGTGCGATAACGACACATTCATGTTCAAGCATTTTGGAGCATGCATCTACTTCAACAGCCTCTATAAAGGAAAAGTGAGTCACCCAATTAACTACTACTAAATACTAATACTTACAAAATACTATACTACTTATTCAAAATAAGTTTATGCAGGTTGTAGATGAAGAACCAGACAAAAATTACTTTTCGATGATATGGTGGTTACCAAAATTAGTTAATGCATGGTGGGAGTTGATTAGAAGTTTCTTGATAAAGTATGTGAAAGGGTTGGAATATGAGGAAGGAGGTTTGCTTCGATTATTTAGGGTGATTGGAGTGATGGTTGCTGGAGTGCCGGCGCATTGTCCTCAAGATTATGTCAATTCTATCAGGTTGGGACTGTCGGAGATGCTTCTCTCCTTACACACTCACAAAATGATGAACATGCACTGATTGATTCAAACATGTAGTGAAATTACATTCTATTTATGGCTGATTTTTAATTTTTAGTGGATATGGGTGTGTGTGTATATGTGTGTGTTCATAAGCCTTAATTAGACTGTGTTTTAATTTTTTTTGGATATGTGTGTTCATAAGCCTCCGACTCTAGAGTAAGAGAGCTATAATATAATTATATATAGCTACAATAATAACTTTTCAATTATGACAATCTAATACGATTTTATTTTGGACAAAATGACGTTACTCTATTATGAGTATTTACTTCGTTCACGAAATAATGTCGGCATTTGCTTTATTCCATTTTTGGTAAATGAGTTTCACTTTCAATTAACTCATTAAACTCACATTTTTAACTCATTAAACTCACATTTTGTTATAAACCTAATACTCATCTGTCTACAAAAAATAGTCTCATTTGTGGACGATACTGGTTTTAATGAGAATTTGGTAAAATAAGAGAGATAAGAAAAATATATAAAGTATGAGAGATAAACTTTCAATTTACACTACGATCAATGAGTGAAATTCTGTCAAAAATTAAAGCAAATCTCAGTCCTTGGATCTTTGGATTGGATGGTTGTGATAAGCTACATTATTAGCCTAGCTGCATATTAGACTAAAAATGCTACATTATTTTACTAAAATAGTACTCCCTCCGTCCCAGAGTATTAGACTCGCTTCTTTTGGGCACAGGATTTTAGGAGGTGATATTTAAATAGTTAAAGTGGAGAGAGTAAAGTATGAGAAAGGGAAAAAGTAGGGGAGAGAAGAGAGAAAAAAGTAGGTAGAGAATAAAATAAGATAGATGTTTTTTGCTAAAAAGGAAATAAGTCTAATATGTTGGGACATCCCAAAAAGGAAAGTTGGTCTAATACTCTGGGACGGAGGGAGTACATTATTAGCCAAGTTACATTATTAGACGAATAATCTACATTATTAGATGACACGTGACATTAATCTGACCATTAGATCACAAGACCCAATAGACTATAAGTGTTTTGATTTTGAACAGTATTTAAGTTATGAATCTGAATACATCCCTATAATTATATATAGCTACAATAATAACTTTTCAATTATGACAATCTAATACGATTTAATTTGGACAAAATGATGTCACTCTATTATGAGTATTTACTTCGTTCACAAAATAACGTCCGCATTTGCTTTATTCCATTTTTGGTAAATGAGTTTCACTTTCAATTAACTCATTAAACTCACATTTTGTTATAAACCTAATACTCCATCTATCTACAAAAAATAGTCTCATTTGTGGACGATACTGGTTTTAATGAAAATTTGGTAAAATAAGAGAGATAAAAATATATAAAGTATGAGAGATAAACTTTCAATTTTCAGAAATGAGATATTTTTTGTGGATATCCAAAAATGACAAAATAAGATTATTTTTATGGACAGAAGGAGTATATAAAGTGACACTTGCATTCCACTAGTTTTTGTCACCCTCTTTTCTTTATATATTTAAACTCGCACCAAATTAAAGTGGGACTTCGATCCCTCTGTCTACCAATTGAAGTCCCACTTTAATGATTCCTCTGTCTGAAGTCTCACTTTAATCTAAACAAAATCACCTCCGTTTACCAATTGAAGTCTCACTTTAATCTAAACAAAATCACGCCGATTCAAATTTCAAATAAATTACTCCGGAGTAATTTAAACAACATCCATTTATTTGAAACGGTGTGATTTTGTTGCCGCATCATATTTGAGATATGGGTACAATACATGACCAAAAACTTAAGGCAATAAAATTGAGATGTTTGAGATCAAGTGTGGGGATATTAATTCTTACGTATTATTTGGAGTTGCATATTAAAGATTAGCCGCATGTTGTTATTTCTAATGTGTGACCCACATGGTCTAGATGCTTTTGCTTTGAGATTGGGTTTACATTAATTTAATGATAGACTGAAGTTGGATAAACAAAATGCATTTATTAGATTTTCAAAATAGTCAATAAAATCAAGATTTCACATTTATATTTTAGAGTGAACTGCCTAATTGGGCCTTAGACTTATATGCTCTCACTTTTGCGATGTCTGAATAAAATTAATATCACTAGCGATACCCGGACTTGTACTTATGCACGTTCGAAGGTTTTTTGCACTTTTTGGCACTTTTACTGGACATTATAACCCTCGAAGGGGTGAAGGGCTAATTCGTCCACACAACAATATCTTTCTATGTCCACAGGTCTGTACCTTGCGCAGACATCTTAATTTTCCAAAATTTGTCATTATATCTTTGAAATACCTTTTCCCCTTTTCACTATATATCATTCATCTTCTTCCTTTTCTTCTTCAATATCCCTTGGACGGATATTCCAGGTTTCCTCGTCAACGTCGATGATCTCCAGATGTGGTGGTGCATGAGCTTGTATTCCCCGTTTTCTCCGCGGAGGCATCCCTTGATGAAAACGAAACGGGGTGTGGCTTGATAGGGAGGGTGAAATGGCTGTAATGGTATAGGCGGTGGAAATGGATAAAGTGGAAGACAATGAAGTGGCAGGAATAGGAATGTTGGTCAATTTTTTGAATTGCGTTTAGGAAGATGGGCGTAAACTTCTTTGTACTATCTACTTACTCTCTGAACATGAATTGAGATTAAATCATTTCAAATTTGTCCAAAATCCACTCAAATCCAAATGCAGATGAAAAGGCGCCAGTTGTGGACTGTGGACAGCGAAAGATAGTGAGCGGACAAATTTTCCCTTCACCCTTCGGGGGTTATAATGTCCAGAAAAAGTATCGAAAAGTGCAAAAAACCTTCAAACTTGCATGACTACAAGTCTTGGTACCGCTGGTGATATTAATTTTGTTTAGGCACCGCAAAAGTGAGAGTATACAAGTCTAGGGCCCAGTTAGGGTGTTCACTCTATATTTTATGATGTAGGCATGTAGCCAATGTACGATATTCTAGAGGCCCTAGGAGAGGATGAATAATCATACACGTTTTTTGTGTTGGCATACTCATGTTATTGTGTTGACATTTTTAATATAATGTGTTGATTAGTGAACAAGTAGCACATTAAGCAAAATGTCAAGATAAATTTGTGTTGACATACTCATGTTACTGTGTTGACATTTTTAATATAATGTACTCCCTCCGTCCCATGTTACTTGAGTCATATTCTATTTTGGGTTGTCCTAAGTTATTTGGGTCATTTCTTTTTTTAGCTAAAAACAAAATATCTAATTTCACCTACTTTATTCTTTCTTTTACTTTACTCTGCCTTCTTTCTCATAATTTATTTCTCTCCTCTACTTCATTTAACTCACTAAACACAACTATCTTAAATCTCGTGCCGAAAAAAAAACGCCTCAAGTAACGCGGGACGTTGTTGGTGCTGAGCGTGTTTGGTGCCCCTTGCATAGCGGAAGACTTGTACAAAACAAATAATTCAGAGACGGATCTATTTGACCGATTATGCGATTAATCAATTCACATGTTAAAAAGATAATTGCATGCTAGAACGCAAATAATTCATGCTCAAAGAAAGTATAAATCCTAAAACATGATATCTACGGTTTAGAGTTACCGATTTGATTCTCCAAAGAATCGTCGATTGCTCGCGCCTTCTCCACGTGATGATCTTCAATACTAGACCACGGATCTTCTCTCTGGTTCCCGAACTGTACTTCGATATCAGTGTGGGCTGATCTTATCAAAATACTATGACTCGAATAAAAGAGACAGAAAAATCGATTTCACGGAGGAGAGCTGGAGAGAAAAAACCGTCCCCTTCTCTATGATGGAGTGGACGAAAATTTTAAGAAAGTAATAATGTGTATTTTATGTCTCCTTTATTCTCCTATTTATATTAAGTTCCTTTTGAGCCCAGATATGGATCTATGGAAGATTTTGGATATGGGCTCATCCAAATTAGCTTTTTACTAATTAAATTGACCCACAATTTAATACAAGCTTATATTGGAATATTACGAGAAGTCACTACAGAAGTAATATTGACCTCCCCATCCAAATCCAAAATTACAAGTAATCGGGGTTTCCATTTTGGTTATTATTTATTTCCCGCGCTTAAGATATAAATGTCCATTAATTAATTAATGTCTTCTATGGACTTAATTAAGTAACATCTTATTAATTCCAAGAGTGGACTTAGCAAGAAACACTTATTTATTATTCATAGAGCAATAAAACTCCAACTGACCAGTTTTCCGAATAATAAAACCTTGTTTGAGCTTCTCTTGAGGACATTATCAAATGAGACACACCTCGCACGATTCAATATAATAGCAATCCTAGCACCGCTAGATATTAATCACCACTACACAATATATCAAGATTATTGGATTGCGAAAAATCTGCACCATTTGATAAGTCAAATAGTGCATAATCAATACCGTATGCTCAATGCTAACATATGTAGATTAGTATTTTATCAAGACCTAGTCTTTCAGTTGATAGCATAAAGACACGTCTTGCTGTTAGATCCGTTCAGAGATATACCACACCAATGTCATCTTATTTCAGTAAGGCTTAGAAATATGCGGACTGACATTGTAACCTTTCACGATAGGTAGCCAAAGCTTATCTAGGTTGTGAAATTATTCTTTCTCTTTTGCAAAGCATTGCATAGAACTGACCGTGTTACCTTAAAGTGGACGACGCCCACAACCGGTCTACTAAGCAAAAGACTTAGGCATTGTTTACTTCCTATGCATTTAAATGTTTGTAAAACATCTTATAAATGCACAAGCAAACACAATGTAATAATAATAGTGATTCTATTCGTGCGAAACTGCTCGAATAATACTGAATCGGGTTAGAAGTGGATTGTAGAGTTTTCCGTATATAAGAAAGATTCTATTCGTACTAGAAACATGCTTTTCAGTATACCAATCCTAACAGTTGGTTGATTCATCGTTGTTCGTCAATGAATCGATGAGGATAATAATATTTACCTATTTCTGAAAACATTGTTTATTGCTCATCTAAATATGAACCTTGTAAATCAAGGGACATAAATTCTTCAAGATTTGTTCTTGCAAATATTAAAGGATAACCAACAAGGTTTGTGTTAAAATGACAACACCTCTTAAAATGACACTATGACACCACATATCAAGCAATATTATAAACTCTACACACCAATATTATAAACGCTACACAGCAATATTGATTGTTGTATAGCATATTGGATATTGCTGGCCGAGAAAAAATTGTTGTATACAGTGTTGTGTATTGATGACCGAGATTTTTACACTTGAGCACTTTTTTTTATTGCCACATGGCAGCTTATTATTCGTCCACGTGTACAAATAATTGGCTAGGAATGGTGGTATGATGTTATTTTAAGAGGTGTTGTCATTTTAACGCACTCATAACCGACAAACCTACTAAGAAATAAATTACTCTCTTCGTCCGTGAAATATTGTCCAATTTTACCATTTTGGTCCGTCCGTGAAAGTTGTCCACTTTGCTTTTTTTCTATTTTTGGTAAATGGTCTCCACTTTCCACTAACTCTTTACACTCACATTCTATTATAAAACTAATATGTAAATATGGGACTCTCATTCCAATAACTTTTTCAACTCACTTTTCTACACATTTCTTAAAACCCGTATCGAGTCAAACTCGGACAATATTTTGCGGACGGAGGGAGTAATAAAAATGGTGACAATGAAGGAAGAAGATGAAAGTATTATGATATAAATTAATGTTTGGGAAACTGGACCATTTCTAATACGATGAAGACAAATCAAAGGCTATTTTTACCAAAACAACAATCAAAATGACACTACTAAACTTCAACACAAGAACTAGTAAAACATACTGCCTCTGTCCCACCGAAGATGACCTACTTTCTTTTTTGGTTTGTCCCAACCAAAATGACTCATTACTAAAAATGAAACACTTTTATATCTACTTTATTCTCTCAACTTAACACACGTAATAAAGTAGCATAAAATCTCGTGCCGCCCAAGGAATGGGTCATCTTCCTTAGGACGGAGAGAATATAACATTGAACTTAGCACTGCAAAACAACAATGCATTCACAATTACATTTGATAAATTCTTCATGTTTAAATAAGAAGAGAAACGAAATTTGAGTTTGGGTTGTTTACAAAAGTCAAAAAACTGATTGAAGGTAAATTTTACATGTCTATTTATACAAACTCCAAAAAGAGAGAAAAATATGATAAGTCTTGTGCAAAAATCAAGGATTCGGACAAAATGCTCGGTCGGGCAAAACCAAGTCCTTCAATCTCCTAGGGAAGGCAAACTCCTGGATTGCGATGATATGAAAACACCCAGTCGGGTGAACTCTCAGGACTCTCCTTCTTTCGCTCGACCGGGCGAATCAAAGGATTCCAAAATGCCAAGTTGAGCATTCGCCGTGAGTACCCTTTTTCGTGCTCCCAAATGACTTCGAGCATATTTTTGGCTTTCGGGTCTCCAACGCTTCGAGCTTACCTTAGTTATTCTTGGTTGCAATTATTGCAATTTCCACTTGCAGTTATTTATAGTATCAATAAAAAGTGCATCAGTATAAGGTTCAAATGGTACGGCGATGAAAGTCAGTTTTCAGCAGCATTTTTGGACTCGTGGTGGGGTCTAACGCACCAACATTTGTCACTGCACTACTAAGTAAAATAATCCTACTTAATAATTCAAATAAAATCCTTCATATTTGTCTGGGTCAACTTTGGTCTAGGCTTGGGACATCTTGTTCTTGCGCTCGGAGTTGAGACAAGATTAATAAGCCAAATATCACTAACCACCAAACTGTAACACAAACATTTGATGAATTGATGTATCACTAGTTATAATTGGTGAACTGATGTATCCTGAGAGAATCAAACTCTTGTTAAAAAACAACATCTGCAGACAGCGACAAGTGTCTAAAATTTAGTATGCTCTTACATACACTCATCAATTCTGGTGTGTCAGAACTGACACAGATAAGCACCTTCCACTCTCCTTTTTTAGCCCAAACAAACTCAACACAGAATTTCTCACACCCCCAATTACATCACAACTGCTCTATCTGTCGTAGCAGGTGAAAAAAAAAAAGCCATGACTTCAATCCTCTTCTACTGCCCAATCAATCCCTCTCTAACCACATTCTCAATCGCCCATTTCTCGCCTCCGCCTCTCACGCCCCACTCGCTGCGCCGCTTCCGGAATCACCGAAAGGTCAGAGCTGCTGCCGAGGCCGTAGAGAGGGAGAAGAAGGCGCGGATTCTGGTGGCCGGCGGCGGGATCGGGGGGCTGGTTTTCGCGCTGGCGGCAAAGAGGAAAGGGTTCGAGGTGGTTGTGTTTGAGAGGGATTTGAGCGCCATCAGGGGCGAGGGCCAATACAGGGGCCCTATTCAGCTCCAGAGCAACGCCCTCGCCGCCTTGGAGGCCATCGACACCGACGTCGCCGACCAAATCTTCGCCGCCGGCTGCATCACCGGCGATCGAATCAACGGCATGGTTGATGGCATCTCCGGTGATTGGTTAGTGTTTTCTATGTTTATTTTTTATTTATTTTTACCTCATATTCCCTCCTCCTCAAAAATTAGACCGAAGTTTAAATATGAAAACTTTGCAAATTTGTCTATATTTTTTTTTGGAATAAAAGGAGTCCATCCTTTTTGGTTATTAATTTTTATTTTTTTTCATTTATTACACATGGGGGAATCTTCTTTATACATGTGACCACCATCAGGTATAGCCTAATTTTGTCTACATCGTATTACTTCAAATGATCAATAAATGCAAATTAAATAATTATTGGTGAAGTTGTTAAGTTAGTAAGAAATTTTGTTTCGAGTATTTTTATAATTTGAGATAAATTATTTAGTGTGGAAAGTGTGGGATTGGAGAAATTCTAGTAATGAATGACATGAAATGGTTGGGTTGATGAGCAGGTACGTCAAGTTTGATACATTCACCCCTGCAGTTGAGCAGGGGCTTCCTGTTACTCGGGTCATAAGTCGCATGACGTTACAGGAAATTCTTGCTCGTGCGGTCGGTTCAGATGTTATCAAGAATGAAAGCAATGTGGTAGACTTCAAGGATGATGGTCAAAAGGTAACCTCTCTTCATTTAGTAAAGATTTGTGAAAAGGTGTATATTTTGGAATTCAGTAAGGTAGATATTTGAAGTGCTGTACTTAATATTTTCCCATGCTATGTAAATTTTAGGTTATGGTGAGACTTAAAAGTGGGGAGTGCTATGAAGGAGATGTTCTCGTTGGCGCTGATGGGATACGGTCAAAGGTATCTCCTGATTTGTATACGGTTATGTTTCTTGAATAGTTCAAACAGATAGTAAACTTTTAGGAAAAATGTGGTTTACTAGCTATAAATATGATTGATCTAATATAGGTGAGGGATGTGTTATTTGGACCGAGTGAGGCTGTATACTCAGGCTATACCTGCTACACTGGCATAGCAGATTTCGTTCCTGCCGATATAACTACTGTTGGGTATGTTATTAGCCAGCCACCAACTGTTTAATGCATTATGAAATCTGTAAGATTGTGTCAAAGTTTATGCTTATTCTTCTCCAGGTACCGAGTGTTTTTAGGACACAAACAGTACTTCGTGTCTTCCGACGTGGGTCAAGGAAAAATGCAGTGGTACGCATTTCACAAGGAGTCACCTGGAGGTGTGGATAATCCCAAAGGTAACAACTTTGACTCTCTTTTACTACTGTGATTCAAGATTTTTCGCAAACTAAGTTGTTGGTTTGCAAAAACATACATTATGATATGCTTCAACTTTGTTTTTGAGTAGAGACCATCTGGCCTTAATGATAGATATTTGACACAACTAATTTGTATTTTTATTGAATTTAATTTTCTTGATTTTCAGGTAAAAAAGAGAGGTTACTCAAACTGTTTGATGGTTGGTGCGATGATGTTATAGAACTATTGCTAGCAACAGAGGAAGATGATATACTACGACGTGACATATATGACCGGAATCCAATATTTACATGGGGAAAGGGACGAGTGACGTTGCTGGGTGATTCAGTGCACGCTATGCAGCCAAACTTGGGCCAAGGCGGTTGTATGGCGATTGAGGTAGCATTTACATTTAATTCCATTTCTCATTGCTAAGAAAATTAATTACTGGACATGAATTTAGGCTTTTAGGTTACTTTCTTGAACTATATATTCTTGACCACACAAGCCGCGTTTTAAAATTTCCATATCTCAGTTAAGGATCTTCTATCCACTTCACAAGTCCATCGTCAGTTCTGATCAGCTTTCTTATCGTTCCAGGATGGATATCAGCTAGCACTGGAGCTTGATAAGGCATGGAGTCAAACTACTTCAGGAAATGCAGTTGACGTGCCATCTTCATTGAAGAGGTAAATTCAATGTTTACATCTAGTGTTGTAGTTTAGTGGCACTGTTTAAATTTCCTTCTTACAGATATGAAAATGCTCGAAAAATACGAGTTGCAATCATCCATGGACTCGCAAGAATGGCTGCAATAATGGCGACAACCTACAGGGCATATCTTGGTGTCGGACTTGGTCCATTATCGGTAACTACTTTTTTACATGTCACAATAGTTTAATGAACATTGTAAGATGACAGAGGCGAATGATATGTTCTGTAGTTCTTGACAAAGTATAAAATACCGCATCCTGGAGCACTTGGAGGCCGGCTGATGATTGACTATATGATGCCTTTAATGCTCGGTTGGGTTCTAGGCGGTAACGGGTGAGAATTCAAATCCCTTCTCATCTAAATAAACCTCAATTCCTGTGAACTCAAAATACATCCATCCTCATAATATGGTGCTTGTTTAGGTTAAATTTCTTCTGATCGCTCGTACTTTGCAGTTCAAAGCTCGAAGGAAGACCACTGCAGTGTAGAATTTCTGACAGAGTACGAGACTATCCTCAGTCCGTTAAAAAAATAGATGTCGAATACTCGTTTCTGATGTTTAATTCTGCTTTTATGTTGTGAAGGCCAGTGATGAGTTACAAAGATGGTTTACAGACGATGATGCGCTAGAGCGGGCTATGGATGCCGAGTGAGTACTATCTTTGTATTCTGAAGTCATCTTGTTCTGTTTGATATAAATCTATCATGTCACACACAGTTGGTTTTTATGCCCTTCTGGAGATTCAAATGTTGCACGCGAGACAATTTTCTTAAGGCGAGACGAGAACAAGCCATGTGTAATTGGGTATTGACAGTGCTAAAAAAAAATTTCCTTATCTTTGAAATTTTGCACACTAAGTATTAACACTATTTCATAGGAGTTTGGCGGTTTCAGAGTCGAATGGAGAGTCGATAAGTATAGCTTCACGGCAGGTGAGATCACTATCTACTTGAGACAAATTTGTGTTGTATTCTCATGTATGTCTTTATAGGAAAAAGTGAATGATTTCTTAGGTATCGAAGATGCATGCTCGAATAAACTATATAGATGGCGCATTTTTCGTGACTGATACAAGGAGCGAGTATGGCACTTGGATCACAGAGTAAGAGTTTAGACTATGTTGGTTTGATGGTGTTTATACTTCGAGAGACATTTCACGAGACTTCAATTTAAAAATTGCAGTAACAAAGGCAAGCGTAGGCGCTTGTTGCCCAACACTCCGGCTCGTATCCACCCACGGGATGTGATCGAGTTTGGAGCAGATAAGAAGGTAAAATAAAACATACAGTAGTCGTTAATTTTCATGGTTTTTGTTTCATGTAGAGGCTGGTTTTAGAATGAAGGGATCTTATTGCAGGCATCCTTTCGCGTAAAGGCGATGAAAAATGGAGCTGTGAAAATGAACGAGAACGCGAACGAGTTGTGCACGCCATCGGCATGACTTTCGTTGGAGAAGAGGTTGATGCCTATCAATTTTTGGTGATGATCTATAAAAATGAGGTTTTTGATTTCTAATAGAGAATCAATGTAATATTGGTGAGTGTGAATGAGGAGAAAAATTAGCAGTTATGTGTTGAAATTCATTTGATATCAGCTGAAAAATGAAATGGAGTAATGGAATATACATATACTATATGAATGTGTGTAGATGAACTTACATTCTAAGGAAAGAGCTTTCTAACTGGAGAAAAATGAAACAATTCATCGCACAAGGATGTATGAATATGGTCGCCTTATGCATTCCTACACATATAGTATTAGGATTATAATAATATCAAATTAGGTATATACTCCTTACGCCCCATTACTGTTTAATTACCGTTTAGTGAATTAAGTAGGGTGAGAACACAAATATGATAATTTAAAGAAACATTGCTAGAAAAAGTATGAATTTTGATAAATTCAAAACTGTCCTGCGATTTCGATAATCAACCATAAAACCTATTACTTTTAACATTTTTTTTTCTCAACTTTCCGGTTACAATGAAATTGTAATGTGTCATACGAAAACATCGATGAGGATGAGACCATTCTAAAATTTTACTTCCTCCATCCCAACTAAGTTGATGCAAAATATTTGAGTATAGGGATAAAGAAAATTGTGTTGAATGAATTAGATGAAATAAATAAAATAGTAGTAACAAGAAATAAAGTAGGAAAGATGAGGAGTAAACTAGGTGATGGAATAAAGCAAGATTGCTTGAATAATTTTTTTTTTTTTAAATAAAATAACTCAATTTAGTTAGAATATCCTATAAAGAAATACAGTGAAATTTAGTTAGATATTCTAAAAGAAATACAACTAAATTTAGTTGGACGGAGAGAGTATATTTTTCTCTAACGCATTTTAAAAATAAATTAACCATGTCACTAATTTAAAACATGTATATGCCAAATTTACAATAGTATATTACCAAGAGCATTTTGTCATGAAAAAATTGAAAATAAATACTCCTAAAATACATAATTTTATATATGTAGGATCAATCAGAAGTTAATTACTCCCTCCATCAGCAAAATGTTATCCATGTTTGACTAGACACAGATTTTAAGAAATGTGAGTGGAAAAAATTAATGGAATTGCCTCATACTATTTATATAATTTTATAATAGAATGCGAGTGTAATGAGTAAGTGGAAAGTGAGGTTCATTTACTAAAAATGGAAAAAAAATGCAAAGTGGACAATATATGGATGAACCGAAATGACAAAATTGGACAATATTTCACTGACGAATTTGGAGTAAAGTTTACTACTCCCTCCGTCCCTGAAAATTTGTCTCCTATTTCCTTTTCCGTCCGTCCGTCAACAACCCGTCACCCACCCACCCACATTTATCTCTCTCTCCCACATTTAATCAGTCAGAATCCCTAATTTTTGGTTGCAAATCACCGCCTCTTCACCGTTCTCATCCCTGAGTTGTCGATCGACCGATTTTCCTTCGTTAAATGAGTAACCCCACCGCACCTCCTTGGTTCTCGGCGGCACCCCCATCGATCTCGTCGTCCCTAACTCCCCCATCGATCCCGTCGTCCCCGACTCCCCCGTCGACCTCGTCGTCCCTGACTCCCCAATTGAAATCATCATCCCTGACTCTCCCGTCGACGACTTCGTCCCTGACACTCCCGATGACTACTTCGTCCCTGAAACACTCTTCGACTCATTCTTCCCTGAAACACTCTTCGATTCATTCATCCCTGAAACACTCTTCGACTCATTCTTCCCTGAAACACTCTTCGATTCTTTCATCCCTGAAACCCCTATCGACGTGCCTCCAGCCACCCCCTTCGGGATTAGGAATTAAACCATACAAAAGTAGACTAAATTCATTTCACATTATAAGCCACCCCTTTAATAGGTTAGGAGGCTTATTTGAGAATGAAAGAGCTTTACAAGCCACCCCTTAAACAGGATAGGAGGCTACCCAATGATGACAAAATATCTGAGGGATTAGAATTTTATAAGTCACCCCTTACATAGGTTTGGAGGCTTTACAAAAATAGACAAAAAAATCAGTTCACATTTTAAGCCACACCTAATTTTGAGGCTTACAAAGCCAACTGACAAAAAAGCTTTGCTCTTTGATCTGCTAGAATCCTAGAGCTTCACTGATACGTGAAATGTCATAAGCTGCACCAATGTTGTTTTCGGAAGTTGGAGTTATTCCAGAGCTTCCTTAACAAGCTCTTCCTCGACCTCTAAAGTGATTGGCAGCGAGTCCAACCTGGATAACCTGGCCTTCTTCATATGTGGAAGTTTGTATCCATTCCCTCCATGCACTTTCATTATCTCTGATAAGCAACCTTGAAGAGATAGGAAAACATTGTTGAGGGTGTGTGGGCTAAGTTCTTCAAAGGAACTGTACACATTGTTTACCAAGTCATCCACCCCTTTAGCAATTTTATCATCCTGCAGAGATTGGATTGCTGTGAAAAAACCCAAATCCAAGACATTAGTGTCTGGAGAATTAGGAGAATCCATCTTTGTTTGCAATTGCCTGAAACTATGAATCAGTGGGGCTGATATGTGGCTTGTCATTGTCTTGTTGAATGAGTATCTCCTTGCATACATTCGGTGGCCATTTAGACTTGATAGCTGGTATAATCTGTTCAAAAATTCTGTATGTGATGATATTGTACATGTCTGATAGAAAATCTATAAAAAAAATCAGTGTACCTTTTGGATTATGCAATCTCTCGTGATCGCCTTGTTGACTGATTGGATTGGCTTGGTCTCCATGGTACCTTTTGCTCGGTCTCCATGGTTCCTTTTGCTCTGTTCTTTGAATTCCTCTTTGCTGGTTCCGTAGTTGTGAAAGGAAATATGCCTATTTTTCCATAAAAAATGGTTTCTCTATCTTGTGCAAAGTGTGGTCTACACACAACACACATGAACATAACCTTTGTGATGAATCTTTTTGACTTACATGATCTATATGGCTCATCCTCATCTGGCAGCAGGTAGTATCTATCTGAAATCTTAGTCATGTAAAACCATTTCTCATCAATATGCACTACATTGTGCATTGTGTTGTATTTAAGCTTACCATCGATTCTGATTGGTTGAATCTGGCTGAAACTCCATCTGAACCGTGCTAATTTGTTCAAATCAGTAAGTATTGGCTTAACTGCACTTGTGTGTGGTCTGATCGGACCCTCCTTCTTCATCCTTCCTAATGTACTCTTGCTAATTTCAAGTTTGCGAGCCATCTTACGTATGGTAGATCTTTCAAGCATAGATAGTTGTCTTACCTTGTTATCATGAAGCTGCATTTTATCTTTGTGCTTGTATCCTCTAACACGATCTCGCACATTTACAAGTACTCCACGCTCCATCTGCTCTTTTTCTTCTGCCCAGATTCTGTAAACTGTCTTTTTGCATACTTCAAACTGTTGGGCAGCTTTTATAAGAGCTCCATGTCGTAGATGACCTGAATAGCTTTGTTGAAGAAGACTTTGAGCTATCAAATTTTTGGTGTCCACTCCTATAGTGCGTGTATCTCTATGAGTTGTCTCCATAACCCAATGATGAATTTTTTCTGAGGGCAAGTGTTTAAAAGTTCTCTTTTTGGATGTATTTGATGCTTTTATAGATAGTGGCAGCTCCAATCTCCCTCCAATATTTTCTGTACTTTTGCCTTTTGAATTTTTGGATATACCTCCAGAATTTTAGTACGTGTACGTGTGGTTTTGGGGATTTCCCACCAAAAAATCCCAATTGTAATGGTTTTGGGATTTCCCACCAAAAAATCACAATTGTAATGAAATTGGCAGATTCTTTTTGGGAAATGATTTTCGTAGAGAATTTCTACATACGTAATACCCTTAACTTTTTAATCGGACCGAACCGGTTTTATATTAACCGGTTGTATTATAAATTATATTAATTACTTACTAAATCACCCTTATTATATTTTAAATACTAAAAAGAAACATTAATCTTGATATAAATCTCCAAATTAAGATTTTCATATCTATATACTTCTACTCCATCGATTAATCATTTTAAAGTTCCACCGTTTTTGCTCCTTCAAATATTTATCCATCGATTAATTAGTCTTGTAAGGTCCCACCTTTTATCTCCTTCAAATATTTATTAGTATCTGCAAAACAATTACTACTATAAACATTATCACTTTTAGTTTGTTTATTCATTATTCTATCTTGATATTTCGTAGGTGAATTATTCATTATATTGCTAACTAAATATCCTATTTCTACTCCCATTCATAGTTCATCGTTTAAATAATAAATATCCATATCTAGTACTAAAAGAAACACTAATTTGTATATTATATTTTGTTTTTGATTAAATTTATATTTTGTATACATACTTTATTATCATTAAATTAATTTGTTTATTAAATACACGTATTGAGGATATAGAGGTAGATTATGCATATATTGTTCATGTATTTTTTTTTTTTGGTGAGTATATTGTTCATGCATTTTATGACCTGTGTGTGGGATACAACTTTTAAAATGATTGGATGATATATTTTTAAATTTCTTCCTCTTTTGTTGCCTTTATTTAAAAATATATCTTCAAAATTTAAAATATTAAAAATAAAGTTGTATTATTAGTTAATAAATAATATGAATCTCTTATCAAATCAGTCTTTATAAATTTTAATTCAAATAATTTAATAACAAATAATTAGCGCTATGAAATATTAAAAACTTGTTAACTATTACTCCCTCCGTCCCACATAATTTGACCCAGTATTCCATTTTGGGTCGTCCCACATAATATGACACACTTCAGTTTTCCCTTTTTTGGTAGTGGACCTCATTCCACTAACTCTTTCCTACTTACATTTTATTATAAAACTAATACTTTAAAAGTAGGCTCCACATTCCACTAACTTTTTCAACTCACTTTCCATTAGATTTATTAAAATCCGTGTCTGGTCAAAGTGTCCCAAATTATGTTGGACGGAGGGAGTAATAACTATTGAACGGTAAATAATCATATCTATAACATATGATAAAAAATAATTACTTTTAATTAAATTGTAGTTTTGAATATTAATAAATTTATTTTTTAGTAACTTTTTAGTTACATTTCTACTCCTATTCATAGTTCATCGTTTAAATAATAAATATCAATATCTAGTACTAAAAGAAACATTAATTTGTATATTATATTTTGTTTTTGATTAAATTTATATTTTGTGTACATACTTTGTTATCATTAAATTAATTTGTTTATTAAATACACGTATTGAGGATATAGAGGTAGATTATGCATATAGTGTTCATGTATTTAATGACTTGTGTGTGGGATATACAACTTTTAAAATGATTGGATGGTATATTTTTAAATTTCTTCCTCTTTTATTGCCTTTATTTAAAAATATATCTTCAAAATTTAAATATTAAATAAAGATGTATTATTAGTTAATAAATAATATGGATCTCTTATCAAATCAGTCTTTATAAATTTTAATTCAAATAATTTAATAACAAATAATTAGCACTATGAAATATTAAAAACTTGTTAACTACTAATAACTATTGAACTGTAAATAATCATATCTATAACATATGATAAAAAATAATTACTTTTAATTAAATTGTAGTTTTGAATATTAATAAATTTATTCTTTTAGTAACTTTTTAGTTACAAGAATGTTTATAAAAGAATAGAGTGTTTAGCTCAATTCACTATAACATCTATCAAATTAAAATTTGATACTACATTAAATACTCCTAGTAACTAATTAATTAATCTGATTTTCAGAATTTTAGAATTTTTATTTTTTATTTTCTAAAATTTTGATATCTTTAATCGAACCTCGATAAAAAAAAAATCACATATTATTATCTTATTTATTTCATATTTCTAATATTTTCAAATAATAATTTCTCTTTTTACTTCATACAAGACTCCCTTTGTCATATAGAAATAGACCGAATTTTCTTTTTCGTTCGTCCCAATAAACATGGAGTAATAAATTAAAATTTGATATATGGTGTAATAATACTAATTGAGTTTAGTATTTACGGTTTTAATTTTAATTATTTTATAATTTTAACTCTTAAATTTTCAAAATTATAATTTCTGTAATTTATAATTTTAGGAATATTATGTTGAACCCTGAAAAAAAAATCAATCCCATATTTATAACTTATCTATTTAATATTTTAATAATATGTGACTAATATTTTCACTTTTTCGTTATAGAATATTAGAGTTCTTAGCTTAAACAATTGTAACATGCAACAATTAAATTTGAATATATGATATATGAAATAGTACTCATTAAGTTTACGGTATAGATTTTAATAATTTCATAGTTTCAATTTTAATTCTTTACTTTCTAAAATTTTACTTTATTTTAATTCTTAATTTTTGGAACATTACATTGAACCTCGATAAAATAATCACATGTTCTTAATTTATATTAATATTCTTAAAATATATAGTTAATATTTTCTCTTTCTTTAATATATAATTTTTGGAAGATTATGTTGAACCTCGAAAAAATAATTAATCGCATGTTCATAACTTATCTATTTAATATTTTAAAGATATGTATAGAATATTAGAGTTCTTAGCTCAAATAATTATAACATGCAACAATTAAAATTGAATATATGATAATGATATACTCCTATGAAATAGTAGTACTCATTAAGTTTACGGTTTTAATTTTAAGAATTTCACAATTTCAATTTTATTTTTTACTTTCTAAAATTTTAGTTTATTTTAATTCTTAATTTTTGGAACATTACATTGAACCTCGATAAAATTATCACATTTTCTTAATTCATATATTTATTATTCTAAAAATATATAGTTAATATTTTTTCTTTCTTTAAAAATACTCCATTACAGTTCTTGGTTCATTCACTATACCATCAACAAATTAAAATATTATCATACTTATACTTCGTATGATATATAAATACTGATTGAGTTGCGTTCTTAATTCATGTATTTACTAGTTTTAAATGAAATGTGAGTGGATTGAGTTAGTGGAATATGAGGCATTTACCATTTATACACAAATTAACCGGGACTTCTATTCATGGATGGACTAAAGAGAAAAAACGTGACTCATATTCGCGGACGGAGGGAATAATTAATAAAACAAGCATTTCAAAAAAGAAAGAGTATATTTTTTAAATTAAATTTACTTATATTTTATTACGTACTTTTTTTTAACACATTTAACTGTATTAAAATCCACAAATATTTATTCAATAAATTATGCATATATTCATTATCAGATAATAAAATGTTTGAAAATAAACTATATTAAAATTAGTGTCCACTAAAGCACGAATTTAATCATAACTTTTATTTTGTACTGCATATATAACAATTAATGAAACATAAGTATAGCATTATAAAATTTAATTAACATAAAAAATGAATATCGCAATTAAACTTTATAAGTTAAGAAAATATACAAACAAATGTATAACATAGTAAGAATTTAAAATTTGTTAATATTTTTAATTTATAAGTTAAATTAAATTAAATTTATAAACTGTAAATTTCTTATATTTCAATTTATAAATTTAATTTAATTTCTATAGTGTATGTCAAAGAACAAAACATACGAACAATATACAACATCACAATTATTATTTATAAGTATTTGAAACTAAAATTTACATATATTTAATAATTTTATTAATAACATAAAACTGCACACATGGAAGATAGTGGGGGATGAGAATGCTAACTCTAAAAATGTGGTAGAGAGAGAGCGGAGAGAGACGAAAGAACTCAATCCTAGCAACATTTTGGAAGATAGAGGAAAGAGAGATAGGAGAGAAAATTGCTCTAGAATTTTAGCAAAAATAGGAACAAAGAGGGGAGAGATTATAGAAAAAACATTTTCTAAAGTATATTTATTACTAAAGGATAGATAAGTAATATATTAATTAATTTAAAAATAATAAAAATTTATAAATCGGTTTTAAAACTGAAATTCCTAAAATATCCAATTACGTACGTAGTTATTCTCTACGTTTATCACTGCTCATTGTTTTTATGGATAAAGTGTCTTTTTAACATTAAATGTTTGTTAACTTCTTTAATTACCGAGACTAAAATGACACAAAAAAGTTATATACCACTTCAGTTTATTCAATAAATAACAACAAAAACACAAATTTCAATGTGGGACCCATACTCCACTACACATCTCCATTTAATATAAAGTCAAATACATTTTCTTAAAACCCGTGCCCTGTCAAAAGGGGACAAAATATGGAGGATGGAGGGAGTATATAGTACTCCCTCCGTCCCACAAAAGATGTCACACTTGTGGGACGGCACGAGATTTTAGGAGGTTTTATTTTGTGTGTTAAATGGAGAGAGAAAATATAATTTTTATATTCATGTGAAAGAGAACTTTTTCGAAAAATGGAAATGTGATATCTTTTGTGGGACAAACTAAAAAGGAAAGTGTGATATCTTTTGTGGGACGGAAGGAGTAATTTTTTAACCATTTGTTTTAGAGACATATGTCTCCAAGCCATAATGCTATAATGAGGTTAAAATGGTAAATATATATTATATTATATATGTTATTAAATTTATATTTTATATATGTACTTTATTACCCCTACATTAATTTGTTTACTAAATACACCTATTTAAGGATATAAATTTTGATTATGCATAGATGATGCATGCATTTAATAACACGCTGCAATCATCTAATCGTTTAAAACATGATTGGATAACTTTTTTTATATATGTCCATTTTAATGCATTTACTTAAAGATATTTCTTTAAAATTTTAAATATTAATTTTATTAGCTTTATATATTTAGTGTACATTTTGTCTACAAATAAATAAGATTTATCAGCAAACAAATAATTTCAGACTTCTTAATGAATTAGTCTTTATAAATTTGAATTTAAATAATTTTTAACAAATAATTAGCGCTATAAAATATAAATAATTAGTTATCTAATATTTTTGAACTGTAAATACTCAGAGTTACTATAACATGTGACAAAAAATAAATACTTTGTAATTATAATACTATAATCTTCAATATTGATAAACTTATTCTTTTAATCACTTTTTATTCACACTTTAAAAAATAATAAAGTTTTTAGCTCACTTTAATATAACACCCAACACATTAAAATTTGATAATACTATATTAAATATTAATACTACTAATTAAGTGAGTATATGGTTTTGATTTTAAGAATTGTCTAGTTCTAATTTTTTATTTTTTTATTTTGATTTCTTTAAATTCTTAAATCTTGGACCATTACAGTTGAACCTCGATAAAATCATATGTTCTTATATCATCTATTTCATATTTTAAATATATTAAAATATTTAACTATAACATGCAATAAATTAAATTTGATACATGGTGTACGAGTACTAATTGAGTTTAGTGTTTACGATTTTAAGTTTAATTCTTTATTTTATAGAATTATAATTTCTTTAATTTATATTTTTTGAAAGATTATGTTTAACAGTGATCAATAAATTATCGCATACTAATAAGTCATAACTCATCTAATTAATAATTTTAAAATATGTAATTAATATTAAAAATATGTCTGTATGGACCATTATCTTAGCTCAAATAACTGTAGCATGCTATAAATTAAAATTTAATATAGGATATAGTATTCATTAAGTTAACAGTTCTGATTTTAAGAAATTCATAATTTTAATTTTAATTTATTTATCCAAAATTTCAGTTTCTTAATTCTTAATTTTTGGAACGTTACGCAGAATCTCAATAAAAAAAATTATATGTATGTTCTTAACTCAAATATATTTAATATTTAAATATATATAATTAATATTTTCTTTTTTATAGCTCTTTGCACAATTCTTTAATATTTTAATGCTATAGTTCGTATTTTCTCTTTTTTTTTATAAAATATTAAAGTTCTTAACTAAATTCACTATATCATGGAACAAAGTAAAACTTTATCTATAACGTGTTAATACTAATTGAGTATGTGGTTTTGATTTTAAAATTTTCATAAGTTTGATATTAATTTTTTACGTTCCAAAATTTTATTTTTTAAAAAAATATTACAATTCGATTAAAAATATAAACACATGTTCTTAACTTATATATTTAACATTTTAAAGCTACATATTTAATATTTCCTCTCTCTTTTTTTTGCAAATATTAGAATTCCTAACTCTAAAAAAATAATACTCTGCACTGTCTTATAATGTTAGCATATTTTATGATTCTTATTACTTTTAATTATTAATTAATTAGCTGACATGTGGTATATTAAAATAATCTAAAATGAGAAAAGTAGATTCATCCAATTATTTTCGTATTAAATTAATAATTTCTTTGGTTTTTAACATTTAAAACGATAGATTCGAATCTGAATAAAAATTAATTGTATTTTCTTAACTCATCTATTTAATATTTTAAAACTATATAGTTATACTAAAATATTAGACGCCCTATCTTAATTAAATAAAAAATATTAAATTTAATTAAAGCAAAGAAAAATAAAAAAAATTTGAAAAGATAATGAAAAAATAGTATATTATTTTATTATATAAACCAATCTGAATAAGATAAATATTTAATTTTTTACATATTTTTTTATATACTATTAAATGAATGATTTCATTGTTACTATATTGACAAAATGTTTCAGAAAATTTAACGAAAAAAATAAGTTATGAAAGAATAGCATAACGTAAAATCTATTTGTAAAAGCATATAATGCTATTTAAGTAATCAAATTATTTTACAATTAAATATAATAATTTAGTTATGTAGTGTGTTAATTAATACTGATAATCTAAATTACTGATTTTGTAATTAATTGTTTTAAAAATTTACACGACAAGAATGGTTTTGATTAAAAAAATTTTAAATTCATTACTCTAGTTGCATGATTAAGTTTATCTCCAATTAACATATATGCATTTAGATAAGAATAATTAATTTGGTTAAATTTTCCTTAATTAGGTATATATCTATTTAATACTATAATGTTAGGGTAAATTAGTCACAATGTAAATTATATGTATAACAAAAATATATAAGAGTATTATGGCTTGGAGACATTACGTCTCTAAATCACTATTCTTATCCTTATTAACGAGTCGTTGACTTTATAGTTTAAACTTTAAAGTTTTGATTGGAATAAAAAGTCCACTTGATTTATGAGGAACATAGGTATAGCCGTTATAGCTATGAATCTAACTGACGACCTATAGATTGAGCAAATCTGAAACAGGAGAAATTTAATCAACACGGCAAGCATGAGAATAGAACTAGCTTTGATTGTACGAAATACTACTACTTTATTAAATGTCAGAATAAGATTACTAATTAAAAGTCAGTCGTTAATTAAGATTCATAATGTATGAATTACTCCTTAATCAAACTATAATAAGATTTGATTTTTTTAATTTATAAAACATATAGAATTTGATGTTTGATCCCTATTCGATCATTGATAGTATTTGTATTTTTATATGGTTTCAATGGAGTCCCTTTTTCGACATGAAATTTTGTTAGTTTTATTTTACTGAGTCAATGAAAAAATAATAAAAAAGAGAAAAAATAGAGATGATAATATTTTTATTTTAGGAATCATATCATTTCTAATAGAATAACTTAAAAGGAAAAAAACGTTTTATGAAACAGAGAGCATGTAAATTCAGTCAAAAGCCAACTACTAATTTAGTCATTGACAAAATAATTGAGGATCCGAATTAGACCGACCGTCGACTTTCAAATTAGACCTAAAAAATGAAAGTATTTGGTCATCTTCCCTTAGTTATCACATATAGTATTTGAACGAGTAAAGGTCAATTGTGGTCCCTAATGTATGGTCATTTTATCAATTTAGTCCTTAATATTATTTTTTTGATTATCTGATCCATCACAAATAAACTCGGACCCGAATCAGTCCTCACTTAACAGAACCGTTAAGAAATAGATGATAACCGCAATTTGACTATATTAAATTACTAATGGTAATTAATTCTTTTCCTATTAACAAAATTGGAAAAAAGATAGTATTAGTTGCAAAATGAAATGAATAATTTGTAATTTAATAGCAATTAAGAATTATAATTAGGTATAATTAATTATCATTAGTAATTTAATATAGTCAAATTGCAATAACCGTCTCCATGCCATAATAAGGTTAAAATAATAATTTTAGATTGTTTTAGATTTTTATTTAAATTCATGTTATATTTATTTACTTTTTTACTCTTTATATTAAAGTATTCATTAAATATACTTATTTAAGGACATTGCACACTAATTATGCAATTACAATTTTATTAGCATGCAATCCTCATATGTGTGATGACAGTTTTTTATATCTTATTGGCTATTGCATTTATTTAAGGATACATGTTTAAAATAATAAAATATTGTATTTCATTGAATTTATATATTTAGTGTACATTTATTTACCTAATGAAATAATAATATATTTGGTTAGAAAATGAACCATATAACAAATTTCTTATCAAATTAATTTTTACAATTTTAATTTAAATAATTTAATAAAATAATTAGCTCTACAAAGTATTAAAATTTGTTATCTTATTTTATAAATAGTAAAGAATTAGATTTAATATGGCCAAAAATAATTATTTTATAATTAAACTGTGATTTTTATTATTGATAAATTTGATTATATCATTTTTTTATTTAGAAGATTCTTTATAAGCAGTATTAAAGCTTTTAGCTCAATTCACGGTAACATGGTTTAATACTAATTAAGTTTAATATTTTGATTTTAAAAAATTTAATAATATTAATATTAATTTTTTATTTTCTTTATATTCTTAAAATTTGGAACATTAAATTTGAGCCTTAATCAAAAAATATTACACGTTCTGAACTCATCTCTTTAATATGTTAAAGACATGTGAATTATATTTTCTGTTTTTCTTAATAAAATATTAGAGTTCTTAAATCAATTCACTACTATATGTGTTAATACTAATTGGGTATATTGTTTTGAATTGTACCGTTTTAATAAAGATAATCACATACTTAACTAAAAAAAAATCAAATATTCTTAATTCGTCTATTTAATATTCTAAAAATATAGAGTTAATGTTTTCTCTTTTTCTTTATAAATTATTAGAGTTATAAGATCATTTACTATATTATGCAATAAATTAAAATTTGATACATAGTATATAATATTGAGTTTCTGGATATGATTTTAATTCTTTACGTTCAAAATTTAATTTATTTATTTCTTAATATATAGAATGCTATAATCGAACATCTATAAGAAAATAATCACATGTTCTTAACTCATATATTTACTGTTTGAGTTATGTTCTCTTTTTTCTAGTATAAAATATTATAATTCTTTGCTCGGTTCACTATATCTTGATATATACATGTGGCTATTTATACAACTTAAAAATTTAATAGCTTTTAAATGATAACACTAAGAAATTTGAATGCAAATTTATTATTTCGTTGAATGATAATACTAAATAATTGAGTGTAAATACATGTAGTTATTTCCATAACTTATAATACATGTAGTCAAGAGCCTTTGTCCTATCGGCAAAGAGCTTAGACATCAATGTATGAGGTTCCGAGTTCAAGCCCTCTTGACATCAGTTGTAATTTCCTCCTTGCTTGGGAGTTTATTTATAATTTGTAATTTCCTCCTTCATATAGGAGTTAATTTTTTTTATTTTTTTTTAAAAAAACACTTATAATTTAAATGATTATTTATGACTAGTATAATAATTTGATTTGAATGACTATTTATTGTTGAATGATAACACTAAATATGTATAATCATTTATATAACTTAAAATTAAAATATTACTATTTAATATCATTTTAATTTATTTAATATTAGACATCAAGTATTTTTTATAACTTACAAATTTTATAACTATTTGATAATAAAATAATTAGATGACAATGACTATTATAATTATAATTTACTTTTTATTTTTATAAATTAAATTTAGATGTTTAGAATTTTAAGAATTATTTAATAATAAAATAATTATATATATATATAGGGATGTATTCAAATCCTTTTCATATCTTTTGTCCTTTTTCCTTCTTAATCCTAGCCCCACGATTTTGTCATCTGACGGTTAGATTAATGTCACGTGTCATTTAATAATGCACCCTTAAAGACCGAACTAGAGACCAAATTAGGGCCACTCATTTTTCTTATTCTTATGGTTATGATTAATTTACAATTAATTTAATATTTTATTAAATAAAAATGTTTTTTTTTTTAATTTTTTTTAATTTTTTTTATTTTAAAAAAAAAATTTAATTTTTTTTTTTTAATTTTTTTTTTTATTCGATAAAAACTTGCTGCAGTAAATAATGAACTATATTCACTACATAATGAACTAAATGAATGTATGTTATGAACTTATTAATTCATTCAGTCGTGTTATTACTTCATTCCGTTAGTTTATTACTTCATTTATTCATGTTATTATTTCATTCTATTAGTTTATTACTTTATCCCGATACTTTATTACTTCATTCAGTCATGCTATTACTTCATTCCATTAGTTTATTACTTCATAATGTGTTATGACATAATTATCTTTCAGTTGGGTTTAGGGTTATTACTTCATTCCGTTAGTTTATTACTTCATTCAGTCATGTTATTACTTCATTCCGTTAGTTTATTACTTCATTCAGTCATGTTATTGTTATGAGCTTATTACTTCATTCAGTCGGGCTATTACTTCATTCCGTTAGTTTATTACTTCATTTATTCATGCTATTACTTCATTCTGTTAGTTTATTACTTCATTCCGCTAGTTTATTACTTCATTCAGTCATGTTATTACTTCATTCCATTAGTGTATTACTTCATAATGTGTTATGACATAATTATCTTTCAGTTGGGTTTAGGGTTATTACTTCATTCCGTTAGTTTATCACTTGATTCAATCATGTTATTACTTCATTCTATTAGTTTAGTACTTCATTCCTTTAGTTTATTACTTCATTCAGTCATGCTATTACTTAATTCCGTTAGTTTATTACTTCATTCAGTTATGTTATTACTTCATTTCATTAGTTTACTACTTCATTTCATTAGTTTATTACTTCATTTTATTATTTTATTACTTCATAATGTGTTATGATATAATTATCTTTCAATTGAAGTAAATTCAGTATATAATGAATGCGAAAAATTACTTCATAACATACATTCATTTAGTTCATTATGTAGTAAATATAGTTCATTATTTACTCCAGCAAGTTTTTATCGAATAAAAAAAAATTAAAAATTAAAAAAAATTAAAAAAAATTAAATAAAAAACGTTTTTATGTAATAAAATATTAAATTAATTCTAAATTAATCATAATCATAAGATAAAGAAAAATAAGTGGCCCAAATTTAGTCTCTAGTTCGGTCTTTAAGAAGGGTTCGACATTGATCACAACTCTATATATATATCTATATATACTCATCAAGTAGCGAAAATAGTTGAGAATTGGTTAAAATTTTGACTAAAAAATGTGAATCTTAATTGATAGTACTTACCATGTATTAATTAGTTATAGATAGTTAATTTGATTAGCTTTCTGTAACATGCTCAACTTTTGTGGCGGTTTGAGGCATGAAATAAGAATGGCACTAGCAAGTCAAGGGGAACTACCCTACACTGAATCTTTGAGACGGGCATTGGACATCGAGGCAACCATGCCTAAAGAGGATGCATCAGTACCTTCACCACTACCATTGCAACAACAACATAACTCCCGAAACAAGAGGAAATGGGATGAGGATCGGACTCCATATGATGACAAGAGGTAAGAACCCACCAGAAATCAAATGCAATATGATGGGAGACGAGACATTCCCAGTCAAAGAGGTGAATACCGACCTAAGGTCCCACTTTGCGTTAAGTGCTCCAAGCACCACTTTGGTGTGTGCAAGGCCGGCACCAATGAGTGCTACAAATGTGGCAGGAGTGGACATTTCTCCAAAGAATGCCCAAACAAGAAAGATGAGATGAGGGTAATGAAGAACTACAAAGGATCACACTCACAACTTCATGTGCTTCAGGCCGAAGTAAGTAGAGACCTATCCCTACCCGCATACCAACACCGGTACCAACACCAAGGCTACGAAGAAGCTACCGGGGAATTGGAAGACAAGATGGAGAAATAATAGTAGACGCCAAATTTCGGGACGAAATTTTATTTAAGGGGGGTAGAATGTAACATCCCCAACTTTTGAACCTTAGTATTATTATTATGATCTTAACTACATAATTATAAATAAGTGATCAATGTAGTATTTATAAACTGCCCGTTTGAATTTTAATATCGATCTTTTGAGTTATAACGAAATCAAGACGAAATATACAAAAGAAGTTGATTGTTTTACCAGGATTAATTTAAAATAATAAATCCGAATAATAGTACATGATACAAGAAGTCCGGTAAAAGTATACAATACAACCAAATCCTAATCTTTTACAATTAGAGATAGGCGTGCAAGTTCGGGCAGCCTTTCAACGGTCGTGCTCAAGCTCCAAGGAAAGCCGATACATCAACGAGGATAGCCCATACTCCTTAAATAGATGCTATTTCCTACAAAAGAAGAGAATTAGAGAGAGAGTAAGAAAATAAATTGTGGAGTAAATCTTTGAATGGATTAAGGAGTACCAAATGAAATTCAATAGTAGATTTGAGCAGGATAGATAGACGGATGAAATTCATTACCAAATCCAATCAAAATCTTTGCAAGATTTCAACCAAGTGGGCAATAAATACCAATGTAGATAGATGAAAGCCACATAAGCTCCTCAAAACACTTTTTGCCGTAGGATCACCAAAAGGAGATAAATATCTCTGACATACAAATATTACAGTAAAGTTAAAACCTTCACCAAGTTAAACCTCCCTAAGTTTTAACCTTCATCCACTTGCAAGTTAAACCTCCCCAAGTTAAACATTCATCCATTTGCATAGCAAGTTGCAAGGTAATGACAAGTATATAAACCTCAAGCATTTTCCACTTTAGGAAACCCATCACTATCAAACATTCTACAAATTCTCTTCATACACACATATAGAATAAAGGAGTACGAGGAAGGAGAGTTGGAGAAAGTTGCAGATAATCGTAGGATCATGCCCTACAATTCAACAACACTTTGTTCCCAGTTCCCACCTCAAAAGGTAAACACCAAGCCTTTCTTTTCTTTCATCTACGTACAAGCATGCATATACAATTTCGAAGATAGAATCTGCCCAAATTTGGAATTTACAACACCTAGCCTAATAGTATGTTTCACCATCAAGTCTTCTTCTAAGTAGCTAGAAAAATACTCACAATTCACCAAACACATGGAATAGAGAGACTAAAATCCTACAATGGCTAGAACTAGATAGTTAAAGAAACTTATCTTATGTGTACGAATCTGTCGGAATTCCGGCGACTGAGTTTCCGCACGCCGTTGCCGACGGTGGCAGCCCCACACCCCGATTCGTCACTAATTTCACAATCTTCACAAATTAAATTCCAAAACTTGTAAATCTAAGATTATAAATCCTTAGAAAATGAAATAAAAGGGAAGAACAATAAAATCCTTACCTTTCGGGAATTCGGTGAGGAGACGGCGACTGTGGTGGCTTCGGGGAGCTACTCCGGCAGCGTGAGGCGCAGAGAAGAAGCGGCGAAGCCGCTACCTGTGCATGCACAGCAGCGGGCAGATCGGGAGAGAAGGGGGCAGCGGCGGCTGAGCAGGGCCGAGAGAGGAGAAAAGAGTATGGGAAGAAAGAGAGATAGAGGAAAGAGAAGAGAGGGAGATGGAGAAGAGGAGAGGAGCGCCGCCGGAGGCGGCGACGGGCGGTGGCGCTGGAACGTGGTGGCGGTGGCAGTGGCAGTAGCAATTAGTGAGAAGTGGAAGCTTCTCTCACATCATTTCTAATTGGGGTAAATGGTGATGAAGATGATACGTGGGTTGTTTTATTTAATTGTTGTTGGGCTAACACTTTAGTTATTTGGGCTAAACAAATGGAATAATAAAATCTGGGCTCAATCTTTTAATAAATTAGGTGTTGTAGTAAATAAATGTAGGAAGGCCCATTTCCAAAATTTAATTATATTTTAGTCTATGTTTTAAATTAAGATTCGATTAATATATTTTTATATGGTTTCTTCTAATGGCATAACCAAGCTAAAATAATTGATCTTTTAAATTATTTTAGAGTTTTGGGTAAAAAGTAAATTTTTGAAGTTAAGTATGAGGTTCAATTCAATCGAAGTCGAGAATAGTGAAAGAAGAAACATTAAATAGTATGCGAGTTTTAGAAAGGTCTTAAAGAATAGAGAAAAATAAAAGGGATTTATTAGGAGGCATGCATTCCTATTAATGTTTAAGAATTTCTTGAAGTCTGATTTGTGTATTATATTATATTGTGATGTTTTCAAAAAGGTTATCTCCGCAAGTTAAGGTCAGAGCAAGAAATTCAAGTTAAGGAAAATTAAACGAACCAGGTGGGCTTTCGAACTAAAGTATTTTGTGGGCTTTCTATCTGATAAGGCTAATTTCATGCATCGGTTATAAGATGAAAAATCACCATTTACTGGGTCTAATACATTGTTTAAGCTAGGTGTGTGAAGGAAATTCGCCAGGTCCAGGAAGAATTGAAGGAAGTGGACTAGCGAAGGAAGAAGGCGAAAAGTGAGCAGAATCGAAAAAGAGAATGGCTAGACGAGGGGAGTCCGAAGCTGAGGGAAAAGAAGACAATTCACACAAAAAGCCTCTGCTAGACCCACTTTCACGCCTATATAAGAAGGAGCATGCAACACACAAGAGAGATATAGCTCTCAGCTCACACACACACACACACTTGGGAAATGGGAATTCTGGGGTAGAATAGGGGTCTCATATTCAGGAGAATCTGTGCAACACCGTCCTCAAGGAGGACGAAGATACAATCATTTACTTTTTCAGCGTTTATGTTTGGATTTTGTCGAACTTCGCCGTTCGAATTCGATTTGTTCGTTTTGCTACTTGCTGTTCATCTGTGAATTTTATTTCATGTTATGATGATGTTGATTTTGTATTGATTTATGTTGATTCGGTGTTTTGAGGAGTTGTTCCGGAGGTTTGATTGTTATTCACTTTGTTGGATGTTTTGCGTACTTGATCTGAGGAATATGAGTTGATCTGTGGTTGTTGTTGTTGATCTGCGGAGAATTGGTGAATCTGTAGTTATGGAGATGATTTTGACCGGAGTGGATTTAGCATCCGAAGTGTGGATCTGAACAGGAGAATTGAATTATGCATGGATTTTGAGCTTCTGCTTTCGTTTTTGTTTTACTTCATCTAGGAGATAGAGATCTGAGTTTTTTTTGGTTTCTCGGCGTTTTCTGACGTTCGATCTGTTGGTCGCCGTTGAGTTACTAGCATTGTTCTGTTTTCATCATGTTTCAGTTAAATTCCGATGATGCTCTGCGTTTTGTAGGTAGTTAGGCTTAGAATTGGTTATTTTGCAGCTTTTTGGTCGTACACTCATATTTTGGGAAAATGGTCCCCACTGCATGCATCGAGTCTGTCTAGCTAGATTAGGTAGTGATATTACTAGATCTAGATATAGTTAAATTTCTTTTCCCCTGTCTATTATAAATTCCTCAACCCAAATTTGCGTGGCAGTAACCAAACCACCCAAAAGCCCTTTAAATGCATGATTTCGCATCTGTCCTCGTGGGATCGATCCCTGCTTCCATATACTAATTCATAAGTATACGCGGGTTGAGGGTTTGTAAGTGATAAACTGTGTGTCCAACGACCGAGGTCTTTCAGCGTTTCGCGAGTTCCTAGACCTTGTGATCTAGTGGATTTTCTGGACCCAAGAAGCTTGATATTCCATATTGTGCACGCAGCTAAAAAGGTCAAGTCACTATCCTACATTATTATGTGGTGAAAAATGCTTTCAGTTATTTAAATTCAAAGTATGTCTTGTCTTGCCATGTTTTTGTTTTGAGCATTACCAATCTGTTCGTCTAGAAAGGGGAGAGTCCCTACTAAGACCAGTTATGTTGTGAATCGAATTCGGGTCTGAGTTTGGGAGAGATTCCCTAATCGGGCTAGTGTACACCAGGGACCGTGAGCCTTCTTTCGAGTTGGCCGGTCATTGTGACCGTGGAATGTGGCCACATTCCCGGCACCAGAATGAAGTTCAGATATGGTATATGTTCCAGGAAAATGGATCGGCCGATCACAGTTTTAAAGAGAAAATGTTTTTAGTATTCTCGGGCAATTTCAATAAAACCCCGGGTTCACTCAGTTATGGCTTGACAAAACCAGTTTTTATGAAAATATATTTCGGCATTGTGTTCACTGAGTACATCAAGTACTCAGCCTTGCATATGTTTAAAAAATGTGCAGGTTAAGCGGTGATGACGAAGGGCGGTGTTAAGCAAAGATGGCGAATGTGTTTCAGTATTACAATGCTCGGATGAATCGTGTCTCCATACACGGTGTCATCCTCTCTTGACTCTTCCGCTGCAGTGTAAAAGTTGAACTTATGTTCTTTTGTATTGTGTACTCTGATATATTTTTCAGTCATTCCAATTTGATTTCGTTCATTTCAGTCGTGCCAAGGTTTCCCCCTTTCTTTCCCCGCTTCCTTAATCCTCCTCTAGTCGCGATAAACCGCGTTTGCTATCCCTAGCAAGGTGCGGTCGTGACACTTTCCTTCCTTAATAGATAGTTATTTTCCTTTTATCTAAAATAAGAGTATATTAGTACATATTCAAATAAGATTATGGAAAAGTGACATAGGGGTATTATGGTTCAGAGACACTATGTCTCTAAATCACTACTCTTGAATTAAAAAACGTTTGATAGGATTTATTGGTTATGAAATGTTGCAGTAGTTATTTTGTTTTTCGGAATTTGGAAAAAGTAAAATTTATTAAAACATTTACTATATCGTCGTCTTTTCTTGACATTGTAACTATATTTTTACTATAATAAAATAATTTCTCAAAATTTAGTTTATCATAAAATCAAATTTTAGAGTATAAATAAATAAAATTGTAAATTATAGACTGTAACTGGCCCCATATAGAATATTGGCCGCAAATACACGATACGGATGGACGCCCAATAAAAATAATCTGTCTAGTAACATTTTATTGAGTCGGTGATATACTGATATGCGCAAAGCTCTATCATCTTGATTATACTACTTTATTTTTCTAACTCATACTCCCTCCGTCCCACAAAGATTGTCTCATTTTTCCATTTTCGTTTGTCCCATAAAGTTTGTCACATTTAACTTTTTACCATTTTTTGTAGTGGACCTCATATTCCACTAACTCATTTCTACTCACACTTTATTATAAAACTAATATATAAAAGTAGGACTCACGTTCCACTAACTTTTTCAACTAACTTTTCATTACATTTCTTAAAATCTGTGCCAGGTCAAAGTGAGACTACTTCATTATCCGTGTCGGGTCAAAGTGAGACTATCTTTATGGAACGGATGGAGTAACTTTTTGAATGCTACTCCCTCTGTCCCACATTTGGAGTCACTTATTGTTATGGCTCGGGTTTTAAGAAAGAGTTGAAGTGTGTAATAAATGAAGTGAGATGGTGGAGTATGTAATAAATGAAGTGAGATGGTAGAGTTGGTTGAAGGTGGGTCCTTTTTTACTTTTGATTTTTGTTTTGATTTATTTTAATGTAGATAAAATTGTATGACCAAATATGGAAAATTCTAAAAGTGACTCTTAAACTGGGACGGACTTTTATGGCAAAAAGTGACTCTTAATCTGGGAAAAAGTGACTCTTAATCTCCGGCCGGTGGCAGTGGGCTGCGATGACTCGCCGACCGCCTTGCCCTTCCCCTTCCCCCTCGTCTTCTTCCTCGGCGCGGCCGGCGTCGCTCGAACGGGAGTATCATCGTCCCCGAGATCGATCCCCATATCATGCAATGACAGAAGGTCATCGCCAGAGAACTGCGTCTCCACCGGGGTCGACGTGTGAGACGAAGCCGTCAAAAAATCAAGCGGGGGCCGATATACCGCGTCCCCTCCCGGTGACCCCTGCACCCCCCCCCCCCCCCCCCCCCCGGCATCCCGGGATACATGCCGTGCAGCATCCCCCCCGGCATCCCCCCCTGCCACATCATCCCCATCATCTGCTGCAACATCATCTGCTGCTGCATCTGGGGCATACCCCCCCACCCGGGCGCTGACTGCCCGCCGCTCCCTTGCCCGCCGCCCGGCATCCCCCACGGCATACCCCCCTGGTTCCCCCCCATCGCCCCCCCCCGGCGCACCAGCCATCATCCCCATCATCTGATTCCAAGGGATGTTAAATCCCGGGCCCATCTGCCCCCATCCAGATCCCACGGGTACTGTGGGAGTCTGAGAGCCGCTCGTCGCCGGACTGGACTCGTTGTTGTGATCCATCACTCGATGATGCTCTTGAACAGAAAGTTAGAGAGAGAGAAAACTCGTTAAAACAAGTGGTGCAAATGAAAATGAAACGAAAATCGCGTTTATATATGATTTAAAAAAAAAAATAAAATAATCGAAAATCGGCGCTGGCCGATCGCTGGCCGATCGGGCCTCCACAATGGCGGCTAGCCGATCGGCTAGCGTTTCGGCCAGCGACGAGTGATCGGCGAGCCCACGCCGATCCGCTCGCCGATTTTGCGCTGACCGATTGCAATGGTTCGGCTAGCCGATCGGCCAGCGCGAAGAATCGGCTAGCCGGTCGCTAGCCGACCATTGCGGATGCTCTAATTTTCCACTACTATAATTTATAAAGAATTGTCGTACGGAGTATCTAATTTTATTGTGTAACTGCAAAATAATCATCGGGTTTTTAAGTTAATCGCTAAAAGAGTATTTATTTTATTTTTTAAATATTTGACAGTTAATAAAAAAGATTATATATAGTCATTTTTTATTAAAATGTTAGCCGTTAACTGATCCCTTAACGTCACTGATTTTCATAATATACTGGAAGCAATTATTACAGCTTCCTTGTTAAGCATTGGTGTGACAAAATGTTTGCTACCATCATTATTGCAGAAAGAGGAGTGCTAATATGCATGTTTTCCTAGCTAGGAGTTAAATGATCGTGTCATAAAACTCATGCTGGTTAAACTATTGATTTACCCTTCATTTCTACATAATTACCTCTTTTTGTACACTATCTCACTTGCATAGAGCTTAATTCAGCTGTTTTTTTCATGTACTCACTCAATCCCATGCTAATATAACATATAGTAATAGTACATTAAAGATTAAATAATTAGTGTAATTAAATTATTATTTTAAACGTAATAAGAAAATGTTTAATTAATTTTAATATCTTAATTAAATATTCTAGATTTTACTTCAAATTAAAATAATGCAAATAAATTGGGACGAGCTAAATAAAGAAAAGTAGGAATAACTTTGACGGATGTAGTAATAGATTTGTTCACACTCCATGACTCATCTTTTGCCTAAACATTATCTTCTTTTTTAATAATAACATGGATGATTTGGAAAGACAAAGCACCTATTTTTGGAATGAAAGTTGTTAGGCAATCGGACTAAATTGTTTTGCCTATCTCAATAATCCCATATCATATCATTCAAAATACCAATCTCAGATTCTCAATAATCCCATATTCATATCATGCATAAATATTTCATTATGTCTGATTTAAAAAATTTATCATTCCCTCCACTATTATTTGTTTTCCTTTCTGTTCGTAAATACTTATCGCATGACTTCCTTCTTTACTATTTTTAGTATTGAATCACATATTCTTCTAATTCATTTCATTTAAATTTTATTATAAAATTAATTCATTTCTCACTGAGTAAAGAATTTCTTTTCAATACAGAATTTAAGAAAAATAAAGTTTTGCTAGTTAAGTGTAGGAGAATAAAGTATAGAGAATAAATAAAGTATAGAGAATAGTTAAGAGAGAATATCAAAAAAGGAAATGACTCATTTATCTTGAGACATCCCAAAAAGGATTATGAATATCTTAGATCATCTCTAACCATAAAGCAAATATCATTTTTGGTGTATAACATTTCTCCAATCATACTGTAAATTCAAGCTCATTTTTGTATTTTTCTACTTAACAAGTACTCCCTCCATTCCACCAAAGATGACTCACTTTCCTTTTTAGTTTATCCCAACCAAAATGACTCATTACTAAAAATAGAAATATCTTTATCTCTACTTTATTCCCTCTCTCTTGTTTTATTCTCTCAACTCAATACACAAGTTTAATTAGCATAAAATCTCGTATTGCCCAAGGAAGGGGCATCTTCCTTGGAGCGGAGAGAGTACCAAATATGGGTTGTAATGAAGCTACTACAAAAAATTTTGTGAGACGTATATTAAAAAATTATGTAAATATGAGTTTGGTGTAAATGATTGGAATAAATTTACTTTTTGATAAGACATAAACTAAAAAATAGGTTGGAATTTGGTGTAAATGGTTGGAGAAGACCTTACAACTCATGTCGAGTCAAAGCGTGACAATACTCCAACCATTTTATCATTCTTTCACTCTCATACTTCACTAAATATGCATTGAACACGTGTCATCCCAAAATATGTTATTTTAATGGGATGAATGAAGTATGAGATGAAAAGGATTTCATATACTTCTCTCATGTGTGTGATGATGTGCATTGAGCCCGCTATGTGCTTTATCGTTGGTATAGTAGCGACATATCAGTCTAACCCAAGAAAGGAGAGCTGGACTTACATAAAGAACTTACTCAAATACTTGGAAATGACTAAGGAGTACATGTTAGTTTACCAATCAAACAAATAGGTTACATCGTGGTGATCTAGATTAATTACATCTGAACATAACCTAATAAACCTTTCACAATGAGCTTAGTTGGCACAACATTCACATGTCATATTGAAGAGTTGATTTTCTGCTTGCTGTATCCTATCAATTTCTAATTACACACTTCCTAGATCCAGTAAATCAACTAGATCACAAGGTCTAGAGACTCACAAGACTGGAAGTCTGGTCGTTGGTACGCAAGCAAACCTTCAAAACCCTCAACCACAGATACTAAACTAGCACAGGGAAGTAGGGATCGATCCCACAGAGATGGACTCGTAAAATACATGCGTAGAGAATTGGAAACTATTTTTGGGTTGGCTGCTGCCACGCATATTTTGGGTTGAGGAATTTAACTAAGTGAATTTGGAAATAAAGTACGCTATGCTAACTGCTAGATCTAGGCGAAAATGAATTTTGCATAAGAACTAAGTCAAATCAACTACTAGATCTGGGACTTCTACGAACATATCTAGACCAAGGAGATTAAATCAAGTGGGGACCAAACTCTGAAAAAGGTAAGTACGGACAGAATCGAATCTGCAGCCTAACTAACTAAAGCATCAACTGAAAATGACTTCATCTTCTTCAACGAACACAAATAAATGCAGAGATCGAGAAAAACAAACTCAGATGTAGATTGGAAACATAATTTTAACGGTAAACGAAACAACGACGGAAATCACACTACTAGACGAAGCAAACCAAGCAGAACAAAATCCCCATAATCTCATGCACAAATTTCACCTCCCCTGTTCAGATCCACACTTCGGATGCTAAATCCACTCCGGATCCAAGCATCCGAACAAAAATCCAACCGAACACAACTTCAATACCACGATTCTCGAATCTCCTAAAATATTCAGCAACAAATTCAAGAGAACATCTCAAATAAACAAACCAAAATAGCAAGCGTCATAATAATCAACACGAAATCCAACTTCATCAAGGCAAATCAAACGTAAACAGAATGGTTAAACTAATCCAGCAACAAAAACAGCAAGCTCGACTTCCAAAAGTGAAGTTCGAGACGGAACAGAGTAGTAAACAGAAATTAAGAGAACAATTGTTTCTTCGCCCTCAAGGGACGGTGGTGCACTGATACGTAATTCACGAAAACGAAAACCTCCCCCAATTCCCCATTTCCCTAGTGTGTGTGAGCTAAGAGCGTGACTGTGTGTGGAGTGTGACCCATCTCCTTTTCTTGTTGCGCACTCCTCTATTTATAAGCGTCGAGGTGGGGCCCAGCGAGGTATTGATTGACTTGATTGCCCTCAGCTTTTGGCTTCCTTCCTCTAGCTTCTCCTCTTGATTCCGTTCCTGCTCCTCGCTAGATCTACTCCTCCAGCATCTCCTGGATCTAGCGCTACACACACACCTGGCTTAACAAAACTTGTTAGATCCAGTAGAAATGTGATGTTTTTCACTACATAACCAATGCATGAAATTAGCCTTATCAAACTGCTCACACTTAAACCATACTTGTCCTCAAGTATAAAGACAAGAAGAAAAGAAGAATAAGGCGAATTTCAAGCATGGTTATCCCCTTGACCGACTCTACAGACTCTAGACAAAACTCCTACACCTAGACACAACTGAGGCAAAGCTAGACACTAAAACAAAGAGTACATAATCACATAGGATGAAAACATATAAACACATATGCATGAACTGGTTTCAACTTTTAGGCAACCGTCCCCACAAGATTAAGATCAATCCAACAGGCTGCACTCCTCCAAATAGGCCTTTTTCTCCCCTCTACCTAGCCAATCTGTCAGCTCGTCAAGATAGCCTTTTACTTCCCCAATTGTTAGATTCACTCGATCGCTCATTCCTTACCAGGGATGTTAGGACCGATTCTCTCTTAAGTTATTGCCAAACCACTGAAGCCTCGGGTTATGAGAATTTCCTCCTTCTATCCTCCGTCACTATCCCCCCCTTTTTTTTTTTTCTTTTTCTGGACTTCGTCCAGCTTATACCTCCTTGATTTCCTGGACTTCGTCCAGCTTATACCTCCTTGATTTTTTCCCTTTTTTTTTTTTTTTTTTTTTTTTTTTTTTTTTATTTCCTCCTCTGGACTTCGTCCAGCTTATACCTCCAAATTTTTGCGATTATATATTTTCTCCTTTCCCTTTTTTTTATTATTTTTTTCTTTTCTCTTTTCCTTCAGCATTCAGTGGCAGACTTTTGACATGTGTTAGCTCTAAGTGTTATCACAGGCTTATAACTCACCTCTAGAGTAGGGCTTCACAACTAGGCAAGTAAAGGCATTTACTATCGTTCTTGCTTCATTCAGATTGGTTCGGCTTACTAAAGAATCAGGCTTCTAAGTTGGAATACCTCCTATTTTCAATTACTCTCCCTAAGGGAATCTGCCGTATTATATCCACTAGTTCATGCGATACAATCCTAGACCTACAACTCCTCAAAGCATAATAACACTGCATTGATTCCTCTCCCCCTCCCACTTCACTCAAGCTTGTCCTCAAGCCATCGTCGTGAAGGGGGGAAAACAGAGAATTCAATGCAGAATTAAATAACAATTTCACTTCTCACACTTAGACCGAGCAACGGGCTAAGTGGGAGAAGAATAAACCAACAGAAAACATAGAACTTCTCACACTTAGACCAAGCATTGGGCTAAGTGGGAGAAGATAGCATAAAACACAGCAACGCATGGAAATAAAACACAGAAAAAGAAACACAAAAACTAAAATTTACTTGGTCTGGGGAAATTGCTCATTTCTGGGGCTGGCTCCCGCGAGAGCCAGACGGTGGTGGGACACTGGGGCGGTTCGTTTTCACTTTCTTCCTCGCTGGCTGCTCCAGCTCTTCCTTACCTTCTGCAGGTTGATCGAGTCCTGATTTCCTCATTAGCATTTTTGTCCTTGGTGGAATTGGAACTTTCTCGGGAATAGTCGGGGTGGTCAACTGCTGGAATGGCTTGATCGAGGGACTGCTGTGGATGATCTTCTGTGCCTCGCCACTTGACCCAGGAGTCGACTTCGACTGGGTCAAGGGAAGCGTCTGATGCAGCCATTTCAACATCCGCGTAGATATCTCCACAGCTTCCGCCACTCTTTCACTTTGTTTGGCACATTTCGTGGCCAAATCTGCTACGTTGCTGCTCAGAACTTTTACTTCTTCCCGACTCCCATTGAGTTCCTTCCGTATTCCCCCGAGTTCCTTCATCATCTCCTTTTTCATCAGTTGCATTTCCTTTTTCATGTCCTGCACCTCCTTCCTAAGCTCTTCCACCTCTTCACTTGGCATGGCCTCCTCAGCTTCCTCTAATTGATTCCCTTGACCGCGACCTAAAAAAATATGAAGACCCCAGACTCCTGGGTCAAGGTTAAAGTACGAGACATAAACCCCCTTTGAGTTTGGGTCTTCGAAAATATTTTTGGAAATTTTTGAATTTTTATTTTGTTTGGATTTTCTTTGTCTTCTAAAGCAATTAAACTATGTACAATTACCTTTGAATATTCTCGAATCCCCTGGATCAGTGTGTAAAAACATAAACATTTCTCTTGACCCAGGAGTTTATCGAGAATATTCCTTTGTCTGGCTAAGTGATAACTGAGAGCGCACGTAGTGGTATTTCCTCCACTACGCATAGCTCAGAATTATCCCTATAGACTTTCAATCGATGGCCATTAACAAGAAAAGGGACCGAGTTAGGAGCACTTCCCTGGATTTCCACTGCTCCGTGTGCGCGGAGGCCAATGATGGTATATGGACCTACCCACTTTGACTTCAACTTCCCTGGCATTAGCTTGAGTCTGGACTGAAATAGAAGTACTTTCTGCCCCACCTGAAGTTCCTTGACCCGGAGGTTCTTGTCGTGCCAGAGCTTCGTTCTTTCCTTGTACCACATTGCTGAATCGAATGCCTCTAGCCGTAGTTCCTCCAGCTCCTGTAATTGCAGCTTCCTTTCTTCTTCACATGCCACAGACTTCATATTCATTTCCTTAATGGCCCAGTATGCCTTGTGCTCCACTTCCACGGGTAAGTGACACATTTTCCCAAACACCAACCTATAAGGTGACATCCCGATTGGTGTCTTGTAAGCAGTTCTATACGCCCACAAAGCATCGTCAAGGCGTTTACTCCAATCCTTCCTTGTGGTGTTAACTGATTTTTCCAAAATACTCTTTATCTCCCTATTAGAGACTTCAGCTTGCCCATTCGATTGGGGGTGATATGGTGTAGACAATCTATGATGCACGCCGTATTTCCTCATGAGCGCTTCTATAGTGCGGTTGCAGAAGTGTGTTCCTTGATCTGAGATAATCGCTCTAGGAACTCCATATCTGCTGAAAATGTTTGACTTCAGAAACTTGGCCACCTCTTTAGACTCACAAGTGGGCGTAGCCTTCGCCTCTATCCATTTGGAAACGTAGTCTACAGCGACCAATATGTAAGCATTTCCGTACGACGACGGAAATGGGCCCATAAAATCCATCCCCCAAACATCGAAAATTTCGCAGATCACTATGGGCACTTGGGGCATCTCATCTCGTCTCGAGATTCCCCCTGTCTGTTGACACCTTTCGCAGCATTGACAGTATTCAAAGGCATCCTTGTTCAATGTAGGCCAGTAGAATCCACTGTCTAGAACTTTCCTTGCGGTTCTCCTTGGTCCGAAATGCCCTCCACACGCCAAGGAGTGACAATGATGGAGTACATCTCTTTGTTCCCATTCAGGAATGCAACGTCGAATTATCTGATCTGCACACATCTTCCAAAGATAAGGATCATCCCAGAAGTAATATTTGGCTTCGCTTTTAAGCTTCATCTTCTGGGCCCGGGAGGCTTCCTCTGAACTTGGCACCTCTCCCGTGACCAAGTAATTTGCCAGGTCTGCGTACCATGGTTCTGCGTTACGTACGCGCTTTCCTCGATCAGATTCTCCTGGACCGGTTAAAACTAAGACAGATTCCCAGCTTATCGGTCTAGGTGGTTCGTCCATATAGTACAAATGCTCTTCGGGAAAAACATCGGGAATAGCCTCGTCCGTATCTCCTTGATGAATTCTACTCAAGTGGTCAGCCACTCGATTCTCTGTTCCTCTTTTGTCTCTTACTTCCCAATCAAACTCCTGTAGAAGTAGGACCCATCGAATTAGCCTTGGCTTTGATTCTTTCTTAGCTAGCAAGTACTTTATTGCTGCATGATCAGTGAAAACAATAACCCTTGACCCAAGAAGATAAGGGCGGAATTTTTCGAACGAGTAGACGACAGCCAACATTTCCTTCTCCGTAGTATCGTAATTCTTCTGAGCTTGATTTAGTGTCTTGGACGCATAGAAAATTACGTAGTTTTTCCCATCTATCTTCTGCCCTAGGACGGCTCCCACAGCGAAATCGCTCGCGTCGCACATTATCTCAAAAGGGTGATTCCAGTCCGGTGCCCTGATAATTGGTGCGGACACTAGTCTCTCCTTGAGCAATTGAAATGCCCTCTTGCATCCCTCATCAAACTCGAACTCCACATCGTTGTGCAGCAAATGAGTGAGTGGTTGCGCAATTTTTGCAAAGTCCTTGATAAACCTTCGATAAAACCCTGCGTGACCGAGGAATCCTCTAACTTCCTTTTGATTTGTAGGGTAAGGTAGCTTTGCAATCACTTCCACCTTTGCCTTGTCCACTTGTATTCCTCTTTCAGAGACCACATGACCTAAAACAATCCCCTCAGTTACCATGAAGTGACATTTTTCAAAATTCAGAACTAGATGTTTCTCTTGACATCTTTGCAGCACTAGGTCAAGGCTGGCTAAACAAGTGTCAAATGAGCCTCCATATACAGTGAAATCATCCATGAATATCTCGATGCATACCTCTAGTAGATCCGAAAAAATACTCATCATACAACGTTGGAATGTACCTGGTGCATTACATAGACCAAATGGCATCCTTCGGTAGGCATAAGTTCCAAAAGGGCATGTAAATGTGGTCTTTTCCTGGTCCTCTGGGTCCACGAAAATCTGGAAATAACCGCTATATCCGTCGAGGAAACAGAAATACTGTTTACCAGCCAGCCTCTCTAGCATCTGGTCAATGAATGGTAAAGGAAAATGATCCTTTTTGGTGGCTTCATTTAGTTTCCTATAGTCAATGCACATCCTCCATCCAGTGACCAGTCGAGTAGGCACCAACTCGTTCTTGTCATTCTTCACCACTTGTATTCCAGACTTCTTAGGTACCATGTGAACCGGACTGACCCACTCGCTATCTGGAATAGAGTATATGATTCCAAGGGACAGTAGTTTCAGAACTTCCTTGAGCACTTCCTCCCTCATGTTTGGATTCAGTTTCCTTTGTGGATCACGCCGAGCCTTTGCCCCTTCCTCTAGTCTGATGTGGTGCATGCAAAGATCAGGGCTAATTCCAACTAGGTCAGAAAGTGTCCACCCTATGGCCTTCTTGTTCCTCCTTATTACTTCCAGCAGCGCACTCTCTTGGTCTTCAGTCAAGCGGCTGTTAATTATCACTGGACAAGTTTCTCCTTCCTCCAGGTATGCATACTTTAAATTTTCAGGCAAAGTTTTCAACTCCTTCTTCGGTGTGATGGCTTCCTGAGGTAAAGGGTTCTCCGCCTTACTTCTTGGCGCCATTTCCTCTAGATTCGCTCCCTCGTCTGGGCTCTTCTCCTGAACAGATCTGGCTGATTGGAATGATAGTGGCTGGTGGCAGAATGCCATGATCGCTTCATTGATCTGATCATCTGTCAAGTCCTGTGTGAAAAAAGTTTCACACCATCCTGTCACCTCCTTTTCTACAGTCTGGCTCAGCTCCGAATTGTCAAACTGTTCCTGCATTAGTTCAGTCTCAAGATATTCTTGGACTAGGGGGTTAATTACATCTACAACATGCAAGTTTTCAACATCAAGCGGTTTTTTCATAGCTTCTTCAATGTTGAAGGTGTATTTCTCCCCATGATAGTCCAGGCATATGGTTCCATCAAACACATCAATAACAGTCTTCGCGGTGCGAAGGAAGGGTCTCCCCAGTAACACCCCACTAGACTCAGCAGATTCATTACCCCTCATTTTTATCACATGAAAATCAGCTGGGTATAGGAAATCATGCACTCTGACTATGACATTTTCCAATACTCCCTCAGGCGATATGCATGTTCTATCGGCCAACTGAATCACTACTTTAGTATCGACCAAACTGACTCCCACCAATTTTTTATATATTGACAGCGGTAGGACATTTATCGAAGCACCTAGATCACACATGGCATGCTCAATTTTAATATCACCTATAGAAATAGGAAGAGTGAACATACCTGGATCTGTACACTTTGACGGCATCCTCCTCTTTTGTATCACGGCGGATACATTTTCTCCTATAACAATCTTCCCATCAGGTTTGGTTTTTCCTGCTATGAATTCCTTGATGAACTTGCTGAAGGTGGGTATTTTCAGAGCCTGCAAAAAGGGTAGGTTAATCTCCAGCTTACTAAATATTTCCACAAGGTCCTCAGTATCATCTTTCTTTTTCTTGGCTTCTCCTCGGTATGGGAATGGTTTGGGTCGCTTTACTGCATTCGTGGAACTCCCTGCTGGGGCTGCACCTGTCTTCCTGCTTCCCTCTTTAAGTTCCAACTCAGGTTCTGGATCAAGGAAAAATGGGTCACTTAGTCGAGGCATCGATCCCCTTAAATCTCCCTCCTGGAGGTCATCCTGTATAGGAATTTCTCTGAGTCCAGGATCATCTCCTCGAGACTTCTGATTCCCCTTTTCTCCGTTCATCTGTGAGGGTGTCTCCTCGTTTATCACTTGCTTCGGTCCTTCATAGCCTTTCCCCGATCTCAAGGTAATTTGACTAATATTTGCTCGGTCTGGTGGTTTGACAGTGGCAGGCAATTTCCCTTCATTTCCCCGCATTTCGTTCAGCGACGTGGCCAACTGGGACATCTGCTTTGCCAGCATGTCCATGGCAGACTTCTGCTCCTGCTGGGCATCTTGAATTTTGTGCACCACGTCATTGTTAGCCTGCATGTTATTCTGCATGTGTTGTTGGGAATTTACCAGATCATGCACCATGTCATCAAGATTCCGCTGTGGTCGGAAACCTTGCATTGAACTGGGATTAAATCCTTGATTTTGATTGGTTCCAACCACCTGGTTCTGGCGAAAATTTCCCTGACCTCCTTGATTATTGTTGTACTGGGTTGCTGGACCTGGGTGACTCTGTTGGAAATTTTGATTGTTTCCTGAATTGTTCCTCTGATGCGGTGGCACATAAGAATTCCCTTGGTTGCTCTGGTTCCTGTTGTTCCAGTTATGCTGATCCCCTTGGTTACGGAAATTCCAGTTGTTCAGCCCCTCTTGCTGCTTCCCTGCCCAGTTAGAATTATGCTGTGGTCCTTCCTGATTCCGGCTGGGCCATGTCTGCTGGTTCTCCGCTGGACCTGGGTGTTGTGACTGTGGTTGTTGGTTCCCTTCAGCCCATCTGAAACAAGGATTGTCCCTCCATGGTGCCTCCTTAATCTTCCACTGGTTCCAGTTGGTATTTTGATTACTTTGATTCCAATTCCCCATTGCATTCACTTGAGCTTGGAAATCTCCATCGAGTGAGGGATTATTGTAAAATTGAAGCTGATGTTCCTCTTGACCTGGGTTTTTTTCCTTATCAGTCGACCCAGGGGTATTTTTCTTTTCAATGGCATTTAGCAGTGCCTTCTCCAGTCGATCTATTCTGTCTCTAACCTCTTCTCCTTCTCGTTCCTTAACTGTGTTCGCGGAGCTTCTCCTCATGATAGCACGCGGGTAGTCATACGCCTTCTTCGCGTCGATTAATCTTCCCAGAATCTCGCGTGCCTCGCTTGCCTTATTCTTGGTGAAATTCCCCCCGCTCGAGGAATTCATTAAGTCCTTGGACTCAGGATTTGCCCCTTCGTAGAATAGATAAAATGTTTCAGCCTCCGTCATCCTGTGATTTGGGCAAGCGTCAAGCAGGCCTTTAAACCGAGACCAATATTGGCTTAAAGATTCATCGTAGTCCTGCTTACACTCTTGAATTTCTTTTTTCAAAGCGTTTGTCTTATTGGACGGAAAGAAATAGTCCAGGAACTCCAATTTGAAATCCCTCCATGTGGTGATCGAGTCAGGTGGAAGCCTCAGCAACCAAGTGTTTGCCTCTCCTTTCAATGCAAATGGAATCGCTCGCAGGCGATAGTCCTCCTCGGTAGTTTCGTTAGGCCTTTTCTGGATGCTACATAGCTTACTAAACTCGTTCAAAAACTCATAAGGACACTCATTCCTCCGTCCAGAGAATGTAGGTAAAACGCCCAGCACATTCGTCTTGATCTCAATAGACCGCTGACGTTGATTTGACACTATGGCATGAGCTGGCTCTCCGTCGAGATGTGCAGTTAGCGAACCAATCTCTGGGTCTAGGTCCACTAAGTTTGCCATTACAGACTCCTCTTCCTCCCTTTCCGAATGCTCAGTTTCTGACGACGACCGTGAATCCTCTTTCCCCGATGAATTCCACTCTTCTTCACTCCCTGATTCAAACGGAAATGGATCTACAGTTGACAACCCCGATCTGGTAGTTATGGCGGATGTTGATTCCTTAACTTGCCACTTCAACTGCACGTTCCTTGACCAAGATGGGTTGCTCCAGATTCCTGACCTTGAGCCCTTGCTCATAAACTGCCAAAAGCGAAATTCAAAAGATTAAAACTATTTACACCAAATCTCTAAACACATAAACAAACTACGCCATCCATCCCCGGCAACGGCGCCATTTGAAGAGTTGATTTTCTGCTTGCTGTATCCTATCAATTTCTAATTACACACTTCCTAGATCCAGTAAATCAACTAGATCACAAGGTCTAGAGACTCACAAGACTGGAAGTCTGGTCGTTGGTACGCAAGCAAACCTTCAAAACCCTCAACCACAGATACTAAACTAGCACAGGGAAGTAGGGATCGATCCCACAGAGATGGACTCGTAAAATACATGCGTAGAGAATTGGAAACTATTTTTGGGTTGGCTGCTGCCACGCATATTTTGGGTTGAGGAATTTAACTAAGTGAATTTGGAAATAAAGTACGCTATGCTAACTGCTAGATCTAGGCGAAAATGAATTTTGCATAAGAACTAAGTCAAATCAACTACTAGATCTGGGACTTCTACGAACATATCTAGACCAAGGAGATTAAATCAAGTGGGGACCAAACTCTGAAAAAGGTAAGTACGGACAGAATCGAATCTGCAGCCTAACTAACTAAAGCATCAACTGAAAATGACTTCATCTTCTTCAACGAACACAAATAAATGCAGAGATCGAGAAAAACAAACTCAGATGTAGATTGGAAACATAATTTTAACGGTAAACGAAACAACGACGGAAATCACACTACTAGACGAAGCAAACCAAGCAGAACAAAATCCCCATAATCTCATGCACAAATTTCACCTCCCCTGTTCAGATCCACACTTCGGATGCTAAATCCACTCCGGATCCAAGCATCCGAACAAAAATCCAACCGAACACAACTTCAATACCACGATTCTCGAATCTCCTAAAATATTCAGCAACAAATTCAAGAGAACATCTCAAATAAACAAACCAAAATAGCAAGCGTCATAATAATCAACACGAAATCCAACTTCATCAAGGCAAATCAAACGTAAACAGAATGGTTAAACTAATCCAGCAACAAAAACAGCAAGCTCGACTTCCAAAAGTGAAGTTCGAGACGGAACAGAGTAGTAAACAGAAATTAAGAGAACAATTGTTTCTTCGCCCTCAAGGGACGGTGGTGCACTGATACGTAATTCACGAAAACGAAAACCTCCCCCAATTCCCCATTTCCCTAGTGTGTGTGAGCTAAGAGCGTGACTGTGTGTGGAGTGTGACCCATCTCCTTTTCTTGTTGCGCACTCCTCTATTTATAAGCGTCGAGGTGGGGCCCAGCGAGGTATTGATTGACTTGATTGCCCTCAGCTTTTGGCTTCCTTCCTCTAGCTTCTCCTCTTGATTCCGTTCCTGCTCCTCGCTAGATCTACTCCTCCAGCATCTCCTGGATCTAGCGCTACACACACACCTGGCTTAACAAAACTTGTTAGATCCAGTAGAAATGTGATGTTTTTCACTACATAACCAATGCATGAAATTAGCCTTATCACATATCGAAAGACGGTGCATGTGTTTAAGAATAAGTGTGAGAGAAGATAGAATGAGTTTACTGAAAAACATATTTGATTATAAGTGAGAGAGTACTAGGATTTTGTATGTCTATAGCATCCATTTTACTTTTAAAAATCTTGTCATTCATTTATGAAAAAATAAATTAATTTTATCAATTATTTGTCTTTTATGTGTAGATAAATTCATCAATTGTATTATTGACAGTGTGGTAATACCACACATTACATAAAATCACTCAATAATTTTCTTATAAAATACTCCTACCGTCCCGCTTTAGGAGTCTCGGTTGAGTCGGGCACATGTTTTAAGAAAAAGGTATTTGAGTGTGTAATAAATAAATATTATAGTGGATGTTGGGATCCACTTTTAATTGAGTGTCCAATAAATAAATATTGTAGTGGATGTTGAGACTCATTTTTAACACCTTTTTATTAGTTATAGTGGATGTTGGGACCCACTTTTAACACTGTAGGGTCTAAGTACTAGTTGGGTTCACTATTAACCAGGACCTCTTTGTTCTTCTACAAGAGGGCTAAGCCAAACCCTCACCCACGCGGCTTATTTTTACAGATAATTGAAATCAAGATCGAACTTCTTCGATTACAATTAAACCCCTAACTATTACAAAGCAACATGCAACTCTTGAGTCGCTAGTCTCCAAATCAATTTGGGAACCCTAGACCTGCACACTAAGTAAAGTAGTTAGTAAAACATTAAAGATCCTTCCGGATCTGAGAAAGAGAAACACAAGAGTGAATTAACAAGCTATTGGCTCAGACACCGCCGATAGCACCGAGCTTTTCAACCAGAACCAAGATCCAAGGAGAGCACACAAGATTGGACACCCAGACGCAGTCACCAAGCCAATCTAACCACGCCGCCTCCTCTAACACCGGACCTACCACTGATTCACCGTTGAAACTTAGGTTTCACTCGTTCTACTCGCCAAACTCTACTTTCATCGTCACCACCAATGGAAACCAAAGCGGTCACCAACAACCGAAGCCGTCACTGATCAACACTCTCCAAGACCGAGGGTTTGATCGGAAGAAGCCATCGGAGAATCGCCGGAGAACAGAAGAAAAGAGAAAGAGAAGATCGAAGACAAATCACCGTCGAGAGAGAGAGAGAGAGAGAGAGAGTATTCTGTCTATCAAAAAACAAACCGTCTCACAACACACATAACCAAAGAAACCTCAGATCCAACGGCCAACATTAGTAATCCAGGTGAGCTGCGACGTGGCTGAATCTTAGCCATTGGTAAAAGGTCACGGTTAAAACAGGCCAAATGTCTTGGGCCAGCATTTAATTCCAGTTGGGCTCAAAAGATGACCAGGCCCAACAAAATAAAATGTCCATAATCTTCACATACTCCACCTTGGACTTTTATTCCGGGAAACCACTGAGTGCTATCGGTTGAGGTGAATTTCATCATAGCCCTCAAGGCACTTTACCCTTTGACACAAGAGATTGCTCCCTAAGTCATTAGACAAGTACCAAGAAAAGATTTGCCTTTGAACAACATAGGCTGAGCCCACTTAGTTCATAAAGGTCTTTCACTGCCTTAGCCACCAGAGGGCCCCTAAAGAGCTGACCCATTAGGCTTAAGGTCTTATGTGTTCCCCAAATGCAATGCATGTCCTACCCAATATCAAAGTGTAAGTGCTTTATGCATGACAGAAGTTTTTCAACAGACAAACACTTTGTGCCCATATCAGCAGGATTTTGATCAGTGTGTATTTTATTCAAAGAGACTTCCCCTTTTTCAACCACATCCCTTATGAAATGAAACCTAACATCTATATGTTTGGTTCTATCATGGAAGACAGGATTTTTACACAATTGAATGGCTGACTGACTATCTGAAAACACAGAGGGGATATGCACAAGGAATTTGAGTTCAGATAACACTCCCTTTAACCAAATTGCTTCCTTCATTGCCTCTGTAATAGCAATATATTCAGATTCAGTAGTTGATAGAGCCACAATGTGTTGGAGTTGACTCTTCCAGCTAATGCATGATTTGCACACAGTAAAGGCATAAGAGGTAGTGGATTTCCTCTTGTCTCTATCATTGGCATAGTTGGAATCAACATAACCTATCAAGTCAACACTGTCAGTACACTTAGAATAACACAAGCCATATTTTGCAGTATGCTTCAAGTATCTAAGAAGCCATTTCAAAGCTTCCCAATGCACATGACCAGGATTTGACATGTATCTACTCAAGCAGGAGACAGCATAGGCAATATCAGGTCTTGTACTGACCATCAAATACATCACAGATCCTATGGCATTAGCATAAGGCACTTTCTTCATTTCAGAAATCTCAGAAGAAGTAGAAGGACATTGGTCTTTACTCAACACAAAATGGGCAGCCAGGGGAACAGAGACAGGTTTAGCATTTAGCATATTAAACTTAGCAAGGATTTTCTGCACATAAGGCTCTTGATGAAGAATCAAGACAGATTGTTTCCTATCTCTAAAGATATTTATCCCAAGAATCTTCTTTGCATCACCAAGATCTTTCATCTCAAAATTATCACACAAGGCAGATTGCACAAGCTTAATAGCATTCAAGCTAGGACCCATAATGAGCATATCATCAACATATAACAGAAGAAACACAGGATCTTTACTCAAGTTTTTCACATATAAGCAGGCATCAAAGGTACTTCTCACAAAACCTAAGTCATGCATGCAATTATTGAACCTGATGTTCCACTGTCTTGGAGATTGTTTTAAACCATACAGAGCCTTTTTAAGTAAGCAAACATGGTCAGGAAGCTTAGGATCAACAAATCCTTCAGGTTGTTTCATGTAAATAGGCTTATCCAAGTCACCATGTAGGAAAGCAGTTTTAACATCCATTTGCTTCATTTCCCAGTTAAAGAAAGCACACAAAGCAAGCATTAATCTAACTGTAGTAAATTTGACCACAGGGGCAAAAATCTCTGTATAGTCAACCCCCTCTTGTTGAGTAAAACCCTTTGCAACCAATCTAGCCTTATATCTAAGGCCCTCAATTTCTTCTTTCAGCTTAAAGAGCCACCTGCATTCAACAATAGAAGCACCAGCAGGAAGGGGAACAAGGATCCATGTATGATTAACCCACAAAGAATTCATTTCATCAAGCATGGCTTTATGCCACAAATTCCAGTCTTTAGACTTCAAAGCTTGTTTATAAGATTGAGGCTCATTACCATCAGACTCAAACACATTGAAAGCAAGATTGACTAAAGTAACCATTCCCACATAATCATCATATTTTGCAGGTCTTTTCACATTAGCTCTTCTAGCCCTATCTCTAGTAAGCAGATATCCAATCAAGTCAGAATTTTGAACACCTCCTGGACTGTTAATAATATTTTGGGGAGGCTCAGTCCTCACAGGACTAGCCTGGTGATCACCAGCATCATGTAACACATTATCAATTACAGGGGCATGAATGGGGGTATCAGGTAAGACATCAGTGTCATTAGCAGCAACATGATCAAGATTAACATTCTCATTATGCACCACATGAGGTTCAACTACAGGATAAACATTCCAGAAAGGCTGCTCCACCTCACTTGGAACACCCTGAGGTGTTTCCACATCAGTGAGTGCATCTAAGGACTCCACCTCACTAGGAGGGTCATTATCCTCAGCATTTGAAGCAGGGGTCACAGGCAAGTTCAAACAAGGAAACTCATTTTCATTAAACACAACATCCCTGCTAATAGTCACCTTGAAACCAGGTTCATCCCTTAACCACACCCTATATCCCTTCACCCCATCAGCATATCCAAGAAAGACACCTTTTCTAGACCTTGGTTCAAGTTTATCAGTTTTGGAATGCACAAATGCAGAACAACCAAAAACTCTCAAATGAGAAAGGCATATAGGTTTTGAAAAGAACACATTATCAGGGCACTTTCCATCAAGAGGCACAGAAGGGGATCTATTGATCAAATAAGTTGCAGTTAATAAAGCTTCACCCCAAAATTTCTTTGAAAGACCAGACTTTGAAAGCATGCATCTAATTTTGTCAAGCAAAGTCCTATTCATCCTCTCAGCAACTCCATTTTGCTGAGGGGTGTAAGGAGTAGTTTTGTGTCTCTTAATACCATGCTTCACACACAAATCATCCATCTGTTTATTGCAGAATTCAAGGCCATTATCAGTTCTAATGACCTTGACTCTTTTATCAGTTTGATTTTCAATAAGGTTTTTCCATGCAACAAATTTGTCAAACACATCAGACTTGTTCTTCATAAGAAAACACCAAACCTTCCTTGAAAAATCATCAATAATACTCAGAAAATAAACAGAGCCGGATTGGGTAGATACAGAAGCAGGACCCCAGACATCCATATGCACATATTCCAAAACACATTTACTTGCATTTCCAGGCACATGAGTTTGAAAAGAGACTCTATGCTGCTTTCCTAACACACAAGTGTCACAGAAGGAAAGATCACCACTTAAGTCATTACTAGAGAGGATATCATGCTTTCTCAGAATTTTCAAACCTTTGTCACTCATGTGCCCTAATCTATTATGCCACAACATAGTCTTGTCATGCTTAATCACATTGGCATGTTCAGAAGCACAAATAACAGGTACAGCAGAGCACACATAAAGCTTATTTTTCCTTTCAGCTTTAAATAAGCACATAGAACCCTTGCATATTTTCATAATCCCATCACCCCAGCTTCCTTTAAAACCTTCAGACTCTAAGGTGGTACAAGAGAGCAAGTTATAACATAGATCAGGGACATATCTCACATTATGCAAGTTCAACACATAGCCACTAGCAAATTTTAAGCATATAGTTCCAACACCTTCTATTTTACACTTCAAATCATTTGCCATAGAGACATAGGTGTTATCAACAGGCTTTAAATCAGTAAACACATGCTTAAAAGGACTAATATGGTAAGTGCAGCCAGAGTCAAGCAGCCAATCATTATCAGTCAAGGTGGCATCAGAAGCAACATTCACAAAGGACAGATCATGCACCATATGCACAGAATCATAGACATCATCTTTAGCAATATTGGCAACAGTATCAGTTTGGTTATAGGAGGTGTTATGGTTGTGGTTTGGGAACTTATACTTCTTAGGCTTAATACATTCTTTCTTATAGTGCCCATTTTCACCACAATTGTAACATCTCCTATGGGTTTTAGGATCCCTACTCTTTGATCTACTTCTGGACTTCTTCCTACCTTGATAGCCAACATTGTTTGAAGAATCACCTCCCCCTCTTGATTTAGATCTACCCCTAACATGAAAGGCTCTATTCTGAGAAGGTTTGTCACCACCTTTCTCTTTTAGTTCTAACTCCTTGGATTTTAAAGAGCTCACAATCAAATCTATAGAGGCAGAATCCCTACCATACTTAATAGCAGATTTCACATCAGAGTAGGTTTCAGGTATAGCATTCATCAAAGCAATATTTGTATATTCATCAATATATTTGTCACCAGACCTCTTAATATCTTGAACAAGTCTATTGAATCTATCCATATTATCATCAATATCTTTAGACAAATCAAGCTTGAATTTGAAAAGTTTTTCAAGAAGATACATTCTGGAGGTCATAGAAGTTTCAATATAAAGAGACTCAAGCTTTTTCCATATTTCAGCAGAGGATTCAAGATCATTTACTTTTCTCATAACAGAGTCAGTCAGATTCATCAAAATAGTACACCTAGCCAACCCATTCATTTCATCCTTTTTATCTTCAGGGACATCATCAGGCAAAGTGCCATCAACAATTTTGAAAACCTTTTGCTGGATCAAAATACATTTGACTCTTTCTTTCCAAGTAGCAAAATCACCTTTGCCATTAAAAGGCACCAGAACAGAGGAATTGTTCATCATTTTGAACACAGAGTTAACACACACCATAAAATTCACAAAGCAGCTGCAGGTAATAGCACAGCACACAACCTTGCTTGTACAGGAGGTGGATTTTAAAGCAAGCAAAGCACATAAACCACCAAAAGCAGATATGCAAGGATTTGCTAGAGTAGGACTCCACATAAAACACAGAGAACCCCACAGAGAACACCCTAAGGAAGGTTTTAAAGGAAAAACACAGCAGGCAGACACCCTGAGGATATATCACCCAGGCACAAGATCCCTGGCTATCACAGGCACACTGGCAAAGGCTATCCCAGTTCACACACTCACTCTCAGAGGGTGCAGGGGGTCACTTTGGCAGTTATAGCACCTAGTGGTCAGGTAATCCAAAAGGTGGCAATATATTTCAGACTGAAAGCTTCAAGATTTTCAAAAAAAAAAGAAAAACCACACAGAGCTTAAGGCAGCGGAAAGAAAAGCAGGAAAACACACAGAGGAGACCTAGAGCCTTGCCACAGGCTATCTACCAGCAACCAAAAAACCAAGCCTATATCCGGCACTAAACAGAAACAAAAGAGAAGTGAGATACAGCCAATTTACCACTGCGGATCCCCTCTCGACGAGGATCCAAAAGCCCACCTCCTTTTATTTTGCGACCTGGCGTGCCAACTAGTACCCCGTGGCTCTGATACCACTGTAGGGTCTAAGTACTAGTTGGGTTCACTATTAACCAGGACCTCTTTGTTCTTCTACAAGAGGGCTAAGCCAAACCCTCACCCACGCGGCTTATTTTTACAGATAATTGAAATCAAGATCGAACTTCTTCGATTACAATTAAACCCCTAACTATTACAAAGCAACATGCAACTCTTGAGTCGCTAGTCTCCAAATCAATTTGGGAACCCTAGACCTGCACACTAAGTAAAGTAGTTAGTAAAACATTAAAGATCCTTTCGGATCTGAGAAAGAGAAACACAAGAGTGAATTAACAAGCTATTGGCTCAGACACCGCCGATAGCACCGAGCTTTTCAACCAGAACCAAGATCCAAGGAGAGCACACAAGATTGGACACCCAGACGCAGTCACCAAGCCAATCTAACCACGCCGCCTCCTCTAACACCGGACCTACCACTGATTCACCGTTGAAACTTAGGTTTCACTCGTTCAACTCGCCAAACTCTACTTTCACCGTCACCACCAATGGAAACCAAAGCGGTCACCAACAACCGAAGCCGTCACTGATCAACACTCTCCAAGACCGAGGGTTTGATCGGAAGAAGCCATCGGAGAATCGCCGGAGAACAGAAGAAAAGAGAAAGAGAAGATCGAAGACAAATCGCCGTCGAGAGAGAGAGAGAGAGAGTATTCTGTCTATCAAAAAACAAACCGTCTCACAACACACATAACCAAAGAAACCCCAGATCCAACGGCCAACATTAGTAATCCAGGTGAGCTGCGACGTGGCTGAATCTTAGCCATTGGTAAAAGGTCACGGTCAAAACAGGCCAAATGTCTTGGGCCAGCATTTAATTCCAGTTGGGCTCAAAAGATGACCAGGCCCAACAAAATAAAATGTCCATAATCTTCACAAACACTTTGTATGCATTTTTTATTAATGTATCTCAACTGGGACTCCTAAAGCGGAACGCCCAAAATTGATCAACCGGGACTCCTAAAGCGGGACAGAGGAAGTAATTATGTATGTTCAAAACCAAAAAAATGTGGACAACCTATTATGAAGACTAGTGTCATTTTAATTACCATTATGTTTATCTTAGCTAACATGTTATACATATGCAGTTACATCAAATGTGCAAGCGTGTTCTCCAGGTGTTTAATTGTGCTTGCCAGGTGCAAGAGGTGACATTACATGTAATGGCAAAAGTCCGATCTAAATGTTAGTTGTGATGTTCGCTGGCATGATTCATGTCTGAATATCGGTATGATGTCTAGATGAAAAGAAGTTAGATCTGAATGTCTAGTGTAATATTCGGATGAAAAATGTCAAGTTCAAATATCTGATGTTAAATGTGGATAGCAGGATCCGATGTTGGGCGCCAAATCCGGGTACCGGGTGCGCAAGTGAGTCCAGTTATGCAAATCTAACACATTGAGACTTCTCTTAAAATTAGGTAAACAACAAGAAACTATACAAGTAGTTGTAAGAGCATCCGCAGCGGTGAGAAGGACGATGCTCGTCCGTCCGTGCCGCTGAGCACGATGTCGTCCGTCCGTGCCAGCGGCACGGCGCTGCTCTTAGCTAAGAGCACGTCCGTGCCGCTGAGCAGTCCTACGTGGCACGCCCTGATTGGCCAACGGCATAGCCGTTGGCAAATTCGTTTATTTATTTTATTTTTTTTTAATTCAAAATTTATTTTAAAAAAATGTTTTTAAATAAAAAAAAAATATTTTCCCACTTCCCAAAAAATTATATCTGTTTTCTACCCACTTTTAATTTATTTTTCAATTTTTTTTCCCCAAAATTCACATTTTCATCTATAAATACCCCTACTTCAACACAAAAAAATCACATTCTCATCTATTCTATCATCATCTACATTCTCTCATCTTTTTTCCTCATACTCTCTCATCTAAATTCCCACCACACTACACAATGTCCGGCTCCGGCGATCACACCTCCGGCAATCGCGGTTGGAACCACGATTGGTTCGACTCCGAGGCTGGATTTAGTCCGGAAACGTAATTTACGGCCCCTCCTCAAACCCAAGGTTCGCAAGCTCCGTGTGGTTCTCGTCCTTACCCGGTGCACGACCTAAACGCCTGCGGGTTCGGGTGGGCACCCGAACCCGGATCGGGAGAGAGCAGCAGCTCTAGTCCTACTCCTACTTCTGTTCCTACTCCTCCTGTTCGTGGCACCCGCACCCCGTACACTCCGGGTGAGATGATGGCGATGTTCAAAGCCTACTTGGCAGTCTCCGAAGATCCGGAAGTTGGCACGAACCAGACCGGGGAAACGTATTGGTGGTGCATCACTCGTCTTTACAATGAAACCCGGCCGGGGGGAACCATCTATCGCAATGATAGTATGGTTCGCAATTGCATCTTCAGATGCAACGAGGCAATCGGGAAGTTCCAAGGGATTTACCTCCAGGAAGAGCGGTCGGCGGGGAGCGGCACGAGCGAGCTCGACATCATCACTGCCGCCTTGGCGACCTACCAACGAGAGGAGTTCAAACCGTTCAAGTACCTCGATTGTTGGCAGGAGGGGCGGCATAGTAGCATCCTCCTCCAACTCCTCCAGCAAACGGTCCAGGTCGGTAGCCCTATCCGAAGGCGCCTCCGATGATGTGGCTACCCAGCTTGCCGGAGCTAACTTGGGTAGCCCCGACGCTAGCCCGAGCAGTTCCCGCCGGCCGGTCGGAAAGAAGAAGGCGACGACCACCCGCCGCCGCGCCTCGACTCCATCCGCCCCCGCTCCCGCTCCCTTTGTGCCTCCTCCACCCCCGAACAACTCGTTGTGGACCCTCTTGGGCCAACTCTATTTGAATGATACGTCTAAGATGACTCCGGAGCAATTTGCAACACATGAGCAAATGATCCGGGGTCTCAAGAGGCAATTGGGGTTAGAGGAGTAGTCTTCCACGTGTGTAATTTTTAATTTGTAGGATTTTAATTATGTATTTTTTTATTTTCTAGGATTTTAATTATGTATTTTTATTTTTTAGTATTTTAATTATGTAATTTTTATTTTTTAGGATTTTAATTATGTAGTTTTTATTTTTTAATGTATTTTTATAATGTAGAAATGTTTTTAATAATTGGAGTATTTAAATTGAATAATAGAATGGTAGGACCCTTGAGCTTGTCCTTAGCTAAGAGCATGGATGTGGGTGTTGTGCTCTTAGCTAAGGACAATGAGTAAAAGTGGGTCCAGGCCCACCTCCGTGCTCTTAGCTAAGAGCACGGATGGAGATGCTCTAATCATAATTTTCCACGGAGAAGATGTGATTCAATGTTGGAGGTCCCAAATTATTGTTTACATATGTGGATATTTTCAGTGTTTTCGTGACTATAATTTATTTCGACATAAATGACGGGGGCTACAAGATATATTGGATAACGAGAGAAATAATTAGATGATGATCAATAGAAACTATATATATATAAAAATGAGTTTCATCGTCAAAAGAAAAGACAATCAGTATTCAGTAGTATCTTCATGATAACTATTCATAACATGTTTCTTTAACGAGTAAACATCGTATAAAATGATTTCTTTTTTTTTGCTTGGTTTTATGATATTTTCGTTATCTTTAATTAGGGTGGGGTAAACTATCAGTTTAGTTAATAATCGAACCGAACGTGATTAAACAAAAAAATAATTTCAAAACCAAGACCAACTAGGACCTTTTAAAATTGATCATGGATGTTGAAAACAATCCATGAAAGTCAAACATCGGCAGGATGCAATGAAAGTTGAAATGAGTGCACTGGCCAAGAATTATACTTGGAAAAAATATCAACATCCGCAATGGTCGGCTAGCGACCGGCTAGCCGATTCGTCGCGCTGGCCGATCGGCTAGCCGAACCATTGCAGTCGGCCAGCGCAAAATCGGCGAGCGGATCGGCGTGGGCTCGCCGATCGCTCGTCGCTGGCCGAAACGCTAGCCGATCGGCTAGCCGCCATTGTGGAGGCCCGATCGGCCAGCGCCCATTTTCGATTTTTTTTTTTTTTTAAATCATATATAAACGCGATTTTCGTTTCATTTTCATTTGCACCACTTGTTTTAACGAGTTTTCTCTCTCTCTAACTTTCTGTTCAAGAGCATCATCGAGCGATGGATCACGCGGGTGGTAGCGGTAGCGGTAGTGGTGGGGATCCTGAGGAGTACGAACGGAGGATGAACGAGGCTATGGAGGCCTACATGAACCGCGGGATGGAGCGGTACATGCGTATGGTGGAACAGCAGGCGATACCTCGCCCTCCACGAGTTGTCCACCACCGAGCAGTGATTGATCGGGATCACGTAGCTGCACATCAGCGGCTGTACGACGACTACTTTGCAGAGAACCCGCGGTTTCCCGCCAACATGTTCCGGCGGCGTTTCAGAATGCGCAGGGAGTTGTTTGTGCTCATCGTTAGGGCATTGGAGCGTCAATATATGTGTTTCCGCTTCAGGCACGATGCGGCTGGCAGACCCGGCCACACCCCTATCCAAAAGTGCACGGCGGCAATCAGGCAGTTGGCCTACGGAGGCGCGGCAGACATGTGGGATGAGTACCTCCACATCGGTGAGTCGTCAGCCCTGAAATGTCTGAAGGAGTTCTGTGGGGGCGTGATCAGCATTTTCGGTGAGCAGTACCTTCGAAGCCCTACTCCCGAAGATTGTCAGAATTTGATGCAGATGCACAGGGAGAAGCATGGGTTCCCCGGGATGTTAGGCAGCATAGACTGTATGCATTGGGAGTGGAAGAACTGTCCGACTGCCTGGAAGGGGGCCTACACGACCGGCTACAAGTCAAAGAACCCCCACGATAATCCTCGAGGCCGTAGCTGATTACCGGCTGTGGATCTGGCATGCGTATTTTGGGGTAGCCGGGTCGAACAACGACCTCAACGTCCTGAACTCGTCTCCCCTCTTCAACGAGAGGTGCCAGGGCGTCGGTCCAGCCGTCTCATTCGTGCCAACGGCAACCGGCATGATATGGGCTACTACTTGGCGGATGGGATATACCCTCGGTGGCCGGTCTTTGTGAAGACGATCCGACAAACAAGTGATGAAAAGAAGGCCTACTTTGCGCAACGACAGGAGTCGGCGCGCAAGGACGTGGAGCGCGCATTTGGTGTGCTCCAGTCTCGATGGGCGGCAATCAAGGGCCCAACGCGTTTGTGGGATGTCGGATGCGTTTCCGAGATAATGTACGCCTGCATTATCCTGCACAACATGATCGTCGAAGACGAAGGCGTACAACTGACTAGTTGGGTCAGTGACGATGAAGCCGGTCCAAGCCACGGAACGGCCACCCCTAGTGTACGACAGGGGGTACCCCTCGATGAAGCCGGCCGACTCAAGGGATTTGCCAGCATGCGCCAAGTGGATGCTCATATTCAACTCCAAAAGGATATAATTGAAGAGTTATGGGCACGGAGGACTGCACGACGATAGTTTTTTTTCTTTATTATGCATGTACTTTTTTTTTTATCTATGTAACTTTTTTAAATGCAATTAATGAATTTTCCCGTACACGTGTCTAAATTTAATTCCGTATTTTAATCGTAATTTTAATTCCGTAAATGTAGTATATTTTGAATTGTTTTTATTGCGGCTGGCCTATGGCTGGCCTAAATCTGACGTGGTAGGTGGATTTTTTAGTGTTGCTAACGTGGCAGGGGAGAGAATGGTTGGCCTATTGCTGGCCTATGGCTGGCCTAAGCACCATTGCGGAGGTTAACCGATGGATATAATCAGCCTGTCACCAATATGAAGTATATGGTGATTAAGATTAATTCATACTAGTATTTAGTCTCTCGGGTTATAATCAGAGGCGGACCTATGTAGGGGCTTGGGTCCCATAGAACCCCCATAACTTCCCGGTATTAATACAATATATATGTACAATTAAATCAGTTAGTCAGCAGCGCAAGTGGCAATTAACTTGGTATTAGAACCTCCTTGCCCCGAGTTCAATTCCTACTAAAACTCAATCTGGATTTTATTATTCAATATGTGTATTTTTCAACAACTATTATACAAAAAAATATAATGCGTACATTTTTTTTATAATACTATATCTTTGCCACGTAAATGAAAGGTGGTTAATACAACGAAAACATGTGTATTGTATTATTAATCGATTATGAATCGTCTTAAATAAAGCTCTAAAATCGTACTTCCTCCGTCCATGAAAAATATGACACATTAATTAGATACTATCATGTTGTTTTCGTTAATCCAACATGGAAAAGTTTCCTTTTGTATATGTGCTCTATTTTTCGTGGACAACTAAAAATGACAAATGTGCTTTATTTTTCGTTGACAAAAGGAGTACTAAATTTTATACAACACAAAAAATTTCATGTTTATACTCCATTAATTTTTTTATTTCAGAATTTTCTATATTTGATGTGTACAAATTATAAACTACTCCCTCCGTCCCACATAATTTGGGGCACTTTGACCCGACACGGATTTTAAGAAATCTAATGGAAAGTGAGTTGAAAAAGTTGGTGGGATGTGGGTCATACTTTTAAAGTACTCCATTAGATTTATAATAAATGTGAGTAGGAATGAGTTAGTGAAATATGAGGTCCATTATCAAAAATGATAAAAAGTGAAGTGTGTCAAATTATGTAGGACGGCCCAAAATGCAATACTGGGTCAAATTATGTGGGACGGATAGAATAACATTTTTCTAACATCACAACTATTTTTGACTATAGTAAATTAGACCCTCCAATATCAAAATCTTGCGTCTGCCACTGGTTATAACATGATACTATTGCTTACACCAGATGCTAGTTCTTAATCATCTTCGTGCACTTCCATAGACCATAATGTATTAAAGTCTGAAAATTTGTCCACCCAATTACATCAGTGCACTATTATAATTATCCGTGCTATCGCAAAATGTATTTACTATACGCAAAAATAGAAATCTATACAAGAAATTTAACAAAACAACTTTTACATGTAAAGACAAAGAAATGAACTAATAATGTACTAGTACATGTTACATGATCAGTCTGTAAAAAATACTTGGATACTGTGTATTCCTCTTTAATCCAGTGCATTTCAAAGATACATATAAACTTTCACTGTTATCTTTTACTTTTAATCTAACCTTTTCCGATTTCCTAAACCAAAGGCTTCGTACCCTTTCTCAAAAATAGAAAAAGAGTTTCGCAAACACGAGACTTTGAACTACTGAAAAAACAAAAGCGCTTCGAACGAATCTCCCAAAAACTAGGTCAATAATGACGACGACGACAAGTTGACCGCCTCCGCCAGCTTTCCCAACCTCCGCAGCACCTCCGGCGACACCTTCTTCTTCTCCTTCTTCTCCTCTTGCCGGAAATCAATCCCCAACGCCTCCGCCACCTCTTCGGAGCTCCAACCCGCTTTCCGGAGCGTATCCGAATACCGATCCACTTTTAACAGCAACGCGTCAAGCACTGATTGGCTGTCGAGCATCACCATCTCCCCGTCCACAAAGAAGCCAGATGCCGACACGTGGACGATCTCCGCAACGTCCGATTCGGCCCACCCGCTCCTCCTCAGAACCGACCCGACTTGCTCCACGTACTCACCCACCCAATCCGGCATCTCCGATCTCGGCAGCATTGTTTCCGAAGAAGACGACGACGACGAATTCGAATCCCTCCGCCGCCGGTCCACCGCCGCCTCGCTCCAGAACTCCACCCACCGCGGCGCCGCCCCCCCGCCGTCGAGGCTCCTCCGCGACGAATCGGTTATTGAAGACGACGAGATTAACGACGCCGCGGATCTCTCGCTGATCGATCGCTGGATTTTGGGGGAGGCGCTCTGCCGCTCGAAGAAATCGGCCAAATCGAAGCCGCAGCAGAAAATCCGATTCTCGTCGACGTAGAAGACAGGGTTTCCGGCGAGGCAGGGATTGCAAGGGATATAGCAGTGGTCGAAAACGGGTATCAAAAGCGGGGCTCTCTTGAGAGCGTTTCTCCCGAACTTGATCGCCTTTTCCGGGTCGGCCGGGCGCGGGCCCCACGCCTTCGACCACAGCGCATTGCGGGCTATGTGGAAGGAGACGGATGCGATGGGGAGATCAATCGCGGCGCGGAGGTGGAGCCGAGCCGATCGCCAGTCGGGGAAGCCGGCGCCGGATGGAAAGCCGCACGCCAGGATGGCTTTCAAATCCGGCGGGAAGGCGAAGCCGAATTCGGCTTCGGCTTGGGCTAACTCGGATTCCGTTAGCCCGGGCTGGATATTTACCCCCGAGTTTTTTAATTGGGATATTACCTTGTCGGCGAGGGAAGCGAAGGAGAGGAGGCTGCTGCACGGCGCGGAAGGAGCGGCGGCGGCGGCTGCGCGGGCTGAGAGGCGGCGGAGCCCGGCCACGTGGGACGGGTTCAGGCTCGTCATCCTCCGATCCACGTCGACCATAATTGTTCTTGTAATTCTTTCTTTATTAGAACCAACTGTGCTGCTTCTGCTGCCAAATTTTGATGTGAATTGTGGTTTACAAAGAATGATGGATTGTCTGGTTAGGCTGTGGGAGAATTGAGTGAGTATAAAGAAAGGTGAGAATTTATAGAAAGTAGACCCACTGCTCAGATTTAAATGTGCTACCTTAATTTCTCCCAAATGAAAACACAATGCAACCTTATTCTATTGTTTTATTTGAATTTTTTTAAAGAAAGAGATGGGCTGTTCTCTTTGCATTTTTCCATGTACTTAATTACAAAGGTCAGAAGAATTAATGGCGGTGGCAGATAAATATTGTTGATTTAGTTTTCAATTTGAAGATGGGTTCAACGGTAATAAACAGGTTAAAAGGTTTTTTCCTACCGGGCCAGAGCTAGATGCCAATAATTTGGCCGCCCATAATTAATTTTCACGGGATTATTGACACTCTATTTTGTTTAGGTACTTCCCAATTATAGTGTAGAATTGCATTTAGCTAATTCCCGATTATATAAACTAATAGTAATAAACAATACCCTATGTGAACATTATCCTCTCAATTGTCTCATAATTTATGAGTTTTTGGCAAGCGAACGAACAATATCATGTGACAAAATATTTAACTATTTAAATGACACTATTTTATACATCCAGTTAATTGTGTTTTTATATAGAGTGAACTGCAAAAATAGTCCATGTACTATGTGTTTATCTCGCCAATGAATCTTGGACTTTAAAAATATCCCCAGACAACCCTGGACTAAGCGATTATCTCGAAAATGGTCCTTTTTCACTCTTTCGTGACGAAAATACCCTTTTGGGAGGTTTTGGAGGTTTTGAGCAATTTGGTCTTTTTACATTTTAAATCTAATATTATTTCACTGATGTACTAAATCTGATATTATTTAAAAATTATCATTCTTCTTCCCTCTTGACATCCTTCACTTTGTTTCTTTATTTCAATATTAGCTTTAATTTTATAAAATTAAATTTTAAATTTCAATTTTTAAATATCAATAAAAAATTTAATTATTAAAATTACAGTATTAAATAACATATTAATAGTTTTAATCAATATTTGAAAGTGTCTAATATTTAATAAATGAAGTACGACGACACCTTAGTTTTAATCATAAATAGATCATATAACACGATTTATTCCGAAATAAATATGCATCTAATGTAAGACTAATATAATTTTCGTTTATTAATTTGAAAACAATCAAAATTAACTAGAAAATTTCAACAAAAAATCTCCTATATCAAATTTTTAGTATTATCAAATTTTTAGTCAACTTCATAATATTTTTAGTCAAATTCTCCTATACATTTTATTTTGGAATAAATCGTGTTATATGATCTATTTATGATTAAAACTATTTAATATTGATTAAAACTAAGGCGTCGCCGTACCTTATTGATTAAATATTAGACACTATCAAATATTGATTAAAACTATTAATTTGTTATTTAATACTGTAATTTTAATAATTAAAAAAAAATATTGATATTTAAAAATTGAATTTAGAATTTAATTTTATAAAATTAAATCTAATATTGATTAAAGAAACAAAGTGAAGGATGACAAAAGGGAAGAAGAATGATAATTTTGAAATAATATCAGATTTACTACATCACTAAAATAATATCAGATTTAAAATGTAAAAAGACCAAATTGCCCAAACCCCCCAAAACCTCCCAAAAGAGTATTTTCGTCACGAAACAGTGAAAAAAGACCATTTTCGAGATAAACGCTTAGTCCAGGGTTGTCTGGGGATATTTTTATAGTCCAGGGTTCATTGGCGAGATAAACGCATAGTACATGGACTATTTTTGTAGTTCACTCTTTTATATATCGATGAATGATTAAATTTTTTTCTATGAAACAATTGAGAAAAATGTCAAGATATAATTGACTATTTTTTAAAGTTGCGGGATAGACCAAAATTTGACCAAACTTTATGATTTTTATTTATTTTTCATTATAAAGTGTTATTGAAATATAGAATTTCACAAAAATTATAAATTTCAAAATTCAATTTATTATTCTATCTATTTATTTAAAATTAGAAAAATAGAAAATTAAACTTTCATTTTTAAATATAAATTTATGCTATTTTCAGGATTTTCTCGTGAAAAAGATGGAAATCAGAGCAATGTCTCCTTTCCTATGAGGGAAGAAATAGATAATGAAATGCAAAGAATATGATAACAATTGAGGTAATTTCAGTAAATTATGTGTATATTTTATACATTGCGAAACAGAAACAGATACATACGCATAATTTGTCTTCAACTGTGCTCAATATATGTAAGAAAAAAGATTGCTACTATCATGTAACCTTTTCAAATGCAAACATATACTGTACGATTACTGTTCAATCTTATCTGTTTTTAATTTAAAGCGTGATCAAGAATAAAAAAATGTTGATTGAAAATTTATTGACTTTTGACTCTATTTTTGGAAAGAAAACAATTCGTTGGCTCAAGTTTGACTGAAATTCAAATATAATTATATGTTATTCGAATGATGTTCAATTGTTAATAGATCGTCTTAGACTTGTTTCATAAATTATACAATAAGCGATGAATTTGTAGTCTTTTTAGTTTTTAGCTGCAGTGAGCATTAGGAATAGTATTAGGATTGATATATTGTTTGTTAGCAGCAGTAATTATGTACGGACATTTCCTACATTTCTTGGCAGTATAATATTACTACATAAATTCAGCTATATTTGAAGCAAAAAGAAATGATTACATTCTTCTAAGGGCATTGAGATCATATTCTAAGTTATTTTTCGTTTCTTCACATATTTCTCAATTTTAGTGAGTTGGAGATTATGCAGATGTGGTTATATATATCCTTTGAAGGATTTTATTAATCAGTCACTAAGGGATTAGTTTAGCCATATATTAACAATATTATTTTATTAGGGGACTATATTGAAATTATAGTGGTTATGAATTGAATTACCCTTGCATCGTGTCCAGTTAACGAAATGCACTAGAAAAATCAAATTCAATCTTATAGTGTCCAAGCCCATTAATACAAACGAAGAGTCCATGTGAAGGTAAACTAACATTTTTACCCTACTTCTCCAGAGGCCAAAAGTCTTGGCTTGATCGGGCCCGCAATGTCTTGATGTGTCGACTGTGTTTTTGATAGGGGAATTGGTCTCTAAAATCATGAACTTTGCCTAAAATTTGGTATTTTCTATGAACTTTGAAATTGGTATATAATATCACGAACTTTGCATTTTGTTTGGTATTTCCCACGGCATGTCTATTACTATGTTTGACTAACTTACGAGGCATTTTTATTATACTTGACACAATTAAATCAACGCGGTTTTTAACGTAATTTTTTATTCTACATGTTATAAACTTAAAAAGTGGTTTAAAATATTATAAAATATATCACGGTTGCCTATGTTAAATAAGATTTTGATGAAAATATCTTATTTGAGTGAGTTTTGGAAATACCAAACAAAATGCAAAGTTCATGATATTATATATCAATTTCAAAGTTCATGGGAAATACCAAATTTTAGACAAAGTTCATGGTTTTAGAGACCAATTTCCCGTTTTTGATATGGTCTCGGTTTGAAGGGAGGTTTGTTGGATTACAAACTCACCCCACATGGAATGAGTGAGAGAAGTTTGAAGGTAAATATAAATGTTGTTGAAGTCCTTTCGTGAGTGACCCAAAAACAAATCGTGATACTTACACTTGTGCGACCAGTAACATCTTACATATCATTAATAATATGTTCAATGTTGATAGCAATTGATACTTGCACTAGTGTGACTAGTGCACCATCACACCTAACTAAATTAATTATGAAACCTACTTATGATACTGGGTAATCACTATATTAGTTTGTACTTGTCTTGTTTCTGTAATTGCTTCATGCATGTGTGTATCTGAAAAGATACAACTCAGAGAAGAATGGATAAGAGGAAGACAAGAACGCCACCGTGCAACCCCACTGTGCCTCAGTTGTCGCAACACGAGAATAGCCGGCTCTACAAGATTATGACCTTCTCCTTCATGTTCGTTGATTCTTCTCAATCATTAGGCTACAAGCAAAACCCTAGTGTTCTTGAATTGGAAGATATCTCTAGGGTGATTCATTTAAAGAAATCTTTTTTCTGTTCTTTAGTCCACCACCTTTTTTTTCTTTTGTATTTTTTGTTGCCCCTCAATTTGCAGAACTAATTAATATGAGTGTGACATTGAGATTGTATATATATACATCAATGTTTAGACATTGTCATACTTAAAAACAACTTCTAATAAATAAATCAATACTCCTATAATATATTGGGTAAAACATTATAACATTTTTATACTGTACTATATTATTTTAGAAGTTTTTTTTTATTTATATCCATATTATTATTATTATCAATTACTTTAATTATTCTTTAAGTATGATGTTGAATGACTTGAATCCGCACATGGCCATCAAACATTGTTTAAGGAGCAAAAATGTCATTATAGTGTTTCAGAGTATTTTCCTTTTATTTCCTTAAAAACTGATAGGATTCGTGGACCACTTATAAAGAGTGGTTTTAATTATTTTACAAACAATTTTTAAAATTATTAATAAATTTCAACGTTTACAAAAACTTAAAAATTTCATTGATTATTTCGGTCATTCATATATCACATTTGCCTCTTCGGTATAACTATACTTTCTCGCTAGTGAATTCCATATCCATACATTGTGTGTGTGCGTGCATAAGAATATATTCGTGCGAACTATTACAATATTATCGTATTTATACATGGGAGTTTTGAGAAAAATAACAAGATTATCATTATGAATTTTATTATAAAATTAGGGAATGAAAATGTTTTCTTTATATGTGTGATAATTATGGAAATGAAAAGGTTTTATTTATTTTTGTGATAATTAGGGAAAGTACAAATGAAAAAAGGTTTTAATGCTAAATTGAATTGGGAAGTGAAACTGAAAAGGTAAGATAAATTGACTATCTATCTAAACAAATTGAAGTTAAATACGTACTAATACAACCTCCATAAATACAATTTAGAAATGTAAATCGAGAAAAGAAAAGTCTACAATTGAGGTTGTGAGAGGAGATGGATGCATCCTCTACGACATGGACATGGAGAGGTTCATGCCCATGTATGATTAGAGGGCAGAGCTTGACCCAAGAAATTATGTCGTAGCAATAGCAAGAAGCATAGATGATCACTCAAGAGGAATTAGTGAAGATTTTTAAGCTTCAAATTTTGATTGAATTTACCGTCAGATATCTAAATTAAAAAATATAAAAAAATTGGTACTCCATCCGATCTCCATAAATGTCTCATATTTGACCGACGCAGATTTTAAGAAATTATTTAACTTTGTTAGTAAAAGTGAGTATAAAAAATTAGTAGGATATGAGTCATATTTTTATATATTAATTTTATAATAGAATGTGAGTTAGAATGAGGGTAGAATGTAGGATCCAGTACAAAGAATGACAAAAGTGAAATGAGATATTTGTTGGAGATCATTTAAATATAGAAATATAGGATATTTAATATGGATCGGAGGAAGTACATTTTATTGTTCCTTTGAATAATCTTATTTTTATATTTTATTTTCTTATTTAAATTATGTTGATATTGTTCATTACCACATAGGGGAGATACAAATTTCAAAGTTTGACAGAAAAACTTAAATTTCGTGTATTTTAGGTGAGAGAGATAGAGATGACTCATCGTAATGAAAACGAATGGAAATCTCATAGGAATAAGGCAACGAATGGTGAAGCCTTGATGAGATCAAAAATAAGTATTATATGCTATTCCCTCTGTCCTTAAAAAAGACAAATATTTAAAATGGTATGAATTTTAATATACAATTGGTAAAATTAAAGAGATACAAAGAAAATTTTATTAAAATATTATTTAACGAAGAATAAGACCAATCTTATGAGAGAAAAAAAAATTTCTTAAATAGAATTGATCTATTCTCATGTTTAAGGGTTGGAGCCTTGGAGGAAGTATTTCCCAAACATAACATAATTTATAAATTAAAAATAAACTATTCTAGTTACTTACTAACAAATATGTCTACACTGAATTTACTTGAATAAATAAAGAGTAAAGATTTATTTGTGGTCCTATGATTTTACGATTTTAGTCCAAAATATTATCTTTTGAATTATTGCATCCTGAAAAAATAAATATTTTGAATTGACGGTCAACGTCGTTTAAACATGTTTCGACTGAATTAACAACTTCTAATTAATTTTTTTAATTTATCAGAAAATAAAATATATATTACTATTTAACAAAAAAATATTATTCTCGTTGCTTCTCTCCATCTCAAATTGAAATTAATGAAGCATCTCTCCTCCTTCAAGTTAGCCCTCCTCTTCTCCCTCTTTCCGTCAATTTCGCGATAATTTGCTTCTTTTAATGTTACATACCTAGTTTTACTATTATAGTGAGAATATTGCTTAATTTTTACAAATTAAATTAAAGATGTGTGTATTATACAAATGTTACACTAACAAACATATAAAATTTACGTTTATTATATCCAAAGGTAATCGTTAACTTAGTAAACAGTCGATTTTGATGGTTACTTTCACCAGGACTATTCGTTAACAAATAAATGGATCGACTGCTTTTTTCCCGTCTTAGATTCCATCTTATTGCAGTAACAAAGATAATTCAAAACACCTACTATTTCTGTACAAAAATGTTTTTTTTTTATTATATGAAATGGCTAGAATATATGGTCCATTAATTTGATAAATAAAAGATTCGATGGTTTCTTTCACTAGTACAAGTACTTCAAAAACAAAATGAGTGATTTTTCCTTTGTCATAGAGAAAATATCATTTTATTCCTTTCCTTTATGCAGCAACAATGACCATTCAAAACATGAATAGATTCGTCCACATGTACTTCACATTTTGCGAGAGACTCAATTTCGGTTTTTTTTAAGTTTAATTTTGTAATCAGCGTTTAATTCGACCAATTAGGCGATATTGTTATTTTGATCACTTAATTTACTCTTTATTTGTTAATAAGATACTGTTATGATTGATAAATCCAAGGTTAGTATGAAGTAACTTTTTTAACTTTTATCTTTTTTAAAATAATAAGTATTATTCATAATACTATAATATACTCCATTTATTTTTATGAAAATTATGGTTTAAATAATAAGTAGATGTGATAGTGAAATACGAAGGCAAATAAAATTATAGTGACGATTCCATATATACTCCATCTGTCTCATTAAAAATAAAACATTTCCTATAATGGAAATACTACCATTTCGACTTTTTCCTTCTTTCTTATTTTATTCTATCTTCATTAATTCACAAAATAACACTACATAAAATGAAAAGCAATGTTTCATATTTAATGAGATGGAGGAAGTATTTATAAGGGGGAACTACAAAAATGGTCTCTGAACTATAGATTTATCACGCCAATAGTCCCTAGACTTTAAAAATATCTACAATAGTCAATGAACTAAGGGTTTGTTTCAAAATCGATCCTTTTGGCATTTTTCCACCCGAAAATGCCTCTTTGGGCTGTTGGGCAATTTCATCTTTTCACATATTTAACTTTTCAATCTAATATTATTTCAATGATGTAATAAATCTGATATTATTTCAAAATTATCTTCTTCTTTCATTTGTCATCCTTCACTTTATTTCTTTATTTCAATATTAGATTTACTTTTATAAAATTAAATTTAAAATTTAAAATTTTAAATATAAATAAATTATTTTTAATTAAAATTTTTAATTTATGTGTTCTATTATAAATGAGTTTTTTGTGAGCTGGCTGCATAATTTTATTTTAATATATATAGTCGTGAGTCAAGAAAGAATACATAAATTAATAATTTTAATTAAAATAATTTATTTATATTTAAAAATCTAAATTTTAAATTTAATTTTATAAAATTAAATCTGATATTTTTTAAATGAACCAAAATCAAGGATGTTATTGGGAAGAAAAAGATAATTTTGAAATAATATCAGATTGAAAAAGTTAAAACTGTGAAAAGACGATATTGCCCAGCAGCCCAAAAGGGCATTTTCGGGTGAAAAAATGTCAAAAGGACCGATTTTGAAATAAACCCTTAGTTCATGGACTACTGTAGATATTTTTAAAAGTCTAGGGGCTATTAGCGAGTTAAACCTATAGTTCAGAGACCATTTTTGTAGTTCACTATATTATAAATTATAATTGTAAACTACTTCCTCTGTCATAGTTAAGATAACCCCTTTTTTCGCCCTTGCTGTGAAAAAATAACAATAAATTGTTAATGTTGAGAGAATTAAAGTAAGAGAGAGAATAATGTAAAAGCTCTTACTTTTTTCTTTTTCTCCATAACTATTTATTACTCATTCCATCCCAAGGAAGATGACCCATTCCTTGAGCGGCACGGGAATTTATGTAACTTTATTTTGTGTGTGAAGTGGAAAGAGTAAAAGTAAGAGAGAAGGAATAAAGTAGAGAGAGTGGTGTTTTCATTTTTAGTAATAGGTCATCTTGGTTGGGACAAACCTAAAAGAAAAAATGAGTCATCTTTAGTGGGACGGAGGGAGTATTATTTTTTCAAAACACGTGCAAAAAAGAAAGGAGTCATCTTAACTAAGACATGGAGAGTATTATATTGTTGGTAAATAGTACTCCAGCTGTCCCGCTTTAGCAGTCCCATTGACTGTTCTGCTATCTTTTTGTAAAAATGAGAAATGGTAAATTAAGAGAGAGAATAATACAGAGAAGAGTCTTATCTATATTATTGTCTCTCTTACTTTATCATTTCTCCACTTTAACTATTTTTTATCATTTTCATAAAAAGAGGACAGAAAAATCAATGGGACTGCTAAAACGGGACAGAGGGAGTACATATTAGTCGAGACGTCAATTAAGCCAACCCATTTAGATTATCATGCTACGCGTGTAGGGGTCATTCGGATTATAATTGTTTCCGCTTGAAAATTTTAATCCTAACCCTAAAGGACTTTTAGATAACTTGTCGTGCTAATTGCGATTTTAATTTTTTTTAATTAAGTACTTCTTTATCTCTATTACTAAATTATAGTACTATTAAAAATAAAGTTATACACATATAATGAGTGTTATTTCAACTCGATACAAGAATACATTTTTTCTGTTTTTAATTTATTTATATAGTTTTTTATAATAAGCGTAAAGGTAAAAGAAAATATAAAATCAAGAATATAACTTTCAAATAATAATCAACATGTGTAGCTTACATGCAGGAATATTGAAAGAATTAAGTTATACGATATATATCTTGGCTTATATTCTTGATAATTAATTTATGGTGCAAAGGTGTATGAGTTAATTATAAATATTCCTTTTATACATGTAAGTGTTTTCATAACTTAAACCTAAGTTGAAATTTAATGAATTTCAGTTAAAATCTGATTTATCTTGCAAATTTAAAATCAGTATAAAAAACTCCAGTATAATAAAGTTTTAATTCTTTTACGATTATTTCACGTCGAAATGTTAAGATGGAATTATATCTTGTAAAACCGTCGTGAAATCATATGTGGATTTCACAGTCTGTGAGTTAACATCTATTCATACTCTAAAATGAAGTTATTTGAATCGAAAACAACGTAAATTACCAGATATTTTCACCATGAGATAACTGTGAGCAAATGTAAGCTTCATGGTGTTTGCGATTGATATTATAGTTATAAGACGAACTAGAATTCGATCAAATTTAATGTGTACTTTCCATTTCATTTAAGATGACACTTTTCATCTTTTAGTCCGTCTCTATTTAAAATATCTAACAACTACTGTATTTTTTATCTCACCCACTAATACACACTATATTAATAATGTAACATACAAAAATAGGGTGGAATCAAAGATCTTTCAACTTTTGAGAAGGCTTTTTTTTATATAGTCTTGTAAATGATTGATTGCCCATTGAATGAATCTTTCTTTTCCAAAACAGAATAACGTCAATTACATGGAGTACCAGATTCATTATCTTGTGTTTCACATTTATCACATAAAGATAAGATAGAATCAGCCAACGTGAAAAAAAATTCCATGTTGTAACGAAAAAGAGATTCGTTTTGTGATTGATTATAAAAGCCAAGCAATGTGGCTCCAATTATTATCACAAAAAAAAAAATTTGAAGTGCAATAATGGCTTTAGGTGTGGGAGGACATAAAGCCGTGACTAGCAAGCACGAGGTCACTGTGGATGAGTTCAAGAAATGGCTGATGAGTTTCGACTACGACAAGGACGGCAAGATCAGCCTCACCGAGCTGCGTGCTGCTGTGCGCAGCCGCGGTTCCTGGTTCATGACCACCAAGAAGAGCAGCCGCGGCCTCAGCGAAGCCGATGTCGACGGCAGCGGTTACATTGATGAGAATGAGATCGATTCGCTTCTCAATTTCGCTGAGAAGTCTATGGGATTCAAGTTTTACTGATCCAGTATAAACTCTTCTCATAAAATAATTAAGCTTACTTTTCATCTTTGTTTTGTTTGTGTGTTTGTGGGGGTTTAGTAAGTCTTATTTCGTTTGTAGCATTATTATGCTAATAATTGGAAAACTTTTTTTCCAGTTAGCAATCATATGTCGTAACTTTGAATTACTATAATGTATTGCTTGACTTGTGTATCATAAAATGTCTAAAACATGTAGTGCTTGATTTTTATTTCTAAAATTGGGAAAGAGATTGGTGGGGATCTGATTTCTAGACCTCTCTATTTACAAGGTTTTTTAATCGTTATATGTCCTTAAAGGAACACATATGACATATATGATTATGTTGTTTGGTAAAGCAAAAAAGAGTAGTAGTGTTATTTCATGGGACTGTATTAAAATTAGGGCTTGTAATTCACTTTATAAGATATGAGCATATATGTGTTAAATCCAGTCATTTATTGATCTTCAGTGTGTGAGATTTGATTCTCGTCGGCCCTAGAAATTAATGAGGGCTCGCACTGTTGAGTGTTGTGATGGAGTAAAATTAATTCCTACAGTAGAGGTGGTTTATGAAACTGCCTCGATATTCATTTTAAGAAATGAACAGAAGATTACACTTTTATCCCTCTTACTCTCAATTTCCCCCAATTTCGCATATTCTTTTTCCATTGTATTCAACTCAAATTGCAGTACACAATTTTCAAGGGTGTTTTAGTCCACCATAGAGGACACTGAAATAATTAATTACTACTCCCTCCGTCCCAGATAATTCGTCCCAGTTCCTTTTTTACACTCATTTTGCAAAAATAATAATAAATAGTTAAAGTGGAGAGAAAGTAAAGTAAAAGAGAGAATAATATAGAGAATAGTCTTATCTACATTATTGTTTCTCTTATTTTACTTTCTCTCAACTTTACCTATTTATTATTATTTTTGTAAAATGAACTGTGACGAATTATCCGGGACGGAGGGAGTAATTTATAAATTCTGAAAGGTTTCTTATTTGTTGTAGACGAAACGTGGGATTTGGGTTATAAATATAAGGGACTATAACTATAAATCTGATCATGTTTTATTTCTTGACTTCCTACATTAAAGAAGGTGAACAAGCCCTGCAAAAGTGGATACATTCAAGTGTATAACATCCTGATAATTTGTAAATTGGAAATTATAAGAAATTGAGAACAAAAATGAAACTTAGGTATAATCGAAAGTTGAAAGATTGTGGAAATTACAAAAGGTTTGGAGGAAAGTTGGGGATTATCCTAATATTTAGTACTATTTGTTGTAATTTTAAGAGTATACTCCATCCGTCCCATTAAATATGAAACGTTTGCTTTTTGCACGGGATTTTATGAAGTGTTGTTTGTGAGTTAATGAAAAGAGAATAGAGTAAGAGAGATGGAAAAAGTAGAGATGATAGTATTTTTATTTTAGAAACGTTTCATTTTAGGACATGCAATAAAAAAAAATATTTTATTTTTAATGGAACAGAAGAAGCATAGGTTAAGTATTAACTAAACTACTAGTTAATAGGAGATTAAAAGGTCGAATAGAAGTATAGAACATATTGAGTAGTCAAGTAGGTAAACATATGGGCTATGCTGGACCAAATTTTGGTCCAAAGTATGTGTAATGTTTGGGCTTAAAGTCATGTGGAAATAAAAGAAAATGTATTTTTGGGAAGCCACTAATAAAGAAGTACAACCAATTCACTAATGTAAATAAGACAAAAGTAAATCGAACTATATTGCAAGTAGAAAATGCTTGACGCATAGAAATCTAATAGAGAAATGTCAGTCACTGCGTTATATATTCCCTCCATCTGCAAATATCCATTCCATTTTGATTTTCACTCCAATTTTAAGAAAGGTAAATGAAAATTGATGAAATAAGTTAGTATTATCTATATTATTCTCATTTTTATTTTATTATATATTCACTTTAACTATTTATTACGATTTTTTTCAAAACAAGTAGTATAAAAAAGAAGTAACTCAACTTTCTTGAGACGAAGAGAGCAATAATAAAAGAAATGAAACATGTAATAGCAGGCCATCAAAAAATTTAATATGAGACATATATTCGCAAACAGAAGGAATATTGTAGTAGAAAATGGTTACTTATTTAAGGAAAGAGATTGACGTGATAGTATCATAAAATGACTTGTATGCTCTTATTAGGTTTATGGGAAAAATTGTCAGCTCATGCGTCTCTGCTATGGTATTTTTGTATACTTGAAACGTGATTTTTCTAAATTTTAAATACCTAAAAGGTTTAGGTGACCATCTTATTTTACACAATTCTTTTCGTCGTGAAATAATGTCTCATTTTATTATTTTGGAATGTTTGTTATTTAAAGTCTCATTTATTTATATTTTTTATTTTAGGTAAGGGGACCCACGGTTCACTAAACTCATTACACTCACATTATATTATAAAATCAATTTATAAAAATAGATTCACTTTCCACTAACTCATTTTCTCATTTTTCTTTAAAAAAAAACAATTTCTTAAATTTCATGTTGAGTCAAAATGGAACTATAAATGACGGATGGAGTACTAGTTATGAAACTAATTATCTTGTACTCCTTCTGTTTCACTGAAGATGACTCTCTTTTTAAGTTTATTTCATCCAAAATGATCTATTACTAAAAATAGAATTCATTTATCTCTACTTTATTAATTTTCTCTGACTTTATTCTATTCACCAACACACAAAATAAAGTTATAGTATGAAATTTCATTCCGCCAAGAAAAATGTCATCTGTTTGCGAGGGAGTAGTAGAAACGAATTCACGAAGGGCATCATTGTTGTCATAGTTAAATAAATGATCTTCCACAATACCACCCAAATCAATCAGGAATCTGCGGAATATCCGGCATGTGCTCCCTCTTTCTCTTGCATTCAGCATTTCCTAATCATTATTACTTCTTGTGATCAAGACATACTCCCCTTCCAAATCCTAATCCCAATCCCACTACACTCCAATTTCTCTATTTATAAATCGGCAATTCCTCCTCTCCTAAATTTTCTTTAAAAGATAAAATACTGAAACTCGTATTCGTATAGTAGGGTGAATAAAATGTAAACTTAAGATAGAAAAATGTGACCATATATGCACCAATAATTTTCAAAGGGTCGAGTAGTATTAATAATTAGCTAGGTGGTATGATATTGATGTTTTTGTTGAGAGGGAGAATATGCGGGGTAATGTTTTATCTTTTGCATTAAAAGAGAGGGAATCAATATTAGTTGGACAAGAGGTAAATTTAGGTGAGTAGCCATATACGGTAAGAGAGGTAGGCCTACCAGCTTTGTCACCTTCTCTTTCAAGTCCCGACCAAATTTACTATCGGAAAATGGATCACCATTCCCCCCGTTTGCAGGCTTCTGTTCCTCTTCCTCTTTATATTCCTTTGTATAGAAGTAACACAAACACACACACTAGTGCTCTATCAATATGATATTATACACTTCCATGAAATATTGTCCAAATTTGACTCGACACGAGTTTTAAGAAAAGTGAATTGAAAAAGTTAGTGGAATGAGTGTCCCAGTATTGATTTTAAAATAAAATGTAAGTATAAAAAGTGAGTGGAAGTGGAGTCCATTTACCAAAAATAGAAAAAAAAAATGGACAACTTTTCACAGATGAACCAAAATACAAAATTGGACAATATTTCACAGATGGAGGGAGTAATTATTCGAGAAGCCAGAAAAGATGCGAATGGACATGCCCAAGGTTCAGGAACCACTGATTACGGTTCAAACCACTGGTTCCGGTTTTAGAAAATCTCGAACCGGAACCGAACCTTGAGTGTATTTCGCAGTTATAGTTTCGGTTTGAAAATCGCTAATTTTGAACTATCGATTTTTTAGTGGTTTTTCGCAGTTCCGACACAGTTTCGATTACAGATTTTTTGAACTTGAACCGGCCCATAGTTCACTCTCACGATTTCTTTTCTATTTTTAATGTCGCGGATCCAGTTCGAAACCATAATTAGCAATTCCAATGTTATGATTAACCGCTAATTCACTAAACCTTGAGTATATCTGCAAGTGATAATAATCGTCTTGTTGATGCATTGCATCACATGGGGTCGGATCACACATTTGAGCACGTGTCCGTAGCTTACACGACAAGCTCTCTATCGAGTTGTACCACACTAGTTAATTTCACCGCAACTTGACTGATGACTTGCAGTCAAGAAATAACTTGATAAGAATAAATTGATGGAATATCAAAAACCAAATGAAAGAGCATTTATTGAAATAGGTGATTATTCCAGTATTTCCATTAAGAGAATCTTCTTCTCACGCGACTAAACACGATACTCCCTCTATCTCATTAAAAATTAAACATTTTTCTTTTTGGATTGTTCCAACAAAAATAAAAATTTCTGAAAATAGAAAACAATATTATCTCTACTTTTTCTTCTCTCTTACTTTACTCTCTTTCTTTAACTCACAAAACAACACTGCATAAAATCTTGTGCCAGAAGCCAAATATTGCATATTTATTGAGACGGAGGGAGTAGTTGCTACTTGTAAGATAACCAGACAAAACTCTTTTTCTTACTTGTTGACCACGGTAGACAGAGAAGAGGTAGCTGTATGATCTGAGCATGAAATCAAGTAACCCTAAAGCTTTGGTTAATCGTCAATTAGTGGAACAATTAGCCCTATTTCTCGTTGGTTATTCCGGCCTCTCCCATTCGTACCGGCCTTCCAGTGACTGCTCCTTCATTATATCATAGTTGTACCTGCCACGTCTTAGTACTATAAGATTATCATTCTAAATATATGCAGAGAGAGAGAGAGAGAGTTACTACTTGTGAATGAATTTTTGGTGGATTTTCTTCTCAGCTGCGGCAAAGAATTCTTCTAGCTCAGCTTCTGACGGCATTGAACAACGGCTAGGATCTGCTTCACGACGCCTCGCCGTGTAATCCAGCTTGTCTGACTCACCTCCAGCCTTCGACGGTGGTGTTTCACTACAATTGTGGATTTGAATTTAAGAAAGGAGAACTAATAATCACATTTAATTTATGTTTTTGAAAAATCAGAAGAAGAATTCACCTCTCGCAATCCAATGTATCACTCGCCTCATTGTCCTATAAAACGGAATTCAAAATTCAAATATACTCCGGCATCAGTAACTGCCATCCAAAATTAAAATTGAATCGAGGAAATTGAATTCCAGTATACATATACCTCCAGATCTACGAATTTCCAAGTTTCCTTAGTCAGCTCACCGGATCCGTTACTTGAGCAACATGATGTCAAGGCATCATCATCATTCCCCGCGACAGTCTGGCAAGATAAACCTCCTGAACTCAGCGGCGAACCTGAATCAGCCACGCGCCGAGTCTTGAGATGAAATGAAGATTCCGATTCTCCTAAATTAACTTTCCTCTTTCTCTCCATTTCTGCTCTCTCCACCAATTCCGAAGAAGCAGTCATGCAGAATATATCTTCAACTGTCAACAGCCACCAATTCCTAGCTGTTTGTGATGATGATGATGGTAGAATTTCGGTTGAAAAGGGTTAACATTGGGTTTGGGGTAGAAGCAATTGTTATTTTTGGAATAGGGGCTTTAACGGCGACACACGGAATTATTGGGCTCTCCCGTAGTCCCGTTACATAGTTTTAGATCACAATATAATCACATTTTCCACCTATGGCTAAAACATTATTTCTCATTTCAAATCTACGTTATATTTTGTTATGGGACTATAAAACGGAGTATATGTATAGGTGAGAGCTTGTGTTTAGGTTGATGAGTGACTCTTCTAATTAATCTCGAGGACGTTCAATTTGCAAGATTATATCATATGATTAAATTTGTGATATGATTTGTTCATGATATTGAATCTCGTGACTTAATCCTAGATGGATAGTCATGTGATAATTCGTCATAGCCAACTCCCTCCTAATAAATAATCTCACAACTTAATTTTGGATTATATTTTGTCGCTATTTTATCTAGTAAACCAAACGCCACTAAAGTAGATATACTTGTGATTAAAAAACTAGTGTGTTTATGAAGCTATTGATAATAGTGCGAAATAACTCGTGTATAGTCAGTGGCGAAGTCAGAATTTTCACGATGGGAGACCCAAGTCACAATTAATAGATATAGGGTTTGTTCAATGTAGGCGACGTTCGAAGCTTGAAATAATCAATATTTTCGATTTTTACATAAGTATAATGGATGGAAAACCAAATTCTTTATGATATTTAAATGTCCATCATAGAAAATATAAATAATAATATAAATTTTAACAAATAATATAATAGAATAATTTTTATTATAAGTATAATAATGGAAGAAAATAATTACGAAGTGACAGCAAATTTTGAACTAACAATTAGTGGTGTAAAAGAAAAAAAATACTAGTAATTATGTTCCAAAAGATAGAAAGCAAGAAGGAAAAGTACACATGATAATGCATAAATAGAAGGAAAAGAGGGAAATGTTGCATAGAAGAATGAGGAAAATGTGGCGAAGAGGATTCAGGCATGAGAAAAGAAGACAGCGCCTGCACCCAACTGCGCAATGGAAATAACATGTGAGAGGGACCATGGGCCCCTGGCCCCAATGTGGCTTCTCCACTGTGTATAGTCACCAACTTTAATTTATTTCTTCATTATAGAATCATATAGTATTCATATAGTATGTGTTACTTAAAAAGGCATGGTAAATGCTAGTATTCATTAAAGTCGAGCATTTTTTTAATCTCTCTTTTTCCTATCGTTATTCCTAATATCTCTACTTACTATATTGTCCCTCTAATACTCTACCATGTAACTTGCTAACGCGGCGCAAAGCTATAAATTGGTCAATGTATAGCTTATATACACAAAACTTCCAAGGTGTGGACTAGTTGAATATATACTAATAGGGAGTACCATACTACACACAAAACTTACATAGTTTGAAATGTAGACAATTTAATTCATACCACAAAATTTCGATATAGATGCTAAAACTTCCATGGTTTGATATGCATGAATCGAATTCATACCATGCAAGTTATGCAAGTTTGATATGCATGGTATGAAGTCAAAGAATTCTTACAATTATACCAATGCGCGCAATGCCGAGGTACCCTCAAATAAATGTTTGTATGCATTATATAAATTTGATTAATTCATGCCAACAAAGGGAAAAAAAATCAGAATTACTTTTGTCTTAAATAAAAAATCGAGTATAATATACTCCCTTTATCTCAGGAAAGATGCTACGGAGTACCTGCTGGGGTTTGGTGCCCCTTGCACAGCGGAAGACTTGTACAAAACAAATAAATCAGACGTGGATCTATTTGGCCGATTATGCGATTAATCAATTCACATGTTAAACAGATAATTACATGCTAGAACGCAAATAATTCATGCTCATAGAAAGTAAATCCTAAAACATGAATTCTACGGTTTAGAGTTACCGATTTGATTCTCCAAAGAATCGTCGATTGCTCGCGCCTTCTCCACGTGATGATCTTCAATACTAGACCACGGATCTTCTCTCTGGTTCCCGAACTGTATCTCGATATCAGGGTGAGCTGATCTTATCAAAATACTAGGACTCAGAATAAAGAAGACAGAAGAAACCCTTCTCCAATTAGGAGAGAAATTCGAACTCCTCTAGGTAGAGGGGGACGAAAATTGTGAGTAATAATAAGGGTTTTTGGCTTTTTAAACCAAAACCTTTCCCCGAATTCCGGTTTTTCCCATGAACTATGAGATTTGTTTTTAAAACCACAAACTTTCATTTCGTTAGGATTTTCCCAACCCGACCCGAATAGCACATTTCCGACCCGAATAACATAATTCAAAATGTTAAAGTTGTGTTTTGTTTATTCAAAAGTTGTCATTTGTTATGTAATAATTGTGACTGTATGTATTATTGTGCCAAATAGGATCCAAGTAATCAATTTAGTGACAAATATGATTAAAATTGACATGTAGACAACCCGGGTTTCGTCGTTGACCCGCCGGGGGAAAATCCAAACAAAATGAAAGTTCGTGGTTTTAAAAATAGATCTCATAGTTCATGGGAAAAACCGGAATTCGGGAAAAGGTTTTGGTTTAAAAAGCCAAAAACCCTAATAAAATAATGATTTCTGTCTCCTTTATTCTCCTATTTATATTAAGTTCCTTTTGGGCCCAGACAGGAAGGTTTTGGATATGAGCTCGCCCAATTAGCTTTTTACTAATTAAATTGAACCCACAATTTAATACAAGCTTATATTTGAATATTACGAGCAGCCACTACAGAAGTAATATTGAACTCTCCCCATCCAAATCCGAAATTACAAGTAATCCGGGTTTCCACTTTTATTATTTATTTCTCGCGCTTAAGATATAAATGTCCATTAATTAATTAATGTCTGCTATGGACTTAATTAATTAATATCTTATTAATTCCAAGAGTGGACTTAGCGAGAAACACTTATTTATTATTCATAGAGTAATAAAACTCCAACTGACCAGTTTTCCGAATAATAAAACCTTGTTCGAGCTCCTCTTGAGGACATTATCAAACGAAACTCATCTCGCGCACGTTTCAACATAATAGTAATCCTAGCACCGCTAGATATTAATCACCACTACCCAATATATCAGGATTATTGGGTTGCGAAAAACCCGCACCATTTGATAAGTCAAAGTAGTGCATAATCAATACCGTATGCTCAATGCTAACATATTTAGATTAAGAAATACTCCCTCTGTCCCACTAGAAATGAAACGTTTTCCTATTTGGATTGTCCCATTAAAAATGAAAAGTTTCTTAAAATAGAAATAACTTTATCTCTACTTTTTCCTCTCTCTTACTTTAATCTCTCTTCTTTAACTCACAAAACAACATTACATAAAATCCTGTGCCAAAAAGCAAACGTTTCATATTTATTGGGACGGAGGGAGTAGTATTTTATCAAGACCTAGTCTTTCAGTAGATAGCATAAAGACATGTCTTGCTGTTAGATCCGTTCAGTGCTATACCACACCAATGTCATCTTATTTTAGTAAGGCTTAGAAATATGCGGACTGACATTGCAACCTTTCATGATAGGTAGCCAAAGCCTATCTAGGTTGTGAAATTCTTCTTTTTCTGTTGCAAAGCATTGCATAGATCTGACCGTGTTACCTTAAAGTGGACGACGCCCACAACCGGTCTACTAAGCAAAAGACTTAGACTTTGTTTACTTCTTATGCATTTAAATGTTTGTAAAACATTTTATAAATGCACAAGCAAACACAATGTAATAATAATAGTGATTCTATTCGTGTGAGACTGCTCGAATAATACTGAATCAGGTTAAAAGTGGATTGTAGAGTTTTACGTATACAAGCAAGATTCTATTCGCGCGAAAACTTGCTCGAAACATGCTTTTCAGTATACCAAACCTAACAGTACCATACTACACACAAAACTTACATAGTTTGAAATATAGACAATTTAATTCATACCACAAAATTTCGATATAGATGCTAAAACTTCCATGGTTTGATATGCATGAATCGAATTCATACCATGCAAGTTTGATATGCATGGTATGAAGTGAAAGAATTCTTACAATTATACCAATGCGCGCAATTCCGAGATACCCTCAAATAAATGTTTGTATGCATTATATAAATTTGATTAATTCATGCCAACAAAGGGCGAAAAAATCAGAATTACTTTGTTTTAAATAAAAAATCGAGTATAATATACTCCCTTCATCTCAGGAAAGATACTCCTTCTTAGGAGAGTATGAGATTTTATGTATTCTTATGTTAAGGAGTTCAACTATAGAGAAAAAGGTTGTTGGGTGTTCTGAAAGAAGAAAAATGAATAAAGTAAGAGAGAAAAAAAATTGCTAAATTTTTTAAAATAGAAACTAAAGTGAAAGAGAGAAAATGTAGTTAAATATTGTAATTTTTCCTAAACAAGTATAAGATAATTTTTTATGGGGCGAATGAAAAAAGAAAGTAGGTCCTTTTCAAGTGAGAGTATTAAAATTAAGTTAATAGTTAACTATTGATTTTCATGGTCGTAATTGTTTTTTCAAACTTCACTTTAATAAAAATATTACTCCATTAGTAAATATAGTTACAACTAAATCTTATACACTCTATAGAAAACAACTGATATCTTTAAAAATATACTCCAAATATATAATATCCAAAAATCAAGGAAAATTGATGAAAATTTTAATTAAACGAGCAAAGATGTCTTTTTTTTATAACATTGGTGTAATTCATTGTACTTACATTTGTCTCAAAAAGTAGTCATTGCATATCAATGGATGACACATATTTTAATGCGCAATTAGCAACTACTACTGCATAAGAATTGTGGCAATAAAATGAAAATGGTTGAAATAAGGAGTGGAGTGGAGTGGAGTGGAAAGAGAAAACATATCGCCTACATGGAAATGAAATTCATGCTTTCAATGAAGCCTTTGTTTACTATTCTGATTTCTGAGTATTTTCCCTATAATATAGTAAATCAGATCAATGGTTAGATTCCTTCCCTTTAGAGCTTTATTTTAGCATCGCTTTTTCATGTTCATCAATTCTCAATCACTCACCTCGAATTTTTGGACGACTTTGAAAAGATAGCAAAAGATGATCTTTTACTCCTTTTGATGGGTTGGACCAACCATGCATGGATTAACTTTTAAATTTCATTGTCCACCCCCACACACGCACACATTCGTTTCCATGGTCTTTTAATCCTTTTAATGCATGAGTGTGCAGTATGTATTGTGTATGTATGTGTGTTGTCCATGTGTAATATGTGTATTGTAATAATTGTACGTAGTGTGTGAAATATGGCTATGTTAGATAATTTTTGTAATTATTTGAAACGGAGCCTAAGAAAAATTCTAAAAAGAAAAACTATTTTATGATAGTTAATGCTTCTTAAAATGGTTGTGTGCCTGCCCGCTTATATATTTAAAAAGTGGGGTGATTTTATTAAGAATATCGAAAAGAAACATATCTTGGATACACTTTACAATCAATTCTTGAAAAGTTTCCTCGTAGATATGGCGCTCTTACTTTTTCTTTTTCCAAAAATCAAAACAATCAGAATCGGATTTTTATGCTTTATGCTTGACTAGAAAGAAAAAAATATATATCTGTCAAAAAGGAGGAGGAAAATTACATGCTAAATATTATAGCAGGTCCGAAAAAAAGTACTCCCTCCGTTCTAAGATAGATGTCACACTTGAGAGATGATACAAGATTTTAGGAGATGTTATTTTGGGTTCGATTGGTTGCTGTTAAACTAAAGGTTAGTGGATTGTTTTCTTCTATTTTCCTCTGTTTGGTACACTTTTGGGAATGGGTTGTTGACCCGAAAATTATCTTCGACCCGTCTCACTTTTTTGGTTAATTATCCAACTGATTGAGTTATCTCTACCTCCCTTCCTCCCCTATGATTAGTTGTGTCCATAGAAGCAATAATCAATGCTGAATTTGATTTTACCAATACATCCCTCATCTACTTCAGCAAATTTGCTGCAAACTGCTTGAATTGAGAGACAGCCTCAATCTCACGAGTCACGCCTAATTAGGGCGACCAGAATTGGGGCAAATACGGATTTGGGAAAGAAGAAAGCTCCGTCGCTGCTCATTGTGCTCCCTTGACGAGGACGACGCGATAGGCTTCCAGAATGTCTGATTCGGACTTGATTCGGAAGGTTTTGATTTCTTCACAATCCTAATTACTTTTCGAACTAGGTTTGTTATTGTGGAGGAATGAATACAATGTCTCAGATTTATGATGGGTTGTCTCCATCCACAAAATTGGAGTATGATTTTGTTCTCCATTAACAAAATTCTTGTTATCTGCTTTCGACCCAAATCCAAATTAGAGCAAATGATTGATTTTGTTTTCTTAGTAAGTGTTTATGAAAATCACTATTTTTTAAATTTTTTGTTGAACTACAGATTTCTGACTTGATTAATGCATATGCTATTTACTCCATTTTTGCTATTTTTTATGTTTTGCTTTGCATTGTTGAAGTGTCTGTGTGTATCTTTTGGAAGTAATTGTTGAGATGCCAATTTTGGTGGCAGTGATGAATGAATTGCTAATTACTCCATTTTTACTAATTGCTTCACCGCTCTAAATTAGAATTCAGAAAATTTCGCTCCTATTGTACCGCTAATTTAGGGTTCAGGGGTAACATGGGGTTTACAAATTAATTCCAGGGACATAATTGTCTTTTTGGTTGCATATTCTAGTATTTTGTTATTTTAACAAAATCTATAAAAATGTGGTGGAAGAATTCCTAAACTACAACCAAACAATGAAAAGAGTTACCTATCTCTATCATAAAAAATGGGAAAATATTATAAACTAGTGATAGTATTTGCTTTCCTATATTTTCTAACATAAGCAACCAATCAAACCCTTTGTATGTTAAGTGGTTAGAGAAAATATAATTCTATAATTGATGTGAGAGTGAACTTTTGCCAAAAGAAAAAATGTGATATCTTTTATGGAACAAACTAAAAAGGAAAGTGTGACATGTACTATTATCCGCATAATATTTATGGATTTTGCCTACTTTTATTGGAAAGTAAACCAATCAATAGCGGAGGTAGTCTGGGTGTATATTAAATTAATGAATTATTAAATTTTGATTGACGATGATATATTCTAGTTACAAAAATTAACAAAATCTAATTGGAGATTAATAATATTTATTAACTGACAATATAATAATTTTATTGAGAATTATTAAGTTCTAAAAGTAATTGATCAATCTCGGTTACAATCAACAAAAATCAATTGTATTTATAAATTTGAATTAAATTCATAAAATCCTAATTAGTCTCTAATCAAGGGTATTTAGCTAATGGGTTTTCCTTTTGTCTCAAACAAGTAAATTTGTTTGATATTACTAGACATGTGCGGTTATAATCGAATCGGTCCACATCAGTCTCGGTAGTCCGCTCAGATGGTATCAGCGGTCTGCAAGGTGTGTTCTATTATTTGTTCTTCGATCTTGTGGCTGAGTCAGAATTGCCAGCTCCAGTCAGCGATCCGTTAAGTTTGGTCTCAGCGGTCGCTGACTTTTTCTCCACCCATTGTTTGTTGATTGTTGCGACCATTGCTACTGCATTTGCCTCTTTCTCTTTGTTCTTTTTACCTACCTCTTGTAAAAGCTTGTTTATTGGTTCATTTGAATTTGCATCATGCCTCTATAAGGGGTAAGTAGGGACATGATTTCAGACAATTTGGCTATATTTCCTTCTATCTCATCCATTCTGGTGTTTGTAGCCTTCCTATCCTTGTTGATCCTTGTCAAGAGTTTTTGGAGCACATCATCCTTGTTGATTGCTCTATTAGTCCCTGAAAATCCTGCAGGAGGTTGAAGATAATTATTGTTAGCATATGAGAGATTTGTCTAAGGGTGATTTTCAGAATAATTATTATAGTTATTGCCACCTGATTAGGACGATAAATGCTATTGTATGGACGATTGGATCATCAGTGACTTGATCTTGTCCATCCTGTTGTGCATGATTGCCAACTCTTGTGCAAAGTCCTTCATTCCTGTGTTGTCCACTACAACTATCCTCCTCAAGTCATACCGTTCCTTTGATCAACTTCAATTGTTTGCTGCTACTTCTTCTATCACTTACATGACAACTATTCCTCCTCGAGTTATACATGGGCTGGTCATCTCGTTGGAGGAATTGAAAGATCTCGCCCTTCGACTTCATAATAGTGCCAAACGGGTAGTATTTATCTAAAAAGAGCCCAACTATGTCGTCCCACTTGGCCACTTTTTCTGCAGACAGACTTTCATACCAATATTTAGCAACTAGCAACATCTATTCTAGTACCTACACGGATATTCACAACATTACCATGTGGAGAGTGAATTCTCATGTGAATCAATCTATGTTTGAATGATGAAATGATGAAGAGTATTTATTGACTTTGAGCGCTTTTTTCTCCATAAGGTAATAATTTTGGTTAAGAAAGATAAGTTTTAGAGGGGGAATAGGGCAAACTGCATGTATCGCTCAAACTCAGCAGGTCGTTGGACTCTCGTCACTCTTCTCGACGGACTACTGAATCCATCTCGGGGGTGGCCGGTCATAACATCCGTGCAGACTCCAATTCTGAAACAGATCGCTATCTTTCCATCGACCGCTGGTATGCTCAGGAACTACTGACTATGACTCAGCAGACTGCTTACATGATCTGTTTTCTCCAGTTTTCATTTTCGACCTTTTTTCTGTCATTTTCAAAGTCTATTTTTCACATTTTTGAAAAAATATGTCAAAATATAAAAGTGTAGAATATATACAATAAAGAATATATTTTGAATGAAAGATAATTTAAACTAGTCAATTTTAGACCTTAAAAGCATGCAAAATTCGTGTTTTTAAATGATAAACACAAAAAATGCATCGAAAAATAGAATGAGACATACATTGCAGAATGAAAATGCTAGGATTTGTTTTATGCAGTTCGTGCCTCTTATGAATAATGTTAAGGTTGCGAATAATGTTAGGGTTGAGAATTAATAAATTTGTGTTATTAAATAAAATGTTAACATATCCTGACTTTTGTGGGTAGTTTTTTATTTCAAAGATTGCTTACCAAACATACAAGGGCCCAATTGAATAAAACCCACAGCCCAAACACTACATCAATAAAATTATATAGAAACAACAATATCCAAATGAATCAACACTATCACATTTTAGAATAATAACTTACCAACGAAAGGAAGCACACCCAAAATAAAGAGATATTATGCCACATATTTTGCTAAACAATCCAAGTGAGGCCTTATGGTAAAACTAGACGTGGAATCCACAAATAATTGAATAATAATACTAAGAAAAATATCACCGTCCACAAAAAAAACTAAAGGTTAACCAAAATTAGACTAATTTTAAATATGAAATTTTTTAAATAAATACTAATTTTACACGTAATTCTAAATATGAACTCCATAATCCACTAACATTATATCCGCCACTTTATCTCTCCTCCTCTATTACATTACAATTGCGCATTAAAAATCCTTACCATTTAATCTTTGTCTATTTTTTTGGGACGGAAGTAGTAATAAATTATAAAAATATTATTACTATTAATATAATATCATGTAATATCGTAAAATTTTTTGTATTTGTTTGAATTGTAGTGTAAAAGATCCTATCATAACAATTAAACATAAGAAAATATAATCTCAGAATTCAAAATTGAAAATTTAGATTATATTACCTATATCAAAAATTATTTCTACCTCCACCAATGCATATAAGTTCAAATGTTCACCAAACAAATTGATGATTATTACAATATTTCCGTAGATGGAAATAATTAAATTACCAGTATAATATTAATTTAACTCATATATTTTTGGATGAATTAATTAAAATTGTTGGACGTAACGAAATTGGGGATTTTGGGGTCTTCTGTTGAGCATTTCGTCCCCAATTTGGGACAGGAAACAAACAACCATCTCCACTCTCCTTCTCCCGTCGCCGTCCTCCGCCATCCTCCCTCCGCCGCCCTTCCCACCGAACCACACTCCTTTTACCGACCTCGAAGTATCTGTGCTTCTCTTCTATTTCACCTGTTGCTCTGCCGTCTTAGACCTCGCGGCCGACGAATCCGCCTGCGCTGACTCGTTATCTAGCTGGGAATTCCGCCGACTAACCCAACAAAGTAGGCAATTCTCTTTTATCAGTTCGATTTTTCTGTTATTTGGACTTTTTCTTCGTTTTGCCCTCTTGGTCTCTTCAATTGCGATCGTTTTGTCTTACAGTTTTTCTTTAGGTCTTTTTTTTCTTTTTCTGGGTTGCCTGCCTGTTGTTCAGTGTCTGCGACTGTCACTTGTTTTTATGTGCTTCTCTGTTATGATCTGTGTTGACTTTAAATTGATACAAATTGGCTTCTAGATTTAGAGTTCAGCACTCTGGCTCTCGTTCACTCCGCTCATTCAGCCATCATTAACAGGTAATTTTATTTTCGGTTATCATGTATATAGAATCTCATTTTGAATCCCGGAAGTTACATTTCCTCAAAGGTCATTGTGTGGTGATAGTTATTCTTTGACTATCATTGAACAAAGAGCATATTGATTACCTCATTAAGGGTTTAGTTCCCTTCTTCGTTCTTTCCATTGTAAGTCTAATTAGTTGCACCTTAAGCATTTTCTGGTTGCCTGATTGTAGCAAACTTAACCAACACAAGGGAAATTGAAGCAGCTTAGTTTTTTATAGAAACTTTGAAATTTAAATGTTTAACCTATATAAATGTGGGGATGTAATCAAATGCAAACTCTAAATTTGAAATTTTACAATGTGTTGAGGAGTTTGGTGTTTGTACAATATATAGAGTTTGCATTTTATCACTACCCCACAATGTTAATCCTTTAGTTTATTTTTTATCAGTATTATAATTTTTGTTGTTATTGTAAATTGTAGCAAGTAGATGACAATTGCAACTATGTCAAGAGTAAGAACTACTATATAGGGTCTTTATCTTTAGATGGCTATGACGATATATGGGTGCAGGTGCTAAATTATTTCTTGCTATAAAATGCCAAATGTAATAGTCAGTAATAAGCCCTGCAGGACGCATCACCTACTTTAGACAGAGTTCCTTTTCAGTTTAAACTTAAAGGTTTCATTTTGTTCTCATTCTCAATCAAAAAGTCAAAAGGAATTAGTGAATGGAATGACCATGGTATTTAGAGGGTTCTTAAATATATAGCACAAAATTGAGCTGGATCAATTGGACTTCGAAATAGCCTGTCAAGGCAAAGGATTGAGTGTAGCTGGAGGTAGATATATTTGATGTTATTTCCTTGATATTAAATACAATGCGGAGATGATTTGAGTATTTGATTTTAGAAAAGAACCCCTTACAGATTTTCTTGTGTCAGTTTAAGTACGTGGTCTATAAAAGTTTACATTGTACCAACTTTTTTCATTCAACTAATTCTGAAGGATGACTGCACCCATTATTACGGTAGTACCCTGACTGCAAACAAGTATCCATGTACTCTATCATTCCCCTCTCAGTTGGAGCATGCTATTCATTTAGCTTAATAGTATATACAACTAATTTAGGATGTATGACATAAATGAAATCACAACTCACAAGGAAAGAATGGTTGTCAACCAATTTTACTGAATAAGTGAATATACAGTTAACAGTTAGCAGCAGATGTTTGCTAAGTTGTAACTCTAACTACCGGACTCAACTAGGATCTACATGTCAGCAACAAAGCACAAAAAGGAAGAATGGTAATAGATTTTCGAAGTGCTGAAATAGAGCAGCACAGACTGGTGGTTGCTCCATACCATTGGTCCAACGGATAAAGCTGATTAATGTTGAATCTAGTCACATGACTCACATCAAGTATATTCATTTCCCCTTTTTTGTGGTTAAAATGTTAGATGATTAATGAATGATACAAAGAGATTAATGGTATTAAACAATTAAACTGTATAGGGCTATGCAGGCTTTATTTTTGGATATAGATGTTCTTATAGGGTCATATGCTTTACAATTTGAAGATGGTATTACAATAATAATCTGATTAATTCCTTATCATTAATGTTGAGAAACCACCCAGTTCCTGGCACTTAGTTCTGACCATATGTAATCACAGAGATTGGCTATTTAAAGTTCATCTTCTTGATTTTCCCCTGCTCCTGGTTATTCATCATTTTCAGACTTTCAGTATCTGTATGCTATCAATATCTAGTGAAATAAATATAAAAGATAAAAGTGGAGGTTGCAAAATTAAAATAAAATCACAACAAGAAAGATAATACTTTTAATGCTTACGTAGAGCAGCATGGACCGGTGGTTGCTCAACATCTCCTTTCTTTTTCCGAAACTGACTGCGATAAAGTTGGCTAGATTCAGTAGATTGTAAAACATGTTCTTTTTTCTTTTACTGTGAAAAAGTGATAATGACAGTAGTTAAGCAAGAGGATTAAGATGTGTAGGGAGTTGACCAGGTTGCTTCTGCAGATGACTCCTATAAAGCATTCTATGCTATAAATAGATTAGGTGGTAAAGACTATCATTTGATCAAGTACTTATCATTAGCGTTAAGACATTCCCCTAGTTATAGGCACCTAGATCTTTCCCAGCACTAGAGCGATGGACAAATGAAAATGATAATGCGGTCCACTTAGTGAGTTGTTTCACCGCACATTGTTGTGGGCTAAGTGACACGACTAGGTTGGCCCATTGTAGAAAAATGCTATCATTGTGATCTAGAATTGATAATTATATTACAACTATTCTAAATACCCAGCATTTGGTACTAATTCATTAAGAAAATAAGATATTGTCGTTATATGCTCAAATCATATATCATATGAACATTCACAATATTTCTTAAGGTGATTAAATTTAGTTTTATTTTCCTAGCGCAACATAATGCTATCATAATTGTTAATATTGATATAGTATTAATGTTTAGTGGTTAAGTTAACTGCTATTTCGATAATCAAACATACAACCATTCATTTTCCAAAATCAGTTGTTAAATGATCAACACATGTTAATATGCAAATTTTCAATAATTCCTGTATTATAATGGGTTAGTCAACATGATGTGTATCAATAGTTGATTACTTTTGTCATTTGTCAATATTGAATAATTAAATAGTATAATACTAGCATGCATTACATGATATTTTAATACTTATATTATTAAATGGAGACTTATTCAGGATTAATTTATAAAAAAATTGTGGAGTTTATAATGTACTCCCTCTGTCCCATTAAAAATGAAACATTTTTCCTTTTTGGGTTGTCCATTAAAAAAGAAACATTTCCTAATATGGAAACAACATCATCTCTACTTTTTCCTGGCTCTTACTTTACTCTCTCTTCAATAACTCACAAAACAACACTACATAAAATCTACATATAATCCTGAGCCGACAACCAAATGTTTCATATTTAATGGGACGGAGGGAGTAATATAGTTAGTCAATATCTGCAAGTGGGTTTAAGGGGAAAACTTGTACTTTCCATTTTTGTGGTACTTTTTCAGTTAATATATAATTGATTGATCATTTCAAAGTGTAATTAGCTTTAACAAGAAATCAATTCCTTGTTAGTCTCCATTTCCAAGTTTAAAATGATACTAGCTTATCCTGTAATAAGCCTATATGGTAGTAGAATTTTGATTGTCAAGATAAAGATACAATCACTGTTTCTGATATCTTCAGCCATTTCAGCAATGCATCGCGTTGGCAGTTCAGGAAACACATCTAATTCAATTCGTACTCGCAAGGAAAAGAGGTTGACATATGTATTGAATGATGCAGATGATACAAAGGTAAGCTCACTTTAATTAATTAGTTCAGATAAAATTCTATCTCTTTAATTGTTGTTGATAAGATAAGAATATCTGCTGTATCAAGCTTCTGTTTTATGGGCTTTTTACCTTATCTGCGAACTGTAAACATAACCCTGAGTGCATGCCACATTTTCAATTTTTGCTGCTTGCTTCCCCCATAACAGGTGGTTATGAAGAATGATTCAGCTTTTCTTGATTGTACATTACTTTTCTGTTGGTTCTTTTTAGGACCAAAATCTAATAAGTATATTAAGTAATAACTGGCATTGAAGTGCTGCAGTTTGTACTTGTGTTTCTTTTGACTTTGAAGTGATCTTGACAACAGGAAAGTTTTAGTGCTTATGTATGCTTAGGAAGATGATATATGGTCGGACCCTGTTTCCTCTACATGAGTGTTTTGGTCCTTTATCAAAGTAGACTCCTTGTTGCATTATCTTGTTACAATTTACAAAGCTAAGAAATGTCTGCAGGTAATATAATTGATAAACATTTCTTAGTCTGCTTTTGCTGACAAAAGGGAATATACTATAATGGAACACTATTACATAACAAATTAATAATTACGAATTACCACTTCTTTTATGATACATTTGTTTTGTTCAAGGGATGTTGATTATATAAGTCACATCTATCACATTTTTATTTATTTGCAGCACTGTGCTGGCATAAACTGCTTGGCCGTATCGAAATCTACAGAACAAGGAGGAAATGAGTACCTCTTCACTGGTAGTCGTGATGGTACATTGAAGAGGTGGACATTATCTGAGGATTCTGCTACTTTCTCTGCTACATTTGAGTCTCATGTTGATTGGGTACAAGTTCTTTCATCTTTGGTTTAAGTCACTTGTTTGCCATTTTCTTATATTATAACGGTTACTGAGGGAGGCTAATAGTAATATAGGATCAGGGGTATATGATATCTTCTCCACATCTCACTTCCATATTTGGCCCCCATAAACTTTGTCTGAGTTTGTGCAATTGATCATTGCCTCAATACATACCATTTGAGCAATTAGCCCATATTGAACTGGTTCCCTGAAGCAAACTAATAATTTATGGATTAGGATTTACAGTTGCTTGATAATTTGAATCCATAACTTCAGAATTCTTTAATGCATTAATAACCTCCTTAGAGGTTTATTTTGGAACATGTTGCTGAGGCAGGTCAATGATGCAGTTCTGACGGGTGGTAATACGTTGGTCTCTTGCTCCTCTGATACAACTGTTAAAGTGAGTGAAGTTCACATTTATTTCATGATGCTCTTTTTCTTAATAAAGATGAACTTATCTGTTTTTTATGCTGTCCTAACAATAGGTATGGAATCGCTTGTCTGACGGAATATGTGCCAGGACGTTTCATCAACACTCTGACTATGTCACTTGCCTGGCGGCGGCAGAGAAAAATGTAGCCTTTCTACAAAACATTAATATTCTAAGAATCTGATATTGTGCCAGACATCAGTTTATGATTCTTCTCTATTATGTATAGAGCAACATCTGTGCCTCTGGAGGCCTTGGTGGGGAGGTTTTCATATGGGATCTGGAAGCTTCACTGAGTCCCATTTCCAAAGCAAATGATGCAAATGCAGATGATTGTTCAACTAGTACTAATGGTTTGGGATCTTTGTCGAGTGCTAATCTCCGTCCTATCAACTCAAGTAATAATGTTTCTGTGCATACCACCCAATCCCAAGGCTATGTTCCTATTGCTGCAAAAGGCCATAAAGAGTCAGTTTACGCATTGGCAACAAACGACCAGGGAACACTTCTTGTTTCTGGTGGAACTGAGAAGGTGAGCTCTGGTTGTTTGTCTAAAATTTCGGTCGATATTATTACTTTTAGTTCATCTCATGGGAAAGGTCGATAATAAATGATGCTTCATTTCAAACTTTATCAGTGCTGTTCATTGAAGATGACATCTTAATCTATTGATTGACCAACAGTTTTTTAATTTATCCCATGTTATGTGATGAATTTCATAGGTTGTGCGTGTTTGGGACCCCAGGACGGGCTCTAAAACTATGAAGCTAAGAGGACACACAGATAATATCAGGGCACTGTTGTTGGATTCTACAGGCAGGTTAGTTGTTTTTTTTTTTTTTTTTGGGGGGGGGGGGTCTTTAAGGATACTTCAGGGTCCTGTGGTATCAGTCTTTTGTGACAAATATTTACACTGAAAAAAATTAAATAAATCAACTTTGGCAGTTAATTTGAGATTGGTTCGGGTACTCCGCTTAAGTTATATTATACTGAAATTCATGTTCAGCTCAAAGCTTGTAATCGTTTTGTGTTAGTATAAGTATTGCAGCCGTGCAGGTGAATATTTACTCTTGCAATATCTATTTCCGTCCTAGTGGGATGATAATACTGCTAAGTGTTGTGAGAAACCATGAAAACTTGCCCGTATGGTGCTAATGAAAAGTAGTTTCGCATGAAATCCAGACACTAGTAGTAAGCCAAAATATTTGTCTAGTTGAGATTGCTCCATTTAGGTTCTTTGTTGTTTGTCGCAATAGGAAACAATACATGTCAAATGTTGATATGTATAGCTCATATCACCTCTCTTGATTGCAGATATTGTTTATCTGGCTCCTCTGATTCTATGATCAGGTATGTGCTATCTTTGCATATCCCAGGAAGCATAAAACATGGTATGACTGTGTGCTTTTTTTGTTCATTCTTTGATTTCTATAATTGTTTGGCTGGAAACTTCACAGGTTGTGGGATCTTGCTCAACAGCGATGCATTCATTCCTATGCTGTGCACACAGACTCTGTCTGGGCACTAGCTGCTACTCCATCATTTAGTCATGTTTATAGTGGTGGGAGGGACCTTTCTGTGAGTGTGGCTAACTTTAGCATTATGAATATACGAGCCTCCCCATATTGTGTGCTTATGTTTATAACTTTACCTCTTTCTGTAGTTGTATTTAACTGATTTGGCAACAAGAGAAAGCGTATTGCTATGTTCAAAAGAACATCCTATATTGAAATTAGAACTGCATGGTGATGGTATATGGGTTTCCACAACGGATTCTTCTGTACATAGATGGCCTGCAGAAGCACATAATCCCCTTAAAGTATTCCAAAGAGGTGGCTCATTTTTAGCAGGCAACTTGTCCTTTTCAAGAGCAAGGGTTTCACTAGAAGGTTCTACACCTGTGAGTCGTATATTTCTGTTCATATTTAAATATTGACAGTTTTCAGATTCAGTGTCAACAACATAAGACTTAGTTGGATGCATCTTTCTGTTTAAATGCAAATATTTTCTTTCAGAACTTGCTTAGTATAATACTTCGGATTTTTTATGATGTTAATTTAAGGGGAAGATATTCTGGGAAATTATTTTTGCAAAACGTCTTGAGAACTCTAATAACTTATGTGAGGTAGAAAAAAGGTATTTTGGAGAGAAAATGGTTTTAAATGTTTTTACTTCCTTTCAGGGAAGGCGAAAGAGGGCTTGAAATGTTAACCTAACATCCCTTTGCCTTTTCGGTCATTCCCCTAGGCATAGTTGTATTTGGGGTATTAGTAGCTCCATATTGAACTGTTTGTGATCTATTCTAGAATAAAGGACAAATTGGTAACCATAGTGAGTTTTATATGCTGTCTGAATATGTATAAGCTCACCAAAGAACATTTCCTAATACCTTTCATGACCTGTATGTTATTAAGGTTTTAATGAAATTAATTTTTTGGATTCTCGTACAATTTTAGTATGATTTTGCAAAGTAAGCAATTGACTATTTAAGTTTCTATAGGTTCCTGTGTATAGAGAACCGTCTCTTACCATTTGTGGAACTTCGGCTATAGTGCAACATGAGATTTTAAATAATAAAAGACACGTCCTGACAAAGGTAACTTGACGATGATTCCTTTCTTACCCTAAACTCAATGGTTCAGTTTCCCTACAGCTATTGCTCATCTTGTAAATTCAGTTGTCTAAATTCTCTATTTCATTTTCAAGGACACTGCTGGTACAGTAAAGTTGTGGGAAATCACAAGAGGTTTGGTCACTGAAAATTATGGAGAGGTTAGTGATGTGCATGAACTTAATAACTTTATTTCATTAGTAGTTTCAGTGGGAGGTCTGGTGGGAGTTTGTTAGTACTTCCAGTAGTTTCCAGTTCCATGTTATGTTATCGGAGTTTGTTTGTTTTGATTTTTCAGGTTCCTTTTGAGAAGAAGAAAGAGGAATTGTTTGAGATGGTATGTACTTTTCGTTAGGATGTCCCATACTTACATATACATTTTGACTTATTGGTCCTATTCAGGTGAATGTTCCGACATGGTTCTCGGTAGATACAAGGCTTGGGAGTCTGTCTGTGCACTTAGACACGCCGCAATGTTTTTCTGCTGAGATGTACTCTGCAGATCTAGGGATTGCTGGGAAACCTGAGGATGACAAGGTACTTTCTCTCTCACACAAACATATATTTATGTCTATATATCATCTCTTGATCCCTACTCCCTCTTAACCGCAAGTTTTGAGTTTTTTATGCTCGACTTCTAGTGTATTAGCTATGACTGAGTTCATAAATACAAAACTTCTTCTCTAGTTTAATAGCATTCCATGAGCCATAGCTTTTCACCAGGCTTGTTTTCTTCCTTGGATCACCTTCTCTTGCTAATAAGATCCTTATGGTATTTTTCTTTTCATTGTAATGATGAATTGATAAAAATGCACAACCTTTCTGAATCTCTTATTCTTGTCATTTGTTATTATTGGAAACTAAGTTAAGTTGTCCTTTGGTAAATATGTAGATCAATTTGGCAAGAGAAACCCTCAAAGGGCTGTTGGCACATTGGTTAACTAAAAGAAGGCAGAGATTTGGATCTCAAAATTTAGCTAACGGTGAAATCCTGCCTGGAAAGGAAATATCTACAAGAACTTTAACCCTGTCTCGAGTAGAAGGAGATGGGAATTCAGAGAATGACTCTGCAGTATATCCACCCTTTGAATTTTTAGCAGCTTCCCCTCCTTCCATTGTTACTGAAGGCTCTCAGGGAGGACCCTGGAGAAAGAAAATTACTGACTTAGATGGAACTGAAGATGAGAAAGACTTCCCTTGGTGGGTTCTTGATTGTGTGCTGAATAACCGCCTTCCTCCAAGGGAAAATACCAAGTAATCCTCTTTACTGCTTGAATAGGTTGTCTTGCATTTCTCGGGCAGAAAACTTGTGTGGCTTATGCTTGCCAAACTTCTCTATTTGCTTGGTGAATGTGGTTGTGGTTTGCTCAACCCAAGAATGGGATAAAGCTATCTTGAACTTTTTTTCTTATTTGAATTGTTTGTGTAAGGTTTTGAGTAAGTAATTTGCAATTATAGTTTTGTATATTAATCTTTCCCCACTCTCATATTCGCTTAATATGATGTGACTGGTGTTTGGCAAGTAGTGTAATTGGAGCAATTCTTGTTTCAGTGTTTTTTCTATGCTTGGCTTGTCTCAGCACTCTTGTTGTATCAATCCCATGTGTTTTTCTGGTTATGCAGATGTAGCTTCTATTTGCATCCATGCGAAGGTTCTAATGTGCAAGTCCTCACACAAGGGAAACTGAGTGCTCCTCGCATTTTGAGAATACACAAGGTAAAGATTTCCCCTTGATACCTCAATGATAGTCACTTGAGTATTTGTGATTTTTTAAATGAAATGAAAATAGATATATACTCTTTTACTGTGCAGATTTGTCTGGGTTGGTGCCTTATCGCTTGCAATAAAAATGTAAATTTTGTGCTGGTTGTTGATTTGCACAAAGCTAGCGAGTATTTTCTTCTAATAATGTCAATATTATGGTCCATAAATTGATGAAACGAAAATAGATTTTAATTTTCAACCATGCAGATTTGTCTCAGTGTCTACTGCCTTAGTATGCTTGCTATAAAAAATGCAAATTTTATGTTAGTTGGTGATTTACATGAACCAAGTTTTTTTGTCCACAATTATTGGACATTGATACATTATGTAGAAAGTCTTCCAATATCTCTGGCGATTAAAAATCACTCATTATGTGGAGGATAAAGTGTTGAATGCTCTACCTTTTGCTTGGTTTATGAACCTGTTAAGACTCTCGATATAAGCATCTGAGTATTGGATTTGCCCCCACGAAAAAATATTATCTGGGTTAAGGAATTTTAGTGCAGTAGCACCGTAGCAGTGCCAATGGAAATAGTTGTCGGGCCCATTCTTCTTCTTTATGTGGATCCCTAATAGGAAGTGTTCTACTGGCTCATCTTTTGGTTTCCCTGCCTTTTGTTTTTAGGTTGTCAACTATGTGGTAGAAAAGATGCTTCTTGACAAGCCAATGGATAGTCTGAATGCTGATGGAACTTTTGCTCCAAATGCACCTGGAGTTCAGATTCCACATGCAGTTGTAGGAGATGGTTCTCTGCGATCTGGGCTGAAACCCTGGCAAAAACTCAGGCCTTCTATTGAGATTCTTTGCAATAACCAGGTAAGTTGTTTGATTTTTCTGTGCCAGAGAGACTGTGACTTGCATCTGAAAGTTTTACCTTATTGATTCAATACCTTAAGAGTAATTAGTATTTTATTGCGGAAGAAAAGCTTGGGGTGCATTCTATTTGGGATGGCTCTAGTGAAAGGCTGTTCTTGCATTACTGCTCCTGAACTTGCAATATCATGATTGTCTATATTTCAAATGCCTGAAAGCTGGAACATGGCAAGCTTTTGATTTTTTCTGTCATTGCCTTTGTGGTCCTCATATTAGCACCTCCACTTGCAATTTGCTGTTTTCACATTCAAATACTACTTTTCTGGTCCCTTAATTATTGATAGATCTCTCTTATTACATGGAATATTGTTGGAATGTATATATTCTGTATAGATCATGCGTGGGGTTTTTATTTCTCTCATGTTAACTTCTCTACTGATTCTCCAGGTTTTACCTCCAGACATGAGCTTGGCCACTGTTCGGGCTTACATATGGAAGAAACCTGAAGACCTTATCCTTAACTACAGAATTGTGCAGGGTAGGTGATAAATAGATTTCACAGGTGATTGCATTGCTAGCCTAAGCTAACTATCTTATATGTGAGTTTAATGTAAATTGGGTTCCATTCAAATCAGGATAGTTTAGAATCGGCCAATACTGACACAATTTTACTGTTTCATGAATACCTACACAAGAAAACAAACACCCTCTAACAGAAAATAATCTGTGTAATGAAATTAGTGCAGCAGAACCAACTATTCGAATATAAAATTTTTGACAGATATTCCAACATGAATTCAAATGCCATTATAATACAATGCTTTTATACCTGTTCTAGCATTGGAACATGTTTCAACTGAAGATGATGTTTCTTGTCTATTTGTAATATTCTCTTTTTTGATTTTATAATTGTTGTTTTTTTAAATAAGAAAAAGGGAAATATGGGATGCATCAGACTGAAATGGTTATGTGATTTAACAAATCACCTGATTCACCACTCGGTCAGGTCTATATGCTTGTGCGTGTGTGTGGCACACACATCCACGGTTTAGACCATATCAATTAACCTATTTGCTACTCAAAAACATATCAAGTGGCATGAATTCATGGCTCATCACATTCATCAATTTTATATGCTTACTAAATTTGTGACCTCTTAAAAGAAAGAAACTACTAGGCTACACATTCTTTTTTGTTTTTAATTTGACTAGTTCTTCCAAGTTCCAACACTGTACACACAGGAGATAGATGTCGAATTTTAGCAGTTCATCAAGTTAAAATTAGAGATATTGCTGTTTGAATACTAAGAATAACTCTCTGCAATGGGTGATGATAACTAAAATATTAGGACATCATCTTAGACTGCTGTGATGAATCTTCATTACCGGCATAGCTTTAAGCCCTAGGAGGAGAACATTACAGGCTTACATGCTCTATGCCCAGAATATAGAGAAAACCACTTTGATAACCATATTTATGAGATATGCTAATGTACCAAAGGTAAAATTCACCAAAGTTTGGGATTGTACCTTAAGGTTTTGGATTCCCCTTAGGGGGTTTTACTTTTAGTGATAGTATGGACTGATAAAACACACAAGATTGAGTATTTGAAGGATAAGACAGTCAAACAAACACAATCAATTGATCAAAGTAAACAGTGGATTAGCTTGGATTGTTTTTATCAATCCATTCAATAACTCAAAGTAAACGCTCCCTAAGAGTTTTAATGACAGCATGGTGGCAGTTTAGGGACAGCACAAAGTGATGAATAGAGCTCAAAAGAAAAGGTAAGGTTTGAGTTGGGGCTTCATCGATGTGGTATAATGGAGCCCACTTGGCGGCAAAGGAAGACACAATGAGAGGAGTATTTGGTGGATATATATATGAGACTTATATTAGGCTCATTGAAGTTCTATAAATTATACGGTGTAGTACGTTAGAAATAGCATGAGACTCTTAATACTGCATTTGGTTAAAGCTTAAGTCACTGATATAACATGACCAGTTGGTTAAACGACGGCCAATGGGATCCCGGCAGATTGTTTCTACAAATTTTCTTCTCTTCGAGTGTTTATTGAAATTTTTTGTAGTCTTAGATTTTAAAATGGTGTTATTCCAAGAGGGAATATCCACCATGTTCAAAAATGTGGTTTATGTGTGTGCGCTGTTAATAAGTTTAACCCAGAAAGTAGAACTAAATTGGCAATATTTGATTGCTTGTATTGCGAACATCTTTGCAGTGGTTTATATGACCGTTAGATTGTACATTGCAAGATTGTTTATTGGCATCTTCTTCTCTACGTAGTCATCAGCTTACTTGTCACTACTATTGAGAGCCAAGAGAAACGATGTAAAACATAATTGTAGTATTTTGTTGTGCAGAGGACCCAGGTAGTTCTGTGATTAGTTAGGTTCCTTGTGCATGTAAATACCGCATCTTCAGAAGTTCGAAATGTAGCATATCACCGAATCTTGGAAAACGAAGCAGTTGCTGGAGGGAAAAAAATCTCATCAAAACTGTATAGAATGCTGTTTGAACTGAAGGTGTCGCATCAGATGCGATGTGTGACTATCTTCCATTTTCGGCGCTGGCATGGATGGGTTTAGCGTTTTGATTATTTGGTAACTGCAGACATGCTGGGAGCTCGTAGCGTATGTGGAAGTATTTGAGTACTTTCAACGGGTAACTTTACCCAGCCAGGAGGGATTTTTATTAAAGAAACTACTGCTGTGAAGCAGTAAAGGTCAATAGATTTTTCTCTTCTTTGTTTTCAAAAAATAAAAGCCTTCACCAATTCTAGTTATTTAATTGGTAATTTGATAAGATAAATTAAACTTCACTTGCAGTCACTGTTCAGGTTTGAGTGTCGCTGCTGAATTTTTTTGAATCACATGTATTATTAATGTTATTCACTTACTTAGTGCCTGGAAATACAGATATATACGATTACAAATATGAAATTTGTTGTTGTTTTTTTAGCTTCTAACGTGAAGGATCTAATTTCTTATTTGTTTTAAAATGCACAGAGCTTGAAATTAATATGCTCTCGAAGTTCTCTTGGAACCCTTACTTTATTTTAGAAAATAAACAATGAATATCAATACAAACTCATCAGTCTGGGTTCTCTATCCCAACTATTAACTTGAAAGTACTACTTCCATCTTAACATCATCCACAATAAAAATCCTCAGGCTACTTGAGCCCATCTTTAACGAATCCAAAATAAGGGAGTGAAACAAGGTTCTCCTAAATTTGCAAATTTTAAGGTCGATTGTATGATTGAATAAAATGAAGGTGGAATGGAATAAAGATGAAATGGAACGGAGGTTTCTCATCCTAAGTATGACGAAATAAATGACAAGTCATTTGTCTGTAAGACACAAGGAAGACTAGCAAAATGAAATTGGTAACTAAATGATTTTGGTAACTAAATGATATAGGAATGGAATGAAATCTACTACACACAATCTGACAATCATACACTGCATATACACTATACGCACCCAAGGATCCTTAGGTTCAATTGTTGATCCAAGACAATCTTATATTTCAATATAAAATCTTCTATATCTGAAGATATCTATTTTGTAATCTAATATACATGCAATATTCTAGAATCTTAGTGACCTAATGAAAGGGGAGCTGGCGACCGAAGCCCCGATGAACGGTGGTTGTAACTGTAACGGTCCTAATGTAGTGAAATTCATTGTTCGATAAGTTCCGACTCGCACGGAAGACTTAACGATCTGGGCATTATCTTGGAGAACACAATACACTCATTGCACACATACATATAGATACTGCACACACCATGCATAACTGATAAGAACACCCCTATACCACCGACTGAGAGGGACGAAGAGGAGCACAACCAAGAAGATGATGCAGAGAGTGAGATGACGCCGGAGGCTAGGACCGATCAGACAGGGGAAGAAGTTGTCAAGAAGAGAGTTTTAAGGCCAAGAGACAAGTTGAAGCAGCCGATTAAATTCAGAAATTAAGAGCATCCGCAGCGGTGCTCAAAACGGAGTCAGTCCGTCCGTGCCAGCGCAATGACGACCTCGTCCGCCGCTGCAGCTCGTTCGTCCGTGCCAGCGGCACGACGCTGCTTTTAGCTAAGAGCACGTCCGTGCCGCAGAGCAGCCCTACGTGGCGTCTTCTTATTGGCCAACGGCTATGCCGTTGGCAAATTCGATTTTTTATTTTTATTTATTAAAAAAATTCAAAATTTATTTAAAAAAATGTTTTTAAATAAAAAAAAATATTTTTCCACTTCCCAAAAAATTATATCCGTTTTCTATCCACTTTTAATTTATTTTTCGATTTTTTCCCCAAAATTCACATTTTCATCTATAAATACCCCCACTTCAACACAAAAAAAATTACATTCTTATCTATTCTATCATCTACATTCTCTCATCTTTTTTCTCATATTCTCTCATCTAAATTTCCACCACACTACACAATGTCCGGCTCCAGAGATCACCCCTCCGGCAATCGCAGTTGGAACCACGATTGGTTCGACTCCGACTCATTCCCTAGTCTGGAAACGCAATTTACGGATCCTCCTCAAACCCAAGGTTCGCAAGCTCCAGGTGGCTACCGTCCTTACACGGTGCACAACCAAAACGCCTTCGGGTTCGGGTGGGCACCCGAACCCGGATCGGGTGGGAGCAGCAGCTCTACTCCTACTCCTACTCCTCTTGTTCGTGGCACCCACACTCCGGGTGAGATGATGGCGATGTTCAAAGCCTACTTGGCAGTCTTCGAAGATCCGGAAGTTGGCACGAACCAAACCGGGGAAACGTATTGGTGGCGCATCACTCGTCTTTACAATGAAACCTGGCCGGGGGGAACCACCTATCGCAATGATAGTAAGGTGCGCAATTGCATGTTCAGATGCAACGAGGCAATCGGTAAGTTCCAGGGGTATTACCTCCAGGAAGAGCGGTCGGCGGGGAGCGGCACGAGCGAGCTCGACATCATCACTGCCGCCTTGGCGGCCTACCAACTCATGGAATTCAAAGCGTTCAAGTACCTCGATTGTTGGCAGGAGGGGCGCCTACATCCGAAGTATAGGGGCAACATAGTAACATCCTCCTCCAGCTCCTCCAGCAAACGGTCGAGGTCGGTAACCCTATCCGACGAGCGAGCTCGACATCATCACTGCCGCCTTGGTGACCTACCAACGCATGGAGTTCAAAGCGTTCAAGTACCTCGATTGTTGGCAGGAGGGGCGCCTACATCCGAAGTATAGGGGCGGTATAGTAGCATCCTCCTCCAGCTCCTCCAGCAAACGGTCGAGGTCGGTAGCCCTATCCGACGAGCGAGCTCGACATCATCACTGCCGCCTTGGCGACCTACCAACGCATGGAGTTCAAAGCGTTCAAGTACCTCGATTGTTGGCAGGAGGGGCACCTACATCCGAAGTATAGGGGCGGCATAGTAGCATCCTCCTCCAGCTCCTCCAGCAAACGGTCGAGGTCGGTAGCCCTATCCGACGGCGCCTCCGATGATGTGGCTACCCAACTTGCCGGAACTAACTTGGGTAGCCCCGACGCTGGCCCGAGCAGTTCCCGCCGGCCGCAAGGAAAGAAGAAGGCGGCGACCACCCGCCGTCGCGCCTCGACTCCATCCGCCCCCGCCCCCGCCCCCGCCCCCGCTCCCTTTGTGCCTCCTCTTGGGTCAACTCTATTTTAACGATACGTCTAAGATGACTCCGGATCAACTTGCAACACATGACCAAATGATCCGGGGTCTCAAGAGGCAATTGGAGATAGAGGACTAGTCTTCCACGTGTGTAATTTTTAATTTGTAGGATTTTAATTATGTATTTTTTTATTTTCTAGGATTTTAATTATGTATTTTTATTTTTAAGATTTTAATTATGTAATTTTTATTTTTTAGGATTTTAATTATGTAATTCTAAATTTTTAATGCATTTTAATATTGTGAAAATGTTTTTATTTAAATTGAATAATAGAATGGTGGGACTCTTGAGCTTGTCCTTAGCTAAGAGCACGAATGCGGGTGTTGTGCTCTTAGCTAAGGACAAGGAGTAAAAGTGGGTCCGGGCCCACTTTCGTGCTCTTAGCTAAGAGTATGGATGGGGATGCTCTAAGGGAGCATTAACTATTTTTGGAACTTTACTTGTTTAGAGTTATTTTTGTTTTGAGACTTTTATTTAAATTATTATGGAATCGGGCCAAAACTATAAGCCCCATTTGGGTATTTTGGTTCTTTCCCGAATGTCTAAGTTTAAGTCGAACCACCCTAGGGTCCTTAGTCTATAAAATAGGGTATTTCATCGCCATTCTTTTTCAATGAAATATTTTCCCTACACATACCTGTGCAGCAATTCTATTTTCTATTCTGAATTGGTTGTTCTTCGGAGTACGTCCGTAAAAACAACCAAACCGTGAACTTCCCTTCGAGTACGTCGAGGGATTGATCACACAATTCGCGAGACGATCGCCATCCAGCCACATTACGGAGAACGTATGCAACACACATTGCATACACATTACACCACACAATATGCACTCTGTACACGATGTTTTTTTTTTCTAACTAAACACATTGTTGTAAATGTGTATTGTGTGTGTGTTGTATGTATATGCAATGTGTATATTTTTTGAAGATACTTAAATTAATTCCAAAAATAAATTTTAAATTTGAATGTAGATTGATAAGCAATTGATTAGTAAAAGGATCCTAGACACGTTCCTACTAATTACGGAATACCTTTTACAACTTACCTGATATTCGTAGACGAAAGTCTAGTACTCCCGTCAATCCATCAATTGGATTCAACCTTTAATCTTCTAACCAATTACTCTTACTCATGAGTATTGATATTACATGGACAAGAAACTATTATACCCTAAATAAAATAACTCTAAGGAAGTAGAGAACTCTGAGGAATTTTTTGTAACTTTCAACTCATTTTGCCATTTCAAATATGTCTCACAAAATTAGTTTCCTTTCTTTTGAAACTTTTACACCACATACTCCCTCCGTCCTAAAGGTAGTTGGGTCATTTCTTTTGGTCACGAGATTTAAGAAATTGATCTGTTAAATATTAAAGTGGGGAGAGTAAAAGAAGAGAGAAAAAAAAAGTAAGAGAGATGAAGAGAGAGTAATATAAGAGGGGGAATAAAGTTTTTACAAAAAATGAAATGGCTCAACTACCTTGGGACAAATAAAAAAGGAATACGACTTAACTATCTTGGAACACTACTAATAAGGAGATCTCACTATTCAATAATACTACTTTAATTACTTTTTGTATTTTATCAATTTCAATAGAGTGAGTACTAAACTAAGAGAGATTAAAATGATTGATTTGTCAAAAGTCAAAATATTTCATTTATCTTAGACATCCTAAAATTATTTAGGAATAGATTAACTCGGGACATAGACATCTTATAAACTACTCATTCAAGCTTATACGCTTTTTAAACCTAATTTTAGGCAAATTATTAAGACCGGAGAGACATGTCAAGTGAGGGTCATTGGATCCTCTACATATCTGACACGTGGAAAATTGTAGTTATATGGGTTGACTTATTAAACACTATGCTTTATGCAATCGTTATCAAATTTTATGTCTATAGAGATACCCAAATCATGAATTGGTAAATCCAATTGAAAATAACGTGGCTATTTAATAAGCAAGTCATGATGTTGTTTAGCTAAGCTTAGCGCACTCACATTAATTATATTAGAGCACTAAAACTTCAGTCGTATAGTAGCGTACCGTGGCATTTACGTTATCTTAATTTTTCCATTTCCACAAACATTTATATTTGTGCCAAAATCTTCAAATACAAGAATAGTCAAATTAAGTTTATTATTACAACAATCGAGACTCATTTGTCTTATTATGAAAGTATTATCATAACGACGCGATTCTCTTTAAAGAGTTCATTCAGTTATTCCATCAAGATTTTAAGTGTAACTATCATCTATAGAGTTGCATCTTTCTCAAGCTAATAATCAAAAGTTATATGTTGTCATGTCACCCCCTTAATTAAATCCCTTGGTGTCCGGCTTTGACAATTCAAATCTAGGAAGTTACAAATGACATTTTAATTTAAGTAAAAAAATAACAATTCGATGAAGTTGTCAGGAGATCGCACTTAATTATTGTTGTATAGTATCTTAATTTAACTGACGCATGGAATTACGTAATCTCTACTTATAAAATTTTTTAAAACAAATGAAATAATCCTTCACACCCGGAATTATTACTTAAATACATTTTCTACTGTAAAGAATTTTTCATTTCATTTAATATTTAAAATGAAAAGTATTTTTTCATCATTAAACATCATGAATATGCAAAAATATACAGGATGCAATGATATAATAATTAAAATACACAAATGCAAACACACACATGTATCATGTAGTGGAGACTTGAGCTCTAAAAATACTTGATGATAGGCACATAATTATAGAAACAACAAGATATCGTGAATTGGAAGCATAGATAAGAATAGTATAATTAAACACTATGTGCATGCTCTTCATAATGACCTTCTATTCTAGTGATTGTGTTTTACTTTTTCAACAAAGTGCAGCCACAGCACCATATTTATATTCAGTATTTTCATGCAAATCAGTTGCCGCCGCGCACTATCTAACTTAATTGCCTAAATATTTAACAAATTTCTATCACTTGTAAACTTCAATTTATTTTAATATGAATACTAGATCTTATATTTTATACTCCTTATTTAGAGGTTTTATATCAGTCCTATAATTTTAAATGCCAATTAATTACCATCTAATTATTTTTTATTTATATTTAACTTATTAAATTACTACTCCATAAGATAGTATCACATTCTAAACCATTTACAATACCCTCACCCTTGGGTAAAATTTCAAATTTGGGGTGAGTATAGAAAAAGTGTTCTATTTTGTTTGCATTCGGGAAAAAAACGTCAATAGATTAAATTAGGGATGTCAATGTAGCTCGTAACCCGTGGACTGGTCCGGATAGCCCGTCAAATTTACAGAGTTAGGACTGAAAATTTATAGCTCGATAAAATTACAGTCCGATTAGCCCGCACCCGATTAACCCGCAATCCGTTAGAGCCAGACCCGAAAACCCAATAAAATTTCTATCGTTCTATTTTTTGACTCTAATTCGACACTTAATTAGTTATTTTATAGTATAGATCACTAAAACAATAACTTTCAATTTTATATATTGAATATATAAAATTAGAAACTTCAAATTCACTAAAAAAATATACTCCATCCGTCCGCCATTAGGAGTCCCGGTTGAGTTCGACACGGATTTTAAGAAATATAAAGGAAAGTGGGTGAGAAAAGATAGTGGAATGTGGGGTCCATTTTTATATATTAGTTTTATAATAGAATATGAGTGAAATGAGTTAGTGGAAAGTGAGTTGTACCTACCATTTATTGTAAAAGTGAACCGGGACTCCTAATGGCGGACGGACTAAAATGGCCAACCGGAACTCCTAATGGCGGACGGACTAAAATGGCCAACCGGAACTCCTAATGGCGAACGGGGGGAGTAGTACTATTTAAATTTCTAAAACATGCTTTAAAATTTCTTGATGTTTATGTTTTATTTTGCATAAATCTCAAATATTAGTATTTGATCATGTTTATATTTTGATTTTAAATATATATCTCAAATTTATCATAATTAAATATTTTTACATTTTATAAATATAACTAATTATTACCACTATTTATTGGATTAATCGCATGTTAATTTTATCGGTAGCAATCCGATTAACCCGTTGGACTAGCCCGGAACTCAAGTTTTTAGAGTTAGAGTTGAACTTTTATAACTCGAAAAAATCACAACCTGATTAGTCTGCACCCAAATGACCCATAACCCGATGAGCTTGCCCGGTTGACATCCCTGGCGGAAAGCATCAATAGCATTGACGTCTTAAAAATACCATCTAATTAGCGATTTTTAAACATGTCAATGCTATTGTCGTTTTTTTATTTATAGACCTGAGTAATTTGGTCGCAGTAATTGTAATATCTATCATATTTTGTTGGTCTTTTAGCGACGTCATCCTCTTTTTAAAATCGTCCTCATCTTATCATATCTTCACAAGCATTCTGAATTCAAAATTAAACCATTATTATGTCAAGATTTGAAATGACGGATAAAGTTGAGTATATACATAGTTGATAGTCCCACTCGCGAACAATCAACTCCAATAATATTAATTAAGTGGAGTATTTCGTCGTATCTGTCGTGGGTTAAATTGGTAATTTTACACAAAAATCTCAATTTTAAAGAAATCATATCACTTTTGTGCTGTTAATATAATTAAATTTAAACATGAAACGAAAAGTGGAAATATAAAAATCCGATCAAGAGAATTGTTAATGAGAAAAGCATCCTTTTTCCCACACAAAAAGCACTTACATGATTTTTATTCATCCATGAATTTCTGAATCACAATATTATTGTCGGAAAGTGATAGTCGTTTAGTTACAGATAATAATCCACTAGCAAGCATCTTTTATATTTTGCCACGTGAATAACTGAATCATTTTTCTCATTTCTTATAAGATCAAATCTAAATAATGCACTCTTTCTTGCAATGTCACATTACATTTTTATTTGTTCTTCGTCGCAAACCCGTAGTGTGGCCCATCATTTGACCGTTTCAAAGAAAATGGCTCATCCTTAGTTAATTGCATAGACCTAATGTTTAAATTTTTGGTTAATTTTGTCCTCAGAAGTCATTCCTGCCATTGAGTTTTGACGTGTAATTTCACAAATCTATGTGGCTTTCTTGGTTACGTGAAATTTAACATTAATTAAAAAAATAGTGAGTATTAACATTCTTCTCTTACATATAACACTTGAAAATAAACTATAGGCCTCAAATCTATTTTTTTTATCATCGTTACTGATGTGACACAAACAGGGGATGGGAAAACGAACATATGCGGATACCACATCTAATTCCTAATCCGATTATTGATTTGAGTATCCAATTATCTGATATGGGTATTCGAAGTTGATCAATTGGATATCATAAAATCTGAAATTTAAGCATTTTCTAATTTTTGCACCAACTTTTGTTTTGACATGCTCGTGTGATTTTTCAAACTAAGTTTAATTATCCATATTATGATCTGACAAAAGTAAAATTAGGTTAACAAAATAAATTTTTGTTGTATAATTTATATTCTAAAGTAAAAATTAAAGTTGAATTGTATTTGTTGGGTTGCAAACTTATTTTACATCGAACAATGGAAGACTTTGGAAGCAATATTTAAGTGTTGAATTTTAATTAGTTTGAGTTTTTTTAAAGAATGATTTAAAAATAAATTTGAGCGAGCTTAGTTCAAAGTAAACAACATCCAATTAATATACAATCAATGATCCTAACAGGTGGTACTAGAATCTAAATAACTTGATCAGGCTCGGAAAGACTCCGATTAGGATCGGGCCTTAAAAGAGACAGTTTACTGGTTGAGAATGGACTTCAAAGGAAAAAAAATACGAAAATTATAAATTGATAAATTTAGGGTATGAATAAAATGGTAAAAGCCATTAATTTTGAATGAAAGAAGTGAGTATTTCCAAAATAGGCTTCTTCTTTTCCACATAAAATAATCGAATATACGTATTTTATTGCCATAGAACAATTCTTACCAATTCATTGTGGACCAAAACAAAAGTCATAACTAAGATTTAAAAAAAAAACAATAAGGCGTCGTCAGCTTTACCAATTTGCACGCCTGAAATCGAACAAGTATGGCTGTTTCTCAAATTGAATGAGACCCTTCTTCCACATTACAAAAACAAAAATCTAGCCACACATCAAAATTCCCACACAGACAAACACACACTCTTTGTGCCAGATTCTACGTTGTAATAAAAAACGGAGAAGAAGAAGGAAAAAAGATAGCAGCAGCGGAAAGAGCGCCCCCCAGCTGTTTGTCTTTATTATTTTGTTCTTAACGAGGAGCTCCTAATTCTGCCATTGCTCAACTCAACTACCCTTGAAAATTGAAATCTGTTCTTCATATTTATATATAAATGTATATGTAATGTAATGCATTGTTTCTAGACAATATAAAAATCTAGTCTTGGAGATGGTGGAGGAGTAGTTCAAGAAATCTGAGCTCTTTCAGAAGAACCCTTCTGGTTTCTCTTCATTCTTGGGGGGAAATTGGTTACTATGGCCGAAGAAATCTGTCTTTTCACTAAGGTTTGATTTTTCTTCCTTATTTTTTTTTTCTTTTTTTTTTTCTTCTTCTCTTGGTAGCTTGGTAGATTTGTTTGAGTTAAAGTAGCAGATTGTAGTTCTGTAGAGGAAAGTTTGAATTTTTCTGTCTTTTTTCTTGCTCATATTTCTGAAGTTGAAGCTTTGACTTCAATGATTAGTAGGGTTGTTAATGTTACTAAATGAGGTTTTGAGCTTTAGGTTTTATGTAGTTTGGCTTCTGAGAAATCTTGAAATGTTGTTTGAAATTAAAATTTTGTGGTGGCCTGCAATGGGGTTGAAGTGTTTTATCTTCAATTTGGGTCCATTCCTGTAAAATAGGGTTGATTTTCATCTTTCTACATGAGCATTTATATTTACATCATTTTAGTAAATTGATTTCCATTTTCCATTTATTGGGAGATGGTAGGAAGAGGTGAAGGTTTGATGAATTCAATCACAACATATATATTTGACTTCTCTTCTGAAGGTGTTTGTGTATTAGTGGACTCATCATTTCCATTTGTAATGACAGGATTCTATAATCATAAAACCTCCCAAGAAATCTCCAGCTTCGTTGCGGATGCTTGTTTTAGTATTCGCTATGGCCTGTGGTATTTATATCTGTTCAGTCTGTTTAAAACAAACTAGCATTCATACAAGTACTAAGTTCCACAACATCGAAGTTAGTCAGAGGAATTGTCATGATAACGCCATCGATAGGTCTCAAACTCCATTCTTGCACTACCCAAAGCCCACTTCGTTTAGCAGGCAAGTATCCACACGTGTTTAATACCAGCTTTGCTATTATGGAATAATGGAATGTATAAGATATGAATGTTCTTTAATTTTATGGCAGGGCCGAATGTGCTAGTAATCCAGTGCGGCTTTTTGCTATTTTATCGATGCAAAGATCTGGAAGCGGATGGTTCGAGACATTGTTGAACAACCACACCAATGTAAGCTCAAATGGGGAGATATTTTCTGTTAAAGAAAGGAGAAGCAATGCCTCTTCAATTATCTCGACTCTGGATAGAGTCTACAATTTGGACATGTTCACAAGTGCTTCCAAGAATGAGTGCTCAGCCGCGGTTGGCTTCAAGTGGATGCTTAACCAGGTTAGCTAAGAATGCTTTAAAGCAGGGAGCCATAATTTGCATCTTTCTATGTTCTTTTTTTTTTTAATATATTTTGGGGTTCCGTTGCATTATCCATTTTTCCTGCACTAAAAACTCTGTTTAGGAACTTCCAAAGATTCTTTGTAAATAAACTATGCTTTCTGCTTCCAACGACAAGGTAAAGGGAGTGAACTGTGAAGATCAACTGATCAAGTTCGTATGGTAACTTGAAACACTCCATAGCACAATTAATCCTCAGGTGTAAAGAGATTGATGAACAAGAATCTACAACTTGTAAATAGCACTAACTTGATGATTATCTTATTATTGGCAGTATTGAGGATTACTTAAATTTGAGGAAGGAAAGCCTTTAGTTAGTAGTAAAGATTCTGCATGTTTTCAGGCTTCGTTTCACATAATTAGAAATCAGATAGCTGTTCAAATTTTTCCTTAGTGCTTCGTCTTTGAGGCTCTGTCTTTTTTAACTTTCACTTTACTGCTGATGCAGGGGTTGATGGAGTACCATAAGGAAATTGCAGATTACTTCAATGATAGAGGTGTTTCTGTAATCTTCCTTGTCCGGAGAAATCTGCTTAGGCGGATGGTTTCTGTTCTTGCTAATTCTTATGATCGTTACGCTAAACTCCTAAATGGGATGCACAAGTCTCATGTGCACTCACATGAAGAGGTATGTACGGAGCCACCTGTGTTGTTGATCGTTCAACTCCCATCCAACCAACTGTATGTGCTTACGGTGTCTAATCCCTTGTAGGCTGACACTCTTTCAAAATATAAACCGGAAATCAACACTACTTCGTTGGTGAATGATTTAAAGGTCATGGAGAAGATGGTCTTGGAGGCGCTGGAGTATTTCAGCCGCACAAGGCATATTATCTTGTATTATGAGGATCTCATAAAGAATCAAACCGTAAGTTGCTTTTTATCTTCACATTGGTTTTCTAGACTTGTCACAAAATGATGGTTCCTAACTGCATTTTCCTTTGCTGCAGAAACTGATGGATGTTCAAAGATTTCTCGGGCTGCCATTAATGGATTTAAGCAGCCGGCAGGTGAAGATACACCGAGGATCACTGTCGGAGCATATCAAGAATTGGGATGACGTCGACAAGATTCTACGAGGAACAGTATATGAGAGCTTCCTCCACACTGACTACAGTAATTAGGGTTAGAGGCCATTGATGACTGATAGAAGCTGCACATTTTTTGGCCGGATGCCACAAAGTTTATCAGGTGATCAATGCAATGTTGATCTCTGTCCAACTCCAATCCAAGTTTTCTTTTCCTTTTCCTTTCTTTGTAGTATTTCTTTTCATTTTGGTTATATTTTCCACATGATGTATAGGTCTGTAATTTGTGCATAAACATTGATGATGTGAACCGGACCGAACCAAAAGAGAGATCAATCGATTTCATATCATCGAATAGTTCTTAACTGTAGCGTGTAGTTTTCATACTCGTGTTTAATTCTTAGGGCACTCGTCAGGCAACTGCTTTTGCGGACAATGGCATGATGCCGAGTTTGGGCCGGACACGACTGCATGCGTTGTTGCGGATGTAGACGGCCCGCGCAACCCCAGAATGCGTGCCCTATATATAATGAGTAATCTGATGGAATTTGATGATAAACTCCTATGTGACTTATAGAATAAAATGTCCTTATTAGTGCAAAATTGTATTCAGATGTTTTCTCTATTGTAATTCAACCTAAAAGTCAACAATTGTCATGACTTAAAATATAAAGAGTAAAGGTCAAAATTGGTCCTGAACGTATGGTCATTTTACCTTTTTGGTCATAAATATTATCTTTTGGATTTTTTGGTCCTAAACATATGGAAATTTGATCATTTTGGTCCTCCGTCAACATTTTCGTTAAAAATTAACGGTCGACGGATTTAATCCCTATTTTGACCAAATTAAACTTTTAATTCTGATTTTTTACTCCCTAATTAATTCTCTAATTATTTTTATAAATATTCTTTTAAGGCATTAATCCTCCACATCTTAAATGGATCAAACCACCATAAGATACAAATTAATCCCCAAATCAGAATTTTAGGGTTTGATGAGTGGCTTGTCTTCTTCATCATCATCCCACGACAAAACTCAGATCAGCCGAAGTCAACGCATCGATGTCGTTCCAGCTCCAATAATTCGGCAAATCCATCTCCCACGCCGCTCCCGGAGCATTCACGCTGGTGATTGTCGACTCCTCCATCGAATCGAGATTTCCAGCGAAGTGATGGTCAAATGCATACGAACTAGCATTATTCGTGTCGAAGCTCGAGAATTGAAATTCGGAGGTTGGAATAAACTGAGCGCCGCTGAAAGGGGGAGGAATTTTGTCGATACCTTTCGAATTCGACGACGTCGATTCATGCAACAGCAGCGGCAATGCTGAAAAGGGGAGGACTTATTTTTATAAATTAGAGAATCCCAGAAACGGCAAACCCGTCGACTCCGCCGCCCAGCTCCCGTCGCCCTCACATCGGCGACTGCCGGAGGCAGATTACTACTCCCTCCATCACTATCGGTCAAACTCTCTCTCTCTCTCAACCTCTCCTCTTCACCAATTTTAATATTTGTAAAAATAATTAGAGAGTTAATTAGGGAGTAAAAAATCAGAATTAAAAGTTTAATTTGGTCAAAATCGGGAAATAACCCGTTGACCGTTAGTTTTTAACGGAAATGTTGACGGAGGACCAAAATGATCAAATTTCCATATGTTCAGGACCAAAAAATCCAAAAGATAATGTTTAGGACCAAAAAAAGTAAAATGACCATATGTTCAGGACCAATTTTAGCCTTTACTCAAATATAAATGAAATACTCACATTTTATGAGTTATTTCTACGTTCTTAGTAAATTTTATATAACTCGTAGTGCTAAGAATATCAGTATCCTATAGCAGTGGTGTGACATGGTCTAGCTTGATCTCTTGTACAATATTCCCTCCGTTTCGCCATAGTTGAGGCGAAATTTTTCGGCACGGAATTTTAGAAAGTAATATTGGATGTGTTAAATAAATAGATAAAAAAGTAAGAGAGAAGAAAAGGTAGAGAGAATAAAGTATAAAGTGAATAAAGTAGAGAGAATAAAGTAAGACAGAGTAAAGTAAGAAAGAGAAAAAGGTTACCATATTTAGAAATGACTCAACTATGAAGAAACTTTTCAAAATGGAAAAATGACTCAACTATAAAAAAAAGAAACGAAGGAATTACTATATATACGTGGCCTATGCTGAGTAATGAAATACACCTACTGCTATTCTCTACTATTACGTCTATATACTTCTCCACTTATATCTATATTTTATTGTTCTACAAGTAGATTATATTGAACTTTTATTCATCAAGAATTCGGCTTTACTTATACGTACGTATAAACAATTGAGAATCCTTCCTCCAAAACTAATTAAAGAGCAGAGAAAAAGAAGGATTAAAGAAAAAATCCATTCCAATAATTTTGCTAACTATTCAATTAGTATATTTTTTCTTTCGGCCGAACATGAATAAATTCAAGAGTGTCGAACTCTCGAAATCATTTAATTTCGATGAACTGAATTTACTAATAATAGAAGATTCAAGAACCATGTTTCCAACTTACCTCCCAAAAAATTGGAAAGAAAAGAAAACAATCTTCTTCAAAAATGCCTGTGCCAAAATATCTCAACTAATATTGATTCTTTTAGACATAATTAATTTCTTTATACCTTTAATAAGTTAGTTTTTGTTGATTGCAAGTTATCAAAAAAAACTATACTAGTACTTATCGATGTAGCAACCTTGAAGTTCTTTCGTGGTCCAAAGATTAACTATGCTACTACCACAAATTAGTTTGATTTGAAGTTGATGCAAAATGAAATTTGAAGACATTGCACACATCCAACAAAGAAGATGCATCATGTGCAGTAGCTCTTCGCAATGCAAAAATTAAAAGTAGTTGTCAATTAGAGCAATTAATAAAAAGGATTTTATTTATATATCAACCATCATCAAAGTGTTTCAACTCTCCCAAAGCAAAACAAACTCCAAAAATAAAAACATGGCGAAGTAAAGTAGATTGGAAATTTACAAATTAGAAAGAAAAGATGAAGCTGAATGTGAATGATTAGATACAAAAAATGATTCAGTCACGCGTAGAATGGCCTATACCGGGACTATGGCCCGGTGTGGTAGGTCGAAAATAATCCTTATTTGCACCCTTGTATCTCATCTTTGAAGCTTGCAAACCTTTTCTTTCAACCAAGATTCGTCCTTCACTACTTACAAATAGGACTCCTAGAATGACCACCATCATCAAGAAAACAAAAGCTTTGCCCATCCCCATGAATATGTTGCAAGAGACGAGAAACTAATTTGGTTATAGTTAAACTTATTTTGGTGGGTATTTATATAATTGAAAAATGTAGGTCCCAAGATTCTCGTATGCTTCACCCTGGCCAATGATTACAATATTCAAGAATATGAGACTTGAGACAACCATATGGGCTGCAATTTTAATAGCTAATATATACTATCATTAGCTTGTTAGAAATATGGGAGAAATCCGAGTCGTTTACATGTCGTAATCTTACTATTATAATCGAAGGAAATGAATAACAAAAATGAAATGGGAATTACAACAAATCAGTTGTAAGTCGAGCAGAGAAAATCCCTCTTTCGTAACAAAAATTATGTCATGGCTAGTGCTTTCGGATTAGATTGTCCCAAAGATAAAACGACTTCCTTCTAGCGTGTAGAAGCACCTCAAATTCACTAGGCATTGGTGAACGAACTTCTTATGCACTAAATGAAGAATGCAAGGGAACTTTGAGAGAGATGAAGATTTGTAATTTTGTTGTGTTCATTCTCAAAGTTTATGCAACTTATATGTTAAAAGAGACTTTAAAAGAGACTTTAAAAGTTATAGCCTTTAAGGCACCTCATAAAGTTAGTTAGAGGTTATGGAAGTTCAGATAGAGTTACTATAAGTCTATAATATATGGTACGATTAAAGTGAAAACAAATCTTATCTCAAAACTAAGGCAAATTGTGGTCAATTAGATGAAAAATTAGATTATGGAAATTTAATTATTATGTGTTCATTATCTACACATTAATAGGGCATTACAAGATAAAATGGTCCTACTGAATATTGTTTTCAATATACAAATATGATTAAAAATATAGTCACATTTTTTTGACATTATGTATACTCCACTTAAGTCATTTTATACTAGTATGTGCATTTGGATCATTACACCACTGCAAAACACTTCATAAACCATAATAGTTCGCAAATTTAAAAACACACTTACATATATGACATTTTTTCGGCATAATATACATTGAACTCAGGTCACATTGACTTGGAGTATTATACAATGAAATAAAGAGTATTATACTATAGGTCATTTTAGATATATAAAAATGAGTACTTCATCCGTCTCATAAAAGATGTCACACTTAAGGGATGACACATGATTTTAGGAAGTTTTGTTTTACATATGTTAAGTGGGGAGAGAAATTATAATATTTATATTAATATGAGAGAGAAAATTTTCTGAAAATGAAAATGTGACATCTTTAATGAGACAACCTAAAAAGGAAAGTTAGACATCTTTTATGGAACGGAGGGAATCTACATATTTTTAATGTAAATTTCTTCTCCTAAACATATATAATTGAGATTCGTTAGAATCCTCATAAAATTTACTTTAATTTGATACTCTCTCCGCCTCATAAAAATGAGTCATTTTGGAATGATACGAGGTTTAATGCATAATTGATAAAATAAAATAGAAGAGGAAAATAAGTTTAATAGTGTAGAGGAATGTGGGACTCATAAATGAAGTAAAGAGAGTGAAATTATTTACTTAAATGGATATATACTTTTTCTATGAGACGGACGGAAAAAGAAATTTAGTCCATTTTTATGGGACGTGCGGAGTATGTGATATGTGAAAAATATTTAAATTGAGAGAGTTATATAAAATTAATTTTTTTTAAAGATTTTTATGAGTTAATTTAAGGTTTATCAACTTCATTGAAACTGGCATTTGTCATTAAAAAATCTATAGCAAGTAGTACTCCTACTTCATAATAAAACCCATTGAATTCATTATACATTGTACCATGATTATTCAAAATACATCGACATCATCGTTCATTATTCCATAACTACAAAAGATTGTAGACAGATAATCACTCTAATCGAAGTGCTTTAAATTGGTCATATATAAGAATTAATTTATTTTTCTACATATATTAGTAGGGAGAAATCATTCCATATATTAGAGCTCCCAGAATTACGGAGCAAAGGTTTTTACAATGAAAATCTTTGCCATTAACCGCAAAGAGAATCTTTGATTTAACACACAAAACCTGACAAAGGTGTAACCTCAGGCTGTAAAGCAAAGATATTTCAAAGGCAAATGCCCTCAAATTTAAAGGGATGGTTACAATCAAAACAGTATCAGTACCAAATAAATTGCTACACAAGTTGCTACTTCACATAGATTTCCTATTTTTAGTGGTTGAATAGCATTTAGTAGTCAGCTCATGGGGAAATTATTAGCATGTTTTCACATTATTTTATTCATTTTTTTTGTACCATGTCCTTTCAATTCTTGAATGGTAGGTACTTACATATATTCTCGGTCTTTCAATTAGCTAATTCAAATCATAACTCGTACCGGCACGAATAAGAGTCACATTTCTTTCTGGTATGGGTTAAAGAAAGGTTAAGAAAGTGGGTGAAAAAAAGTTAGTGAAATAGGAATCTCACTTATATATATATTAATTTAAAAAGATATATGAGTGAAATGAGTTACTGAAATATGGGGCCTCTTTACCATTTATAATAATTACGAACCAGGACTCCTATTTGCGAACGGACTAAAAATGAAAAAATGGAGCTCCTATTTGCGGACAGAGGGAGATTTGCTTGCGTTCTATACAAAGTAATCAGAAATCCAATCGCCTTGGAGACAAGTCTCCAATTCTTTAACATGTCTCAATATTGTGTTCTTATTAACAAAATTCTTTCGGCCATAATTGAATATGTATCATGTTTAATTTCATGAGATTGAATCTCACAACTTAATTCCATATGGATAATTATATAATAATGAGTCATAGATATCCACCTTCAACTAAAATAATCTCATAACTTAATCCTAAATGGATAATATGATAATCATATGATAATGAGTCATAACAACCGAACGACATCCAAGAGGACATAGAATTTTAAGTCCCCGTGACATATGACCTGTATTTCTATTTTATTTTGAAATAAACTAGCTTATACTAGCTTATTTATTGATTTGGATATGATCTAGTTTATAAGTATTCTCTCTGTCCCATAAAAATAAGAACATTTTTCATTTTGGGATGTCCCATAAATATATTTTCTTCTATTTTTGGTAACTTCTTTCTCTCTAACAAGGCGAGTCTCATTCAATGCTAACAATACTATAATTACTTTTTCTTTCCATCTCTCTTACTTTATCAATTGTGTTGTGCATTAATTCTCATGTCGTCCCAAATGTCCATATTTTTATGGGATGAAGTAAGTACACCCTCCGTCCCAAGATAAGGAATTGATAAAGCGAGAATAAAATAATAGAGCTGTTTTTTTGCTAAAAAGAGAAATGACTCACTTATAATGAGACAATCTAAAGAGGAATATAACTCACTTATCTTGGATGGAGGAGCCTATATATACTAGCTTCATTAATTTCCCATAATATACATACCTTGTGTCCTAATAGAAGTCCAACCACCTTGGATGGAAGTCTTCAATTCTTTTACATGTTTCAATATTGTGTTCTTGATTGACAAAACTCACTTTCCACCAAGAGGACATAGATTTAAGTCCCGGTGACATAGGTACAAAGGCAGAAAATAAACAATGAATAGAGATACTCCATAAGGCCATTTCTAATTATTTACGTCAAATTCAAACTCATTTTTGAGTATATGTCCTATCAAAAAGTTATTTTACTATAATCATTTACACTAAACTCATATTTTATACTCCTTCCGTCCCGACTAAGATGACACATTGCTTAGCCGGCACAGGGTTTTAGGAGTTATTGGTTAAAGTGTTTAATTGGAGAGAGAGAAGGTGGGTGTAAGTATTAAAGTAGAGAGATAAAAAAAGATAGATATTTTAATAGGAGTGAGAAAAAGTGGTTGAGTGTATTAATTGGAGAGAGAAAGCTATCAAAAAAGGAAATGTGTCATCTTAGTTGAGACAAACTAAAAAGGAAAACGTGTCATCTTAAGCGGGACGGAGGGAGTACAATTTTTTAGTATGTCTCACAAAATTTTTGTAGTAGCCCTATATATGTAGTTGTTCCATAGAAGTATCCAAAATAAGTTTGGATTTGCAGTATAATTGGAAAAGTTTTCTAGACAAAAAATGAGATTTGGTGTATGATTAGAGATTTATGGAAGAAAATAATGATGCGCAAGATTCCATATGTTTAAATTAGAAAAAATAAAAGAGTTTATGCAATTCGAAGCCAAGCACAGTCATTTAATAGGACCATATATAGCCTCTACGTTTCACACAATGTAGAGGATCACATTCTACAATTTCATGATATGATATTTATGTTGTAAGTACTATCTAGAAAAGAGAATGTGTCACACTGTCACTTACATGTCATTGTTCTCTAATTTAAGTTGGTATAGTAATAAAAAGTAGAAATTGTGAAGTAAAATGTCATAATTTGAAGTGATGAGATTCTAAACAAGTACTAAAAGATGTGAAATATTGTTCTACCATTGAGAATGGCGTTGAGATATTACAATTATATTCTCTTTGTTTGTAGGCGAAGCAAAAAACGGTACAGACAGAGTTGATAGGTTTTATTTCATTACTCCTTTACCTGTCAGCCAGACAAATAAGATCGCAGAATCAAACAATATTCATAAACCCTAGAGATATAAAATAAGGTACTATATAAGCAGATATTTGGTATTCCCCTACCCTACTGCTCAAATATTGGAATAGTAAGTATATCACTATATGAGGATTAGGTACATTGGAACAAAAATATGGCAAACATACTCCATGGCCGGACAGCTGCTTGGTCACTGTCCCATCTCAAAAATTTCTGTCTTATTTTCTGTTAAAAATTAAAACTAATCAAAAAATAAATATTCAACAATGTAGATACTTATTAGAGCAAAATACTCCTATGTTGGTCCTAAACATATGACCGATTTACGATTTTGGTCCGAAACATTCATGTTGTCGAATAGGTCCATTTTTTACGGTTTCCGTCATTTTTGACGGTCAACCATCAATTAGTGAAAAATAAACCCCGATTAGCCGATTTTTATTACTGTAGCTAATGTTGATTTTTAAAAAAAACATTTTTGGAATTATATGTAAATGTTAAAAAAAAAAAATAGACAACAAATTACAAGACAAAGTAGTCCTTCATATTCATTATCTACTTCCACTTGGTCCTGAACATTAACCACACCCAGTGCCGAATTACATCCAAAACAAATGTTGTCTTAGGCACTGCATCATCCCTAACACCATCAAAACTCCAAAACCAGCGAAACTAAGTATTCAATGTTGTCTTCAACTTCTGGAATCAGAGAAGAATGGACTTCCGCGTGAGAACTAGGGTTAGAAGAACCCAGAAACCCCGACGCCGCCGACGAGCCTTGTTCGTTTTGCTTCAAAGAATCGTTCTTTTCATAACTACAAGTAGCTGACGGACCTTCTTCGGCTTCATTTTCAGGCTGATGTGTGGACTTCCTCTTCCTTGCATATGCAACTTTCACGTTGACGAGACCGTCACTGCAACAAAAGTTTGGGTACAGCAACTTCCAACTCATGGAAACCAACACAATAATCGGTCGGAATCGGCTAGTTCTTGGTTGGAATAGGAACTAAGGTTTCTTAGGAGAGTGACGAGATAGAAGAGAGAGAAGAAAGAGAAGAGAGAGTTTGACATTTCGTTTTTTTCTCAAATGAAAAGTTAAAAGATAATAAGTGAATTTAGAAGATTTGTTACTCAAATTTAAATATAAAAAAATTAGTTATTTAGCAAAAGAATTAGCTTAATATTAACCTACTAATAATCTCATATTAAGTCTAATCGGGTCAAATTTGGACTAATTGACGGTTGACCGTAAAAAATGATGGAAACCGTTAAAAAAAGACCTATTCGACATCATTTTCATATGTTTTGGATTCAATTTTCAAAAAGTGAATTTTCTTGACCAAAATTATAAATCGGCCATATGTTTAGGATAAAAAATAGTACTTAACTCTACTTATTATAAGGAGTGTTCGCCTTGTCTGTTAAGCCCAGATATGGATGCAAATCTAAGCAATTGAATTGTTCGGTGTGTTTAATTAAATTCTGGAGAGCCCAAGGAAATAACCACGGCCCGCACTGTAGCATCCTGAAATGGGGATTTTCAAATCTTTGGCAAGTGGTGGTATTAAATTCTGCATTGAAAACCACATCAAGAATTGGCGACGACAATGACACTTTCACCCTCCAAAATTTCGATTACCCCAATCTGACTACAGAGTGTAGGGGTACTACCGTCAATTTGAAGTAAAATCAAGCATTATGTATTTGAATAATATTATATCATGGCCCACATCAGAACTAAATACTGAAAAGCCGAACACTAGATTTAAATTTGTGCTCATGTGGGCCCTACACTAAAAATTGCGGCCAAGAAATTATTCTGACTTTTCCCCATCTGGTAAAGCGAACGACTCCTAAAAGTATAAGACCATAATTGTTTTGTTTCTTACATTTTCAATATCCATCCAATCCAATCATACGTTTTAGTAAAAGATGTTTAAACGATCCAATCTAATCATCCGTCTCATGTTACTCACACTTTTTTGTTTCGACCCCCACCGAACTATTTTGCACTATTTCCATTTTAAGTAATACTGAGTATTTTATTAAGTTGTTAGAGTTAAATACTAGTACTATAAGAAAAGTGAGATGTTTTTAACCATTTGGACTAAAGTTAATATTTTATGTCATATCAAATGATCATATTATAAGTCGAATATTTATATCAAATTCAAATTTCAAAAAGTATTCTCTCTTAAATTAATTTTTATACTCCATTTCTTCGTCCCAAAAACTATAGTCCACTGTCATTTTGTATCGTCTCACCATTAATTTATTTCTAGTTTGTTTATTATCTCAAGATAAGTAGTCCACCAAACAAACAGTTAGTAATCACAAGAATGTTAGTATTTTTTTCACTCCACTGTCCTAGGTAAGACGACCACTCTCATTTTTCTCACATGTTTTGTAAAAAATAGTTAAAGTAGACAGAAAATAAATATGGAAAAGACTCTTCTACATTATTCTCTTTCTTACTTTATTTTCCTTCATTTTAACTAATCATTAAGATTTTTCTAAAACAAGTGATTTTAAATAGAACAGAGGGAATACCATATCTTGTTAAAGGAGTAATATATTGCCTTGCTATAAGAATGCATATCGCAATTCAGGGTGCATTTTTGGTGGATTTTAGTATAGAGTAGTAATTCAAGGAACGAAGCAAGCCACCAGCTACAGCAGCAAAATTGTAATCAACTGTTCACGGGTATAATTTTGAATGCAAACCGAGATTCAAAGATAATAATAGTTCAATAACAATAAATCTGTAATACACGCTCAACAAATAAACTTAAAGACTCTCCTAAAGATAGTGTGCAACTCCTGGAACACAAACCATATTTGGAGTCTGATATCGAAAACCCAAAAATGATCATGATCAACGGTAACGGCGAAGAGAAAGGGTCTGGTTTCTCTTCCATGTGGCCCTTCTTGAAGGGCGTGCTTTGTGGTGCAAGTGGCCCCTGCCTCTGAGACCCCTGAACTTCTTTCCAGCCGATGTAAGTCCTCGAAGCTCTCTGTGCTTGTGGACTGGGTTGCAGATCCAGTTGATACGTGGGTCATTGCGGATTGTAGTGTGAGCTGGATCGATCAATATTACTTCAAAGTACTTGTAAGTAGAGTCCTGCAATAACAAATTTTAATTTCATGTCACCAGCAGAGAATAAATAAGCACATTCACAGAACAGCATAAATAAGCAAGCTTTATTTCAGTATCTTGTAAGAGCATTCTTTCGTATATAAAACTGTAAAAAGATCAGCACTCAATTATAGCTACTCAAAAAGTGAAGCAAGAGGTATGATAACTAAGTTAGTCAGAAGGTAAGCTCATCATGCAAGTTGTACAGAAGTGTATTTGTTTATTTAAGCACACAAGACAATCAAATTACATAGCAAGATGCGTGCTCAACATTATTGCATGAAAAGAAAAAAATAGTGCAAGTATCAAATGTGTGAGTAAATCTGAAAAGCACACCTCATTAATCCAGTAAGAACTCAGAACACGTAGGCCGCCCAATTTACGTCCAGCACGCTCCTCGGCAACAGACCTTTTGCTGCGTTGAAACTTCAGTTGAGTAACTCCCTGATTTGTGGGCTTGCCATAGACAATACCCTTGGAAACAGGCCTCTTTCTTCCACCACGCCTAATACGAACTCGGTAGATTACATACCCCTGCATCAGGTTAGCCAAAAGAACATTCAGAAAAAGGGATATAGATTTACAAACACAAATATAGATAACAAACAGCTAAACTCACAACGCATAACATTACATAACTAAATAATAGATGGTTTATAGAATCAAGTTCAAATTACCTTTCTTAAAACATGTAAAACACCAATCGACTGAAACATCTATCAACATACAACTTTGATATTGGACATCCAACACTAAGATTTCAATTCAAGAATCCAACACAAACAACATTAGCCTTGTGATTGGACTTCCACATCCAGGCATCATTTCACACTCTTAACTAATATAGCAGCACAAATTCAAAAGCCCTTATTCCAGTCCTGGGTACAAAGAACAACATAATGGAAGCCTAGTTATATAATTTAGGCTAATTTAATACCAAATGCTTAAACTCCAGCTCGTTACCCTACACATAATTCCATTATCTACACCTCCATAAATTCAAATTACATATAGAAAACGGAAAGCAGAGAAGACATAAATCAAATCACACAATTAACCTAAATTCTTCAAATACAAAGGCACAGGCAGTAATAAGTTGAGATCCGTTAATGTATAGCTACCTGCTTGGCCTTGTAACCAAGGCGGCGGGCCTTGTCGGGTCGCGTGGGGCGGGTGACGCGTACAACAGCAGGAAGCTGTCGGTACTCCCAGCAGCGAACCCTGAGAAGGAATCGCATCACATCGGATTGCTTCTTCTTCCATAGCTCCGACACATAAGTGTAGGCACCTGAAAATCCGAACAAAATCGGTCAGAATCGGCACGGCGGAGAAATGGCGACAGTGCAACACTTACCCATGGCAGCCGCTGCAGTCTGACGAGTTTGATGGCCAAGTGAGATTATATGATGGTTGTGAGGTAGGGTTTTGGTATTAGAGATTTTGAGAAGACAATTTGGGCTGCCGCTTTTTATTTAATCGGGCCTCACTACTCTTACAGACAGATCGGCCAGATCATGTTTAAACCCAATATCCCAAAATCTACTACTTTAAGTTCTTTTCCAGCCAAAATTGTTACTCCTATTTTTCTTGCGTTTCAAAATTTTTAAATGTAGAGTGCATTGGTCGAACTTTTCCTCACTTACATTTGGACCACGTGCTCACCCCATCATCTGATTTTTTTTCTTGCTATTTCATCTATCCAACCAAGACCTCAGTTTGGTTCCGGTGATAGTGTTGGGTTTGATAGTCTTGAAATATCTGATTTTCCATGATTGTGTGTTGAGATTTATATCTCAGTTGATGTTTGGTTGCACCGATAGCATCCCCCTTAATAAGTTCCATGGTGTTTGTTTTGGAAGGGAGAAACTCCTGATACAAAATACATGGACAAATATGACCTCATAAAATAATGTATTGACACATTTGTCCTTATAAACCCTATTTCTTTTTGTGAACTCATTTAAAACACCCGCCTACATTAGCCAAATTCGTGCGGCTCTTCGACATTCAACTCCATCAACGGCTGCTGCTGTGTCGGGGTCCGATTATCGGCCTTCCGTGGTTTCATGTTGACCTACACAGGTATGTTCCGACGGTTGTTGTTGTGTCGTGGTTTTAGAATCTTTCGTTTTATGTGTTTATGCTAGTCATCTATGAAATCTTTCATATAAATTAGGTTGTGCCTCTCCATACTGCAATCGACAATATCGTGTTGGTATCGTCGCACATTTCAATAGTCCCCGTTACTGTCTGTATTCATTGTTGTGTTCTTCGAGTTGGGCTCGAAATATGTTGAATCCAATTAATCATTATTGATTCACCAATCTGATAATGTTTTGTCTGATTGATTCTTTGGTCCAATATTAGTCTTCCATCAAATAGCCTTCCACTTGTGTTCAATGGCATCCTAACAAATGGGAGGTAGTGATGATGAAGGTCTCCCTATACTTGAGGGTAAGATTACTTCACATCAGCGGCATATGTTTCTGTTTTTGTGTTGACTATGGGTTGTAGGTAGCAATGAGTTGGGCAGGAGCAAGTCCATAAAATCGGACAGGTCGAGGCGCGTTTGGTCGGTGCGGGAGGAGGAGATACTCATGGCAACATTGAAGGAGTTGACAGCGAATGGATGGAAGTCTGATAATGGCTTTCGAGCTGGGTATTTAACTCGTATCAAGGAGGCGATCAAGTGTGAATTCCCAAAGACTGATATCTGCCCTCACCCCTACATCTATTCAAAGATAACTACTTGGAAGCGAAACTATGGCTCCCTCATGATGATGCTTAATCATAATGGTATTGGTTTTAATTCGGATGTACAAGATAGAATGTGACGATGAGCAGTGGGCACAATTCGTTAAGGTTGGTGCTAGTTTATTTTCCATAAAATGCATCTGTCATAAGTTTGAAATGTGTGTTGTTGATTGAATTTATTTGTTTGTCAAGAGGCAGTTTATACATATGTATAATAGTTGTGATGATTACTTTTTGTGCAGAAAGATACAAATGCAAGATACATAAGGAACAAGTCTTGGCCTCGAATAGAAGACTAGAAAGAGGAATTTGGTAAGGATCGTGCTGAGGGTGTGAAAGTTGTAGATCTAGGAGATGCAGTTTGAACAATCTATGAAAATAAAGTCGACTTGCCCGATGTCGTTGGTACATCCCATCCCATGACATTTGAGGAGCTATTCCCCGACGAAGTCTTCCCCCTGGTGTTCTCCCAGAGATGATAGACGAGAGTCAGTCCGCTACCGAGGGAGATGGGGCTGATGCTGGGGCTTGTGTTGTGGCGGGCGCTGGTTCGAACTCAGGAGTTGGGGCTGCTTCTGGATTAGGGGCTGGGGTTGGGGCTGGTTCTAGGTCTGGGGCTGGTACTGGCGCTGGTTCGGGGTCAGGGGTTGCTGCTGGCTTGGGGTCAGGGGCACGTGCTACTGTTGTGGCAGCTGTGAAGGTGCCGAAGAAAGTTGTAAGAAAAAGGAAGATGGAGGATAAGATGGACGGAGTCCTTGCACTGATGAGTCAGATCCACACTGACACAAATGACCGCTTGAAATAAATTTCAACTAGGATTGGTTATGTCACACTCAACCCCCTCTGACGTAACTAGTTATAATAAATAAATTCAAATGGTAAAATAAGTAATCCACGTGTCAAGTAAATAAAACACACATATTATATAATTTCAAAAAAACAACTTTTATCAAGTAGTACATATTTCAAAACATTCTGAAAAGTAGTGGACCCTCTCACCACTCTATATACTATACATTTATCTACACGCAAAAATGATGAGGAGGAGAAGGTTGCCAAAATGCGTCAGCCGCCGAACCTGATAACATGTGGAGTTTCTAAAACTCATATCAATCAAAACATCAGCAATATCTTTGCCTGAAAAATATTAGTGGTTTATATAAGCCCAACTCAGTGTATATAAATTTCACCTTTAATTTCAAATCACAGAAATATCAAGCATATTTTTTAACTATGATTTATATATATAACTAGAAACAATAAATATCATAAACAATTTCACATCCATATGCATATGCCTCTATGATCCTTTTTAATATTCTGTGACTGATCAAGCCTGCTATCTGCCCGGGATTTCCATTGTATACGACCTGCAGGTCCCTTTTAATTATTTGACCTTTCCACGAAGGCCCCTCTTTGATTTGACATTTCCACGAAGGTCCCTCTTTGCATATTTTCTTCGACCCGTAGGTCCATTATCATTGTATATGACCCGTAGGTCTATTGCCATTGTATATCAGATCCAGAGCAAGACAGTCACATATCCTCTTTAATCTCATGATTCAAATAATTCCATATCCATTGCACCAATTACATATCCATATATTCCATCAATTAACTCCAATACTATAGATAAACATATTCATTGCACCAATTACATATCTATATATTCCATCAATTAACTCCAATACTATAGATAAACATATCCATTGCACAAATCACATATCCACATCATATTACACCATCAATATCAAATAACACAACCATTTCAGGCTCACATCATATGATTCAAATATTCACTCCAATTTAACACATAGTTTTCAATCACATAAAATATGTAAAATTAAAAGTGTGATTTATACACACCTGATTCTGATGGATAATCTAGCTGATCTCCTGATTCTGCTTTTAAAATTACAATCCTCAATCCTAGCAGAGTGGATGTATGTGCATGAGTTATGCGCCTTCTAAAAATTATTCCACTCATTTTCTACAACTCTCAATTCTATGAAAAGATAGGATGACTTTTTCTTTCCCTTTTTCTCTCTAAAATTATACTGTCCTCCCTCTTTTTTTTTATTACTATTACCCTCCTTTTCTACTTGAGGAAAATGAAGCATGCGTATACTTTAAGACGGTTTTTTTTGGCCGACAGAATAAACGATATGTATATTGTTTTACAAACCTTCTAAATTATAAACACTCCAATTCCTTGCTCTGGTAGTGGAAGTTTTATAATTAGCCACGTGTATTACATAAGCTTTCTTTTAACTTATAATAATACAAATGGCACTCCCAAATATATATTTGTGCATGCAAACCTAAAGGTTTGCCACGTATATACATTATCCTCTAACGTATAACTTCAATATGTTCTTTATTTAATTATTAGTATAACTCACATCCTTATTACTAATATATAGATACCATAATTAATTTATATCATTTAAGATACACATATACTAGCTATTCCCGTGCACATACGTTCACAATTTCTATACACTTTCATGCATACAAATTAAATTTCAATATTAAACATTTATGAGTCCATATACGACCCATATATTATATCGATAATATATAGATTTAATAAATATTTCTCTATCCTATACTCACTAATAGTTTAAATTCAATTGCTAATAAAATATACAAAAATATTAAATAATGTTATTTCAGGTCATGGATGGATGTTACATGTAATGACCCAAAATTTTGGGCCTAGAGTTCATGAGAATTTGGAGTTATAAATTTTTCCTAAATTAGAGAAGATTTTTTTTGTTTACTTTGTTACTTTTAAAATAAATAAAAAATAGTTAAATAATGGGAAACTTGCTAGGTGGGCTTAAGGGTGTTAATTTGGGAAAGATATAAATCTATCTCTCCCTCAAAACTTAGGTGTCGTGAAACACACCTTTTCACACACAAACACATAGTTATCCCTTATAGAATAGCATATCTCTCTCTGTCCTCTTCGGTCCAGCTCCAATCCACTCTCCGGCTCCGATCAGGACGTATATACTCGTCTATCTCCTATCTCCTTTCTCCCTTATTCATCTTTCACCAGAAAAGTTAAGGCCTAGGGCTTGAAGCACATCTAAGGTGAGTTGTTGCAAAATTTAGAAGGAGCTCGACCTTTCCTGCAAATTTAATTGAGTTTTGAGCTGAATTGTTCTTCAATTGACCTAGATTCTCTTTTAATTAATTGAAATTGGAGGAATTTCATAGCTTCAATGGCGTGAAGAATTTTATTCCTTATAGTGAATAGTTTTGAAAATAACTTAAAAGTTTTAGTTGTATATTTGGGGATTTTTTTTTTTTTTTTGTTTTTGACTCAAGCTTGTGTTCTCTAAGTTTTTCTCTCATCCACACAATAAAATAATTCATGGATGAATATTCTGGAATGATTATTAAATTTCTCTAATTTTTATACTCAGTTGTGGCTTTCATTTTAAATTATTCTACATACTGGAGTAATTTGATTTTCTTTGAGTTATTGCTACTAATTTAATTGTGTTATGACTGTGGTATGCTTTTGAAGCTCAAGAAGTTAATTGCAGTGGAAGAGCTTCTCATTCCATCAAGGGCTAAGGGATTCTCGAGTCTTCGTAATTGGTTAGTGATATGTATATTGCACTAAGCACAATTTCACCCATGTAGAAAATCTTGTCATATTGTATACATTGCTATTGATGGTATCTTTAAATAATGCAAATTATGAAAACCTAAGAAGTTCTTGTTTATTTTGTGATCATGGTAAGTTGTGGATGATAGAGTTTATTGATAAAATTAATTGTGTTGCTATTTTACAATTAGTGGATGAAAGTTTCAGTAAGGTTATGAGGGTTGAATGGAAAATATGTGTTTTCATAATGTTTCATCACACTTCTTTGTTTAGATAATGTATTGATGAAATATTATAAATATTGGGATTTTGTGGCCGGTACAATATCGGTATTGTATCAGGAATTCTTTGGAATAGGCTGTGCCTATTTTATGGAAGACTTGGCGAGCCTTGATTAAAGGACTTTTAGCATAAAAGCCTAAATCATTAGATAAACTTTCTTATATATAAGCATTCAGTTATGCTTTCAGTTTACCTATGGAGATGTGTTTGGGTTTATTAGTATGTTGGCATTTATATAGCTTATATTGTCACTAATTAACTACATGTGGCTTATTCTTTTGTTTACTTTCTTTTGTAGTTTCAGCAAGGGAAAAGTAGACCGAGAGATTATGGCACGATAGCACATCTGATTGGCCTGTACATACTTATTTTGAACTAAAACTCTAGTGGCATATACTTAAACTTTTTGAAGGAGAAATCTTTTTGTTGGGTAGCGTAACAACACTAGTCATCGTGCGTGTATAGAGCTATAGCTGGTGACTAACGTTGTTTCATTTAAAAAAGAAAAAAAAACATGATATTTTATGATACTTTACTTTAGGAGGGAAAAGTTCGAGAGCTGTTTTAATTGTCGCTCCTAAGTATTTTTTTTCTGTAATTTCTCGTTTGTGTGTTTTAAAGTTCTAATAATTATGTTAAAGTAAGTTTGTTTTTTTTTTCTCTTTTGTGAAGTGTTTTAATTATGTTAACCGTATTTTCTGAGTCGGGTTTGAGCGTTACATTACAGGTTATGACTTCAATCTTAGTACTAAGCGGACTGAAGTATTTGATTAACTCAAAGGCATCCTGGGCCTAACCATGAAACAACAATTATATATATCAAAGAAACTAGTCAAGGAGCCGGAGCTTATGGATCTCTTTCGGGGATTCCCAGAGATTGCTCATGGGGCATTTGTCTTTGACCTTCTGGAAATTGATGGGATGCTTTAGGCAAAGAAGGCATGATGGTATCGTTCTCCGGGTATTTTATTTTGGATAACTAGATGAGAGTTTTTTTGTCATTGATACTACTGAAGAGTTGTCGAAGCATTTATACATGGTGATGGTATATGTTTGGCCACAACTCTTTTCTTTTGTAGAATTTTTTGTATCTATTAAAACCACTCGAACCTTATGTATTAGGTGAATGTGTGTTATATGCTCTAAACTCCCAAACTTTTATTGGCAACCCATCATTTATGTACTCTATCAAGTATCAGTGGGTTCATTTTCATTATTTGTTGAGAAGCATATGATCAGACTCTCATTCATAGTTTAGTACTCCCTCCATCCCAGAGAAGATGTCACACTTGAGAAATGGCACGGGATTTAGGAGATGTTATTTTGTGTGTTAAGTGGCGAGAGAAAATTTAATTTTATAATTGATGTGAGAAGGAACTTTTTCCAAAAAAGAAAATGTGACATCTTTTGTGGGACAAACTAAAAAGGAAAGTGTGACATCTTTTGTGGGACGGAGGGAGTACCATGTAATATTTTATGTAGGGTTTTACTTTATGAAATGAGAAAACGTGTATATGATGCAAACCGTTTCAATCATGGAAAACATGGATCAAAGCTATTCCGTTCCTGAAGCTTCAAATTTGCTAATTACAATTACATAGACTACTACATAGCAAAAACTACATCTCATGACATAACCTATTCCTTAAACATCAGCCAACCCACTTGATGCATCCATAGACAAAATATTACATAAAATTCCATCATATACTAGCAAAAACGAAAGTGCATAACAGCCAAAACACTATGTGCCTCGACATGCACAAAACATCATGAACCTACGGGGTTGTTTTACGTGATGCAAGGCACGAACTCCATGATGTGCACAATGACCCTTTTGGTGACGACAGTACACCCTTGTTTGCGGGGTTATATCGATTAGGAGACTTGGCAGACGTCGTTCCATCGAAGCATGGAGCTCCAACATCAAAAAGCTTGCGGCGTACTCGTGTAGAAGGGTCTGGCATCGGTGAGTTAACTTCATCCAAATCGGCGGGAGATGATACGTAGACACGCGAACTAGTGTGTTGGGTTCCACGGTCTCGGTTAGCACGATGACCTCAGTGGTGTCGGAAAGTGTAATCACCTCGTGAGGGAACTCAACTTTGATATCGGATAAGCCAAACAAACTCGCAAGAAGGCAGGATTCGGGCTCATCCCGATGGTAGTAAGCGCCCGCCGAGGGATCCCTCTATAGAATGAAATAGATAACTGATGCACTTTTTATTAGTACTAAATAAACCTACAAGTATACAGAGTATATATAGTATAGCTAAAGGTTAGTACCAGATATCGAACACGAGAAAGACTAACACAAAGTGTTTATCCTCTACTGAGACTCAATCACTATTTGGAAAAACATTTTGGTTTTGAAAACTTTTGAAAAACGGAAAACAATAGAAAGCATAGACCAACTAAGAGCAGATAAATCAAGAGAAAGACAATAGAGATAAGGGAATCCCAGGGATGTGTGTTCACAGTTATGGTTATACAAAATTCCAACTACAATACCCTAGCACAGTTATTACTTTGATAGAACGAGTCACCTAGGTTATGCTCATGCGAAACAAACGTTGATTACAAGATTAGGGTTGTCAATCCTAACACGTGACTCCAAAAAGCTCCTAAGACCCTTAAAAAGTCCTCACTCTCAATTAACAGTGCCGTTTTAAAGGAAGCTAACTGTAGTGTCTACTAAGTGGATCTAACTCGCTGGAACTCTATCACAGTTATGAAGCAAGTTATATTAAATCATACACGATTGTGTCACTCAATCATGCAACATCAAAACTGCTTAGGGAAGAAACAAAGTAAAAACAAAACGGATATTAAATAGAAAACGGAACTTGTATAACCAAAGTCGTTACTAACACATCCCTAGAATCCTATGAGTTTAGTTACACATAATTGAATAAGCTAAAAACATAGATTGAAGGGAAGTCAATTTGAACATAAAACTAAAGCAAATATAACTCGTGGGTTGAATCCTTGTTGTTTTTGATGTTCTTGAAATCCTTCTCCAACTCCTTGCACCAATGAAGTACTCTAGGTCTTGATCTCTATGAATTATTTTGCAAGTAGAAGTTCTCTCTTTTTGATGAAGCTTGAGGCATTATTTATAGGAAAAAGTCATGCCTTGTTGTAGAAGGAAAAAAAATCTCCAAAATATGGTAAAACTGGGTACAAATCTAGGGCTTCTCGGATTCGCCACCTTTTTCCGGCGGGCCGCCGCACCTTGGCCGGTGGTCGCCGCGTTGGATTTCAGAGAGTCTGTTCCCTCGGCGGCGGACCGCCGCACATCTTCTGGCGGTCGCCGGGCGAGACTTCTCTTCCAAGCACATTTTTCCGAGGCGGACCGCTGCATAGATCTGCCCGCCGGGCGCCGGCGGTCGCCGCACACGTCCGCGACGGTCGCCGGTCGCTGTCTGACTCCAGATTTCCAAACTTGGCGTTTTGGCTCCCTTTTTCAGCTCAATTATGCACATTTCTCACAAAACACGTCAAAATACCAAAATAGACAAAATATGCAAATAATGGATGTGTAGAGTGACTTTGACATAAAAAACGGACCAAATAATGGCCTTAAAACAGTGCAAAATCCGAGCGTATCAATAACGACCATGTTTGAGGATACATAGGACAAATCTTGAAGTATTGCGATAGAATGACATATTCACTAGTACAAAGCTAGAAAATGAGCTTCTATGTCCACTCATCGGCAACCACCACCTTGTCTTCCATTTTTCAATAGGCTCCGGCGGTGGCGACCACTTTCTTAAAGGCTAAGTAGCGCCCCTTCAGCTATATCTACCGCTATGTCTTCGGTCGTAAGATTCGTTCCAAAGGAAGCGTTAATTAGTGCTTGAACATTGTGTAGCACTTCGGCTGGCAGATTGGCATCCTGCCAATCCCGGCCGTTCCTCATGCTGATCAATGTCGAAAGCAAAAGAGTATTCATCTCTCGATTCCATTTGCCTCGGTAGAAGAACGTTGTTTGTTGTGGGATTTGGGACTTCATTTTCAGATAAAGGTGTTGAAGCTATGGTCGCACTCTTTCCCTTATATACAACAATCGCTCGTAACTGCTTCCTCCGTCGACATTAAATTGGAATGGTTGAGCAATTACACCGATAGATAAACGTCAAGTCTAACGTTTGAGGGTCGCCGACCTCATTTTTTACTGTGGTCTGGCACCTCATGGACAGATGTAGTTGACAAAGATGGAGGCATGCAATAGATACAATATAAATGTATACATATTATATTATAAAATGGGTATTACTAGTACAAATCTTCCACATCCATTCCATGTAAAAATATACACGTGTTGATTAATTAGATATGATTATTGGCATGGTTTGCAGCCATGCATACTCATTTATTCTAAATACACGTGTACAAAAACGTGTTTGCATTTATGAATACAAAAGTACATTTGTTTAGACATTTGTTGGTGTAGTTGTTTATATTAGGTTATTATGTTATTTTTATTTTTAGTGGAATTATACCCCCAACTTAATGCTCAAATATTAAATAATATCGTACAGTGACATATTCAACACTATTTTGAGTTGAATTAATTACTTTTGAAGACAATTATATTGTTGTTTTTATACTCATATCTTATATTAACTGATGATTTCCATTATTTTATTTGACCAATACATATGGCATAAAATATACTCCTTATAATTATAAAATAATGATTGCAAATTGTAAATAATTAAAAAGAAGCATGCTCATTTGTCCTAATCTAAAAAAAAAAGATTTCCTATTATTCACACAATTTAATACTCCCTCCGTTCAAAGAAGATGAATATTCACTTCATCATCATTTGGAACTCTAAATACAATAAATAAAAACTCTAAATTTTAAAGTACAACAATAATATTTCAACATCCAAATGATAATGATATTTAATTAAATAAAAACATTAATTGTTAAATTCTAAACTACTTCACTATTACAACCCAAGTAATATCATTCATTAATAGCCCAAGTTAGAGCCCAATAGTATAGAATAGCAATATTTTATGAAACCCTAACTAAATGATGCGCCACATTCTCTCTCTCCGTCTTTAACGCCTCTGTCGTAGCTGCGCATCCGGAAGCGTCATGTCGCCTCGTGCCTCCTCTACCGCCCTACCTTGTTGGAAGCGTCCTCTCTTGACCGCCCTGCCGCTCCGGTGAACCTTCCTCCTGCCAACTTGCCTGCCTCGACGTTACCCATCCTGCACAGCCGCCGCACCGTCGCCGCCGACGTCAAACCTCCTGCACAGCAGCGTCGCCGCAGCTTCATCTTCAGCTGCACTCACCGCCTAACCCACAATCGCCGCAGCATCTCCTTACAGCGGCAGAGAATGTGGATTTTCTGCAATTGAAGGACTTCTTTCATAATGTAAATGAGAGAAAATTGGCTTGAGAGAGAAAATTTTGTTAATGGAGATCTGAAGATCCTCGGTATTTATAGAAAAAAATGGCTCCATTTTAGAATTTTGAATTCAAATTTTAAAAAATAATTTGTTCTAGTAATGTTAGCTTTGCACTCATGAAGCTTGTCAAATTGAAAGTTCGTGTGAAAGATCTTCTCCATAAACCGAGATTGACAGCCTTCTTTAGTGTCTTGTAAATTACAAATCTTTTTGCAATATGTACCACCTTCTTCTTCTTGTTTCACATTGATCAATGCACTACTGTCTTGTAAATTACAAATATTTGAGAATTAGTATCATACTTCACAGGATAACAATTTTTTTTCTACTTCATCAACATTATTTGTTTTATTTATAATCCACAATTTATAATTAAAATTTGTTGTCCAATAGATGTGTTTCCCGCCTAAAATACATTATAGTGGAAGTTTGGTGAATGTCCACACAACTGCCACTTTAGATAGTATAGATACGACAAGCATGATGTAAATCATGGAAAAGTGAAAAACCGTCTATCACCAATTAATACCTCTGAAAATTAGCAAATAAAAATTAATATAATGTGTACAAATAAGTTGATTTGATTGATTTTTAGATATTAATTTTTTATATTACATGTACAACAAATTAGCAAATAAATTTTAATATAAAGTGTACAAATAATTTGATTTGATTAATTTTATGGTATTAAATTTGTATATAACATGTACAAAAAATTAGCCATTAAATTTGTATATTACGTGTACAAATAAATTTGCCTTACGGTCCCGATAATGTTGCAAATATAAGCTAATGAAGACTAAGTAATATATCAATTGTTTAGGCCAAAGAGTGATTCTCGTTTGATATTACTCCCTCCGTCCCAGATAATTCGTCTCAGTTCCTTTTTTACACTCATTTTGCAAAAATAATAATAAATAGTTAAAGTGGAGAAAAAGTAAAGTAAAAGAGAGAATAATGTAGAGAATAGTCTTATCTACATTATTGTTTCTCTTATTTTACTTTCTCTCAACTTCACCTATTTATTATTATTTTTACAAAACGAGTGTGAAAAATGAACTGGGACGAATTATCTGGGACGGAGGGAGTATATTTTAGTAAAACATATAGTTCAATGGAAACCTTGGAGCGGAAAATGATTTATATTTGATTGGAAGAGATTTTATTCTATTGTCGCTGAAATCTCCAAACAATTCTAAGATATTTGATACTCATATTTTCTAATTTGTGGGATGCATTACATATAATGCCTTCGTGTTTGGCGAAATAACCTCAACGGCAAACAAATAAAAGGGTCATGTACATCGCAAACTTAGACTCCGAAATAAATGCAATTAAACTCTTCCTAACTGTTACACTGATTCACTCTATTTTCAACTCCCAACTACTGAAGCGAAACAGATGGGTGGCGTAAGGATTTCATCCTTGGAGCTGACATTTATTTTGAAGAAGCAACCCCTCTGTAAATTATTTTCATGCCAACCTAGGTCAGTCAAACATCCTCTCATAAACACAGTACTTTTCATTGTTAAAACCCAGCGAAACTTCCTCATACCCTCCTATATCCTAGCAAAAGTGAGACGACAGTGAACAATGGCGGACAATGGTGGATTGGATTACCTCCAGCTCCCATCATTCTGCATGAAGTTCTCTGAGGAAACAAGCATGGATGAGTTGGTAAGGTTTTTTGTAATCCATTTACTAATTATGCCACCATAAGAGGATCACCATATATGAATTACTTTCTTTCGTTTGCAACTTTTGTAGCATATTCCGCCGTAATTTGTTGCGAGCAATGGAGCGGACCTCCCTTTCGGCTGTCGTCTTATGACAGCTAGGGGCACGGAGTGGGTTGTGCGACTCCTTAAGATCGCTAGTGGGTGTAACTTCCTCGTCGACTGGTCGAAATTTTGTCGCCACAACCACATTGTCCATGACGACTTCCTCACTTTCACATTGGTGGACGTGTGGACGATCCATGTAAAGAGGTACAAGATGGGTAGTGGATGCCCTCCTCCGAATGATTTCGTAGGTGAGTATAGCCCCAATTATAGTGAACTTTGTCTTTAATTGGGTCGCACGTTTTACATGGAGACATCTTATTAAACGAAACTTGATAAATAACCAGATGTCGATGATGAAGAATCAGAGGAAAGCTACACTCCTGATGTAGATAGATCGGGTGACTAAAAGCCGTGTGAGACGGAGGACGACACCTCGAATGATGACGACTTTGTATCCGAGCGAGGTTTTGTGGATATCGACGGCTGCCCTACGTTCGTCTTGGACCTTGCGAAAACTAACATCAATCGCACTATTGAGATACCATTCGCCTTTTTGGCACCGCCACATTCGTATGGCAGCCCTTGATGACCCGGTGTACTTCAATATGGACAGGGAAACATGAGATGGTCAAACTGGATCATAGTTTGACAAAAATTTGGGCAAAACACGTGTGGCGTCGTTTCAAGAATGGAATCAATTTGGTTGAGGGGGTTCGTTGTCATTTCAAGCTCATTGACACTAATGAAGTCCAATTTTAATGTGTGGTTCGATCGTTCTTAGGTTGGTCTATGGATGACAAGTATGTGTAGCACCTACGTTGTTCTTCCTTGTCACGTTTGTTGTGAGCTCGAATATTGTTGTGCAGCGTGTACCAATTTTTCAGTGGCCTTGGTTTCATGGTACCGCTGATAGTGTTGGGTTTGTATTCGGATGGTAGTTTATGATTGTAGTTTATGTTGTGAAACGTAGGCTATTTTGTATGGACTTCTTTATTGGTGCATGCTATAAAGCCTTGTTTATCTATGAAGCTAGATCAACCATGCTCACTTGTTGTTGACATTATTTATAAATGAACAAGTAATTCGAACACGAAAATGAAAATGAGCTCAAGTGAATTGTTGAAAAAATTAAGTTGTACCACAATAAGCAACCATTATATTTGAACATACAACACAACACAAATGTATGAATATCCATGGCATAAATTGCAAGAATTAAGTTGAAGACATCAACGCATCCTCGTTTACATGTTATGTCTCTCGACCCACATTGCTGTCGCCAGATCATCCATTTTCTTATTCCACTTAGCTGAAGGTTCCACACTGTTGATATGATCAACAAGCGCTTGCTCTTGCTCCATTTTATCCGCATCGTTGTCGTGGTTATCCAACTCCTCCTCGACCGGATCAACCGCCATCTTATCGCGGATGAAATTGTGAAGTAAGAAACATGCTATAATCAGGTCTGTTTGCACCTCAATTGGATAGAAACTTGTGGAATGGAGTATACCCCATCTCATCTTCAACACCGCAAATGATCATTTGATTACATTTCTAGCCTTGGTGTGTCTAATGATAACAAACTCCTTTAAATGACGTCATAAAGCCTTCGTTGTTCGCGTATGCATTATCACAAAGATAGTAACATCATGTAATGGATTGAACAAGTGAACAATGACACCTCCAAACTGTTAAATACATCGACCTGATCTCAAGTTCGGTTACTTAATTAACTGACTTGGTTAGAACCTGTCGGTTATTGGTTATAACCGAACTAACCGAATTGAAATTAAATCTGTTTATGGTTTTAACTTTTCATCTACTTTTTTTTATTATTATTATTATTATTATTATTATTATTATTATTATATTTATATTTACAAGTAATACATAAATTGTTTAGGCACTTTAAAAGACTCAAACTTTAAATGATCTAAAATTTAAAAACTTTTCTCCAATAATAAGTGAAGAGTTATCCTATTTTTAAAATAGTAGTAATGCTTAAGCGATAAAACTTTATTGTCTTTGAGATATCTTATTTTTAAAATAATGTTAAGACTTTAGACACTTTATGGACTTAGAAATATTATAACTGATAGTAACACAAATTAAAATAAACTTTTTTGAAATTGCAATATAAGACTTTGACAAAATTTAGAAGTAAATTACAATTTCTTCAATTGTGACAAAGTTTGAAAGTAAATTACAAATTTTCTAGTATTAATTAAAAATATAATTCAAATTAAAATTGAATTTACTTTCGGTTATCGGTTGGTTATCGGTTATATAACCGATTTTGAGCAAAATGTCAAACCAGAACCGACCCGAACACCGTAAATTTTGGTTCTCGGTTAACCGAATAACCAAAAACCGTTTACCCACCCCTAATGCATATATCTCGACACAGTGTGGGAGGATCGCATGAAATCGTATCCAACTATACGTGTTCTTCAACATTGACAAATTTATGGTCAATTAACCCTGCATGATCACAGAGTAGACGGCATAGTCGGCCCAACGTGTTTCTATCCATCCGTAAATTATCAACACAAGCCCGATATGTGAGACGGACTAGCCTATCTAACTGCTTAACATGAGCAGGAATTGAATCGAGAATTTGGGTTGGATCCTCTATGCACCAACGTTTGCGTTTGCGGGTATTTGTTCCAATTAGAGTCAGTATGAAAGATATCAGCAACAAATTAATTTGACGATTCCTTAATATATCCTCAAGCAAAATCAAAACGGTTGTCATCTCATCACGTTTGCGGCCAACCTGATGAAGGAACACATACAAACAGTTGGTTGCGAATCCTATTGTGACATACTAAGACAATCAAACAGACATACAAACATCAATTCCATAAAATTTAGAACAACAACTACTCCGTGCAAATGCAGCACGATGAATGTGCTATTTCCAATTGAAACCAATGCAACACCCACTGAATTTAGAAGTACTAAACGAAGTCAAATCCTTCATTCACAATGTGGTAAACACCAAAGTGGATTCAAGATTGACGTCCATACAATCGAGGCAATTGTATAATATATGACACTGACCACATATAATACTCTGCAAGCTCACTACATACAGACGGTGCTATTACCATCAAAAAATAAAACAAAAGCCTCTGAAATGGGAAGAACTATATTAACTCAAACCCTACCGACAAATCGATAATCGCAAATCTAGAACGAAGTCATAACAATCGAGACAAGTATGTAATTCCCAAGCACACATGTGCAACCAATTGAAACACATTCCAAATTGGCGATGCAGACGATTTCAATTTTCAAGCATCGGTGTGATTGTTGCGTAGTTGGGAATTTGTGTGCCTTGTGAAATTCCTCTTCACTAGCCATGGGTAATCGCTTCAAAATCGAGCCCAGGTTACGATATCACCAAGATTGGTCGATGAAGCTGCAAATCAATAAAAGATTGTAAAGCAACACAAAATTAATCAGATGTTCTTACAAAATCGATTGGTTACCTAAAAATGACGGCCAACCTTTCTCTCAGCAGAGGCTAAAAAATGATAGAGTGAAGGGGTATAATGGTCACTTGGCCGAATTTCCTCAAACGGGCTTCGCGAGATTGAGGATTATCCAGGGGGGAGACCTAGTTAGGATTATATGCTGGAATGCAGTTAGCTATTATAAATGCAACCGAGTTTTGATTTGTTTACCGAGTCGACGAGATAGTATATCAGTACAACTGATGAAGCTCGTTTCATGCATGTGTTTTATAGTAAAACTGCACTTAAATCAGTGAACTAACGATCCTTTTTTAGCCAGGTGTGTGTAAATTTCGCCCTAAACCCAAGATCGCACAATTCAAGAAGGCGAGAGCAAAAGCCGAAGAAATGAGGGAAAAAGGGGTGACATTGAGCTGATCAAGTCGAATATCAATCGGAGCCAGCCAGACTCTGTGCTGGAAAGAAGATTACAAAACTCCACTCTAGAGTGTGAAAGGAAGAAACGTCATTTCGGGGAGGTGATACCCTAGGATCAGAGCCCTACGCCTCCCTATATAAAGGAGCCTTACACACCAAGAGAAGGGAGGTCCCCCATTTACATTTCCTACTTAGTAGTTTATGGGGGTTCTCTTTAGAGTAGGTAGGATATTAGTCCTCTTCTAGGGCTGAAATCAGAGTCTTCCTTTCATTTCCTCGCCTTCAGTTGCTGCACACACTTGGTTCCGTCTAGATAGCCGGTAGTTTGATGTTTTAATCTTCGTTTTCTTGCAATTTCCGTTTCCGTTCCGTAATTCCACTCCGAGGAGAGGTGATGAAATAATTTACCGCTTTCCCAGCTTAGTTCCTGTTTTCATTTTGCTGTAATTGACTCTTTTCTGTTTTCTACTTGTTTAATCTAAGTTTCCGTTCTCGTTTCTTAGCTCCGTCTTGTTTTATGTTCTAATGTTTAGATCTGTCTTCGCTTTTGTGTTTTACGTTGAGTCTTAGCTTAGATTTGATGTTTTCTGTTTAAGTCGCCTTTCTCTGTTTAGATCTAAGTGTTTTCTTTTTTCGTTTCTGCATGAAAGTGTCTTAGTTTGCATTTTCGTTTTTTATGTGTTTTCTTTTGTTTCGTTTTCTTCAACTTTTCAGATATGTTATTGCTCTGTTTCTTTATGCTGATTTGTTGAAGAAGATTCTGTTAAAGTTGTTTTACCTTTTCGTACTTTTTGCAAGGGACTGACAATCTCGTTTATTATGTTTGTCTTTTTTATAGTAATGTTTATCGAGTTGATCAGTTAGGTTAGTTTAGTTGTTCAGTTTAGCCTTTCTTTCCAACCCAGTAGATAACTTAACCCAACCCCAAAGTAAAGCATGGCAGCAGCCAAGCCCCAAGCCGTGTCACACAAACAATGTCCAATGCCTCAACTCAACTCTGTGGGATCGATCCTTACTTCCCTATACTAGTTAGTTAGTATTAGTGGGTTAAGGTTTTTGTTCGATCGCCCTCCTGTCAGCTCTTCCCTTCTTCTCACTCGAGTCGGAGCCACTCAGCTTGATCTGAGCTTTTACCGGATCCACTATAACCCGCATTTTGCATGTAAACAGACAGAAATAGATTGGCCTGATCAGGTCGATTGCCCAACTTGAGCAGTTCACGACGACACACACCAACTTTAAAGAGAAAGAAGAGAGCGTGCGAAAAAGGGAGGCCGAACAACAACCAAATAGCTGACATACGTCCGATGGGCGGCCTTATCAAGGCCTATCAGTACAACCAAATGAGGCCTAACAATAACACATTTCTTATTTGATGTTTATACAATATTATTCAAGTAAATAGATAGTGATATAAAAAGGATAATAAAATAAAAAAGAATAGTGAAAAATGAGTATCTTTTCAAGTTTATATAATTTCATCCAAAGTACTCCAATATGCATGTTATATAAATTTAAAATTAATCAAGTTATTATCATTTAAAATTTTGGAAAAAGTTTCGTATACGAATACAATCACTGTAAAAATCATTTTTACCAACCAAACTCTTCCGAGCACTATCCTCATGCTGAGCACATTTCTTAGTACATTGTGTACTACTACTAGGCATTTTCGAGCACGATCAATGTGCTCGGAATATATTTCGGGACTTGCAAGTAGATTCTGAGCATTTTCAAGCACCAAAGTGCTCATGAAATACTGAACACCTTAAAAGTGGTTGAATATCGGTAGGGGTGAGCATTCGTTTTTGTTTCGGTTTTTTGCCCAAACCGAATAAAAAATTGAAATTCTATGTAGATGAAAATCGAACCAAACCAAATTACACGAAAAATCAAAATCTGGTCTATAAAAACCGATTTGAACCAAATATAACAGAAAGTTCATAAATATATCGAAAGATCCAAAAACCGAAATCCAAACTACAAAAACCAAACCTGAAATACCAGAATTGCACAATATATCCAAAAGAACGAAAAAAATTGAAAATCTAAAAATCAATTTTCTCGTATCAACCAATTTACATATCCAAATAATTTTAATAATTTATCAAATCTAAATATTATTATATTTATTAATATGAATTAAAAAAATAAACTAGTTTATTTTTAGGTAATAAATTAATGCTCATATTAAAAAGAAATTCGATTTTTTGGTTTTTCGATTTTCTTTTTCGATCCAAATCGAAAAATCGAAATTAGCCAAAAGTTTAAATCGAATCGTACTAGAGAACTGAAAAAAAAGAACAAACCCAATTTTAAATTTCTGTTTATTTCAAATCAGATATTCGATTTTCGGTTATTTTACTTACCCCTAAATATCGACAATTTATTGTAGAATAAATTTATATAAGAAATATTTGTCATGGATATAACCTAGCACCATTTATATGTTCTCGAAAATACCAAAAGGAAAAATTATGATAAATTAGAAATAATAATGTCCTTCGCAAATGTCTTAAATTCTGAGTCGTCCTTGTCGAGAACTTGTACAATGTGCTAAGAAAAATCCCAGCACCTCTTAAGTGCTCGCGGAATACCGAGTTAATGTCTGAAATTCTAAGTTGTGTTGTCCGAGCATATTGTACAAGTGCTCGGTATATTCCGAGCACATCGTATAGGTGCTCGGGAGTATTCAGATTTTATGTACACTCACATTTTTCTTTCTTCTCCTTTTCTCCTCCCAAGATATTTTTTTATCTTCCCTCTTATTTCTTCAAATTTTCAGCAATTTCTTTGGATTAGAAGTGTTCCCATTTGCTAGGACTCACCCTATCTCGCCATCTTCTAAATTATCTAGAGGTATCATCGTTATTGTTAGTCTTTCTCTTTAAATTATTTGGTTATATTAATTGAAAATGTGATATTTATGTTCATTTTAATTTAAGGGGCATTATTTTATGTGACATGGTAGTAAAATGAATACTATAATTCGGGAAGAGAGTGGATGTATGAAAGAAAATTTCCTACTGGAGAGTACAATCTTGATTTCAATGATGGTTTACATACGTTTATAAGTTTCGTTCTGCAACATCCCTCTAGAATGGATGATTCAAAAATTAGATGTCCATGTGCATATTGTGATAACAAAAAATTTCTTTCTACGGAAACAGTAAGGAGCATCTTATAAGAAAAATGATTTACTTGAAATTATTATGATTAGAGATTTCATTACAATACAAAAGCTTCATCCCGTTCAATACATGGTTGCATCAATGGATTTTGATCTATCATCGAATCTGCACCAACATATGGTGCATGATGCGTGTGAATAAACAACCGGTCACGACTCTTATAATTTTCATATGCAACATACTGTAGAATATGCTCCGCGTCACAATGATAATTAAAAAAAAGTGACGCATAGGATATTTTCCAGCTGGACCAATTTCCAGAATTTTGGAATGAAGTCCTACCTGCGTGATTGGTATTGGGCTTGGGCTGGCTCTATTAGATATGAGAGAACACGTCAGACACCGTGGAAATAACGGTGATTTATTTAGACAAAAAGAAAAAAAATGAGAATTTTGGTGGACCAGAATTGGCTCCGATGACTACCGCCACCATCTCTGTCGTGGGCCCCACTAGCTGGGTTCAGACTCAGAGGAGACTGAGAGCCTATCCAATTCCGCCGCGAGCTGCTCTGGTGGAGGCCAGAGGAGCAGCCATTGAAGAGGTCACCCTTGCCCGGTTGAGAGACTCCTCCGGCGCCGCCCCTTCTAGACACCGAGCCGATGATATGCAAGCCGAAGCCGCGGCAATGGCTCGCGCCGCCAACGCCTCTGTCTACAGCGCCGACCTCCTCTCCACCAAATACGGCTCGCGCCCAATCAGGGTCGCGCAGAGGGCGCTCGAGATATTCGCCGCCCTCGGTTCCTTCGCCCTCAGTTTGTGGCTAGACCAACTCAAAGGCCAGCTCGATCAGAACCAGAGGCAGCGAGCCGTCAATCTCAGAAACACTTTAACAAAATTGGGCCCTACATTTGTCAAAATCGGCCAAGGTCTATCCACCAGGCCTGACCTGTGCCCGCCTCTTTACATCGAGGAGCTCTCTCAATTGCAGGATGCTTTGCCCACATTTCCAGATGCAGAAGCGTTTTCTTGCATTGAGAGAGAGCTTGGATGCTCGCTTGATTCCATCTATTCATCAATCTCTGCATCCCCAATTGCTGCAGCCAGTTTGGGGCAGGTTTACAAAGCCCGGTTGAGCTACTCAAGCCAGGTTGTTGCTGTGAAGGTGCAAAGACCTGGCATTGAAGAGGCTATTGGCCTCGATTTTTACCTAATCAGAGGCCTCGGCTTCCTCATTAACAAATATGTCGATTTTGTTACAAGTGATGTTGTTGCTCTCATCGATGAATTTGCTCGGAGAGTTTATCAGGAACTTAATTATGTACAGGTTAGTTAGTTGGTGTTAGCAAGATCGTGTTTTGATTGTTTTCTTGTACCAATTTTTTGAATCTTTTTGCAGGAGGGGCAAAACGCTCGGAGATTTAAAAAATTGTATGCAGACAAAGCAGATGTCCTTGTTCCGGATATTTACTGGGACTACACTAGTGGAAAGGTGCTGACTATGGAGTGGGTTGAAGGAGTGAAGTTAAGTGAGCATGAAGCCATCGAGAGACAAGGGCTCAAAGTTTTGGACCTAGTGAACACTGGTATACAGTGCAGTCTTAGGCAGCTGCTTGAGTACGGCTACTTTCATGCTGATCCTCATCCAGGGAATCTCTTGGCAACGCCGGATGGGAAGCTTGCTTTTCTCGACTTTGGGATGATGAGTGAGACTCCTGAACAAGCAAGGTCTGCCATAATTGGTCATGTTGTCCACATGGTCAATCGAGACTACGAAGCCATGGCTCGTGATTACTATGCTCTGGACTTTCTCCCTCCAGATGTGGATGTGGCTCCTATTGTACCAGCTTTAAGGAACTTCTTTGACGATGCACTCAATTCAACTGTGAGCGAGCTCAACTTTAAAACTATTGTGGATGGCTTGGGCGCTGTTCTCTACCAATACCCGTTTAATGGTGACTATCCTTTTCCTTGAGGTCATGCCAAATTTATCTCGAGATACTAACACATTTGCTGTCTTTGTTTCCCATAGTTTGTTTCTAAGAATTAGATTATATATTAAATGTCATGAAGGAGGATGATACGAAAGAGAAGAAATGTGAACATATATAGGGTGGTCTGATTTGGAAACCATATGCTTTATGATTCTTAGTTTCCACGTGGTTGTTAATGCTTAAAATCAGATAGTATCATGGATCTTTTAATTCTGAGGATAAGAAAAAATCTCATTCTTTATCACTGAAACAAGTGCAAAAGCTTCTAAGAAACTCATAGAGATGATCATGCTCTTTCACATTGTGTGTACATTGAGAGGGAATAAAACAAGAAACTTTGGCTGGATGATAGAGCTAACTAGTGAATCATAACAAGGTTGAAAAAAAGTGAAGCTCGCTTAGCTCTTAGACAAAGCTAACTAGTAAATCAGAATAAGGTTGAAAAGAAAGTGAAGAACGCTTTAGCTCTTAGACAAGCATAGCATTTGTTATCGGCTATTAGCTGGGTAGGCCCTCCATAGCCTGACACGAGTTCTTCTCCTGGTATCTTTATCACTCTTCATTCAGTCATACATCATTATTTGATTTCTTCCTATTGCATTTGAGTCTTGTTTCTATCAATATGATTCAAATAGCTAGCTTTAAAACTAATTAAAACCCTAAAAGAAGTGTGAAGGATTGTGCTAGCATGGTAGACAAAGGCATTGAAGCTTTGGAAGATATAGTCTGTTCATCAATATGGATTTGCCCCTAGAATAGCTCCAAAGACCCTATAATTTTTCTGGAGTTTATCAATATGGATTGACCCCTAGAATAGCTCTGAAGACCCTATAATTTTCTGGAGTTCATCAATATGGATTTACCCCTAGAATAGCTCCGAAGCGCATCATGTGCGACTCTTTTCTTTCAAGGAGAATACCATGGTTTTGTTTAACACATACTTCTGACTCTCACAATAGGAGTGTCTTGGCTGGAAATATACGTTCACATGAATGCTACAGTACCAGCTCTTCCTTCTAAATCAAAAACAAGAACAAAACATACACAGCATTTATTTTTATGATCCTCTATAATTACAATAACATTTTGGATGTAAAATAGCATACAGTTCCCATATCCAAAAACTTCTAGCACCCATGTATTGTTAGCATGGGAGACCCATGGTGCCCATATGTCGGGGGAGGGGGGTCCAAGAGCTTTAGCCGATTATAGTGACTTATTCTTTTCCTAAATAGTACTCCCTCCGTCCGACTGAAGATGACCTACTTTCCTTTTTAGTTTGTCCCAACCAAGATGACTCATTACTAAAAATGGAAACACCTGTATCTTCCCTCTCTCTTACTTTATTCTTTCCACTCAACACACAAAATTAAATTGCATAAAATCCCATTCCGCCCAAGGAAGGGGTCATCTTCCTTGGGACGAAGGGAGTACTACTATATACTTAGTTCAGTATGTAGTACTGCAGTAGTAGTATCACATCAGGAGTCTATCAACTTGATCATAGTATTATTCTGGGTAGCTACTATAGCGAGGAGTTTTTATCTATCATAATATTCATGGTATCACTTCTGTCAGATAAATGTTCATAGGCTACAGTTTTTTCCATGTTGCGTCTCACCGGCTTTTATTTTTTTGCAGTGCCTGCATATTATGCTTTGATTTTAAGGTCTCTCACTGTTCTAGAAGGTTTAGCGCTGTACGCTGACCCTAATTTTAAGGTGCTGGCTGCTTCATATCCATATTTTGCTAAAAGGCTTCTTACTGATCCTAATCCATATCTCAGAGATGCTCTTATTGAGCTGCTTTTCAAGGATGGGAGATTCAGGCATGTAGTATCCTAAGTACTACTATCATTTTCTTATTCTTTTACATGATGAGTTATACTCCTCAGCATGTTGTTCATTTAGAAGCTTGGGTAAATTCTTTGCCACAGGTGGAATAGACTTGAAAACTTGCTTGTTCAGGGAAGAAAAGACAGAGATTTCAATGCCAAAGATGCTTTACAACCCGTCCTTAAATTACTATTGGGACCAGATGGTGAAGTACTCAGGAATTTAGTAATAAAAGAAGCAATCCAAGTAACTGAAGCTGTTACTGTGGGCTCAGTGATTGAATCATACAAATTAGTTCCTGATTTCATAAGAACTCTTATTTTTAATATCAATGGAACTACTAGTCCATTTGTAATGAGCAGTGCTGAACAGGAAAGTATGATGGAGCTTAGGGCTCAAGTATTCAGAATATGGGAACTCTTACGATCGTCAGATAACTTTGATCCTAGTATTTTACAGCCTATACTGCAGGTAAGTGGTACATATATTTGTGTAATACATGCTTGAGTTCAAAACGCTCTGTTAAAATTTATATTTTTGAACACTGGTAATACATACAATGTTTCCGAAATCTCCAAAAAGTAGGGAACTCCATCTGGCATTTATTCTATATGTTATTTATTAACTTAATTTATTGTATATGTCCATTAAGGGTTTTGATCTTCAGTTCCTTTGGGGTTTTCAGGTTCATTTTGCCTGTCTGAGTCATGTTTTTGCACGTGTGTGACTTGAGAGGATGTAGAAAAATATGTAGTCCCGTCTTTATGGTGCTCCGTTATTATAACAGACTACTATACACATTTCCATCAATTTGTGCCCCTTTTCCACACATGTCTTCTCTATAATAGAATATCCTACTTCTGGAAGGTGATCATTTAACGGACCTTTAACATGCCTATCTTTAGTCTAATTTGTAATATGCTAAATGAAGTTTCTTTGGTAACTTCCTCTCAAATTTGGTTTTGGAAGAACAATGTCTGGCAAGCAAATCTTTAGATGTATTTACTCTTTCTATTTTCATATATAATTTACTTTTGCATGCTCCACGATTCTGTTGGAGAAGTGTTAAATTTGAATGTTTGTTTCTTTCTCTAGTTCTTAAACTGTAGTTCAATAACCGAATGAAAACGTAATATGATGATTTGGTACAACATGGTTCAGTTTATGTGGTATCCATGAGTTGCAATTCTCCGTTGGAGGATATTAGTAATTATATGGGGTCTTGTGCTACTAAAATGAAACTGCTGGAATGTACAAAGGCTAAAACCCGCATATGCAGGTACTGCAAGAACCCGAAGCAAGGCAACTTGGTGGGCGTGTAGTTGGTGGAATTACTCAGCGTCTGGCTGCTCGCTTGCTGCAGCAAGTTCTGGGGGATCCACCAGGCGCTGCTTCTACAACATTGTAACTGCTCTTTCCGTCTGTTATTTTTTAAGAGCGGTTCTTAATCTTATACACAGATTTGTCAGAGTGATCACATCTGAAATTCATTATCTTAATTGAGAAGTGAAGAAAGAAACCTTATGGCTCTTTTTTTTTTTATGGATGGCTCCAACCTCCCATCCACATGAATATGCAATTAATCTTTGACTTCTATATCATTGTTCTTCTGTAAACTTGAAGTGATGACATGATACCATGCCCATCAATATGTGAATTTTGAAGCTCAGTAGGTTTATCTTGTATAGCTCTGTACTATGTAGTAAGATATCAATGGAGAAGAATGTAAAACGATTCGCATTACAATGTTGAAATTTATTTATTCATTTAGTAATTGTTTGTGGGGGATGTCATGGTTTATCTGTGTCTGTTATCACCATATGTTTTCACTTGTAGTCTAGCTTCCCTTGCTCCATTAGTTTTGATTTCTTACAGAAAGCCAGAAATTTTCACTTGAGAACTAACTGGACAACTCAACATTTTCATTAAGGAAAAAATTATAATGATTTTGCTTCAAATGTTCTATAATATATGCATGAGATGAACATGAAGTTGGTAACAATACTATATAGTTTCATACTGTATTGTATTTTCTTCATTGTAAATTTGATGTAAGAGAAGGAATTGTGGATTCTCTCAATGCTATCTATCACTTGACACTTCTCATGGCATCATAAATCTTGACTAGCTCCTCCTTCACCATGAAAAGAACAGATGCAGCAAATACACTTTGTACGATCTTCGTGCTCATCCCTTTGTAGAAGCTCCTCACTCCTTCGTAACGTATCATTTTTATGATGGCATCAATTGTACCTGTTCCGTCACAAAACATATCCAGATAAAAATCTTGTTATGTTTCAAGCAGAAGCAGACACTACTAAAGATATTGTGGACTGGTAATTTTGCAAACCTGAGTATCTTAATGAAAGATTTCCACCAATCTCCTGCTTTGCTTGAAGTCTTGACTGCATATTCACCACATTATTAGCCACAACGAAAAATACGGTACACTACCACAACACTAATTTTACATCATCCACTGTATCATAAAAAAAAAAAAAAAAAAAAAAAAAAATGCAGAGATTACTAAAAATCAGGTCTCTGTATTGTTGTTTGACAACACTATTATACACATTTATTGTAAGTACATCATGTTCATGTCGTATTAAAACTCATGGACTCTTTCGTATTCTTCACTTCCACAACAACAAAAACCAGATCATTCCAGAATACAATTAGTTAAGAAAAATCAAGACTTCAAGTATGAAGTATGAATAGATGATCTTACCTTGACAACTAACAGTGGATATGTACAAACAGTTGCCCCTAGCTTTGCGATGGCCCCCACTAAAAAGATCTAGTTAAGATGAAGTAACAAACCAAACAGTTTAGCAGTAAGACACGAGTTAAACAGTGATTACAAATTTCCTTACCAAGTGGAAAATGCAAAAGAGGCCATGCAAGGTTTGTCAGCAGATTTACCTCTATGGCTTTTATATTTGTTGATCCTTGTTTCTTAGCAGATCGTTTACTCCTCAGGTGTTTTAACAAACTCTCATAAATCATGAACTGAATTGATGGATTGCAGACCTGGGAAGCCAAAATCAAACAGTATTTTCAGGAATTCAAATACTAACATTTTCAAAGGCTGACTTCATTAGAAAATAACACAGCAAACTAACCATTATTAGCGTTGGAACAATGCCTTTCCAAAATCCAGCAACTCCTGATTCATTATAAACTTCACATGCCTACTAAAGATAATCAAATAGATGTCCGATTAATAGTGATATCAAACTAGTTAAAATCACAAAAACATTTTACTGTAGGAGGAAATGCAAGCTAAGCATGCAGTTCACATGTAAAATCTAGCTAAGAGTGCATTAGAAATTGTATACAGCACCATTCGATTAAAAAAATCATTCAAACTTTGAGCAATTAAAGAAAGTTACCACTTTCAAGCCTAAATTTAGATAGTAAAAGGACAGAATGATACAAAAAGGCAAGTAGTATTCACCGCTTGAATTGTTCCATAAGGGCGAGGCTTTATCGAATCAAGTTGAGCCAATTGCGTGGTCAAAGAAGATTGTGATAGAGCATTTTGTGAAGCTTCCTTCAACAGAGCTTCCTTTTTGGCCTCCACAATTTTCCTTTCTGCTTGAGTATAGGTCTGGAAATGAAAAATAACTTGAGCCAACAAACATATATCCTCAGAAAGTGTTTATCACGTGGTCATGGCAGCAAATACATAAGCTCTTATAGGCATAAACTCAGCAAAGAAAGCAGAAAAGTGAAGTTTTTGTGCTGAGCATAAAAGGGAAGAGGGGGTACCTGCATACGAGTTACAAGAACCCATATAGGGTTGGTGAAGAGTACGTTGAGAGAGCTGCAAGAGTGAAGAGTTATAAACACACACAAAGTGAGGAAGAGAAGAAACTTAGTATACTACTATATAATAGTCCTAGCCTACCCAGCAAGTGCAGCCACAAGAAGCCAAGAGAGCATTCCTGGAGTGCCATCTCCTCGGCCTTTTCTTTTATTTGCAAGGGCAAGGGCGACAGCCTTGTTTTTGAAAGCCTGGTAAAAGGAGTAATAGATTCCCTGGAAACTTCAAGTAGGGACAAGGAATTAGCAAGCCAACAAGATGTAATAGCAATTCAATTGACACCTCACTCACCTGAGAAGCTGCAGTGCCGAGCAGAGATGGTTTGAGGCCACTGTAGAGTCCTCCGATGCCCTCACTTCTAATGAGGTGAAAAATCTGAATGAGAGCAGGTGATGATGCACTTGGAGGAATCGACTCTTTAGCAATCCTCTCTGTCTGCTGCCGTGTATTCACCTGTGTATTCTAAACTACTCAGCTCTCACCTTGCTTCTTGTTAACCCACAAAGACAGAGAGAGAGAGACAAAAGCTTACCGTCTGCAGAGGGTAAGTAATGATCTGGGCAACAATCCCTCCTCCAGCTCCGGCAATCCCATTCACTATGGCGTTCGACATTCTACTGAATATCTCCAAGACTCGATTTTTACTCCTCTTATCCTCAACATTTTCATTTTCTTTTTCATTTATAGCCACCAGCGCCTACAAACAAAAAAAAATCAACTGAAAAGACACACGTGCCCACGAGGGTTTTAAATATTTACTCAATTCGATTTGAGAGTGCAAAGAGGAGAGACGGAGGTGATGGAGAAATACGTTGTGGGCTCGGTGCCGACTGTGATGTACATACCTGAATACATCTCCCCAGCTGAAGAGGAACTTCTCCTCAAAAACGTATGTGTCTACTACTACTACTACACTAACCCTAAACCTCTGCTTATTATACTAAATTCGTTTGCAGATTGACCAAGCCCCGCTTTCCAAATGGAAGACTTTGAAGAATCGGAGACTCCAAAATTGGGGTGCCTAAACATACCTAAATTTACCACTTTTCTTATTAATCTCATACTGATTCGGATATTCTATTTTCAGGAGGAGTTGTCCACGAAAAAGGCCTTCTTGCCCAACAACGTGAGTTTAGTTTCTTCCCTCACTAGCTCGCATTTTCTATCACTCTTTGCTTCTAAGAAATGACAGTAGTCATCCACTGCTCTTGTGTTGTGAAGTTTGGGTACAGTAACAGAAACTGAATGAACAACTTCATTGTGTTTTGCAGTGCCATCTTGGCTTAAAACAGTTACAAATAGAATATACGAGGAATCAAAGTTGTTTCCCTCGGCAATCAACCATGTCCTTATCAATGAATATTTGCCTGACCAAGGAATTATGGTGGGTGCTAAATTCAAGTGTACATGTATTTATTCCGTATCATTCTTTATGTGATTTTGTAATACTGTCATATGGAAAGTAGCACTAACTGCCAAGAAGTTGTATGGTCTTTCCTAGATTGCTCCCTTTTTTTTTACAATTTCTTTTTTATTAACAGCCACATCAAGATGGACCTGCATATATGCCTGTGGTGGCAATCCTGTCACTTGGGTCTCCTGTTGTCATGGACTTTGTTCCTCATCCTAAGTTAGAAAGCACTGACCAAACATCAGAAAACGATACTCAAGACATGATACATGATGAACCTTCACCTACAGAGGCCAAAATAACCAGCAAATACCTTCCTTTTTCTGTGGTACTAATGCCTCGTAGCTTGCTGCTATTTAAAGATATGGCGTACTCAGGTTGCTATTTATTTTTTCGTCCGTTTGTTATTGCGTATGTTAATCCCTTGTTCGCGTTTAAACATATAAATCTTATGTTTTCTTCCAGGTTATTTGCATGGCATAAAAGATTCGGAGGATCACTACTATGATGAGGCAAGATGAGACATACGGACATTGAAATACAGAGACAGGCATTTGGTTTGTATAGGGAATATTTATGGTTCTCCTTTTGGTGCAGGCTGTAAACACTACCAATGGTCCTAGTCCTGATGCTGGAACACTGACAGGCTTGGAAACTGATGGAGAAGATGGAGGTGACAAGGTGATTCACCGGACTACTAGAAGAATTTCTCTTACGTGTCGGCTAGTGACAAAAGTTCACAAACATCTAATAAAGATTTAGAACGATGAGTAGATGAAACATTTTAAGGACTTTTCCTTGCAGCAAGATTAAAAGATCTCTCCTTCCTTGATCATAACGTAGTAGTGTATCTGCTTTATACCAGAATAAGTTTCTCAATAAGTAAGTGCAAGTATGAATTACAATGTGAAACTTATGTGTGACGAACGTCATTACCTTATTCCCAGTTTGGCATATGCATGCATTTTTGTTTATATATTTGAGGCAATGCTGAGCATGTGCATGTACATGTTAATTAATAGTACATGAGAAAGTAATGATAAGATATGGCAATATAGTGGTTAAATGTGTGTATTCATTCTGAGAATGAAAATGGATATACATATATATGCACATTTATTTAGACTAGCTAGCATCTTCTTTTTTCTTCTTCTTCTTCTTCTTCTTTAAGTGTATAGAGCGAGCCTGGGCAGATCCTTGACAATGCCGCAGAGTTCCTGTTTGGCAGGGAGGTTGTACTCATCCCTCAAGGAGAGTGCCGGTGAGACAACGCTAAAGTAGAACTGTTGTCCCAAATATGCCCTCTCCTTCATATCAGACCTCAAGTTCCACATACCAGCATTGTCAAGAGTGGTCATGATTGCCGCCCACGAGTTAGGGTACACCTGAATGGTATGCCTGCTCACTGCATCCAAAAGATTGTAGTTCTGCCTCTTCTTGGGGGTCCACGTCCCAGGTTCAATTGCAACCGCAAAGAAGGAGTATCCATCCAAGTGCCATGTTTGGATAGTCTTCTCGTGGTTCTCGAAGATGATCTCCACGAAGTTCCTGAAGGTTGCATTCTTCACGCTGGGTGCCACCACAACTTTCTCCCCTTGTTCTGCCTCATCCTTCACAAGATCGTATTTGAACACTTGGTCCGCCTTCCCGTAGTACTCCGCCAGTTTCAATGGGGTTTCACCATCCACATGCGAGACACCATTGACAGCGAAACGGAGCTTGCCATCCACCACTTGTCGAGAGTTTGATAGCTTGATGGTGCGGGTGATGTTGATCTTCCCATAGTGGTAGGAGCCTTGTGGGTTGGGGCGGGCAGCACTGGCGGTCAGGTTCCACCTGAAGGAGCGGAATTGGTTGATGGACCATGCAATGCCGACGGAATTCTCAGGAGGGGGTAGTGGAATCTGGGGTGATGCAGGTCCGTTGCCATTGGCGTAGCGGATAGTGGCCACTGATGTGAGGACTTGCTTGAAGAAGCGGCTGGAAGCAACAAAGTAGTAGTCCTTGGGGGTTTGATCAGCGGTGACCAAGAGAGACATGCATTGGCCGACGTGGATATCCATGGAGTCGTACTCATTCTGCACGGTGTGGGATCCCTCCATCTCCACCAATTTCATGGCATGACCCTGGATTCTGAAGTTGACACTCAGCCTCATGCCCACATTGCACACCCTCAACCTGTAAGTCTTTCCGGCCTCCATGGTGATGAGTGGCTCAGCAGCAGCATCGCCAACCTTGTTAGAATTGCCATTGATCTGAATGCCATCGGGTTTGCCAATGGACCGGCCGGAATCAAGAATGCTCTTGAGGGTCTTGTGGCCCTTGTTGTACCAATCTCCGAGGAGGATAGCATGATCTTCCGCAGGATTGTCAAAGGGGACAGGGATGAGAGGACGGCTGTGGACCTTAAGCATGCCGATGCCCCCAGAGGCGCGGTGGAGGGCGGTAGTGGGGAAGTAAATATAACTGCCTATCTGGTCCTTGACTTGGAACTGATAGGTGTAGTTGTGGCCAGGGAGAATGGGGCACATGGTGGCGGGAGTACCGTCCTGCCATGAGTTCTTCCTGAGCTGGATGCCGGCCCAAGTGAGGAGGAGAGGCTCATCGATTTCGTTGAAGACATTGACAACGATGTTGTTGTTGGAGGTGCAGTTGATCTCAGGGCCGGGGAATTGGCCGTTGATGAGAATGCCCTGCTGAGGGACCCCCAACGGAGAGATGGTGCCGTAGGTGACATGCCATTCGAAGAAGAGATATGGATCCTCTGCATTGACAATTGACAAGAGGCATAGGAGAGGCACACCCAAAATAAGTGGAAGGACTGTCCTCCTAAAAGAACCCATTTTTTTTTATTGTTTATTTATTTTATTTAAAGAAGAAGAAGAAGAAAAAAGAAGAAGGCTAGCTAGTGCCTTCTTCTGGCAAGAGAAGAATGGTGTTATGGAATTCAAAGTGAGATTGAATATATAGGAAGGTTTGTTATCTAAATGAATGGCATCTCTTCCTTCATCCCTTCATTTTCCTTCTCTTCCGCTCCATTCTTTCTTCTTTTTTGTTTCTCTTAACTGAGCCAAAGGTGTCTCTTTTATTTTCATATTATCCCATGCTTCATACCCTAATAAAAAATTAAATCGTGCAACTCTAATTTCATCAATCGTTTTAATGCATACCACCATATCTTTAATAAAATGGATCATGTTTCAAAATTTTAACTACTACTACCTCCGTATTTGAAAAATAGAAACATTTGAAACGACACGGATTTTAATGCACAATCGGTAAAGTAAGAGAAAAAAATGGGTAAAGTAAGAGAAAAAGTAATTGGAATAGTATTAGTGGATTATGGCATCCACTTCCTAAAATGGAAAGTTTAGAAAGTTTTTATTTTTAAGGAACAAACCCAGATGAAGTTTTTTTAAGACAAGGTGGTAGTATGCTTTTAATATGGCTATATTAAAATTGTATTTTCGTAAAGAATTATGATTTGACTAATGTAGAGTAAATACTAGGTGGTACTACTGTTATTGCCTTACACTAACCAACCAAAGTTTGATTGTTTTGTACAAAACTCTTGAACAAATATGGTTGGCAGAAGAAGACCATGTAGTAGACGGCTCATGTAGTAGACCCATCTTTGTGGCTGGCTAATGTCTGAGGATTTAGTGAATAAAATATGTTAAAGCAATTCTGAATCAAGTTATCATTTTCTCATTATGCAAACTACTTAGCCAGGAATTTTCTTATATAATGACATTTCTGTTTCTTGTATTTCTATCGATATGCATATATATGTAATCGTCTCATGTGTGTGATTTGTAATGAAGAAAACAGATAAGAATAATTTGATTCATGTAGATACATGAATCAACTGTACTGAGACATTCATCTCTGACATAACAATTAAGGATTAGAACATTTGGCTAAAATGTGAATTGGTAAAAACATAGAATTAACTTTTTGAAGGATAAGATCAATATCAATCAATTCATCAAAAACAATTGATTAACTCGAATTATTTTACCAATCTATCCTATCACTCAAAGTATTCTGTTTATTGTCAAACAAAAGAAACACTCCTATAAGCAAAAAATACTCCACTCAAATAATCAGTCGACAGTCTTGCAGTTAGTCGTTAGTCATTACACAGACACATATAAGCAAGAACTGCTCACTCAAACAAACAAGTTTCAACATTCATGACATGGTATCCCTTGCGAAGAACACACATCAATTTCCTAGCAGAAAACACACTTCCAATCTATTCAAAAAGACATCTAATTAAACAAAGGAGGCCAATCTTTTGGCAGAAAATGTGCTTATTTGTTCATGTATGTATCATTCATTCTATCTAGAATCAAGCTGAAGAAGACGAGGGCAGACTTATTCAGATGAAATCGAGACATGACTAAAGCCGAGCACTACACAAGCAGCAACACAGACGTGCACACCCAATCAATCAACCATAATAAATAATGTCACAGATGACAGATCACAATTGGTTTTGAGATACAGACTGGTTGGCCACACTCTCACCCATGTTCACCTTTGAGGAGGGTCCACGGTCCTTACATTTGCACCAGTCATGCCCTCAATTTTATCTTTTGTGATCTCCACAAAGTGACCCACCATTTCATGGAACTGCTTCAGACCAGAGAGTGGGAGAATTATGGATGAACGATCTGAACCAGTAACCTGCATTCCATGTTTTCATTAAGTCTAAGGGAAGTTGCATGATACGAACTTTATCAATAACTGATTCCCTTAACTTACCTCTGATATTCTTAAGAAATGACCTCTGTTGTTGTTACCCAGATCAAAGAAAAATTTCTTTTGATCAGCTCTTATCACTTTGGAGACTCCCATATTACCTATGTCATCAGTTGCGGGTGGCAGATCAGAAGAGCGATCAACATTCACTTCAGCTGCCGGGGCAGATCGAGAACCATGACTTGATATAAAACCAGCCCCCACATCATCTGAAAGCCTGACAAGGCGTTCCGGAGCTTCAGAGTTCTGCTGATATTTACACAACCAAAAGTACATACATGAAGGTTTGCTTATTGAGGCAATCAATAATATCTACAACTACGTAATGAAATAATGACTCTACATACCTGATTTGGAAGGACGACTAGCTGTGAAGTTTCATTTATTTCGCCCAAAATATTTCTGAAGGCCGCCCACCCCTCATCATGAGCATTTCCAGCAGGAACAATAATAGTACTGCGGTTTCGGCTGACAGAAGCTTCGGATATCTGCAAGCAAATTCTAATTAGTAAAAAAATGCAGACTTTCAAGACGTGACTTATTTACTCAAGACAACTTCAGATGCAACAGCATCTTTTCCATTAACACGCACAACAGCATCTTTTCCTTCTAATTATATAGAAGTATCTTCCAAAAGAATGCACATGGTTTATATTTCTGAATTCAATAACATGTTTCTGGTTAATGGCCTTAACTTTTTTATTCCCATTCATTAGAAGTATCAATACTAGTACCTTGTGAAATTAAAAATGTGCTACTGCAGTTACAAGCATTCAGAATTAAAACCTAGAAACTCCATAGAGCTAGATATGGGAACTGTAAAGTTGAACTGTAAACTCCATCAGCAAACAGTGACGCTTTTAGTTAATTTAATAAAGCAACAAACTTTACACAAATACACAGACCTCCTTTTTTCAAAAAGAGTACAATGATATTGATCATTGCTATTTAAAACTACAAACCCATGCTTCTGAATTGTATTTTGAACAAGAAAGTTTTCAAGATATATGCATTCTTGTATTACTCAAACATGTTTGATTGATACGCATGCTTGTATATTGGGAATATGATATTTTTGAATATAACCACTAGAATGTTTAAGTGGACATAAACTAAACCAAAACTAAAACTAAATGTTTAACATCGAACACTTGAAAAATTAAATTCTTTATCAATGAAACTGTGAACGTTGGATTCAATAAACACGAATAACAGAAGCAAATAATTGCTGATAAATGATTGAGAGAGAGGAACTAACTTTGAGGAAGCGGCCCCTTCTGTTCTCCCCAACATCAAAATAGAAAACCTGAAATCCGATACAAGGGAAGGAAAAGTTAGAAAAGCAGGAAAGAAATTGAAGAAAGGGAAGGGCGTGTGGGGCATGCCTTGGTATCGAGCTGGAGTTCTTTGCTAAAGACATCCTGGTCATCGGAATTGACATAGTAATTGAAGAGGTCGAGGAACCAGGCGATGCCGTTGGAAGGTACTATGATGGTGGACCTTGTGGCGGAAGTCTTCTCGGAGATCTTGAGGTAACGGCCGCGGGGATTCTCCTTGAGGTCGAAGTAGAATAGCTTGTGCTCCACCTGCAGCGTTTTGCAGAGCAGCTCCACATCATTCCCCCCTCCTCCTCCGCCGCCGCCGGAAGAATTCCCCTCCATCTACGAATTGTGGCAGAAATTGGGGAGGTTAATAGGGTTTTGAATTTAGGTCAGTGCGGTGTTATCTAATCTAGTCATTTTGGGGAAGCTGCGTTTCACCACATGGCCAGCCCCTAATTCTCAATTTCCGATTCTGCCCTTGTTAATTTCTCTATTTCCAAATTAATTTCTCGCAACACTGTAATTGTAACCTTCCGGCGCCGGTGCCTTCTCTCTCTTTCTCACTCTCTCTCCAATGCCTGCTGATTTGGAGAAGGGATCCGTCCCTATTCTCAAGTCCCACTTGGACCCCCAATCCTTTCTTCCCTCCCACCCACCTAATTTTGCTTCTCTGAGTCTCTCTATCTTTCAAAAATGAAATCAATTCTTCCTTTTAAGGGGTGTTGTTATTTATGCATGTATATGCCTTTTTTACTCTATTAGCTTTTTCATATACTCTATGAGCTGAGCTCCTTGCATAAAAATGGTAACTTTATCCTCCCACATAGTTGACTGGATTTTGTTGTGGCAGTAAAAAATGTTGTCAGCAATTTAGCATCTCACTTTAAGGAAAAGTTAAGATTCTTCCTAACTCCTATCGTTCCAATTGGTCATTTGTCATGCTGATGTTAGCTAGGTTAGTAGAGGTACTTCTCTCTCTCTTTTATGTGTGCGTGTGCCTCTATAATATTTTTATGTTCCTCCTGCTTGTAGCAAAGTCCCCACAAACTGATTTATGTGTCTGCTTATTTACCATTACTGTCGATCTTGTGTAGTGGAATTCTGTGTCTCCAATGGATTCGTCCAACATCTATTTGATTTTGATGGACTATGGTTAGTTCTTATAGTACTATTTGCTTTAGGAATCACATACTATTACTTTTATCTGGACTAAATATTTCTTTTCTTATTGCTTCCAGGCATCTCTGAAGCCAATCATTTTGTCATTTAATAGTATCTTTGTGGATTTCTGCACTGATGCTGTGCCCATTTCAACTGGACCACATCTGTTTCTCAGTTTCCTGCATCTTTAATGGAGTAAGTATAATTCCTCCATTGATTGCCATTTTTATGTTCTCTCTGAACTTCTTTAGCTTCTTTAATGTGTAGCTATCGTCTAGTACTTTAATCCAGCTAACATTTGTAGTTGAAAGTATTTGTTGTTTAGTCTCTAATATGTCCTCATTCTGCTATATTGGCTGCTTTCTTTTGGCCCGGAGATGGGGAAATTAGGTCTGTTTGCCGGTGGAAAATGTTTGGGAGGAAAAGTTTGATATTATATTCTGGAGTTCAGATATATGCTAATTAAAGAATGTGTTTGAGAAACATGGATGTGGTTGGTTATGTTATGCAAAAAAAGAACGAGAAATAATTTTGCAAGGAGAAAAAAAAATGCACAAAGCATCGATTTATTAACTCTAGTGATTGTATATTATGTTCTTCATGTTTAAGGAGTAAGTATATTGTATCCAATCAACCTGCTTCAGGATAGCATGTCGGTGGTGAAGAAAATGTGATCCTTGGACTTTCTGTTGCCAAAGCTTCCCATAATGAGAATCCCAGTTTCATATTGGGGGTGTGGATAGAGAAGTATCACCCTGTTTGTGTGATGATATGCTTAACAATTGATGGGAAGATCTCACTTTTCCATTTTACTAAGTAATTTATACCATATTTTATGTTTGCTTTTTACTTGATTAATTTGATAGTTTTTCTGTTGCGTTCTCTTTAGAAGCTACACGTCAATAATTTTCCCCACTGTAGTTCTCCAGGCGCTTTATCATCAGCTGGATGATGTGCATCCAATGAGGAAGATGATGCTTCACAGGAAACGGTGAAGCACATGCCCCTGATTTCTTCTGCAAAGCATGGGATCCCAGACACTGAAAAGTTGATGAATAAAGATTTCTTCTCAGGAGAAGTCGTGGATGGTGATACGATCCCACATCGGTTTCACACGAAAGTGTGGAATAGCATATAATAGGGAGTCAACCCTTTACTTTTGACCATGGTTTTGGATTAAGTTAGGGCTTCCTATCTTATATGCTTATCAATTTGGTGCGGTGAACGTGGATCTGGATGTCCTACGGAAAGGGGCTACCCGTAGGTGTGACCAAAGGGGTGCCACCGAAAAATGTGGGCCCGTGGCTTTGGGTTTGCCACCCGGCGTGTGCCGTCCGTGGACGTCCGGTTTAAAAGAGGGATGGATTGATACGATCCCACATCGGTTTCACACGAAAGTGTGGAATAGCATATAATAGGGAGTCAACCCTTTACCTTTGACCATGGTTTTGGGTTAAGTTAGGGCTTCCTATCTTATATGCTTATCAGATGGTGTTTCTTGTCAATCAGTAAACAACTATACATCATTTGGATCTAATGTGGAACCATTATTACACAAATTGCAGCCATCAATCACTACTCCAAGCACATGGCATTTATTGGGATCAAATGCAAGTATTGATGCTTTAGAAATTCCTGATGAGGTTGATAATTCGGATAAAGGCGCATTACAATCTGGCACTAGCATACTGAAAACTTCGACAGCCTTGAAAGAAAAATCTTCTGTTGCAGTTACTCCACTTCCTTTGGACAGACACTACTGAGTACACATTGGACTAGAAACCTACTACCAGCATATCCTAGTTCACAAGTGCCTTCAGGGTGTATTGTTGCTTCGGGAGATGGGTTCCAGTCCGAATCCGAAAAGGAAACAAGCGAACTTGTCTTCATTGTTGCTGATGCAGAGTAGTTTTTGATAAGGAAAAGTGGTCCAGTCTGAATCCAGGGACCTAATCACATTCATCTCCACCATTGCTGATGCAGTCTGAATCAATGAAAGGAACTGAATGCATCGCCGTCTCCAACCTCGCTGACGAACTTTGTGCGGCATTCTTTAGTTTCTCATTTCTGGCATCATACCTTTCTCACGATAAACCCTTATGCTTGTGTTTTCATGGCTAGACAGCGATGTCAAATGTGTTGCCTACATGATATACTTGAAAAAAAAAATCATTTTATGTACCTTGCTTGTCTTCGATTAGTAGGCTTTTATGATGAGCTTTTTCAGGTTACGGTATCTTTAGGTTGAAGAAATGGCCAAACAACTTGATAATCTGCTTGAAGGCAATGAAGGAAAGGGTTGGCTTCAGGATGCATCCATAATTCTCATACAGAAATGAAGGGATATGAGCTCTTTCCGGAAAATGTGGAATGTGGATGGTTTGTTCTCCTTCTCGTGACTCTTTCAGTCTTTCCTGTAATAAAATGTGTAGCTGAAGGTGATATGTCTTCTTGCTCCTCTAAACAGCCTGCCAACAATTTGATATATGCATCCCTTCTGCTACTGTTTAGTTTTTTCAAAGTTTACTAACTCCCTCTTTCTTGGCTATTATGCAGGGATAGGGGTTATTGAATTTAGAAACTTGGGGAAACTCAAGTTTTGCTTGATAAAACAGTAGAAGGTTTGATCTTGCTTTTGATAAAGTTTGCAGTGCAAAGTTAATGTTGCATATGCGGCACAAAATGGAGTAAAGGTTAATTTTGGTCCTAAACATACGACCAAAATACAAATTTGGTCCAAAACTGTAACACCCGGACTTTTTCCATTTTTTTTTCAAGTGTTCTTGAAAGAACATCGAATATTAAAGTCAATTCTCGCCTTTGTATTTTCGAGTCGATAGAAGGAAAATATATACAAAATTGGGCCAAGCAATTATTCTTTTCCAAGCCCAAATTATTCACGCTGATGAAGCCCACTTTTATAAGTTAAATTGGCTATTCTTTCCACCGATCTGAACCCCTCTCAAATATGCTACCCACTTCTCATTATGGTTGCGAAAAATCTGGCCATGATACCTCAACAAACAAATTAGAAATATGTTTATGTATGTATATGTATCACCACCACTCCACGATCATACAAAATTCTCACCCACTTTCATTCGAAATCCAAAGAGAAATCAGAGAGACAGAGAGCTCCAATAGTGAAACTCAATCTCCCAAATCTGTTCTCAAATGGTTTTCACTGGGCGACGGACGGGAATGGAGAGATGGAAGGCGAAAGCAGCGGGGTGCTGACTCTGTGTTGGCAACAGCGACCATGGCGATGAAAACGGCCTCGACGCGACAGCGGGGCTGCTCCATGGTAGTCCGATGAAGCGATTCACGGAGATGCAGCGGCGCTGAGTTAAGGTGATTAGGCTAGTCGTGGAGAGAGCGAATAGCAGCAACTACCACTGGACATCGGCGGAGGCGGCGTGACGAGAACGATGCCATGAAGAAATGGAAGCGGCGACCTGATGAGGGAGTTAGCAATCGAGAGAGGGAGAGAAGTTGAAGGCTGAATCTGGTGGAGAGAATCGTGGATCTGATGTGAGAATGGACAGCGACAGACATCGAGTAGTAGGGGCTGTTCGGTGGCGATGGCAGGGTCGAGAGCGCAGCGTCGCTGTGACAGTGGCGGGGTGGCGTGCTTAATGGGACGGCGATGGCGAAAGCCGAGCTAGAGCAACGGAGATAGATGAGAGACCGAGAGGCCGAGGGAATTGTCGGCGCTGGTAGAGCTGAGCGATGGAGATGGCTGGAGTCACGAGCTGCACCGCGGGTGGCGAACTGCAGCGTGAGTTGACGGAGAATGAACGAGAGGGTCGTGTAGTACTGCGCTGGAGACAGCGGTAGAGCTGATCGGATTTTAGGCCAGTGGAGAAGGAGGCGCGGTCAAACTGGTAGCGGCGAGTGACAGTGAGAAAGTCCGATTCTTGTGAGAAGAGAGGAAGGAGAGTTCTGCTGATTTTCCAATCGTGTGTATTACTATTTCAGGGAGAACCGGGGAGGCGGTGTAGGGAGCTCGTCACTGTGAACGTGATGGTTGTGACCGAAATTGAAACGGGAGAGATGGAGAGAGACAGCGGGACTTGGCCTTGCTATTTGTCGTGGCAGTGAGGAGCTGAGACATCGAGCTCACTGTCTCTGACGGCAGATTGGAGAGAGAGAGAAAGAGAGAACACAACTTCTGAATTTGAGAGTTTACAATTTGGGATTTTCAAATGGGAAGGAATTTAAGAAGAGAGATGGGGTTTGAAGTGTGTTTTTGCAGAAGAAAGAATCGAGAGTGTTAGCTCCTTTAATTTCATGTTAGGGTCCCCATTTTTTTTAAGTAATTGGAGTTGTGTTGTTCGACTGAACTACATTATTTGGGCTGGCAGAGACAGAGAATGGATAGTTTGGAATTTAATGAGATGAAGTGGCTTGGGAGTCGCGGCCATTTGAGGAAACAAAAGTACTTATTCTGTGATAAGAGTTCAGAATTTCTAAGTAAGATCTTAGGGTAAGATTTTTACATGCATTGTCATAATTAAATTATTTTCTGGAGAGTCTAATTTTTAGCATATTATATTCTTTTAAAAGGGGCTGATTTTTGCATGCTATTTGAGAACAGAATGGAAAGACAAGTCGAGGATTTTAAGCAAATGAGGTGGGCTTTCTTTTTAAATAAGGATTGTGTCTTAAGTATGTTTATTTTTAAATGGTGCAAAATATGTTTGTCATGCCATATTTTTGTGTTGATGTGGGACCTATCTGAAGTGGCTTTTGCCATGTATGGTTAATCGAATTCGGGTCTGACTAGGGAGTGGGTCCCTACTCAGGCTAGTGTACACCCAGTAGATCGTGCGCTATTCTTTTTGAGTTGGCCGGTCTAGTGACTTGGAATGTGGCCACATTCCTTGTCATGTAGTTCAGATATGGTATGGTGATGTTGATGATGTTGAGGTTGATGGTGGTGATGATGTTGGTGAAATGTTTTAGTGACTCGGGTCCTTTCAAAGTTAAAACCCCGAGGTCACTCGTTAATGGCATGATAAGAAATTTTTTTTATAAAAATGTTTTCGGCATGAGTCCACTGAGTGCATCAAGTACTCAGCCCTGCATGTGTTTTCCATATGTGCATGTTGAGATGTGACGAGCGCGGTGGGTGTTGAGCATAAAAGTGAAGAAGATAACAAATAAAGATTTCGAATATATTATGTCTTCATACATAGTATAATTCTTCTCTCGAATGCTTCCGCTGAACGTGTTTCTTTTGAGTTCATTTATTGATGAGATATTGTATTCCTTTGAGTTGTTAGTTGTTGAGATAATACTCTGATTTTATTCGAGATATTCCATTTATTTTGAGCTATGGTCGAGTTTTGTTATTTCCCCCTTTCTTCCCCGCTTCTTTAATCCTCCCCTAGTCGCGATCACCCGTGTTTTCTATCCTTAGAAAATGCGGGCGTGACAAAAACATTCATTTTTTTTTTCTAAAACAGGTCCATAACAAATGAAAATGTCGACGAAGTAGTTCTTTTTTTACGGTTCCATCAAAAAACTAACGGGCAAAGTTAATTGCACAGTGACATGACCGTTAGTTTTTTGATTGAACTGTCAAAAAAGGACCACTCCGACAAGATTTCAATTGTTATGGACTTGTTTTCAAAAAGTGAATGTTTTGGACCAAGTTTGTTTTTTTTCATATGTTTATGACCAAAATTGACTTTTACTCTTTAAAATATAGAATACTTCTAAGGGTTCATTTGATACATGTAATTGGAATTGAATTATAATTCAAATTCCAAATCTTTTATTTGATAAATGGGGTAATTGATATGAAATCAAATTTGATGAAATTATATAGTATGTGGATATGTGTAGTGTGTGCGTGCAGTTGCCTAATTTTATAGTAATGAATTACAATTACCTACTTTTGATATGGAATTGTAATTCAATCATGTGATACCAAATAAAGCCTTTATAATAAACTTAAAATTTTAAATTCTTCTACTGTATACTCTTTCCGCCCCACCACAAGTGATTAACTTATCATTTTGAATTATTCCACCACAAAGTGATCAATTTCCCTTTTTAGCTAAAAACAAAACTGTAACCATCTCTTATATTATTCTCTTTTCTTTTCCTTTATTTTGTTTATTTCTCTTACTTTTTTTTATCATACTTTACTCTCTCCACTTTAACTCAATATATATCCTTTTTTTTAATCACGTGTCCAAAAGAACTGTCCCATCATAAGCGATTAACTTTCCATTTGGGTTGACCCACCATAAGTTATTGATTTCTTCTTTTGACAAAAGCAACACGTTTATCTCTCTTACTTTATTTCCACTCTTATTTTATTCTCTCTTTATCTCTCCTGCTTTTTTCCTTTCTCATACTTTATCTCTTAACTTAACTCAATAAATAATACCCCCTCCGTCTCATAATAGATGTCACACTTTCCTTTTTAGTTTGTCCCACAAAAGATGTCGCATTTCTATTTATGGAAAAAGTTCTCTCTCACATTAATATAAAAATTATATTTTTCTCTCTCTATTTAATACACAAAACAAAATCTCCTAAAATCTCGTGTCGTCCCACAAGTGTGACATCTTTTATGGGACGAATGGAGTATTTTTTAAAATTCAGTGCCCTAAATAAATTTATCATTTAGGTGGGACGGATGGAGTATTATATTTAAGAGTAAAGTTCAATTTTGGTCCAGAACGTTCACTTTTTGAAAAACAGGTCATAACAAATGAAATTTAAAGTGTATATATACTAAAGTATAAATTGGATGGTTTTATTTTTGTGTATTTATTTAGTTTATTTCAAATGTCTCATTCTAATTGACACATATTCTAAAATAAAAATGTCATCATCTTTATTTTGTACATCTCTCAACTTACTAGATAAAATTGTATAAAATTTTACGATAAATAGAAAATGCTCCACTTAGAGACATAATGCCAATGCCATAATGAGATTAAAATAGTCATTTTAGATTGTTTTATATTTTTATTTTAAATAAATGTTTTGTACATATACCATACTACCCTTGTGCATATAAAAACATTTATTTATATTTAAGAATTACTTGCTTAGGAAAGTTGTGTGCATTTATATGGATGGCTTGATTAAAGCAAATATATACTCTAATCATCTCACCACAATCTCCGATCTCTCTACCTAATCGGCTGCATCATTATATTGGCTTTAATTTTATACTCCACTATCTTGTTTAGGAAATAGATTTCAAAATTTTAAATACTCCAATGATCCATAAATTAATTTTAAAATTTTAAATACTACCAAACAGAACCTTAACTAGAGTTCAAGATCCATAAATTAATTGTTTATTGTTACACAAGGAAAGGCGTGTAGAAGATCACTCACAATAATCCTCTAGGAATGGATTGATTCAATTAGAGAATAGATTGATACCATTATAATTAGATAGATGTCCACGATCAATTGAGTTTTTTAGGGTAATTGAGAAATGAGATGCAATATCAGCCACTCATTTTTATTAAATGAGTGGTCCAGATTTTGCCACACAAAAAATATTTTTAGATTAGTTTATTATAAAATGGCATAATGGTAATTTCATGATTTTAATTAGATTCTTAAGCTTGTGCTATTCAGCTACTCATCCTCACAAAACTCATCCTAACTCAGACGAGTCCAACCAGCTCCTTCCTCGCCGGAGACGTCGTCGGAGGTGGAATCCCTAGCTTGTCGTCGGACGCCTCGAGCAGATAGCCTAGATCCGGCCACGATTCGCCGGACTACCAATTCGACAATTCCTTCCTCAACCCCTCCGGATTCGCCGCAATCCGACGCCGACTCGACGATTCCTTTCTCAGCCGCTCCAGATCTGTGACCGGAAGTGGGAGATGCAGTGATTTCCTCCTCGAAGCTCTTCATGAACAAGTCGAGGTCGTGGATGGAAGTGCAGAGATCATAATCCTCGTTGATTCCGTCCAGCAGATCCTCCCTCGGCCGCTTCACCTCCGGCGAGTCAATCTCCTCTGCCTTCGTCTCTGTTTCGTCTCTCGCATTTTGAATTCGCGCGAATGCAGAGGGGATCTGGACTGACGACAGTTGCGGCGTCGATTCTATAGAGCAGCAACTTGGAGAAACGATGGGTTTCTTGAGCATGGGTGTATCTAATTTTGTGAAGGTGTGTTCTATTTTGGAGATCTAGGATCTGTCCAATTTGTGGTAGAAATCGAGATAGAGAGGTGTTGGGGATGAAGAAGGTGGGAGAGAGAAGGAAAAACGTGAGAGAGGGGAAGAGAGTTTGTTCTCGTTTCCAGAATGAGAGTTTTTCTGCCTTTTTTTAAATTTTAATGTCAACTACATAACAATTCATGTCAACTATTGTTATTGACATAATTTATACGTAAAATGTTGCTGTTGACATTAATTATATAAATCGTTGACATGAAAATGTTTATTCTTGACATGAATTATATAGCTCGTTGACATAATAACGTTTGTTGTTGACATGAATTATATAGGTCGTTGACATAAATTTTATGAAAAATGTTGTTGAGATGAATTATATGTAAAACGTTGTTGTTGACATAAATAATATAGGTCGTTGATATGAAAATATTTGTAAAATGTTGTTGTTGACATCGTAATTGACATAAATAACGTTTGTTGTTGACATCGTAGTTGACATAAATAACGTTTGTTGTTGACATAATGTCTCTAGTTGACATCACACAAAAATGACAAAAATACCCCCTTGTTGACATAAACTACACACCGTTGACATTGAGCGAAAATTATGAATGAGTGGCTGAGATTGCATCTCAATTCTCAATTAGGCCCAAAAATCTCAACCTAACAGGACCCTATCATTCTATGTATTATTGATCAATACAAAACACTCTTTACATACTCTTCCTTCTTCCCAAATATGTTCAAGATTTATTGTCATAGTGAATATTCTTTTTTTTTCTCATACTAATAATTTTTGTTTTTAAATATTAGCTAGATTAACTCATAAATTACTTTTTTTTTTATATCCATTTTTTAATAGTAGTACTAGTTTTATTGCTTAGTAGGAGTATATAATACTGCTGTTTAATTTTTCCAGAAATGTCCACAAACTATTCGTTAAATTGTCGAAGAAACTTTATTCCCCTACACCTGCTCATATATCATTTGAATATTTCTAAAAAATACAATTTAAGATTCTATAAGAAAGTTCAAGCGTGAATGTTCAGAAATTTAAAAGCATTCGAAATGTCAAGAGCCTGTCGATGAACAAAAAATGATATCAACATATGTCGATCAAGCAACAACATTTAGAATATTTGATCAATATAAAACTCAAGATCCACAAACGTTTTATTACGAAAAGAGAGAAAAAATCCAATAAACATAAACCAGATCACATGATTAAGCAACTCCTTGAACACGATTTGAACGTCGTCCACGAGCACATGTTCGTCCTCCACCACGCCTATTACGAGTTGGGTTAATTTCAATATTTGATCGAAGCCTCGTGTCTGCTCTCGGCCCTCCGCGAGGAATACTCACCAACGGATCTAGTATAGCAGGCGGATCAATAGAAATGCGTGCATTCTCACCATCGGGCCTTGGATTCGAAATTAACCCACCACGATTAATATTCATTATATCCACCAATAACTTTTCGTGGACTTCTTTCACCATATTTATCACATGTGGGTCAGTTATAGCTGCATTTGCACATTTTACAAAGCTTCTTTCCATATCTTGAAACGCTTTGAACTCTATAGTCATGTGAGGATAACCACCTGCAAAAACAATACTAGAATGCGGTCTATACTCTCTTGCCCGCCATCTTTTCCTGATTTAACGACCGTGTAAATGATTAATATCTTTGTACACCAAGACTTTCAAGATATGAACACAAAATATGCCTTTAAATTCATACCTACGGCAATTGCAGCTTATATATTCCCCAAAAGGAAGATACTCGACAGTCTAAGTGTCTTCCTTGTGAAAAACATTCTGCACTAATCGCATCTCCATTATCTTGCAACGATGCACACCATCTTCACCAATTGCGACATCTTCCACATTACAACTATTAATTTTCTTGATTTCCACTTGCAACAAGAGGCAGATGTTATGAGTGTATTCACCTAGCAATTGTTTCTCCCATTGAAAAGTTGACACATGTTTCAGCATCAAGCACTTTGACTTGTAATCAGCGTTCATCTCTTTCTGAAGTTTGTTTTGAATAGTGATCTCGTATTGTTCCACAAACAGTTTCAACGTGTTGATTCAAATAGATGGGTGCCCAATTCTCACTTTCATCAAACAAATCTTTCAGCCACCTATTATTATGAAGACTGTGTTTAGATAGAAATCTGTCCACCTTGACTCGAATTCTGTAATACTGAGACTGTCATATATCGTTGAGTAGAAATGAGACAAACAACTACGAAAGTCAGCAACACCTTTGAACTTCTGTGGAATTTTACAGGCAATATGCCATAGACAAAGTCTATATACAGTCATTGGAAAAACTGCTTCACGACAATCTTTATACTCTCACATTGATCTGCATTGTTGTAGGTTGAACACTTTTCATGGCCAGTAACTAGTTGTTAAAGAACCATTTAAATGATTTAGACTGCTTGTGACTCAATAAACCACATCCCAATAATATTGTTTGGTTATGTTGATTAACTTCGACAACCGTCGCCAATGGCATCTTGTATTTGTTTACAAGGTAAGTTGTATTGAAACTCACAACATCGTGGAACTCTTCGTACGCAGCTATACTACGAGGATGTACCCACATCACATTACGCAGGCGTCCTTCATCGTCAACATCCATAATGTGGAAAAGAGTTTTTATCTTGCAATTGCATCCTCAAAAACAGCCCGTGTATAGCTTCAGCATCCCCCTCTCCAAATCTCAAACTTCTCATTTTATCTATGAAGTTCCTACAGTCTCGCTTAGTGACACCTAAATTCTGAGCACCTACGGCCATAACTTCTAGAGTCCTCACGTTTTGACAAGTCCCATAGCCTACAATATCTCGATTTTTCAGTAGGCGTTTCATGTGCAAAGTTAACTCTCGGTTACCCGGAATAAACATTGACAATTGCGGCTCAAGACTGTGATTGTGATTCAACTCAACATTCGACACAATAACTTTACCATTAGTCTTTACAATGCAATTAACACGAGCTTGACATTGCATTTGTCTGGTAAACTTCATAATTACAGCCGCAGGTTTTCACCCTTTGGAGTATGCAAGCACGTAATACTTAGACGACGAGTTATGTATTGCAACAGAAAACCCTTGCAACTTCGCATAATCTCGATGCTATATCATAAGGCTCTCTTTTGAATCATATTCTGTTCCCTTCATAGGAGCCATATTGGCTATAAGATCTTCACCTGAAACATCATCATCATCGTCGTTGTCGTCGTCTACACCATTAGAATCTAGGATCACAGTAGTTGCTTCTTTTCTGTTGTTATTTTCGTCCTCTTCTTCTATCACATCATCTCCTTCTTCATCATTGTTGTTACGTTCCTCTTCCACTGTCACATCATATCCTTCATCACCATTGTTGTTATCCTCTTTCGATAACTCATGATTGTCGCCAAAAACTTCCTCATATATCTCGTTCATCATACACGTATGTGTATTCATCATACACGAACACAGGATGGAATGTAACTAAAAATAATTGTAGAAAAATGGGACTTAGTTTTCAGTTGGGTGCAGTCCCAAAATTGTCATATCTAAACAAATCTTGCAATGTGATAATCTAGTTATATGTGAAAAATGTACAACATCCCAAAAATCTCACAAACACCCTCCCCCCATGTATATTTTAATGAACATGTATAAGAGGCCTAAAACACATAAATAAGAGCATAGGGGAGGTACCTTTGATGTTTTTTTTTTTTTATATTGTGGCAGCAATGATTTGGATGAACAAGGCTGAAGATGCCGCAACCTGAGACGCTGAGGGCTGGACGGTGGAGCTGTTCGACGGAGGGAGGAATGAAGATATTTCTATAGTTGGCAATCTCTTTATTTTTGATTGAGTGTATTTAGGTAAAAGAGTTTAATTTGATATGAGTTGACTCTTGATAATAATTTGATTGATGTATATTAGATGAAAGATAGTAATTTGATATGAATTGTCTTTCCTTTTATAATTAATTGATATATATTTATTTATTCAATTATTATTAATTTCAAAATAAGGGTATATTAGTCCATATTATAATTTGGCTTATGACAAAGTGACATAGGGATATTATGGCATTATGTCTCTAAATCATCACCCTTTATCAAAATCATCATTGCAGTGTTACTCAATTAAACGAAGTAGAAGAATATACTCCCTCCGTTTCACTTTAGCAGTCCCAGTCAGTTCAGTCTGTCTCGTATTAGGAATCTCAATTAGAATCTATTAACCCCGCATTCAATTAACATTTTATTATAAAACTAATAGTATATAAAAATGAGATTCATGTTCCACTATCTTTTGTCACAGACTTTTTCTTTATATTTCTTAAAATTCGTACAAAATTCAATAAGATTGCTAAAGTAGGACGAATGAAGTATAATTGTTCGTACTTATTGAGTTCTGAGTCAATAAACTTAAAATTTTATCGTGTTAAAATTTAGTATCAAAAATTTAATAGGCTATATGGATCAGTGCACATATTAACAATGGATTGCCGTCTCCTATATATGATTAAGAAAATTAATGTGATTGATTTTGTTAATTAAGGTTGAATATTATTATTAATGGAATTAAATTTGGATCCGTGATTGAAATGGGTGACGTGGGCAAAAGTGGAAGAGAGTATCCAAATAGGCAGTGGCGAATGCAATCTAAGCACCTCAGCAATGGCGTCGGCGCCTGCTGCTTATTCCTTTCTCCATTGATCGATCGATCAATCCACCAATTCATGAGACGATGCGTTGTTGTTGTGGATTAGGATCTCGCCGCTGGATTTCCAACTACGACAAGCTCCATCGCTTTGCCCTCTTCCTCATCTACGCTCAGATTGGCTGCTCTCTCCTCGGATCGCTCTCCCCTCTCTACAATGGCGTCCTCATCCTCCATTTAGGGGTTTCTCTCTTCGGCCTCGTCGCCGTCGAGAGCAGCAATCAGAGCCTCGCCCGCACCTACGCCTTCCTCCTCTTCTGCTCCTTCTTCCTCGACCTCTCCTGGTTCTTCCTCTTCTCTCACCAAATCTGGTAATTCTCTTCTCTCTCTCTAATCTCTGCATATAGTGTTACTGCTTCTGATAAAATAATTGTAAGCAAATTGACGATCCAGGCATTTTCCTTCTGGTGTGTACGGAACCTTAGCTGCCTACGCCGTGAAGCTGACTCTGGTGGTGCAGATCGCCGGAGTTTCAGTTAGGCTGTTATCATCCTTCTTATGGATTCAGATTTACAGGCAGGGCGTTTCTAGCGCGGACGGCTCAGCTGCCAGAGATGCGGATGCCGATTTGAGATTTAATTGCCTCAACTCGGCTACTCATGTTGTTCGACATCCCTACGATGTGATCGACGATGCGTATGATCCTGCTAATTTCCTGCCTCTTTTTGGAGATCGCGCCAGGGATGACTCCTCTCGATATGGGGTATGCTCCTTCCTCTTCAAACCATTATTCATTCTTCTATGTTTTTCACATTTTATTCATAAATCATATAGTAATATGGATTTGTTAGAGCTACAAACAAAAATTAAGACATGGAAGACATTAGGAGAGCAGAGCAGTCCAAATATTGAGTTGCTAAGCTCCTTAAATTCACAAATTAACAGACTTAGCAGTTTATCTTGTGTTGTGCTGCTTATTCTTTTGTGCAATATATATGTATCCAAATATGAACTGTTGCTATGATTTGGTGTTTGATTGCTCATAAATTTGGTGTTTGTATTTGATTATAAGTGTAAAATAATCCTTAGCATTCAAAATCGTACAAGTGGTAATGGAGATCATCCCTTGACATTCGCATGAAAATGGAAGATGTTATGATGTTGGCTCCTACTCTGTATTATTATTGACTGTTTGATTTATAAGTTTGGATTCTTACGTTGTTTTAGCTTCTGTGCATTGTGCAACTCATTCGAAACACAAGTCAGAACTTAATGCTAAACTGGGACTGGATCTGTTAATAACTAGTGTACAAATATTTATGAGGGCCAAACTGGATGACTGAACTTGTGTTTTTGCCAACTATGATGTCTTTTGTCATTGCTGAGATGATGCGATTCTCTTCTAAGCATGAAGACATTTTTCTTATGAATGAGATGCAGAACATAAACCTTAGTCCGTGGACTGAGCATGGTGGTCTTTGACATTTACAAGCCTATATAGTCTGAAGTAGTTTAACTTGTGTTTATAGTGTCTAAGAGGATGCTTGGGTGTGGTGGTTTGGGAAGAGGAAATAGGAGAACAAGATAAATGGGTGATTGGAATTTCCAGAATCACTTCATTCCGCCACCATTATACAATAATCGTTCTCATTCCTCTTAAAGTATACTGCTGGTTCGGGATTGAGATGTGAGACATAAATACTAGCAGCAATATATTTTTTCCATTAGCTTAAGCTGTTTGCTTCACTAGATCAGGAGCTGGAGAGAATGCAGCTCCATTACAAACATAATGTGAATGGTAGAGATAAAGTGATATTGTAGGGATCAGACTGCTTAGGATTCACTAATTACCGGGACCTTTTTTATTGATTGGTTCTGAGATAGCTAATCTCGGAGGTACAAGCCAATACAAAAGAGATATTTTGTTTCACCACAACAAATTATTTGATTCTTTGTTTTCAAAGAATTTTCATGATAGACCAGAACAATCATTTATAGGATTTAATGATTCCTAAAAGTCGATTCATCTTTTTGACTATTTTCATTGAAAAAATCTATACAGATATATTTGTATCTATCGTTAATATTCCCAGAATAAATACAGAATTTTTTCTTAAATTAACAAAAAAATTTATTGATAAGAATAATCAAAGAAAACAAGCAAAAATTAATACAAAAAAGAAAACTAAACTTAATCAAAAAGTAGAAAAAGAAATAATTGTATCAGAGCCCTGGTTCAGGGCTGGGCCTGTGTGGCTCGGGGTTCGGTGGTTGCGCTTGCAAGTTCTCCAATGTCTCTGCGTGAGCTCGACCAAGACCTGTGGTGACCGGGTGACCTGTAACATGAGGCACGCATGTGGTTTTGGTCTTGGTCTGGTGGTCTTGGTTTGAGGGGAGGATTGTGAGGGCAAACAATTCCCACATTGGAGAATGAACAAGACTTGCAAGTGTATAAATGGGCTACCCCTACTCCATTAGTATGAGGCCTTTTGGGGAGATCCCCAAGAGCAAAACCGTGAGGGCTTTGCCCACAATATCATACTAATGTGGAGTTCGGATGTGCGCCACCGATACCCAGCAGATATGATCACCAGATGGGTATGAAGCTTATTTTTGGATGGCAGGCTATTCAAAACGGCGACTCAACTGTAGGAGACTCTGCTGGAACTTCTCAGGCGCATTCATACAAAAGTTCTGATGTTTTCATGTTAAGATAATGTGAGTTACCTCAGTACTTGCAAACTCTTTTCTTGAGCCTCCATCCTTATCATGCATCACTTGTTTCAGATTGTTGGTCCATGATGAATCATATTGTTTACTAATGGGTGGGTGATCAATATTTCAGGACGAGAAATGCTTGAGATGGTTTGAACTAATGGTGATGGTTACTTCTCCCTTCATTCCATCCTCATATTTTTTATTTTTTCATTCAATTAAAGATGGGTAAGTGCAGTGTATATGTTTTTTTCTATGCATGGCAATATTTTTCTTTTTTTAGTAATGATGCTGCCATATGACCAGGACCACATTCTCACATTGTTCTTTTTCGATGAAAGAAGGCCTGCAACTATTAAATGATATATAAACAAAAATGGTTCTAATAATTTTGAAACATAATGATTATACCAAGATTTTAATAAAATGTTAGATAGTACTATTTGATTAGTGTAGAAAGTGTCGCATCATAACAAATAGTATTATGAGTGTGTTAGGGCTCACTGGACAGATTTTTTTTTAAGTAAGAAATATTAATGCGAGTTTATTATGAGAGGGGTGTTACAAAAAAAAAGAGTAAAGTTACACATTTTTTTATAGCCAAATGAATATAAATATAAAGACCTCACAATGAACTTGAATTCCAGATCTTTGGTTTCAAACATTACCACTGTCACTAAATCAATTCCCACGCATAAAATTATGAACTTTTTATTGAAAAAGTGAGTTAAAAAGACGAGCACTTTCTACATTAAGCTTTAAGCTTTATCTCAAATATATCATTAACTCTCTTTTGAGGACATCACACATTGAGATTTACTCGTAAAATATTTCTGTTATTGAGAGAGAGAGGAGAAATCGATTAATGGCAATTGATTGGTTGTGGAACACTGTCACCATGTATATTAGGATGAACAAGAAGTGGCCAGCTAAGAATCAATTCTCATCACTCAACTTTTCTCTCATATATTGATCATTGCATCAAATACAAAATGATTGCTCCTTTTCTTTTCCTTAGTTTGGTTTACGTCAATGTTTTAAAAATCAAACATGCGAACAAAACAAACAATAAAACTATTATTAGTTCATGATTCAACTAGTCAGATGAATGGGTAAATAATTCACAACCGGACCAATCAATTTATCCAGTTTAAATCGACCCAATATTAAACTACTAATTTTCACGTACAAATTGGGCCTAACCATAAATCGATTTGAATTAAAACGCGTCAGATGCATATTTATTTATTTATGGAATTAAGGTCAATGTATAATAAATCCACCGCGTCGCAAACGTGTATGGAGATGTGAAAATTCATAATAAGAAAGTACTACACGTCTTGTACGATAATAGGTAAATTCTTTAATAAAGACTGATAGTGGTACTTATACAAAATGAATTACAAGATGATTGATTCTTGGATGAGTCGCCTCTTTATTGGATTAATCACTTTAGCTGTTCGGACTAAAGAAATTTAGAAGTTCCATGTCATAACATAAATCAGTTTAGTTGAGCAATTAAACATCTCGACTTAAAAAAAAAAAAAATATTAACATTTAATATTATGAAATTTTCAAAAAGTTAGATTTTTCTTACTAACTTTAAAATTGACAAATAATATCACGAATTTTATTCTGGATTTGTTTTCCCACGAATGAAAAATTTTATGTTATTTTAATAGATTGAAGAATAATTTTAAAGGGAGTGCTTCAAGAAAAACTATCTTCAAAGTTTGTGGAGAAATTACGAAAAAAAATTCATATCATTGAAGAATTTTTTCATTCATGGAAAAAATAAACCCGGGGTAAAGTTTGTGATATTATTTGTCAATTTCAAAGGTCGTGAGAAAAATTAAACTTTTCAAAAATTTCGTGATATTATACGCCAATATCAAAAAAAAAAAAAAATATATTGTTGAACTAGATTGAGGATACAGTAAATAAAAGAAATAAATGGTGGTGGAAGAAGAGTGGGCCATGGTTTCGTACATAAGATTCCAACACCGAAACGCAAACACGCGGATGGAGGACAATATTCATTCCCAATATCATTTCTGAACCCTGAAACATTCGTCCTCTCCACCATTTTCATATCAAACCAAACCAGTTTTGATATTACTACTTACAACAAAGGAGAGGAGGGAGCATCAAACAACAACAAAATTCATTCTTTTTCTTGTTCCTGGTATTTATCTCTATCTCTCTCTCTCTTTTTTTTTTAATGATTCTTGGGTTTTGACTTCTTTTTTTATTAATTATTATTATTAATGTGTTGATGCTGGCTTAATCCTATTAAAACACGCCTTTTTCTTGAACCCTCTCGATTCTTCTTGTTTGAATGCATATATTTTCTAGTTTGTTGACTCATTAAGCCGTAGCCGACTTGATTAAATATCCTATTTTCTTATCATCTAACCAACATTTCCTTCTGTTTGGATCTGCCTAATTCAGTGGAATTGCAACGATTATTGTGTTTTCTGGCTTTAAAAAGGGTATGATTAGGCTATTCTTTGCATCTTCTTTGTTTTCTGTTCATATATGTGTGTGTAGATAAGTAGATTTATCCTTGTTGACCATAAAAATTCAATCTTTGATCTGCCTATTGTTTCTCTGATTCTTTTGCCTAGGGGTTTTGTTGTGTTGTTGACTTAAAACTTTATGCATTTGTTGAAGTTGGAGATTTGAATGATTTGATGGTGTTGTTGTGAACAGGTAAAAATCAATTTACCAATTGATAAATAAAAAAAAAATCAAGTCTTGGTGCAACAAGAATGGAGGAAGTTGAGGCACCAAGATATTGGTGCCATATGTGTTCACAGAATGTGAATCCAACCTTGGAGATTGATTCAATAAAATGCCCCATCTGCCAAAGTGGCTTTGTTGAGGAAATGGCCTCTCAAGAAAATGATAGCCCTCCTACTGATCTTCAACTTGGAGGGTCGGATTCAGATCGCACCCTCTCCCTCTGGGCGCCAATCCTACTCGGTATGATGGGCAACCAACGGCGTAGGCGCCGTATGAGGCGCATGGGGTTTGAGGAGAGCGACAATGAAAATGACAACGACAATGATGATGAGTTTGGAAGGCACCACCATCATGGGGAGGAGGAGCTTGACCGTGAACTGGAGGCTATAGCGAGGAGGAGGAGCTCAGCCGCGATTCTGCAGCTCTTCCAAGGCATGCGGGCTGGGATACTATCTGAGCCAGAGACTGATCAAGGGACTAATAGAGCTGGAGATAATGAGCCTATGATTCTCATAAATCCCTTTAACCAGACCATCATTGTTCAGGGATCGGGAAATGAGTCCATAAGTCGTGCACCTATTGGCTCCCTTGGGGATTATTTCATTGGACCAGGGCTCGACTTGCTGCTGCAGCATTTGTCGGAGAATGATCCAAACAGGTACGGGACACCTCCAGCTCGCAAGGAGGCAGTTGAAGCTCTACGGACTGTGAAAATCGAGGACACTCTTCAGTGCTCCGTTTGTTTGGATGATTGTGAGATTGGTGATGAAGTTAAGGAGATGCCTTGCAAGCATAAGTTCCACAGTAAGTGTATCCTGCCATGGCTCGAGCTTCATAGCTCTTGCCCCATCTGCAGGCACCAATTACCTTGTGAAGAGTCGGAGCTCGACTCTGAGGGGTCAAGAAACGACAGCAGCAGTGGAGAGACGGACAATGGTGATAGAAACGAAAGAGGGAGACAGTTCTCGGTTTCTCTTCCGTGGCCCTTAAGCGGCTTGTTTTCATCCTCCAATACTTCAAATGCCAGCCCAAGCACTTCACACCACCGGGATGAGAATTGATCTGATCTCTGGTAAACGTATATATGTGCAAATTCGGAGGCAATAATTAGAAAAAAAGTGACTTGTGTTTTCGATCAGCTTGCTAAGAACTGCTGTGGGTTTTCTGTATTATTTGTATAGTTGCTGTCACTGGTTTGAGTGTTGAATGTTTCATCTCCTGGCAATTTATGTCTGGAAATGTGCAATAAATCTTGTTCAGGCAAAGAAAAAAACAAGTGTGCTTGAAAATAGGGAGAGTTTGCAATAGATATTGTGTTTAAAAAGAAGAAAAGAAAAAAAGAACTAAACAAACTGCTTAAGATGGATGTTCCAGCAAAAACTATAAAAGGTGTGTTGGATTGAAATACGCACACTATTCTCAAACTGAAATTTCAAAATTGGTTCAATTTAATTTTTTTGAAAATTTAAATTTTTCGATGTAGTTCAGTTCCGATTTAAAAAAATTCTATTTTTCTTCCAAAAATCAGATGCTTGTGGTGTGTGTAGTGTGTGAAATTGGTGTAGTGTGTGAAATGTGTGAAATTTGTGTCGTGTGTGTAGTGTATCAAATGCTTGTAGTGTGTAAATTGTGTGAAATTTGTATAGTGTGTGTGAAATGTATAGTGTGTGAAATGTGTGTGAATTGTGTGAAATTTGTGTAGTGTGCGAAATGTGTGTAGAGTGCGAAATGTGTGAAATTTATGTAGTGTGTGAAGTGTGCAGTGCGTGTGAAATTTATGTAGTGTGTGTGCAGTCGGTGAAGTATGTGTTGTAAATATATAGTGAAAAATATTTAATTTTATACTCCCTCCATCCATGAAAAATAGACCACATTATGAATAACACGAGTTTTAATGTGAAATTGGTAAAGTAAGGAGAAGTAGTGTTAGTGGAATATGTGGTCTATATTATTAGTGGTGTTTAAGTTTAATTGTGTTAGGTAGCAAATGTGGTGTCATTTTTCAAACTTGATCTATTTTTCGTGGACAACAAAAAATGACAAATGTGGTCTATTTTTCGTGGACAGGAGTAACTATTTGGAATTCTAATTTTCTACTTTTGATATGGAATTCAAATTGTGGAATTGAAGGATTTGGAATTGCAATTTAATTCTAAATCCAAATATATTAGGGCTACCAAACATTGTATTTGGAATAGAGGGCTCCAAATCTAATTCCACACCTCCAATTCCATGTTCCCTAACATAGCCTAAGAAAAAAGTGTTAGTGAGTTAAGTTTGTTAATTTTAGTTAAAAAATAAAATGACTCAACTATAGAGAGACCCTACATTCCACTAACTCATTTCACTCACATTTTATTATAAAACCAATATATCACATTCCTCCAACTTTTCTACTCACTTTACTCCATAAAGTCAAACAATTTAAAACCCGTGCCAGTCAAATATAATATATTTAATGGCGGACAGAGGGGAGGGTGTACTGAAACTATGAAAATAATAAAATTAAGAACGGTAATTGTAACTCTTTTGAATCAATGTCAAATTATGTAATTAATATTGAACATACTTAAACTTAAATTTCTTTTAAATTTTATTTAATTTTTTAGCAAATAATTTTTTTATAAAACATTCATACTTTTAACCTAAAATATCTTTAAATAAGTTTTCTACAATTAGCATTAATAATTTTTGAAGTTGAAGCCATTTAGGTTTTAGCATGTGAAAATAGATTTCTACTATTGTTAAACTAAAAAAACAATTTTAAACCAAATTTTGTAGAATACCAAAAAATCGAATTAATAGTTAGATTAAGTAAATGCATTAATAAAAAAATCTCCTCAATTATTTCACATTTTAACTCTCCAATTTTGGCACAAATCTCTCATCTCGCCGATCTACTTGAACCGTCTCCGTCTCAAACTCTATGGATTGCACCAAGCAACTCTCTTCTATCTAGGTGTTCTCTTCCTCCAAAATGGAATTAAAGGTTTAAATAGAGAAAGAGAAAGGAGTCCAATATGTAAGTCAAAATTGAATTCATTTTGTTCAAGTCAACGAATTATGAAACTTTACAAGCATAATTATTTATGAAATTAATAAATTTTATCACAATAACGTATTATCATAAATTTTTGAAAACTTTATTAGATAACGTTGGCATTATAATTAAGGGTGGATATAAATACCAAAATACCGATTTTTCGGTGTATCGCAAACTAAAGGCTAAAACCATGTTAGTACTCCATCCATCCCAAGGAAGATGACCCCTCTCTATACGAGATTTTATGCATACTAATTTTAAATTGTTTAAAAAGGGAGAGAGAAAGTTGTTGGATGTTTAAAAGTAGGAGAGATGAATAAATTAAGGGAAATAAAAGGTGTTGATATTTAAAAGTAGGAGATATGAAAAAAAGTAAGAGAGAGAAAAGGTTGTTGGATGTTTAAAAGTAAAAGAGAGAAATAAAGTAAAAAAAAAATATATAGTTAAGTATTTTAAATATTTCCTAAATAAGAAAGCGGTCATCTTGGTTGGGATGAACGAAATTTTCGGGTACCGGATCCCGAAATTCCCAAAATCCAATACCCGATACCCGACCCGAATTTGATTTCGGGTACCCAGATACCCGACTCGGGTATCCAGTCCCGAAAAATCGGGTATCCAGTCCCGATTGTGATTTTAATTTATTTTTTATTTTTTATTTTTGGAAATTAACTACAAACTTTTAGAATTTATTTAATATTATTTAATTCGAATTTAATACAATATTGAAGTAGTATTCAAGAGAAAATAACTATAAATTTTTAGATATACAAATTCTTGTAGTAGTTCTAATTTAAAGGAAAATAACTACAAACTTTGAACAATACAAAATTCATAAGTTATACGTACTACATATTAACATCTTTCGTCCATCCACAATAAGTCAATAACCATCAAAATTCATAAGTTTAAACATTCATCCCTTATAAACATCACAATTCAATCATTCATAAGAATCTAGATCTAAAAATAACATCATCAAAGATTCAAAATTCAAAATATTACATGTCAATAAAATTAAAATATAATTAAAAAATTAAATTACATATCTTATACGCTAACTATTAAGTATTAATTAAAATATAGTTAAACAAATTAATTATATTTATTTATAATAAAAACATAATTTTTTAGTTTTAAAACAAAATCGGATAATTCGGGTATACAATTATCCAATTTTTTCGGGTTTGGATATCGGGTATCCAATACCCAATATCCATTTTGACAGACCTAACTGCAGTATTTTAAAGTTTAATTGAACACAAACTAAAGGCTAAAGCTACGTAATTTTTTAGTTTGCAATTTTCTTAATTTTTAATTGGCAAGGCATTTGAATATATTTGAATGTGGTTTGTAACTTAAATGTGATTTTTCCTTGGAAAGATTTAATCTATTATTTTAATAGTGTCCACATGTCCTTTTTTATTAATGTTTTAAGATATGTTTATAAAAGTTGGAGGTTAGGAGATTTAATCTAGATATCTCCTTTCCTATCAATCTTGTAATGATACTATCTCCAATTTTTTAAAAATAGCAACACTTTTTTTTAGTCCATTCCTTAAAAATAGCAATTTTTCAAACTTTTCATGTTAAATTATTTTTACACCCTTAATAAAGTGGACACCATCATCCACTAACATTAATTTCATTACTTTTTTTTCTCTCTCTTACTTTATTAAATTGTGCATTAAAACCCGTGTCGTTTCAAACCTCCCTATTTTTAAAAAACGGAAGTAGTATAATTTTCTATTTTCTGGTGAAATTTAAGGACAATTAGACCCATGATTACCAATCATTTATAATTTTCTATTTTCTAGTGAAATTAAGGACAATTGGACCCATGATTACCAATCATACAAACCACATACAAGATTATAAAAAAAAACGGTGGAGTGGGATACGATATGGTCGATGATCTACAAAAGTCTTTTTGGCAAAACTTCCATGCCTGACACCATCACAAAGCAGTTTGCGAAGGGACAACAATTGGTACTTGGCTCATAGGGATTTTCATTTCAGTCCCAATTTCTTAACCATGTACTAATTCGATGCAAATCGTTCCATTGCGCTAGTCGGGAAATGGATGGTTGGAAAAGAAGTTGATGCAATGTATTGGGAAGGGACAATGGTCACATAGGTGGGAATGCATCAAGACTGATTTCAGGAGCATCTTTGGCCCCTTCATCAGTGTCATCCGAGAACTTCATGAGTGTGTAAAGTTTTTCTGGAGATGTCATGCACAACGAAAGTCAGGAAAAAATTCTATCTTCTTATATAGAAAGCTCCTTTACATAAAAGTTCATCATGATATTGTGAAGTTTATATCTTCTTTTACACTTTTCAAGAGTTTTAGTCATAATTTGTGTTTGTTTTAAAAGTTATCATGATGAACTTTATCTCTCTTTTCACACTCATCATCCGTTTTAGTCACAATTTGTGTTTGTTTTAAAAGTTATTATGATAAACTTAATATCATTTGTTATACTCTTCATCAGTTCTGGGTACAATTTGTATTTGTTTTAAAAGTTGGACTCCTCCAGGAGACTACGACGGTAAGGGAGGCAAATGACTTACTTTTTTACTTTTTAATTTTTGTTGTATATTAGTTTTGAGAACTTTTATTTGTATTGATTTTCATATCAAACAAAATGATCCCTTTTATAGGGTGAAAAGAAATCTAAATACATCTTCTAGATTATATCATTTGTTATTTGTTTCTAAAACATTTGCTTCCATATCTTCTAATAAATGTTGTGTTACACCCCTCAAGTTATGTAACGAGATCATCGATATTTAATTTGTGCAACACGTTGTTATACCTCTATGTTTAGTTTTGTTAGATAGCTCTCTTGGGGGCTTAACGCCACCACTCTCTTAGTTTAGATTAGTTTTGCTTCAGTTTTTCCTTAGTTTAGCTTAATTACAATTTGTTCCAGCAGTTCTTAATTAGCTTGTTGAAGATACCATCGTTCTCAACGTGTGTTCTTCATACTTTATCACGAACGTTCTAATCTATATCACGAATGACCTTATTTTTTCATTAAGGCCTATTTTTTATATATACAGTACTATTCTATTACAGTAATTACTAGGAGTATTACAATATGTACTTTTCCATTTTCACAATGAATCTTTGCACTTCTTTGGCTTTCATCCTTAGCACAACACTTCTCTATGTTCTTCTGTATTTTTCCCACTTCTTGTTGAACATTGTAGGTTGACATAGTTTCTCACGCGTGGGATAATCATATGTGTGTTTCCTTTGTAATGATTATCTTGAACCTGACGTTTCTAAGATTTAGGGTTTCTTCCTCTTTCTCTTTTTTCTCCATCCATAGAGGCGGTTATGCTTCCCAAGGGTTTACTTTTGTTTTGTCTCACTTATAATTGTAGAGCCACCTCATCCAGTATTAGGATTCGATATTGGTTCCAGTCTTTGAAGCTTTGTTATTGTTGGAGATCATTCCCTCATTAATATTTGTCTGAAATATGCTTTCATTATCTGCCGCCACTATTTTCTTTTAGAGATTATTTACTTTTTTTCATCTTGACAACATAGGTGACCTTCCTTTACTCTTCTTTTTTTCGCCATCGATCTACTTCTTTGGAAGCTTACTCTCTTTAATAACACAATTGTAATTCAATCTTTAAGTGAGAGAGCTGTGTTATGTGTTCTTTTCATGACAATTTTAATACCTCAAGTTCAAGAGACCTATTCTCCCTATCTATGCCTAAATACTGAGTTCTACTCCACTGTCCACAACAGTCAGTTGCAATGGTCTTACTGTTGTCCTCAGTATCTGTAGTTTTCTTCAAAATTTTGGTTGTACCTGTTCTTTCCTGCCATTTGAATGACTTTTGGATGGGCAAAGCTTGTCAGAATCGAAAAGGACTTGATTAGAAAGAAAGACTGAAATTTTCATCCACCAGTGAAAGTGTTCACGAAAATTGTGACTGAATTAGGTCAAATTCTTCTTTCTAATCTCCTTTTATATTGAATTATAACGGGCCAGATAAGGGATCCATAGAGCTTGGACTTGGGCCAACCCCGTTGGTCTTTTACTAGTTAAATTGAGCCCCAATTTAATACAAGCTCAACTGAATATTATTATCGGCCACTACAGTAAACTAATATTGACTATCCGTCTAATCTCAAATTACAAGTAATCTGAGCTTTACCTCTTTATTATTTTCTTTTAAGAAATAAATATCCATTAATTAATTTAAGTATGTTATTTCATATTAATTAATTAATTTTTTTTTCAAGAGTTGTCTAGTTCAAAATCATTATTTATTATTGAGCAAAGGTCAATTTCCTAAACATATGGCCGAAATACCAATTTGGTCCAAAACATTCACTTTTTAAAAAACGGGTCCATAACATATGAAATTTGTGTCATTTACGTCCAGTTTTGACGGTGCCGTCAATTTTTTACGGTCAACCGTCCTTTAAAACAATTTTGACCCGATTAAGCTAATTTTGACCCGATTAATCTTATTATTATATTTTTGAAAAAAAAATTGAAAATGCAAAATTGAATATGAAAATTTTTGACAATGCAAAATTGAAAATGCAAAATTTTGGCCGAATCGACGTAATAAACTTACAAACTAGTCCTTGATATTCATGATCATGATCAAATCGGTCCTGAACATTTAACAAATGAAATCAAGGCTTGTGCCAATGATGTCAACAAACAAGTTTGTATGGCATGGCACAGTCAAAACCACCATACAAAAACAACTATCAACCATACAAAAACCAGTACACACCATCATCAAACAAGTAGCCACCAACAAAAACAAGTATGTAGAGTATTCATTACAACCCTTCCATTAATTCTTCTTCTTCTTCTTCTTCTTCTTCTTCTTCTTCTTCTTCTTCTTCAGTGAGACATCAACTTCCGAAGTGGCTGGATCCTTATACATGTCTGCAATCGAACTTGTGTAAGTTGTCCTTCTGTGGCCGGGTTGGTGGCACAGCGTACAAGTTGGTTGTTCTTCATCTCGATTACGCTTCTTCCTAGTTGTTGGCCCTACAAAAATTATGAGTAAACATTAGTATTGTTTAGAGTTTATATTTGAATGAAGTAGTAAGTTTTAAAAGACAGTTATACCTTTCGGTTGACCCAATTGAATGCCTTGGGGGCATCTCCTTTTGTTGTGACCTTTTTCACTACAAAGTCCACACGTATACTCCGACATCAACCCCTTTCTCGACATTCTTTTGCCACCATCATCCTCATCCAAGACTTCAACAAACCGAAGGGCTGCCTTTACTTTATCCTTGCAGATTTGCGTTGCTCTTCCACTGTTTTTTGACTAGCTCCTTTCGGGCGTCCGGGCAGTCGTGTGAGCTCAGGTGGAACAACGTCGGGAGAAGGAGTCTTTGGCCACAGCTGCGGTCCTAGAACCGGGTAGATAATAGGCTCGTACACCTTTTGGAACGTCTCCTTCGAGTAGCATTTATCTACAAACGAGTCCACATTCTCGTTGGTCATCTCGATGGCAGCAATGGCGTGATGGCACGGGATTCCCGTCAACATCCAACGGCGACAGCTGCAAGTCCGGTTCTTTAGATCAACCACGAATTGTTTGTTAAACTTGGTGTTTACCTGATATATCCACTCACTAGCCTCCCTCGCCATACATTCCCCAATTTTCCCCTTTAGCTTTTCAATCTTTTTTCTTATTTTAGGCCCAAAACAGTCATCCAGCCTTGCTCCCATCTTCCGTCGTGAGGTGAATCTATCCATCAAGTACATTCGGATACATTCCAACATGCCATATAGTGGCTTCTCCTGTGCAAACAAGAGCACCTTGTTATAACATTCCGAAATTTTATTCACCAAGATGTCGCACTTGGCTTCATACCCGAAGAAAGCCCGGCTCCAACTCTCCTTCACCGTGTGGGTGGTCAACCACTTGAATGCAGCCGAGTTCAGATCCTTCACCTCCTCCATGACATTCTCAAAGGCACATGTGTTCGTTGCACGGGCTGCTTCCCAGATTTTGTCCTTGAGTGTTGGTGAAGGGAAAGTCTTCTTGAAATTTTGGTGCATGTGCCACACGCAGAACCGATGGTCAGCATACTCGCAGTTAGCCCGCACGGCATTAATTAAGCCCTGTAAACATCATAAATGATTCAAATTACAAGTACAAAAGCAAAATTATATTACAAAGTTACAAAGTACAAAAGCAAAACCGATGGTTCCAGGTTCAAAAAGCAAAATCACATTACCTTTTGTCTATCTGAAATGAAGGTCCACTTGCCGGAGTCCTTCATCTCCAAGTCCAGAACCAGCAACCTCAAGAACCAATTCCACGTGTCAGTGTTCTCGATCCGTACAACAGCAAACGCGATGGGAAAAATTTGATCATTTGGATCTAAACCAACGGCAGTGAGCAATATGCCCTTATCTTGTCCCTTGAGATGGCACCCATCCAACCCTACGATGTGCCTGCAATGCTTTTTGAAGGAACTCTTGCATGCTTCATAGGCGATGTATATCGCCTTGAACTTATTTGTACCATCTGACAAACGTTGGGTCGATAGGACAACGGTGCTCCCTAGACTGGCCCTCAAAATCTCTGCCTTGTAATCGTGCAGCCTCTTGTACTGCTTGATTAGATCCCCCTCGAGCAGATTTCGGGCACGAGCCATAGCACGCTTCGCCTTTCCAGAAGATATAGTGATATGCATCTCAGAATGAACCTTCTCGATGAACTGCCCTACAGTCATCCCCGGAAAGACCCTCATATCCTCCTTATATAATTGACTAAGGTACTTGGCGTTAGCACATCCGTGGTTGAATGAAGCACCTCCACACTTGTGAAAATTCCTGACATTTGAAATCTGCCAACAACCAAGACCACTTCTATAAGCAATGTTGATCAACCAAGGACAGCCTGCCTTGGTCTTCTTGCTTCTCAACACTCCTTGACAGTAGGCAGTACACCTTATGTTATCGTTCTTCTTTAGTCTCAACTTCTTCCCTAACTTCACACCTTGATGTCGAACAAGCTCGGTGAATTCTTGCTTTGTGTTGAACCGCAGCCCTACTTCCCATTTTGGATCATTGAGATCCGTGGAAGCCTTGTACCTACGGCTCACAATAGAGGGAACTTCATTGTCACGGTCGCCCAAGTCCCATTCGGGCTCCGTACCTGAGCTAGGCGAGTCACTGGGAAGATTATCACTGTCTTCATCATCACCAGAACCATCACCGATGGTTCGAATGGCGTTCACCACATTCTTCCACCCCTCCACTTGCGCAGCCATTATTTCATCTTCTTCCTTATCACTGAGATCATAGTCACTATCCACAAAAGTAGGATCAGCCTCATTGTCATCTTCATTCATAGCATTTCCTTCGTCTTTATCCTTTCCCACAGCTTTTCCCTTCCCTCTACCCTTTCTCTTCTTGTCTGCTATCCCCTCAGCCTTACCCTTGCTATTCCTTTTAATCTTACCCTTCCCTTTAGCATTTCCCTTCCCTTTAGTCTTTCCAATCGCTTTAGATTTCCCCTTGACGGCCGCTGCTCCCTTATCCTCCTTACACCCTAAACTCTCATCCTCTAACTCATATATATCTTCACCCTCTACTGACATCTTATCTTCACCCTCCAAATCCTCACCATCAAAACCAATATTATCAAGCCAATCATCTTCACTGTAATGTATTTCATCCCTTTGATTTTTTTCACCAGCCCATCATCTATTTCCTCACTGTGCTCTTGAGTTATCTCCACCCGAACTTTATCTCTACCCGAACTTTCAATATGCTCTTGAGTTAGCTGACTAACAACCTCCCGAGTTGCATCAATGACCACAGCCCCCACTTGAATTGCATAGACATCAATCACCCCATAATGAACGCCCAACTCTGCCATCTCCAATGCAGACTTGTTATCAAAAAGCCGCACCAGTCCGTCCTCCAAGCTCATCCTCGGCTTCAGGTAGAAGTAGTCTAGCCCAGTGACATCAATCCCTAGCTTCTCCAACACGTCATCAACCTCCAGCTTCGACCATTTGTCTAGATCGCACTTGTGAATGTATTCCAGCTCCCCATTCAAGTACTGCCTCCCACACCCAGCCTCAGCCTCAATTACACCATTGTAGTGCACCCTCGTAGTGAAGGTCCCATCTGCATTCATAACAAAACGCAAATAAACTATTTAGAACAAATAGGTCCAATATATTTGATAAATAAACCAGCTTAGTCCTAAACATTTACAGACATAACAAAAGGTCACATTGTCGTCTAGTTCCCTACAACCAAACCATGTGTTCCCCACCACCAGCCAACACACCCATTGAATTCTTCATTCAATGTAGACAAATTGACCCCACATAACACCCAATACACACCATTTTAAAACATTTGCATATCCCCAAATCAGTTCCAAATCATATGGAAACCCTAATCATGTAAATGGGACCACTTCACAAATAAAGACAAACACAAAAAGAACAAAATTCAATTATGTAGAAGAATTTTTCGACAAAGACAACACAAACAACACAAAAAGATATGAATCTCATGAAACCCTAATAACATCTCAATTTTTTGACAGAGACAACATAAGAAGCACCAAAATTCTAACCTTCGCGATTTCGAGTTGGATGAATTGGATGTGGAAGTGAACAGCCGTGTTTGGCCTTGGTTCTCTCCTCAAAAGAGGCAACCTTTCCCTTCTCCTTTGGTTTTTGAGGCTCCAGAAGCGGACAATCTTGTCGGTGCTTAGTCCTCCTCTCAAAATTCTCTTCGGTTTCTGGAAAATTGAACGGCGGAGCTCCACGGTCATGTTCGGAAGAACTAGGGTTCGTCATCTTCCTCCCTGCGTCGTCTTCTTCCTCAAGGCCAACAAGATAAAATCGGCGGCTTCGACGGCGTTGTGGGTCAGAATCGGACTTAGGGTTTTTGTGATTTTTGTGTGGAGAGAAATAGCAGAGATAGATAGAAGAGAGAGCTAGAGAGTTGGGAAATAGGGTTTGTTATTTTTGTGTCGATTCATGTACAATTATTTTTGAATTAGAAATAGAAAAGAAATTAAAAAAAGTCTTAAAAAACAATTTAATTAGAAAAATAATTAGCAAAATAATTAGATGACTAATAATCTAGATTAAGCTTAATCGGGTCAAAATTGTGTTAATGGACAGTTGACCGTCAAAAATTGACGGCACCGTCAAAACTGGACGTAAATGACACGAATTTCATATGTTATGGACCCGTTTTTCAAAAAGTGAATGTTTTGGACCAAATTGGTATTTCGGCCATATGTTTAGGACCAAAATTGACCTTTACTCTTTATTATTCTAGAATAAATTCCAACCGGTCATGTTTCTGAATAATAGAGCCTTTTTCGAACACCTCTTGAGGGTATTATCAATCTGGATTCACTCACACGATTCATCAATAACAATACTAGCATATGTAGACATTGATCGATTACGAAAAATCTGCACCATTTGAAAAAATCAAACTAGTGCATAATCAATATCGTAGGCTCAATGTTATGTCAACAATGATTAAGAAATACTCACTCCGTTCCGCGGTAGTGGAGGTGTTTCTTTTTGGCACGCGATGTAAGAAAAATTGTGTTAAGTGGGTTAAGTAAAGGAATACTCTCTCCATCCGCGAATAGGTGTCTCAAATCATTTTGACATGAGTTTTAAGAAATATTTTGAAAAGTGGGTAGAAGAAAGTTAGTGGAATATGGGCCCCACTTGTATGTATTAGTTTTAAATGACATGTGAGTGTAATAAGTTAGTGGAATATGGGGTCTCTTTACCAAAATGGAAAAACGAGACTCCTATTCGCGGACGAGGGGAGTAATAAAATAGGAAATGAAAAAGGTAGGGAGATGAAGAAAGAATAAAGTAAGACAGAGTAAAGTAAATGAGAAGAAATGTGTTGACTTTTACTAAAAATGGAAATGATGAATGACTCCACTACTATGGAACGTACCAAAATGACAAAATGACTCCACTCTTGTGGAACGAAAGGAGTAACAATCACTGAGACGTCTTTCAGTAAATAGCAAGAAAGACTTATCTCAACTGTTAGATCATTCGGTGCTAAACCACGCAGTGTCGTTTATTTCCTAAGGTAAGGAAACATGCGGACTGATACTGCAACCTTTCATGATAGGTAGTCAAAGCCTATGTAGGTTGTAAAATTCTATTTCTTTCCTGTACAGAACCGACTGTGTCACCTTATGTGAACGTCGTTCATGAACAGTCTACTATGCAGAAGAAGTAGACTTGTTTGCTTCTTATACATTAAAATGTTTGAGAAACATATTATAAATGTATAAGCAAACACCAATGTGATAAAATTACTTCTTCTCGCCTTAGATTAAAAGTGGATTGCAGAGTTTATTGGATGTGTATAAGCAATTCTATCCGTGCAATATGTTCGAAATATTTTTTTCCGGTATACCAATCCTAAAAGTTCTTAGTGTATGAAATACCTTAATTATGAACCACCATTGTAAATGCTCTCAAACGCTATAATGCTGAGATAGATTTATGTAAGTATTAAAAATGTCGTGATACAAAGAAATCTCATCATTATATTCGTTTGTTAAAATTACACTCCTATAGAATTTGTGGACATCTTTATCAAATGGTATTTGCTTGTTTCTTATTCTGATCTTCTTCCTCTATCCTTCTAATCTTCTCCACTTTTGTTCTCTTCCATTTCATCCCATTTGAGATTGAGATTAATCATTCATTCATTGCAAAAATTTTCTTTTAATCTTTTTTCTACTCTTCTATATGTAAAGCTTTCTTCAAATTACATGAGTGCTATAAAAATAGTATTTGAAATGAAAATAACGTAAACAAACAGAATACTCCATATTTTTCTCATTTCTTCTAATTGAGAGAGAATGAGGAAAATGAATTGGATAAAATAATACATGGCACAAATCCTTCAAATTATTTTTCTTTGGATAGTGTTAAAAATTTGAAAGAAACTTTCAATTTTTGGATAAACTTTTTTTAGATACTGAAAAAATGAGACTATTTTTGTTGGATGGTGGAAGTAGGGGTGGTTCGGTACGGTATACCGTATTTTGAATGTCATACCGTATATCATACCGAAAATTACGGTATGACAAAACACCATACCGATACCGTACCGAATTTATTGGTATACCGGAAATTCGGTATGGTAGTTTTTGATACCGTTACCATACCGTGTTTTCGGTATACCGTACCGCATTCCGGTATATCGTACTTTTGCGATATACCGAACTTCGGTAAGGCATATCGTTATACCTGTTATACCGAAAAGATAATACTATACCTAATATATTAAAAAGAAAAACAATTCTATTGTTCAACTACTTCAAAAAGTATAAAACAATTAAACTCCATACAATCATTCTAATATTCAAATTCATAAAACTTTGACAAACAATTCAAAAACAAATTATAAAATCATGAGCAATATTATCTTTATTTTTTAAAACCTTGTTGGTGAATTTGACAAAAGACATTACTTGTAGATGAGGCTGAAAATGTAGGATCCAATTTGCTATAAATATAAGGGTTATATATATATATATATATATATATATATATAATTACATTCTGAGGGAGTGATCAATTGCTAACTAATTAGCAATCGCAAACTAAGACTAAATCTTAGCCAATAGATTAGAAGATCTAGTGGCTGAAATAAGGTGACATAGATTATATTTTTAATTAAGAAAATTAATAAATAAAATTAGAGGGTATTAATGTCAATTCCCTCTCATTAAAATCATCTTAAAATTTTAAATTTATGTAACTCTCTCAATTTAAATTATTTTTTCGCAAAAAATATATCAAATTAAAGATAATTTTATAAGGATTCCAACGAGATCTCAATTGCATATGTTCCGACGACGTTCGGATGATGAAATTTGATATTTTTTATTTTAGTTTTCGTAAATGTTGATAACCAGATTTTTATCAGCAAATACATCAAAAAATCTCAATAAAACCATGTAAAAATCTCAATATGTATGTGTTGATATTTTCGTGTACTAGTGTTGATATTCTTATGTCATATTATTGATATTTGTAATACACTATGTTGATATAAAAAAACATTCACGAAAATTATCATATGATAACATAATGACGATATTACCCTTTTGTTGATATTTTGTCTACTATTTATTGAGATTCGTAAGATTTAATTTCATCCACTCATTTTAAAATTTAAGAGTGGAAATTTGGTCTTGATTTTGGATTAAGTAGCTATAAGGATTAGAATATGACCCTACATCCTGGTATATAATATATTTATATATTTAATAATCAACGGTATACCGACATACCGAAGTGTCGGTATATATCGAATCTTCGGTATGGCGGTATATACCGGTATACCGCAGTAAGTCCGATATTTCGGTATTTCGGTATAATTTTCCACTCCTACGTGGAAGTATATTGATCGGCTGGCAAATATTCTTTCAAATTTTTTTATTAAATATGTGTGCACGTGCGTGTATCATGAAGATAAGACCCACACAAGCTAAAATATAAAGAAAATATTAACTCCATATTTGTGCTTCATTTCCGAGTTACTGGTCTACAGCCTCTATCTTCTTCTCATTGAGAGGAGAGAAAACAAAAATAGCTAAGCCCAATCTGACAACAAAATCATGAAATGGATCCTTGCATTTAGAGTGGTTTAGAATCCTCTCTTCCTGCTCACAGCTCGTCGTGTATTCCCATTGGTTGATCTTTATTGAGCGACTCCAATTTTTCTTGCAGTTCCTGTCAACAAACATAACCACATTTACAAGTGTGTTTCTCTAAACCACTATGGATTAAAGGAAATAGAAAAAAGGGGTGGCAATAACACCTTGAGTTTATCTTCAACACACAGAGCAGGGGTAGCTAAAAATGCAAGGTATCTGGAAATACACGCATTCCAAGTCAGATGCTAGTGCACAACAATGGCAAAACCCAATCACAAAAACCATAACAGGATACATGGAGAGAGATTCTTACTCGCAACGGCTTGGTTCATCAACATCCGTGAGTTCATTTTTCAAACCACAACGTAACCTCACCTGTAGAGGTCAATTAACAGACAAAAATGATACACCACCCAATAAACTATACAAGGAGACAAAACACATTTAAAATGCCGATTGTCCCTCTTTAAAACAAATGGAAGTTCCATGGATGTGAATTAAAGTTGATTTTCGGGAAGTATAGTCCACCAAATGATGAGGGTTATCTCCTTCACATTTGAGAGCATAATTGACTTTAAATTTTAATAAAATGACCATTTATATCTGCAGGTTCCAACGTTTTCTTTTGAAAATAGATGATTCGACTATAAAAATCCATTAGCTGGTTATGGATTGAAGCTGATAATATGTGCAAGATGTTCATACTTAATATATATGATCTACCTTTAAGCTTCTGTCTGGGCCATTCCAGCACTTATCTCCATTCATAAACTGCATTACCCTGTAAGATTCCTCAAATTTCTCCCAGCTCCTACAAGAATATTAAGCAGCCTTAAAAAACAAAAATAATTGGAGTAATTTAAACTGTAGACTGAAGCATGGAACAACAGGCAATACAAACAAAATATATCAAGATGAAGTGCTCTGCTCATTAAAGTGCTTACCCTAAACGAGTTGAACTGTATCCCTCCTCCTGGGTAGCTTGTTTGAATGGGCAAACTTTGTAAACATACCTGTAAGAGTATTTCCATTCCTCAGAGACGTTTTTTTTAATTGGAACTCAAAAACGCAATCAAGGACATGAGAAAGTAACTAAAGAAATTTCTTACTTGTTCTGCTTGCTTTCAAAGCATTTACCATAGAATGAATAAAATTCCTTCTCCGGACCTGCAAATACATTTTGAAGATATTAAAACCCTATACAAATGCATCCCAAGTATACAGTTAACAATAAATAAAGGTTTTGCTCGATGTCAAAGGTATTACCAAAATCTTCTTTTAGTTTCTGCTTCAGATGCGATATCCTTGACTGTATTTTTGATAATTTGGAACTGGTATCATCATATTCTTTACGTACCTGTGCAGCCTCTGAAAAATCAATCAGCAATATGATGAATATCTTCTGTTTGAATCAAATGATGCAGAAATTAAATTAGGGAAGTTGTCTTTACCAGATACATTAACAGGTTTCTGGAAAATATTGACAGCCTGAAAGATGCTCTTCACTCTTTGCTGTATCTTGTCCAGCCATGATGAGCTACTTGTGCCAGTTATATCTGAGAATTTTGGATCATATGCTGGTAAGTTGTTTAAGCAGGCTGTGAAAGTGATTCTTAAGAAAATTAATTTACCTGAAAAGTCTAATTCATCATCAGACTCATGTCTCTGTGAAGAACTAGAATCATACTGATTTGCTTCATCAAAGTCATCAACTTGGTCATCACTGTCAGCATCATCATCATCATATCTATTATGCTCATCCTCCTCTGAGCCGTAACCAGCATCATCCTCATAATTGGATTCATTTGGTGTCTCATTTGGATATTGGTGATCCTGATTTTGAGAGGTATCAATCTCCTCCTTATGTTGCTCGGTCTTTTCCCCCGTCCATCGAGATGCAACTAGGCGGCCCAACTCTTCTTTTGATAGTGATTCAGTGTTTTCAGCTACATCTTCCACCTGGAAAAACAAGTAAGGGTCACCCGGTAGCTTACAAACATGTTGGATAAGGAATCTGAGTCATTAGGATCTTTGAAACCTGAGAACCAGTACATAAAAGAAAAGCTACTGAGATTACCATAAGAAGTAAATGATACAGCAACTTACTAGTGCAGGGCTAAAGATAAACGACCAAAACTGATATGGGCAGCATCTTCACAAAAAACATACCTGATTTCCGCTATCAAGACCATCCTTGCCATCAGAAGTGGAGTCTTCACCTAGATGTTCAGTATTCTAAAAAAGTATAGACTTTCATTTATTAACAACTAAAAAATAAAAAGTTATCAGTGATTCAGTTGTGTGTTCAGCCAAAGAAGGCCAAACCTGGATAGAGCCGTCTTGCTCCCCTGCTACATCATTAGAACGTTCGTCCTCAATTGAATGGTCACCAAGTTCAGGTTCACTGGAAGATCCATGATTGTCTTCCGCAGAGTCCTAATGAAAGTCAAATGTGCTATTTCAAAATTTATGGAAAAATGGTTGCAGAGATAGTTATGCCCAAATGAACTCAGTTATACGGGGGGCATCTATTTCATTTAGTAAATAGAGTGGATGTATTGGAAGGATCCATCTATTATTACAATTTACAAGTGCTAACCCAACTCTTTGTCTCTTCCTAGGAAAAGATGTTAGGTAGTCGATAAATATGTTTTCTTTAAGCAATAAGGTAACATAGTATCTACATCTCCTTATAAAGAAGTTCTCGCAAGGGTTTCTTTGCTATCAATTCATCTTTATTCTGCTAATGATCCCTGTAGTATCTTTACCTATGCAACTGGATAAGATCTAGAATATTTATTTGGACAAAAGCCTTCAAGTTTAGACTCAACGTTCTTCATTGCATGTAAAACTAATACGTGAAAAAAAGTACAATACACAGGCATAGTAATCAAAGAATTACTGTTAGATGGAAGTTAATGATACATAATAACTCTAATCCTATTCATTGGTAACTGAATATTAAAAATTAGAGGATGTACAACAGAAGTGTTATACATTATACTCCCTCCGTCCCATAAAAATATAGGCATATGATATGGCACGGGAATTAAGACAAAATTGGTAAAGTAAGAGAGAGGGCAGAAGGGTAGTTAAACAAGTGTTAGTGGATGGTGGGACCCACATTATTATTAGTGTTTTAATGGTGGCATAAGTTGTAAATAACTTGATGTATAGGGGTAATAAATTAGGATAACTTTCCATAAATGGAAATGCTCATATTTTATGGGACGGACGAAAATGGAAAGTGCACATATTTTTGTGGGACGGAGGGAGTACTTAATAATTTATTTATGTTCTTTATGTTCGCTATGCATTAAATCCACAGGTTTAAATGCCAACTGCCAAGAGCAAATTAAAACCGTCATGTGAACAGGGGTAAACTCATATTGGCAAAACCTGAGGAGGTTGATCTACTAGCCCAATATCATCATGTATATCCTTCGGTGTAGGCTCAGTATCTTCAGCTTTGGTATCATCATCTTTAGTAGCTTGGGCTTCCTTTCTTTCCTTCTCTTCCTTTTCTTTCTGAAGCCGTTCGTGTTCCTCAGCCTTTTCTATCTGTTCCTTGCGTTCTTGACAAAGATAGAGCAAAAGCAAGCATTAGAATAAGTAATTGATGAAATATATCTCTCAGAATAGAATATGCATCACACTATCACAGTATAGAAGATGTTACAACATAAAAATAGGAGTAGATAGTCAGTGAGGAGCTTGATACTGTAATGAACTAAAACTTTACATGATGTGTGTGTCACAGTCCTCTCATTGCCATTTTAGAAGGTGAGCTAGAATTTTTGCACATTTTCTACAACCATCGTTAGGTTTTAGTAGCATACGTTATTCATTGTCCTTTAAACAAGCTCATAAGAACAGCAGAAATCACACCACAAAGAACATTAGGGTTGTACTGAAGCATGGATTATTTTCCCATGGAATCACATGCAGTAACACAATAAAAAAATGAAAACAGATTCAGATTTATACATGCGCAAAATAGAGTCTTTATAATAGCCTAAAATTATCAAGGGATTCTATGGTGTCTATGTCAGTCAAACACAGAGACTAATGAACGACCTAACTTAAGAGGCAGCAAAGCACATTGAATAGCATTTTAGATTTCTTTTGGTGGGGGTGAGGGAAAATGGGGCATGTTTACCCTTGAGCTTTTCAACCAATCCGTTGAGTATCTTTTCCTCCTCTTTTAGCTTCTGTAGTTCTGCTTCCTCCTTAGATATGGATAGTTTTGCTTTCTCAATTTCCTGCCTGCGTATAGTGACACCTTCCTGGTATGTGGCAATCTTTTTCTTCAATTTTTCTCTTGCTACTTTTCCAGCTTCCCAGCATGTATTGGGGCATATGGTTTTCCCATCATACTCATCGCTCCCATCACAGCAATCTGCTCAGTTGTATAAGTTAATATTTAAGTCCTCAAGTAGCCAAAAAGTGATAGCTATGACAAAAGGTCAAGATAACACCATAGCAGATGTACAAAGGGTGCGCTGTGCGCTATGTAGTTTATGATCAAACACGAGTTAAGGCATGTAAGAGAATTAAAGAAGAACACAGGAACAAGCATTTCTACAACTACGAAATAGAATGCTTGACACATCTAAGCAAGGAGTGGCTAGAAATACAGATGAAGAAGCATTCTTTGATCCTACTTGGAAATTTAATTGATACTACATCTCGTTCGATATATAGATGATGGTTCAAAATCTAGCAAATGGGAAAAAAACAAAATCATAACATGATGAAATGGACAATCATGAAACAAACTATGTGATTCTCTAATCATCGAAGGTAAAGTTTGTCTGTCCGGATTTTTAAAAGTCTGATATCATATAAAATAATAGGAATTTAGGTGTTAGCTGATATGATTGAATCAAATAAATGCATCTCTAACTGTGTGCAGCCAAATAAAATAGTCAGTGCCATTAACAAGAACTCAACCACAGATGATAGATAGGTGTTGGTAGCAACCTTCATTCTTGAAAGTTAGGAACATACTACCATCATACCTACCTAAGTCTAGTCATTATCATTCTTTGCCTGATTACCAAAAATCAAAGAGGAATCTTAAACTACAGCATCCAATAAGTTCAAAAAGAAGTATGAGATTAAATCACAGTATATTACCACAGATACCGTCATTGACCCTTGAAGAATATAAAACAACAGGAGCATGTCCAGCATTCTTGCAGTAGAATTTTCCATTGGGGCAAGCTGATGTTCCTGCAAAACACAGAAATTGGCAAAACACTCTAGCATCAAGCCACTAATAAAAGTTAATTCTAGTACAAAACAATCAATGGAACCATATATTCAGCTGCATCAATCAACCACAAGGGATCAAAGCTAATTCATCAGAATTCAACTATACATCGAAATACAGGCGAGTAAGAGAGTACCGGGCTCATCAGTGCCATCAAGGCAATCACAAAAGTCGTCGTTGAATTGCGATTTGTTAAATTTCTTAGATCCATCTTTGCACTTAATCGCACTAGCTGATGACAACCCCTTGTAATAACTCGCATCTGTACCAAAATCCAGTTTGCATTATTTCCTGAAGCAACATTTTTTTACTGAATTACACAGACGCACGCACAAAAAGGCGATCACCTTCAGGGGAGACTCCGATGAGTGAGTCGATTGGGGGAAGAGATGCCACCGATCTGGTGATGCCGTGTAGTAATAGAATAATGCCGCAGCCAAACAGCATAAGGTTTGACCGAATTCTGGTTTCCATCTTCTGTTACGGCTTGATTAGGGCAGTAAATAATGAAGGGTGAACCTGCAATCAGAGGTGCAGAGTTAGGGATTTTGGTTAGGAAGCAGGTGAAGCTGCAGGTGCATCCGACGACGCCGTATCGTGTTAAGCCCTCGATCAGTGATTCCGGGTAGATATCACTGGGGTTTACACAATAGTCTAATAATATTTCCCCCTTTTTTTCGCTTTTATTTTCAACGTAATCAAAATTTGTACCTCTAGTAATTTTCTCGTTTGTGTTAAATAAACGAGAAAATAAAATGTAAGACTTGTAAATCATACTCCCTCCGTCCCCCATTAAGAGTCACACTTTTCTATTTCGCTCCGTCCCTAATTAAGAGTCACATTTTATTTTTACTATAAATAGTAAGTAGATCTCACATTCCACTAACTCAATTCACTCACATTTATTATAAAACCAATATAAAAAAATGGGTTCCACATTCCACTAACTTTTTCAACCAATTTTTCTTTACATTTCTTAAAACTCGTGCCCGGTCAAAGAGTGACTCCTAATAGGGGACGGAGGGAGTACAATTTAATGTATTATAAATAAAATCGTTTTAATTAACACATATTTCAAGCATTTTTCTTTTTCAGCTCATATTAAGTACTCCCTTCGTCCGTCATTAGGATTCTCATTTATGGGCGACACGGGTTTTAAGAAATGCTAAGAAAAGTTGGTGGAAAAAAGTTAGTGGAATAGGGGTTTCACTTGTATATATTAGTTTAAAATGAAATGTGGGTGGAATGAGTTAGTGAAAGGTGAGACTCTATTACCATTTATGATAAAAGTGAACTGAGACTCTTATTCGCGGACGGACTAAAATGAAAAAACGGGACTTCTATTCGCGAACGGAGGGAGTAATATATTTTTTTAATAAAACAATGATGGATATTATGAGGAATTTTTTTTTCTCAAGCGGGCCAACCTAGGATGAGCATAGCATAATATGGACTGGAGAGATTATTCCGCTGACAAGTACACTCATGTTGCAAAAGTGAGCATCCACAATAGTGGACTAGCACGAGGACTAGCTGCTAGTCCGTGCTAGTTCGTGCGTGACTAGAGATTATTGTGACCGGCGAGCGGTAGATGGACTAGCCAAACAGACGAGAGGTCGTCCGTCGGAATTGGCGCTAGTCTGTCCGCTAGTTCGCTATTGTGAGCTCCCGACGAACTAGTGCACGGGCCAGCGGTTTTTTCAATTTTTTTTATTAATGTATTTTTTTTAATTATGTACTCCCTCCATCCCATTTAAGATGACCATCTTTCATTTTTTGTTTGTCTCAATCAAGATGACCACTTTTCAATTTTGGAAATAACGTCCTATCTCCTTTCTCCTTATTAAAATATTCAACTACCTTTTTCCTCTCTACTTTATTCAACACTTCCTAAAATCTCGTGTCACTAAAAAATGTGGTCATCTTGAGTGGGACGAAGGGAGTACTTTTTTTTAATTTATATAAAATGGATGCATTTCCCATGTATTCGTGTCGAAATTTTAATTCCGTATTTGTGAATTTGTGATTTTGTTTATTGGTTACTCCTAGTGCTTGTCCACTATTGTGCAGTGGGTATTGATGTGGCAGTGACGTAGCATAAGGTGTTTTTGACTAGTCCTAGTGCAAATCCACACTATTATGGTTGTGGATGATGCTCTAAGAGCATTCTCAGCCCAGTTCCGGATCTAGGCCCCCAGGTCCACTCAATCGCCCAATGTCATAATTCTTCACATTTTCTCCGTCAAGCCACAACTCCCACAACCCTGCAGGCCTCATCCAGACCCCAATTATTAAATTGCACTATTCACAAATAAGTTACTCCCTCCGTCCCGGATAATTCGTCCCGGTTTTCCATTTCGGTCTGTCCCACATAATTTGTCCCATTTCACTTTTACTATTTTTGTTAGTGGACCCCATATTCCACTAACTCATTCCTACTCACATTTTATTATAAAACTAATACTTTAAAATAGAATCCACATACCACTAACTTTTTCAACTCACTTTTCATTACAATTCTTAAAACTCGTGCCCGGTCAAAGTGACCCGAATTATCCGGGACGGAGGGAGTATTTTACAAGTAAAATAGAAAATATTGAATAATTAAAATGCGGAATATTCATTGTTTAGTCAAAAATTATAAATTACAAAATCAAGAAATTAAAATAAATTACAAACCCTATAAATTAAAAGTTACAAGTCCTAAAAATTCAAAATTACAATTCCTAAAAATTGAAAACTTTCGAACAATTATATTTTGGAAAATACATAGGAATGGTGTAAAAGGAATGAAAATAATGTGGAGTTTAAATAGGCAAAAAAAAATAAAAAAATCAATTTTTAATTAAAAAAAAGGGGGTCCTGGTCCGGCCCGAGCGCACGCAATGTCGGGCCGGACCGCCACGGGGCGCATCCTGGGAGCACACAACGCCGGGCCAGGATGCAACCGGACGCGGCCCGGGACTCTCCTCCGTCCCTAGGCGCGACCTGAGCCGCGACTCCCACCCCTCCAATGCGTTAAGCCGTGGGCCGGGACCCAGGTGCGGTCCGGCCCGTGGCATTAAAGCTGCTCTAACAAACATGCAGGCACTGCCGAGAAATATCTTCAGTAGCGCCACTATGATTGAGATGAATTTATGTTTGATTTGTTTGGGTTGTTCTAAGTTTTTATTTTTAGATGTGTTTTAATTGGTTATTATTAGTTCAAATGGCGTAAACGTGCCGTGTTCAACTACATTGCTATGTGTCTAATACAATATTATACTACAATTTATATTGATTATTATATTTTTTTCAATCTTAAATTATTCTGTGTTTATTGGTTAATACTCTCTCCGTTCCATAATAGATGACATAATCGGAGAATGACACAAGATTTTATGAGATATTGTTTTGTGTGTTAGCTGGAGAGAGAAAATGATATATTTATATTAAAGTGAGAAATTTTTTTCCAGAAAAAGAAATGTGACATTTTTTGAGACAAACTAAAAAGAAAAGTGTGAATCTATTATCGAACGAAGGGAGTACTATTTTGTTGGTTTTTAGTTTAGCTTTGATAAGCATAGATACAAGAAAGAAATATTGAAGAAACCAGAAATTAGATGTTGATGTTAACTTACCACTTGCAATTGTAAGTGAAGGCGCAAATAATGATATCATCAGAAGAATGAAAATAGAAATATTATGATGGTTGGTCGGAACCAAAAGAAAATTGCGATAGAGGGAGTTGGCCTCGGACTCGTTCAATCTAGTCTAGTTTTAGGGATTGAAGAAGCCCAAAGACTGTTGTAAGTGAAGCTAATGATCAAGCTTATAACATCTAACTTGAACTAGCTTCACACGATATGGGAAAAGACTCGTTACTTATGATGAACTATTCCTCGACCACCACGAAACTGTGATGCTCAAGTTGTGTTAAACATGAGAGTTGGTGCAGGCATGATACATATATACACATTTTTCAGCTATGCATGAAATGTAGACGGAAATGCAATGAATTAAGTCTATTAGTGTTAATGGGGCAAGTCATCCCTGTTCCTTTGAGGCGAAATGACCCTACTAACACGGGTAGCAACAAAAAAGTTGTACATATAAACTGCAAATAGACATTACACACAGGGTCGTCAAATTATCTACTATCTAGTAGTATATGACAAGACTGGTAAGAGGCCTTTCCCAAAATTCAACAGTGGAGTGCACTTATACACAAAAACAGCCTTAAAATCAACTTGAAAATTCAATCCAATACAAATTCTGGGTTTCAAGTAAATGGAATCTTTAATCGAGCTACAGAATGCGAAACTATCTTAACATGAAGATTGAGTTGGAAATAAATGGAAAAGGCTTAGTTGGTAACATCCAAGAAATAAGTGTCAAAGCTCCGTTGATTGAGAATGATGGTGTAAAGATCCTATACCGGTGGCAAAGCTGCTCTCTTGGTTTTATAAAACACTAATTGGATGTGATTCCATCAGCTTCAGTCTGTTTTTGTTTATGGATTGGGATATGATATGTAGAGATTGAGAAGGTTAGTGTGGTTCATGGGTTGGCATACAAGTATGGTGGTGACTACTGACTACTGCTTTCGACCTTTATAACAGCAGAGGGGAACTAACTTATAACTTAATCAATATAAACAAGAAGCCATGCTCAAACATCTGAGTAAACACCCTAGCTGCTGCTGCTGCTGCTGCTATCTATAAGCAACAATACTGACTAAGATTATCAAAATTACCACAGATCTATAAAACTGGAATGCACATATAGGTACTAAGTAACCAAACAAATTGCTATCAAACCTAAATAATCATGGTGCAGCTCTCACTCCAAAAGATCAAAAACCACAACAATCTCATTCATTTACCACAAACAACATCACCTATATCTCCATCAAAGCTACATAACAGTTTCACCCTGCAAACACAAACCTTAATCTCTTCCTTACTGAATTCTCAAAATGATTATTCCAAAAGAAGATAAGAGGCAACACTCCATATTCTCATGATCCCAAGCAACATCCAAATTATCCCCAAAAACATGTCTAAAGCCCAACAAAAGTGCAAAACACACAACTAAACATGGCTTTAAAAACAGGAAAGCACAAAACAAATAAGAATGCATGACATGTTCAACAAAACACAAGCTTTAGTTGTATTCATAGATGTGATCAGATGAGTGTTTTCCTGTATTTCGAGCTAGTGTATTACTAATAAAGTCTAAAACAAGCATCACTTATTGTATGTATATATATCAGTAGTATATTGTATCAAGACAAGTGAACTTTCACTGGTATGTAAAGGAAACAAGACTACTTCTTGATTCTGCGAACTTTCTTATGACCCCAAACCTCCATCCTACCAAGCGGACATCCGCAGGGAGCTCGGAATATGAGGACCGTCCTTCCATTGACCGGCGCCATCTTCTTGAGCTCCGCCTCCAACTCTTTCCGATCCTCCCCCAATTCCAGCTCCCTCAATCCATTAATTTGGCGATAAGCATCGGCATGGAGCGGCGGTGGGGAGTGCTTGACGCAAGCCTCCGTCTCCAACTGAATATCATACTCCACTGCCCTCCGAAGCCCCTTGCACTTAGGGTTTCCGCACTTCCTCATCCTCAAATCGATCAACAGCGCCACAATCACCCCCACCACCACCGTCGCAAACCCCACCACGTAGGGAAGCGGCTCCTCCAGGATGAGGTCAACCATGGCGGCGTGAGCGGCAGGCAAAAGCTCGCAGAAGAACAATTTCATGTAAGGAAGGATTAGGAAGGCCGAGGAGACAATCACCAACACGAGTATGACCAGATCGACGGCCGCGAGAGGGGAGCGGTGGCAGAATTCATTTGAGAAGGGGTTGAGAGAATCAGGGCGGCGGCGGGGGGTGAAATTGTTGGTGTTGCGAGGGGGGAAAGCTCGGCAGAACTGGATCAAACTCCGGCAATCGACCATCGGCAGCCTCATCTGAATCGCGGATTGGATTGGATTGGATTGGGGTTAAATTGAGATCTGAGATTGCAGAAATAGGGAGAATTTGATGATAGATTAGTGGAATCGGATAGCAAGAGTTGAAGATGACTAATTGACTTTCTTCTGAATTATCATCATAAAACCAATCCAATTCAATGCCATTTACCAGACGAAATGGAAAACGCCAATCCACTTTCCTTTAATTGCACTCTGCCCCCAAATTATACTAATATAACACTTTGCCCCCTCCTCCATTACCCGTCAAATGGTCACAATCATAATGCATGAGATGAAACGTCTTTAATCTTGACCATTTTTCTTATACTCCACAAAATTATTTAACGAGTCGTGGCCGTGGTCGTCGTGAAGGAATGCTAAAGTTACAAATTATTTTCTATGTACGTTTCTAACATTTAATTGACTTGTTTTAAATATCCTGTCTTAGAGTGAATATTCACATTTCGGTTTGAGCTTTTTAGCTAGTCAGATCCATTTGTCCGCAAATTCAAACTTTTATAAAAGTGAATCCGATCTGAATTGAATTGTCACCAAATCTGAAATTCTAAAATTTGATCCGAACGCAAAGATCCAAAATTACCTAAAAAAATTAAATATCTAAAATTTTTACATTTATTCTTGATGTAAAACCATTTTTTTCTAATTAGACAATTACTATAATCTCTCTAAAAGTCTAAAACTTTATAGTAACTTTTTGAGAAAAAAATATTGTAGTTAAATATATAGAACCGTAACATACACCACTTAATTAAGTAATAAACGAACATTTGAACTAATTTAATGCTAAAAAAGTAAATGAATGGGAGGAATGCTCTTTAATCCAATTTAGGCTTTTGTAGTTTTAGTGTTTTGGTTATAATAAATGAACATTTGACTGGTAAAATTATTAGTAATTAAAGCTAAATTCAATATATTTACAAATAAATTTTCAATTCCAATTTTTTTTAGTTTTAAAATTTAAAATGTCTGATCTGAAAATCCGATATTTATATAAACTATATTCTGACCCAATTCAAAATTCGGAAAAAACCTACAAAATTTAAAACTCAATATAGTTTTGATCTGATATTTGAATTTTTAGTATTTTACTCACCTTATGGCTGATTTGTTTTTCTCTATCTATTTTTATTTGGGTTAAAAGTTTCATATGAGGTGATGATTACGTTTAGAGTTGTGAAAGTATTGACGTGATTAATTGCTTAGTGTTTGCTGCTACGTTTGTCTCTTAAAAATAGATATTAATTCTATTTTGGTTAGTCCCTTAAAAATATACCTTCTAATTTTTTTTTATTTTAGATAATGGACCAACAATCCTCTAATACTACTTATACTACTTTTTCTCCCATCTCTCTTAATTTATCTATTTTTCTCTTCATCTCTCTTCTTTTATCAATTCTTCTCTTTTACTATATAAATTGTGCATTCAAACTCATGTCGTTACAAAAGTTTCTAGGTAGAATTTCTAACCACTACTCTCTCTGTCCATCTCTAGCTGAGTCGTATTCTTTTTTTGGTTGTCCCACTATACCTGAGTATTTTCTTTTTTTTTAGCAAAAAATAACAATTTTTCTTCTCTATTACTTTACTCTCTTTTACTTTATTCTCTTTTCATCTCTCGGCCTTTTTTATACATTATTTAACTCAATTAACACAATTTTTTCTAAATTCTGTGCCGAAAATAAACGCTCATTGTACAGAGGGACGAAGAGAGTACTAATTTATTTTCACAAGAAATCTAAAATCTCATAGTCTTAAATTAGTTGTAGTTAACAATTAAATGATGAGTTAGTAATTAATCACTCGTATGAGAAGAATTGTTATTATTGAAACTACTTAACTAATTATTATAGCCATGGGCTTTGGTGTTGATCCGATAAATACAGAACAGTCGGCTCAGCGCCTCAGCCGTATGACAAAATAATCAAATATAGTTGCAACCCCATTTTTTCCTTCCAAATTCATATAGGCTCCGTATGGTATTGAATCCGGATCGCACAGTTGGAATCTACGCATCTAATTCAAATATGAGTAGTGATTTAGAGACGTAATGTCTCTATGCCATGATGCCCTTATATTTTTTTTTGCTATACATATAATTTACATAGATATATATCTGATTAAGGAATATTTAACCAAGTTCATTATTCTTACGTAAATGCATATATGTGAACTGGAGATAAACTTAATCCCACTAGAGTAATGGATTTAAAATTTTTTCAAACGGATTTCAAAACCATTCTTGTCATGTAAATTTTTAAAATAATTAATTAAAAAGTCAATAATTTAGATTATCAGTATTAGACCATCTTCAACAATTTACGCCAAACTCAAACTCATTTTTGAGTATACGTCACACCAAAAAGTAGTTTTACTCCAATCATTTATACCAAATTCAAAATTTACATCATTTTTGGGTTTTTGTCTCATAAAATTTTTGCAGTAACACCATATTTGGTATTGTTTGTGAAATAACACCAAATATGGGTTTGAGTTTGGTGTATGGTTGGAGAAGATTTCTACACCAAAACTCATTTATGGAGTACGGTTGGAGATGGTTTTAATTAACACACTACATAACTGAATTATTATATTTTATTGTAAAATAGTTTGATAACTTAAATAGCATTATATGATTTTTCAAATAAATTTTTATTTAATCATTCTATAATTTAAATTTTAGGTTTTTCCTTATTCCTTGTGCTATTCTTTCATAACTTATTTTTTTTCGTTAAACTTTCTAAACATTTTGTCAATGTAGTAACAATGAAATCATTCATTTAATAGTATATGAAAAAATATGTAAAAAATAAACATTTATCTTATTCAGATTGGTTTGTATAATAAAATAATATAGGAGTACTATTTTTGCATTATCTTTTCAATATTTTTTGATATTTTTCTTTGCTTTAATTAAATTTAATATTTTTTATTTAATTAAGCTAGGGCGTCTAATATTTTAATATAACTATATAATTTTAAAATATTAAATAGATGAGTTAACAACATACAATTAATTTTTATTCAGATTTGAATGTATCATTTTAAATATTAAAAATCAAAGAAATTATTTATTTACGAAAATAATTGGATGAATCTACTTTTCTCAATTTAGATTATTTTAATATATCACATATCAACAAATTGATTAAGAATTAAAAGTATAAAGAATCATAAACTCTACTAATAATATATAAGATAGTACGTATTATTTTTTTAGAGTTAGGAAATTATAATTCTATAAAATAAAGAATTAAAATTAAAATTTAACCCATAAACACTAAACTCAATTAGTATTAGTACACCATATATCAAATTTTAATTTATTGCATGTTATAGTTAAATCAGCTAAAAATTCTAATATTGTAGTACTAAAAAGAAAAGAAAAAAAAAATTAATATTTAAAATATGAAATATATGATATAAGAACATATGATTTTATCGAGGTTCGACTGTAATGGTCCATGATTTATGAATTTAGAGAAATCAAAATAAAAAAATTACAAATTAAAACTATAGAATTCTTAAAATTAAAACCGTATATCACTTAATTAGTAGTATTAATATATAATATATTATTATCAAATTTTAATGTGTTGGGTGTTATAATAAATTGAGCTAAAAACTTTATTATTTTATAAAGATCGTTGTGAATAAAAAGTGACTAAAAGAATAAGTTTATCAATATTGAAGATTATAGTATTATAATTACAAAGTAATTATTTTTTGTCATATGTTATAGTAACTCTGAGTATTTACAGTTCAAAAATATTAGATAACTAATTATTTATATTTTATAGCGCTAATTATTTGTTACAAATTATTTAAATTCAAATTTATAAAGACTAATTCGTTAAGAAGTCTGACATTATTTATTTGCTGGTAAATTTTATTTTATTTATAGATAAAATGTACACTAAATATATAAAGCTAATAGATATATTTTAAAATTTTAAAGATATATCTTTAAGTAAATGCATTAAAATGAGTATAGATAAAAAAGTTATCAAATCGTGTTTTAAAACATTAGAGGATATTCACGTGTTATTAAATGCATTCATCATTCATGTATGATCGGCATTTATATCCTTAAATAGATGTATTTAATAAACAAATTAATGTAGGGGTAATAAAATACATATATAAAACATGAATTTAATTAAAAATATAATATAATATACATTTATCATTTTAGCCCCATTATGGTAATGCCATTATGTCTTTAAAACATTTTTCTTTAAATATGGTGTTTGGTACCGTAAAATATTATAGTTCCAGTTCCACCATTTGAATTTCATATCAAAATAGATAATTGGAATTCAAAATAGATAGTACTCCAAAATTGGGCACTTTCACACACGACACATACAACACACATACTACACATTACACACTGCACAAACACATATTGCGCACACCACACACACACAATACACATGTACACACACATTATATAATTTCTTCAAATTCAATTCCATATTAATTACTCCTTCCGTCCCCCATTAGAAGTCACACTTTGACCAGGCACGGGTTTTAAGAAATATAAAGAAAAGTTGATTGAAAAAGTTAGTGGAATGTGATACCCATTTTTTTATATTTGGTATATAATAAAATGTGAGTGAATTGAGTTAGTAGAATGTGGTACCTACTTACTATTTATGGTAAAAATAAAGTGTGACTCTTAATTGGGGACGGATCGAAATGGAAAAGTGTGACTCTTAATTGGGGACGGAGGAAGTACATTATATTTTCAGAAAAGGATTTGGAATTGAATTATAACTCAATACCCTCAAATTCAATTTCGTAGATTCTAATCTCAATTCAATTTCAATTTCAATTTCGTGTACTATTTATTAGGAAAAACAACTAGTTTAGATAATTAATGTTTTATTGGATGAATGAATTATGTCAGTAGTAGTAATTATTTAATTGATTAGCAGTAGTTAAAACAGATTTACAATTATATAGTTACGGGAATGAATAAAAAGGAGTTGAAGCAGTCAAGTCTTTATAACTTTGACTTTAAAGTGTGTACAACAGTACAAGTATTCGGAATTGCAAGTCAAATTTACGCAATTATGTTATGATTCATTATTTACTAGCCAAATTAATAATAATTCATCACTACCTAAATTCACTCTCACGTGACAAAGAAACTTATGCAACAGAAGTGTAGCAACTCGTGCATCCAATTCCTAATCCACATCTATGAAAATTCTCATTACCTAAAATCACTCTCACGTGACAAAGAAATTTATGCAGCAGATGTGTAGACACTCATGCATCTTATTCCTAATTCACATCTTTGAAAATTCTCATTAATTCCTATGTAATTATGGTTCTCACAGTCGAATTTGGTGGACTCTGTAAACTTGTAACCTATAACATTATAATTAATACGATGATTCAACTCAATTCAACTGATAAGATGCTCTCTTCCATATAATAGTTGAGATTGAGTCCTCATGGATGTAGACAAAAAAAATATATTGATGTTACGTCCGTTCTAAAAAATAGACTAGTTTTATCACTTTGAGTCGTCTCCCAAAATTAGACAAAGTCTAAATACGTAAAATGTTTAACCAATTACACACGAGATATTTGCAATGATATTTATATTCTCTTGATTATTCATATACTCCTAATCTTGGAGTATATCTGGTAATGATATTTATATTCTCTTGATTATTCAAATACACTCCTAATCTTGGAGTATTACTCAAGGCAGTGGTCGTCACGCGCTCCACATGACGAAGTCTGCACTTGATATGATTTTTTTATTTGGTAGACCTAGTTAGTCTTCATGTTATGTTCCAAGTGTCCAATTTTTCTTTCTTTGAAGGTTTGCACTTGATTTCTTTTATTTGATTTGATTTGATTATCACTAAATATATAAATCAAAACAAATAATACTAAATGACCGTCAAATGATAGTGATGCTCATAAGAAGCTCACGTAAGAAGCTCACATAAGATATATGTGTCATGCATGACACTAATATTACGACTAATGTTATCACCTATATTTATGTTTTATTGCTTCTAGTTAACTGAAACTACTGAGTTCCAAGAATAATTAGAGTTAAAACACAAGGTGGTGTCGGTAAGACAACTAAGTAGTAAGGGACAACAACACACAAATAAGCAAAACTAAAATTTAGCATCTTCCAAAATCTCTTTAAAATCAAGAGTCGTTTGGAAATGGTATGGTATGGGAGATGTCATGCGCATGCTCAAAAGCTCAAGAAGAGATGTACTGAGATAGAGAGAGGGATAGGAAAGGATTGGTGGAAATTAAACTGAAAACTCCACTAACTCGCTACTGCACAATTCTGGATAATGAAGTGCAAATCAACTATGCTATGAGACATTCCCAGACTTCTTTTGTCTTTCATTTTGCTGCTGCCTCCTTTAAATTGAAAAAAAAACACATCTTTCTTTTATGGGGTGTTCTCTGATGAGGTTTTGAACAAGTATTTCTTTTAGATTTTTGTGGGTTTGATCTAATGGAGAAATGTTGGTGTGGGTGGGAAACTTTGATTTACAGGGTCTTCTAACGGTGAATTTTCCTTTTTTTCCCCCTCAGTTTCCTTTTGTATTTTACCAATTCCACGTTACAATTCGTGTCATTCACAACTTTGTGTAATTTTTGTGGACGAAGGGAATATTTCCAATTTTTCTTCTTTTTATATTTTACGCTTGATATTGATATGAATGTGATCAAATAAAAACTCTAAATATTATAAAAACTCAAAACTATGATCTGGACCATTGAAAAATGTCAACGGATAAAAAAAAAACATCAACAGGAAAATATCAACAGAATTTCAACGGTAGTCAATGATTGATGCTGTGTTGATATTGTGTTGATACCGCGTTGACATTAAAATCTTAAAATTTTACACTGTGTTGATATTGTATTGAAATAGTATTGAAGCTGTGTTGAAGAGCTTTGAGTTTGTATGATATATAAGTTTGCATTTTATCAAAATCCGATATTGATATATGCCATTTCGAATAATACATACAGTAGAATTCAAGAAGAATGAAATTATTCAAATCCATGTCACAGTGATACATAGAAAACTTCATAATAAAATGAAACAATCCAAATCAAAGTCTCCATGGATGGACCTATCCCATTTTCCTCAGCACCGAGGAATCATGATTTTCCACCCTAGTACCTAGTCTATTCTTTCCAATATTCAAATCTCTCTCTTGAATATATAAGGAGTGGATGAAGAGAAAAGAAGGGAGACAAATTAATCAAAATGGCCAAACCCATGCTACTTCTTACCCTCTCTCTCAATTTGTTCCTCCTCTCACAAAATGTACTAAGTTGCAACAAACAAGAATAAGATTCCTTACTAACATTCATCTCTTCCCGCTCCCCTCCCCTCAACCTCAGCCTCAACTGGTCTCCCTCTACCAATTGCTGCCATTGGCAAGGCATAGCTTGTACATCCCGCAACGGCGCTCCTCGTGTCACTCATCTTTGGCTACCGGAAAAAAATCTCTCTGCCACCTCCCTCACTCTACCAAACCTTCCTTTCCTAGCCCACATAAACCTCTCCCACAACCATCTCTCCGGCCTCCTCCCCTCTCTCCCTCCTCGCCTCCTCACTCTCGACTTGAGCTTCAACTCCCTCTTCGGCCCACTCATCCGCACTTTCCCCATCACCATCCACACTCTAGACCTCTCAAGCAACCATTTCAATGGCTCCTTTGATCCCACCTATCTTCTCCCTCAACCATCCAATTTACTCATCTTCAACATCAGCAACAATAGTTTCACCTCCTCCAGTCCTTCATCAATTTGCAACATCTCCCCACTCATCAAAATCTTGGATTTCTCCATGAATAAATTCATTGGTCCATTATCTCCTTCCCTCACCAAATGCTCAAACCTTCAAGTTTTCAGAGCAGGCTCCAACTCCCTCTCCGGTCCACTGCCACGCGACCTTTACACCCTAACAAGATTGCAAGAAATCTCTATGCCTAACAACCAACTTTCCGGGACAATCAACAAGGTCATTGTGAACCTTTCGGACCTCATTATCTTAGAGCTCCATGTCAATCAACTAAGTGGTGAGATTCCTCAAAGTATAGGGCTGCTTTCCAAATTAGAGCAACTGCAACTCCACTCCAACAACCTCAACGGCAACTTTCCACCCTCTCTAACAAAATGCACCAACCTCACCACTCTCCTCCTTCGCAACAACCTCCTCAACGGCCAAATCTCCACTCTCAATTTCTCCAAACTCCAACATTTACAAACCCTTGATCTCGGAAACAACACCTTCTCTGGTAATATCCCGGGCACCCTCTGCTTGTGCAAGTCCATCACAGCAATCCGGCTTGCCTACAACCAACTCAGCGGCGAAGTCCCTCCTTGTATGGCCTCTCTCAAATATCTCAAACAGATCTCCCTTACCGAAAACCACCTGTCCAACGTTGTGGGAGCCCTGAACACACTCAAACACTGCCAGGATCTGGCAGTCCTCTTACTCGCCCGATGCTTCCACGACGAGAGAATGCCCAACGACGACCTGCTGCACCTCGACACCTTCAAGAACCTGCAGTTTCTGAGTCTAGGAGGGTGCAAACTCAAAGGCCAAATCCCAAATTGGATTTCCAAACTGAAAAAACTCAAAGTTCTGAACCTCTCATTCAATAAACTCTCAGGCCCAATTCCAGCATGGGTAGGATCAATGCCAAGCTTGTACGTCCTCAACTTAACTCAAAACTCACTCACGGGAGAGATCCCACGTGAGATAACGCAGCTGCCGGCGCTGATCTCCGACAACAGCAGCACAGACATGAGCCATCTCGTGTTGCCCTTTCTATACGACAATCTTCAGTACAACCAACTCTTCAACCTGCCACGCAGCCTGAAACTCGGGAGCAATAGTCTCAGCGGCAGAATTCCAACAGAAATCGGGCAGCTGAAGCTCCTCCAAGTATTGGAACTGAGCAACAACAATTTGAGAGGCAGCATTCCTGAGCAGCTGTCGAATCTGATAAATGTGGAGAAACTGGACATGTCAGGGAATGATCTGACGGGAGAGATTCCGAAATCGCTGACGAAGCTGCATTTCCTGTCAGCATTCAGCGTGGCGGATAATGATCTGGAAGGGGAGATTCCGAAGGGAGGTCAGTTTGAGACGTTTGGAATTGGCGCGTTTGAAGGGAACACTAAACTGTGCGGTGATGTGATACACAGAAGCTGCGGCGGCGCGGTTGTGATAAACAGGGCTAGGCCCGATGCAGAAAATGATGGCGGGAGTAGAAGTATTTGGTATTATATGCAACTTCCTCTTGGATTGGGATAATTTGTTGGATTAGTTGGAGGTACTGCTCTACTCTTCTTCAAGAGTTGGTAGTCGATTATACTCCATATCATAGTACTATGTGTATATGCAAATAAATTACCACCATTCTTTCTTGTTTAGGTTGGAAATATTACACACAATCACACAAATTAATAATGGAGGATTTTTTTTCTTTAACTAGTTGAATACAAGTATTAAATTCTGTGATTAGGGGACTTTTTTCGAGTTTCAACTATGGCATCATTTTTGTATCTTTAGACCCATAGTGTGTATCAAAGATTTTTTTTTTATATCAAAAGCACCACGGAGGGGGAGGGTTAGGCGTACCCACACCTGTACATATCATCCAGAAATATGTTACAGAATTAGAAGCCAAAAGTGCTTCTAGCGGAAACGCGTTACAATATAAAAACAAGAGAACCACGGATCATTAAGGACTCCACAGAGTAGTCCAAGGCTAGAGTAGAGAGGGGACGATTCTCAGAGGAAAACCGACACCCCTTTACTCTAATCCTCAATATTTACGTAATCCCCAACTCGAAGCTCCGTCGTACATTGGGAATCACGACCTTTTCTAGCACCGCGAGAGCTTTAACTACTGGAGGGGCTAAGTTTGTTAGGTTTGGTATACCGAAAAGCATGTTTCGATCAAGTTTCGCTCGAATAGAATCTTGCTTGTATACGTAAAACTCTATAATCCACTTTTAACCCGATTCAGTATTATTCGAGCAGTTCCGCACGAATAGAATCACTATTATTATTACATTGTGTTTGCTTGTGCATTTATAAGATGTTTTATAAACATTTAAATGTATAAGAAGCAAACAAAGTCTAAGTCTTTTGCTTAGTAGACCGGTTGTGGGCGTCGTCCACTTTAAGGTAACACGGTCAGACCTATGCAATGCTTTGCAAAAGAAAAAGAAGAATTTCATAACCTAGATAGGCTTTGGCTACCCATCGTGAAAGGTTGCAATGTCAGTCCGCATATTTCTAAGCCTTACTGAAATAAGATGACATTAGTGTGGTATAGCACTGAACGGATCTAACAGCAAGACGTGTCTTTATGCTATCTACTGAAAGACTAGGTCTTGATAAAATACTATTTCTTAATCTACATATGTTAGCATTGAGCATACGGTATTGATTATGCACTACTTTGACTTATCAAATGGTGCGGTTTTTTCGCAACCCAATAATCCTGATATATTGGGTAGTGGTGATTAGTATCTAGCGGTGCTAGGCTTGCTACTATGTTGAATCGTGCGCGAGGTGAGTCTCCTTTGATAATGTCCTCAAGAGGAGCTCGAACAAGGTTTTATTATTTGGAAAACTGGCCAGTTGGAGTTTTATTACTCTATGAATAATAAATAAATGTTTCTTACTAAGTCCACTCTTGGAATTAATAAGATGTTAATTAATTAAGTCAATAGCAGACATTAATTAATTAATGGACATTTATATCTTAAGCGTGGGAAATAAATAATATAAATAACGAAAACCCGGATTACTTGTAATTTCGGATTTGGATGGGGAGAGTTCAATATTACTTCTGTAGTGGTTGCTCGTAATATTCCAATATAAGCTTGTATTAAATTGTGGGTTCAATTCAATTAGTAAAAAGCTAATTGGGCGAGCCCATATCCAAAACCTTCCATAGATCTCTGTCTGGGCCCAAAAGGAACTTAATATAAATAGGAGAATAAATGAGACAGAAATTATTATTATCATTACTCATAATTTTCGTTCCCCTCTACCTAGAGGAGTTCAAATTTCTCTCCTAATTGGAGAATGATTTCTTCTGTCTTCTTTATTCGAGTCCTAGTATTTTGATAAGATCAACCCACCCTGATATCGAGATACAGTTCGGGAACCAGAGAGAAGATCCGTGGTCTAGTATTGAAGATCATCGTGGAGAAGGCGCGAGCAATCGACGATTCTTTGGAGATTCAAATCGGTAACTCTAAACCGTAGAAATCATGTTTAGGATTTACTTTCTTTGAGCATGAATTATTTGCGTTCTAGCACGCAATTATCTGTTTAACATGTGAATTGATTAATCTCATAATCGGTCAAATAGATCCTACGTCTGATTTATTTGTTTTGTACAAGTCTTCCGCTGTGCAAGGGGCACCAAACCCCATCAAAGTTATGGTCGAAGATCAGTGACACCTCCTGCTTACTTCCTTGCTTTGCTAGCAAATCGGAAACTTGTTAACCTCTCTATGAATATGGGACATTCTGATGTTGAGATGTGAAAGAAAGAGTTTTGGATCGAAATTGTGTATTTACTTGAATGATAATCGTTACAATGGTTCACCTATTTATAGGTCTAGAAATATTTACATAAGGAAAATAATCTTTGCCTATTTTACAGGGATTATACTCTATCTATGGAAGAAGATCAATTAGGGATCAATTCTAATATTCTACGATATCTTCCAACACTCCCCCTCAAGTTAAGTAATGGGGTTACCAATGCTTAACTTGTCCAATGCCTCTTTGAATGACTTCGAGTTCACAACCTTTGTCAGTATATCTGCCAATTGATCTTCTGACTTGACATAAGGAAACTCGACTATCTTAGCTTCAAGATTCTCCTTTATGAAGTGTCGATCCACCTCCACATGCTTAGTTCTATCATTTTGTACTGGGTTTTCTGAAATACTGATTGCAGCTTTATTATCACAAAATAACCTGCAAGGTTGCGGCGACTGAAGGTCAAGCTCTGTCATGAGTCTCTTCAACCACAAAATCTCTGTAAGACCACTCTTAATCCCTCTAAATTCTGCTTCAGCACTTGAGAGTGCAACTACTTTCTGTTTCTTGCTCCTCCAAGTGACTAGATTTCCTCCAACAAAAGTGAAATATCCGGCGGTTGACTTTCTATCATTTGGGTTACCAGCCCAATCTGCATCAGTGAATCCATGCACTTCTAAGTGGCCATATTTTTTGAAGAATATCCCATGCTCAACCGTACCTTTCAGATACCGAACTATTCTTAGTACTGCCTCCCAATGATCTTCCTGTGGTGCATGCATAAATTGGCTGACTATCCCCACAGCGTATGCTATATCAGGTCGTGTGACATCCCTAACCCGAAACATGCATTATTTTGCATATTGATATATATTCATTTATTATTACATATTTATAATGTTATTTACATAATTATATGTTATATATATATTTACATAATTACGTATGTGTGTGCATGGGAGTGTTTAGTGCATGGAAAATATATATTTTAATAGTGATCCTAAATACGATATAAATAATAGTAGTAACATAGTTTAAAAAAGTTATATGTGTACCTGTTAGCATTACGTGGTCACTATTTCATAGTGCCACCAATAATAGGTGACAAATGTCAATTAGGAAAACTAATAAGCATGCATATATGCCATATATTTAAATAATTTTATGATGTATAGTAAGCAATAGCTTTATATTTAATATGGATAGGGAGCCGCCTCAAATATTCATAGATATATATTTTGCTTATAGCCAGTGAGACAGAGAAAGAGATAGATGTGTTAGGAAGAAATAAAACGAAAAATAGTTTCCACCTCCTCCGGCTATACAAAGTTGTAGATACAGAAGGAAATTTGGGTGTTTGAGTACTTATTATCCCAGGTGTGTATAAATCACACTTTTAATTTTACATATTTTATGTGATTGATTGCTATGTGTTAAATTGGAGTGAATATTTGAACTATATGATGTGAGTCTGAAATGGTTGTGTTATTTGATATTGATGTTGTAAATGATGTGGATATGTGATTTGTGCAATGAATATGTATTGGAATTATTATTGATGACATATGAGTATTTAATTGGTGCAATGGATATGATTGATGCATGGTATTGGAATTTTTTGAACCATGGAATTAAAGAGGATATGTGACAATCTTGCCCTGGGTCTGATATACAATAGAAAAAGACCTACGGGTCATATTCAATGATAATGGACCTAAGGGTCAAAGAATATATGCAAAGAGGGACCTTCGTGGAAAGGTCAAATCAAAGAGGGGCCTTCGTGGAAAGGTCAATACAAAGAGGGGCCTTCGTGGAAAGGTCAAATAAATAAAACGGACCTTCGGGTCGTATACAATGGAAATCCCGGGCAGATACCGAGCTTGATCTGTCACAGAATAATGAAAAGAACGGAGAGGCATATGCATATGAATATGAAATTGTTTACGATATTTATTACTTCTGGTGATATATGTTGGTGAATTAATGTGTTTGATATTTGTGTGTGAAATTAAAGGTAAGGTTTATATGCACTGAGTTGTGGCTCATATAAACCACTAATATTTTTCAGGAATAAGATATCAATGATTCGTGGGTTGATGTGAGTTACAGTTATTATAAAGGTCGGCGGCTGACGCATTTTGGCAACTTCTCTTCCTCATCATTTTTTTTGCATGTAGATAAATGTATAGTATATAGAGTGGTGAGAGGGTCCCACTATGGATTAGAACGTTTTGAAATATGTACTTGATAAATGTTGATTTTTGAAATGATACAATATATGTGTTTTTATTTACTTGACGTGTGGAATATTTATTATAAATTTTTGAATTTAAATAATAGTAAGTGCATACGTCATAAGGGTTGGGGTGTGACAGGTCGAGTGTGGGAAAGGTAGATAAGTTTCCCTACCAACCGCTGGTATCTCCCCCTATCAGCTAGCTTCGCCCCTTCGAGTATCTGCAATCCATGATTTTGTACCATAGGAGTGTCAGCCAGCTTACAATCTATCATTCCGACTTCCACCAGCAAGTCAAGAACATACTTCTTTTGGTTGATGAAGATTACCTATCTCGATCTCAAGACCTCAATTCCCAGAAAGTATTTGAGAGGGCCTAGATCCTTCATTTCAAATTCTTTGAACAGATTTCTCCGCAGTTCACTTATTTCTTCTTCGTCATCCCCAGTGATAATCATATCATCCACATAAATGATTAGGCATGTGATCTTTCCATCCTTCTTCTTGATAAACAATGTATGATCTGAGTTGCTCTGCTTGTACTCATACTTCTTCATTACTTCAGTGAATCGACCAAACCACGCCCTTGGAGACTGTTTTAGTCCATATAACGTCTTTCCAAGCTTGCACACTTCACCTGGTTGGAAATCATCAGTAAACTCTGGTGGAGGAACCATTTACACAGGTTTTGGTAGTTCCCCGTGCAGAAAAGCGTTTGTCACGTCAAATTGGTGGAGGGGCCAGTCTTTATTTGCTGCGACGGAGAATAGCACCCTCACAGTATTAATCTTTGCCACTGGAGAGAATGTTTCCGCATAATCAACTCCGTATGTCTGTGTATATCCTTTCGCCACAAGTCGAGCCTTATATCGCTCAATTGACCCGTCGGGTCTCCGTTTGATGGTAAACACCCATCTGCAACCCACTGCCTTGACTCCTTCTGACAACTTCCCTTTAACCCAGGTATTGTTTTTCGTTAAGGCTATCATCTCTGTGAACATCGCCACTCTCCAATGCTTGATTTTCATTGCTTCTTCGGCAGTTTGTGGTATTTTTTCCTCCTCATATAATGCTGCCGCAAAAGCTCGGGCCATCTTCGTCAGATTAGCCTGTGCAAAGTTTGCCACTCCATACCTACTTTTCACCCCTATTTTACCAAGAGAGTATCGGTGTGGTGGAACTCCCTGATTGATTCGATGTGGAAGCATATATCCGCCCGTATCTCCATCTACTGTATTTTCCTCAGTTTCTGCACTGTTAGTATCATCAGTAGTATTTTCTTCGGGTTCCAGACATACCTCGGATATCGGTTGAGGAAGGACAGTAGGGCGCGGATGAGCTGACTCTGACAGGGCTTGCTCGGAAGGAGTGACAGGAACAGTCTCTGTTGGTCCCTCAATCAAAGGGCTTGGAGGTGACACAAACCAACTTAAACAGTCCCCATGATTATTTTCAGGTTCTCTCTCCCCCTGACTGTTAAGGTGGTGTGAGTAAAAGAACTCGGTTTCTAGGAAATTGCAATTTATAGCGGTGATGATTTTTTTGGTGTTTGGGTCGAAGCATCGGTACCCTTTCTGATTTACCCCATAACCCACAAAGACACATTTGGTCGCACATGGGGAAAGTTTGGTTCTCTCGTGTTTGGGAATGTGAACATAAGCAGTACACCCAAAAACTTTCGGTGTCATGCTAAGGGATTCTGAGATGTTGGCTTGTTTGGAAAGAATATTAAGGGGTGTTTTCATTTTTAGGATTTTGGTAGGGAGTCTGTTTATGAGGTAAACGGCGGTGGCTACCGCTTCTGGCCAAAGAAATGTAGGGACATTGGAATCAATCATGAGAGCATGAGTTACTTCTAGGATGGTTCGGTTTTTTCTCTCTGCCACCCCATTTTGTTTAGGTGTATAGGCACATGAGGTTTGGTGAATTAGGCCTTTCTCCTTAAAAAATTCTGACATGGTACTATTAACAAATTCCCTCCCATTGTCTGACCGAAGGACTTTGATGGTAGTGTGAAATTGGGTTTGGATCATTTGAAAAAACAGGATAAATTTTTCAACTACCTCAGATTTATGTTTCAAGAAATATATCCAAGTCATTCGCGTGTAGTCATCAATAAAGGTCACAAAATATCTAAAACCATTCCCCCCAATAACAGGTGTAGGACCCCACACATCAGCATGAATCAAATCAAACATAGATTTCATACCGGTATTAGAAGGTTTAAACGATTGTCTGTGGCTCTTGGCCAAAACACATGTCTCACACGAAAAATCACTAGGCAACAAAAAATTGGGAAACAAAAGTTTAAAATAACCATGGGAAGAGTGTCCTAGTCTTCTGTGCTACAGCCAAGCCTCCTCTTTTGTGGATCCGTGAGCCAGCATTGCACTCCCTTGGTGAGCTACCCCGTCCACATAGTAGAGTCCTTGGTTCTAAGTGCCACGCCCAACGATCCTCCTCGTCCGAATATCCTGTAATATGCAAAAACTTGGGTACATTAGCAGTGTACAATTCAACTCCCTTGTTACATGACTTACAGACATCAATCGTTGAGATAAGCTAGGAACAAATAAACAGTTCGATAACCAGAGATTTGGAGATATTTCTATGGTTCTAGACCCTTCCACTGTAATTAACTCCCCATTTGCAGTTCGGATATAGGTTTTAGTAATTTCACCAAAATTAATAAAATCAGATCGTTCCAGAGTCATGGTATCAGTGGCTCCGCAATAAAAAATCCAACCCCTTTTTCTAGCACTATCAATATTTTGCACACTAAATGCAGCGGAAATATTCAATAACGGTGCAAAATGATTATGGGTCTTAATTTGGTCAATATCTGGGGTCATTTTGAAATTAACGGTTCTCGGGTGGTATTTCTCATAATTGTTCACAGAATGGGGTCTCAAATGTAATTTAGGTATAATAGGGGGTTCCAAACAAAAATTCAGAGTTTGATTAGGGTTTTACAATTTGTCAAACCCTTTACCTCCCAAATATCCGTCGCCTCCTCCCCATCTATGCGATTTTGTCTCGCCGGCCTTTTCCACAAAATTCCCGACGCGTACGCTGCCAACTCCGCCGCCGCCGCTCTCGGTGCCGGCTTCTTGATTCGGAGGGTTGTGCGGTAGATTTCCCCCTCCGGTTCCACCTACACGGCTGGGAACCGAGCTCTGGTTCTGTTGTTCGGTTATGCCGACTCCGGCGAACTTCGCCTGGGCTCGAGCTCTCTGCCGTTTGTCCCACCATTCTGGGTATCCTACTTGGAGAAAACAACTTTCCTTCGTGTGTTTGTTCTTGCCGCAGTGAGAACACCACAATTTGCTCTTGTCCGGCTTCCCTCCGGCTTGGTGAGCGGTGGCTCCGGCAGGTGGAGGACGCTGCGGTCCGTTTCGGTTGGGTCTGTCTCTCTGTGCTCCGAATCCATATCCGATCTCCCCCCGATGATGTATCGGCTCCCTATGCCAGTGGCATCTCCGATTGGTGAAGAGGATGCCGGTGACATGATATTGCATTGAGTCGCCTCCTTCTTCACCAACGCGTAGGCCTCTTCGACTGAGGGGTAAGATCGAGTTTGAGGATATCTCGCCGGATTGCATTATACTACGGGTTTAATCCAGTGAGGAATTTGAAAAGCCTCTTCTCGCTTGTGAAATCTCTGAACTGTTTGATCCCCTTATCGCAGCACGTCACTGGTTGTTTTTGGCTTCTGTCGACATAATCCATAATCCATGGATTCGACGGTAATATGTCTCAAGGTCTAAGTTCCCCTGTCTGATATATAACACTTTGTCTTCCAGGTCGTAGATATGGAATGAATCCGCCTTGCTTTCGAACGTGATTTGAAGGTTGTCCCACAGAGCTTTGGACGTTTGGTGGTGAGCAAAATCGGCAATAATATCATGTTCGATATTGTCGATTATCCACGAGAAAACCACGAGATCGGTTTCCTCCCAATCTCTATATCCCTTGCTGTTTGGTTCTGGTGGCTCATCGACTATGTGAGAGTATCCTCTCCTTCCTCCTATCGCGACTTTCATAAGTCATGACCGTTTAGGGTAATTCTTCCCGTTGAGTTTGAATGCCACGGTAACGTTCTTGCTTGACCTCAATTTCGAGGGTTCGATTATGGGTTTTTCATCGTCTGTGTCTGACATATTTTTTGTGAATAGGGATGGATTTTCTGGGTTTGATTTCAGCCTCTTGGCCGAGTTTTTGGTATGGTTAGGGCTAGGATGAAAATTTTATGAGCCCTAAAACCTGCTCTGACGCCATGAAAGAAAGAGTTTGGGATCGAAATTGTGTATTTACTTGAATGATAATCGTTATAATGGTTCACCTATTTATAGGTCTAGAAATATTTACATAAGGAAAATAATCTCTGCCTATTTTACAGGGATTATACTCTATCTATGGAAGAAGATCAATTAGGGATCAATTCTAATATTCTACGATATCTTCCAACAAGATGCTTAACTAAGTTGCGAATTGATGTAATCAGATGCCGGCTTCCAGCAGGACCTTGACTCTGCTCTTTGAGGATTTTAATTACCTCCATTGCATCAAATTCGATCCACAAACATGTTCCCTTTTCGTTTGCCAATTCCAGGCCTCTATGCAGGGCCTTAAGTTTGGCGTCCAAAGCTGAGGCTGCAGTGAACCTAATCGCAAATCCCTCCACGATATATCCTAGCTCGTTTCTAATGATCCCACCACCTCCGGCCTTAATTGTTAGAGCAGTGAAACTACCATCCGTATTAAGTTTGATCCAGTTTGGTTGCAGCGATGACCACCTAACGATCAAGGAGGAGGACGGTCTCTTCCTTCTCGCAGCTGGGAAGGAGAAGGCCACTCGAGAAGAACACCCAGACCAATGTTGTTTCCCAAAAGCCGACGTGGAGATTGCTCCTTGTAGATGTTGATTGATTCTATCAATAACCAAATTTGTGTTGAGCATCGTCTCCTTGTGAATGACGCTATTCCTTTCCGTCCAGATGTGCCACACAATCAGGCACGGAATGATGATGTTTACATGTCCTTTGGGATGTCAAGTGATGACAAAAGCCAATTCTGTATTCGATGTCCGAACCTGCTCCGGGGAATAACAGGTAATCCGTAAACCATTCGGCATAATACATCCAGATTTTCTTGGCTGCCTCTCCCCGAATAAAGAGATGTTCTCTTGATTCGATCTTTGGTTGAATGCAGCATCTGCACTTCGACACCGGCTGTACCTTGCGCCATTGAAGCTTGGTATCCACTGGAACTCTGTTCGCCAAGAGTCTCCACACGAAGATTGAAATGGAAGGCGTAAGAGCCGGGCTCCAAATCGCTTCAAAGGTTTCCGTATGGGGGTTATGATGTCGAATGAGGTTCCATGCCGAGACGGTGGAGAAGTTCCCATGTTGGTGAGACCCCATCTCAACACGTCTTTTCCATCTTCATCAATTGGGACTAATATCTCTTCAATGATATGGTCTGACACTCCTTGGAGAGGTAGCCCAGTTCTCAGCCGAGCCTCATCCCAACTATTACTGACCCAGAAGTCCTTGATAGTGTTTCGAGGAAGCCTTGCCGACGGATTGCAGAGCTCTCTGATGGGTTGGTCCTTGAGCCAAATAGCATCCCAGAATTCTGCTGAGCCGTCCCCAATCGTCCATTTGATGAACCCATGGGCTTTACTGCTTGCATGAAGCATTCTTCTCCATGTTGGGCTATGGCTCTTCACGCTTCGAACTTGCGATGGAGCTGATTTGTGGCAGTATTTTTTGAACATAAACTGAGCCCATAGTGAGCCTTGAGCTCGAAACCGCCACCATAGTTTCATTCCAAAGGCCTCCACCATGTCCTTAAATCTCCTAACTCCAAGTCCACCTTCTTCCACTGGGTGGCAAATTTGGTCCCAGCTGATCCTGTGGGTCCTTCTACACTCGTTGCTTGACCCCCAGAAGAAACGGCCGATTAAGCTCTCCATTTGTTTCATCGCATCCTTAGTAGGCTCCATGACTTGAAAAATGTGAAGCGGAATGGCGGCCAAGGTACTCTTAATCAAGGTGAGCCTGCCCCCGAACGATAAGTACCTATGTGACCATGTGTGAATCCTTTTTGATATTTTTTCCCTTAGGAACAAAAACATCGAGGTCTTCTTGGTTCCTCTGTAAATGGGTACTTGATAAGGCTCGTTTCATGCATTGGTTTAGGGTTAAAATTCTGTGCATTTAGAGCGCTAATGTGCGTTATTGAGTTCAGGTGCGTAGTAAATCTGCCGGACCCAGGAGTTGCTGTTACCTGACCTGGCAGATGCAAAAGAGATGAAATTGAAGTAAAAATCAGACGTCGTCGTTCGGACCTGGGAGAATCAAAAGTCGGCGACAGGAGCAGAATGGAACAAGGTCTGGATAAAAAAAATTAAAAAAAATTGGAGTTATAAGCCGGACGAAGTCCAGGGAGGTATAAGCTGGACGAAGTCTAGGAGGGAAGGAGAAAATTATAATAAGAGCTAAGACAGGGGAACTCTCTGACCCGAGGCATCAGTGGTATAGCATATAAAGAGCGAACGATCCTAACATCCCTGGTGAGGAATGAGTGATCGAGCGAATCCAACAGTTAGTGAAGTTAGGGGCTATCTTGACAAACTGACAAGCCGATTAGATAGAAGAAGGGAAGGGGAAGATTCGGAGACTGTAGGTTCTTGAATTGACCTTAATCTTGTGGGGATGGATGCTAGAAACTAAACCAGTTTATGCATTTATATGTTTATGTGTTAATATGTGTTTTTATCTGTTTTCTTTGTCTAAGTCCTTAGCGTCTAGGTCTAGTAGTTTGAGTCTTTTTCCTTTTTTTTTATAGAGTCGGTTAAGGGGAAACCATGCATTGAAACGTTCCTTATTCCTTTTTCTTGTCTTCATACTTGAGGGCAAGTATGGTTTAAGTGTGAGCAGTTTGATAAGACTCGTTTCATGCATTGGTTTAGGGTTAAAATTCTGTGCATTTGGGCGCTAATGTGCGTTATTGAGTTCAGGTGCGTAGTAAATCTGCCGGACCCAATTTTATTGCTTTCGTTCAGTGCTTTGTTGGTTTTAAGTTTCATAACTCTAGTTCTGACTTTGATCTGCTGGGTTCAGACTTATTTCTAGTTATTATGGAAGTTTATGTTTACTTTTGGTTGGATATTTCTGAGTTTATGATCATCTCTTGCTTTTAGCTTTCGTTCCTTGTTTGTTGTTGGATGTTTGGAGCTGAGATCTGTTGGTTTGTTGTTGGAGGTTGGGGATTTGCATATGGAGATGTTTGGATTTGTTGAATCTTGGTGTTTCGGAGTTGAAGTTTCGTATATTTGGTGCTTGATGTTTACGTTGTGCATGAGTATGGCTATTTACTTTATGTTCTTTGCATCCTTTAGGTCCAGTAGCGTAGATCTGTTAGTTTAGGCTTTAATTCCTCGTTTTAAGTCTAGATCTAAAGTTTGCTCTGTTTTCATGGTGTTTAAAACTCTGTTTTCTCTGCTATTCTCGTTTGATTCCCGAAGAAGATGAAGTTGTTGGTAGTTAGAACCAGATCTGCTTTATGTCAGTTTCAGCATGTACTTTGCTTTTTCTGCATGTCCCCTAGACCTGTCAGTACGATCCACTTTGTCTCTTTTACTTTTCTGCATGCTTTTCCAGACGCTGGTAGTTTAAGGAAACTTGTCTTGCTTTTTTGCTTTATGCTTGTCTGTCCAAATTAGGAAAGCCTTTCTAGTTAAGTCTACCCCAGATGTTTTAAAACTTAAAAATATCTCAGTTCTCTAAGTCATGTATGCTCCGTACGCTCTCAGTTATTAGACCCGATAGGTAGAGTAAAGTTCTTCTGATCTCTCAGACCCAGTAGGTAGAGTAAAATTTTGCTTATCTCTCAGACCCTGTAGTCTTAAGTTTTCGACCCATAAAATTGCGTTGCAGCAGCCAACCCCTTTTTCCCAAAACATCCTCAAATGCAGTTTCGTAGCACCTTCGTCCTCGTGGGATCGATCCTTTACTTCCCTATGCTAAGTTGTAGTATAGTGGGTTTAGGTTTTTGAAGGGACAGAGTGCACCCAACGACCCATTTCTGATAAGTTTCATGATCTTCTAGCCTCTGAAGTCTAGTCGAATCCTCTGGACCTGTTAGATCGAGTGACACATATCACGCCGCACCTGCACTGCACTCTTGGGCCCTGTCAAAAATGGCGCCGTTGCCGGGGATAGCATGGTGTTATTTGTGTGTTTGCGAATATTTTGGTGTAAATAGTTTATTTACTATGTTTTCTTTTGTTTGTTTTTTCAGTTTATGAACATAAGCTACCGGTTCGGACACTGGAACAACTCACCTGGTTGGAGGAGCGCCCAGACTAGTTGGCGGGTCAAGGAAGCGATATTCCCAGTTACCACCAGATCGGGGCTTACAACAGGGGATCCAGTTCACATGAGTTCGGAGAGCGACGAGGAGTCAACTTCGTCATTGAAGAAAGAACCAAAGTCAACCTCAGAAACAGAGGAGGAAAGCGTTGAAGATTTGGCCAACGCGGGCGACAACGATCCGGAGATCGGCTGGCTCACTGCCCATTTAGATGGCGAGTCTGCCCAGGCCATTGTCTCCAATCAGCGCCAGAGGGCGATCGACATCAAAACTAATGTGCTGGGTATTTTACCAAATTTCTCGGGTCAGAGGAATGAGTGTCCATATGAATTCCTCAATGAGTTCAGTAAGCTTTGCAGTATTCAGAAGAGGCCCAACGATGCAACAGAGGAGGATTACCGACTATGCGCGATCCCGTTTGCGCTGAAGGGGGAGGCTAACACGTGGTTATTAAGGTTGCCTCCCGATTCGATCCATACGTGGAAGGACTTGAAGTTGGAATTTCTGGATTACTTTTTACCTTCTAACAAAACAAATGCTCTTAAGAAAGAGATCCAGGAATGCAAGCAGGAGTATGATGAATCGTTGAGCCAATACTGGTCCAGATTTAAGGGGTTGCTCGACGCTTGCCCAAACCACCGGATGATGGATGATGAAACCTACTATCTATTCTATGAAGGAGCAAAACCTGAGTCCAAAGATCTGATGAATACCGCTAGTGGAAGAAATTTCACCAAGAGGAAGGTGAGCGAGGCCCGAGAGATACTGGAAAGATTAATTAATGCAAAAAAGGCATACGATTCACCTCGTACCATCCTAAGGAGGGGAAGTGCGGATGCAATCACAGTGCAAAATGAAGAAAGGATGGATGCCCGAGTGGATGCAAGGATGGATGTTAGAATGGAGCAGCTGGAGAAGACTATCCTAACTGCCCTAGGGAAGAACGATTCACCGGGTCCAACAGAGAAAGAAAAACAAGCACTGGGTCCAGAGGATGGTTACAATTATTGCGGATCTCAAGGAAGGATGGATTGTCCAGCCCATATAAATGCGGTAGGTAATTGGAACCAAAATAGTCAAGGCAACAATTGGAACCAGTGGAGAATCAAAGACGCTCCATGGAGGGACAATCCATGCTTCAGGTGGTCCGAGGGGAATCAAAACCCTCAACTCCAGATCACTAACTCAGAAGGAAACCAAGGGAACCAACCCAACTGGTCCGGAAGGAATCAAGAGGGGCAGGGCAACTGGAATCAAGGAGCACAAGGTAATTGGAGTCAGGGAGGTCAAGGAAATCAATCCAGCTGGAACAATAGGAACCAAAATAACCAGGGAAGCTCATATGTACCCCCACACCAGAGGAACAACAACTATCAGGGGCCAGGGAATCAGTACAACAATAACCAAGGAGGTCAAGGAAACTTTCGCCTGCATCAAGGGGGTGGACCAAATCATGGTCAAGGGCCAAGTGGCAGTCAACAGAACACTCGGACCCAGAGGAATCTGGATGATATGGTCCATGACCTAGTGAATTCTCAAGAACACATGCAAAACAACTTGGTGGCAAACAATGACGTGGTCCACAAGCTCCAGGATGCTCAGCAGGAACACAAGGCAACGATGGATCTGATGTCGAAGCAATTATCTCAGATCGTAACGTCCCTGAGCGACATGCGAGGAAATGAAGGAAGGATTCCAGCCTCAGTAAAGCCACCAGAAAGGGCAAATATCAGCCAAGTTACCCTGAGATCCGGGAAAGCATATTAAGGACCCAAGCTGAAGGTAAATGATGAAACGCCAGTGCCGATGAGCGAGGATGTTATCCACCCGGTCCAACAAAAAGAAGAAGTTAGGGCAGAGGATGATATCCAAGCCGGTGACTTGGGAGGATCGTTACCTCGAATGGCTGACCCATTTTTCTTAGACCCGGAGCCTGAGGTAGAAACTGAAAAAGAGAAAGGAGAGGCGGAAGAGCCCTCTAAGGAAGATCCGACCAACGCAACAAAGAGGGTTAAACCTTTTCCCTACCGAGGGGATGCCAAGAACAAAAAAGGACAACCTTGTGGATTTCATAGAGATCTTTGGAAAACTGGAGATCAATCTCCCGTTCCTGGAGGCTATGAAGCTGCCCCCGTTCAGCAAATTCATTAAGGAGTTCATTGCGGGCAAGGAAAAATCCGATGGAAAGATCGTGATCGGGGAGAAAGTATCTGCAGTAATTCAAAAGAGGATAATGCCGTCGAAGCAAACTGACCCAAGTATGTTTACCTTACCTATCACTATAGGAGGTGTCAGAGTCGAGCATACTATGTGTGATCTAGGTGCATCTATTAATGTGTTACCGCTTTCCATATATAAAAAACTGGTAGGAGCAAGAATGACTAATACGAAAGTGGTGATACAGTTAGCTGATAGGTCATGCATTAGCCCTGAAGGAGTGTTAGAAAATGTGATAGTTAAAGTTCATGATTTTCTATACCCTGCTGATTTCCATGTGATAAAGATGAGTGAAAATGAAACTGTTGAGTCTAGTGGCGTTCTTTTAGGAAGACCATTTTTGAGGACCGCTAAGACTATAATTGATGATTTTGATGGCACTATCTGTTTAGATTACAATGGGGAGAAATTCACTTTTAGTATTGATGAAGCTATGAGGAAACCACTTGACGTGGAAAACCTCCATTTCGTTGATGTGATTAACCCTCTGGTCCAGGAATTTCTTGAAACCGAACTATTGCAGGAACAGGCTGATACCTCGGAGATGACCGAATCCATGAGGAAAGAGGTTGGGGGATGGTGTGAAGCAGTTATTAAGAAAGGGCTATCTGATGAGGAAATCACAAAGACAATAATGAATTTCTGTGGCAAGGCCGAATCCACTAGGTCCAAGGGATCAGTCCAACTGGCCAGTGTGGAAAAGTTGCCAGAATTGGACGAGCTTGTCAAGAAAGGAATGGAGAAGAATCCGTTGCCACCTGAAGTACCCCCTCCAAAGAAAGAGTTGAAGAACCTTCCTCCCGGTCTGAAGTATGCCTACTTGGGCGAAGGCGAATCTCTGCCTGTCATAATCAACAACCTTCTGAACCAGGAGCAGGAAGTCAAGCTATTGGAAGTGCTGGGGAGGAATCAGAAAGCAATAGGGTGGACTCTATCTGACCTAGTGGGGATTAGCCCCGATCTATGTATGCACCATATCCGTTTGGAAGAAGGAGCCAAGGCACACCGGGATCTCCAGAGGAAACTTAACCCCAACATGAGAGAGGAAGTCTTAAAGGAAGTATTGAAGCTGCTGGCCCTGGGAATCATATACTCCATTCCCGATAGTGAGTGGGTGAGTCCTGTCCACATGGTGCCAAAGAAATCAGGAATACAAGTAGTCAAGAATGACCGCAACGAGCTTGTGCCCACAAGGTTAGTCACGGGGTGGAGAATGTGCATAGACTACCGGAAACTCAATGCGGACACACGAAAGGATCATTTCCCGCTACCCTTCATCGACCAAATGCTGGAAAGGTTGGCGGGAAAGCAATACTTCTGCTTTCTAAATGGCTACAGTGGATACTTCCAAATATATGTCAATCCGGAGGATCAGGAGAAGACCACATTTACCTGCCCCTTTGGAACATACGCCTACTGAAGAATGCCTTTTGGTATGTGCAACGCACCTGGGACATTTAAACTTAACTTGGGAATTTAAAACTGCTACGCTAACAGCTAGACCTAGGCGAAACAACAAAGCATGCACGAAAATTACCCGAACAATCACTAGATCTAAGAAACTACTCTAATTACCTAGACCTGGGAAACAAACTGACTGTGGGGACCATGACTGAAAAAGCAGAGTACGGACGGAAAGCTAGCAAAACAACTAACTCTGGTACTAACAGCGACATCATCTTCTTCAAACAAATTGCGTAAAAACTCAGAATAAAAACAACATGAACCAAATCGGAACAGAGCAGACTGAATCTAAACCATTTTAATGACTAACAATGAAGAACCAAACAGATCTACAGATGCTAGACGAAGTAAAACAGAAAGCAAGCAGAAAACTCAAAATCCATGCACAACTCAACCTCCTCACTTCGGAACCAACCTCAGACGCTAAATCCACTCCGGATCCAAGCGTCCGACACAAACTCCAACCAAAAGAAACATTTCATAACTTCAGATTTAAACAACAACCTTCAATCAATCAACAAACCACAGATCTATCACCAAATTCCCAGATCGAGTACCACCGCAGCAAAAACAGAGATCGACATATAACTTGTCAAAATAAACTCTCAACAGCAGGATCTATGTAAATCAACTTGAAAAATCACAGATAAACGCAAACAAACAGAAGTGAATAGATAATCAGTAGCATCAACAACTGAATCGACTCCCAAAAGTGAAGTTCGACCGTAAAAGTGCAAAACAAACTGAAATTTAAAGAGATTGTATCTTCGCCCACACGCGGACGGTGTTACAACTGAAATTTTGAAGAACTAAAACCCCCTCGGAACTGAAACTACCCCAGATCTCCCATTCCCAAGTGTGTGTTATGTGTGTGAGCTAAGAGTGAGCGAAAAAAGAGTGATCTTTTTTGTGTGTTGCATGCTCCTCTATTTATAGGCGTTGGAGTGGGGCCCAGCGAGGTATAGATAGACTTTGTTGCCCTCAGCTACTGACTCCCTCCTTCACGCCTTCTTTTTCCTTAGATTCTGCTCATTTTTACTTCATTCCTTCGCTAGATTGTTTCCTTCAGCACCTCCTTGATCTAGCGATTCTGTCACACACCTAGCTTATAAACCGTGTTAGACCCAGCAAAATGTAACGCTTTTCACCATATAACCGATGCATGAAATTAGCCTTATCAAACTGGTCACACTTAAACCATACTTGTCCTCAATTATAAAGACAAGAGAAAGGAAAAAGAATAAGGCGAATTTCAAGCAAGGTTATCCCCTGACCGACTCTTTAGACTCTAGACAGACTCCTAGACCTAGACACAATTTAAAACTTAAAAAGTTTAAGAAAAAACATGCAAACACATAAACACATATGCATGAGCTAGCTTCAACTTTTAGACAACCGTCCCCACAAGATTAAGGTCAATCCAATAGGTTGCACTCCTCCAAATAGGCCTTTTCCCTTCCTCTACCTAGCCAATCTGTCAGCTCGTCAAGATAGCCCTTTTACTTACCCAATTGTTGGATTCACTCGATCACTCATTCCTCACCAGGGATGTTAGGATCGATTCTCTCTTAAGTTATTGCCACACCACTGAAGCGTCGGGTTATGAGAGTTCCTCCTTTTTCCTGGGTCAGGCTATTATTGTTCCTACCCTTTAGACAACTTCCCCCTGGACTTCGTCCAGCTTATTCCTCCTTATGTATATTTTTTATTTTCTCCTTTATTTTTCTCTCTTTTTTTTTTTTTCTCTGGACTTTGTCCAGCTTATTCCTCCATTTCCTCCCCTCTTCTGGACTTCGTCCAGCTTATAACACCTTACCCTGGACTTCATCCAGCTTATACCTTCATAACCCAATTTCCTATTTTTTCTCCTTCACAACTCTTCTCCCTAAGCATTCAGTGGCGGCCCTTAAACATGTGTTAGCTCGAAGTTATTTAAGGCTTATAACTCGCTATTATAGTAGGTCTTCACAACTAAGTAAGCAAAGGCATCCTCCATCGTTCTCACTTCACTCAAATTGACTTGGCTTATTAAAGGAAAATGCTTCTAAGTTGAAATGCCTCCTACTTTCAATTACTTTCACTAAGGGGATCATGCCGTATTATATTCACTGGCTCATGCGACACAACAAAACTTAGACCTAAAGACTCTTAACATGCAGACAAATTCATGCATTGACTCCTCTCCCCCTCCCACTTCACTCAAGCTTGTCCCCAAGCCATCGTCGTGAAGGGGGGAAACCGAGAAATCAATGCAACAATATCAACAGGTTATAAAAATAAAAACTTCTCACACTTAGACCAAGCATTGGGCTAAGTGGGAGAAAAACACATCAAACAGAAAATACAAACTTCTCAAACAGAAAACACATCAAACAGCCACTTCTACGCTCTCCTAGCTCTAGTTCTAGTTCCATACTTCAGATTTTCATATCATGTTGCTGCGTACTTGGACATGGAGGATTCCGGCCACCGTGGTTCTCATCGTCATCGTTGTTATTTTTCTGTGTAACACCGCCTTGTGAAGGCGAAGAAACAATTTTATTGCTTTCGTTCAGTGCTTTGTTGGTTTTAAGTTTCATAACTCTAGTTCTGACTTTGATCTGCTGGGTTCAGACTTATTTCTAGTTATTATGGAAGTTTATGTTTGCTTTTGGTTGGATATTTCTGAGTTTATGATCATCTCTTGCTTTTAGCTTTCGTTCCTTGTTTGTTGTTGGATGTTTGGAGCTGAGATCTGTTGGTTTATTGTTGGAGGTTGGGGATTTGCATATGGAGATGTTTGGATTTGTTGAATCTTGGTGTTTCGGAGTTGAAGTTTCGTATATTTGGTGCTTGATGTTTACGTTGTGCATGAGTATGGCTATTTACTTTCTGTTCTTTGCATCCTTTAGGTCGAGTAGCGTAGATATGTTAGTTTAGGCTTTAATTCCTCGTTTTAAGTCTAGATCTAAAGTTTGCTCTGTTTTCATGGTGTTTAAAACTCTGTTTTCTCTGCTATTCTCGTTTGATTCCCGAAGAAGATGAAGTTGTTGGTAGTTAGAACCAGATCTACTTTATGTTGGTACTTTTCAGCATGTACTTTGCTTTTTCTGCATGTCCCCTAGACCTGTCAGTACGATCCACTTTGTCTCTTTTACTTTTCTGCATGCTTTTCCAGACGCTGGTAGTTTAAGGAAACTTGTCTTGCTTTTTTGCTTTATGCTTGTCTGTCCAAATTAGGAAAGCCTTTCTAGCCTCTGAAGTCTAGTCGAATCCTCTGGACCTGTTAGATCGAGACACATATCACGCCGCACCTGCACTGCACTCTTGGGCCCTGTCAGTACTCCTAGGTAGGTAAAAGGCAACTCCCCTTGTTGGAACCCACTTGTTGCTTTAATCTGTTGTGCCCAACCAATATGCTTATTGGCATTGAAAAAATTTCTCTTTTGGCGATTGATTTTTTGTCCCAACACAGCAGAGTAATGATCCAGGCAGCTCATCACCTCTACTAGGGTTGTGTTACTTGCCTTGGAGAAGATGATAATATCATCGGCATAGGCTAGGTGCGACACTCCGAAGCTATGCCTCGATGTGCTAAATTCCAGCTCTCTATTTCCAAGCAAAGCATTATCGAGTAGTCGGGACAAATATTCCACTGCAATGGTGAACAAAGCAGGGGATAACGGATCGCCTTGACGAAGGCCTCTAGAGGATTTGAAGAAGCCCCCGGACTACCATTGATGAGGACTGAAAACCAGTTTGAACTAATACACCGTTCCACCATGCTGATCCATTTCTGCTGGAAGCCCATGCGCTGTAGGACTTTGAAAAGAAAAGGCCATTGAACTCGGTCGTAGGCTTGGCCATGTCCAACTTAATCGCAATGTTAGGAGAGGGGGAGCTTCTTTCGATGTGTTGTATCAGCTCTTGAGCAAGAAGTACGTTGTCACTAAGGAATCTACCTTTAATGAAGCCACTGTGGTTAGGGGAGATAATATGAGGCATTAGAGTACCTAACCTTGATGCCATGATTTTGGAGATGATTTTGTTGGAGACGTTGCATAAGCTGATGGGTCTGTAGTCCGCCCACGTCTAGGGATGGTCTTTTTTAGGGAGGAGGACGAGCATGGTTGATGTGAAACCCCTCGGCATGTATGCTCCATCGAAGAAATTTTCTACAGCCTCCGTCACATCTTTACCAATGAAGTCCCAACATACTTGGTAGAAAAGAGCAGAGAAGCCATCCGGCCCCGGGGTGCTCTCCGCTGCAATGCTGAAGTGTATTGATTATTTCCTGGTTCGGCTCTTCAAGGGTGATGTCCTCGCTTGAAATGAGCGTTTGAAAAAACATTGCAGCAGATGCCCTAAGGCCTTCAGAGTTGCTGATTGAATCCGGGCCGTGTTTGATCTCATGGATTCTGGAATTGAGACGTTTTTGTTTTACCCATCCTTGGAATTATTTAGTATTCCGTTCCCCCTCTGCAATCCATCGGATAACAGCTTTTTGTTTCCAATAATCCTCCTCCATTTTGAGAGTGAGAATGAACTCTACAATGGCCTTGTTGCTCGCACATCTATTCTTCGGGTAAGGATTCCTTTCGTAGCTCTCTTGTGCAGTAGCTGCCTCTTTTTCCACCTTTTCAAGTTTGGAGAATAAGTTGCCAAAAGTTTCTCTGTTCCATTCCTTGAGTCGGTTTTTCACTTTTGTGATCTTTAAGTGGAGGTTGAGCATGCCTTTTACTCTGGTATCCCCTTCCCAAACGCTATTGACAACCGAGAAAAAACTATGGTGACGGACCCACATGTTTTGGAATCTAAAAGGTGGGCGCACGGAGTTGTTTTCGTCTTTACATCTAATGAGCAGAGGGCCATGGTCCGAGACAATTCTAGGAAGGTTGGTCACTCTTGTCGCTTGAAATGTTGATGTCCAGCCCTCTCCTAGAAGTACCCGATCAAGTTTCTCAAAATGCTCACCTCTTGCCCATGTGAAGGGGTTGCCATCGCTCTCTGGTTCAACTAGTTGGCATTCATTGATCGTCTCAACGAACTCCAAGATTTCTTTGCGTTTGATCCTACTGCATTCACCTTTCCCTTGTCGTTCGTCTTCCGCTGCAAAAATGTTAAAGTCTCCTCCCACCAACCAAGGCCTTCCTTCCATAGCCTCAGTCACTTCTTTCATAGCTGCCCATAATGGACGCCTACCAAGCCGAGAGCATTTTCCATAAATGATTGACATGTAGAAGTCTTGATAGAGCCGATTGATATTTTTATGTGAAGCATTTGTTCCACATCCTTGCGAACTTCCACCTTCCAACTTTGCTCCGCCAAAATCCATATTTGGTTGTTAATGTTTGCGGCTTTGAACTCCAAATTCAGCTTTCTGCATACCTCTTGTCTTGGTACCACAAGAGGTTCGATAATGGCTGCAAAACAAATTTTGTGAGTCTTAATTAAGTGATTGAGAGTACCTTGAGTTCTTGCATTTACAATCCCCCTAGTATTCCAAATCAGGAAGTTGGCTGACATGATCAAAATTGACGTTGAAACGAGGTGGCTGGCCCCTCATTCCCAATCACCATCCCAGCCTTGTTTTCTACCGATTTTTCCCAACTCACTATGCTGGTTTCTGGTTGTTTGGAGGTGCCACTCTCGATGTTGAGGTTTGGATCCGGATCCTCCTCCATCTCAAGCGCATCTCCGTACTCCTCCGTGTCGAAACCTCCATTCTCCAGTTGTTTGTAGTAGCTGGGCTTGGAGAACTTCAAGAGGGCTTCCTCAAGACGACCACTAATCCGAGGTTCGATGTTAAGGCTCTCCACGGGACCTGGGATAGACGAAGAAATGATACCTGCTCTGTTTTCTCTGTTTTCTGAGCTATCTTTGCCTTTGCCCAAGAGTTGTTGCCCCATCTCTCCAGAGGAGTGAGACCTTTGAAGTATCCTGTATTCTTGTTTATGCTGTTGCTGCGGAGGACCTTTTCTTCTCCCTTGTGTTCTGAAACCACCATCTTCTTCTCCACGAGGCTGCCAATGAGCTTTTTCCGTGCCTCCATCTCCCTCGTGTATCGGTTTAGAGAAGGAGTTGTACCTCCCTCCTTCCGTTGATGTAGAACAATTGATTTCAGACGGCTTCGATCCATTATGATGTTGAGGAACAGAGTGTTAATTTTTCTTTGCTGGTTTTGCACTCCTTCCATTAGCGTAGCATGTGAAACCTGAATGTCCTGCATGTTTGCATTCACCGCAGTATAGAGGAACCGTATCCTTTTTGAGCCACTTCTTTCCCCAGGATGTCCAGTTAAATAACTGGATTGCTCATTTAAAAAACAAGACTTAAGTAGAGACGAAGTTTGAGTTTAATACCACTGATAATTTTTTATACTCCCTCCATCCCATAAATTTATGGACATTTGGGACGGCACGGGAATTAATATACAATTTGTAAAGTAAGAGAGAGATAGAACGAAATAGTAATTATAGTATTGTAAGTGGAGAATGAGACTTATCTTATTAGACAGAAAAAAAGTTATCAAAAATAGAATGAGATAATTTTATGGGACATCCCAAAATGAAAAATACTCTTATTTTTATAAGACGTGGGGAGTATGACATTATAAATTTTTAGAAATATATCATGCTAACTCATACCAAATACTCAAAATTCTTAATCAATAAATGAAAAAAGTATGAATTTTATTTATTAATTATATGAAAATTAAATTTAATTTTAGTAAAAATATATTCTTGATATGTCATAAAAGAAATTAAACGTGTAAATATGTTATGGGCGTAATTTGAATTTCAATTATGCAATAACTATAACTAACTAATGGGTATGATCAATTGCTAACTCGTCCCTTAATTGCTAACTTAATACCCTCAAATTCAATTTTGTAGATTCTAATCTCAATTCAATTTCAATTCTGTGCACTAAACAAGACCCCCAATGTTTAAAAAAAACTCAAAAATTCTATTAACAACCGTAATTCCTCCTTGTTTTTCCTATTTATTAGGAAAACAACTAGTTTAGATAATCAATGTTTTATTGGATGAATGAATTATGTTAGTAGTAGTAATTATTTAATTGATTAGCAGTAGTTAAAACAGATTTACAATTATATAGTTACGGGAATGAATAAAAAGGAGTTGAAGCAGTCAAGTATTTATAATTTTGACTTTAAAGTGTGTACAAGTATTCCGAATTGCAAGTCAAATTTATGCATGTAACATCCATGACCTGAAATAGTATTATTTAATATCTTGTATATTTTATCATCAATTGAATTATAAATATATTTAGTGAGCATCGTATAGATTAATATTTTATTATATCAGGTGTATATCAATATATATAGTTTGAATTCTTGGAAATCTAATAAATATAAATATAGATTATACTTAAAATTTATGGTCCTAAATATTAAATATTAAAATCCAATATTGCATGGAAAATTATATATGTACGTACAAGTTTAATATGAATATGTTCTAATGCATGAGATAAAACGTCTTTAATCTTGACCATTTTTCATATACAAATTTATTTAACAAGTCGAGGTCGTGGTCGTCGTGAAGGAAAGCTAAAGTTACAAATTATTTTCTACGTTTCTAACTTTTAATTGACTTGTTTTAAATACTATCATTCTTCCCGAGTGAACATTCAGATTTCAGTTTGAATTTTTTAGCTAGTCAGATCCATTTTTTGCAAATTCAAACTTTTATAAAAATGGATCTGATCCAAACTGAATAGCCTACGAATCCGAAATTCCAAAATTCAAATTATAAAATTTGGTACAGAAAGATCCAAAATTACCTAAAAAATAAATATATAAAATTTTTACATTTATTCTTAATGTAAAACCAATCTTTTCTAATTAGACAATTTCTATAATCTCTCTAAAAGTCCAAAACTTTATAAACCTAATTATAGTAATTTTTTTAGAAAAAAATATTAGAGTTTAATTTATACTAGAACCGTAACATACTAACATACACCATTTAATTAAGCAATAAACGAACATTTGAATGTAAAGAGTACTACTACTAATTTAATGCTAAAAAAATAAATGAATGGGAGGAATGCTTTTTAATCCAATTTAGGCTTTAGTAGTTTTTAGTGTTGGTTATAATAAATGAGCATTTGACTGGTAAAATTAATAGTAATAAAGCTAAATCCAATATATTTATAAATAATTTTCAGTTCCTATTTTTTTTAAAAATTAAAATATGCCTGATCTGAAAATCCGAAATTTACATAAACTATACTCTGACCCAATTTAAAATCCGAAAAAACCTACAAAATTTAAAACTCAATATAGTTTTGATCCGATATTTGAATTTTGAGTATTTTACTCACCTTATGGCTAATTTATTTTTCTCTATCTATTTCTATTTGGGTTTAAATTTTCATATGAGGTGATGATTAAGTTTAGAGTCGTCAAAGCATGGATATGATTAATTGATAACTGTTTGCTACTACCTTCGTTCTTTAAAAATACAATTTTCTAATTTTTTGTATTTTAGGTAATGGACCCAACAATCCACTAAAACTACTTATACTATTTTTTCTCTTTATCTCTCTTAATTTATCCATTTTTCTCTTCCTCTCTCTTGTTTTACCAATTCTTCTCTTTTACTATACAAATTGTACATTCAAACTCATGCCGTTTCAAAAGTTTATAACTAGTAATTCCTAAGTACTACTCTCTCCGTCCTTCTGTAGTTGAGTCGTATTCCTTTTTTGGTTGTCCCATTATAGTTGAGTTATTTCTTTTTTTAAGCAAAAAGCAACAACTTTTATTTTCTAGTATTACTTTACCTTGTCTTACTTTATTCGCTTTGCATCTCTCTTCCATTTTCCTTTCCTACTTTACGTTCACTAAAAAAATGGGCAAACGACGGGAATTAAACCCGCGTGTGGTGGATTCACAATCCACTGCCTTGATCCACTTGGCTACAACCACCCTCTACTATAAATTAGATTATTATACATTTACTTAACTCCCTTAACATAATTTTTCTTAAATTCTGTGTCGAAAATAAATGCCCCTTGTACAGAAGGGCTGAGGGAGTACTAATTTCTATCCGTTAGATCTAAATGATCTAGTGGTGCCACATGGAAATTTATTTTATACTTAATTAATTTGAAAATGAGATTTTCGTCATTCCTTAAACATGTCAGTTTTCGTCATTCTCACAAAGTTTTGGTCATTCTCGTGATGTGAGCACGTAACAATAATAATGCCAACTAAATGCCTTGAATATGTCAACTACTTTGATTGACACTGAACATACATATGATTGGCATTATATGTACTATGTGTTGATATGATTCTGAAAGTTAGAAATATTGAAAATTCAAATAAAATTATCTTTATCATCAAAACATATGCAATTAGGATCTTGTTAAAATGCTTATAAAATTACCTTTAATTTGATATATATGTTCAGTGAAATAATAATTTGAATCGAGATAGTTATATGATTTTGAAGCTTTAAGAAAATTTTCTAAAAATTAGTTATAACTAACAAAATTCAGTTTCCGTTAATATATATGATTGACATTGTTAAACAACTAGTTAACAATATTTGAGTGTATCAATAATTCACATAGGTGTGTGAAGAGCTAGAAATGTGCATTGCGTGCTGTGTGTGATATCACTCAATCTAACAGGTCCAGAGGATTCGACTAGACTTCAGGGCCTAGAAGATCATGAAACTATCAGACAGGGGTCGTTGGATGCACTCTATTTCTTCAAAACCTCAACCCACTATATTACAACTAGCACAGGAAAGTAAATGATCGATCCCACGAGGACGAAGGTGTTACGAAACTGCATTTGAGGATGTTTTGGGAGAAAGGGGTTGGCTGCTGCCACGCAATTTTGTGGGTCGAGAACTTAAAACTATTAGGTCTGAGAGATAGAAAAAACTTTACTCTACCTACTGGGTCTAAGAAATGAGAACGTACGGGACATGCATGACTTTAGAGAAACGAGATATTTTAAAGTTCTAAGACAACTGGAGTTAACTTAACTAGACGGACTTTCCTAATTTGGACAGACAAGTATAAAGCGAAAAGTGGAGACAAGTTTCCTTAAACTACCAGGGTCTGGAAAAGCATGCAGAAAAGTAAAAAGAAAATTCAGATGGTACTGACAGGGTCTGGGGGACATGCAGAAAAAGCAAAGTACATGTGCAGAAAGTACTAACAAAAGCAGATCTGGTTCTAACTACCAACAACTTCATCTTCTTCGGGAATCAAACGAGAATAGCAGATAAAATAGAGTATTAAACACCATGAAAACAGAGCAAACTTCAAATCTAAACTTAAACGAGAAATTAAAGCCTAAACTAACAGATCTACGCTACTGGACCTAAAGGATGCAGAAACAGAAAGTAAATAGCCATAATCATGCAAACGTAAACAGAAAACATCAGATCTACGAAACTCCAACTCAAATTCACCACGATTTAACAAATCCAAACACCTCCTTACGTAAATCCACAACCTCCAACAACAAACCAATAGATTTCAGCTCTAAACATCCAACAATAAACAAGAACGAAAGTTAAAAGTAAGAAATAAACATCAACTCGGCGAGATCCAACAAAATCTAACATAAACTTCCATAATAACGAGAAATAGGTTCGAATCCAGTAGATCAAAGCAAGAACTAGAGTTACGAAATTTAAAAACCAACAAGTACTTGAAACCGAAAGCAAACTAAACAAAACAAGTAAAGATTGTTTCTTCGCCTTCACAAGGTGGTGTTATACAACAGCAAAATAATGATAAGAACCACGGTGGCCAGGATCACTCCATCTCCAAGTGCGCAGCAGTTAAAAATGAGAAATTTGAAGTGTGGAACTAAGGCATGGAACGAAAGCTTGAGCTAAGAGTGTGTAGAAGTGGCTGTCTTGTTCTTCAAGATTGAGCTCTTTATATATGTGAGGCTCTGATCCCTGGGCTATCCCTCTGGTAATTAGACGCTTTTGCCCTTGAATAAGATTCTTTAAAATAATCTGCTCATGCTCCATTCTGCTCCTGTCGCCAACTTTTAAATCTCTCAGGTCCGAACGGCGACATCTGATTTTTACTTCAATTCCATCTCTTTTGCATCTGCCAGGTCCGGTAACAGCAACTCCTAGGTCCAGCAGATTTACTACGCACCTGAACTCAGAAACACAGATTAGCATCCCAAATGCACAGAATTTTAACCCAAAACCAATGCATGAAACGAGCAACCAAGCAACCAAGTAATCCGTATAAAGTGCCAATAATCCGTATAAAGTGAATAATCGTCACATACCATCTTATACCATGCAATACTCCATTTATAATATATGCCAAATATACCCAAATAAAATCAACCAAGTAAAAACACAATCACTTAAACTCATACGAAGGAGTACTACTCCCTCCGTCCCCGATTAAGAGTCACACTTTTCCATTTCGGTCTGTCTCCAATTAAGAGTCACACTTCATTTTTACCATAAATAGTAAGTAGGTCCCACATTTCACTAACTCAATTCACTCACATTTTATTATAAATCAATTTTAAAAAATGGGTCCCACATTCCACCAACTTTTTCAACAACTTTTCTTTACATTTCTTAAAACCCGTGCCCGGTCAAAGTGTGACTCCTAATCAGGGACGGAGGGAGTATATATTAGTATTATCATTCCAAAATTACATTATGCATTTTATCTAGTCCATATTACACGTATGTATTCAAGCATATTTAGTTTTACACACATAAGAGGAGGGATTGGCTTTAGCATCGGAATCAGAGGGACTGGATTCAGCAGTGGTGGGCACGATTTCTTCGTCGAGTACTTTGAAAACTAGGGCTGCGACCTGGTCAAGCCACCTTTTTGTGATTTTGATCTCGTCCAACTCTTTCTTGTACTCCTGTGCCGCATCATTGAAAATATTCCACCATAGCCCACCAAGGTGGGGTAGAACTCTCCACGCCAGTTTGAAATAATTGGGTTCCCTCCATTCGCTGTCTACCCTTTCGCTATTTGTGGGAAGCATCTCTCATCAAGAAATATGAGGAGTACAATACAAGCCATTGTGAGGGCAACTAATTTGCGCCTCTATCTATAAACACGAAGTTGCTTTTGCTCACTCTCAACTTCCCTCACTGCATCGCCGAATTTTGATTTGAGATCCCCAAACTCCTCGCTGAGTCGGCTACAGTGCAGGAGGATGACCCCGTCGGCGCACGCATGTACATCGCCCAAAGCTTTCTTGGCCTTTGCCGCAAGACGCGCGCACATCAAGTTGCAGCGGCCTTGAACCGCCCACTCGTCGATCAATGAAATAGCCTTCTCAGCTATTTCACTCAGGAACGCCGCCTTCATCTCCAACTCTCCCGGCGAAGTTGGCAGCGCATCCCCCTCGTAGCGGAGATGAAACTCGAATTCCTCAAGGCTAGTGTACTCATCCTCTTCCAAATGGTCTATGATTTCCCGGCACGGGACGAAGCTGAAAGTGAAACTGAGATTGTAACTGAGATTGAAACCGAACAACATTTTAAAATACAATCTACTCTTCCAACCATGTAGCAAACATTGTGCGAATTTCAAGTCATTCTAATAGAACAATACAAGGGTCACTGCGAGTATGTGCTTGAGCGTACGAGTGTAAAGCACCATGTGAATTTAACCGTGCGAATTTCAAGCAATGCTGGAGCGTGCGAATTTCGAGTCAATGTGGAAAAATTGATTGTTCTTATATTCACATCACTATGGTGCATGCGTTTAAATATATTAGGATTTCACCCTAATAAATCAATAACAAGATAGAGAAAGAGTACAAAATAGTTTTCTGCCATGCAACCTTAGTCTTCCTCATTTTTTGAGTAGTTGCTTTCATCTTCTTCCTCCTCTTTATCAAGTGGACAGGTAGCCCTTTTTTTCATTTATGTTTCTCTGCCCCCTTTTTTTCATTTATGTTTCTCTGTCAAAATCCGACGACTTTTCTTTTTGTTCTTTTAAAACTCACTCTTTCTCTAGGATCTCAATCAATCAGTTGCGGGGCATTGATTTGTTGTAGTGTGATAATTTTTTCACTGCAGCAATTTGTTGTGGGTTTTACATCTTATCTCGTGCTTGCAATTTTGAGAATTCTGAAAATTTAGGAGAAACAAGAAAATGGAAATAAGAAATTTGTTGTAGTTCTTTTACATCTCACACTCGCAATTCTAGAAGAAGCAAGAAACAAAAATTGATTGTGTTGTGAAATTTTAATTTGGAGAATGACATCATATATGTAGACATGAGAGTTAGTCTCTGGCTGGTTAAGCAAGAAATCCAAAGTTGAGATGTCAGATGCGTTAAGGAATTTCAATTTGAAGAAAAAAAAGGAGAAGGAAAGGTTGAATGAATAAGTCGATTCTCAGCAATCTAATCAGAGCATTTTGCAAAGGGTAAAAAAAGTAATTGCAAAGGGTAAAAAAAGTAATTTGGGTTAGTGTTAGCATTGATGAAATCTGACTATTTTACTCACAATACAACACTGCATAAAATCCCGTGCCAAATTAGAAATATTCCACTTAGAGTGAGACGGAGAGAGTATAGATTCGCCACTTTAGTATTTATATGGATTTATTCGCTAAGAGTCTCCATATAATATTGCACTTCAATATTTAAGCCCAGTTTCAAGCTTCACAAAATATGATGACAAACAGATTTGGTTTCCTTTATGCGGCTTTGTAGGAGCATTTATGTGTTACTTCCTTAGTGAAATATTGTCCACAATTGTTATTTTAGTCCTTCTATGAAATGCTATCCATTTTGCTTGTTTTTTTTCTTCCATTTTTAGTAATGAAGTCCACTTTTCACTAACTCATTACACTTGCAATCTCTTATAAAACTAATATATAAATAACTAATCTATAAATGTGAAACCCACATTCCACTAACTTTTACTCCCCTTTCTTAAAATATGTGTCGAGTCAAATATGGACAATATTTTGTGAAAAAAGAGAGTATTCTATAGCAATATAGATGTAATCATTATATTCCATATTTGTATATGATGTGAAACGAATAGGTTTTTGTCCTATCCATATGATGTCCAAATGGAGTCAGATTCGAACAATGATTCTTCTATCCATATGATGTCCAAATGCTTTTCAAAGATGACCATTGTCTTCATCGTCGAAAGAACATAAGTACCTTGCACGCCTCAATCGAAACTCGGATGAGGAAGTTATGATTGTTTTAAGAAAGTCGCGCAATGCATAAAGAAATGCACGGGCGGGTGTTTTTCAACAAGAAAACGGCGGTCGGGTGTTTTTGTTGAAAAATCAATTTTTGTCCAGAAACTTCGCGCGGACGGGTGAAGTGAACCGTGGGAAACGCCCGGTCGGGCGTTTTATCCGGGATGTGACTTTTTGACCAAGAATTGTTTTATTTTGCTCTTTTTTTTCACTCCTAGTATAAAGAGACATGTTACTCCTAGTATAAATAGACATGTTAGGGTTTTTTCATGGCAGCTTTTGAATGATATTGGAAGAACAAAGACTCAAATTTGAGCACCCCTTCATCTTTGAAGGTTTATCCAAAATCCCTTGTGGTTGCATTTCAATCTATTGTCGGGCTTAGATTAAATGTTAAGGTATGCAATTATAGTTCTTGTGTTGCTAGTTTTGTGGAGCCATTAGATTTTTGCTTTGGTGAAAGTTATCTTGGGTTGTCTTCATTGTTTTGTAGAAGGTCTCTAGGTTCCAAGCATCTATCTAAATCATAACATTTTCATCTTCCTTTTGCACCATTTTTATTGTTTCATTTCTTGTTGAGTTTGTTGGGCTGTTGAAATATTTACAAGAACAAATCCGGGGCAAACGTATGTGTCTTGAATCTTTTCTACCATTTTTATTGTTTTATTTCTTATTGGATTTGTTGGGTTGTTGAAATATTTCCAACAACAAATCTGGGGCAAATGTATGTGTCTTGAATCCTTAAGATTCACATTACATTAGCCCCACCTCCAACTAGCAGCAAACATGGCCTTGCAAAATATGGAAATCTTTTATATTACATACTCCCTCCGTTTTATAGAAATAGGTCATTTGGTATTTACACGAGTTTTAATGCATAATTGGTAAGTAAAAGATAACAAAAAAGTAGTTAAAATAATATATAGCCATAAATACACACACACACATATATATATATATATATATATATATATATATATATATATATATATATATATATATATATATATATATACACACGTGTATACGCCGTTCACGGATCTATTTTTCTATGAACTTTCATTTTTCACATCAGTTAAAAGTCATCATAGCTGCTAACTATTGTGGAGAATGTTTTTTGAAAATTTTTAATCACCAGTTTATGTGATAGAATTTGCTTTATATTTTTCTATTGTTACCATTGCACATAATATTTGATACACCTTCCGTCCGCGATTAGGAGTCCCGGTCACTTATGCACATCTATTTTATGAAAATGATAAAAAATAGTTAAAATAGAAAAATGGTAAAGTAAAAAAGAGAATAATGTTGAGAAGACTCTTGTCAACATTATTCTCTCTATAAAGATAGTTAATATAATAATGTAAATGATTAAAAGATTCTAAAGCTTATGTTTATGCAATTAAAAGGAGATTATATTGGTTAAAAGATATCAACTATAAAACCAATAAGAAATCACTTTATAAAACTAAATATTAAGAATATATAATAACTTAATAAATAAAGAAAAATTATAAAACGAAGAAAATAAAACTTAAAGACACGTAAAACTAGCAACCTGTTTTTCTAAATCTGTACATAAGAATTTGTATTAAAAATACAATTCTTAATAATGAAATTTAACATATATAATTTCTTTTAAAAAATTTTAGGTTTGCGCATAATAAATACAAATTTATTGCAATAATTAAATAAGCTTATGAAATTAAGAACATAGTATTATATAGTTAGGGGAGTGATCAATTGCTAACTCATCATTTAATTGCTAACTACAACTAATTTCAGGTCATAGGATTTTAGAAAACGTGTGGTCTACAATTTTTCACGTGCGATTTTCGTTTTTATTAATAAAATAAAAAAAGATAAAAAAAACTCCAAATTAGGGTTTTGGATGAAAATGTCAATATAGTGTTTCGAAAATATCAACACAATGCTTTGAGAATGTCAACACAATGCTTTAAGAATGTTAACCCATTGCTTATATTGATATTCTACATGTATTATATTAACATATTTTATATAGTATGTTGACATTTCTGCTGTACGAAAAAATTAAAAAATTTCAAATTTTTTTTCAAATTTTGACGTCGGAACATATGCATGTAGGATATCGTTGGAATCCTTATAAAATTATCTTTAATTTGATATATGTTATATGAATTTAAAGTTTTGGGATTTCTTTTAAAAGTTAGTTATAACTAAACATGTAGTTAATTGACATAAATACCCCTATTGATATTTTTTGGAATTAATCCTATGGCTTTATTGATGTTTTTCGTTGATCGTATTGATATTTAGGATTGATGATCTAAGCCCTTAATTTGAATATCTAATGGCTATTATTTAGTTTATTTAGCAATTAAGTTATTAGTTAGCAATATAACACTCCCCTATATAGTTAAGCACATATTTACTTGACTAAAAATATAAATTTTGTTCATCGATTATGCTAAGTTTATTACTCCGTTGATACGCTCGGATTTTGCACTATTTTAAGGCCGTTATTTGGTCCGTTTTTTATGTCAAAGTCACCCTACACGTCCATTATTTGCATATTTTGTCTATTTTGATATTTTGACGTGTTTTGTGAGAAATGTGCATAATTGAGCCGAAAAAGGGAGTCAAAACGAAAAGTCGGGAAATCTGGAGTCAGACGGCGACTGGCGACCGCCGGCTCCCTGCAGGCAGATCAATGCAGCGGTCCACCTCGGAAAAATACGCTTGAAAGAGAAGTCTCACCCGGCGACCGCCGAAAGTCGTGCGGCGGTCCGCCGCCGGAGAAATAGGCTCTTTGGACTCCAACGCGGCGACCCGCCGGAGAAAGGCGGCGAATCCGAGATGCCCGAGATTTGCTCCAAGATTTACCATGTTTTGAAGATCTTTTCCTTCTACAACAAGGATTGGCTTTCCCCTATAAATAAGACCTTAAGCTTCATCAAAAAGAGAGAGTTTCTACTTGCAACATATTTCATAGAGATCAAGAGCTAGAGTACTTCACTTGTGCAATGAGTTGAAGAAGGATTTCAAGAACATCAAGAACGACAAGGATTCAACCTACGGGTTTTTTTTGCTTTAGTTTTATGTTCAAATTGTCTTCCCTTCAATCTATGTGTTTAGCTTATTTCATCATGTGTAACTAAACTCATAGGATTCTAGGGATGTGTTAGTAACGACTTTGGTTATACAATTCCTTTTTTTATTTAATATCCGTTTTGTTTTTACTTTGTTTCTTCCCTAAGTAGTTTTGATGCTGCATGATTGAGTGACACAATCGTGTATGATTTAATATAGCTTGCTTCATAACTGCGAGAGAGTTCTAGCGAGTTAGATTCACTTAGTAGACGCTACAGTTAGCTTCCCTTAAAACGACACTGTTAATTGAGAGTGAGGATTTTTCAAGGGTCTTAGGAGCTTTATGGAGTTACGTGTTAGGATTGACAACCCTAATTTTGTAAACAACGTTTGCATCGCATGAGCATAAGCTAGGAGACTCGTCCTATCAAAGTAATAATTGTGCTAAGATATTGTAGTTTGGAATTTGTATAATGAAAGGTTACAATTTATGTTCGTAGTGCGGTCAAAAGGAAATAACAGGTTCCCTAGGTCAACGAGGTAAGACGTTCTCCCAAAAAGGACGATACTAACTCCTCTACATCTGTTTCGCAGAAGAAGAAAGCACCCAAGGAGGACCCCGAGATATATGTTATCAAAACCAATAAGGGGAAATACAAGTGGTGGAAGAAGCTAGGGACCAAGTTGCTCCCTATACCAATTTTCAACACTCGGGTCGCTGATCCGCCCAATTAGTGGGCCACTACAAGTCGAGCTAACGACTAAAAACAAAAGCGCTTGTTGGGAGGCAACCCAACTTCTTTAGTTTTGTTCCTTTTTTCGTTATTTTCGTTTTTCTATTTTCTTAAAAAAAAAAATTGACGGGTGGCGGTCGCCACACATGTGTTCACATGTGCAGGATAGGTCGGGCCTAAGGCAGGCTTAGGGCGGGCCGAGAAAACCGCTGGACGGGCCATGGCTGCCCGCCAGGACACGCCGTTTATGAAGGCCCGTGCGGCAGCCCGCCACGCAGAGTGCGGCGACCGCCCCGCGCAGTCCAGAAACAAGAATGGCTTATTTAAGGTATGTTTTCCATTCCTTTTTCCATTCCTTCTCAAATTCCTACCATGCACACAACCCCCACCTTTATAAATCACCAAATTCACACACCCATACTCTCATTCTCTCAATTCTCTCCAAGATTAGAATTCTCCTCCTCCAATTCTCATCAACACAAGGTATGAATCCTAACTCAATTTTTGAGCTTTGTTTCAATTCTTTCATGGATTTGGGCATGTTTTGGATGAATTGTTCGGTAGAAACTCTTATTATATGATGGGGGATGATTGTGTATACTTATTTTTGAATTTCCATGGTTAATTTGCGTATGGGTGGTGAATTGAAGCTTGGTTAATAGTGAATCCCTCTTGTTTATACTTGTTAATATGTTGTAATCATGTTCATAGCATTGTGAGGCTATTATTACTTCCATGAATTGCAATACTTGAGAATTTCCAAGAGATTGTTGATATGTATTTATTTATTGTTGATACGTCTCTGCATGGGGGATGAATTTACGTTGGGGGATGAATTTTTGTGTCCTAGTTTGGATGATTATGCTCTACATGTTTCCATGCTACCATCTAGGATCATATGAAATACAAACTTGCAACTAATTGTTGATTTTTTGCTATTGATTATAAGAGTGAAAGTTTGGGGGAACCTTTGATTGCCCATTGTTGGTATACTTTTTAAGTATTATATTTTTCTTTTGTAGGATAATGAGATCAAAGGGAAAGCCCAAAAACTCGAAGAACTATGACATTAGCCTTGCCACGGACAAACAAAAGGCTATGTAGAAGAAGTTGTCGGCGCGAGAGACGGCGTCCTCGAGGTACCCCCACGAATTCCCTCTCCAAACTTTGGGGATCGCGGAGGACTTTTGGCGTTGTGTGACGTGGGCGATGGGAACGGCCTTCGATACATGTTCAAGAGAAAGTGGCCGTCTTTTAGAAAGTACACTCTTGAGTTCCTAAGCTCGTTGAAGGTCACCAAGGACCGTTGGCAAAACATCCCGCTGAACATCGATTTCCGCCTAGGCAACCGATGGCACTCGCTCATCATGGAGGAACTTTGTGGAGTGTTCCATTGCTTCGTCCCCAACCCCGAGGCCGACAATGACTACGACTTGGACGAGGTGTAGGGTGCGATGACGAATGAGCACGAGCACGCCGCGGGCTATGCCAAGTCTTCTTCGATGCACAACCCGGTTTTGAGATATCTCCACCGCGCTATGACCCAACTCATGTTTGCTAGGGTCGATGGGGGGAGTGTCTCCCAGACGGAGTTGAATGTGATTTGGTGTCTTCTCAACAAGAAGGGATTCGATTATGGAACCCTTTTTACTATCTATGTGGACCGGATCACGAAGAAGGATGGAGGCGTTATTTGTTGTGGGGGCTTGATCATGGCAATTGCCGAGCACATGGACATATCCTTCACCGGATTGACGGAGGATGGCGGGGAGCGCTTTATCACCTATGAGGTGCTCTTTTCGGTGGGCTATTGAAGACCGACTATTGGGGTCAAGGATTTTTCCTACAAGTGGTGGGGGATTACTTCCCCGTTCTCATCCCGCAGTTGACTAAGGTCGATGTTTGAGCGAACCAAGTCAATTGGAAGCTCAACACCCCGGTGCACCTAAGAGCCATTGAGGCTAACCGCATCAATGGGGAGTTTAGGAAGAAAAATATCCCGGCTCACATCTCCATCTTTGAGGCCGATGATGACTCCGCCTTTGATGCCATTGATCACTACAATGAAAAAGGGGAGCATTCGCATGCCCACGAAAGTAAAGTGCCGCCTCCACCGCCGCCCCAACATCGCCAACAAGAAGAAGAAGAGGAAGTGGAGGGCCATCGCCGTCGGACTCGAGCAAACCGCCGTCGCGGAAGGCCGAACCCCGATGATGAGTTCCAAGCAAACACCCCCGCCCAACTAAGAGACATCTACTCCTACATGCAAAACGTGTCCAACACTTGGGACACCCGTTGGGCGGAGCAACAAAGGGAGAACGCCTACAACCGCCAGGGATGGACGGCTCAAGGCGATTGGCGCACGGCGGAGCAACAATTTTGGGAGCAACAAAGGCTAGAAGACGTGCATCGCCGTCGTGAGATTTAAGAGCTCCAAAGGATGGCCGCTGAGGCTCGACAAGAGCTCCAAACCATGAGTGGTGACATCGCCTATCTTATTGGCGCGTTTGACGACCTCAACGCCCGTTTCCCTCCTCCTCCTCAAGATTGAAGAAGTCAAGTTCAATGACTTTAAATGAGCATTTGTACCATGTTTTTGGATGTTTTAAGACAATTTTTTTTTTTAAGTTTTTGACAATTTTTTATTTAATTTTGAGTATTTTTGGTTTTAGTTTAATTTTGTGTGTTGAAAAATTTTCGCAGGTTCTGACCTCTTCGTGGCGACCGCCGCATGCGCTGCGGTGGTCCGCCACCTGCTCTCTGGAATTCTCTGTTGCTGCGCGGCGACCGCCGGACATGCCGCGGCGGACCGCCACCTTGGCACAATTTCCAGCGCGATTTTTTAAAATTTTTTTATTTTCGCCGAGTCAAGCCTCGACGCGAAATTTTTCAAGGTACGTTTTTTTTAAAGTAGTTTACTCACGTTCCTACCGACTCTACAAACTTATCTTACACTTTGTTGTAAATAAGTTTGAGGGGATGAAGTGGTGGACCGTGAGTTTAGGTTTTTGGTTTAGGGTTTCTTTTTTGGTTTTAAAGATTTTTTTTGCTTTTGTTTTTCAAAACCCCGTAGGAGAATCTTGTGTTCTAAAAATGTTTTCTTGAAAATTCCAAGTATGTGCTTAACCTTAGAAGAGATGCGTATGAAAAAAGAATGAAGAGATAAAAAAAATATGAAAGGTTGTGAAAAGAAAAAAAAAAGAGAAAGAAAAAAAAATCAAAGGAATTTGGAAAGTGAGAAGATTTATAGACAAAGTCTAAGTTTACTGAGATTTGAATTGTCGGTTGGGTGCTAAGTTTGATGTGGTAGAAATTGATCACTTTTGCTATTGTTGGGTTTAGTCACTTTTTAGCCAAATATTCCTCACCTACCAAAGAGTCTACATTACAACAAAAAAAAGACCTTGCGAACTTTTGATGCTTAATCACATCTAGTAGAGGAGGGATTAGACTTTGAGCAAGCATATGGTAAACTTTGCATGATGCATGATTTGAGTGCTATATATACACATTACCCTTATACACTTTGAGAGTGAGAGAACACTTCCCATCTTTGGAAGTTTGCCACATGTGAGAGCTTGAATTCAAGGTGTTCCACGAGTTAGTAATGAAAGTGCACTAATAAGCCTTGCTTGATTTGATTGCGTTAATACATGCTTAATCTATTCTTCCATCTTTTGAGGCAATTATGACGTCTAGTCCTTGTGCATTCCGTGCGTCTATTCTTGTGTCTTTATTGTTTTGTTCGAGGACAAACAAACATGTAAGTTTGGGGGAGTTGATACGCTCAGATTTTGCACTATTTTAAAGCCGTTATTTGGTCCGTTTTTTATGTCAACGTAATCCTACACGTCCATTATTTGCATATTTTGTCTATTTTGATATTTTGACGTGTTTTGTGAGAAATGTGCATAATTGAGCCGAAAAAGGGAGCCAAAACGAAAAGTCTAGAACTCTGGATTCAGACGGCGACTGGCGACCGCCGGCTCCCGGCGGGCAGATAAATGCAGCGGTCCGCCACCGGAGAAACAGACTCTCTGGATTCCAACGCGGCGACCGCCGGCCAAGGTGTGGCGGTCTGCCGGAGAAAAGCGGCGAATCCGAGATGCCCTAGATTTGCTCCAAGATTTACCATATTTTGAAGATCTTGTCCTTCTACAACAAGGATTGGCTTTCCCCTATAAATAAAACCTCAAGCTTCATCAAAAAGAGGGAGCTTCTACTTGCAAAATATTTCACAGAGATCAAGAGCTAGAGTACTTCACTTGTGCAAGGAGTTGAAGAAGGATTTCAAGAACATCAAGAACGACAAGGATTCAACCTACGGGTTATTTTTGCTTTAGTTTTATGTTCAAATTGTCTTCCCTTCAATCTATGTGTTTAGCTCATTTCATTATGTGTAACTAAACTCATAGGATTCCAGGGTTGTGTTAGTAACGACTTTGGTTATACAATTCCTTTTTCTATTTAATATCCGTTTTATTTTTACTTTGTTTCTTCTCTAAGTAGTTTTGATGCTGCATGATTGAGTGTCACAATCATGTATGATTTAATATTGCTTGCTTCATAACTGTGAGAGAGTTCTAGCGAGTTAGATTCACTTAGTAGACGCTACAGTTAGCTTCCCGTAAAACGGCACTGTTAATTGAGAGTGAGGACTTTTCAAGGGTCTTAGGAGCTTTATGGAGTTACGTGTTAGGATTGACAACCCTAATTTTGTAATCAACGTTTGCATCGCATGAGCATAAGCTAGGCGACTCGTCCTATCAAAGTAATAACTGTGCTAAGGTATTGTAGTTTGGAATTTGTATAATGAAAGGTTACAATTTATGTTCGTAGTGCGTTCAAAAGGAAATAACAGGTTCCCTAGGTCCAGCAAATCCACTAGATCACGCGGTCTAGGATCTCGTTGGTCGCAGGAAATCCCGGTCGTCGGACGCACAGAGCACTTCTTTCAAAAACCCTCAACCACTTTACTAAACCTAGTATAGGGAAGTAGGGATCGATCCCACAGAGAAGGATGCGTAATACTCATGTTCAAGGATTTGTGTTTGTTTTAGGTGTTGGCTGCTGCCACGCATTTTTTCTTGGGTTGAGGAAAACAAATTAAACTTGACTTGGGAATTTTAAAACTCTTACGCTAATAACTAGACCTAGGCGAAATAACAAGAGAACGTTGCAAGAAAAATAACTGCTCAAACACTAGATCTAAGGAAACTACTCTACTTACTTAGACCTAGGAAACAAACTGACTGTGGGGACCATGACTGAAAAAAAAAAAAAAAAAAACAGAGTACGGACGAAAAGCTGGCAGAATAACTAACTCTCGTACTAACTAACAGCGACATCGTCTTCTACAACCAAATTGCGTAAAACTCATAAGAAAATCAACATAAACAAAATCAAAACAGAGCAAACTAATTCTAAGTCAAATTAATGCATAATCAACGAAGAACTGGACAGATCTGCAGACGCTAGACGAAGTAAAACAGAAAACAAGAAGAAAACTCTAATCCATCTAACAACTTCCTTTTCTCACTTCGGATCCAACCTCAGACGCTAAATCCATTCCGGATTCAAGCGTCCAACTCAAACTCCAACCAACAGAAACACTTCATCGCCTCAGATTCGATCAACAACCTCCAATCAGTCAAATAACCACAGATCTATCACCGAATTCCCATGTCAAACACCACAATATCAAAATAAAACAGAGATCGACATAATACTTGTGAAAATAAACTTCCAGCAGCGAGATCTACGTAAATCAACTTGAAATTTAACAACTAAACGCAAATCAACCAAAGCGGAAAGGTAACGAGTAACATCAACAACCAAGTCGACTCCCAAAAGTGAAGTTCGAGAGCAAAAAGAGTAAAACAACTGAAATTAAGAGGGATTGTATCTTCGTCCACACTCGGACGGTGTTGCAATTGCGAAACTTCTAAAGAAAGTAACCTTTCGTAACCGACTACCCCAGATCTCCCATTCCCAAGTGTGTGTAATGTGTGTGAGCTAAGAAGAGAGTGAAAAAAAGTGATATGATGTGCGTTGCATGCTCTTCTATATATAGGCGTTGGAGTGGGGCCCAGCGAGGTATAGATAAGACTTTGTTGCCCTCAGCTATTGACTCCCTCTGTCATGCCTTCTTTTCTTTTAAATCCTACTCACTTCATTCATTTCCTTCGCTAGACCATCTCCTTCAGCATTTCCTCGATCTAGCGATTTTTCTTCACACACCTGGCTTAGGAAACGTGTTAGACCCAACAAATGATAACGTTTTTCACACCATAACCGATGCATGAAATTAGCTTTATCAAACTGCTCACACTTAAACCATACTTGTCCTCAAGTATAAAGACAAGAAAAGAAAAAAGAATAAGGTGAATTTCAAGCAAGGTTATGTCTTGACCGACTCCTAGACCTAGACACAAAGAAACACTAAAAAAAAGTTTAAGAAAAACATACAAACACATAAACACATATACATGAGCTAGCTTCAACTTTTAGACATCCGTCCCCATAAGATTAAGGTCAATTCAATAGGTTGCACTCCTCCAAATAGGCCCTTTCCCTTCCTTTACCTAGCCAATCTGTCAGCTTGTCAAGATAGCCTTCTACTTACCCGATTGTTGGATTCACTCGATCACTCATTCCTCACCAGGGATGTTAGGATCGATTCTCTCTTAAGTTAATACTACACCACTGAAGCTTCGGGTTATGAGAGTTCCTCCTTTCCTGGGTCAGGCTATTATCTTCCCTGCCCTCTAGACAACTTCCCTCTGGACTTTGTCCAGCTTATTCCTCCTCTTTTTTTCCCTTCCTTTACCTAGCCAATCTGTCAGCTTGTCAAGATAGCCTTCTACTTACCCGATTGTTGGATTCACTCGATCACTCATTCCTCACCAGGGATGTTAGGATCGATTCTCTCTTAAGTTAATACTACACCACTGAAGCGTCGGGTTATGAGAGTTGCTCCTTTCCTGGGTCAGGCTATTATCTTCCCTGCCCCTCTAGACAACTTCACTCTGGACTTTGTCCAGCTTATTCCCTGCCATATATATATATATATATATATATATATATATATATATATATATATATATATATTTTTCCTGGACTTCGTCCAGCTTATTCCTCCATCCCTCCTTTCTTCTGGACTTCGTCCAGCTTATACCTTCATAACCCGATTTCCCATTTTTTCTCCTTCACAATTCTTCTCCCTAAGCATTCAGTGGTGGCCCTTAATCATGTGTTAGCTCGAAGTTATTAAAGGCTTATAACTCACTATTATAGTAGGGCTTCACAACTAAGTAAGTAGAGGCATCCTCCATCGTTCTTGCTTCACTCAGATTAACTAGGCTTATTTAAGGAAAAAGCTTCTAAGTTGAAATGCCTCCTATCTTCAATTACTTTCACTAAGGGAATCATGCCGTATTATATTCACTGGCTCATGCGACAACACTTATACTTACAGACTCTTAATATATAGACAAGGTAATGCATTGACTCCTCTCCCCCTCCCACTTCACTCAAGCTTGTCTCCAAGCCATCGTCGTGAAGGGGGGAACAAAGAGATCAATGCAAAATAACAAAACAGGTTACAAAAACAGAACTTCTCACACTTAGACCAAGCATTGTGCTAAGTGGGAGAAAAACACAATAAAACAGAAAACACAAGAAAAACACAACAAAACAGAAAATACAAGAAAAACACAACAAAACAGAAAATATAAACTTCTCACACTTAGTGGTCTAAGTGGGAGAAGACACAACAATTATAAAACACACTTAGATAACAGGAATATATATATATAAAAAAACTAAAAGAACGAAAAATAAAAGTTACTTGGTCAAGAGATGGTGGTTCACTTCTGGGGCTGGCTCCCTCGACAGCCAGACTGGGGCGGGATTCCGGGTCGGGTCATTCTTACTTTCTTCTTTGTTGGCTGCTCCAGCTCTTCTTCCTCCTGTGCTGCTTGTTCGGGTACTGGCTTCCTCACTATAGAATTCGGTTTAGATGGGGCTGGAACTTGTTTGGGAACGGCCGGGGGGATTAACTGCTTGAGCGATTGCTGCGACTGCTTGACGGAGGGACTGCTCTGAGTGGGCTGCTTGACTTCACTGCTGGACCCAGGAGTTTTCCTCGACTGGGTCAAGGGGAGTGTCTGCTGCATCCACTTTAACATTTTCATTGAAAGCTCCACCGCTTCCGTCATTCGCTCATTCTGTTTGGCGCACTTCACCGCCAAATCAGCTATGTTGCCCCTCAGGGTCTTCACTTCCTCCCGATTCCCCAACAATTCCTTCCTTATCCCACCAAGCTCCTTAATCATTTCTCTCCTCATCGACTGCATTTCCTTCTTCACGTCTTGGACTTCCTTGCGTAGCTCTTCATTCTCTTCACGTGGCATGGCTTTCTCGGCTTCCTCCGACTCTGCTTTCACCTTATCTCCCAACGAGTAGAAGAGAGTCTTGGTGCCGTGAGTCTGTAGTAACCCCTTGTTGAAAAAATAATCAACACTGAACACTTCTGGGGGTTCGCAAATGACTACCAACGGAGCGGCCTTTGCAATTTTCATTTCTATGTTCCTCTGGAGGTAAGCGCCGATGAGGTGGCAGGTGTACACATGACGCGCAGGGTTGCTCGTCATTTGGTGGCACGCCTGCACCAACCAATATCCTAGGTGCACCTTTACACCTTTCGCCATGCACCATGCGAAGTAGAGGTCGGTAGTGGTGAGAGCTGAATTCGCGGTACCCATCAAGTTATAACTGACAAACGTTTGAGCAAAAAGCGGAGAATCCGGTCTTCAATGTGGGAGGCCTTGGAGTAGCTGGACTTAAACGTCCCTGACTTGGGGTGCGTGATCAGTTTCCATGCCGTTTGCACCTTGAAACCAGGTGTGTTCTTCGGCACTCCAACCATCTTATCATTCCACGCCCCCTCTTCATCCTCGGCTTGGGTAAACAACCCCATCCGCAGAGACCACTCCCGAATGCTCATCTCATACTCCTCATTAAAAAGCCTGAATGTGATAGAATCCGCGTCGAGATCAGTGGTATTCTTCAAACGAAAAGTGGAGAAAAACTCCCTTGCTAGATCCACTGGCACCCTCTCCTGACTGTGCTGCAACAGCCACTCAAATCCTATCGCTTGGATACAGGCGCGGAATTCCTTATCACATGCAATCATTTTAAGCTCCCTCGAGCTGTACTGCTTTCCTGACTTGGCTATCTTCCCAGCGCTACATCTCTCCTTGTACACTGCGATCCTCTTTTGGTCGTCGAACTGCCTCATCTCCTCTAACAACTCTTTAGTCAGCCGGACTTCCGGACATCCTGGAATCGGCTCCTCTTCAGCTTCCTCAGAGTCATAGATTGGTTCAGGGATGGGCTCATCTTATTCCTCGACAGAGGGTTCCTCGGTTATAGGGGAAAGGGTCTCCTCGACCTCCTGGACGAAGGGAGCTTTCCTAGACCGGGTAGATGAGGTTGCCGCTGCCTTTCCTTTCCTTGCCCTCTCATTGGTCAAGTGGCGCTCCTCTGCCTCTGCTGCGTCAGGAAATATGTCATCGACTTCATCGAGGAGGCTCCTCCTAGTGCACCTCCTTTCTGCCCTCTCGTCAACCTTCGGTTCATCTTCATCCTGGTCGCCTACCAGGTCCACAATCAATTTCAGCCCTCCCTCGGGCTCCGGTGTTCCAGTCGTGAGTCGATCTGTTTCTTCCAATAGCTTTTCTGGGGTTTCCCCCTATCCAACCAACATCGGGGTTGCCCCCTCAATATAAATGGGGTTCTCCACCCTGACATCTCCTGGGGTTGCCCCCTCTTCCACGAACTCAGGGGTCGCACCCCTGAAATCAACTAGGATCTCATCCCCCGTTTCCATAGGGGTTTCCCCCTCAGCAACTTTCTCTAACACATGGGTTTCCCCCTCAATAACTTTCTCTAAAATAGGGGTTTCCCGCTCAGCAACTTTCTCTAACACAGGGGTTTCCCCCTCAATCACGCTGTCCACAATAGGGGTTACCCCTCCACAATTTCATCCAACACAGGGGTTTCCCCCTCACGAACTTCATCAGAAACAGGGGTTTCCCCCTCACAAACTTCCCTACCCTCAAGATTAGGGTTCTCAGTTTCTTGCTTTTCTGCCTCCACCATGGTCTTGTCATTCGTCAGGTCGTCACCCTCCGGCCGTTTCTGTGCTGCCTCCCTTTCCTCCGCCTTATGTGAAGCGGTTTCTGCATGTTGAGATGTAGAATCTTGCAGTCCTTGTTCATGAAGGTTCGCCGGTTGTGCAGCCGAGTCTTCCGGAATCGTCAGTGGTGGTACGACCGGCGCAGACGGCATCAGGCTAGCGGCGAATAGGGCATACACCTCCTTTGCTTTCTCGACGCTCCCCACTTTCTGCGTCAATTCTGCCAGCAGGGTTGGGTCGTACACAGTGCTTTGGGTAGAATCCATCGGTGCAGATCTGAAAAATGAGAGAAAAAACTGGTCGATTTTGGTTAGGGTTTAGTTTCTAGAGAGAGAGCGAAGGTAGAGAGAAGGGAGAGTAAATCAGATTTCGTCAATTTTTGGGATTATTGGAGAGAGAAGGACGACGGTTGCTTTTCTGATGAAAAGATGGTGCGGTTGCAGGCATGATGTAAGCAATCGTACAACTTCCATAAATATCGGCCAGATTTTGAATTTCAAAATATCTTTTTCCCTCCTCGACTCCTTCCTCCAGGCTTCCCTTGACTTCTCCCCTCAGGTTCTTATCTCGCTGATTCCCTCGACCATGTCCTACATAACAAAAAGAATAAAGGTTCCAGATTCTAGGTCAAGGTTAGAGTATAAAAAATATCGGTTCCCTCCGGAGTCTGGTGCTTCGAAAATATTTTTGGATTTTCTAAGTTTGAAAAGCAATTAAACTATTTACACACTTTTTGTATTCCCGAGATTCCCTGGTTCAGTTTGTATTTTTCAAAATTGTTAACTTACTCCTTAACCCAGGAATTCATCGGGAATATCCCCCGTCCGTTTAGGCGATAGTAGGGAGTGCATGTAGTGGAATTTCGTCCACAACACACAACTCGGAATTATCCCTATAGACTTTCACTCTATGACCATTGACAAGGAAAGGAACAGAGTTCGGAGCACTTCCCTGGACCTCCACTGCTCCATTTGCTCGGATGCCGATGATGGTATATGGGCCGATCCATTTAGACTTCAGTTTTCCTGGCATTAGCTTGAGTCGAGACTGAAAAAGGAGCACTTTCTGTCCCACATTAAGTTCCTTGACCCAAAGATTCTTATCGTGCTATAACTTCGTTCTTTCTTTGTACCACATGGCAGACTCAAATGACTCCAGCCGAAGTTCCTCCAATTCTTGCAATTGTAACTCCCTTTCTTCTTCGCAAGCTCTCGGCTTCATGTTCATTTCTTTCACTGCACAGTACGCCTTGTGCTCAATACCAACAGGTAAGTGACACATCTTGCCAAACACATGTCTGTAAGGCGACATTCCAATAGGCGTTTTAAAAGCAGTTCTGTAAGCCCACAATGCGTCCCCGAGCCTCTTGCTCCAGTCCTTCCTTGACGGATTGACTGTTTTCTCCAATATCGCCTTGATCTCGCGATTAGAAATCTCTGCCTGACCATTAGACTGAGGATGGTAAGGAGTCGACACTCTATGGTGAACACCATATTTCTTCATCAAAGCCTCGATGGTGCGATTACAGAAATGAGTCCCTTGATCCGAGACGATGGCCCGAGGAACTCCATATCTGTTGAAAATATTGGTCTTCAAAAATTTTGCCACCTCCTTCGATTCACATGTTATGGTGGCCTTAGCTTCTATCCACTTAGACACATAGTCCACTGCAACCAATATATATGTATTCCCACAAGACGATGGGAACGGTCCCATAAAGTCCATTCCCCACACATCAAAAATTTCGCACACGATCACCGGGACCTGAGGCATCTCGTCTCTCCTTGAAATTCCCCCCGTCTGCTGGCACCTCTCACAACATTGGCAGAATTCAAAAGCATCCCTATTTAGCGTTGGCCAATAAAAACCGCTGTCCAAGACTTTCCTCACTGTCTTCCTTGGTCCAAAGTGGCCTCCACATGTTAATTGTGGCAATGAATTAACACATCTCTTTGTTCCCATTCGGGAATGCAGCGTCTAATCACTTGATCTGAGCACATTTTCCACAGGTAAGGATCGTCCCAAAAGTAATATTTAGCTTCACTTCTAATCTTCATCCTCTGGGCCCGGGAAACTTCGTCCGAATTTGGCATCTCTCCCGTGACCAAGTAGTTGGCTAGATCAGCAAACCATGGTTCTGCATTCAGCGTGCGCTTCCCCTTATCCGATTCCCCTAGACCGGTCAAAGCCAAAACTGCTTCCCAATTAGGTGACCTAGGAAATTTCTCCAGAAGGTACAAATGCTCCTCGGGGAAGGCATCGGGTATGGCCTCTTCTGTTTCCCCCTGATGTATTCTGCTCAAGTGATCAGCCACTCTATTTTCCGTTCCTTTCTTGTCTCTTACTTCCCAATCAAACTCCTGCAAGAGTAATACCCAACGGATTAATCTCGGCTTAGATTCTTTCTTAGCCAGCAAGTACTTAATCGCCGCGTGATCCGTGAAAACCACAACCTTTGACCAAAGGAGATAGGGTCGGAATTTTTCAAACGCGTATACGACAACCAACATTTCCTTCTCCGTGGTGTCATAATTTTTCTGAGCCTGATTCAGCGTCTTGGAAGCATAGAAGATCACATAACTTTTTCCATCAATTTTCTGTCCTAGGACAGCTCCCACAGTAAAATCGCTCGCATCACACATTATCTCGAAAGGATGGTTCCAGTCTGGTGCCCTGATAATTGGTGCTGATACTAGCCTGTCCTTAAGCAACTGGAACGCACTTTCGCATCCTTCGTCAAAGACGAATTCCACATCATTATGTAACAACCGAGTGAGTGGTTGCGCGATTTTTGCAAAATCCTTGATAAACCTCCTATAGAACCCTGCATGGCCTAGGAAGCCTCTCACCTCTTTTTGGTTCGTAGGGTATGGTAATTTTGATATCACATCCACATTTGCTTTGTCTACCTGAATACCCCTCTCAGAAACCACGTGACCCAGGACAATGCCTTCAGTCACCATGAAGTGGCATTTCTCGAAATTCAACACTAAATGCTTCTCTTGGCATCTCTGTAACACTAGATCAAGGCTGGCTAAACAAGTATCAAATGAGTTCCCATATACAGTGAAATCGTCCATGAATATCTCAATGCATACTTCCAACAGATCCGAGAAAATGCTCATCATACACCGTTGGAAAGTTCCCGGTGCATTACACAATCCAAAAGGCATTCTTCGGTATGCATATGTACCAAAGGGGCACGTGAATGTGGTTTTTCCTTGGTCCTCTGGATTAACGTAGATTTGGAAGTAGCCGCTGTATCCATCAAGGAAACAAAAGTACTGTTTGCCTGCCAGTCTCTCCAGCATCTGATCAATGAAAGGTAAGGGAAAATGATCCTTCTTTGTGGCTTCGTTCAACTTCCTGTAGTCGATGCACATCCTCCATCCTGTCACTAATCTGGTGGGTACCAACTCATTCTTTTCATTCTTAACAATCTGTATTCCAGATTTTTTTGGTACCATATGGACAGGACTAACCCACTCGCTGTCAGGAATGGAGTAGATGATCCCTAGAGCAAGCAATTTTAACACCTCCTTTAGGACCTCCTCTCGCATGTTCGGGTTCAGTTTCCGTTGTGCATCTCGATGAGCCTTCGCACCTTCTTCTAAACGAATTTGGTGCATACAAAGATCCGGACTTATTCCCACCAAATCTGAGAGAGTCCATCCTATTACTTTCTTGTTTCTTTTGATGACTGCCAATAACTCCTTCTCTTGCTCCTTGGTCAAGTTGTTGTTGACTATTACCGGAAATGTCTCATCTTCCTCCAAGTAAGCGTACTTGAGGCCTGGTGGAAGTGTCTTCAGCTCCTTTTTTGTTCCATTCGTCTCCTGGGGCAAGGGATTTTTGTCTGTAATTTCAGGTAAGGTCTCCTTCCCAAACCCAGGAGATATTTCCAGACTAGCCACATAAGTTGATCCCTTAAATCTAGCTGACTCAGGGCTTCAGCAGAATTCCATAATGGCCTCTGTGAGTTCTTCATCTGTGAGTTCTTCATCTGTCAATTCTGCTGTGTTCATTGCTGCACACCATCCTACAAATTCTCTGTCGATCGAATGGCTCAACTCTGAGTTGTCGATTTTTTCCTGTATCAATTCCGTCTCAAGATATTCTTGGACTAAAGGGTTAATAACATGAATAGCATAGAGATTCTTAACATCTAAAGGCCTTTTCATCCCCTCATCTATGCTAAAGGTATACTTTTCCCCGTTATAGTCCAAGCAAATTGTTCCATCAAAGACGTCGATAATGGTTTTAGCAGTACGCAAAAATGGTCTCCCTAAAAGTACCCCACTGGACTCAGCAGACTCATTATCATTCATCTTGATCACATAAAAATCAGCAGGATATAGAAAATCATGCACCTTGACTATAACATTTTCCAACACTTCTTCAGGGCAAATGCAAGTTCTATCTGCTAACTGGATCACTACCTTGGTAGCAACCATTCTCACTCCAGTCAACTTCTTATAGATCGAAAGTGGTAAAACATTTATTGACGCCCCTAGATCACACATAGCATGCTCAACCTTGATATCCCCTAGAGAGATGGGTAATGTGAACATACCTGGGTCGGTGCATTTTGAGGGCATCCTTCTCTTTTGTATCACAGCAGACACAGTCTCCCCGATCACAATCTTCCCATCTGGCTTGGTCTTCCCTGCAATAAACTCCTTGATAAACTTGCTGAAGGCAGGCATTTTTAAGGCTTGTAAGAAGAGCAGGTTGATTTCCAACTTGCTAAAAATCTCCATGAGATCCTCTGTATCATCATTTTTCTTCTTCGCCTCCCCGCGATATGGAAATGGTTTTGCTCGCTTTACTGCATTTGTGGAAGTCCCAGCCTGGGTTTCGTCAACTCCCTTGTTTCCTTCCTTACTCACTTTCTCAGGTTCGGGGTCTAGGAAGAATGGGTCCCTTGGTCGAGGTAGGGATCCCCCTAAATCTCCCTTCTGGAGGTCTTCCTGAACAAGGATTTCCCTAGGTCTAGCGCCTTCCTCTTGATGCAACTGACTCTGTTTCCCTTCACTAGACTGCATAGGCACTTCCTCATCAATTTCCAACGTCGGCCCTTCATAACTCCGCCCAGACCTCAAGGTGATTTGACTAATGTTTGCTCGGTCTGGCGGTTTGACGGTGGAAGGAAGTTTCCCTTCATTCCCTCGCATCTTATTCAAGGAAACTGCGATCTGGGAAAGTTGTTTTGCCATCATGTCCATGGCGGCTTTATGTTCAAACTAAGCATCTTGTAACTTGTGCACCATGTCATTGTTGGAGTGCAGGTTACCCTGCATGAACTGCTGTGAATTCACTAGATCATGGACCATGTCATCCAAACTCCTCTGTGATCTGGAATTGAGTTGACCAGAATTTGGTCCTTGACCTTGGTTCTGACGATAGTTGCCTTGATGATTGTTGTATTGGTTGTTCGACCCTTGATTTCCCTGATGGTTATTGTACTGGCTACCAGACCCTTGATTCCCTTGATGATTTGGTTGGGAATTCTGGTAGTTTCCTTGGTTATTTCTCTGATGAGGTGGCACATAGGAACTCCCTGGGTTGTTCTGATTTCTGTTTCCCCAATTAGTTTGATCTTGATTCCTGTACCCCAGCTGCAATTGTCCCTCTTGACCTTTCCCTGACCAGTTGGACTGCCTCTCCGGAGGGTGTGCATAATTCGTGAGCTGAAGTGGAGGTGGCTGGCCTTGATCATGGTAAGTCCATCTGATGTTTGGGTGAGTCCTCCATGGGGCGTCCCTCTGTCTTCCTTGATTCCAACTTCCGTCGGGATTCCAACTTTCCATCGAATTCGCCTGAGCTTGACACTCCCCTGCGCAGGGCTGACTGTAGTATGGTTGAAGTTGTCTTTCCTCTTGACCAGGGGGTTTCTCAATTTCCACTGGAGCATGCGGATTGTATTTCTCAATTGCATTTAGCAAGGCCTTTTCCAGTTTATCAATCCTATCTTCCACCTTCTTGTCTTCTTGATCCATCACTGCATTAGCTGATCCTCTCCTCAATATGCTTCGTGGGTTATCATAGGCCTTCTTTCCCTCGATCAGCCTTCCCAAGGTTTCCCGAGCTTCACTTGCCTTATTCTTGGTAAAATTTCCCCCGCTCGAGGAGTTCATCAAGTCCTTTGATTTAGGGTTTGCACCTTCGTAGAACAGATAGTAAGTATCCGCTTCTATCATCCTGTGGTTCAGACAAGCATCCAGCAGCCCCTTGAAACGGGACCAATAAGAACTCAGAGACTCATCGTATTCTTGTTTGCACTCCTGAATCTCCTTCTTCAAGGCATTCGTCTTGTTGGATGGAAAAAAGTAATCCAGAAATTCTAGTTTAAAATCCTTCCACGTGTTGATCGAGTCCGGTGGAAGTCTTAGCAGCCAAGTGTTCGCCTCCCCTTTGAGAGCAAACGAAATTGCTCGAAGACGGTAGTCCTCCTCTGTTGCCTCGTTGTCGCTTTTGAATGCTGCATAGTTTACTGAACTCGTTCAAAAATTCATAGGGGCATTCGTTCCTACGCCCAGAGAAAGTAGGTAGAACTCCAAGTACATTCGTCTTGATATCGATCGACCTCCATCGTGGGTTCGAGACTATAGCATGAGCGGGTTCACCGTGAAGATGTGTGGTGAGCGACCCTATTTCCAGATCGGGATCTAGCAGATGAGCCATATTCGGGTCCTCCTCCTCCTCGGTCTCGGAATGCTCTGGTTCTGTTGACGACCCTGGGTTCTCCTCTGTCGACGAATTACACTCCTTTTCACTTTCTGACTCGAACGGAAATGGATCCTCCGTCCTCAATTCTGATCACGCAGTCTAGGAACTCGTTGGTCGCAGGAAATCCCGTTCGTCGGACACACGGAGCACTTCTTTCAAAAACCCTCAACCACTTTACTAAACCTAGTATAGGGAAGTAGGGATCGATCCCACAGAGAAGGATGCGTAATACTCATGTTCAAGGATTTGGATTTGTTTTTGGTGTTGGCTGCTGCCACACATTTTTTCTTGGGTTGAGGAAAACAAATTAAACATGACTTGGGAATTTTAAAACTCTTACGCTAATAACTAGACCTAGGCGAAATAACAAGAGAACGTTGCGAGAAAAATAACTGCTCAAACACTAGATCTAAGGAAACTACTCTACTTACTTAGAGTTAGGAAACAAACTGACTGTGGGGACCATGACTGAAAAAAAAAAAAAAACAGAGTACGGACGAAAAGCTGGCAGAATAACTAACTCTCGTACTAACTAACAGCGACATCATCTTCTACAACCAAATTGCGTAAAACTCATAAGAAAATCAACATGAACGAAATCAAAACAGAGCAAACTAATTCTAAGTCAAATTAATGCATAATCAACGAAGAACTGGACAGATCTGCAGACGCTAGACGAAGTAAAACAGAAAACAAGAAGAAAACTCTAATCCATCTAACAACTTCCTTTTCTCACTTCGGATCCAACCTCAGACGCTAAATCCACTCCGGATCCAAGCGTCCAACTCAAACTCCAACCAACAGAAACACTTCATCGCCTCAGATTCGATCAACAACCTCCAATCGGTCAAATAACCACAGATCTATCACCGAATTCCCATGTCAAACACCACAATATCAAAATAAAACAGATATCGACATAATACTTGTGAAAATAAACTTCCAGCAGCGAGATCTACGTAAATCAACTTGAAATTTAACAACTAAACGCAAATCAACCAAAGCGAAGTTCGACAGCAAAAAGAGTAAAACAACTGGAATTAAGAGGGATTGTATCTTCGTCCACACTCGGACGGTGTTGCAACTGCGAAACTTCTAAAGAAAGTAACCCTTCGTAACCGACTACCCCAAATCTCCCATTCCCAAGTGTGTGTAATGTGTGTGAGCTAAGAAGAGAGTGAAAAAAAGTGATATGATGTGCGTTGCATGCTCTTCTATATATAGGCGTTGGAGTGGGGCCCAGCGAGGTATAGATAAGACTTTGTTGCCCTCAGCTATTGACTCCCTCTGTCACGCTTTCTTTTATTTTAAATCCTGCTCACTTCATTCCTTTCCTTCGCTAGACCATCTCCTTCAGCATTTCCTCGATCTAGCGATTTTTCTTCACACACCTGGCTTAGGAAACGTGTTAGACCCAGCAAATTATAACGTTTTTCACACCATAACCGATGCATGAAATTAGCCTTATCATATAACCATAACTGTGAACGCACATCCCTGAGATTCCCTTATCACTATCGTTTATCTCCGTGTTTTATTTGCATTTAGTTGTTAATTGCTTTCCATTGTTTTTAGTTTTCAACAAGTTTTCAAACCTCCCGTTCTTCCAGATAGTAATTGAGTTCTAGTAGAGGATAGACACTTTGTGTTTGCCTTTCCCGTGTTCGATATCCGGTACTGACCTTTAGCTATACTATATATACTGTGTATACTTGCAGGTTTATTTAGTGCTAAAAAATAGTGCATCATCCGTCCACAAAAAATAGAGCACACTTACCATTTTTGGCCGTCCACAAAAAATAGAGCACATTCATATATGGAAAGTTTTCAATAAATAATAACCCTACACATCATTCCACTAACACTACTTCTCACTTACTTTTTCTCCTTCTCTTTTACTTTTTTCCATTCTCTCTTACTTTACCAATTCTACATTGAAACTTGTGCCATAAACCAATTGCTCTATTTTTTGTGGACGGAGGGAGTATGAAGTATGTTTAATTTATGTCTGTATATATGTTATATGCATTAAATATATGAGACATGCAAAATTTTCAAATCAACTTGAATTGCTTCCGTTAGCTATATATGTTTATATTGCAGCCAAAAAAGAGGTGATTCTGTCGTCTTGGCGGCCTCCACACTTCGGCTCGACATCACGTGAGGGGGTTAAATCAGGATATACAGTAGTCCGTTAAGGGGGAGGCCTTAACCCACTGGCTGCCAGAAGCCCATCTCTCAAGGCCTCTTCACACTTGTACTTGAGAGATGGAAGCAACTACACGACAGCAGTGGGATTTGAACCCAGACTCATTGCAGCAAAATCTGTCCCTCCGTTGCCAACTGCGCTACGCCTCTGCGGGCAAAATTGTTTATATGGATAGGGAGAGTCATGATCAATTGCTAACAAATTAACGATTCAAGAATAAAATCAATTCTTAGCTATTAGATTAAAAGATCTCATGGTTAAAATAATGACAAGTGTATTATATTTTAAATTTAAATAATTAATAAATAAATTGAAAGGGTATTGATGTCAATTCTCTCTCATCAAAATCATACCAAAACTTTAAATTAATGTAACTCTTTCGATTTAAATTATTTTTTCGCAAAAAATATACTCCCTCCGTTTTTTAAAAATAGAAACATTTGGAACAACACAGATTTTAATGCACAATTTGTTAAAGTAAGAGAAAGGAAAAAAAACGGTAAAGTAAGAGAGAGAGAAAGAAAAAAGTAATGGAATTAATGTTAGTGGATTGTGGTGCCCACTTTATTGGTGGTATAAGTGGTAAATAAATTGATGTATAGGGGTGTAAAGATTTCCTAAATTAGAAAGTTTGAAAGTTGTTATTTTTAAAGAACGGACTAAAATGGAAAGAGTTGCTATTTTTAAAAAAAGGAGGGAGTATCAACTTAAACATAATTTTATAAGGATTCAAACGAGATCTCAATTGCATATGTTCCGACGATTTTCTGGTGATGAAATTTGATAATTTATATTTCAATTTTCGTACATGTTGATAAGCAGATTTTTATCCACAAACAAATGCACAAAAAAATCTCAATATAGTGTACGTAAAATCTCAATATAATGTTTGTAAAATATCAATAAAACTGCGTTGATATTTTCTTGTACTTGTATTGAGATCCTCATACCATATTGTTGATATTTGGAATACACTATGTTGATATAAAAAAAACCACGAAAATAATCATATGATAACATAATGGCAATATTACCCTTTTGCTGATATTTTGTCTACTATTTATTGAAATTTGTGAGTTTTAATCTCATCCACTCATTTTAAAATCTACGGGTGTAGATTTAGTCCTAGTTTTGGATTATGGTATTATAAACATTAGAAGAGGACCCTGAATAAGGATGTTTAAAACGACCACTTTTTATCGTGACAGCATACCACCATGTGGCAACCTTTTTAATTTAATTGGAATATAAAAAAAGTTCTGAAGGGAAAAATCGGTATTCTCTATTTTCAGTCTGGACTGTTACCATATTACAGTGTCATATGAATATTGCAATGTTACTCTATGAATAATGTAATGTTACGCGTCTGCATCATTCGTAATAGTTTTTCACCTTACCAGATTGTAGTGTTATTCTATGAATATTATAGTATTACCAATTAGTATTTACAGTTTACATATTACCAAATCCGTTTCTGATTTAAATATTTGGGAATTGACTAAAATACTCACGCCTGCAATATCCAACACATAAGACTGCAATCCGAATTCTATTTCATCAATTCAATTCTAGGCGTCCATCTTATTGATCTAAGGGCTAGAATTAGTGGTACGTTGTCATTTTAAATATGGTAGCACCTTAATGCTTCCATGTGGTCATATATGCATTATATGTGAAATATGCAAAATTTTCATGAAAATGAAAATAATACCATCAAATATTATGTGCGTGGTAACAATAAAAAAATTAAAAGAAAATCCTATCACATAAATTGGCGATTAAAATTTAATAAAAATAAATTATGCGCAATAACAACAATGATGATTTTTAATTGATGTGAAAAATTTAACTTCATAGAAAATTAGATCCGTGAATAGCGTATACCTATATATATGTACGTGTATAAGGCTAGAGGAATGTAATCGAAATCAAACTCTAAATATTGTACAAACTTCAGACTATAATCTGAATCGTTAAAAAATATCAACAAATAATAAAATAATAGCAACAGAAAATATCAACACAGTGTCAACGGTTGACACCGTGTTCACATTGTGTTGATTTTGTATTGACATTGCGTTGACATCAAAATCTTGAAATTTTTCACTATGTTGACGTTGTGTTGACACTGCGTTGAAAACTTTGCAATTTGTACAATATATATAGTTTGCATTTTATCACTACCCTATGGCTTTATGTATTATATAATAAGCAAAATTTTCATATTTGCAATGTCATATTTGCTACTCCCTCCATCCCACAAAAGATGTCACACTTGTGGGATGACACGAGATTTTAGTAGGTTTTGTTTTGTGTGTTAAATTAAGAGAGAGAAAATATAATTTTTATATTCATGGGAGAGATAACTTTTGTTAGAAATAACGAGATAAAATTCCCAAGCCGTTACAGGCGGTACTCTAACTATTACAATCGAAGGAAGATAATAACAATAAATGGAATGAAAATTACAACGGAAATAATAAAACAAACCGAACTATAAGTCGAGTCGAGGGAAGCCCTCTTTCCGCAAGACAAATTACGCCCCGGCTAGTGCTCACGGAATGGCGTATTGTCCCCAAAGATAAAACGACTTCCTCCTAGCGTGTAGAAGCACCTCAAACCCGCTAGGCACCGGCGAACTTGATGGAGTTCCGAGAATCGAGCTATGCAATGCTCCTCTCAATGCACACTATGATGTAGAGAGCTAGAGAAAGAGAGAATGATTTCTGTTGGTGTTCTTCTCATCTCTCAAACCCACCTATTTATAGGATATGAGAGACCACTCCAAAAGTCTCGGCATTAAGGATCCTCATAAACCACTTGGGGGTTACCTTAACTTGAAAAGCCAAAAAACTTTAGAAAATGAAAGGTTTGAAAACCTTCCAAATTTTCACATTTCCAACAATCCCCCACATTGGTTAGAGCACTGCCAGCTCAAACCAACACAAGACGTGTATGCGTGCATGCAGACTCTTCGCTCAATCCTCGAGAAACAATATTGCATTTGGAATAGTAGCTTGGGGCTTTGAACTTTCCATAGTCAACACTATCGGGCATACCGGCGGCCTGGTGGACGTGATGCCTTGAACCATTCCTCCTTGGTGTATACCGAGACAATAATATTGACGCAATATTATTTACAAACTCATCAGTTCTCACGTTTGTGTCCTTTACTGGCCATGGAACGCCACTTTGGATTCATAAGTGATTCACATATTGAAGCGGCCCACATTTCCTCACTTACATAGGTGATTCTTTCCAGGTATCCTGCAATACCCACCTCCTCGAGGCTTCTAAAAATCATTAAAAGTCAAAACTTAGCCTCTTACCACATGCAGGTTACAACACTCAATGCTTTCAAAAGAATGGGTGAAGATAAAATATCTTCAGAGTGTTACAACTAGAGTCATATAGCTTTGTTTTCCCATTGAACCAAGCCCATGAGATCTCCAATCGTATGGTTTGGTTACCACTATAATCATCTTTTAAAATGTGGTTTTCAGTCCCATTCCTTTTAGCAATTTATGCATTTGATCACGGTTTAAACTTTTCGTTAACGGATCCGCTAAGTTATCCACTGACCTTACATAGTCAACTGCGATAACGCCACTTGTGATCAACTGCCTCACGGTATTATGTCGCCGACGAATGTGTCGAGACTTACCATTGTATAAGCCACTATGTGCTCTCCCTATAGCTGCTTGGCTATCACAGTGTATCACTACTGTCGGCACTGGCTTCTTCCAACATGGAATATCTTCTAGGAAGTTTCTAAGACACTCGGCTTCTTCCCCTGCTTTGTCTAAAGCGATAAACTCAGATTCCATGGTGGATCGAGCTATACACGTCTGTTTCGTTGACTTCCACAAAACAGCTCCACCCCCCACAGTGAACACATACCCACTCGTCGAAAACGAGTCTTTTGAATCAGAGATCCAATTTGCATCACAGTACCCTTCAAGTACTTGGGGATAGTTTGTGTACTGCAGCTCAAAGTTAAGAGTATACTTCAAGTATCTTAAAACCCTAAGCAGAGCTTTCCAATGTTCCTTGCTTGGGTTGCTCGTAAATCGGCTCAGCTTATTCACCGTACACGCAAGATCTGGTCGGGTGCAGTTTGTGATAAACATCAAACTCCCTATGATCCTTGCATATTCTTCTTGAGCTACAGGCTCACCCGTGTGCTTACTCAAATGCACGTTGGGTTCTAATGGAGTCTTTAGCTGACTCACAGTCAAAGGAGTGAAACTTTTTAAACACTTTCTCAATGTAATGAGATTGTGTCAAAGCTATTCCCTCAGGATTCCTTTTAATCTTGATTCTGAGAATCACATCAGCTAGACCCATATCTTTCATGTCGAAATTTCTATTCAACATATTTTTGGTCTCGTTGATAATGGCACTATTGCTACTCATAATCAATATATCATCCACATAAAGACACACAATAACGAAGCCATTATTTGTGTTCTTAATGTAAACACACTTATCACACTCGTTGATAGTGAACCCATTTGACAACATTACATTGTCAAACTTCAAGTGCCACTGCAAAGACGCTTGTTTTAATCCATATAGAGACCTCACTAGTTTGCATACCTTCCTTTCTTGGCCAGGTACTACAAACCCTTCAGGTTGCTCCATATAAATTTCTTCTTCCAATTCACCATTTAGAAATGCAGTTTTCACATCCATTTGGTAAATTTCAAGATTGTGCAAAGCAGCAATCGCAAGAAGCACCCGAATGGAAGTGATTCTCGTAATGGGTGAATACGTGTCGAAGAAGTCATATCCTTCTTGCTGCTTAAAGCCTTTTACAACTAGGCGAGCTTTGTACTTTTCAATAGTACCATCAGTTTTATATTTCCTTCTCAGGATCCACTTGCACCCACATCCATGCTCTTCCGCAAGGACATGCTCAAGGATCTCACCATTCCATTATTTAATTTAAAGAAAAACATTTCCACAATATTAAAATATATTAAAAATACCCCGATAACTATTACAAATTAAAATAAATTAAAAATTACATAATTAAAATCTTAAAAATTTAAAATTCATAATTGAATTCTTAAAATTTAAAAAAAAAACACTATGAATGTGTGTATTTATAGATGTTTTTGGGATAAAAAAATAAAAAAAATTCAAAAAAAAGGTAATAAACCGCTATATTTTTTGGGAATCCAATTTTTTTTTTATTTTTGGTATTATTTTCGATTTAAAGAGAAAAGAAAGGAAAATCTAACGGATATACCGTTGGTAAATAGAATTGCGCCACGTCAGTGTGCTCGTTGGCACGGACGTGCTCGATGCATCGAGCAGCACCGTGCCAGCGGATTGAGCGCAGCGGCGAGCAGTGGGACACCGCGCCAGCAGCACGGACGGCGTCCGTGCCAGCGAGCACCGCTACGGATGATCATACAACTTTATGTATTTGATTATTCAAATACTCCTAATCTCGGAGTATTTCTCAAAGGCCGTGGACCACATAAGTAAAGTATAGCTTCACGCGCTCCACATGAATTGACTATACGAAGTGTCGAAGTCTGCATTTGATTTGATTTTTTTTTTTGTAGACCCAGTTATTCTTCATGTTTTGTTCCAAATAAGAGTCCAATTTTTCTTCTTTCTATATTTGACGCGTGATATTGATATATGCCATTTGCAGTAATACACGCAATAGAATTCAAGAAAAATGAAATTATTCAAATCAATGTCACATTGATGCATAGAAAACTTCCATAAAAATGAAACCATCCAAATCCATATCTCCATGGGTGGACGGTGGACCCGACCTATCCCATTTTCCACTGCAAGAAAGAATCATGATTTTCCATCTCTCTCTCATATAAATGATAGTGAATGACGGGAAAATAATGGAGGTTAATCAAATGGCCAAACCTATGCTACTCCTGACCCTGTCTCTCAATTTGTTTCTCCTCTCAATAAATGATGTACTAAGTTGCAACAAACAAGAACAAGATTCCTTACTAACATTCATCTCTTCCCACACTCCTCCCCTCAGCCTCAACCTCAACTGGTCTCCCTCCACCAATTGTTGCCATTGGCAAGGCATAGCCTGCACATCCCGCAACGGTGCCCCTCGTGTCACACATCTTTGGCTGCCGGAAAAAAATCTCTCAGCCACTTCCCTCACTCTACCAAGCCTTCCTTTCCTAGCCCACATAAACCTCTCCCACAACCATCTCTCCGGCCTCCTCCACGCTCTCCCTCCTCGCCTTGAGCTTCAACTCCCTCTTTGGCCCACTCATCCGCACTTTCCCCATCACCATCCACACTCTAGACCTCTCAAGCAATCGCTTCAATGGCTCCTTTGATCCCTCATTTCTTCTCCCTCAACCATCCAATTTACTCATCTTCAACATCAGCAACAATAGTTTCACCTCCTCCAATCCTTCATCTATTTGCAACATCTCCCCACTCATCAAAATCTTGGATTTCTCCATGAATAAATTAATTGGTCCATTATCTCCTTCCCTCACCAAATGCTCAAACCTTCAAGTTTTCAGAGCAGGCTCCAACTCCCTCTCGGGTCCACTGCCACGCGACCTTTACACCTTGACAAGGCTGCGAGAAATCTCCCTACATAACAACCAACTTTCTGGGCCAATCAACAAGGCCATTGTGAACCTTTCAAACCTCATTATCTTAGAGCTCCATGTTAACCAACTGAGCGGTGAGATTCCTCAAAACATAGGGCTGCTTTCCAAATTAGAGAAGCTGCAACTCCACTCCAACAACCTCAATGGCACCTTTCCATCTTCTCTAACAAAATGCACCAACCTCACCACTCTTCTCCTTCGCAACAACCTCCTCAACGGCCAAATCTCCACTCTCAATTTCTCCAAACTCCAACGCTTACAAGCCATTGATCTCGGAAACAACACCTTCTCTGGTAACATCCCGGATACCCTATGCTTGTGTAAGTCCATAACAGCAATCCGGCTCGCCTTCAACAAGCTCAGGGGCGAAGTCCCTCCTTGTATGGCCTCTCTCAAATCTCTCACACACATCTCCCTTTCGTACAACCACCTGTCCAACGTTGTGGGAGCCCTGAACACACTCAAACTTTGCCAGAATCTGGGAGTCCTCTTCCTCACCAGATGCTTCCACGACGAGAGAATACCCAACATCGACAGCGACAACCTGCACACCTTCAAGAATCTGCAGATTCTGACTCTGGCAGGTTGCAAACTCAAAGGCCAAATCCCAACTTGGATTTCCAAACTGAAAAAGCTCAAAGTTCTAAACCTCTCATTCAACAAAATCTCGGGCCCAATTCCAGCTTGGGTAGGATCAATGCCAAGCTTGTACGTCCTCAACTTAACTCAAAACTCACTCACGGGAGAGATCCCACATGAGATAACGCGGCTGCCGGCGCTGATCTCCGACAACAGGAGCACAGACTTGAGCCATCTCGCGTTGCCATTCCTATATGACAGTCTCCAATACAACCGACTCTTCAACCTTCCGCGCAGCCTGAAGCTCGGGAACAATAGCCTCAGCGGCAGAATTCCAACAGAAATTGGGCAGCTGAAGCTCCTCCAAGTATTGGAACTGAGCAACAACAATTTGAGAGGCAGCATTCCTGAGCAGCTGTCGAATCTGACAAATTTGGAGAAACTGGACATGTCAGGGAATGATCTGACGGGAGAGATTCCGAAATCGCTGACGAAGCTGCATTTCCTGTCAGCATTCAGCGTGGCGGATAATGATCTGGAAGGGGAGATTCCGAAGGGAGGTCAGTTTGAGACTTTTGGAATTGGCGCGTTTGAAGGGAACACTAAACTGTGCGGTGAGGTGATACACAGGAGCTGCGGCGCGGTTGTTGTGATAAACAGGGCTAGGCCCGATGAAGAATATGTTGGCGGGAATAGGAGTATTTGGTATTATATGCAATTCCCTCTTGGATTGGGATACTTTGTTGGATTAGTTGCAGGTACTACTCTACTCTTCTTCAAGAGTTGGTAGTCGATTATAATAGTATGTGTTTATTCAATTTCATCCTCATCACAACCATTCTTTTTTGGTTGGGTTGGAAATAATACACACAATCACAAAAATTAATAATTGCGGATTTTTTTTCTCAAAGTAGTTGCATGCAAGAATTAAATATTAAAAATTTAGTGTTAATTAAAAAATTTTAATTTTTAATATTACAAAAATAATCAAATCAAAATCAAAATTAATTTTGCTACAAATTATTTTAATAATTAAATTTATAATTTTAATTTTTATAATTAATATATTTAAGAATTTCATAGTAATATTTTTTATTTTAACTTTTACTTTCTAAAACTTTTGGAGAAGGAGAGAGAAAGAAGATCCGACATAAAGTGATTGAAAAAATGGAGTGAATAATATCATTTTAGGTACTCAAACTATAAACAAAATATTATATTTTGTACTAGAGAGAGAAATAAAGAAAATATCAAATCCACTACCTAGATATGAAAGTCCATAAATTCCCTTCATGCGTTGGGGGCATTTTTGGTGCAAAATTGTGATAAATGGTGAAAAAATATAAATAATGTAATTACACCTTAGTTCAGAGACTACCTACGATATTTTTTAAGTTTAGGGACCATCTGTCGTGCAAAACGCATAGTTTAGAGACCATTAGATAAATAGTGAAAAAATGGGAGGAATGCATTTTAATCCAATTTAGGCTTTAGTAGTTCTAGTGTTGGTTATAATAAATGAACATTTGAATGGTAAAATTATTATTCTCTCTGTCTGAAAAGAATATGTTATTTGGATTCAGCATGAGTTTTAATATAAAATTGATAAAGTAAGAAAGAGGTAGAGAGCAAAAGTAATTAAAATATTGTTAGTGGAGAATGAGTTTCACCTCATTAGAAAGAAAAGAGTTTCTAAAATTAAAAAGTGCACATTCTTGTGGACGGACTAAAAAAGAAATAGTGCATTTTCTTGTGGAACCGAGAATAGTAATTAAAGCTAAATCCAATGTATTTTCAATTAAATTTTCGATTCCAATTCTTTTTAGTTTTTTAAAATATGTCTAATTTGAAAATTCAAATTTACATAAAACTATATTCTGACTCAATTCAAAATCCAACAAAACCTACAAAATATTTGAATTTTGAGTATTGTACTCACCCCTTGTTATGGCTGATTTATTTTTCTCTGTCTATTTCTATTCGGGTTAAAAGTTTCATATGAGGTGATGACTATTGACTGATGATTAAGGATAATGGGCTTAGCCATATGGCAATAATCAAATATAGTTGCAACCCCAGTTTGTTCTTCCAAATTCACATAGACTGTTTATCATTAAATTAAAAATGTGGAATTGGAATTGGAGTATTTAATTTAAAATCTAATGTTTGGTTTCAAAAAATATTTGATATTACGCGATTTGAATTACATATCAAAGTATATAATTAGAACTCATAATAGACACTTCTTTCTTCTCAGCCTAAGTGAGATGTTTTCCTTTTTGGTACATTTCCATCAAAGTGAGGCGTTTCCTCTTTTGTCAATAATTAACTCACTCATCTCTCCTACTTTATCCTCCTATCTCTCTTACTTTATCAGTTTTCCTACTTTTTTTTTCTTACTTTATTAACTCTCTTACTTTCTTTTTTTCTTATTTTACTATTAAATAATTTAATTAACTAAACACCACTAACTAAATTTCTGTCCCGACGGCCTGAGATCCTCGGTTTGAAAGACTGATGGAACTTAGGTATCACGGTCTCCATGTCAATTTTTGTTTGGAGATTGCTCTCCAACCGGGTCCCGGTTGACGCAAAGCTCCAATGGAGGAAAATCTCCTTAGCGTCGAAATGTCTCTGCTGCTGGGAGAACCCAAACGTCGAAACCTTGACACACCTCTTCGTTCAGGGAGAAGGTCATCAGAAGTCTGGAGGTTCTTTGATAGGTGTTTCAAGGGGCCTCGTCAACCCCTTAGGCATACAGACTCTATTCCGGTCAGAATGGAACTTTGGTCAAAAAGATTGAAACAAACGGCTAAGATGCACTTATCCAGGATTTTGCCCTGCCTCATCCTCTAGTTCACCTGGTCCGAGCGGAATAATTGCAGACACAACGACGCCTGTTTCCGAGCACAAAATATCATTTGGCAAGTGCAATCGCACATTCAAAACCTCGGCACTCTGGGGCTGCTGGGGAACAGAAACTGGTGTGGATGCAACACGAATGCTCTGCTCAGGGCTCGAGCAGAGGATAGGCGAATCCCTTCCCGACCAAGAATTATTAGATGGCTTCCTCCGGAGGTGACTTGGATTAAAATCAACATTAAAGGAGTCTTCACCGCAGCAACCGGGCAAGCGGCAGGAGGAGGCGTGATTCGAGACGCAGACAGACATGTGTTGATGGCTTTCTCGCTACCCATCCAAGAAAAATCTCCTTTGGATGTCGATATGCGGACAATTGTGCAGGGAATTCAGATAGCAAAGCAGTATGGATCCTCCATCTGGGTGGAAATGGAATCAGCTCAAACCTTGGCTATCTTGCATGGGGGGAGCAGGTCCGGCGGAGACCAGACACGACACAGCCAGGATAAGGCTTCTTGGCCGAGATCTCACCCTGAGATTCTCGACAATTCGAAGAGAAGGAAACAAGCCGGCTAGGGAGGTGGCGAAACAGGGGCTCAATGAAAATAGGCTACATTATACATACCATGGACGCAAACTCCTGTCCAAATATCATCAAAGCGATGGCTAGTCTGGAAAGACGCGAGGTCCCTATCCTGCGAAGTGATCCTCCCGAATCCGATTAAGTGTTAGTTTTTGCTTTGTACACAAGAATATGAGGAGGTCCAACCCTTCGATGGTTGGACCGGCTCATACTCTAGTAATAGTCTTTTTCCGGTACGCCACTTTTGGGCGCAACCTAGCACTGTAATTTTCTTGCATTGAAATATAGGGATGAGGGGCCCACGAATCCTCCACCGAAAGGTGTTTTGATGGAAAAAAAAAACTAAATTTCTGTGTCGAAATAGAATGTCTCCATTAGGTCGGGATGGAGGGTGTACGAAATTGAGTACTTTCACACACGACACATACAATACACACACCACACCACACCACACCACATACCCACCCATGTTATATAATTTCTTCAAATTCAATTTCATGTTAATTACTACCTCTGTCCCTGAAAATTTGTCCCATTTTTGCATTTTCGTCCATCCTCCAAAATTTGTCCCATTTCACTTTTACCATTTTTGGTAGTAGACCACATATTCGACTAACCCATTCCTACTCACATTTTATTATAAAACTAATATATAAAAGTAGGACTCACAATCCACTAACTTTTTCAACTCATTTTTCATTACATTTGTTAAAATTCGTGCCGGGTCAAAGTGGGACAAATTTTAGGGGACGAAGGTAATATATTATTTTACCGAACAAATGATTTGGAATTGAATTATAAATACCTCCAAATTCAATTTCATAGATTCTAATTACAATTCAATTCCAATTTTGTATACCAAATAAACCCATAATGTTTAAAAAAAAATCAAAAATTTCCTCCTTACTTTTCCTGTTTACAAGGAAAAACAAATTGTTTAGATAAACAATGTTTTAGTGGGTGGATGAATTATGTTAGTAAAAGTAATTAATCAATTGTAAAGTTGTAATTAAAACAGAAATTAGCACTAAAATAAAAAAAATCGTTCGGAATTTTTTTTAATGTAATTAACAATGCTAATTTGTCTTTCTAAATACATTAGTGTTGGAAAGAGAACATGTGAGTACCAAGTCTGTTGGAAAGAGAATAGTAACATTTATAATGTAGAGTTCCAATGAGTATATCCCAACTTAAATTAGAAGACGCAAATGGAAACGTCTAAAAAAGCACAAGATTAAGTTAATTTGTTTATCATTTAAAAACACTTTCTTTTGCCTCCTAAATTATTGTTATTTTAAAAAAGTTTCAATAATTACGTATCAATTTTTATGTCATTAAAAATTACTCTAAGTCTTTTGTAGTGTAGGGTGTACAAGTATTCCAAATTGCAAGCCAAGTTGACGCAATTATGCTAAGACTCATTAGTTACTATGCTAAACATTAAACAATAAGTTGAAAAGGAATCTCTCAATCTGCATATACGAAATAATAATAATCTACTATATCGCAACTTCCTATAAATTCTAAATTAGTAATAATTCATCGCTACCTAAAATCACGCAATTATGCTAAGACTCATTAGTTACTATGCTAACCATTAAACAATAAGTTGAAAAGGAATCTCTCAATCTGCATATACGAAATAATAATAATCTACTATATCGCAACTTGCTATAAATTCAAAATTAGTAATAATTCATCGCTACCTAAAATCACTCTCACATGACAAAGAAACTTTTACACAGATGTGTAGCAACTCGTGCATCCTATTCCTAATTCACATTTATGAAAATTCTCATTAATTCTTATGTAGTTATGGTTCTCACAATCGAATTTGGTGGATGATGGTTGATAAGTCGTATTCTAAGCCTTGGTTACTGGTCAGTATGTCGTGAAATGCATGTATTATCTGCAAAACAGTTGCTTAAGTGTGCAGGATTATGGGATCCAAGTCAGTAGGAGACAGTTCGGACGTCGCAGGTGAAAAGAGCGCAAGAAGGGTGCAAAACTGACCAGGATGCATGCCAAAGAAAAGGCTCGAGATGGAGAATAACGATAGTTGAAATGATCAATAACAAGGGGCAGAAAAGTCAAATTGCGAAGGAAGTCTACCCTAAAAACAAGGGCAAGCCTCCCTATAAAAGAAGCAACTTGGAGAGAGAGAAAGAACTCGAAGTTCAAAAAAGTCCAACCACTACACTTAGTAGAATTCTCTCTAGAGATCAGTCTTTCAGCATTGTCCAGTTTCTCGTTCCTCGCCACAACTATGGTCACTTGATATCCAGAAGTCTACCGGAGAAGTCGCCATACCACCGTTCCAGCCAGTTCGTCGTAGTAGCATAGCAGTTTCACCGCCCGGAGTGGCAAAAACAATCATTACTCACTTTTTAGTTTAATCTTTACTTGCTTTCTTCGTTGAATCTGTTGCAAACATTCATCTTTGCTGCCTTTTGAAGTACTTGGTGAATATGCAAACGTTTAAGCTATGAAGTTTCTATTTCGTATGTCTCTTTGGTTTGAATTTGCTTCGTTCTGCCTAGGAAAGTTAGATCTAGTTATCGCTTTTATTTTCTAAGTGTTTGCATGTGTTTTCATTTGAGTAGAAGTAATTTGCAGTTTCAGCTGTTCATCTTAAGTTGAGCAATTTAATTAATGGATCTTGAGTTTGAATTTATGAATCTGAGTTTAGTTATGGAGTTTGTGTTCATATTGTTTTCTGTTAATACTTGTTGAAGAAGAAAACATTACAATCTACTTTTGCTTGGACCACTTTTACTTTTGGGTTACTTTTTACTTTTGTCTTTAACTTTTCAGTTGTACCATCCAGACCTGTCAGAAAGCCACCCAGCCACCAAATATGCCATGTTGTCTAAGTTTCCTCATTTAGTAACTGTCTACTTTTCACATGCCTCTGAGATACTTTGTTCCCCATTTCCACGAACACAACCACATGTCGGTCATTTTCACGCCCACTAGTCAATAGAGTACCATCTTTATTTCCCGTCTAGGTAGAATCTCAACCCCAAAAGTGTGGTAGCTAACCAAAACCACCCAGGAATATCACTACAGTTATCCGAACATGTCCATCCTCATGGGATTCGACCCTTACCTCCACTATACTAACCACTAGAAGTGGGTTGAGGAAATTTATTTGATACCAGGTTCCGGTTGTCGTACCAACGACTCAGCTAGTTTGGAATTTTCATCCTGATCAGTTGGATACACACTTGTATTTAACACACTCGACACCGAAAACCTCCACTTTCAATGGTCAGGCTGAGAGCACAGTACATATCAGGTATCTCACAACCTTCAGGTCAAGAGGATTTACTAGATTACAAGACCTAGGAGATCTTAACCGAGAAGATTCAGGTTGTCGGACTCACTCTCAGTCAACTGTCAAAGAAAACCTCAACCCCTACACTTTAAATTAGTATAGAGAAGTAAATGGTCGATCACAGAGAAGGATAGGGCGCGGGTTTGAATCTAAAGGACTTGGGAATATGGGGTTGGCTGCTGCCACACAATTTTGGGTTCTGAACTTTAACTACTAGACTTGAGAAAATGTAGAATTACCTAATCTAACAGCTAGACCTAGAAAACGGAAAAGACAGCGCACACATGCATCATAAAGCAGAGATCAAACAGAGAGTAGAACCCAATAACTGAAACTTACTAGACCTAGTGAATGGATTTCCTAATAACAACTAAGCAAACGAAAGCATGCAGTGGGGACTATTTTCCCAAATCAGAAATAGTACGGATGAAAAGCTGCAGCAACGAAATTCTGACTCTAACTAACAACGATCTTCATCTCTTTCAACAAGATAAGCATAAACATGTAGAAAATAGAGCAATAAACCAGATCGGAACAGAGCATACCAAATCGGATGTCAGAATTTGCGATTAACCGGAAAATAGAGCAGATCTACAACTACTAGACGAAGTAAACGAAAGAACAGAAACTAATTATCATAACCATGCAAAATTCCATCACCCTGTTTCAGATCCAAACGTCGGATGCTTAATCCACTTCGGATCCAAGCAATCCGAATGCAACAACAACGAAATCCATCTCTGTCAACTCCGATTCAACAGATTCACTCTGATCAACAATAATTAAACCACGATTCAACTTCAAACCAACAGATCAAGTGCGAAAAACATCTAAAGCAAATAAACAATAGAGATCAACATAAATCGGAAACCAAAATGAAACATAAACTGCCATAACTGAAATATTCGGTGATTCAACAACAATTCAACAGTCGCCGAGCTTCAAACGTCGAAGTCTCGGCACAAACAACACAAAAATAGAAAATAAATAGCAATTGTTTCTTCGCCTCCGTGAGGACGGTGTTACACAACGAATAAAACTAACAACCGACGAACCCCTTTTGAATTACCCCATTGCGTGCAGTGTGTAGAGAAAAGTGTATGAATAAGTGAGCTAAGAGCTGGAGCGTGAAAATGGTGCAGATGATGTATGATTGCTTTGATACGTGCTCCAGTATTTATAGACGGGGAATTGGCCTTCTAGACTCTTCCTGAATTCTCCATTTTGCCCTTCTCCTTGTTGTCTCCTCCGTCTGGCAAATTGATGCTCTTTTGCTCTCCTTTCTTCTTGATTACTCCGCCTGGCAGATTTTCTTCTTCATTTCCTAAGCCTGGCGAATTTCTCTATACCTGACTTAAAATATGTGTTAGACCCTGGAAATCACTGAATTTACCCCATAACCGATACATAAAATTGGCCTTATTAGTGGACTCTATAAACTTGCAACACTGGAGTATAAATTAAAATGATGATTTAACTCAATTCAATTATAAGATGTTCTCCTCCATGTAATAAGTTGGGGTTGGAGTCATATGGAGGGAGACGAAGAATATGATATATGCAATGAGATTTATATTTTCTTGATTATTGAAATAGAATCATGTTAAAATGTATATAGTATTCAATTCACAATTAAGACCAATCCTACACTATTAGATTTAAAAATAAGTGGATATGATTAAAGCTCACAGATTTTAATAAATAGTTGTAGATAAAATATCAATAGAAGTGTAGAATAGTTAATTTATTATAACATAATAATTTTTACGATTTTTTTATATCAACATAGTGTACAACACAGCATAAGAATTTCAACACAAGTACCTGAAAATATCAACACAGTTTTGTTGATAATGTACATGCATTATATTGAAATTTGTTGATGCATTTATTGATATCTGTTTATCAACATATACGAAAACCGAAATAAAAATTATAAAAATTTCATCATTCGATCATCGTCGGAACATATGCAATTGGGATCTCGTTAGAATAATTATGAAATTATCTTTATTTTGATGTATTTTTCACAAAAATTATTCTAAATTGAGAGAGTTACGTAAATTTAAAGTTTAAAGACAATTTCAAGGAACGAGAAAGAAGTTAATTTTAACTACCATATATAAGAATTGACATTAGTATCTCCTTAAATTTATTTAATTTTAATTTAAAGTTAGCATTATTTCAATTTTCAAGCCGTATATCTTCTAATCTAATTGATAAAATTTTATCTTTAATTTAGACATGATAATTAGTTAGCAATTGATCAATTGCATAATATTTCTAAAGGTTTGGTTGAGTAAAGTAAAGATTTATGCGCTAGCTCGACGTGATATGATCACTATATGAAGGCTGCACTTGATTTGAATTTGCATTTGGTAGACCTAGTTATCTTTCATGTTTTGTTCACATAACTGTCCAATTTTTTCTTCTTTTTATATTTTACGCGTAATATTGATATATGCCATTTGCAGTTATATATACAGTAGAATTCAAGAAAAACGAAATTATTTAAATTCATATCACAGTGATACATAGAAAACTTTAAAAAAAAATGAAACCATCCAAATCGTGGCAGAACCAGAAATATAAACAAGCTGGTGCTAAAATATTAATATTAATAATATTAAAACAATTATAAACAAGCCGGTGCTAAAATATTAATATTAATAATATTAAAATAATTAAAAATGATAATAGTATTTTAATTATTACTAATATTTAATTTTACATATAACCCTTTTGTCGTTTAAGAGAACACCATTTTCTCAAGTGAAATCATGCGCCAAAATTCTAGGACACTTTGATTAAAAAAATAATATAATCATTCAAAATAAAATTATAAGGAATATAAATTTATGAAAATATTACAAATTTTACGAAACCATATCCCTAAACTCTTGCTCTCATTAGAAATTATTATAAAACATTAAAAATAAAGTAAACAAATCAAAAATAGAGAGAACACAATCTAATAAGGAGTAATACACACAATAAATTTATGAATTGATGATATGAGGAATTAAATTCATACGCCATACATAATTGATACATGAGAATTTACAAATTAATAGTATAATTTTGTAGGCCAATTAATAGATAACATAAATAAATATAATGGGTCATTATCTGTCAAATACAGGAGCAGTACCTAGACAAATATTTGGTCAGGAATTAAATAGTGGAGTGCATTATTTAATAGCTAGGCTACTAAATGTTATTGGGCCAATTAATTAATTCAATTTTACCATTCAAGCCCAACATCAAAACCTAAGTCTTCAACTTCATCGTCTTCCTTCAGCACTCCACCGAGTTTCTGCAACTAGGCGGCGCCCTTAGAGTTTCCAGTGGTACTAGTGATTAGGAACAGGCGAAGCCCCCGCTGGAGCGTGGGCTTGTCCTACGCTGGTTCCGCCACTGCATCCAAATCCATGTCTCCATGGGTGGGACCTATCCCATTCTTCTATGCTCCAAGGAATCATGATTCCATCTCTCTCATATAAATAGGGGTGGGTCGATATCGAAAACGTTGTATCGTGTATCGTATCGAAAATATCGATATGAAAGAATTGAATATCGTTATCGTATCGAAAGTTTCGATATATCGAACTTTCGATATAAAAAAATTTCATATCGTTATCGTATCGATATTTCGATATATCGTACCGAAATTCGATATATTGTTTAATATCGATATATATCGAAAATAAAATATCGATATGTATCGAAAATATCGATATATCGAAAATTTTCGATATATATCGTATTTTCGATATAAAACGATATATCGCGATACGAGGAAATTCATATCGTTATCGAATCGAAAACGTACGATACGATATCGTATCGTATCGAAAATTACGATATATCGAAAATTCGATAATTTTTCGATATTTTTCAATACGATACGAGCGATATATCATTCTTTCGGTATTCTTCCCCGGCCCTACATATAAATGATATAAGGAGTGAATGAAAGAAAAATAATTGAGATTAATCAAAGGGCCAAACCTATGGTACTCCTGACCCTATATCTCAGTTTGTTTCTATCCTCAATAAATGGAGTGCTATGTTGCAACAAACAAGAACAAGATTCCTTACTATCATTCATCTCTTCCCAATCCCTGTTGGCAAGGCATAGCCTGCACATCCCGCAACGGCGCCCCTCGTGTCACACATCTTTGGCTGCTGGAAAAAAATCTCTCCGCCACCTCCCTCACTCTACCAAACCTTCCTTTCGTAGCCCACATAAACCTCTCCTACAACCACCTCTCCGGCCTCCTCCCCTCTCTCCCTTCTCGCCTTCTCACTCTCGACTTGAGCTTCAACTCCCTCTTCGGCCCACTCATCCGCACTTTCCCCATCACCATCCACACCCTAGACCTCTCAAGCAACCGCTTCAATGGCTCCTTTGATCCCTCATTTCTTCTCCTTCAACCATCCAATTTACTCATCTTCAACATCAGCAACAATAGTTTCACCTCCTCCAATCCTTCGTCTATTTGCAACATCTCCCCACTCATCAAAATCTTGGATTACTCCATGAATCAATTCATTGGTCCTATATCACCTTCCCTCGCCCAATGCTCAAACCTTCAAGTTTTCAGAGCAGGATCCAACTCCCTCACGGGTCCACTGCCACGCGACCTTTACACCCTGACAAGGCTGCGAGAAATCTCCCTACATAACAACCAACTTTCCGGGTCAATCAACAAGGCCATTGTGGACCTTTCAAACCTCATTATCTTAGAGCTCCATGCCAATCAACTAAGCGGTGAGATTCCTCAAAATATAGGGCTGCTTTCCAAATTAGAGCAACTGCAACTCCGCTCCAACAACCTCAACGGAACCTTCCCACCATCTCTAACAAAATGCACCAACCTCACCACTCTCCTCCTTCGCAACTACTTCCTCAACGGCCAAATCTCCACTCTCAACTTCTCCAAACTCCAACGCTTACAAGCAATTGATCTCGGAAACAACACCTTCTCTGGTAACATCCTGGACACCCTCTGCTTGTGCAAGTCCCTGAAGGCTATCCGGCTTGCCTTAAACCAACTCAGTGGCGAAGTCCCTCCTTGTATGGCCTCTCTCAAATCTCTCACACACCTCTCCCTCTCACAAAACTTCCTCTCCAACGCTGTGGGAGCCCTGAACACACTCAAACACTGCCAAAATCTGGCAGCCCTCTTCATCTCCAGATGCTTCCACGATGAGAGAATGCCCGATGACAATGACCTGCTGCACCTGGACACCTTCAAGAATCTGCAGATTCTGATTCTTGCAGGATGCCAACTCAAAGGCCAAATCCCAACTTGGATTTCAAAACTGAAAAAACTCAACGTTCTGAACCTCTCTTCCAACAAAATCTCGGGCCCAATTCCGGCATGGTAGGATCAATGCCAAGCTTATACTCCCTCAACTTAACTCAAAACTCACTCACGGGAGAGATCCCACGTGAGATAACGCAGCTGCCGGCGCTGATCTCCGACAACAGCAGCACAGACATGAGCCATCTCGCGTTGCCCTTTCTATACGACAATCTTCAGTACAACCAACTCTTCAACCTGCCGCGCAGCCTGAAACTCGGGAGCAATAGTCTCAGCGGCAGAATTCCAACTGAAATCGGGCAGCTGAAGCTCCTCCAAGTATTGGAACTGAGCAACAACAATTTGAGAGGCAGCATTCCTGAGCAGCTGTCGAATCTGACAAATTTGGAGAAACTGGACATGTCAGGGAATGATCTGACGGGAGAGATTCCGAAATCGCTGACGAAGCTGCATTTCCTGTCAGCATTCAGCGTGGCGGATAATGATCTGGAAGGGGAGATTCCGAAGGGAGGTCAGTTTGAGACGTTTGGAATTGGCGCGTTTGAAGGGAACACTAAACTGTGCGGTGATGTGATACACAGAAGCTGCGGCGGCGCGGTTGTGATAAACAGGGCTAGGCCCGATGCAGAAAATGATGGCGGGAGTAGAAGTATTTGGTATTATATGCAACTTCCTCTTGGATTGGGATACTTTGTTGGATTAGTTGGAGGTACTGCTCTACTCTTCTTCAAGAGTTGATCAGTTTATATCATGCCAAGACCAAATACTCAAAATTCTTAAGAGTACAACTCCCTTTTGGTCCAAAACATATAGTCAAATTACGAATTTGGTCCATTACATTTATTTTTCGATTTTCAGGTCCATAACATACGAAAATTGCTCTCGGTTTGGTCCTTTTTGGACGGCACCGTTAAAATGCGGAAGTCAAACGTTAATTAGCAAAAGTTTGACTCAATTAAGCTTAAAATTAGATTATTAAAGACTAAATAATTTGCTAATTTTTTTCTTAAAAAATATACCAATTAATTGTTTTCATAAAAAATACTAAATATTTATTTTCTTTAAAATAACAATTATTTAGTTTAACACTTTACCTCTCTTCTTTTCTTCTCTCGTTCTTTCTTCCCCCACACAGTAGCAAAGAATCCACCAAAACTTCGTCCTTAATTAGGAACACTGAGCAAACAAATTTGAAATCAAGAGGTTAGGGTTTTTGTTCTCTCGTTTCTGTTTTCTACAATTATTGCTTCAATTCTCTCGTGAATATAAGGTATTCTCTCTCCAACCATGAGTTGGGAGTCGTCGTCGCCGAACCCACCTGAAAATGAAGTGGATCCACCTGAGAATGAAGGCGAGAAGGGCCCTGGTCCGTCGGTAGCTAACCCTAGTCCCGAAGGTGGGTTGGTGTAGTCGAACCCTAGCCCCGCCGTGGAATTCGAAGCAGAGCTACATTCTAGTAATGACGAGTCAAAGTCAAACCATAATTCTTACAAGGGTGCCGACGACCTCCGATTGACGCCGATGACCCCGAATTAGAGAGGAGGACGAAGATTAGACGCGAGCTCGGTTTCTCGTAAGCCGCCACTTCCTCCGAAGGAGAAGGCCAAATTTGAGAAATTTATGTATGTTGTTGTATATGCTCCATGTTTTGTAGTTGTTGTTGGGATATTTTGTATGTTGAATTAATTTGATGAAAATCCTAGTTTTTGTTTGAAATTTGTATTTTGAGTTCGATGCATTTGTAAGCTAGCTTGCTTCTTCTTCTTCGAGATTCGAACTTGTTCTTCGATGCATTTGCGAGCTAGCTAGCCGGGTAGATTTTGAAACTAACAAATCACCCGGCTGGGTGATAGAATATCTACCCATTCTGGACTCCTTACGCCTTTGAATCTTTGTATTTGTTGGTGCAAAACTCACCCGTTGCGATGTATGCCCGGGCGGGTAAGTAGCTTTGCTGTGTGAAATGGTAGATAGTGGTTCTGTTCGGAGCATTTGACGTGCATTTCTGGCGGGTCTCCGGCAAGATTCATGCTGCTGCTATGCTGAATTTTGTGTTAAAGCGTAGTGCACACCAATTGTTTGATGGAATGTTTAAGTGAGCTCCAAATAAGTTTTTTACATCATATGAACAGATTTGATGAAAACACGATTAAAAATATATATATTTATTGGTATATTTTTTTAAGAAAATAATTAGCAAATTATTTAGTCACTAATAATCTAATTTTAAGCTTAATTTAATCAAACTTTTGCTAATTAACGTTTGACTTCTGCATTTTAACGGTGCCGTCCAAAAAGGACCAAACCGAGAACAATTTCGTATGTTATGGACCTGAAAATCGAAAAACAAATGCAATGGACCAAATTCGTAATTTGACTATATGTTTTGGACCAAAAGGGAGTTGTACTCAATTCTTAATCAATAAATAAAAAAAGTATGAATTTTATTTTAATAATTATATGACAATTAAATTTAATTTCAGTAAAAATATATTCTTTATAGGTCATAAAAGAAATCAATTAAACATGTAAATATGTTATGGGCGTGATTTGAAATTCAATTTTGCAATAACTAAGTAGTCTTATTTTAACCTGATACATAGATTTTAAAAAATAAAAGAAAAGTGCGGAAAAAAATAAATATAGAAGATAGTTTATACTTTTATACATTAATATTAAATAAAATGTGAATAAAATAAGTTAATAAAATGTAGAATACATTACTAAAAATAGTAAAAAATAAATGAGATAATTATTAAAGGACAGATCAAAATAAAAAATTGGAACAAATAATGGCAACGGAAGGAGAATAATATAGGAGTATAATTAGATTGACTTGCAAAAGATATTTAACTAATCAATGTTATAGTAATCTTTAAGATATGTTGATTTATAACAATACTATTGTAACATCCCAAAATTAGGCTTCGACAAAAACTACTCATGATAAGAAAGTTATCGAATTAAGATTTATTAATAAATATTTTGAAATAGGGGTGGCGAAACGGGTACCCAAATCCGATTTTGCGGGTACCCGTACCCGAAAACTTCAATATTATACTAATCAATCCCGACCCGTATAGTTAAACGAGTAACCCATACCCGCATCGGGTATCCCAAACCCACACACATAATTTGAATTGTGTATTATATTATTCAACGGCATTATGCTTTTAGTTTTCACTTCATCAATGCTAGTCATCTAATACTCCCTCCGTCCCAATAAATATGAAACGTTTGCTTTTCGGCACAGGATTTTATGTAGTGTTATTTTGTGAGTTAAAGAAGAGAGAGTAAAGTAAGAGAGAGGTAAAAGTAGAGATAAAGTTATTTCTATTTTAAGAAACGTTTCATTTTTAATGGGACAACCCAAAAAGGAAAACGTTTCATTTCTAGTGGGACAGAGGGAGTACAATAATTTTTTGTACATGTTTGAAATTATAGAATGAATTTTGGGATTGTTGCTAGTTGCTACACTACGATTTTAGATTTATATTTTTTTTACTTTGTTGTATTTGCATAATTCCAACTATTAACTATGCACAAATATGATGATTTCTCATCTCTTAAATATAATATGACTATGTATGAAATATAATGCAAATCCAAATTTCAAATAAGCAAATATGATAGAAACATCAAGCATGTCTAAAATTAAATCACCATTCATAAGTCTAATATAAAATAAAAAATAATTCACTTTCATCAAAAGTCTAAATATATATAACTTCAACTAAAAGTCTATAGATTTTAAATCTTTAATATAAAGACACTAAACTAATAAAAGTTTCACTTTCACCAACCTTGCAATCCTTCATTTGGTAGCGGATAAATAATTGGAAATAAAGTGTATCATCGGGGAGTATATATGGATTTGAAACTAATTAACTAAAATAAAATATTTCAAACCCCTATAAATAACGGGTATTATCGGGTTTAACAGGGTATACCGAGCGGGTAGCGGGTATATCCATACCCGCAAAAATTTAAAACAAACTACCTGATCCCGCCCCGTTTTCCATTGTTGTCGGGTAACGGATACCCATTACCCGGCGGGTAGCGGGTCGGATTGAGGGTTTCCCAATACCCGCTACCCATTTCGACACCCCTATTTTGAAAGGACAAAAAAAAATAGAAATAAAATAAATATTAATGATATTTAATTTGAAATGAATAATTTTTGTTAATGACATATATTCTATAAATTTTAGATATTATGATTAGGACGTAACCCGAGTTTGAATGAAATATGAAAAACTTATATATCTATAAAACTAATTTGATAAATTTGACAAGTATTTAATGCATGCATTCCTTGAGAAATGTTATTGCCGTGTACTCGTGTAACATGGAAGAGAATAAGAAAATTGGATCAAGAATTTACTTAGTCAAACTCTTATATGTGCAATGACATTTAATCAATTCACTAACTTCTAAAAGTGCCGAGAAACGTGGTGAGTCAACAATAGATACTCCCTCAATAATTTCCTAAAATTTTGTCACGTCATTTTTATCGGTCCTACAAAAATTTTCATATTACACTTTTTAACATTAGTAAAGACCAAAATTGATTATGAACATAAGACCATTTTACGTTTTTTGTCCTAAACATTATCTTTTGGATTTTGTGATCCTGAATGTATGCAAATTTAATCATTTTGGTCCTCCATCAACATTTCCGTTAAAAACTAACGATCAACGGGTTTAATCCCGATTTTGACCAAATTTAACTTTTAATTCTAATTTTTTACTTCTTAATTAAAGAGAGGGAAAAAAAACTTCCCAAACACAAATCAAAGAGAAAAGAAAAAACCTTTTCTCTTTTTGCTTATTCTTCAATTTACCCAAAAACAACTCCTTTCCCCCTAAAAGAAAATCAAATCCTGAGCTCAACAACTTCTCCACATGGGATTTCAAATCGAATTTGAAATTAGGGCTCCATTAAAACCCATCTCCACAAAGCCCTGAAACGACGAGACTGCAGCGGCGACGACGAAGGCGGAGGAGCTACACCGACGGCGCGTGAGTCGAGAATACCGGAGAAGCTTCCCCGCGACCGCCGAGGAAGCGCCTCCCCGTCTCCACCTACCATTTCAACGGAGCCAGGGAGTTCTTCAATCCACCGGAGCTCGAATCCATATTCATGTGCCACGCTGGCAGAGCCAATTGATTGATTTCGAATTTGGATTTTTAAGGATTTTTTTAGTTTTAGATGTGTTTTCAGTTTGTACTTTGTTTGGTAGCAGCTTAGTTTGGTTAGGCTTTGATTATAGTAGTAATAATGTATAAATACTACAATAGCTTTTTGGATGAATATGTTCCTAACAAACAAAAGGAGAGATTTTGAGATTTTGAGATTTTGAGATAGACACTTGTGCGCCGAGCTCACCTAACTTCCTTTCTCACAAATTTTCTTTCGTTTCTCTCATAATTAGGGAATTAATTAGGGAGTAAAAAATCAGAATTAAACATTGTCAAAATCGGGATTAAACTCGTTGACCGTTAGTTTTTAACGGAGATGTTGTTGGAAGACCAAAATGATCAAAATTTCATACGTTCATGACCACAAAATCCAAAAAATAATGTTTATGACCAAAAACATAAAATGATCATATATTCAGGACCAATTTTGGCCTTTACTCTATTTTTAATAATAAATTCTACATTTCACTAATTCATTCTGATTTACATTTAGTTATAAAACTAATATTTAAATCGTGCCCTATCAACATGTGCAGAACTTAAAGAACGATGGGATTACATATTTTTATTTCCAATATGCGTAAAATAATTTAGAAATAAGTTTTACATGTGTATTATTAATAGAGCTCCATGAAATGTGTAAATAGTAAATTGTCTCCATGAAATGTTAAAAAATTGGATAAATAGGAAGAGTATTAATGCATAGTTGACACTAATAATGAGGTATAACTAAGGGGCTACTTAATATAGTAGAATAGTAGAATGAAATGATATTCTTACCTCCATTACATGTTTTTTCTTGTATTTTTTTCTTAGGAATCACCACTCAATTTTCAATTTTTCAATGGGTGTAGTCATCCCTTCCATTTAGCTAAAGAATAATCATTCTATTTCAACATTTCACAAACACAACGACCCCCTCTCCCACACACACAGAGCAACACATATGCACATCAACAACACACACACACCCCACCACATGTACACACACCACCACCACATACATACACCACATATGCACACACTTATTTACTTATTTACGTGTATAGTATAAATTAATATGATTTAAAATATTTTAAAAAATATTTTTGAATAAATATTTGTTTAGTAGAATCAACATATTAATTACTCCCTCCGTCCCGGAGTATTAGACTCACTTCTTTTGGGCACATGATTTAAGGAATTGATATTTAAATAGTTAAGTGGAGAGAGTAAAGTATGAGAGAGGGAAAAAGTAGGGGAGAGAAGAGAGAAAAAAGTAGGTGGAGAATAAAATAAGATAGATGTTTTTTGCTAAAAAAAGGAAATGAGTCTAATATGTTGGGACATCCCAAAAAGGAAAGTTGGTCTAATACCTTGGGACGGAGGGAGTATTTATATTTAAAAAATATGAAGTTAAAGATATATTTATAGGTGTGTGTGAAGTTATAAATGTTACCAAAAATAATGATAATAATAATTTTTTATAATTGACCAAATAATTCCTAAGTCGAATATTTATTATTTTAATTTGAGAATTGGTAAAAGTGGTGATTGTGTTATAAATTGGCTGGATGGAAGATTATGTTGATCGTTTATTCGTGCAGTATATTCTTGTCAGGTCAATGATCGTCGCTTTGACGTCATTTGCTTAGTTTCATAGTTGTGGCATGCTAGGATTAAAAACTAGTTTTATAGTTATAGCCTGCTTGGAATAAAAACTAAGTTTAGTAAAGGCTCCATCGTGATTACGGTATACCGTACCGAGATGGGCATACCATATACCGTACCGAAAAGTACGCTATGAGAAAACTTGATACCATACTGTACGATTTTTTCGGTATACCGCATTTCAGTATACTGAAAAGTCGGTATATCAAAATATGAAAACATTTACCTTACCGACATTCGGTATAGTACCGTGATGCGGTATACCGCGCTATACCGCAAGTCATACCTGTTTGATATATAAAATATTAAAAATAACATTTTATCTATCTAGAAAATGTCCAAAATGATAAAATTCCATCACAATCAAACATACTTCATGACATTCAAAATTCATATAACTTCCAAAGGATAATACTAACTAAATTTAAATCAAATAGTAATAAATATCAATGATTCATTGTATTTGTTGAAACTCAAATCTCAGAAGGAAAAATAAGCCATTATTCATTTTGGAGTATTTATTTAATAAAAACACAGCGTCATTTATCAATGATTTAAGAATTTGAAAATATAAAATATTATAAATAATAAATGGGTTAAATATATATAATTATTAAATACCGTAATTACGGTATAATGCGGTATACCGCGGTATATACAAAATTCATACCTTTGCCGTACCTAAATCTTTTGGTAAGGTATCATACCATACCGAAAAGTATGGTATACCAAAAATTCGATATTTTAGGTATTTTTCCGGTACGGTAAATGCGGTATTTTAATATTTCGGTATATTTAATTAGCCCTAATCATGATAGCGGTGGCTACATAAACTAATAAGTTGGTTGTTTATCTTTATTATTATACTAATAGCTCTGACTATGATTCTAAATATGAGTACCCACGAGATCCACACTTGTTATGATCAGTGGCCAACTCAATGGAAACGCAAGTTAATAAGGCTAAATAATTACAGATCAAGCAGGGTCGGTACGATATACGTTATCGAAACCATCATACTGTATATCTTATATTTAAAAATTTGGTATGACAAAAAAGTATTTCTCCGCCCCATAAAAATATAGACATATGATATTTCATGAGAATTAAGACAAAATTGGTAAAATAAGAGAGAAGTGAAGAGTAGTTAAAATAGTGTTAGCGGATAGAGAGACCCTCATTGTTGTTAGTGTTTTAATGGTTGTAAATGTTGTAATAACTTGATATACAAAGGTAATAAATTATGATAACTTTCCATAATGGAAATGCCCATATTTTTATGGGACAGACAAAAATGGAGAGCGCACCTTATCTGAATTTTCGGTGTACCAAATTTTTGGCATGACGAGTTTTAATACCGATAGCGTACTGCATTTTCGGTATGTCATTTGACATTCGGTATACCTTACTTTTGCGGTATACCAGACTTCTACAGTATATCGGACTACGGTACGGCAAATAAAAATCCCATTATTTTTGTATTGGATTTAGTTTTGATTTATATATTATCGAAAGTTGTAGTAATATTTTGAAAAATGACTCAACTATGACTTTTATGAAACTGACGATTCCATCATTCCACAATCTCAAATTTTCCTAATTTTTATTGATTTTTTTTATATATACCTAAAATTCGGTTATACCATATTTTCAGTATACCTCGGGATATATAGGTATATGAACATTCATAATGTTACTATACCAAAATAAACTGCTAAGGTATCATACCTTAAGAACAATTGCAGTACAACAAAAATACGGTATTCTTGAAAAAATTTTGATACGATAAGAGCGGTATTTCGATATTTCCGTATTTTTAACCACCCGTAATTATCGCAACTACTTAACTAATTATTTTAGCCATCGGCTTGGTGTTGGTCTGAAAATAAGGGAAATTAATCGAATTTAGTTGCAACCCCCATTTTGTTCTTCCAAATTCAAATAATTTTTCCAAAAAAATAGAATTCTACTAACTACCCTGATTCCTCCTTGTTTTAGGAAAAAAACGTGTTGCTAAACAATGTGTTATGTTAAGGGGAATGCACAATTAAAGGAGTTGACGCAGTCAAGTGTGTATAGTTTTAATTTTGTTTTATCTATGTCAAGTTGACATAATTATGTTAGACTCATTAGTCACCATTACCTCATAAAACCAAATAATAATCATCGTAAAATATCGCAACTTGCAATATAAATTCAAAACTAATAAATACATCGTTACCTTAGATCACTCTCATATTACAAAGAACAAATATATAGCGACTCGTGCATCCTATTCCTAATTCACATTAATTCACATTTATGTAAATTCTCATTAATTCATTGCAATTATGGTCGTTATATTCGAATTCTTTTGACATGGGTGTTGGTAAGATCTACAAACTTGTAATCTATAATATAGATTAATATGGCAATGAACCACAATTCAATTCGTAGCACGATTCTCCTTCATCCTATTGGTTGAGATTTTAGTCAGCATAAAGATCGACTAAAAAATCTGATATTTGTAATGAGAATTATGTTCTGTTGATAATTCAAATATTACTCAAGGTTGTGGTTGAGTAAAGTTGAGCTTCCACTCACTCCAACTAAGTTAATTATAGAAGGTTAAAACTTGATTTGATATTTTATTTGGTAAAAACCAAGTGTTTCATGCTTTTGATCGAAATAAGTGTCCATTTTTTCTTGTTTTAACAAGGGTGGACCTATCCCATTTCCCTTTACACCAATGAATCATTATTTTCCACCCTAGTCAGTTCTTTCCAATATTCAAATCTATCTCAGGAGTGGATGATGTGAAAAGAAGGGAGAAAATTAATCAAAATGGCCAAACCCATGCTCCTTGTGATCCTCTCTCTCAATTTGTTCCTCCTCTCAATAAATGATGTACTAAGTTGCAACAAACATGAACAAGATTCCTTACTAACATTCATCTCTTCCCATCCCCCTCCCCACAACCTCAGCCTCAACTGGTCTCCCTCCACTAATTGCTGCCATTGGCAAGGCATAGCCTGCGCATCCCGCAACGGTGCCCCTCGTGTCACACATCTTTGGCTGCCTGAAAAAAATCTCTCTGCCACCTCCCTCACTCTACCGAGCCTTCCTTTCCTAGCCCACATAAACCTCTCCCACAACCATCTCTCCGGCCTCCTCCCCTCTCTTCCTCCTCGCCTCCTCACTCTCGACTTGAGCTTCAACTCCCTCTTCGGCCCACTCATCCGCACTCTCCCCATCACCATCCACACTCTAGACCTCTCAAGCAACCGCTTCAATGACTCCTTTGATCCCTCATTTCTTCTCCCTCAACCATCCAATTTACTCATCTTCAACATCAGCACCAATAGTTTCACCTCCTCCAATCCTTCATCAATTTGCAACATCTCCCCACTCGTCAAAATCTTGGATTTCTCCATGAATCAATTCATTGGTCCTATATCACCTTCCCTCGCCCAATGCTCAAACCTTCAAGTTATCAGAGCAGGCTCCAACTCCCTCTCGGGTCTACTGCCACGCGACCTTTACACCCTGACAAGGCTCCGAGAAATCTCCCTACATAACAACCAACTTTCCGGGCCAATCAACACGGCCATTGTGAACCTATCAAACCTCATTATCTTAGAGCTCCATGTCAATCAACTAAGCGGTGAGATACCTCAAAACATAGGGCTGGTTTCCAAATTAGAGCAGCTGCAGCTCCACTCCAACAACCTCAACGGAACCTTCCCACCCTCTCTAACAAAATGCACCAACCTCACCACTCTCCTCCTTCGCAACAACTTCTTCAACGGCCAAATCTCCACTTTCAACTTCTCCAAACTCCAACGCTTACAAGCAATTGATCTCGGAAACAACACCTTCTATGGTAACATCCCGGACACCCTCTGCTTGTGCAAGTCCATCACTGCAATCCGGCTGGCCTTCAACCAGCTCAGCGGCGAAGTCCCTCCTTGTATGGCCTCTCTCAAATCTCTCACTCACATCTTCCTTACCGAAAACCAACTCTCCAACGTTGTGGGAACCCTGGACACACTCAAACACTGCCAGAATTTGGCAGTCCTCTTCCTCAACATATGCTTCAACGACGAGAGAATGCCCGACAACAACGACCTGCTACACTCGGACACCTTCAAGAATCTGCAGATTCTGACTCTAGGAGGATGCCAACTCAAAGGCCAAATCTCAACTTGGATTTCAAAACTGAAAAAGCTCAAAGTTCTGAACCTCTCATTCAACAAACTCTCAGGTGCAATTCCGGCGTGGGTAGGATCAATGCCAAGCCTGTACGTCCTCAACTTAACTCAAAACTCACTGACGGGAGAGATCCCACGCGAGATAACGAGGCTGCCTGCGCTGATATCCGACAAAAGCAGCACCGACATGAGCCATCTCGCGTTGCCCTTTCTATACGACAATCTTCAGTACAACCGACTCTTCAACCTGCCGCGCAGCCTGAAACTCGGGAGCAATAGTCTCAGCGGCAGAATTCCAACAGAAATCGGGCAGCTGAAGCTCCTCCAAGTATTGGAACTGAGCAACAACAATTTGAGAGGCAGCATTCCTGAGCAGCTGTCGAATCTGATAAATGTGGAGAAACTGGACATGTCAGGGAATGATCTGACGGGAGAGATTCCGAAATCGCTGACGAAGCTGCATTTCCTGTCAGCATTCAGCGTGGCGGATAATGATCTGGAAGGGGAGATTCCGAAGGGAGGTCAGTTTGAGACGTTTGGAATTGGCGCATTTGAAGGGAACACTAAACTGTGCGGTGATGTGATACACAGAAGCTGCGGCGGCGCGATTGTGATAAACAGGCCTAGGCCCTATGAAGAAAAAGATGGCGGGAGTAAGAGTCTTTGGTATTATATGCAATTGCCTCTTGGATTGGGATACTTTGTTGGACTAGTTGGAGGTACTACTTTACTCTTCTTCAAGAGTTGGTAGTCGATTAGTAATTAATCATAGTATGCGTTTATTCATTCTCATTCTCATCCGTGTATATGCAAATAAATTATCACCATTCTTTCTTGTTTAGGTTGGAAATATTACACACACTCACAAAAATAGTCCTCCCTCTGTTCCATTTGTCCAAAGATATTAGACTCATTTCTTTTGGCACAAGAATTTATGAGGTGTTGTTTAGTGGTATAATTAGAATTAGTAATAAAGTAGATTTTTACTATAAATAAAAATGACCCAATTATGTTGCGACACCCTAAAGTGATATACGAGTCTAATATCTTGAGTCGGAGGGAGTAATTGCTATTGTTTTCTCAAAGTAGTTGCATGCAAGAATTAAATTTTGTGATTAGAGGACTTTTTTCTGAGTTTCAAGAATAGCATCATTTTGTATCTTTAAAGAGAAATAACTGGATTGCCCAATTTAAAAAATAATGCAGAATTAAAGTAGTGTTAAAGTTTGATCAGTTTATTATCACTTTTGTATCTTTAAAGAGAAATAACTGGATTGCCCAATTTAAAAAATAATGCAGAATTAAAGTAGTTTTAAAATTTGATCAGTTTATTATCACTGTTAATTTTTTGTATGACATTATAAATTTTTAGAAATATATCATGCTTACTAGGACCAAATACTCAAAATTCATAATCAATAAATGAAAAAAAGTACTCCTTCCGTCCCACAAAGGATGTCACACTTGTGGGACGACACGAGATTTTTAGGAGGTTTTGTTTTGTGTGTTAAATGGAGAGAAAAAATATAATTTTTATATTCATGTGAGAGAGAACTTTTTCCAAAAAAGAAAATGTGACATCTTTTATGGGACAAACTAAAAAGGAAAGTGTGACATCTTTTGTGGGACGGAGGGAGTATGAATTTTATTTTATTAATTATATGAAAATTAAATATTATTTTAGTAAAAATATATTCTTGATATGTCATAAAAAAAATTAAACGTTATATGTTTTGGGCGTGATTTGAAATTCAATTTTGTAATAACTATAACTAACTAGGGATTGTGATCAATTGCTTACTCACCCCTTAATTGTCAACTACAACAAATTTATAATCATAGGAATTTAGAGATCTAATAGTCTATAAATTGCCCATGTATGTGTAGTTTCGTTTTTCATATTTAATATTAAAAAGATAAAAATAACTACCAAATTTAAGGTTTATGAACATTATATCAATATAATAAATTAAATAAGTCAACACGAATGTATGAAAATGTCTATACAGTTTCATATTGACATTATCCATGCATTATATTGACAGTATTCTACAAGTTGTATTGGTATAAACTGTTTCACAAATTATATGAAAATTCACGAAAAATATTATCAAATTTTGACATCGAAACATATGCATGTAGGATCTCGTTGGAATCCTTATAAAATTATCTTTAATTTGATATACTGTGTGAAAAAATAATTTAAATCGAGATAGTTATATGCATTTACAGTGTTGGGATATTTTTTAAAAGTTAGTTATAGTTAATTGGTTGTTACTTGACATTAATATCGGTAATTGACCTTTACAAGTATTGATACTCGTAATTGAATGATCGTGTGCCTTGATTTAATGATCTAATGTCTATCATTTAGTTATGGTTAGCAATTTAAGATTGAGTTATCAATATAATACACCCCTAACTAAGTAATACTCATTCGGCCTCAATATGTGTCTTATTTTAATCGTATACGCATATTTTAAAAAATAAAAGAAAAGTTCATATTTTTATATATTAATATTAAATAATATTTGAATCAAATAAGTTAATGAAATTGGAACAAGTAATAGGTACGGAGGGGGTATAATATAAGAGTATAATTAGATTGACTTGCAAAAGATATTTGATAATCAATGTTATAGTAATTTTTGGAGGGAACATCTTTTTAAGTCCACGAACTTTGTTAAAGTATCATTTGAGGTTTGTAAACTTTGAAAATATCATTTTAGGTCCGTCAACTACAAGTTAATATCATTTGAGGTATTTTGAACATTTTTCGGACGAAAATGCCCTTAAGGCCTTCAAATGGCAATTTAGACAATTCTTTCTCCACTCATCTTGCGTCAAAGACCTAGATTCCAACAAATTTTTTTACTATTATTTAATTCAATTACCATTCAAATTGAATTTAAATATAATTAAAATTTGCCATAAAAAAAACTCCCTCCGTCCCATGTTATTTGTACTCTTCACAAAGTACCTTAAGGCCATGGGGGCAATTCAATCTATTTACCCTCTCATTTTAATTAAAGTGTATAGTTTTGGGATAATTGATGTACCAAAAAAGATGTTCCCTCTAATTTAATTTTTAAAATAAAAATATCTTAACGATATTAATATTCTATACAATGAATTATTTACGTTTAGTTTTACTTATTTATAATATTTTAGATCTTGTACTATACTTAATATTAGAGTGAACTACAAAATTAGCCCCTATGTGTGGTGGATCGAACTCTGGAGGTACTTATGTTTCAAAAAATACACCAGACACCTCTATGTATGGGTATAATATCATTTGAGGTCCCTTTTCACTTTTACTGTCTTCCATGCACTTCCCATCCTCCTTATTTTTTGAAAATGCCTGTCTTCCATGCACTTCCCATCCTCCTTATTTTTTGAAAATGCCACTCCAAGGCCATTTCAGTCTTTCCAATTTTCACACTTTACAAAAATATTGGTATCTTTGTATAAACATCTTCTTCTTCTTTCTGAAATTCACATCTTACTTCTCTCTCTTGCACTCTTCTCTATGTGTTTTTTATTTGTTAGAAAGTAATTAGTGTTGTGTTCGTCGTTCGTCTTCTTCAATGTCAACCCAGTCGGTGAACTCGTCAAATGTCGGCGAAATTGGTTGCAGGTGGCTCAGATTTAACTACGAAAAGTGTTGGTGTGGCAACAAAGCTGTTTTAAAAATTGTCTCAAATTCAAGAAAGGATACGTTTGGTATGCTGTATTTTACCTGTGAGAACAAAGGCAAAATAGGTGGTTGCAGATTCTTCAGATGGCGCTATCCCACATCTATCGACAACGTTAGAAGCCCTATTGCAAAATGTGAAGTTGGGAATCGTAGAATAAAGGCCGAAGGTGTAGAGCATTTTTTGTTGTGTTGTTGTTTTGCAGCTTTAATTTTGTCTTTTGTCGCAATTTTCCTGACTTTTTCAAGTTAATGGATATGATTTGTTGATTGTCTATTGCAGTTTAAGATTTCTTGATTTAAAATTCTTAGTGTTGAGAAGTTGAAAATATTGAAAATTGGAGTTGTTGTCGTTTTCTCCCCCGCTTGGCTTTCGCCATTTTTAGTGAATGAATTTGAGTTTTTTGATGAAAGTGAATCTCTGGCTATTGTTTGAGTGGGTCTGTGCTACGTGGCAGGGCTTTTTATTATTGGTTTTTGGATATTGAAGTCAACAATGAAGAGACAGTAAAGTTGTGAGATGCAGCTATAAAGTTTCAATGATAGAATGAATATAAAGGATGAGATATAATAATGATGATTTAATTAATTTTAAACTAGACATGTGAACATGAAGCATAGTATTTTATACGAAGTTCAAGTATTCAAATAATTGGTTATAATTGCATCCTAATTAATGATGGTAAATCTTGTATAGACTATTAAATTGTCACATGTATAAAGGCATGCAAGATAATATTTCTTCATACACTTCCCAAAATATAATGTTAAAATACCCAAAAGAGTAGAGTAGTTGGGCAAAGTAGAGTAGAGTAGCAAAATATTGTTCCAAAAGTAACAACAAAAGTGAGTGGGAAAAATTCTCAACTGAAGATTGTTTCTAAAATAAAGTTACCATTCTTGCCTTTTCCAAAAAAAACCTTGGACCATCCCATGACCTAATCATCGTTGCCCCTCCTTCCACATCTTTGGGCAGTGCTCCTTCTCTTCCTGTATGTTATTGGTACCTCCTGCCTCATTTGCCCTTGCCTGTGGCTTGATGATTCACCTTGCGCAGCAGCTGGAGGAGCTTGAGATTGACATTCGTTCTGGTTATGCTAAGAGAAGACAAAAAATTAGATTTCATTTTTGGCACCCCACAGAAGATTAAATATCTTTTCAGGTACACAAAACAGATTTACCTCATGTGGACGCACATTCGACGAACTAGTTGATGTATTCATGGGATCATTCGAACAAGTTCGCCTGTTATGCCCAATAACTCCGCACCACCCACACTTGGCCGACATCTGTCGCTGGAGACATTCCACACCGTCATATCGAACCATTATCACTGTCTTTTCTGATCTATTCTTCTTAGGCCTCCCACGTTGTCGTTTACTGCGTGGTGGTTCAAGGTCAAACCCGACCTCCGATGACTTTGACCAATTGTCAACCCCATTAATGGGGTAAAGTACATTCCGGTACAAAAGTACCATGGAATCTATCTTGTAGTACGGAGATACATAGTCCGTGATTTCTCGGTCAATTTTGAGAATGCACGAAACGGCGTGTACGCATGGAATACCTCGTATCTGCCACCGCCTGCATGTGCATGATTTGTGCCTCAAGTTGACCACAAACTGCCCACCGGGTCCACTGACTTGGTAAGAATCATCACCATTGAAAATTGCCCGCCAAGAACCAGCATGCTTTGATTCCTTCTCGATATACTCCTTAATCACGGGAGGAACTGGATAATCGTAGGTTTGAATCCACTTCCCCCTGTATTGAATCCTCTGCATTTGCTTAGTCCGAAGCTCCTCCAACATGGTGATGATAGCCATCTCGCGAGCCTCAACGATCTTCGAGTTGAATGTTTCACACATATTGTTCAGTAACGAGTCACAGCGAGCATGCTCAGAGAAAAATGCAGTCACCCATTTCTCCTTTGGCGCAGCGGCAACCAAGTAATTGTAGGCAGCAACATTCTTCACCTTCAGGGCTTCCATCCGCCTCTCGTACTGTTCGACAGTGGTGGAACCAGCGATCCCCCACAATGTGTTGCGCAACTTTTCACCTAGAAATCTTTTGTTGAAGTTATTGTACATGTGTTGGAGACATAATCGGTGCTCACTTTGTGGGTACTTCTGGGCAATTACCAACCCGAGTCCCTAAAAAGACACAAAAATGACGTGGCTATGTTTAGTAAAACATAATATCATATTTGGTCAATATATTGTTAGGTTTGGTATACTGAAAAGCATGTTTTTGAGCAAGTCTCGCACGAATAGAATCAATATATTATTACATTGTGTTTGTTTGTGCATTTATAAGATGTTTTATAAACATTTAAATGTATAAGAAGCAAACAAAGTCTAAGTCTTTTGCTTAGTAGACTGGTTGTGGGCGTCGTCCATTTTAAGGTAACACAGTCGGTTCTATGCAATGCTTTGCAAAAGAAAAAGAAGAATTTCACAACCCAGATAGGCTTAGACTACCTATCGTGAAAGGTTGCAATGTCAGTACGATTATTTCTAAGCCTTACTAAAATAAGATGACGTTGATGTGGTATAGCACTGAATGGATCTAACAGCAAGACGTGTCTTTATGCTATCTACTGAAAGACTAGGTCTTGATAAATAACTATTTCTTAATCAACATACGTTAGCATTGAGCATACGGTATTGATTATGCACTACTTTGACTTATCAAATGGTGCGGGTTTTTCGCAACCCAATAATCCTGATATATTGGGTAGTGGTGATTAATATCTAGCGGTGCTAGGATTGTAATTATGTTGAATCGTGCGCGAGGTGAGTCTCGTTTGATAATGTCCTCAAGAGGAGCTTGAACAAGGTTTTATTATTCGGAAACTGGCCAGTTGGAGTTTTATTACTCCATGAATAATAAATAAGTGTTTCTTGCTGAGTCCACTCTTGGAATTAATAAGATGTTAATTAATTAAGTCCATAACAGACTTCAATTAATTAATGGACATTTATATCTTAAGCGCGGGAAATAAATAATATAAATAACGGAAACCCGAATTACTTGTAATTTCGGATTTGGATGGGGAGTGCAATACTACTTCTGTAGTGGCTGCTCGTAATATTCCAATATAAGCTTGTATTAAATTGTGGGTTCAATTTAATTAGTAAAAAGCTAATTGGGGGAGCCCATATCCAAAACCTTCCATAGATCCCTTACTGGGCCCAATATGAACTTAATATAAATAGGAGAATAAAGGAGAGACAGAATTAATTTATTAGTAGTAGAAATTTTCGTTCCCCTCTAATTTGAGAGGAGCTCGAAAATTCTCTCAGCTCTCCCCCCGTGAGATTTTTCTGTCTTCTTTATTCGAGTCCTAGTATTTTGATAAGATCAGCCCACCCTGATATTGAGATACAGTTTGGGAACCAGTCAGAAGATCTGTGGTCTAGTATTGAAGATCATCGTGGAGAAGGCGCAAGTAATCGTCGATTCTTTGGAGAATCAAATCGGTAACTCTTAACCATAGAAATCATGTTTAGGATTTATATTTTCTAAGCATGAATTATTTGCGTTCTAGCATGCAATTATCTGTTTAACGTGTGAATTGATTAATTGCATAATCGGTCAAATAGATCCGTATCTGATTTATTTATTTTGTACAAGTCTTCTGCTGTGCAAGGGGCACCAAACCCCAGCATATATATGAAACAGCCAAAACATGTCAATGGTGGAGTTAGGATGAGTCTGCAGGAGTTCACCTTTGTAGTCGTACAACTTCTTGTACTGGGCTCCCGCTCGACCAAATATCCCCTCAAGTGCGTACTCCCTAGTACGGTAGGCCTTCATTCGACTCAGTGTGGAGCTGAAATCCTCGTCCACGCATTTCCTAATCGCTTGTAGAGGAATGTGGGGGTTGGCCTTAATTTTCTCCGTGTACCTCCTTCCCAACCACTTAGCCGATATCCACCGGTTGGTATTCACAAGGCAGCATGTGTATGCATGAGCCTTCTGCTATGTATTCACTACAAAGTCTTCTGTATCGTTCTTTCTCCAGTATACGAACCACTTGCATTTGTTGTAAGCACCACGACATTTGGCCCTCATTTATTCTTTTTCATTCTTGGCCATATACACTGGACGCCTACTCATCACTCCGTATTGCCTTAATGCCTCGAACACCGACTCTTTATCAGGAAAGAGATCACCAATAAACCAATCTGGGCATAGATTATTAGTCAATTGGAAAACTCGGTGAGCTGTTTTCCTCCGACCACCCTTTTTCCCAACCACTTCTTCATCTTCATCTGAACTTTCGATGTTCCTTAGTTCCGCAGTCGGCGAATCGTTTAGTGGACCACTTGAGTTCCGATGTTCAGTTAGCACTTCTCTTGCTTCGACAACAGGGATACACTTGCGTTTTTTAATTGGTGCGCATTCGTCTCTTATTGATCCTCTTTCTCCCGCTCTTCTAGATTCACTACTCGCTCCAAGAGTTGGCGGACCTCCGTCGGTCGAAGAACCTGCAGCACCACGTGCAAGCAAACTTTCAAAGAAAGTTGTGAAGAGTTGTTCATCACGACACATATGCGCCAAAGATATGAATTGGTCAAGGTTGTCGTCCTCCTCATCATAGTTGGCCTCATCACGTAACGGGCATTCATCATCGTCCATTTCCATACCAACTGTATACTCCTCATTCTCACCAGCAGGCTCTCTAACTTCTCTTTCAACCTACACAAACAAATAGGCATGTATAAAAATTTCAACCAAGGCATCATGAATAAGTATTATATCAAAACGAGGACCAAGGGATTCAATTATATCAGAACAAGGACTTGGTAGTGTTACCTCTTCATGACCAGGGTATACAACAGAACCATCATTTGTGCACTCAGTTTGACTCTGTTAAAACAAAACCAAAACAATGACTAATTAAACATCAACCAAAATTTTTTATCAAATTGACAACTATATGTGAAGACAACTTCTATGTAGTCCATGTAGTACCTCCATTGCCATAGTGCAACAAGTATTGGAACCGTCGATTGGGATGTTGCCAAGTATCCCCTCATGAAAGTTTAAAATGTCAAGCTGCATAGCAAACATAAACTTAAACTTAAAAAACATTTCCTCAATCATATATTTTACACATAGATACAAATATCACACACAAGAGCATATAGAATCTTATTCGTACATATTATTCGCCTCATTTTCATATAGATGACACTAATCTCATGATTAATTACATAGTATATTTCATGTACCAGCATTTACAACGTATACCTATATCTCACTAATTATATTTTGGTTATAATTATATAACCAACGTTTTACAGTAACTAGTCTCCCTTAGAAAATTAATTCACCTTATTACTCATACCTTATTCCAGATCATATTCATGATAAAAAAAAAATCTAAACAAATGGATTTGCTATATAAAATTATAAGTTAGTCATTCTTATCAAATTTTAAAGATGCACCCGTTGATCATTATTAGTTCTAATAATTTTTACATTGTGCACTTTATCAAGTCTAAAATACATGTATGAATTTAAATCAAGCTAATAATATTCACAATATTTGGCTCAACCTAAATAAAGTTCTCGGTCATTTCTAATCTTCAATACCACTTCTATTTTAATAAATTTCATATTATAAACATCATATTTCTAACTAATATTTTCCTATACTTTCGTTTCTTGATTGATCTTGGAATCATGACATATTAACTTTGAATCTAATAATCAAAACATCATATTCAACATTCAATGATAACATATTAACCAATAATTCAAAGATAATACTCACACATACTTCTTTGTTATCAATAATTTAAGAAAAAATCCAATATATAAATAACTCAAACATGTTGTAGATTTTCAATATATCACTATTTTTATCATAGTGTCGTTCACTATAAGCCTCTTTTTTTTGCTTTCTTAATTACAATAACAATTTTTCTAGGACCATTTTCGGGGCGTTAAAATAGCATTACCATGTCAATATCAGCGAAGAAGTCCATGAAGTCCGCTTCTCCCAATGACTCATCATCTATAGGCGCCTTGCCTCTATCTCTTCTAACCGCTGCTGGCTGCATTTGGCATTTCATCTGGAATTGGGATGTCATCCAAATTAGGAATTTCATTCACAACTGGGATTTCAATGACAACCTAACAACATAAAAGATACACATGTTGAAAAATTAATATCATTATACATACCCAAGTATGATTTAGTTCAATTAACACACCCACATTTATTACCTCTTCCAACACCACAGGGTGGCCCATTACAAATGCATGCACAGATTCATCTGAATGCACAACATCTTCAGCTTGAACAGAACACTCCATAGCAACACCACCATCCTCCGTAGCACCCATTGCCTCCATAATGTCCCCCTCTACATCAGCCCCATGATCTGAAACACCAATAACCTCATTCAACCTCCCCATCAAATTTTCACCCAACAATCCATCCTGTTCTAGACTCCTCCTTAGCCTCTTGTCTTCCTCGAGGCTGTTTCGGAGGTACTCTTCGAATTCAGGATCAGGTACATACCAACACAACATCTTCAGCTCGGCATTACACATCGGTTCCTGTTTGGGGTTTGGTTTCGGTTTAGGGGCTTCCTCTATCTCTTCAATAACTACTCCACTGTTGGGCAGCCGTTCAAACTTCTCCAAAATTGTAAATTCATCTGCCATCAGCTTCACCACGGCCTCTACATGGCTGATCTCCACGCTATAAACGTGAATCTCCTTCCACTTACCGCCTAACAACGAAAGGAAACGATCCATATGCTTTTCATCATACAGTGGGTGTTTAGGCTCACCGTGTTTTAGGCTGACTAACTCGTCATTTTTTTCAGGGTCACAGTAGTACCACTCGCAAATGTAATTCCGCTGGTAACCCAACGCGACCATGATCGACGATAGCTCAAAAAGATTGAACAGCGTAGTGTCGCATTTGTCGATATAATTCAATCTCCCACCAACGTACATCTCGCTGTGGAATACACCGCCGTGATGCATATGGTAAAAAGAGCATCACTTCCTGTAAAAAAAAAAAACAAAAAAAAAAAAAAAAAAAACCTTCAAAAATTCATTATTTCCTACTCCCTCCGTCCCACAAAAGATGGCACACTTTCCTTTTTAGTTTGTCCCACAAAAGATGTCACATTTCCCTTTTTGGAAAAAGTTATCTCTCACATGAATATAAAAATTATATTTTCTCTCTCCATTTAACACACAAAACAAAACCTCCTAAAATCCCGTGCCATTTTCAAAGTATGCCGACTTCTCTGGGACAGAGGGAATACTTTAAAATTGATACAAACCCTACGTTTTCACGATTTCCTAAAATGATGAAATACGAAAAATGAGCATGTAAAGGTCGAGAATCATACCATATTCGTCGTAAGGGTTGAAGTTGGTTAGCTTTGCCTGACGGAGAACCCAAACTTCGTCCTCTAGGATAATCGTCTCCGGAAGCCTTGACGAAGACGCCTCTCCTCTTCGGCCATCGCCACCACCGTCGCGGCCGTCGTAGGTCGCTCCTTTCCGGGGAGCTCCACGATTGCATCCCATTTTGTGTGCGCGCGAGAGATAGAGAGAGACTGAAACCCTTGTGTCTTTGTGCGAGAGAGAGCGAAGTGCTAAGAGTAAGAGTGAGGGGCGAGAGAGTGAGAGTGTACTAGGATGGAAGCTTATTCTTATTTTAGGAGGGAACGAAAACCTCTTTGCATGTGACTTTTTGAATTCCACCCCAAAACATAATATCAAATTATCCCCCTAGACACACTACCCAAAAGCCTGCCATGTAGTCAATATCCCAATTAATGCGACATGAAAAATAATGATGAAATATTGGAAAGACTGAAATATCCTCAGTGGCATTTTCCGAAAAAAAGAAGGGAGTGAACGAAATGAAAGACCGTAAAAAATGAAAAAGGACTTCAAATGATATTATGCCCATACATAGAGGTGTTTGAGGCGTTTTTTGAAACATAGGTACCTCCAGAGTTCGATCCACCATACATAGGGGTCAATTTTGTAGTTCACTCTTCCAACAGTGAAATAACATAGGTATAAATATATGTAAACATTATACTTATACAATATTTGTATATAAAAGCAGTTCAATTTATTGGATGGAATATTAATTTTTCAATCTTAAAACTATACATAGAAGAATAAGTTATTTTTAAGTGCAATACAAAATTGACAATTAAAAATAAATTAAAATTCATTAACATACACAAAGTCTTAAATAATTCAAAGAGCTAAGTTTTATTTTATATACTTTTATGTAGTAATTGTAGTCTAAAAAAATTAGTTGAAATTATCAATAATCAATTCAATAAAAAAGACAATGGCATTCCTTAGTTGAATATATTATTAATTTATGATTGTTTAATTAAATAAAAATTAATAGTTGCTATCAATTGTTTAATACCATAACGTCGCGTCTTAATATTATCATTAGGCCATTTACAACATCATGAAAACTGTTCATAGTTATCATATCTATTCCCTTGACTATTCGTGAATCATATATTTTTTTTACTTTATTAAATTTGTATTTCAATGTAGTATATATTATATTATGATTAACTTAAATTTTCAGAAAGAAGAAAGTGGATGGATAAAAAGAGAAAAATAAATTACATTCTTTAATGAAATTGAGAAAGTAAATAGATTGAATTGCCCTTCATTGCCTTAAGGGTACTTTGGTCATGAAAATATTGGAAATAGCCAAAAAAAGTACTTGATTTGATATTAACTTATAGTTGATGGACCTCAAAAGATATTATGAAATGTTACGGACCAAATTTGTTCATTTAGGATAGTTGATGTACTAAAAAAGATGTTCCCTCATTATATTTAGTTTATTTGTTTTGAAATTAGATAGCTATAAATTTGGATTGTCCAAATTGCCATTTGAAGGCCTTAAGGGAATTTTCGTCCGAAAAAAGTTCAAAATACCTCAAATGATATTACCTTTTAGTTTACGGACCTAAAATGAAATTTTTAAAGTTTACAGACCTAAAATGATACATTGGCAAAGTTCATGGACCTAAAATGATACATTGACAAAATTCATAAACCTAAAAAGATGTTCCCTCTAATTTTTAAAATATAATTTATAATAATGATATTGTAACATCTCAAAATTAGTATTCTACAAATATTACTCATTTCAAATAGAAAGTTATCGGATTGAAATCTATTAATAGATATTTTGAAAGGACACAAAAAAGTAGAAATAAAATAAATATTAATGTATTTAATTAGAAATGAATAACTTTTGTTAATCACATACTATATTTTATAAATTTCAAATATTATGATTAGGACGTCACCCAAGTTTGAATGAATATGAAAAACTTATATGAATAAAGGAATATCTATAAAACTATCTTGATCTTGAGAAATGTGATTGTCGTGTACTCGTGTAACATAGAAGAGAATAAGAAAATTGGATCAAGAATTTACTTAGTCAAACTCTTATATGTGCCACCATTAAGATAAAATGACATTTATTCTCAAATGTGGTGAGTCAACAACAGACTCTCTCGGCAGGCATGCACAAACCGAACCGAACCGTCGGTTAACCAGCGGTTCGAAACTGCCGGTTCATGAATCGGAACCGGAACTGTCGCCGGCGGTTCGAACTGGCAAACGGTTCGGCGCTTCTAGCGGGCCAGTTCAGGTTCAAAGAAATGTGGAACCGGAACTGGCGGTTCCAAACCGCCGGTTCAACTGTTGAACCGGCGGTTCAATTAAAATTTAAAAAAAATATATTTTTTATTTATAAAAATTGATTGTTATATTTAAAAAACAATTTTACAAATAAATGAATACAAGGAATTCATAATAGCATATATATATTTGATGGACTTGTGAATTCTATGAAACTATTCTTGGTTATTTCTCTTTATAGAGACATCCTTGAATGCTTTATGTTCCATTTTCGATGTGGGAAAAAATAGGTTGAAGTGTTTTCTTTTATAACTACATGTTTAGATCTTTCATTCATCTTTTTCTAATGTAGGATACAAAACTTTCTTTTATCTTCTACTTTTCTTCAATTTTTTGTGTAATATATATTTTTTGTGTAATATATATAAACAAAATTATTATTTGAATACATTCTTGATTGATAAAAATAAATAATTATTGAGAAATAGTATGATTTTTATATAGAAAAATAATTATTTGTATAATAGTTATTGTTAGACTTATACAATTTGTATTATAATTATTCTCTTAATGTGTATAATAGTAGTATTAGGTAACATATACATAAATTTAAATATAAGCAAATCGATAATGATAAAGAACTAATGAATAATAGTTCATGTAATAATATTTGTTGTTAAATTATCATAATAGAAGATAGAGTACTAATATAGACAAAGAATGATGGGAGATCTATCATATAGTTATAAATAATAACTTTTATCCCACATTGAAAGAAAGAGTAACACATCAAAGAATATGTTAATGTAACTATAAATTAGAATAATCCAATGCACTCTCTTCAAAATTAAAGCCTCAAATAAAGGAAAATATATGATAGATCTCCCATCATTCTTTGTCTATATTAGTATTATTAGTACTTTATCTTCTATTATTATAATTTAACAACAAATATTATTACATGAACTTTTACAAAAGTTCTTTATCATTATCGATTTGCTTATGTTTATATATTTATGCATACATTAACTAATAAATACAATTATACACATTAAAAGAATAATTATTATGCAAATTGTATAAACCTAATGATAACTATTATACAAATAAATATTTTTCTATATACAAATTATATTTCTCAATAATTGTTTATTTTTATCTATCAAGAATATATTCAAATAATTAATTTGTTTATATATATAATACAAAAAATGAAGGAAAGGAGAAGACAAAAGAAGGTTTTGTATCCCACATTGGAAAAAGATGAATGAATGATCTAAACATGTAGTTATAAAAGAAAATACTTCAATATAATTTGTCCTACATTGAAAGTGAAACATAAAACATTCAAGGATGTCTCTGTAAATGAGAAAATCAAGAATGGTTTATGCAAAAAAATAAAATAAAATAAAATTAAGTGAACCGCCGAACCGGCCCTGAACCGGCGGTTTTGGCCGGAAACCGGTGGTTTTGAACCGTTGTCGGATCCGCAGGTTTTTTGAACCGGAACCGGAACCGCATAGACCCTTGGTGGGCCGGTTCAGGTTCACCGAAATCTTGAACCGTGAACTGCTGGTTCCGAACCGGAATCGGCGGTTTTTGAACCGTGTGTACCTATCTCTCAGTTAAAAAATTTGTTGCACATTTCCATTTCGCCCGTCCCACAAAATTTATCATACATCATTTCAATTTTTCCAATTTTTATTAGTGGACAATACATTCCACTAATTTATTATCACTCATATCTTACTGTAAAACTAATATTTAAAAGTAAGACTCATATTAACTAATCTTTTCGATTTACTTTCTAATACTTTTCTTAAAACACGTGCCTTAAGTCAACATGTACAAATTTAAGAGATAGTGGGAATATATTTTATCTCCAATATGCGTAAAATAAATTAGAAATAAGTTTTACATGTGTATAATTGATAGAGTTCTATGAATTGTGTGAATAGTAATTGTCTCCATGAAATGTGAAAATATTGGATGATAGGAAATGTATTAACGTGTGTGTGAGGGAATGAAATGATATTCCTACGTACATTTTTCGCCTTTGTTTGGTATTTTTTCTCTTAGGAATTATCTTTCCATTCCTCATGGAAATAGTCATTCCTTCTATTTAGCTAAGGGATGACCTTCATTCCCACATTTCACACACACAACCCCTCCCCCCTTCCCACACACACTACCACATACATACACCACATTTGCGCACACTCCTTTCCGTGTATATTACAAATAAATATGATCCAAAATAATTTGACAAAAATATTTTTGAATAAATATTTATTTTGTAGAATCAACATATTAATTATTCATATTTCATTTCTTTCCAATCCTATATTATTTGTAGGTACCAACCATAGGAATGAAATCAATCAAGGAATAACAATTCAATTCCATTTATAAACCTTACATTCACCAAACATAAGAATGAAATGGAATCCCCATTTTATTTCCATCCCCATTCCATTCTCATCTCCATTCCATCCTCCTTATTTCATTTTATCATACCAAGAAGCCCCTAAGAGTTATCGAGTGGTTATTAGAAATATGTAATCAAAAGTTCAATGTACTCACGTTAAGACTAAATAGAGATATAAAGTTAAAGATATATTTATAGGTGTGTGTGAAGTTAATGTAATTTTATAAATGTTAACAACGATACTCACTCCGTCTACCAAAAATAGACAAGATGATAAATGACAAGGGTTTTAATGTATAATTGGTAAAGTAAGCGAGAGATAGAAAAAAGTAAGATAGAGAAGGAAAAGTTAGTGGAATGAGTGTTAGTGGATTGTGGGGTTCATATTTAGAATGATGTATATGATTAGTATCGGTTGAAAACTTTCCATTTTTAGACTTAATCTAATTTTGGTAGACAAACCAAAATGGTAAAATTAGTCCATTTTTTTGGATGGAGAGAGTAATAATAATAATAATAATAATAATAATAATGATAATAATAATAATAATAATAATAATAATAATAATAATAATAATATTTTATAATTAATCAAATAATTCATAAAGTCGAACTTTTATTATTTTTATCTGAGAAATGGTAAAAGTGGTGAGTGTGTTATGGATTGGCTGGATGGAAGATTATGCTGATCGTGTATTCGTGCAATATATTCTTGTCAGGTCAATGATCGTCGTTTTGGTGTCATTTGCTTAGTTTTATAGCTGTAGCATGCTTGGAATAAAAACTAAGGTTAATTAGTATAGAATCCATCATAGCTGAAAGGGCGGTTACTACATAAACTAGTATGTTGGTTGTTTATCTTATTACTATCCTAATAGTTTTGAGTATGAGTATCACACTTGTTATGATTAGTGGCCAACTCACGGGAAACACAGGTTAGTTAGGCTAAATAATTAAGGATCAAACAGAGGTTGGGCGGTACGATATACATTACCGAAACCACTATATACTGTATACCTCATCAAAAATTTGGTATGACAAAAAAATTCACCCACATCCCATAAAAATACGGGCATATGATATGACAAGAGAATTAAGAAAAAATTGATAAAGTAAGAGAGAGAATGTAAAGAATAGCTAAAGTAGTGTTAGATGATAGTGAGACTCTTATTATTATTAGTGTTTTAATGATGGTATAGTTGTAGACTATTTGATGTATAGAGGTAATAAATTGTGTTAACTTTTCATAATGGAAATTCCTATATTTTTATGGACGAGCAAAAATGGAAAGTGCATATATTTTTATGGGACAGAAGGAGTAATACATTTTTACCTTACCTGAATTTTCGATATACCGAAGTTTTAGTATGACGAAATTCAATACCGATATCGTATTGTATTTTCGGTATGTCGTACTTTATAAATTCGGTATGCCTTACTTTTGCAATATACCGAACTTTTACCGCATATTGGACTACGGTAGGGCATACCAAAATCCCATTATTTTTGTACTGGATTTAGTTTTGGTTTATATATTATCGAAAGTTGTAGTAATGTACTGAAAAATAACTCAATTATGATTTTTATGAAACTAATGATTCCATCATTCCACAATCTCAAATTTTTCTAATTTTTATTGATTATTTTCGGTATATACATAAAATTCGGTATATATCATATTTTCAGTATACCTCGGCATATATCAGTGTATGAAAATTCATATTGTTACTGTACCGAAATAAACTGTTAAGGTATCATACCTTACCAAATATTGTGCTAAAACAAAAATATGGTATTCTCGATAATTTTTCACTACGAGAGCGGTATTTCAATATTTCCGTATTTTTAACCACCCATAATTATCGCTAACTACTTAACTAATTATTTTAGCCATGGGTTTGGTGTTGGTAAAATAAGGAATAATGGGCTCGGCCGCTCGGGCGCAAGGGAAATTAATCAAATATAGCTTCAAAAAAAATCAGAATTCTACTAACTACTAGAGGAGCCCACGGTTCAGGAACCGGCGGTTACGGTTCGGAACCGCCGGTTCTGGTTTTGGAAATTGTTGAACCGGAATCGAACCACGAGGGTGTTTCGCGGTTACGGTTCCGGTTCCAAAACCGCCGGTTTCGGTTTTGGTTCCGAACCTGCGGTTTTCTGACGGTTTTTTACGGTTTTTCACGGTTCCAAACTGCCGATTTTTTGCGGTTCTAGCTTGATTTCACGGTAGTGGATCTCATATTCAACTAACTCATTTCTATTCACATTTTATAAAACTAATATATAAAAGTGGACTCATATTCCACTAATTTTTTCAACTCATTTTTTGTTACATTTTTAAAACTCGTGTTGTGCTGCAAGATCACAGTAGGACAATATTTGGAAGATGGAGAGGGTATTAGACTATTAGTGGAAATATGAATTATGTTAAGGGGAATGAAAAAAAAGGGAGTTTGACGAAGACACGCAGTCAAATCTGAATAGTTTTAACAAATTTTTTTTTCATGTCAAGTTGACGTAATTATTATGCTGGACTTATTGACCAAAGCCAAAAATAGGTTGAAAAGGAAATCTCAATCTTCATAAAAAACAAATAATTGTCATCATAAAATATCGCAACTTGCAATATAAATTCAAAACTAATAATAATACATCGTTCAAAACTAATAATAATAGTACATCGTTACCTTAGATCACTCTCACACGACAAAGAACAAATGTATAGCGACTCGTGCATCCTATTCCTAATTCACATTTATGAAAATTCTCATTAATTCATATGCAATTATGGTTGTCATATTCGAATTCTTTTGACATGGGAATTGGTATGATCTACAAACTTGTAATCTATAACAACTAGTGTTAACTTAGAATATATTCATTCTATCATTTTGATATCATGGATAAATAAAATAAGTGACAATATCATTACATAAAACTAAAAAATTTAGGAATATATACCAAAAGTATATAAATCATATACAAATAAAATTTAGGGGACAATAATATCATTGTAAAAAGATAAAATGATGAACTATAAAACAAATAAAAATATATATATATATATATAAATACAAATATTAATAAAACCTAATATTAGTAAATAAAATAATAATTCGTAAGTCATGAAAAAAATACTTCTATTTGTAAACAACCTTAAAAAGTAAGAAATAGAACATAATCAATTAATGTATTATAGATGGATAATTATTTTGCATTGTAGGGGAGTGTTATATTACTAAATCAATACTTAATTGCTAACTACAATTAAATAATAGCCATTAGATATTCAAATTAAGGATCTAGATCATTAGCACTATAAATAAAAAATGTCAATAAGGGTATTAAGGTCAATTTAACAGATTAGTTGTAACTAACTTTTGAAAAATATATCATAATTTTAAAATGCATAACTTTCTTGATTTAAATTATTTTTTCGCACAACATATATCAAATTAAAGATAAATTCATAAGGATTCTAACGAGATCTCATTTGCATATGTTCCGATGTCAAAATTTGAAAAAAAATAAAAAAATTTCATAATTTCGTTAACAACTTTATATCAGTACACGACACATAATATGTCGATACAATGCTTGTACAATGTCAATATGAAATCGTATTGACATTGTTATGTCTTTGTGTTGATGTATTTCATACACTATATCGATATTGTGTTTCTAAACCTTAAATTTGATAGTTGTTATTATCTTTTTAATATTAAAAAATAAAAAAACGAAATTACACATGACAAATTGTAGATCACAAGATTTCTAAAATCATATGCTCTTAAATTAGTTGTAATTAGCAATTAAATGATAAGTTAGCAATTAATCACTCCCCGATGTTTTAAGTTATCATAGTTTTTATTAGCTATACTATATTCAAAAATAAATTAATTCATGTAATTATGGTAGAATTATTTTTCAAATCGTAATCAAACTTTAAACAATGGAATTTTGTTTGAAAATTCAAAACCTAATAGCAATTTAATTCCATAATTTTAGAGATAGATGCATAATTATAGGGATAGATTCTAACTAATTTAGATATATATAATACACGTAAACGTAATTCAAAATATAGTATGACATAAAGATATTATACTAAACAATTATACTCCATATGTAAAATATCTCTATCGTTTTCTATATTAGTTCGTTTTGGCATACAAATTTTTCATTTCCTAAATTAATTAGTTATTTTAAAATTATCTTACCCTAAATAAAATAAATATTATGAAGCCTGTACCCCTCCCTCTTCTGTTTATGCAGTCCTCCCTCTTCTCTTTATCTTCTTATATGGTTGCAAGCTAAATTTTCACCATCAAATCCTCTGGAAGTGCTTCTTCCGTTCTTTTATATATCGGTTTCTTTTTCTCCCTTTTCCTCTTGCCTTCCCTTCTTTTTCTATATTGTTTCCTTAAATTAACTATAAACATTTTCTATATTTTCAAAATAAAACAGAATATTGACAGTTCAAATGCAATTTAAGAAATAAAAAATGTTTGTAAACAGTGTAACCCCAAGGCGTTTTTAATTGTTGAACTTTTGAGTAAAAAAATTATTTTGTGAATGAATATTTATAGAGATTTGCTTTGTTTTAACTGACTCTTCTTATTCCTGTATTGATTAGGCAGAATGAAAGAAAATCTCTCTAATTAAACAATGGTTAATTAGCATTTGTTGTAGAATAAAGAGAAAATTAATGTGTTAATTAGGATTGGCTGTAAAACCAAAATCGTTTAATTTCTATCGTTAATTATTTTTTTATTTTATTTTAGGCAAAACACATTCTTAGGTCCTCATACTTTAATCAAAATGTTAATTAGGTTCTCGTACAATTTTTTCGTTTTAATAGGTCCTTATACCTTTCTGATAAATTTCATCACATCCTCGTACAATTTTTTCGTTTTAGTAGATCCTTAAACTTTGATTATAACTTTTATTAGGTCCTTATACAATTTTTTATTTTAAGATATTCTTTCACTTTTATTTTAGATAGTAATTTATATTTAATTAAATTTAATGAATCTTTTAATTTTATTATTTAACTTATCTTATGATTATAAATATTCAGGGAAACATATCTTTCAATATAAATATAAATAATCAATTGAAAATTCAGAAGTTATTCTAAAAAAAATTCGATTTTAATATTCAATCATCACGGTTAATCTTTTTATTATTCTCTACAACTTATTGAGATTATTGAATAACAAGATGATATTATCTTTATAGACTATGCTAAGTTAAATAATGGAATATTAAAAAGTTCAATTAAATTTAGATTATTATCCAAGATAAATGTAAAATAGTCCCTAAAACAAAAGATTGTACAAGGACCTAATGAAAGTTACGATAAAAGTATAAGGTCCTACTAAAACGAAAATATGTACGAGGACCTGATAAAAATATTGTGAAAAGTATAAGGACCTATTAAAACGAAAAAATTGTACAAGGATCTAATGAACATTTTGACTAAAGTATAAGGACCTAAGAATGTATTTTACCTTTTTTATAATATTCATAAAACCATTTCTTTAATTTGTTTTCTAAAATTCTCCGTTTACATATGTATAGATAGATATATTATAAAATAGTAATGGGATTTATGAAAATCCGGATACTCTCATGATACTAAATTAATTCCCTTCGGGGGTGTTCGGTTGACAAGACTAAATCTCATGATTAAATATGTATCATGTTTGGTTCATAAGATTGACCCCCTCAACTTAATCCTAGATGGATAGTCTCATGATAATTAGTCATAACCTCCTCCCTCCAACTAAACTAATCATACAACTTAATCCTATATGGATAGTCTTATGATAATTAGTCATGGCAACCGAACACCACCTTCATGTTCACAGTCATTGGATATAATAATTGTAATTAACTGCAAGAATAATAACCCAAAATTTATTCATAATTGGCCGTTACAAAATGCACATATTTCTTGCATAACTGCACGAAATTTTACGCCAAAATTTATTCATGATTGATACACCAAAATTTATAAATAATTAAATTCATAGCCAAAATTTATGAATATTTCAAAAGAAGTGTCTTTATATATGTATAGATATAAGTTAATATGGCGATGAACCGCAATTCAATTGGTAATACGATTCTCCTCCGTTCAATAGGTTGAGATTTTAGTCATGATGAGAGTGACTAACAAATCTGATACTAATGAGAATTATATTCTCTTGATTATTCAAATATTACTCAAGATTGTGGTTGATAATTAAAGTGGAGTTTCCAGGGAAAGTTAAACTTGATTCATATTTTATTTGGTAAAAAGCAAGTGTTTCATGTTTTTGTTCGAAATAAGTGTCCATTTTTTGTTCTTTTAATAAGGGTGGACCTATCCCATTTCCCTCTGCACTAATGAATATATAAGGAGAGGATGAAGGGAAAAGAAGGAGAAAAATTAATCAAAATGGCCAAACCCATGTTACTTCTGATCCTCTCTCAATTTGTTCCTCCTCTCACAAAATGTACTAAGTTGCAATAAACAAGAACAAGAATCCTTACTAACATTCATCTCTTCCCACTCCCCTCCCCTCAGTCTCAGCCTCAACTGGTTTCCCTCCACCAATTGCTGCCATTGGCAAGGCATAGCCTGCACATCCCGCAACGGCGCTCCTCGTGTCACACATCTTTGGCTGCCGGAAAAAAATATCTCTGCCACCTCCCTCACAATACCAAGCCTTCCTTTCCTAGCCCACATAAATCTCTCCCATAATCATCTCTCTGGCCTCCTCCCCGCTCTCCCTCCTCGCCTCCTCACTCTCGACTTGAGCTTCAACTCCCTCTTCGGCCCACTCATCCGCACTCTCCCAATCACCATCCACACTCTAGACCTCTCAAGCAACCGCTTCAATGGCTCCTTTGATCCCTCCTTTCTTCTCCTTCAATCATCCAATTTACTCATCTTCAACATCAGCAACAATAGTTTCACCTCCTCCAATCCTTCATCTATTTGCAACATCTCCCCACTCATCAAAATCATGGATTACTCCATGAATCAATTCATTGGTCCTACATCACCTTCCCTCGCCAAATGCTCAAATCTTCAAATTTTCAGAGCAGGCTCCAACTCCCTCACGGGTCCACTGCCACGCGACCTTTACACCTTGACAAAGTTGCAAGAAATATCTCTACATAACAACCAACTTTCCAGGTCAATCAACAAGGCCATTGTGTACCTTTCAAACCTCATTATCTTAGAGCTCCATGCCAATCAACTAAGCGGTGAGATTCCTCAAAATATAGGGCTGCTTTCCAAATTAGAGCAACTGCAACTCCACTCCAACAACCTCAACGGAACCTTCCCACCCTCTCTAACAAAATGCACCAACCTCACCACTCTCCTCCCTCGCAACAACCTCCTCAACGGCCAAATCTCCACTCTCAATTTTTCCAAACTCCAACATTTACAAGCCCTTGATCTTGGCAACAACACCTTCTCTGGTAACATCCCGGACACCCTGTGCTTGTGCAAGTCCATCACAGCAATCCGGCTCGCCTTCAACCAGCTCAGTGGCGAAGTCCCTCCTTGTATGGCCTCTCTCAAATCTCTCACACACATCTCCCTTACCGAAAACCACCTCTCCAACGTTGTGGGAGCCCTGAACACACTCAAACACTGCCAAAATCTGGCAGTCCTCTTCCTCAACAGATGCTTCCACGACGAGAGAATGCCCGACAATGACGACCTGCTGCACTCGGACACCTTCAAGAATCTGCAGATTCTGACTCTAGGAGGATGCCAACTCAAAGGCCAAATCCCAACTTGGATTTCAAAACTGAAAAAGCTCAAAGTTCTGAACCTCTCATTAAACAAACTCTCAGGCGCAATTCCAGCGTGGGTAGGATCAATGCCAAGTTTGTACATCCTCAACTTAACTCAAAACTCACTCACTGGAGAGATCCCACGTGAGATAACGAGGCTGCCTGCGCTGATATCCGACAAAAGCAGCACAGACTTGAGCCATCTCGCGTTGCCCTTTCTATACAACAATCTTCAATACAACCGACTCTTCAACCTTCCATGCAGCCTGAAACTCGGGAACAATAACCTCAGCGGCCGAATTCCGACAGAAATCGGGCAACTAAAGCTCCTCCAAAGATTGGAACTGCGCAACAACAAGTTGACCGGAAGCATTGCTGAACAGCTTTCGAATCTGACAAATTTAGAGAAATTGGACATGTCAGGGAATGATCTGACGGGAGAGATTTCGAAATCGCTGACGAAGCTGCATTTCCTGTCAGAATTCAGCGTGGCGGATAATGACTTGGAAGGGGAGATTCCAAAAGGGGGTCAGTTTGAGACGTTTGGAATTGGAGCGTTTGAAGGGAACCCTAAACCCTAAACTATGCGGCGAGGTGATACACAGGAGCTGCAGTGCGGTTGTGATAAACAGGCCTATGCCCGAGGGGAGATTTCTCTTATTTTAACATTTTTTTTCTCATTCCCTCTTTACCAATTTCTTATTAAATCAAATGAAACTATTTTCTATGGACAAAACAAGTATACGAAACAAATCATTATATCAAGTTTTAAAATCACAAATGTATACAACAGCAGTATATTATACTAATAAAAAGTTATATAATCAAATAAGTTTCAAAAATTCAGCCGATAATAGAAAAGGATAGGAATTTGTAGATTTGGATGTAATCAAATGCAAACTCCAAATATTGTACAAATTCCAAACTATGATCTGAACCGTTAGAAAATGTCAAAAAATAATAAAATAATAGCAAAAAAAATGTCAACATAGTATTTTGACGGTTGATACTGTGTTGACATTGTGTTGAAACTGTATTTACATTTTTTGTTGCTATTATTTTACCATCTGATATTTTTTAATGATCCAAATAAAAGTTTGAAGTTTATTATTTATACAATATTTAAAATTTATATTTTATCACTACAACACGTTATATTAGAAGCTACCAAATGTCATACATTTATAATAATAATAATAAATTATGATACACTTTCAAAACCTTTCACTTTCTCCCCTTAGGATAAGAAAAAATTTTGAAATTCTGCAATTATCAAAATCTATAAAAAGATGTTTATATTCAGCCAAAAAAAAGATATAATTGTGGAAATGACAACACACTTTTTTACACTATTGTGGCGTCTTAAGTGCAATAAATAGTGTGAGGTGGATTGTGAATTTTTAGCCGTACAAAGTTAAGGGAAATGCTATGTAGCCATATTAAAGTTAAGGGAAATGCTATGTAGCCATATTATAGCTGGCCATAAAATGGCATTTTAGTAAATTTGGATGTCATAGATATTAATACTTCAAATATCTCAATTAATGCCTTAATAATTTTACACTATTGCCCTTTCTATATAACTGTTATTGTTTTTCTAATTTCTCTTCACAAATCCGATTTTAACATTTCCTTTTCAGATTTATTCTTCTTTTTTTTTATAATTTTTTTCAGTAATTATTTTATACTGATTTTTTATTTTATGGTTAAACTTTAATCTCTTTAAAAAAAATCTTTTACTGTATATATTATACGATACTAAAGTTTAAGTCAATAGTAATTTATAAGTTGTGATACTATATATTATCATATTATATTTTAATATTATCAATTTTATTAAAAACCTACTTTTTATGATATAAATTTCATACATCAATATAATTTCATATTGATGGTTTTGAATATAATTTCATACATCAATATAGTACTATTTATGGTTTTGAATACTATAGTAGCGTGTACAAAATTTAAACACGGCATAACTATTAGTTCCAACTTAAATTTTATTACAAAAAATATAAAGTAAAATTTAAAATAGAGTAATTGTATTGAAAAAAACATGAAATTACTCATATCTCCCACTCTCTTAGAAAAATCAAAATCCTTCCCTATTGCATTAGTATATTAATGTATAGCCTATAATATACTAATAGGTTTGTGTTAAAATGACAACACCTCTTAAAGTGACATTGTGACACCACGTAGTCAATAATATTATAAACGCTAGACATCAATCTATAGGTTGTTGTCTAGCGTATTGGATATTGCTGGTCAAGAAAAAATTATTGTAAATTGTTGTGTAGCGTATTGGATATTGCTGACCGAGAAAATTTACCCTTAGGCATTTTTTATGATTGCCACATGGTAGCTGATTATTCGTTCACGTGTTCAAATGATTGACTAGGAATGGTGGTATAGTGTTACTTTAAGAGGTGTTATCATTTTAATGCACCCCCTATACTAATATATTTAAAAAATACTTAAATGACAATATCAAAATATAACATTAATTATACATAATATTTTATACAAGTAATATATTTTTCCAATTATAAGGTGTGATATAATCTAATAATAATAGCAATTAATATTATAATTGTTAACATGGAGTATAAGCTTAGTACTTTTAAAAAATGAGCTGCTAGCCGATGATGATGGTTGAATTACTTATAAAACAATGATTATTAAATTATAGTACTTGTATGTATCAAATTAATTAATAACTTTAATTTGTTTCAAAACAAATACTACTACTTAACTACATATTTTATGGAGTATAATTTAAGGGTTTATTCTATGTTTAATTATTTTATTCTAAATAATTATAACCTCACAATAATTTAAATTAACTTAATAAACTATATAATTGCCACATCATTTTTTTATTAAATTTAAAAAAAAAACATAATATCATCATCAAATTTTGTTTTAAGGGACTTGTACAGTATTTTGAATCACTACTTTGTTCTTGGGCATACATGGATTGATGGTAGTTGTTAATTACATTGCCTATATGCAAAATTCAAAATTTTTAATCGTGAAGATGTTGTAAACGTAATTCTAAATAATTCAATTGCAACCAACCATCTCAATGTTTAAATGGTGGCAAACGAATATTATACTTAATTAATAAATTAAATTGATGAATAGTTCAGTAAGTGTAATTACAAATAAGAAAAAAATAGCTATAGTTTGTAATATTATATACGTACATTGTTATAATTTCCAATTATTATTGAATAAAAATAGCTATAAAAATAATGTAATAGTATTTTTTTAATAAATAGTATTCAACTAATTTTACAATCAATTGAAGTTTAGATGTATCAACTGGAAATAGATTTTTTTTAAAAAAAATAGAAATTTGATTTAATTCTAAATTAATTGAATAATTAAATACTAAACTGAATTTAGAGATTAACTGAAATCTATAATTCCTAAACTGAATCAAAGATGAATTGAAATCTTCAATGTCTTTAGCTGAATTTGAAATCAATTGAACCAGTAATTGAATTTGAGATAAATTGAATTACTCAATCATTCAATTAAATTTAATACATAAATTAAAAATTTCAATTATTCAACTAAATCGAAGTTATATTGTAGGAGTATCTAATAACGACCGAAATCCCAAATTATTTAATTACATAAACACAAGATCAAATTTAAATTTTCATTTGAACTTAAGATAAGTTTAAGTCCACAATCACTCAAATATAAAAAATTAATAGATTAAAAGGCATTAGTTTATCATTAATAGATTTTAACATATTCTTATTTTTAATCATTAGTAATAAATTATATTGCGATACAATCATACTATTTACTTCTATGGAATCAAACTATAAAATGGTTAATAAATAAATTAATAATATAAAACCGATGTATTTATGAACTATAATAATTAAAAATATTTAAAGAATGCAACTACACAAGTGCGTTATATATATGAAAAGATATCTCCCCGACTAAAAGGGTACAATTGTCCCAATTATGTTTGCTGTTTTTGAGGTGAATTAATTTTGTTGAATTAGCATTAATTACACTAATTTTTTATTTAGTTTTTAGGTGTGTGGCCAGCCACATTATGGCCATTTAACATCACTCCAAAATTAATAGGTTATGGGTGGCTAGTTATAAAAGTGGCATTGAATGTCACAAATATTATCTACCGTTATTTCGTTTAGTGGACAATTACTCATGCAATAAATGAAGAGCCTAATAAATATTGCTTTATGTTACATTATTTAATACTTCGTCCCACGTTAGACACACTTTTTTGTAATTATTTTAAAAATATGATAGTACTAATAAATAATTATAATAAATAAAAAAATAAAATCAAAAAAGAAAAATGTAGAGAACATCACTATACCTATTTCTCTTCAGCCAAAAAAATGTAGTATGAGACTGAAAATACTACGCAACTCTCAATGATATTTATGTTATTATATTCAAAACTTGCATTTTGTAATATCAGCAAAATAAACATATTTGCGAGGTCGTGGACCGTGGGATCAAATGCCTTCCATCAAAAAAATTTCTTGTAATTGAGTATTTCACTATATTTTATTCATAAAATAATCATATACTAGTAAAATAAATATCAATAAATATAAAATACCTTAAACTTAAAAAAATAACTAAACTATAAATTTTAAATAAATAACAAAATAATATTATTTTCTTAAGTACTCCCTCCGTTCCATAGTAATAGAGTCATTTTGCCATTTTAATACGTTCCATTGTAATTGAGTCATTTCGTCTTCTTCAGCTTTTCTGATCTGTTGTTGCTCTGTTTCCTTTACACTGATCTGTTGAGGAAGATGATTTTGTTAAAGTTATTTTACTTTTCGTTCCTTTCTGCAGGGGCCTGACAACCCCGTTTATTCTGTTTGTCTTTTGATGCACTATTTTTTAGCACTATTAATACCTGCAAGTATACATAATAGAAATAGTTTAGCCAAAGGTCAGTACCGGATATCGAACATGGGGAAAACAAACACAAACTGTTTATCTTCTACTAAGACTCAATCACTATCTGGAAGAACCGAAAGATTTTGAAAACTTTTGAAAACAGAAAAGAATAGAAAGCGAATAACAACTAGATGCAATTAAAACACAGAGATAAACGATAGAGATAAGGGAATTCCAGGGATATGCGTTCACAGTTATGGTTATACAAATTCTAAACTACAATACCCTAGCACAGTTATTACTTTGATAGGACGAGTCACCTAGCTTATGCTCATGCGATGCAAACATTGATTACAAAATTAGGATTGTCAATCCTAACATGTAACTCCATAAAGCTCCTAAGACCCTTGAAAAGTCCTCACTCTCAAATAACAGTGATGTTTTAAGGGAAGCTAACTGTAGCGTCTACTAAGTGGATCTAACTCGCTAGAACTCTCTCACAGTTATGAAGCAAGTTATATTAAATCATGCAAGATTGTGTCACTCAATCATGCACCATCAGAATTACTTAGGGAAGAAACAAAGTAAAAGTAAAAACAAAACAGATATTAAATAGAAAAATAGAATTGTATAACCAAAGTCGTTACTAACACATCTCTAGAATCCTATGAGTTTAGTTACACATAATGAAATAAGCTAAACACATAGATTGAATGGAAGACAATTTGAACATAAAACTAAAGCAAATAAAACCCGTAGGTTGAATCCTTGTCGTTCTTAATGCTCTTGAAATCCTTCTTCAACTCCTTGCACAAAGATGTACTCTAGCTTTTAATCTCTGGGAATTTATGTTGCAAAAAGAAGCTCTAATTTGATGAAGCTTGAGGTCCTATTTATAGGGAAAAGTTAATCCTCATTGTAGAAGGAAAAGATCTTCAAAATATGGTAAATCTTGAAGCAGATCTAGGTCTGATTGGATTCGCCGCCTTTCTCTAGCGGGCCGCCGCACCTTGGCTAGCGGTCGCCGCATTGCATTCCAGAGTCTCTGTTCCTTCGACGGCGGACCGCCGCATGAATTCCGGCGGTCGCCGGGCGAGACTCTTTCCCAAGTGTAAATTTCCGAGGCGGGCCGCTACATAGCTCTGACCGCTGGGCGCCGGCGGTCGCCGTACAACGTGCGGCGGTCGCCGGTCGCCGTCTGAACTTCAGAATTCTAGACTTTGCGTTTTGACTCTCTTTTTCGGCTCAAATATACACATTTCTCACAAAACCTGCAAAATATCAAAATAGATAAAATATGCAAATAATGGACATGTAGAGTGATTTTAATATAAAAAACGTACCAAATAATGGCCTTAAAACAGTGCAAAATCCGAGCGTATTTTTTTTTTATAGTAATGTCTTTTGAGTTGATCAGTTGGGTATTTTAGTTGTTCAGCTTAGTTAGTTTTTCTCCTTTCCAGAGCCAGTAGACACTTAACCCACCTCCAAAGTAAAGCGTGGCAGCAGCCAAGCCCCAAGCCATATCACACAAACATGTCACAACGCCTCATTTATGTGGGATCGATCGTTACTTCCCTATACTAGTTAGTTAGTATTAGTGTGTTAAGGTTTTTGTTCGATCGCCCTCCAGTCAGCTATTCCCTTCTTCTCACTCGAGTCGGCGCCACTCAGCTTGATCAGCCTGAGATTTTACTGGATCCACTAAGTCGTACTCTGCAGGTAAACAGGAAGAAATAGGCTGGCCTGATTAGGAAGGCCGCAACGATACACACACTCTTTAAAGAGGAAGAAGAGCGCGCGCGAAAAGGAAGGCCGAACAAGCTGCCTCTCTTCAAAATAGTTGTCTCCTTTTATCGTTGAGGCTCGGATCCCTAGGGTGCTTTTCTTTGTTGCTTTTACACTTGTTCCCTTCGCAAAAGATCCTTTAATATGTTCTTCGCTTCTCATTCTACTCCCACCATCGCTGTTGTGATCTCCTAGGTCAGGTTTCGAATTGACATACTTCACTTCGATTATCCTTTGATTCCATCTGCCTGGTAAATTCGTATCAGCTTCCTGGGTCCGACAGATTTTCTACGCACCTAAACTTATAAACGCGTGTTAGCTCATTGAAATCACAAACCCCATAACCAATGCACGAAATGAGCCTTAATAAAGGGGGGACAATGTTTGCCGCTACTATGACCGATCTCTCGGCTAAGTTGATCGATACTGATCGTCGGAGGGAGGATCTGGATAAGCTCCGTGATCGTGCAGAGGTGGTGCGTGATCTGCAGTTGAAAGAACTTCACGAGGAGTTCATTGCCTTGCAGATGCAATAGAATAAGTTGATGTCTCGGATGCTGGCTTCGGGCGACAGTGTTGCGTGGGTAGGGGGTCAACCAAGAGCACCTTATATCTCTACACGCAAATCTATGGTGGGTTTCCAATCTTCTCTGGAGAGGATTTGGCCGGCTGGTTTCTAAGGTACGATCATTTCTTCTCCGTCGAACTGACACTTGATGATTCGAAGGTGCGGTCGGCGGTCATTAATTTTGAAGGTCGAGCTCTCCAATGGTTCCAAAATTGGTCCAAATACCAGGATTAACTGATGGAAACTCCTTGGTCTTTATTTATGCGAGCTTTGGAAGGGCGTTTTGGTGATCACTTGCTCGAAAATCCAATGACTAAGCTTCTATCTCTTAAACAAACGGGTTCGTTCTCTTATTACCAAGATAAGTTTGAGTTACTTTTGGGTCATGTTTTTCTATCTGAATCGTATGTTATTAGTCATGTCATAAATGGATTGCGGCCTTATGTCGAAAAGGTTGTGCGGTTGTTTATGCCCCAAATTTGGGGGGTTAGGAATCGAAGCTATCATCTACTAATGCGGGTAATCCACCGTGTTGCCTACCCCTATCATGCCTGCCTTCAAGAGTAAGCGACTTATGACTGAGGAGGAAATGACTGATCGACAAGCAAAGAGTTCGTGCTATGGCTGCAAAGAGAAGTGTGAGAGAGGCCATAAGTGTGCTAGGAATCAGTTATACATTCTGGAAATAGATGATGTTGTCAATAGGGAAGCTCTAGAGAATAAAACTGATAATGCAGTTGATAAACCTATTGATGATGATGATAATCCATTGATTTCTATTCATGCTATTAGTGGATCGGTTTCTAGAGGATTTAGGACTATGAGGTGAAGGAACTGGCAGTGGAAGCGTAGTCGCGTGTTGATTATCATAACTTGAATTAATCATGCTTTAAGAATATTGAAACCTAAAACATGCTTTTCTACGGAGCAGAAATAATACCTAATTAATTCTCCAAAGAATTGATGATGGCTAGCGACTTCTCCACGTGACGCTTTGAATACTAGACCACGAATCTTCTCTCTGGTTCCCGAACTGTACTCCAATATCAGTGTGGGCTGATCTCACCGGAATACTAGGACTTAAATAAAGAAGACAGAAATTCTACTCCTAAGAGGATAGGAAAAATTCGTCCAGCTCTATAGGGGGGGAGGGGGGCGAAAATTTTGAGAAAAATAATAATGATTTGTGTTATCTTTCTGTCTCTTTTATTCTCCTATTTATATTAAGTTCCTTTTGAGCCCAGACAGGGATCTATGGAAGGTTTTGGATATGGGCTCATCCAATTCACTTTTTACTAATTAAATTGAACCCACAATTTAATATAATCTTTAATTGGAAAATTACGAGCAGCCACTACAGAAGTAATGCATAATCAATACCGTATGCTCAATGCTAACCTATATTGATTAAGAAACAAATATTTATCAAGACCTCACCTTTCAGTAGATAGCCCAAGGACAAGTCTTGCTGTTAGATCCGTTCAGTGCTTTACCACACCAATGTCATCTTATTTTAGTAAGGCTTAGAAATATGCGGACTGACAGTGCAACCTTTCACGATGGATAGTCTAATTCTATCTAGGTCGTGAAATTCTTCTTATTTTTTATTTAGGACTGGCTGTGTTACATTAAAGTGGACGCCGCCCACAACCGGTCTACTAAAACAAAGACTTAGACTTTGTTAAGTTAACTTATACATTTAAACGTGCATAAACACTCATTAAATGTAAAACATAACACCATTATGACAAAAATAATCTGTTTTATTCCTTAGGAAATAAAATAAGAGTTTTACAGTATTCAATCACTCGAAACGTGATTTCTAGTATACAAACTCTAACAGTCTCCCACTTATACTCAAAACACTTTCGAGTATACAAAATGTGCTAACGTCTAATTCTCTCACTTATACTGAAAGCGGATTGAGGTCTTGTATTAGTCTAACTCCCATTCCTTCAACATGGCTCTCAAACAGCTTGACCGCTAATGCCTTCGTGAAAGGATCTGCCAGATTGTTTTCTGACTCAATCTTGACCACTTGTATGTCTCATCTCTGCACTATATCTCGAATGATATGATACTTCCTCTCTATGTGCTTGCTCCCTTTATGAGGCCGTGGTTCCCTCGAATTCGCCACAACACCAAAATTGTCACAATAAATGGTGATGCTCTTGGGCATATTCGTAACCACACCTAAGTCCACAAGAAAGTTCTTAAGCCATACAACCTCTTTTGCAGCCTCTGAAGCAACCACATATTCGGCTTCCATGGTAGAGTCTGCAATGCATTTCTGCTTTACATGAGACTACCAACAGCCGAGGCATATGGTATCAGGTCTAGTACAAAGCATAGCATACATGAGACTACCAACAGCCGAGGCATATGGTATCCTTCTCATCTCTGCTATCTCAGATGTTGTCTTTGGACACATCTCTTGAGATAAATGGATGCCATGTCTAAAAGGTAAGAAACATTTCTTGGCATCTTGCATGCTAAAGCGTCTAAGTACCGTATCGATGTAAGATTCTTGGGATAAGCACAACGTTCTCTTTGCACGGTTCCGAAGAACCTTGATACCGAGAATGTGTCCCGCATCATCCATATCTTTCATCTCGAACTGGCTGGACAACCAAGTTCGTACTGATGACAACATCTTTTTATTGTTTCCAATTAGAAGAATGTCATCTAATACAAAACTAAGAACACAACATTACCTTTTTAACCTTCTTATACACGCAGCTTTCAATAGGGCACTTTCCGAATCCAAACTTTTCACACTTTTGAACAGTTTGATCAAAACACTAGTTCCATGATCTAGATGCTTGCTTGAGGCCATAAATGGCCTTCTTAAGCTTCCAAACCATTTGTTCATTTCCCTTTACCACATGGCCTTCGGGTTGTTCCATGTAGATGGTCTCCTCAAGACTCCCGTTTAAAAACGCAGTCTTAACGTCCATCTGCCATACCTCCCAATCCATGTAAGCTGCTATAGACAAAAGAATACATATTGATTTGAGCGTGGCCACTGGGGAGAAGGTCTCATCGTAGTCGATGCCTTCCCTTTGGGTATACCCCTTAGCCACTAGTCTTGCCTTAAAGACTTTAACTCGTCCATTGGGTCCACATTTACGTATGTATACCCACTTGCTCCCAATGGCAGTACAACCTTCGGGTGGGATAGACAAATCATAGACGTCTTTGTCTACCATTGATTGTAGTTCCGAATCCATTGCTTTCACCCATTCGCAATGATCGACATCTGTCTGCGCCTCAACAAGATTCCAGGGATCAAGTACATTGCTGTCCGAGGAGTGATCCATGCACTCTGTCAAACCAATGTATCTTTCGGGCTCATGAGAGACCCTCCCACTGCGACGCGACACTACAACATTCGGTGTATTAGTTGAAATTTCTGGAATTGTTGTTACACTAGGTGTCTGTTCTTGGTTAATGGAACTTGTGACTGAAGTTAGCTCTTCAAGAGATATCTCACTGTTGGACTTATGATTCATTACAGAGTCTTCCTCTAAGAATATGGCATGGGTGCTCACAATTACTTTCTTATCGCGGAGACTATAGAATTCATAAGCTTTCGATCCTTTAGGGTAACCTATAAACACACATACCTCCGTCCTAGGTTCCAGCTTAGTTGGATCATTTTCCAATATATAAGCCTGACATCCCCACACTTTGAGATGTTCTAGATTGGGCTTACGCCCAGTCCACAACTCATATGGGGAAGTAGGAACTGATTTAGAAGGTAGATTGTCTAATATATGACTTGCAGATAGCAAGGCATGTCCCCAAAACGAAATTGGTAACCGTTCATAACTCATCAGCGAACGAACCATGTTTAACAAAGTCCTATTTCTTCTTTCAGCTACGCCATTCTGCTGGGTTGTCCCTGGCGCAGTCAGTTGGGATTGAATTCCCGACTCTGATAAGTAGTCCAAAAACTCGGCACTTAGGTACTCGCCTCCGCGATCAGATCGCAGGCATTTGATACTCTTGCCATGAAGCGTCTCTACGGAAGCCTTAAACTCCTTGAACTTTTCAAAAGTTTCAGACTTGTAGCGCATCAAATAGACGTATCCAATTTTCGAGAAGTCATCAATAAACGTGATGAAATATCAAAAACCGTACCTTGCCTCGGTTGACATTGGTCCACACACATCTGTGATGCACTTTATATTAGCACTAAGTAAACCTGCAAGTATACAGAGGATATATAGTATAGCTAAAGGTTAGTACCGGATATCGAACACGGGGAAGGCAAACACAAAGTTTCTATCCTCTACTAAGACTCAATTACTATCTGGAAAAACAAGTAGGTTTTGGAAAACTTTTGAAAACTAGAAACAATAAAAAGCATAAAACAACTAAAAGCAAATAAAACACGGAGATAAGCGATAGATATAAGGGAATCCCAGGGATGTGCATTCACAGTTATGGTTATACAAATTCCAACTACAATACCCTAGCACAGTTTATACTTTGAAAGGACGAGTCACCTAGCTTATGCTCATGCGATACAAACGTTGATTACAACATTAGGGTTGTCAATCCTAACACGTAACTCCAAAAAGCTCCTAAGACCCTTGAAAAGTCCTCACTCTCAATTAACAGTGCCGTTTTAAGGGAAGCTAACTGTAGCGTCTACTAAGTGGATCTAACTCGCTAGAACTCTGTCACACTTATGAAGCAAGTTATATTAAATCATACAAGATTGTGTCACTCCATCATGCAACATCAGAACTACTTAGGGAAGAAACAAAGTAAAAACAAAACGGATATTAAATAGAAAAAATAACTTGCGTAACCAAAGTCGTTACTAACACATCCCTTGAATCCTATGAGTTTAGTTACACATAATTGAATAAGCTAAAAACATAGATTGAAGGGAAAACAATTTGAACATAAAACTAAAGCAAATAAAACCCGTAGGTTGAATCCTTGTCGTTCTTGATGTTCTTTAAATCCTTCTCCAACTCCTTGCACAAGTGAAGTAATCTAGCTCTTGATGTCTATGAAGTATTTTGCAAGTAGAAGCTCTCTCATTTGATGAAGCTTGAGGTCTTATTTATAGGGAAAAGTCAATCCTTGTTGTAGAAGGAAAAGATCTCCAAAACATGGTAAATCTGGGCACAAATCTAGGGCTTCTCGGATTCACCGCCTTTCTCCGGCGGGCCGCCGCACCTTGGCCGGCGGTTGCCGCGTTGGACTCCAAAGAGTCTTTTCCCTCGGCGGCGGACTGCCGCACGACTTCTGGCGGTCTCCGGACCAGACTTCTCTTCCAAGCGTATTTTTCCGAGGCGGACCGCTGCATTGATATGCCCGCCGGGCGCCGGCGGTCGCCGCACACATCCGCGGGGGTCGCCGGTCGCCGCCTGACTCCAGATTTCCAGACTTTGCGTTTTGGCTCCCTTTTCGGCTCAATTATGCACGTTTCTCACAAAACACGTCAAAATACCAAAATAGACAAAATATGCAAATAATGGACGTGTAGAGTGACTTTGACATAAAAAAGGACCAAATAATGGCCTTAAAATAGTGCAAAATCCGAGCGTATCAACTCCCCCAAACTTACATTTTTGTTTGTCCTCGAACAAAACAATAAAGACACAAAAATAGGCGCACGGATTGCACAAGGACTAGACGTCATAATTGCCTCGAAAGATGAAAGAATAGATTAAGCATGCATTAACGCAATCAAATCAAGCAAGACTTATTAGTGCACTTTCATTACTAACTCGTGGAACACCTTGAATTCAAGCCCTCACATGTGGCAAACTTCCAAAGATGGGAAGTGTTCTCTCACTCTCTAAGTGTATGAAGGTAATGTGTATATAAGCACTCAAATCATGCATCATGCAAAGTTTACCATAGGCTTGCTCAAAGTCTATTCCCTCCTCTACTAGATGTGATTAAGCATCAAAAGTCAAAAATGTCTTTATCTTTGGTTGTAATGTAGGCTCTTTGGTAGGCGAGGAATATTTGGCTAAAAAGTGACTAAAAATAAAAATATCCCAAGTAGAGTAAAAATAACTCCACTTTTCTAAACTCAAGACACTTTTAACATTTATTTATTTTTCTCCTTCAACTCACTTTCCAATCCTTTGATTTTCTTTTTCTTTTCACAACCTTTCACACTTTTTCTTTTTATTTTATTTTTTACTTTTTCATACGCATCCTTTCCTTTCTTTTCTAAACTCAAGCACATATCTGGAATTTTTCTCAATTTCACAACTTGTACTTTCATTACATTAAGCACACTACTTTATATACTTTCACCTTATCTCTCCAATTCCTTTATAAAATAAGATAGTAAAAACTAACTAACCCAAGAAATTGTCCCCATTATGTTGGCTTCCAAAGAATAGGCTTAAAGGCTCAAAATTGGCTACAAAGGGAAAAATATTTCAAAATTTTTGAGAGGGTCGAAATTTTTTGGATAAAAGTAGGCTAAGAAAAGATGGTAAATCATCCTCCTAAATCAACTTAAACACTATGTAAACTTAGGCAAGACTAGGAGAAAGTTCTAGAAACAAATACATGAATGGAGATAAATCACACAAAAATGAAATTTAGGCTCAAATCCTCACAAGGTATAAAGCTTGATTCAATGTGAACAAGCAATTCACTAATTATGCACCTTTTCACCAAACCATCAAATCAAGACGTTAAGCCACACTTAAACATAGATGGATTGTATTATCATTGGCAAGTCGGTCTAAAGTGTGTCCTTAAGCATGCGTGTTTCTAAGTTCTTCATGTTAAGTTCACGACATGGATTCAAGAAAACATTTTTAGAACACAAAATTCACCTACGGGGTTTTGAAAAAAAAAGTAAAAAAAAAAAATCAAAAACTGTAAAACAAAAAGAAACTTCCTAAAACAAACACTTAAACTCACGGTCCACCACTTCATCCCCCCAAACTTATTTACAACAAAGTGTAAAATAAGTTTGTAGAGTTGGTAGGGACGTGAGTAAACTACTGAAAAAAACGTACCTTGAAAAATTTCGCGTCGAGGCTTGACTGGGCAAAAATTCGAAAAATTTAGAAAAATTCGCGCTGGAAATTGCGCCCAGGTGGCGGCCCGCCGCGGCATGTCTGGCGGTCGCCGCGCAGCAACAGATCGTTCCAGCGAGCAGGTGGCGGACCGCCGCAGCACATGCGGCGGCCACCACGAAGAGGTCAGAACATGCGAAAGATTTTCAACGCACAAAAATTAAACCAAAACCAAAAATACTTAGAATTAAAAGAAAAATTGTCAAAAACATGAAAATAAATTGTCTCAAAGTATCCAAAAACATGGTACAAATGCTCATTTAAAGTCATTGAACTTGACTTCTTCAATCTTGAGGAGGAGAAGGGAAACTGGCGTTGAGGTCGTCGAATGCACCAATAAGATAGGCGATGTCGCCACTCATTGTTTGGCGCTCTTGTCGAGCCTTGGTAGCCATCCGATGGAGCTCTTCAATCTCACGACGGCGATGCACGTCTTCAAGCCTTTGTTGCTCCCAAAATTGTTGCTCCACCGTGCGCCAAACGCCTTGAGCCGTCCATCCTTGGCGGTTGTAGGCGTTCTCCCTTTGTTGCTCCGCCCACCGGGTGTCCCAAGTGTTGGACACGTTTTGCATGTAGGAGTAGATATCTCCTAGTTGGGCGGAGGTGTTTTTTTGAAACTCCTCATCGGGGTTCGGCCTCCCGCGCCGGCGGTTTGCTTTAGTCCGGCGGCGCTGTCCCTCTACTTCCTCCTCTTCTTCTTCTTCTTGGCGGCACTTGACTTTCTTGGGCGTGCGAGTGTCCCCCATCATGGGGATGCGAGCCGGTATATTCCTCTTCCTAAACTCCCCGTTATTAGGGTTAGCCTCAATGGCTCTTCGGTGCGCTGGGGTGTTGAGCTTCCAATTGACTTGGTTAGCCCAAACATCGACCTTCGTTAACTGCGGGATGGGAACGGGGGAGTGATCCCCCGCCACTTGTAGGAAAAATCTTTGACCCCAATAGTCGGTCTTCAATAACCCCACCGAAAAGAGCACCTCATAGGTGATAAAGCGCTCACCGCCATCTTCCGTCAAACCTACAAAAGAAACCTCTAAGTGCTCGGCGATCGCCTTGATCAAACCCCCACAACATATGACGCTGTCATCCTTCTTTATGATCCGGTCCATATAGATAGTAAAAAGGATACCATAGTCGAATCCCTTCTTGATGAGGAGGCACCATACCACATTCAACTCCGTTTGAGAGACACTTCCCCCATCGACCCTAGCAAACATAAGTTGGGTCATATCTCGGTGGAGGTACCTCAACACCGGGTTGCGGATTGAAGACGACTTGGTATAGCCCGCGGCGTGCTCGTGCTCATTCGTCATCGCACCCCAAACCACATCATAGTCATTATCATTATCGGTCTTGGGGTTGGGGTCGAAGCAATGGAAGATTCCGCAAAGATCCTCCATGGTGAGCGAGTGCCATCGGTTGCCTAGGAGGAAATCGATGCTAAGCGGGATGTTTTGCCGGCGGTCCTTGGTGACCTTCAATGAACTTAGGAACTCAAGAGTATACTTCCTAAAATACGGACACTTCCTCTCGAACATGTATCGAAGGCCATTCCCGTCACCAATGTCACACAACGCCCAAAAGTCCTCCGCGATCCCCAAAGTTTGGAGAGTGTAATCGTAGGGGTATCTCGAGGGCGCCGTCTCTCGCGCCGACAACTTCTTCCACATAGCCTTTTGCTCGTCTGAGGCAAGGCTAATGCCATAGTTCTTCGCATTCTCGGGCTTTCCCTCTGATCCCATTTTCCTACAAACGAAAAGTACAACACTTAAAAAGTATACCAACAATGGGAAATCAAAGGTTCCCCCAAACTTGCACTCTTATAAGCAATACCAAAGAATCAACATGTAAGTGCAAGCTTAGGTGTTCAAAACTTCCTAGATGGTAGCATGGAAACATGTAGAACATAAACATCCAAACTAGGAAACACAAATCCATCCCCCAACGTGATTCATCCCCCATGCAGAGATGTATCAACAATAAATCAATACATATCAACAATCTCTATAGGATACTCAAGTATTGAAATTCATGGAAATAATAATAGCCTCACAATGCTATGAACATGATTGCAACATATGAACAAGTATAAACAAGAAGGAATCACTATTCACAAAGCTTCAAACTATCACCAAAACACAATATCACCATGGAAATCCACAAATAAGTACACAATCATCCCCCATTGTCAAATAAGAGTTTTCACCGAACAATTCATCCAAAACATGCTTAAATCCATGAAAGAAGTAAAACAAAACTCAGAAATTTAGTTAGGATTCATACCTTGTGTTGATTGAGAATTGGAGAAGAAGAACTCTAAACTTGGAGAGAATTGAGAGAATGATAGTGTGGGTGTGTGAAATTGGTGATTAATAAAGGTGGGGGTAGAGTGCAAGGAAGGAATTTGAGAAGGAATGGCAAAAAGAATAGAAAACTTACCTTTTAAAACTGCATTCCTGTCTCTGGACTGCGCGCGGCGGTCGCCGCATGCTGCGCGGCTGGCCGCCGCACTGGGTGTTTAAAACAGCGGCCCATTCAGCGGTTCATTCGGCCTGCCCTAAGCCCGACCTATCCTGCACATATGAATACACGTGTGGCGATCGCCGTGTTAAGTGCGGCGACCGCCACGCGTTAAATATATATATATTTAAAAAAAATAAAAATAAAGAAAAGAGCAAAATTAAAGAGATTGGGTTGCCTCCCAACAAGCACTTTTGTTTTTAGTCGTTAGCTCGACTTGAAGTGGCCCACTAATTGGGCGGATCAACGACCCGAGTGTTGAAAATGGGCATAAGGAGCAACTTGGTCCCTAGGTTCTTCCACCACTTGTACTTCCCCTTATTGGTCTTGATAACGTAAATCTCGGGGTCCTCCTTGGGTGCCTTCTTCCTCTTTTGCTTCTTTTTCTGCGGGATAGAGGTGGAGGGATTAGCATCGTCCTTTTTGGGAGAACGTCTTACCTCTTTTACAATGTAGATGGTGGAGGTAGTATGATCCTCTACTTCAAAGGGGTCTTGGGGTTTGGTCAAATCCGTGACCATGATTTCCCTACACTGTCGTTCCATCTTTGCCTGCTTTGCTTCCTCAAACTTGAGCCTCTCGTTTTCGATCTTATAGGTGGATTGGCTATAGTTATTGCTAATTGTGATCTCGCCACGACCTACATCAATCAAAGCTTTGCAAGTAGCAAGAAAATCTCTCCCTAAGATTAGAGGGACGTTCTTGTCTACTTTCATGTCAAACACAATAAAATCGGCGGGGAAAATGAAATCATCGACCTTTACTAAGACATCTTCAATCATACCAACAGTTTTTATGGACGAGTTATCGGCCAACCTGAGTGTTACGTCTGAAGTTTTGAGTGGCCCAATGTTGAGCTTTTCGTAGTACTTCAGTGGCATGAGATTGATGGAAGATCCTAAATCACATAGGGCCTTGTCAACCTTTCCCGCTCCAATCCGGCAACGGATAATGAATTGGCCCGGATCTCTCTGTTTCACTGCCTTTTCGTTTTGGATGATCTCGCTGCAATGATGTGGTAGCTTAAGGTCGGCTTTTGTCGGCTTTCTCTTCCTCATCACCGTCACCCTTAGTAGCTTCGCGTATTTAGGTATTTCCTGCAACGATTCAACTAGAGGAATGTTAGTATGAACGTTACAAAACATGTTCAAAAAATGTTTGAACTGCTCTTTGAGCTTAAACTTCATCTTTGGTTGAAAAGGTAGCACAATCCCATTGTGCCGCACGAGTCCTTGCTGAGTGGGTGCTCCTGCCTTGTCTATGGCGGCCCGCTGCAGTGGTTGCGGCGGTCCGCCGGCGGCTGGGAAGTCCCCAGTTTTCTGCTTTGCCACCCACTTCTTATTGATGTCATCCACTCGTGCGGCTGCCTTTGCCCTGTCCTCATCCAACTTCTTTTGGATTTGCTCCATTTGAGTGTTGATGTTGGCTATGGCAGTTGAGATCGTGTTCATTCCCTGCTCGAGGTTGTTTATTCTAGCTTCAACCACTCTGATCTTGGTGTCATTAACCTTCATGTCTTGCATGATTACTTCCAAGATCCTTGTGATTCCTTGGTCATACTTTTCCTCCTTCTTGGTTGTCTCAACTACTCCTCCCTTGCTAACATTAAATCCTGCGGTGGGTTGCAAGTAATTATTGTTAGAATAAGAGAGATTATGATGAGATCGATTTCCATTATAATTATTGAAATTACCGCCCCCCTGATTGGGGCGATAATTGTTGTTTTAATTTCTGTTAGAACCGCCTCCTTGCATGTAGTTGGTTTCCTCCACTATCGGGGCAGGAGTTTCGGGTTTAAAGACCGCTATGATGGAGGTCAGTGGAATCAGGTCCTCCTTCCTTGATGTATCCATTTGGTCCACCCTAACTCTAAGCTCGGCCAATTCTTTCGCAAAAGAACTTTCCTCGGCCTCTTCAATTGCAGCTATCCTCTTCATGCTATGCCTTTCCTTCGACCACCCCGTGCTGTTGGTGGCGAATTCCTCTATTATCGCCATGGCTTCTTTCTCTGACTTCCTTCAGAATCTTCCGTTTGCACCTGAATCAAGCATAGCACAAATCTTCTCGTTAAACCCATTATAGAGGATTCCTACCTGGTGATCTACGGTGAATAGGGCACTTTCGGAGAAGAGCTTTGAATCGAGCAAACGCCTCGTAGAGGGGCTCGTCATGACCTTGGATGAACTGGAAGATCTTGCTTTTGAGCTTCAAGATTGTGCCCGGCGGATAGTACTTGTCGAGGAAGGCAGCTATAATGTCCTTCCATGTGGAGACCTTTTCTCTGGGCATGCATTCCAACCACTCTTTAGCAGCATCAGTTAATGAAAAGGGGAAGAGTCTTACCCTTATGGCATCGTCATCGACACCGTTTAACTTGAGAGTGTTTGAGATCTCCACAAATTTGGAAAGATGGCGATTGGCATCCTCTGTAGCCCTACCTGCAAAAGGTGTTTGCTCGACCCTTTGAATAAGGGGCATGCGTAACTCGAAATTATTAGCGTCAATACGAGGGCCTTCGAGAAAGTAATCATATTCCCATGATTGAACATGTTCATCACGGGTTGTATTTCCTGATTCTTCTTCTCCAAAGCCTCGCGGGCTGCCCTTTCCGCAAGTATACACAGCATATATAGTATAGCTAAAGGTTAGTACCGGATATCGAACACGGGGAAGGCAAACACAAAGTGTCTATCCTCTACTAAGACTCAATTACTATCTGGAAAAGCAAGTAGGTTGTAGAAAACTTTTGAAAACTAGAAACAATAAAAAGCATAAAACAACTAAAAGCAAATAAAACACGGAGATAAGCGATAGATATAAGGGAATCCCAGGGATGTGCATTCATAGTTATGGTTATACAAATTCCAACTACAATACCCTAGCACAGTTTATACTTTGAAAGGACGAGTCACCTAGCTTATGCTCATGCGATACAAACGTTGATTACAACATTAGGGTTGTCAATCCTAACACGTAACTCCAAAAAGCTCCTAAGACCCTTGAAAAGTCCTCACTCTCAATTAACAGTGCCGTTTTAAGGAAGCTAACTGTAGCGTCTACTAAGTGGATCTAACTCGCTAGAACTCTCTCACAGTTATGAAGCAAGTTATATTAAATCATACAAGATTGTGTCACTCAATCATGCAGCATCAGAACTACTTAGGGAAGAAACAAAGTAAAAACAAAACGGATATTAAATAGAAAAAGGAATTTGCATAACCAAAGTCGTTACTAACACATCCCTAGAATCCTATGAGTTTAGTTACACATAATTGAATAAGCTAAAAACATAGATTGAAGGGAAGACAATTTGAACATAAAACTAAAGCAAATAAAACCCGTAAGTTGAATCCTTGTCGTTCTTGATGTTCTTGAAATCCTTCTCCAACTCCTTGCACAAGTGAAGTACTCTAGCTCTTGATGTCTAAGAAGTATTTTGTAAGTAGAAGCTCTCTCCTTTGATGAAGCTTGAGGTCTTATTTATAGGGAAAAGTTAATCCTTGTTGTAGAAGGGAAAGATCTCCAAAATATGGTAAATCTGAACGCAAATCCAGGGCTTCTCGGATTCGCCGCATTTCTCCGGCGGGCCGCCGCACCTTGGTCGGCGGTCGCCGCATTGGACTCCAGAGAGTCTGTTCCCTCGGCGGCGGACCGCCGCACGACTTCCGGCGGTCGCCGGACGAGACATCTCTTCCAAGCGTATTTCTCTAAAATTGATCTTAGAGCAGGCTACCATCAAATACGGATGGAGAATGATGGCATATCTTAGACTGCATTTAGGTCTCATGACTTTGGTCTCACAAATGCTCCAGCCTCTTTTCAGAGTCTCATGAATGACATATTTCGGGCATACCTTGGGAGATTTGTCTTTGTGTGTTTTTATGACATTCTAGTTTATATTGAGAATGCAGATACACATTTAACTCACTTGGAACTGGAAACTAAGGGAGCACCCTGTGTGCTAAGAGAAGCAAGTGTGACTTTGCTAAAGAAAGGATTGAAAACTTGGGCTACATTATTTCGAAGGAGGGTGTAGCTACTGACCCAAGGAAGCTGCAGACCATGCAAGATTGGCCAGTGCCCACTGATATCACTAAGCTAAGAGGGTTTATAGGGCTTACTGGTTACTATAGGAAATTTATCAGAAACTATGGAATAATATGCAGACCACTCACTGATTTATGGAAGAAAGATGTATTTAAATGGAGTGATGAAGCTGATCTAGCCTTTCTGGAATTAAAAACTGCTATGATGAGTATCCCGGTATTAGCACTTCCTGACTTTTCCTTGCCCTTCGTAGTGGATTCTGATGCCTCGAGCTATGGTATTCCAGTCGTTTTGATGCAAAGAGGTCACGCTCACTGCAATTTTCACCTAAACACAAGCAATTTTCTATGTATGACAAAGATTTTCTTGCTATTGTGTTTGTGACACGCTCGGATTTCGCACGATTTTAATGTCATTATTTGGTCCGTTTTAATGTCAAAAGATCCATTACCTGTCCATTATTTGCATAAATTATACATTTTGGTATTTTGACATGTTTTGTGAGAAATGTGCATAAGAAATGTGCATATTTGAGCCTAAAAAGGGAGTCAAAACGTGAAGTGGGAAATCTAGATATCCATGTGGTGTCCAACGCTCACTGCAACACTTCCGGCGACTGCCGGCGCTCGGCCACCATCACCTCTGTAGCGGTCAGTTTCGGAAAATCAATGCATGGAATAAAGACACGCCCAGCGACCACCGGGCAAGGTGTGGCAACTGCCACCCAAGAGTCAGAAAGTCTTGGACCATTACCTGGCGACCGCTGGCCAAGGCGCGGCGATCCGCCACAAAAGAGCAGCGAGCAGATTTGCCCTAGATTCATCTCCAAGATATACCATATTTTGCAACCCTTTTCCTTATTGGATGAGAGACGATTTCTCCACTATAAATAGGCCCTCGAGCTTCATCAAAAGGGTCCTCTTTTTGCAACATATTTTCCAGAGATTAAAAGCTAGAGTTCTTCATTGTGCAAGGAGTTGAAGAAAGATTCAAGAGCATCAAAGCTACAAGGATTCAACCTTTGGGTTTTATTAGCTTTATTTTTATGTTCCAATTGTTTTCCCTTCAATCTATATCTTTAGATTATTACATCATGTGTAACTAAATTCATAGGATTCTAGGGATGTGTTAGTAACGACTTTGGTTATACAATTCATTTTCTATTTAATATTCGTTTTGTTTTTACTTTGTTTCTTCCCTAAGTAAATAATGATGTTTCATGATTGAGTGACACAATTTTGGATGATTTAATATAACTTGCTACATAATCGTGAGAGGAGGTTGGCGAGTTTGATCCGCTTAGTAGACACTATTGTTAGGTTCCCTTAAAACGATACTGTTAATTGAGAGTGGGGACTTTTCAAGGGTCTCATGAGCTTTTAGGAGTTATATATGTAGGATTGACAACCCTAATATTAGTAATCAATGTTTGCATCGCATGAGCATAAGCTAGGTGACTAGTTCTTTCAAAGTATTAACTGTGCTAGGGTATTGTAGTTGGAACTTGTATAGCCATAACTGTGAACGGACATCAGTGGAATTCCCTTATCTCTATACGTTTTGAAGGGGTTGGCAGCGGAAGCGCTTACATAAATTGATTACATAATAATCCTGATGTATTTAGCAGATTTTTTAGACAAATTCTATTCACGCAATTATCACATGTATCATGCTCATAACTCAAATAAATCATGCTTTAAATTAATTAAAGCCTAAAACATGCTTTTCTACAATTTAGCTATTTTACCTTGATGATTCTCCAAAAAATCGAAGATAGCTAGCGCCTTCTCCACGTGAAGATCTTCATACTAAACCACGGATCTTCTGTCTGGTTCCCGGACTGTAAACTGATATTAGGGTGGGCTGATCTCACCAGTATACTAGGACTTAAATAAAGAAGACGGAAAACCTTTCCCACGAAGGAGAAAAATCGTCCCTTTCCTTTATAGAGAGGGGGATGAAAATTTTGAAGAAAATAGTTGTGTATTTTTTGTCTCCTTTATTCTCCTATTTATATTAAGTCACATATTGGGCCAAGACAGGGATCTATGGAAGGTTTTGGATATGGGCTCCTTCAATTAGCTTTTTACAAATTAAATTAAACCCAATTTAATATAAGCTTATAATTGGAATATTACGAGCATCCACTACAGAAGTAATATTGCACTGTTAGAGATTGTATACTAGAAATCACGTTTCGAGTGATTGAATACTGTAAAACTCTTATTTTATTTTCTAAGGAATAAAATAGATTATTTTTGCCATAATGTTGTTATGTTTTACATTTAATGGATGTTAATTGCATGTTTAAATGTATAAGTTAACTTAACAATGTCTAAGTCTTTGTTTTAGTAGACCGGTTGTGGGCGGCGTCCACTTCAGGGTAACACGGTTAGTCCTAAACAAAGAAAAAGAAGAATTTCACAACCTAGATGGAAAAAGACTATCCATCGAGAAAGGTTGCAATGTCAGTCCGCATATTTCTAAGCTTTACTGAAATAAGATGACATTGGTGTGATATAGCACTGAATGGATCTAACAACAAGACTTGTCCTTAGGCTATCTACTGAAAGGCGAGGTCTTGATAAATATTTGTTTTTTAATCAATGTAGGTTAGCATTGAGCATACAGTATTGATTATGCATTACTTTGACTTATCATACGGTGCGGGTTTTTCGTAACCCAATAAACCTGATATATTGGGTAGTGGTGATTAATATCTAGCGGTGCTAGGATTGCTATTATATTAAATCGTGCGCAAGGAGAGTCTCGTTTGATAAATTCCTCAAGAGGAGCGCGAAACAAGGTTTTATTATTCAGAACCTATCTAGTTGGAGTTTGATTACTCTATGAATAATAAATAAGCATTTCTTGCTAAGTCCACTCTTGGAATTAATAAGAAGCTAATTAATTAAGTCCATAGCAGACATTAATTAATTAATGGACATTTTTATTTTAAACGCGAGAAATGAAAGTTAAAACGGAAACCCGGATTACTTATAATTTCGGATTTGGATGGGGAGAGTACAATATTACTTCTGTAGTGGCTGCTCGTAATATTTCAATTAAGCTTATATTAAATTGTGGGTTCAATTTAATTAGTAAAAAGTAAATCGGATGAGCTCATATCCAAAACCTTCCATAGATCCCTGTCTAGGCCTAAAAGGAACTTAATATAAATAGGAGAATAGAGGAGACAGAATAATCACAATTTTTATTTTTAAAATTTTCGAAAATTTCGCCTCCCTCATTTTGAGCTGGTCTAATTTCCCTCTCCTCTTAAGAGTAGTTTTTCTGTCTCCTTTATTTAAGTCCTAGTATTCTGGTGAGATCATCCCACACTAATATCGGAGTACAGTTCGGGAATCAGAGAGAAGATCTGTGGTCTAGTATTCAAAGCGTCACGTGGAGAAGCTGCTAGCCATCTTCAATTCTTTGGAGAATTAATTAGGTATTATTTCTGCTCCATAGAAAAGCATGTTTTAGGTTTCAATATTTTTAAAGCATGATTAATTCAAGTTATGAGCATGATACATGTGAGAATTACTCGAATAGATTTTGTCTAAATAATCTGCTAAATAGATCTGATTATTATGTGATTTATTTGTGCGATTAATAATCGTTAAATTATGTTAATCCCCAGTTTCTTCAATTGGTATTAGAGCCAGGTTTTTGGCTCAGATTATTTGGATTTAAATTTCGCGAAATTCATGTATGCATGCGTTATTTGATTACGAAGCATGTTCTTGTTTTATTGTTTAATTTTTATGCATGATAAACTCAAGAACATTCGAATCAATAGAACTTGAATTATTCGAACGCACGAGATTTGCGATTCGTCGGCGAGTGGGAGCAAGAGAGGCGGACGACCGGCGATGCGCGGACGAGAAATGACTCGTGCACGCCGCCGGCGAGACCGCCGGTCTCGACTTACTCCAAGAAACCGCGTCCAATCAGTGGGAGCACTTAATCAGATGCGCGGCGACGTGAACGCGAGCGGAGGGCTTGTCCACGCCGCCGCCGTGATCGATGACTCAACTTATTTTTAACACAAGTATACCCGCAAGTGTACGGGGTTAATGTAGCAAATAGTAAGCAAAGAGTATCGTATCCACAGAGACAATGAGTGTCAACCTAATTACCACGAACCAACCTCAACTACTATCTAGATGAATCGGAATTTTGGTTTTTCTAAATCTATTTAAAAGCAAGGTAAAAACAATTAAAAACAAATAGAGAACTAAAAGCAAATAAGAAAACGGATGTATATCAAGGATGAGAAGGGTAGAATCCTACGGAATCGATAACAACTATCCTATGCTCAACTAACTTCCTAACTATGCTAACGAAGGGTCTCAAGGGTTATTAAGCTATCACTAAGGTAAAACTATATCTTTTCTCAAATCTCTCGATTATATTGGCAAAGACGTCAATTTCTTCTCTTTCAAATTAAACTACTCACTTCTCAGTTCTTGTAGTAAAATCCACATGCATTTATAAAGTGATCAGTCAAATAAATGTATAAGCACAAGATAGGTCAAAATAACCACATGAGCCAGGGCATAGAAAAAGGAAATCAATTAAACTTAAGAATCATTGTATCTCCCCCGTAGAACTCTACGAAGGATTTAGCTACTCATGTTCAACACAAAAATCAAAGAAATATTCAAAGAAATATTCAAAAACATTGTTTGAACAAGAATAAAACTAAAAGTAGAAACTCCTAGAATTGGATTGGGCGGATTGGAGGCTTCCTCTTCAATCTTGCGATGAATACTCGTTCTCTGCTCGTTCTTCTCTTCTTCCTAGATGAAAATGTGGTATTTTTGGGGTAGGAGTCGTGTAAGTTGTGTTTGAAGGCGTTTCCTAGGCATATATATACCTAGGGTTGACTTTGCGCCCAAAATAAACTGTCGAACGAAGCTGGCGGGTCACCAGGTTGGGTGTGCGTTGAAGCTGGCGAATCGCCAGCTGCTTACGGTATTTTTCTCGTCTTTTTCTGGCGGGTCGCCAGGTTCGTTTGCATGCGAACCTGGCGGGTCGCCAGCTATGTCACTGCTCTGCGCAATCTTGGTAAAACGGCCATAACTTCTTCTACCAAACTCCGATTGAGATGTTTAAAATATTCACGCGAAGCTCTTTCGAAGTCGAAGAGAATGGTATGCATTACATGCAAATCGGACTTCAAAATCTCCAGATAATCATGTCTCAAAGTACACAATATATGATCAAAACCAAGTAAAACTACCCTCTAAAGTCATGTGAAATCCAAATGAATCAATCGAGAACTCCGTTCGGCTCCAAGGCTGAGGGGTGTCGACGTCGTGATCGGCTGGCGAATCCACCGGATACCGTGAAGAACCCTATCCCTAACCCTAAACCCTAACCGACCTAAACCCTAGGCCGCGCGAGGCTGAACCGGAGCAGTGCCGTCGTGAGCGGCTGTTGCTGGTTCACGCCAGATCGAAGCGGCGGACAGAGGTCACCGGAGCAGCGACTTCGGAGCTGCTGGATGTGCGATGACGACGGAGGGTGCATCTCGGCGGTTTTCCGCCGGGAGGAAGGGAAAAGGAAGCGGCGCGCCTTCGGGCGCGGGCTGTCGGCGATGCTGGACGGCGAACTCACCGCTCCTGCGAGCGTATCGCCGGCGTATCTTCGTCGTGTTAATTCGTGCAAACCTCAAACAACGAGATAACGATGAAAGATTATTTTAATGATTATTTAATTCATAAATTAAAAGATATCATCAAAAATAATATTATTTAATGAAATAATATATTTTGGGAAGATTTTCCTAGATTTTAGGAATATTTTGATTATTTTCTATATCTATGGAATATTTTATGTCCTAGATGATATAGATAAGAATAATTTAATAGTTTCCTAATTATTATATATATCTAGAATCCTTAATAAGATAGATATATAAGATTACATTAAATATTATAAAAATTATTTTCTTCCTGATCTTGAATATGGATATTATATGAATTTAATGTTTCATGTCTAATTAAGTTTTTAAATAATTTACTTTATTTTAGATATATCTTATAATATGACATGAATAAGAATTAAATTCTAGATTAATTAATTCCTAAACTAAGATACTAAAGATAATAAAAGATTTAATTATCCAGTCAATTAAATACCAACAGAATTTAATTAATCTTAATCTTTCTTAAGTCTAAAGGATAATTAATGAAAAACCATAACCAAAATATCTTAGCGATAATTATGAACTTAAAGTTTATATATGGTCTCCATCGGTTGGACTGCCAAATTTTGTGAAGCTGATTTTCTAATATTATTGCCACCTGCTTTGTAGGGACAATAATCCTATAATCCTACGAAAACAGTAAGTTCATAAGGACGGACTTCTCACACAATAAATAGAATGAACTAGAAAGTGGTTCCCAATATTATTGCCACCTGCTTTGTAGGGACAATAATCCTAAGGAACTGCGAGTTTCAGGGTTCAATCAGAGTTTATGAGATAGCTTGGTTTTGTTATCAGCACATGAACATTGTCATGGGAGTGTGTTGTAGAAATAAAATTCTGTAATCCTAAATCTGATGGTCGTGCTTAGGCAACATTAGGCGGCCATGCCATGTCTTGTGGTCTCTGGACTATTCGTCGGTGTTGTGACCAGTAAAATTGTCAAAATTTTGATGCGTATTAACCTTCAAAGGAGGATACAATTTATTAATTTTTGCTGTTGTAAGACTTTGAAAAGTTTTATGGTTAACCTACTCAATTTCCTTACATAAGTTTATGACAAATAGTAATTTTTTCTGTTTGCAGTGCAATAAAATCCGTCAAGATGTCTTTTAATCCTCTTTTTGCAATTCTCTAAGAAAACAAACTCGAGGGCCAAAATTACATAGAATGGAAACAATATTTGGATATCATTCTCACAGTAGAAGAGTACAAGTTTGTGCTCACTACTCCGCAGCCTCCAGTTCCCGCAGCTAATGCCTCGGTGGGAGGTCAGAATGCGCATAAATGGTGTCATAAGGCGAATGAGATGGCTAAGTGCTACATGTTGGCATCTATGTCTTCAGTACTCAAGTATCAGCATTCTGCCATGGCGACTGCCGCTGAAATTATGCAAAATCTTGCAAATCTTTTTGGTACTCAGAATCGAACGGCTAAGTCTCAATCCTTTCGGAGTATCATAACGAAGTCTATGAAGGAAGGCACATCTGTGAGGCAACATGTCCTCGAGTTGATGAGCCACCTCAATCAGATTGAGGTTTTGGGAGGGACGATCGATCCCGAGTCCCAGATTACTATAATCCTTCAGAGTCTTCCCCCTAGCTTCCAGCAGTTCAAGCTCAATTTCGAGATGATCAATTGGGATTACACTTTGGCAAAGCTGCTGACTGAACTTCAGTCGGCTGAGGACCTTATGGTTCAAGCTAAAGTAGCTATGCTGAGTCTGGCGCCTAATTCCTCTGGCTCTAAGCCTCGCGCAGGAAAGAAAAAGGCACCAAACCCAGTGGGAGCTAAGAATGCTAAGGGAAAGAAGAAGAAGAAGAAGAAGAAGAAGAAGAAGAATAAGAAGAAGAAGAAGAAGAAGAAGAAGGTCGATAAGAAGGTTACATGATCGTGAGATCGAAGTTCAGTTGGACGACGCTACTAAAGTGGCGGTCGTTGCAGTGGGAGACGTTTATTTGCGTTTTTCTAGTGATAGATTTTTTATTTTGAAGAATGTTTTATTGATACCTTCTTTTAGAAGAAATTTAATTTCAGTTTCTAAATTGTCTTTTGATGGATATTCGATTTCTTTTAATGACAACTGCGTTATTAAGAAAGATGGTTCTTATATATGTCGTGGTATCATGGAAAACAATCTGTACACAATCACGTGTACACAATTTAATCAATGTAAATCAGAACTCAATAATGCATCGAAAGTTTCTAACAAAAGAAAAGAACCTTCATTTTCAATTTACGAAACGTACTTATGGCACCTTAGACTTGGTCATGCCAATGAGAGAATGATTCATGCGATGGTTGATTAAGATCTTATTAAAGGTCTTGAGAAGGAACCATTTTCAAAGTGTGAATCCTGCTTGGAAGGCAGGAAGACTAAGAGACCTTTTAGGTCAAAGGGTAATAGGGCCAAGGAAGTATTTGAGCTCGTTCATACTGATGTGTGTGGACCAATATCAGCCGAGGCAAGGGGCGGTTTTTGATATTTCATCACCTTCATTGATGACTTCTCAAAAATTGGATACGTCTATTTGATGCGCTACAAGTCTGAAACTTTTGACAAGTTCAAGGAGTTTAAGGCTAAAGTAGAGACGCGTCATGGTAAGAGTATCAAATGCTTGCGATCTGATCACGGAGGCGAGTACCTAAGTGCCAAGTTTTTGGACTACTTATCAATAGGACCTTATTAAACATGGTCCGCTCGATGATGAGTTATGCACGGTTACCTATTTCGTTTTGGGGGCATGCTTTGCTATCAGCAAGCTATCTCTTAGACAACTTACCTTCTAAATCAGTTCCTACTACCCCATATGAGTTGTGGAATGGGCGAAAGCCCAATCTGGAACATTTCAGAGTGTGGGGGTGTCCGGCCCATGTGTTGGAAAAGGATCCAACTAAGCTGGAATCTAGGACGGAGGTATGTGTGTTTATAGGTTACCCTAGAGGATCGAAAGCTTATGAATTCTATAGTCTCCGAGATCAGAAAGTAATTGTGAGCACTCATGCCACATTCTTAGAGGAAGAGTTTGTAATGAATCATAAGACCAGCAGTGAGATAGCTCTTGAAGAGCTAACTCCAGGCACAACTTCCATTAACCAAGAACAATTACCTAGTGTACCAACAATCCCAGAAACTTCAACAAATACTCCAGATGTTGTAGTGCCGCGTCGCAATAGGAGGGTCTCTCATAAGCTCGAAAGATACATTGGTTTGGGAGAGTGTATGGATCACTCCTCGGGCAGGAATGTACTTGATTCATGGAATCTAGCAGAGGCGCAGGCAGATGTCGATCATTGCGAATGAGTGAAAGCAATGGATACGGAACTACAATCAATGGTAGACAAAGACATCTATGATTTGTCTATCCTACCCGAAGGCTGTACTACCATTGGGAGCAAGTGGATATACAAACGTAAACATGGACCCGATGGACGAGTTAAAGTCTTTAGGGCAAGACTAGTGGCTAAGGGGTATACCCAAAGGGAAGGCATCGACTACGATGCGACCTTTTCCCCAGTGGCCATGCTCAAATCGATCCGTATTCTTTTGTCTATAGCAGCTTACATGGATTGGGAAGTATGGAAGATGGACCTTAACACTGCGTTTTTAAACGACAGTCTTGAGGAGACCATCTACATGGAACAACCCGAAGGCTATGTAGTAAAGGGCAAGGAACACATGGTTTGGAAGCTTAAGAAGGCCATTTATGGCCTTAAGCAAGCATCTAGATCATGGAACCATTGTTTTGATCAAACTGTTCAAAAGTTTGGATTCAAAAAATGCCCCAATGAAAGTTGCGTGTATAAGAAGGTTGAAAAGGAAAATGTTGTGTTCTTAGTTTTGAAACAATAAAAAGATGTTTTCATCAGTACAAACATGGTTGTTCAGCCAGTTTGAGATGAAAGATATGGGTGATGCGGGACACATTCACGGTATCAAGGTTCTTCGGAACCGTGCAAAGAGAACGTTGTGCTTATCCCAAGAATCTTACATCGATACGGTACTTAGACGCTTTAGCATGCAAGATGCCAAGAAAGGTTTCTTACCTTTTAGACATGGCATCCATTTATCTCAAGAGATGTGTCCAAAGACAACATCTGAGATAGCAGAGATAAGAAGGATACCATATGCCTCGGCTGTTGGTAGTCTCATGTATGCTATGCTTTGTACTAGACCCGATATTTGCTTTGCTGTTGGCATGGTAGCAAGATATCAATCAAATCTCGGCCAAGGACATTGGACTGCCGTAAAGAACATACTCAAGTACTTTAATCAGACTAAGGACTATGTTCTAGTTTACAATGCAGCCGAGCTATGTCCTTTAGGATATACAGATTCACAATTTCAAGCTGATGTAGATTCGAGAAAATCAACTTCCGGATATGTGTTTACCTTAGGAGGTGGAGCTGTAATTTAGAAGAGTGTAAAGCAGAAATGCATTGCAGACTCTACCATGGAAGCCGAATATGTGGCCGCTTCGGAGGCTGCAAAATAGGTTGTATGGCTTAAGAACTTCCTTCTAGACTTAGGTGTGGTTACGAATATGCCCAAGAGCATCACCATTTATTGTGACAATTCTGGTGCTGTGGCAAATTCGAGGGAACCATGGGCTCATAAAGCGAGCAAGCACATAGAGAGGAAGTATCATATCATTCGAGATATAGTGCAGAGATGAGACATACAAGGGGCCAAGATTGAGTCAGAAAACAACCTGGCAAATCCTTTCACGAAGATTAGACGTTAGCACATTTTTTTGTATACTCGAAAGTGTTTTGAGTATAAGTGGGAAATTGTTAGAGTTTGTATACTAGAAATCACATTTCGAGTGATTGAATACTGTAAAACTCTTATTTTATTTTCCAAGGAATAAAACAGATTATTTTTGTCATAATGTTGTTATGTTTTACATTTAATGGATGTTAATTGCATGTTTAAATGTATAAGTTAACTTAACAAGGTCAAAGTCTTTGTTTTAGTAGACCGGTTGTGGGCGGTGTCCACTTTAAGGTAACACGGTCAGTCCTAAATAAAGAAAAAGAAGAATTTCACAACCTAGATGGAATTAGACTATCCATCGATAAAGGTTGCAATGTTAGTCCGCATATTTCTAAGCCTTACTGAAATAAGATGGCATTGGTGTGGTATAGCACTGAACGGATATAACAGCAAGACTTGTCCTTAGGCTGTCTACTGAAAGGCGAGGTCTTGATAAATATTTGTTTCTTAATCAATGTAGGTTAGCATTGAGCATACAGTATTGATTATGCATTACTTTGACTTATCAAATGGTGCGGGTTTTTCGTAACCCAATAAACCTAGTATATTGGGTAGTGGTGATTAATATCTAGCGGTGCTAGGTTTGCTATTATATTGAATCGTGCGCGAGGACAGTCTCGTTTGATAAATTCCTCAAGAGGAGCGCGAAACAAGGTTTTATTATTTGGAACCTAGCTAGTTGGAGTTTGATTACTCTATGAATAATAAATAAGCGTTTCATGCTAAGTCCACTCTTGGAATTAATAAGAAGTTAATTGATTAAGTCCATAGCATACATTAATTAATTAATGGAAATTTTTATTTTAAGCGCGGAAAATAAAAGTTAAAATGAAAACCCGGATTACTTATAATTTCGGATTTGGATGGGGAGAGTTCAATATTACTTTTGTATTGGCTGCTCGTAATATTCCAATTAAGCTTATATTAAATTGTGGGTTTGATAAGGCTAATTTCATGCATCGGTTATGTGATGAAAAGTCACCATTTACTGGGTCTAACACAAATTTTAAGCCAGGTGTGTGAAGGAATTCGCTAGGTCCAGGAAGTACTGAAGGCAGTGGACCAGCGAAGGAGAGAGACAAAAAGTTAGCAGAATTAAGGAAGAAAATGGCTAGACGAAGGAAGTCCAAAGCTGAGGGCAAAGAAGACCATTCACACAAAAGAGCCCCTGCTGGACCCACTGCCACGCCTATATAAAGAGGAGCATGCAACACAAGAAACATACATGATTTAGCTCTCAACTCACACACACACTCACACACTTGGGAAAAATGGGGATTCTGGGGTAGTTAGAGGTTTCATCTTCGGAAAAATTCTGTTGCAACATCGTCCTCACGGAGGGCGAAGATACAATCGTTTACTTTTCAGTTTTTGCGTTTTGATTTCCGTCGAACTTCACCGTTTTAGAAGTCGACTACTCATTGCTACTTATCGTTATTCTATGAAGTTTATTTTATATCATGATGTGTTGATTTACGTTGATTTTAAGTTCTGAGGAGTTTTATTTCGAAGGTTGACGTTATTCTCTGCTTGGATGTTTCTGTGCTTGATCTGGGAAATTTGTTGTTGATCTATGGCTGTTGTTGTTGATCTGTGGTGATTCGGTAAATTTGTAGTTATGGAGATGATTTTTATCGTACTTTGGTTCGGATGCTTGGATCCGGAGTGGATTTAGCATCCGAAGTGTGGATTTGAACAGGGGAAACTGAGTTGTGCATGGATTTTGATTTTCTGCTTTCGTTTTCATGTTGCTTCGTCTAGTAGCGTAGATCTGCCTTAGTTTTAACTATTTTTCGTTTTTACTGCTTTTTAATTCGGTCTGCTTCGTTTCAATTTACGTTCTCTCTGTGTTTTTATTGATTATTTCATGCCAAAGGTTGGAAAAGATGATGTCGCTGTTAGTTAGTCCTTTAGTTAGTTATTTTGCAACCTTTTAACCGTACTCTACCTTTTTCAGAAAATGGTCCCCACTTTCAGTTGTTTTCCCAGGTCTAGGTAATTTAGGGAATGGTTTTCTTAGATCTAGAAATTGTCTCGCTTGTTCCAGTTTATATGCATGTTTCCTATTTCTGCCTAGATCTAGTTGTTAGCGTAGCAAATATCAATTACCAAGTCTAGTATAAATTCCTCAACCCCAAGTTGCGTGGCAGCAGCCATACCACCCAAAACTCCTTTAAATGCGTACTTTCGCATCTGTCCTCGTGGGATCGATCCCTACTTCCCTATACTAATTTTAGTATACGTGGTTGAGGGTTTTGAAGAGATATTATGTGTGTCCGACGACCGAGATCTTTCAGTGTTCCGTGAGTTCCTAGACCATGTGATCTAGTGGATTCTCTGGACCCAGGAAGCTTGAAATTCCTTATTGTGCACGCAGTTTAAAAATATCCGAGTATCAGGGTTCAATTTAATTAGTAAAAAGTAAATTGGATGAGCCCATATCCAAAATCTTTCATATATCCCTGTCTGGGCCCAAAAGTAACTTAATATAAATAGGAGAATAAATGAAACATTATAATCACAATTTTTATTCTTAAAATTTTTGAAAATTTTGCCCCCATCATATTGAGCTGGTCGAATTTCCCTCTCCTCTTAGGAGTAGTTTTTCTGTCTCCTTTATTTAAGTCCTAGTATTCTGGTGAGATCAGCCCACACTGATATCGGAGTACAGTTCAGGAACCAGAGAGAAGATCTGTGGTCTAGTATTCAAAGCGTCACATGGAGAAGCTGCTAGCCATCTTCAATTCTTTGGAGAATTAATTAGGTATTATTTCTGCTCTGTAGAAAAACATGTTTTAGGTTTCAATATTCTTAAAGCATGATTAATTCAAGTTATGAGCATGATACATGTGAGAATTACGCGAATAGATTTTGTCTAAATAATCTGCTAAATAGATCTGATTATTATGTGATTTATTTGTGCGATTGATAATTGTTAAATTCTCAAGAATCTTTCGGTTTTCCAAATAGTAATTGAATTTTAGTAGAGGGTAGCCAGTCTGTGATTGTTTTCTCCGTGATGGATATCCGGTAGTGACTTTTATCTATACTATTCCTACTCTGTATACTTGCAGGTATTTATAGTGATAATAAAAAGTGCATCAAGTTTTTGACGTCGTTGTCGGGGATTACATTCAATTTGTGATTGATATCTTCAAAAAGACAATTTTACTACTTTGGATTTTAATTGCTTTGTGTGTTTAGTTTTAGTTAATTCGTTTTTGTTTTTGTTTCTTTCAGGTTGTGTATTCGAATGCGTTTTGGGAAGGACAGCCTCGAGCCGCTCAATCCCGAACTTGAGAGAACCCGTTGGAAAATAAGAAGTGAGAAAGGATCAATGGCAGACAGAGCAGAACTAGAAAGGCTTCAAGCCTTGGTAAAAATGTTGATGGATAAGAGAGAAGCGGAAAAGGTTGCCCGCGAGGCACAGGAAAAGAAGAATACGGAGATAGTACCTATGAAGCACATGTTTAATCACAGGAATATGACGACTTTTCCTGAAGGTCCTCGTGTTGATGCTAACAATTTTGAACAGCGAATGACCCTTATACAAAGGTTCGAGCAGTCTCCTTTTGCAGGTAGGGCCACGAAAGACGCCAACCGCCATCTCTCGAAGTTTATGGAAATTGCCAACACTCTTAAATTAAATGGTGTCGACGATGACGCCATAAGGGTAACACTCTTCCCCTTTTCTTGAATCGATTCTGCTAAAGAGTGGTTTGAGTGTATGCATTCCTCGATAAGTACTATCCGGCAGGCACGATTTTGAAGCTCAAGAGCTAGATCTTTCAATTTATACAAGGCCATGACGAACACCTCTACGAGACATTTTCTTGTTTCAAGTCCCTCCTCCGCAAGTGCCGCAACTACGGTTTTACCGTGGACCATCAGGTAGGAATCCTTTACACTGGATTTAATGAAAAAATTTGTGCTATGTTGGATTCAGGGGTGAATGGAGGATTCTTGCGGAAGACCGAACCGGATGCCATGGCGGTCATTGAGGAGTTCGCCACCAACAACAATGGGTGGTCGAAGGAAAGGCACAACTCGAGGAGAGTAGCAGCCATAGAGGAGGCTGAGGAGAGCTCCTTTGCAAAAGAATTGGCCGAGGTTAGAGTGTGGGTGAACCAAATGGACACAATGAGGAAAGAGGATCTGGTTCCACCGACCTCCGTTATCACAGTCACAAAACCTGACACTCCCACCTCTCCTATAGAAGATGTCAACTACGTGCAAGGAGGCGGTCCCAACAGATCTTATAACAACAATTATCGCCCTAACTAGGGGGACGATAATTTCAATAATTATAATGGGAACTGTACTCATCCTAACCTTTCGTATTCTAATAATATAATAATAATTTCTTGAAACCCCCCGCAGGATTTAATGTTAACAAATGAGGAGTAGTTGAGCCTATCAAGAAGGAGGAAAAGTATGACCAACGCATCATGAAAATTTTGGCAGTGATAGCGCAAGATAGAAAGATCAATGACACCAAGATTGGAGTCGTTGAGGCGAGATTGAACAACCTTGAGCAAGGAAAAAGCACAATTGCCACTGCCGTCACGAACATTCAAACTCAAGTGGACCAAGACCACAAGAAACTTGAAGAGGACAAGGCAAAGGAAGCAACACGAGTGGATGATATAAACAAGAAGTGGGTGGCCAAGCAAAAATCTGGTGACTGCTCGACAGCTGGCGAACCACCACACACCCCTCAGCGGCTCGCCGCAGGGCCACCGAATGGAGTCTGCCCGACAACTAACGGACCGCCGCACACCCCGCAGTGGCCCACCACTAACGAGGCAGAGGCATCCGCCAAAAAAGAACTCATGCGGCACAACGGGATTATACTCCCCTTCCAGCAGAAGAAAAAGTTCAAGCTTGAAGAGCAATTCAAGAACTTCCTCAATATGTTTTGCAAGTTCCATACTAATATTCCTCTCGTTGAATCATTGCAGGAAATACCTAAGTACGCGAAGCTACTAAGGGGGGCACTGATGAGAAAGAAGAAACCCACAAAAGTCGATCTTAAGTTGCCTCTTCATTGCAGCGAGATCATCCAAAGGGAGAGGGCAGTGAAGCAAAGAGATCCCGGCCAGTTCATTATTAGATGTTTAATCGGAGAAGGGAAAGTTGACAAAGCCTTTTGCGATCTAGGGGCTAGCATCAATCTCATGCCACTGAAATACTACGAGAAGGTCAACATTGGGCCTCTCAAGACGTCAGATGTAAGTCTAAGGTTGGCCGATAACACGGCAATCAAAACAGTGGGTATGATTAAAGATGTCTCGGTAAAGGTAGACTATTTCATCTTTCCTGCTGATTTCATTATTCTTGACATGAAGGTAGACAAAAATGTGCCTCTAATCTTAGGCAGGGATTTTCCAGCCACATGCAAAGCTTTAATTGATGTAGGTCGAGGCGAGATAATCATAAGTGACAACTATAGTCGCTCAACCAACAAGATTGAAAGCGAGATGCTTAAGTATGAAGGGGCGCAACAAGCAAAGATGGAACAAGAATGCAGGGCGGTCATGATAACCGATTTGACTAAGCCTCATGATCCATTTGAAGTGGAGGATCCTTTTACCTCTACTATTTTCATTGTCAACAAGGTACCCAAGTCTCCTAAAAAGGACGAGCCTAATCTTTCTAATCCTATTTTGCAGAAAAAAATCCAAGAGAATAAGAAAGAAGAAGACTCCACGTCAAGATGACCCCGAAATCTATGTGATCAAAACCGCCAAGGGGAAGTACAAGAGGTGGAAGAAGTTGGGGACCAAGTTAATTCCATTTACAGTGTTTAGCACGAAATTCATTGATCCGCCCACTTAGTAGGTCACTTCAAGTCAAGCCAACAACTTAAAACAAAGGCGCTTGTTGGGAGGCAACCCAATTTCTTCTTTTCTTTAATTTCTTTTGATTTTGTTGTTTTTCAGTTTTTCATTAATTTTCATGCATTTTCTATGCACTTAAAAAAAATAAAAAATAAAAAATAAAAAAATTTACGAGTGGCGACCGCCTAACAATCCACGGCAGTCGCTACCAGTTGTTTAGTGTGCAGGAATAGACCGGGCCTTAGGGCGGGCCTAGGCAGGCTGGAGAAACTATTGTGCGGGCCGCAGCAGCCCGCCAAGAAAGCATCGTCAACATAACACGTGTGGCGGTCGCCGCATGTCTCGTGGCGGTCACCACGGAATAGGCAGACGCGAATTCTTGCCTATTTAAGGTATGTTTTCCATTCCTTCCTCATTCCTTCTCCAATTCCTTCATTGCACACGACCCCCATCATTATATATCACCAAATTCACACACCCACACTCTCATTCTCTCATTCCATTTCAAGTTTATAGCTTTCATCCATCAATTCACTCCAAACAAGGTATGAATCATACACTTAATTTCTGAGTTTTGCTAAAAATTTTCCAAGAATTTTGTACTTTCGTTGATGAATTGTTCGGTTGAAAAGCATGTTCTAGTATGGGGATGAGTTTGTGATGTTTGTTCTTGTTCTTCATGGTTAGATTTTGCATATGGTGGTGAATTGTTGTTTTTCTTTTGGTGATTTTCCTCTTGTTCTTGAATGTTTATATGTTGCAATCATGTTCATAGCATTGTGAGGCTATTATTATTTTCATGAATTGCAATACATGTGAAATTATAGAGATTGTTGATTTGTGTTGATTTTGTTGATACGTCTCTACATGGGGGATGAGTTCACGTTGGGGCATGAATTATTTAGGTTCTAAATTGTTGGTTTTTGTTCTACATGATCACATGCTACAATTTAGGATGCCTTTTGTTGCAAACACCCACATATTTGTTGATTATTGAAATATGCTTAGTTGAGTGCAAGTTTGGGGGAACCCTTATTTGTCTTTTATTTGGTGCTCCTTTAAGAGATTGTTTTTCTTTTGTCGGACAATGAAAACAAGAGGAAAGCCCGAAAATGTCAAGAACTATGGAATTAGCCTTGCGACGGATGATCAAAAGGCTATGTGGAAGAAAGTATCGGCGAGGGAGACGGCACCCTCGAGATATCCCATTGACCTTCCCCTCCAATCCTTGGGGATTTTGGATGATTTTTGGGGGCTATACAATGTGGGCGAGGGGAATGGCCTAATCCACATGTTTCAAGGAAGGTGGCCATCATATCGGAGAGTCACTCTAGAGTTTCTAAGCTCGCTCAAGGTTCTGACTCATCGTCGGCGACTACGGCAGAAGCCATGGCGGCCCGCCGGCCACACACTGGAAAAGTCTCTACCTCGTTGTGGCGACCGCCGGAGAGCTCCCAGCGACCGCCGCCAAACTACAGTTTCCTGAGCGATTTTTCGATTTTTTTCAAATTTTCGCCCCGTCCAACCTTCTACGCGAAAATTTTCAAGGTATGTTTTCTTTTTAGTAATTTACTCACGTCCCTACCGACTCTACAAACTTATTTTACACTTTGTTGTAAATAAGTTTGGGGGGATGAAGTAGTGGACCGTGAGTTTAGGTTTTTGTTTTAGGTTTTTAGTTTATGTTTTTGTTTTAAAAACCTGAAGGTGAATCCATGTCATGAACTTAACATAAAGAACTTTGAAACACGCATGCTTAAGGACACATTAGACCGAGTTGTCGATGATATTTAATTCCATCCATGTTTAAGTATGGCTTGACGTTTTGATATGATGGTTTGGTAAAAATGTGCATAATTAGTGAATTGTTTGTTCACCTTGAATCATGCTTATACCTTGTGAGATTTGAGCATTCATTTCTTTCATGTGTGATTTATCTGTATTCATATATATATTTCTAGAACTTGCTCCTAGTATGCCTAAGTTTACATAGTGTTTAAGTTGATTTAGGAGGATGTTAGACAATCTTTTCATAGCTTCCTTTTTATCCAAATTTTCGACCCTCTCAAAATTTCAAAATTTTCCCTTTGGAGCCAATTTTGAGCCTTTAAGCCTATTCTTTGGAAGCCAAAATAAATGGGGACAATTTCTTGGGTTAGTATAGTTTGTGATATCTTTTGTAAAGAAAATGGAGAGATAAGGAGGAAAGTATAAAAAGTAGTATGCTTAAATGTAGAAAAGTACAAGTTGTGAAATTGTGAAATATTCAAAATGTGTGCTTGATCTTGAAAAGATGCTTATGAAAAAGAAAAGAAAAAGAGAAAAAGAAAGAAAGGTTGTGTAAAGAAAAGAAAAAAAAAATGAAAGGATTGGAAAGTGAATTTAAGGAGAAAAATAAGTGTTAAAAGTGTCTTGTGTTATTAGAAAAGTGCAGTCATCTTAACTCTACTTGGGATATTTTTATTTTGAGTCACTTTTTAGCCAAATATTACTAACCTACCAAAGAGCATACATTACAACCAAAATAAAGACGTTTCGGACTTTTGATGTTTAATCACATCTAGTAGAGGAGGGATTAGACTTTGAGCAAGCCTATGGTAAACTTTGCATGATGCATGATTTGAGAGTGTTACACTTTGCCATAAACACTTTGAGAGTGAGAGAACACTTCTCATCTTTGGAATTTGCCACATGTGAGTGCATGAGTTCAAGGTATTCTACGAGTTAGTAATGAAAGTGAACTAATAAACCTTTCTTGATTTGATTGCGTTAATTCATGCTTAATCTATTCTTCCATCTTTTGAGGCAATTATGACGTCTAGTCCTTGTGCATTCCGTGCGTCTATTCTTGTGTCTTTATTGTTTTGTTCGAGGACAAACAAAAATATAAGTTTGGGGAATTGATATGGTCGGATTTTGCACAGTTTTAAGGCCATTATATGGTATGTTTTTAATGTCAAAGTTGCATTACATGTCCATTATTTGCATATTTTATACATTTTGGTATTTTGACATGTTTTGTGAGAAATATGCATATTTGAGCCTAAAAAGGGAGTCAAAACGCGAAGTAGGAAATCTGGAGATTCAGGTGGCGTCTGGGACCACCGGCGCCCGACAACCATCACTTCTGTAGCGGTCTGTTTCGAAAAATTTGTGCATGGAATGAAGACACGCCCGGCGACCGGCGGGAAAGTTGTGGCAACCGCCACCCAAGAGTCAGAAAGTTTCAGACCATTACCTGGCGACCGCCGGCCAAGGCGCGGTGGTCCGCCACAAAAGGGCGGCGAGCAGATTTGCCCTAGATTCCGCTCCAAGATATACCATATTTTGGCAACCCTTTTCCTTATTGGATGAGTGGCGATTTCTCCCCTATAAATAGGCCCTCAAGCTTCATCAAAAGGATCAACTTTTTGCAACATATTTTCCAAAGATTAAAAGCTAGAGTACTTCATTGTGCAAGTAGTTAAAGAAGGATTCAAGAGCATCAAAGCTACAAGGATTCAACCTTGGGTTTTATTTGCTTTAGTTTTATGTTCCAATTGTTTTCCCTTCAATCTATATCTTTAGATTATTACATCATGTGTATCTAAATTCATAGGATTCTAGGGATGTGTTAGTAACGACTTTGGTTATACAATTCCTTTTCTATTTAATATCCGTTTTGGTTTTACTTTGTTTCTTCCCTAAGTAAATAATGATGCTTCATGATTGAGTGACACAATCTTGGATGATTTAATATAACTTGCTACATAATCGTGAGAGGAGGTTTGCGAGTTTGATCCACATAGTAGACACTACAGTTAGTTCCCTTAAAACGGCACTGTTAGTTGAGAGTGTGGACTTTTCAAGGGTCTTATGAGCTTTTAGGAGTTACATATTTAGGATTGACAACCCTAAAGTTATTAATCTACGTTTGCATTGCATGAGCATAAGCTAGGTGACTCGTTCTTTCAAAGTATTAACTGTGCTAGGGTATTGTAGTTGGAACTTGTATAAACGTAACTCTGAACGCACATCCTTGGAATTCCCTTATCTCTATAGTTTTATCTCCGTGATTTATGTGATGGAGGAAGATTTGGTACGTGAAACATGAGCTAAGAAATAAGCTCTTAGATGATAGTAGAATAAGTGTTGAATGGATGCATGCAACACGTGAAATGCATGGGATTGAATCACCATAGGCAGAAGCATGGTGATAAGTCGTATTCTAAGCCTTGGTTACTGGTGAGTATGTCGTGAAATGCATGTATTATTTGCAAAACAGTTGCTTAAGTGTGCAGGATTAAGGGATCCAAGTTAGTAGGAGACAGTTCGGACGACGCAGGTGAAAAGAGCGCTAGAAGGGTGCAATACTGACCAGGATGCATGCCAGAGAAAAGGCTCGAGATGGAGAAGAATGATAGCTGGGATTATCATAAACAAGGGAAGAAAAGTCAAATTGTGAAGGAAGTCTACCCTAAAAACAAGGGCAAACCTCCCTATAAAAGAAGCCATTTGGAGAGAGAGAAAAGAGACCGAGTTCAAAAAAGTCCAACCACTACACTTAGTAGAATTCCCTCTAGAGATCAGTCTTTCAACATTGTCCAGTGTAATAACCCGGACTTTCAAAACATATAATTATTACTATTATTATAATTATTATTAGCTTAACCATAAATAATATCAAATAAGTGATTCTTGTAAAATTAAGAACCTGCCCTTTATATATTTTGAATGAAACAATATTGAGCTATAAAGGAATCAAGACGAGACATACAATAGTGGTGTTGTTTTGTTTTCTGATGAATGTTTCAAGTACAACTAAAAGAAGGGAACCAAATAAAAGTTTGTAATGTCCGGCATATCCATCCGAAGTCCGATAAGGTCCTAATATACGAATTTATCGATCCAAATCTATTACAATTAGAGACGTGCAAGTCCCAGACAGCTCGTTCATTGTTTCATGCTCACACTCCAAGGAGGTACAATACATCATGGAAATAGCCAATGTTCTCCAAAAGGGTTCTTCCCTACATAAGAAGAGAGTTAGAAATCACAAAGTTAGAAATCTATACCAAGGCTCAACTTAAATAATTTTCTCTGGCAACATCAAATAAAAGGTAGTATCAATAAAGATTGAGTAAAAATACTAAAATCTACATCAAATCTACACCAAATCTACACCAACGGCTGAGATCATCCCCAAGTCTAATCACAATCCTTGAAGAGATTTTAAGCAGGTGAGTACTTAATGCAAATAAAAGAAATCAAGGTCTCATATGCTTCCTCATTTCTCGAATCAAATTTTGGCCATAGGATTGAGTCAAAAAGTGAAAACATGCCTCTGACATACAAACATAAACCTGCCCCAAGTTAAACCTTCCTCAATTTAAACCTCCCACACTTGCCTAGCAACTTGCAAGGGATCGAGAAGTATATAAACCCCAAGCCTTTCCACTTTAGGAAACCATCACTATCAAACATACCAAACTTCTCTTCACACACACACACATACAGAAATAAATCGAATGGGAGATCAGGAGCAAGAGAATGGATATTGCAGATAATTATAGAGTCCAACCCAACAATCCATCAACACTTCATTCCCAAGGTAAAACTCAAGCCTCTCTTTTCCTTCATATGAGTACAAGCATGCATATATAATTTGAAAATAGAATCAGCCTAATTGAAATTAACAACACACAGAAGTTCAACATGATTTTTCGATCAAGTCTTTTAGTAGCTAGACAATTGTTCAAAATCATCAAATTCATAAAAATACATAGAACAATTCTATAACTATAGTAAGCACAACTTAGGAACTTATCTCAAGAATACGAATTTGCAAGAATTGCAGCGACTAGTTTCGGCATGCCGTCGCCAACGGCGACAGCCCCACATCCCCGGTGCGTCACTGATTTCATCACCTTTACAAATCTACATGTTTGAAACACCATAACTTTTAAATCACAGATTAAATCTTAGAAAAAGAATCAAAAAAGAAATAGAATAAAATCTCCCTAACTTACCTCTCGGGAGCGAGGAGGCGGCGGCCGTGGAGGCATTGAGAAACTGCTCCGGCTGTGTGAGGCGTGGGAAGGCCGGAGAACCGCCGCCCGTGCATGCACAACGGCGGCGGCAGATCTGAGAGAGAGAGAGATGAGGGAGAAGGAGAGTGGAAGGTGGGAAGAGAGAGGTAAGGTAAAAGGGAGAGGGAGGCGGCCGCAGCGGATGCGCCGGCGGTGGTAGGTGGCGCCGGCGGGAAGGATGGCGGCGGCAGGTGGTGAGAGAGAAAGGAGGAGCTGCTCATTTTAGAACCAGGTTGGGTATTTATAGTTGGGTCAATTCCTTCTTATTGGGCTGAGAGGAATTATTAATTTCTTTTGGGCTAAATAAATAAAGGAATTAATCTGAGCCCAATTCCTTTTAAATATTAATGTGTGCAGTAGATAATTGAACAATGACCCAATTCCAAGATTTAATTGTTGGGCTGGAAATAAAGAGGGAGTCTTGGTCGATGTTAAAATAAAATCTTTTGGAAGGAAATATAATTAAGTCTAGGTTTATATGAAAGATCAATTAATATTTTTGCATTGCTTTTCAAATGATGTATGTAAGGTTAAAATAATTTAGTCTTAAGAGTTCATTTTAAAATGTTAGCAGGAACCACATTAATTAGTAGAAGAAGCATATAATAAAAGGCATGCATCAAGTTATTATTTTCCTTGAAACTTATTTGTACATTGTGTTTATGCCACGTCAAAAAGGGAGAACTGAGAGGAAAGTAACATTGTGAAGCGGAGAATTATTTTCGAAAATATTGGAAAGCATACGAGGTGAACTTTTCTATCCTACATACTAATGTGGATAAAAATAAAGTTATTTTCAAATGATTTTGAAAACTTGAACTTATGTTCGTTGCTCATTTTTAAGTGATGTTGTCTTGCCAAAATGTTGTGTATGATGCCTATCTGTTTTGGCGTGAGGCCAGGTGAGTTATGAATGATGATATGTGAATCGAATTCGGGTCCAAGTGAGGGTGGTGTCCCTACTCGGACTAGTGTACACATGAGACCTATGGCCAGAGGGCAGGTCTGGTGACCGAGGAAGGTGGCCACCTTCCCGGCACAAGAATGTTGATGTGACCATGAGAGAACACCATCTCTACGGCACAAGAATGTTGATGTGACCGTGAGAGAACACCATCTCTACGGCACAAGATAATCAGATACAAAAAGAAAATGGACTGCAGTCGAAAAATGATTTTTAGCAAGCTCGGGTCTTTTTAATAAAATCCCTGAGTATTACTGTGATAATGGCTTGACAATATTTTCAAATGTATATTTTGTATCTTTCGGCAATGTGTTCACTGAGTACTTTTGTACTCAGCCCTGCATATATTTCTAAATGTGCAGGTTGAGCAGCGAAGTGGTGGAGGAAGTGCTATTGAGACAATACATTTAATTCAGTCAAATTAGGTCTCTCGGAGGTTCATGTCTCCATACATGGAACCGCGTTCTTTTCCTTCCGATGTGCATCTTAAAAGACTCAAGTCTATTTTGTTCAAAACTCTGATATTTTGAAAATTTTTACAAACAATTACTCGAGTTTTGCATAAGCGAGTATCTTTTCCTCTATGTATCATCACTTGATTAGTCATGTCCCCAATCAATGTTTGATTTTATTTTCCCTTATTTCTTTCCCCGCTTCTTATATCCCCGCCCCTAGTCACGGTTCCCCGACTATACTATCCTTAGCAAGTGCGGTCGTGACAGAGTGGTATCAGAGCATTCTTTCACGCTCTGAACCCGAGAGTCTCCTTTGAAAATCTCAGTCTAGCCTTGTTCCACTAGACTGTCTAATCGATGAAAATGCTCTTAGCACTCCCACCCATCGCGCTCAACGAGGAAAAAGGTAACTTGTTCTTTTTCAAAAGTAAGTTAAGATGTTTAAAAATTTGAAATGGAAAAACAACTCATGCAGCTGATTTGAGTAAACAGATGAAAGTACTAAGTTTAAAGAAAGAGTTGATGTTTATTGATTGGGTAACATGCTTAACGAAAGAGATAACATGTCTTTTCTTGGCTAAAGGCTGTGAATATATGAATAAAAGAAGTAACTTTCCTAAATAGAAAAAGATACTGAAATATGAAAGTATAAAGTATACGAGTCGGGTACCAATTGTTGAAATGATGTCTCTTTTTGAGTTTGTGAAATAATATCTCTTTTGAGTTAGTCATTGAATCATGTTGCTAGTATGGGGAAATCAATATTTCTAATAACTTAGAATACTTAGTTATGCGTTCCTTCTAGAACACAATATGAGCTTGAACTTAGAAGTACAGTATGAACATTTCTCGCTTTTCTGAGCGACGAAAAGAAAAGTATGCGATAAGAAAGAAATTTCGTCACGAGAAAAGCAATCCAGCATAGAACAAAACAATGTTTCTAGAAAGATGGTAGGGGTTAGATTCCATTTTCTACGTCCCAATGACATGAATAATCTGGGATAGCCATTGTCGTTCTTGACAATCTACTCACTCCAAAGGACCATATCTCTGATTCAACTAAGCGATGTACAAGAGAATATGATTACAATGTAAACAAAGAACCTAGCTCTACGATAATAAGTAAACAGAAACGGCGTGTTATGAGGATGAGCGTTATGACGAACCGAGAGTACCAAAGAGTCGTAATCCCCACATATGGTCATCTGATGTGATCCTAAAGTGAAAGTAGCTTGTGACCAAAGTTTCCCACAACTCATTTACCATTCTCTATAAGGAGTTAAACAAGGGATCATTATCATTATAGTTGATCAGGAAGATTTATTAGCAACACTTACTTAGGTTCCCAAGAATTTTATTTCTCGCATCCCCTTTTGCCAAAATACTTTCTTGTTGAATTAAATCTGAAATGACTTCTTTTGCAAGGTAATGTACCATTATTTTTCCCTCTTCTATGTCAAGGTTATGAATCACTTTCAGTTATGAGCTTGCTCCCTCATGTTTTTAGATAACCTTCAATGACTACGATCCCTCTTTACTTGAAGCAATATTTTGACTCACTGAATTCCTGCCACCAAACTCCAATGTTCGAAGTCGATTTAGTAATGGTCCTTAGAATGATCATGTTTCTTAAGCAATTGTCTCAATGATAATATATTCTTCAAATATCATTAGGCGGACCTTTCGTGTTTTCAAAAATGCTAGCTGACAAGCTCTTTATTTCATATGAGTAGTTCCATCTTCTTAATTCCACTACAATTATTGCATCATACTCTGAGCTCTTCAGCAGCTACAAGTCTGAAGCTAGCAATTTGCTTTCTCCCTGGGCTAGCTTGCTCTGGTTGTCTACTCTATTAGTTAGTTCCCTTGGATTGCTTATAAACCTTGAGGATTTATTGATGTGATCTCCTATCACGATGTTGTTAATCAAAAGGGCAATTGTTTGACATTCTTCTTTCTCAAATCCACTTGAGACCAAATTTTTTTTTTAGTTATACTATATTTAAGCAGCCACTTGGTGAGACCTTAGCCATTTTAATTTGACCCTTGTTTTTCGGACATGCTTATTGATAAGATCTTTAATTTATGAGTACTCCCATCTTTCTAATAAGATTATTGTCTCTTGATTTGAACTTTTTCTTCAGCTCCATGGTTAAGGCTCACAATCTGCTTCTCCTTTGACCAAATTCCTCTGGTTGTGCTCTTTATGAGTTGGCTTCCTTGATTTTCTTATAATCCTTGTTAATTCATTAACGTGGACTAGTGTTCACGATTTTGTTGATCAAAGTGTCAATTGCTTGCTATTCTCCTTTCCCAACCTCACTTGAGAACAATTATTTTCGGTCTTATTGTATTGGAGCAACCATATGATGAGACCTTAAGATTTTTAGTTTGATCCCCTGTGTTTTTAGACATGCTTATTGACAAACTCTTTAGTTTATACTAGTACTTCAATTCTAATATGATTATTGAATTGAGTTCTATGCTTCTCCCTTGACTAGTTTCCTCTTGTTGCCCTCTCTATGAGTTAGTTTCCTTAAGTTTCTTATGAACATTTTGTTGACATGATCTTCTATCACAATGTTGTTGAACAGATGGAGATTGTTTGTATTCCTATTCTTTTCAAATCCATCTGTGACTAACCATCTCAGGTCTTACTGTCATCATCTAGGAATACTTGACGCTTTTCTATTTGACTATTCATTGAAATTATATTTTTTTGCAACCTATTGTGTAAATCTGCACTCGGTCATTCATACCCTCACTTTCGAAATTTATTCCTTCTAGAAGGAAATTTCTCAAGCTCTGTAAGTATGGCTAAAACAAATTTGAAGTTATATTTCCAAGTGGGTATGATGAATTCAATTGAACTCCGTCTTTGCACTTCATGAAAATATTTTGCAAGCTACCGGTGAGAGTTCTTGGTGAACCAAATGCTCATGCAATCGAACTAATTATAGTCGTTTTGTTTCAATGGTGGTCCTAGAGCCTCCCAATGTAAGAACGATTCGAATAATTCTCTTTAAATCCCAAATTTGATTCCTATCGCAGTTAAAACTGTTAGATCACCTCTAATTTCCCTCGTGTGAGACCCCGAGGAAGGCAAGGCATTGACCATTGCAAAAAACGCCTAAAGGATTGAACAAGGAAACAAAGGATCTGGCGAATTCATCATTCGGAGGCGATTTCACACAGTTGAGAGTCAGTGAAGCCAAGAAGGTCTTACGCAAGCTGCTGAATGCGAAAAAGACGTACGACAACACAAGAGATGGGTAGAGCAGAGAAAGGGTAGCAAGTGCTTCAGCTATTGACCAGGAGGAAAGGATGGACATGAAAATAGAGGAATTGAAGAAGGAGTTGCTGACCGCAATCAAACAGAACACTCCACCACCTTCTCCGACTGGTGGCAAAGAGGCCCCAGAGCTACCATATGATCAACCAGACAACCCGTCGGATGTGGAGCAAGCAAATGCCGCAGGGTACTACAATTCTAATGGCAACTGGATTCCGGGGAAGCAGAGGGAGGCACTGTGGAGGGATCACCAAAATTTCAGATGGGGAGATGGAAATCAAAATCAGAACCAAAATCAAGGTCAAAATCAACCCAACCCCCACCCGAACCAAAACTTCAACTGTGGCCCAACAAATCCTGACCACCAGTCTAGCTGGGCAGGAAGAAACCAGCAACCCCAGAACCAAAACCCTCAAAACCAGAATCTGAATCCTGTTTATGTGCCACCCCATCAGCGTAACTACCAGAACCAGAACCAGCATAACCAAGGGCCTCAAAACAACAACCAAAACCAGAATCAATTCCAATCCCAAAACTCAAATCAGTACCAGCACAACCACGACCAGTACAACCCTCATGTCCAGTATAACCAGTACCCACCGAACCAAAGCCAGCAAAATTTCTCAAGCTACCAGCAAAACCCACCACCCCAGTATAACCAGCACCAAGGTTCGAACCAGTTCCATCACCCAAACAGGTCAAGGAGATCTATGGAGGACATGATGGGAGAAATGATCGCTTCGCAGCAGAGCATGAAAAGCGACTTCCAGTCCAGTAATGAAACAATGCAAGGAATGCAAAGTGCCCAGAAGGAGCATAAGGCGAATATGGATATGATGAACAGGCAGTTAGCACAGCTCGCAAACTTGGTGAGCGAAATGAAAGGGAACTCAGGGAAACTTCCGTCTACAGTCCATGTACCTAAGAAGGCCAATGTAAGTAAAATCACGCTGTGGTCTGGAACAGCCAATAATGGACCTCAACTCAGGGACCCTATTGGGGGGTCTAGTGGGGCAAGGGTGCAAAGCGACACCGTCCCAGTGGAAGAGCTCAAGAGGCCTCTACCTCAGATGGAGGATCCGGTTTTTCTAGACGAGGAACCTACTGGGAAAGGAAGGGATGAAGAAACACAGCCTAGAAACGAGCAACCTGAAGAAACAATATCCACGTCGGGACCTCGAACCCAGGAGTCACCAAGGGAAAGTCCACAGAGGCTTGCTGAAGAGACTAAGGGGGAGAAATCGTTTCCATATCGGTTTGTGACGAAGAGGAAGAAAGAAAACTCTGTGGATTTCATGTCAATATTTGGGAAGCTGGATGTCACCATACCATTCCTCCAAGCCTTGAGGCTGCCCCCTCTGGGGAAGTTTATAAAAGAGTTCATAGCCGGAAAAGCCCAGGAGGATGGAAAAATCATGGTGGAAGGGATAGCATCAGCTATTGTGCAGGAGAAACTACCGCCCAAGAGAGCCGACCTAGGTATTTTTACTTTGCCCATAACAATTGGAGATGTAAAAATCGAGCATGCAATGTGTGATTTAGGAGCATCTATCAATGTTATGCCATTATCCATTTTTTAATCAATTGAAGGGGGTAAAGTTGTCAAACACTGGGGTGTTGATCCAACTGGCTGATATGTCATGTATAAATCCTGAGGGTGTGTTAGAAAACGTGTTGGTCAGAATACAAGACTTTACTTATCCTGCTGATTTTTATGTGATCAAGATGAGCGAGCCAGAAGCTAGGGAGTCTAGCGGGATATTGTTAGAGAGACTATTTTTAAGAACAGCTAAGACAATTGTAGATATGGCTGAGGGGACAATATGCGTTGACTTTAATGGTGAAAAATTTGTTTTTGACATCAATGAAGCCATGAAAAAACCGATAGATTCCGAAAATCTATGCTATGTTGATGTTATTGACCCCCTAGTCCAAGAATATCTTGAGACCGAGTTATTGCAGGAGAAGATCCAAGCCTTGGATGTGTATGCACAGGCTGAAGTGGAGGCAGATGCATGGTGTGATCTGATCAGTAGCCGAGGGTTAACCGACGAGGAAATCGAAGGAGCAATTACGGAATTCTGTCAGAAGTCAGAACTCGCGGGAGCCGCATGGGCTTTACTACCAGCCAGTATAGAGGAGAACTCAGATGGTGAACATGAGCAAGAGAGGGATTCTGAAAAAAACCCTCTACCTACAGACACACTACCCCCACAAGTGGAGTTGAAGAAGTTCCTAGCAAATCTAAAGTATGCCTACCTTGGGGAGGAAGACTCGTTCCATGTAATCATCAATAGCGGGCTAACTGAAGAGCAAGAGGCAAGGCTACTGACCGTATTTAGCAAAAACAAGAAGGCTATTGGATAGAGCCTTACGGACTTGGTGGGGATAAGTCCTGATGTCTGCATGCACCATATTCCGTTGGAGGAAGGAGCCAAGGCACATAGAGATTCGCAAAGGAAGGTGAACCCGAACATGCGAGAAGAAATACTGAAGGAAATCTTGAAGTTACTCTCGCTGGGTATCATATATTTGGTGCCCGATAGTGAATGGGTCAGTCCGATCCATATGGTCCCCAAGAAATCCGGGATCCAGGTGGTTAAGAATGAGAGGAATGAGTTACTTCCCACCAGACTGGTCACTGGATGGCGAATGTGTATAGATTATCGCAAGTTGAACATGCAACCAGGAAGGACCATTTCCCCCTGCCATTCATCGATCAAATGCTGGAGCGACTGGCTGGGAGGTAGTACTTCTGTTTTTTGGATGGGTACAGTGGATACTTCCAAATTTACATGAACCCCGAGGACCAGGATAAGAACACGTTCACCTGCCCGTTGGGAACCTATGCGTACAGACGCGTGCCCTTCGGATTATGCAACACTCTAGGTACTTTCCAACGTTGCATGATAAGCATATTCTCGAATTTGATAGAAGATTGCATAGAGATCTTCATAGATGATTTCACGGTCTACGGAGACTCTTTCGACTCGTGCTTACAACATTTGGATGTCGTACTAGAGAGGTGCCAGTCAAAGAGTCTAGTTTTGAACTTCGAAAAATGTCATTTTATGGTTACAGAAGGTATAGTCTTAGGACACGTGGTGTCAGAAAGAGGGATCCAGGTGGATCAAGCCAAGGTGGATGTCATATCCAAGCTACCTTGGCCTACTGACCAGAAGGGAATAAGAGGTTTTCTAGGGCATGCTGGATTTTATCGAAGATTTATCAAGGATTTTGCCAAGATCGCCCAACCTCTTACCAGACTCCTCCAAAACGAGGTGGAGTTCATTTTCGACGAGCATTGCAAGGCTGCCTTTAACCTTCTCAAGGAAAAGTTAATCTCTGCACCGATCATCCAAGCTCCTAACTGGGATCACCCCTTTGAGGTGATGTGCGATGCTAGTGACTATGTCGTGGGGGTCATACTTGGTCAGAAGGTGAATGGAAAGAGGTACGTGATATTCTGTGCATCTAAGACCTTGAATCAAGCCCAACGGAACTATGACACCACCGAGAAGGAGATGTTGGCTGTTGTTTATTCATTCGAGAAGTTCAGACAGTACCTATTAGGATCCAAGGTACTGTCTGAGATGTTGGCTGTTGTTTATTCTACTAGCCGACTCTAAACAGGGATGCATACGAGTTCTGCAAAGGCTATGACTGTTGCCAACTGACCGGTGGGATCTCTGCAAGGGATGAAATGCCACAAGTCCCAGTGATTGTTTGTGAAGTGTTCAACATCTGGGGCATGGACTTCATGGGTCCTTTTCACTCATCTTACGGAAATTCCTACATCCTGGTAGCAGTCGACTATGTATCAAAGTGGATAGAAGCCAAGGCCACGAGCACTTGTGAATCCAAGGAGGTCACTAAGTTCCTCAAGAGTCATATATTCAGCCGATTTGAGATACCAAGGGCAATCATATCCGATCAAGAGACTCATTTTTACAACTGTACAGTCGAAGCGTTGATGAAAAAGTACGGGGTCCATCACCGACTATGCACTCCCTACCACCCGCAAGCCAATGGGCAAGCAGAGATCTCAAACAGAGAGATAAAAAGCATCTTGGAAAAGACGGTCAACCCCTCCAGAAAGCATTGGAGCACAAGGTTGGATGATGCTCTGTGGGCGTATCGAACAGCCTACAAAACTCCTATAGGGATGTCCCCATACCGCATTGTTTTTGGGAAGATGTGCCACTTACCAGTGGGAATTGAGCACCGAGCGTACTGGGCAGTTCAGCAAGTTAACATGGATGATAGAGCCTGTGAGGAGGAAAGGAAGTTGAAACTACATGAGCTGGAAGAACTCAAATTGGAGTCATTTGACTCAGCCATGTGGTACAAGGAGAAAACGAAGATGTGGCACGACAAAAATCTGAGGACCAAGGATCTCCAAGTTGGCCAGAAAGTACTACTCTTCTAGTCAAGATTGAAGCTAATGCCTGAGAAACTCAAGTCAAAATGGGCAGGACCTTACATCATCACCGCAATACGTGCTAATGGAGCGGTCGAGATTTCAGGGAGTATCCCTCACTCAGAACCTTTTGTCTTAAATGGGCATAGGTTGAAAATATATAGGGAAAATGCAGAGATGTGTGTAGTGGAAGAAATTCCACTACATTTAAATAGCGTCTAATGACCAATAGGAAAGGGGTTTGGAGTTCCACCTGGCCAACTTTATATAATTTGTGCTTATTGACCAGGTCGAATTTCAAATACCCTCGGTAATGATGTAAATATTGTGAATATTTAGTGATTTAATTTTAAGTAAGTTGGGAAATATTAAAAATACCAAAAAGATTTTCGGATCTTAAATATTAATTTGGAGTACGTACTGACCACGAGGATACCGCTTTGGTGAAACTCTGAATTGTATTTAAGGGTCATTTTATTACTTTATTTCTATTTTTAGTTAATTGAGAGGGGGATATTGAGTGAAATTTGAATTTTGGTGCGTGATGCAGCTTTGCACGCGAGTAAAGTGACTGGGAGGGGGCGTGGAGCAAAGATGTGACAGGGTACGTCCAATCAGCAGCGAGAATACCCAACCGTCTCCCACCCGAAGTGTCGTGACCTGGTAACCGTCTGCAACCAGTCAAAACCCTCAACTGCCCACCCCACTATAAAACACCCAACCGCTTACTCCCCTTCACTTTACAAACTCTTACATGCATTCTCTCACCCAAAACAACCGCCCTCGACAACCACCACCCCACTCCGAAAAAACCACCGTGAACCACTACCGGAAACAGAGAACCACCACCGATATGAACCATGGCAAAGAAGAAAGCAACCAGCATCCCGGCATCTACCACTGGTGACAACCCCCCAGAAGTCCGAGCGACAGCGGAGACGCGGCCGCCGAGTCCACAACGATCGCAACCAACGCCGACGCCACAAATTCCGGCGATGGTTCCTTTAGATGCGTTGGCTGCGTATCTAAAGCAGCAAGACCCAAACAAAGATTGGACAACGACCTTAGCCGGATTTAGCCTGGCCGGAGGAATGTCGGCGATACCGAACCCTACCCAAACTGCGACCACCATGAACCCACCCATGACCACCCCAACTACCTCAAATCCCACATCCGAAAAGACCTCTCCAACAGCAACTGCACCGTCAGAACCCTCTAACCCTTCTCCCAAACACCAACAAACAGAGCCACTCGACGTCAACCCGCTTTCCGCCTATCAAGACCCCAACTAGGGGGAAACAGAAGAAAAGGGCAGCGAAGAGAAGGTAAGCGAAGGCAAGAAGGATAAAATAGAGGAAACAACGGCCACCGAACCCAGAACCAAAGAGGCAGAGAGAGGGGAGATAGATCTAAACGAAATGGCCAAGAAGCAAGGGCTAATGACTGATAATGAATTCCAATCGATTTTAGATGGGGGAAATAGGATAGTGATAAATCATGATGAGGTGGCTGAGGTTCTGGACCTCGCATCGCAGGCAGTAGGAGAAGGTGAAGCAGCCATGGTAGCAGATGAGTCAGAGGGGGTAGTCCACCAGCCAGTGGAGGAGATGAGGTAAGGACAAAACGAAGAAGCGAAACAACCTGAAGAGGAGAGGTAGGAGCCAGAGACATACCATTCAGTGGAAAAGAAGGAAAAAGAAGGAGATACCGAAATACAACCGGAGGAACAAAAAACGAAAGCCCCAGTCGTGTCTAAACCAAAGTCAGTCAAGAGGAAACTACTGTTGAAGGACGACCCCAAGGCAGAAAGGCAGAAGCCCAAACGAGTGTCACAAAGATGCTTAGGAAAATGGACATCCAACAAGGCAGGAGTAAACACAGCAGCAGACGCAGTAGAGATCTCTAGTGAAGATGAGAGGACTACTCCTACAAAACCTGGGGAGGAGAACTCGACAACTAGCCAGAAGGACGCCCCAATGGCAACAGGGACGGTTTCATCAACGCCAATTGACCAGGAGGAAGAGGCTGACAAGGTGGCTGAGGGTCTGGACCTCACATCAGAGTCAGTAGGTCAAGAGGAGGAGGTAAATGACGATACCAGTACCTGCTAGGTGACCGAGCCTACCGCCCAAGTCGAACCTTCATCACCAGCCGAGGAGGAAGCTAAGGCAGACGGAAGTGAAGACAAGTACCTCCAAGAAAGGAAGAGAAAAGGAAAAGCCCCTGCCAAGAAGAAGCAGATTGCAAAGAAACAACGAACAGCTAACACCAGTATAGTGATCAGAGAGCCAGAAGAGAGAAAAAGGTTGAGCGATAGTGACTACACTGACAGTGAGGAGTCGGAGTCGGACAGCGACATCTCCATGGAAGGTGTAGAGTACCATGAACAGCAGCTCCCCGACAACCACCAAGAACTTGTTCACCCTCCAGTGGAAAGGATTGTGTACCGACAGTGGCGGATGGAGCTCACTGATGAACTAATGGAGGATATGAAGCACTACAACACCAAGAAGCTTCAAGACGCATTTGACGACAAGGAAGATTACAACAAACAAGTCAAATGCGGAAAGGTACTCCACATACCCTCTCTGGATGAGTTATCTGTGCGTGACTCTTTCTTGGCCAGTATGGAAACATTGGGTTTTGAGTGGCTGTTAGAGAATAGGGACCCGGAGATATCAGTAAGATTAGCCAAGGAGTTCTTCACCATGTTTAGGTTCCAAGTCACAACGGACCTAGACGAGATGTCAATTTCCTTCAGAATATTCGGTGGAGAGCTGTCCATGAGTCTAATCAAGTGGACTGTGAGATCGGAGATGTGTAGCTTAGAGCATGCTATAGGACCAGAATGGAGAAGCCGAGTGAGGGGGATACCAAGGAGGCACGTAGACTTTGAGCCCCAAGAAGCCTGGGAGGAGCTAACCCACCCCGCTGTTGGTCAATTCGCCTCCACCATCTCCAGATGGACCCACTTCAACAACCTCATGCTCAGACTGGTACAGTTCTACTTACGCTACAACCTACTGGGTCAGACTAATTCGGCCGCCAGAACTTCTATGACCGAATTGTACATGGTGTGGTGCGCTACTCGTGGGAGAAGGCTGCATTTGGGATTCTAGACAGCCTACCAATGCCACCTGATAGCTATCCACCGAGCCAGGAACTTGTCCCTCTGCAACATACCAGGAGCCTCCGTGCGCAACAACATAATCTTAACAGAGGCAGACGAACTATCTCCGATGTATATGGTCGACACTCCTGGATTGTGCGATATCCCTTTCTTCGTCCGCACCAACGTCGTATACTACCGAGAAGGAGTCCCTCAGTTCTACCCAATGGGAGAAGTCCTTGGTGGGAGGGCACAACAAGGCCAAGAAGGGCGAGTTGGGCAGAACGAACAAGTGCAAGGGCCGAGGCAAGAAAGTCTGGAGAGGGCAGTAGCTGAGCTAGCAGAGGAGAACAGACAATCACGGGCAGAGATGGCAAGGTTGACAATCCTGATGGAGAGCATACTAAAGGAGGTAGCGAGAGGAAAGGAAAGCACAGAAGCTGGACCAAGTGGCCATGGAGGCCAGGATGATGAACCAACCGAACCAGAAAAGGAAGCAAAGCACGACCAACCGGAATCCACTTAAGAAGAGCCAAAGGAACCAGCTGCACAGACCCCTGCACCAAGGAGGAGCAGGAGGAATGTTTGATCGACTCCCCCCCTACTGACCAGTTAGTTTTCTTTTCAATTTTTAGTTTTTTCTTTTATTTCTGTTTTTTTTTTTACTTTTGTTGTGTGGGTAGAATTATATGTGTATTTGATGTGAGCAAACCCCATTCACAACACTTAGCCTATTGGATAGGCTAAGAGTGAGAAGTAAAGGGTTTGCTATTTTTAGCGCATGTGTTTATTTTTTTATGTTTCGGTCATATGCATGTTAACTCACACATAGCCTACTGCGTAGTCTAAGTGTGAGGAGCTTATATGTTTATGTGTCATGTTTGTGATATTTCGTTTTGTTTTGTTAAAGTCTATGTATATATGAAGAGCTTACTTTCTGGTGTGTCTAGAAGCTAATGATGGTTAGTGAAAGCGTGTTCTTAAAAATACTAAAGAAAACCCTCGGTCCGCTAGACACCGGGTCTAGGAACTCAGAGAACCTTGAGCTACCAGTCGTCGGGCACACAATCACTTGGTTAACTTCCTCTTCAAAAAACCCTCAACCCGTTTAGCTAAAAGAAACTAGTACGTGGAAGTAGGGATCGATTCCACATAGATGAATGCGCAAGTAAACATGTTCAAAGACTTGGGGACTATTTTTGTGTTGGCTGCTGCCACACAATTTTAGGGTTGAGTTTTTTTTATCCTAGACTTGGTAATTGAAATATGCTACTCTAACAACTAGATCTAGGCAGAAACTTAAAAACATGCATATAAACTGAAATAAGCGAGACAATTACTAGATCGAAAGAACTATTTCCTAAATTAACCTAGGCCTGGGAAAACAACTGAAGGTGGGGACCATTTTCTGAAAAGGTAGAGCACGGTTGAAAAGCTGCAAAATAACTAACTAAAGCACTAACTAATAGCGACATCATCTTCTCCAACATTTGACATGAAACAACCAGTAAAAACAGAGCGAAAACGTAAATCGAAACGAAGCAGACGGAATTAAAAGCAACAAAACCGAAGAACAGTTAAAACTAAGGCAGATCTACGGCTACTGGACGAAGCAAAGTAAAAACGAAAGCATAAAATCAAAGATCCATGCACAACTCAATTCTCATGTTCAGATCCACACTTCGGATGCTAAATCCACTGCGGATCCAAGCATCCGAGACAAACTCCGATCAAAATCATCTCCATAACTGCAGATTCGCCGATTCACCACAGATTAACAACAACAACCACAGATCAACTCAGATTTCCCAGATCAAGTACAGAAAACATCCAAAGTAGAGAATAACAATCAACCTCCGAAACAAAGCCTCAAAACATAGAATCAACGTAAATCAACACAAAATCAACACCATCGTGACGTAAAATAAAATTCATAGATAAACGATAAGTAGCAAACGAGCAATCGACTTCGAAAACGGTGAAGTTCGACGGAAATCAAAATGCAAAAGCTGAAAAGTAAACAATTGTATCTTCGCCCTCCTTGAGGACGGTGTTGCAACAGAATTTCCCGAAGATGAACCTCTAAACTAACCCAGAATCCCCATTTTTCCCAAGTGTGTGTGTGAGCTAAGAGCTAAATCATCTCTCTCTTGTGTGTTGCATGCTCCTCTTTAAATAGGCGTGGAAGTGGGTCCAGCAGGGGCTCTTTTGTGTGAATAGTCTTCTTTGCCCTCAGCTTTGGACTCTCTTCGTCTAGCCATTTTCTTCCTTGATTCTGCTCACTTTTCATCTCCTTCCTTCGCTGGTCCACTGCCTTCAGTTCTTCCTGGACCTAGCGAATTCCTTCACACACCTGGCTTAAAAATTGTGTTAGACCCAGTAATTGGTGATTTTTCATCACATAACCGATGCATGAAATTAGTCTTATCAATATATCTAAAACTCTCCTACTTAGCCTATTGCATAGTCTAAGTGTGAGAAGTTTTTAGATATAATTGTGTGTCTGTCATACTAGCCATTCTCATTTTTTATCTGGGGCAGACACTTGTGAAGTGAGAGGGGGGGAGCAAATGGCCAATATGACATGTATATATGTGTTATTTGAGTCAGTTACTTGTTAGTGTTTTTAGGATTTGTTTAGGTCTAGGATTTATATGTGTTTTATGAATGGGCTTAAAACTCAACTGCCTAAAATTGACGGTAAGGGGAATTAAGGAAGATAAGGCATGCTGGAAAACAGAACCCCCCCCCCCCCCGCCAATAGCTCCTAGTCAGTATAGATGATACAAGTATGAAGGAAAAAACCCATCCTCTAGGTCAGACACGAAAGCCCTCTTAAAATGGTGACTTAGAAGCCAAAAGTGGGACTACTTCCCACTAAAACAGAAAAAAGAAGAGTGGCTACCACATGATGTCTGGGGCAAGGTGACCGCGTGTAGCAAATCCTGAAGGCAGTAGGAACCACCCATCATTAAAAAAAATCCTACCCTTAGAACCCATGTTCTAACCTGATCTACACCTCGAAATAACCCATCAGCCACTAGGACTGTGTGTATGCAAGGCATAAGGCAAGGAGGCAACTGGCCAGGATGACATACTAGAGGAACCAACTGAAGAAACGAAAATCAAATAAAGAATGAGAAAATCGATCTGGAGAGATTCCAGGCCAAAATATAAGAAGGAATAAGGGTGGCAAAGGCACAGAAAAAAGAGATCAAGAAAATGCTCGAAAAGACTTGACCACACAAAAAAAGGGGAGAAAGAAGGAATAAGGGTGGCAAAGCCACAAGAAGGTTACTGACCAGTTGGAGGCCAAAAATCAGAAATTGTCCAGCCAAAGAGAAGTACTAGCCAGAAGCCCAAATGCACACAGTGCCCCCATATCAAATAAGGTAGTTAGTTTTTTTTTAACCTTAGAGCCTTAGGAACATCCACCCCAAACATTACAAACCAAAAGCCTCGTTACAAGCCTTAAAGACCTTCAGGAGCTGCGTGTGAGATCTGACTCCGTAGCATCTATGTTGAGCATTAAGAGAAAACAGTCCTAACATCCCCTGTGAGGAATGAGTGACTGAGTGAGTCCAGTGTTTGGCTTAGGGTTGAGTTATCCTGACATGCGGATATACTGACTAGGAGGAAAAAGGGGGCGGCGGAAGTTTAAGGCTGTCTAAGGCTGGATTGCACCTGATCCCAAGGGGAGGGATGGTTGAAAATATAGCCTGTTCTATGTGTTTAATTTGTTTTTATGTGTTTATGTGTTTGTGTCATTGTTTTTTTTTTCTTTGTGTCAAAGTCTAGAGTCTTATGTCCAGGTTAGGTAGAGTCGGTTAGGGGGAGTAACCAGGCTCGAATTCGACTTATTTCTTTTTGTTTGTCTTCATGCTTGAGGACAAGCACGTGGTAAGTGTGAGAAGTTTGATAAGTCGTATTCTAAGCCTTGGTTACTGGTCAGTATGTCGTGAAATGCATGTATTATCTGCAAAACAGTTGCTTAAGTGTGCAGGATTAAGGGATCCAAGTCAGTAGGATACAGTTCTGATGACGCAGGTGAAAAAAGCGCTAAAAGAAGAAAAGGCGCAGGTGCAATACTGACCAGGATGCATGCCAGAGAAAAGGCTCGAGATGGAGAAGAAGAAAAGCTGGGACGATCATAAACAAGGGCAGAAAAGTCAAATTGTGAAGGAAGTCTACCCTAAAAACAAGGGCAAGCCTCCCTATAAAAGAAGCCAGTTGGAGAGAGAGAAAAGAGACCGAGTTCGAAAAAGTCCAACCACTACACTTAGTAGAATTCCCTCTAGAGATCAGTCTTTCAGCATTGTCCAGTTTCTTGTTCCTCGCCACAGCTATGGTCACTTGACGTCCAGAAGTCTACCGGAGAAGTCATCATCCCATCGTTCCAGCCAGTTCGTCGTAGTAGTATAGCAGTTTCACCGCCCGGAGTGGCAAAAACAATCGTTACTCGCTTTCTAGTTTAATCTTCACTTGTTTTCTTCGTTGGATCTGTTGCAAACATTTATCTTTGTTGCCTTTTGAAGTACTTGGTGAGATCCAAACGTTTAAGTTATGAAGTTTCTATTTCGTATGTCTCTTTGGTTTGAATTTGCTTCGTTCTGCCTAGGAAAGTTAGATTTAGTTATCGCTTTTAATTTCTAAGTGTTTGCATGTGTTTTCATTCGAGTAGGCTAGATCTGAAGTTGTTGATCAAAATTTGTAGTTATGTTTCAGTTTAAGTTTTCGTGCATGAGTTTCTTGTTCTACGCTGTTAATACCACCTCGCATGTTAGTCAGTAAAAGTAATCTGCAGTTTGTTTCAGCTATTCATCTTAAGTCGAGCATTTTAATTAATGGATCTCGAGTTTGAATTTATGAATCTGAGTTTAGTTATGGAGTTTGTGTTCATATTGTTTTCTGTTAATACTTGTTGAAGAAGAAAACATCACAATCTACTTTTGCTTGGACCACTTTTACTTTTGGGTTACTTTTTACTTTTGTCTTTAACTTTTCAGTTGTACCATCCAGACCTGTCAGAAAGCCACCCAACCACCAGATATGCCATGTTGTCTAAGTTTCCTCATTTAGTAACTGTTTACTTTTCACATGCCTCTGAGATACTTTGTTCCCCGTTTCCACGGACACAACCACATGTCAGTCATTTTCACGCCTACTAGTCAGTAGAGTACCATCTTCATTTCCCGCCTAGGTAGAATCTCAACCCCAAAAGCGTGGTAGCTAACCAAAACCACCCAGGAATATCACCACAGTTATCCGAACGAGCCCATCCTCGTGGGATTCGACCCTTACCTCCACTATACTAACCAGTAGAAGTGGGTTGCGGAAATTTATTTGATACCAGGTTCTGGTTGTCGTGCCAACGACTCAGCTAGTTTGGGATTTTCATCCTGATCAGTTGGCGCACTCCTTTAATTTAACACGAGACCCCTAAACTTGCACTTTCACCAGGCTTAGAGCATTGGCATGGTTTGAAATGGATTTTGAAGTATCTCAGGGGATCAGCTGATTATGGTATATTATTTGATGGTAATCAGGTGGTGAATGGAGAAGCTTTGATGGGATATTGTGACTCAGACTTTGCTGTAAGTCTAGACACAAGAAAGTCTCAATCAGGATACATCTTCTGCCTCTATGGTATTGCAGTGAGCTGGAAGTCCAATTTGCAGTCAGTTGTGGCATTATCTACTACCGAAGCCGAGTACATAGCTATGACAGAAGCAGTGAAAGAGAGTTTTTGGTTGAAAGGGATATTTTCTGACTTTGGAGAAAGTCAATAGGCAGTGACAGTAAGGTGTGACAGCAGCAACGATATATGCTTGTTTAAGCATCAAACCTTCAATGAAAGATCTAAACATGTAGATGTCAAGTTGCATTTTATCAAAGATGAAGTGAACAAGGGGAAGGTAAGAATTGAGAAGGTATCTACTGAGGAAAACGCTGCAGGCATGTTAACTAAAACCATTCCCAGTTTCAAACTTAGACATTGTTTAGAGCTGGTGAATCTGGTCAAGCACTGAGGTTGCAGGGGAAGTGGAAAAGATGATCTAACGTTTATTCCATTAAGATCCAAGGTGGAGATTTATTAGTATATTTGGATACTTAATAGAATTACACAAGATATCAGGGACCAAGTTGCAAAATATACACAAGCTCAAAGGAGCTCCAACGGCTAGTTTCGGTTAGAGAGAAACGGTTGAGAAGGAGCTGCAATTGAAAGGGGTTGAGCTAGGGATTGAGAGCTCATAACTAATTAAGTTTCATAGAGAAAGGAATACACTTTTCTGAGTGAGGAATCGAGAGTGCATCATCTCTGTTTTTGGTGCCGAGTTCACGAGAGGGTGAGCGAAAGATTCTAGAGTGTATTTTTCTCTTTGAGTGTTTCAAAACCGAAACTGGCGGTTTTGGAACCAGAACCGGCAATTCATAACCGCGAAACACCCTCGCGGTTCGGTTCGGTTCAACAATTTCCAAAACCAGAACCGGCAGTTCTGAACCGTAACCGCCGGTTCCTGAACCGTGGGCACCCCTACCTACAAGGATTATACGATATGATGTGGTATATGAAAATTCATACTGTTACTGTGCCAAATTAAATCAATTAAATCAGTAATGTATTATATCTTATCAAAAATTGTGGTATACAAATAACCGGCATTCTCTATTATATTTTGTTACGATAAGAGCAGTTCAGTATTTTTTTCCAACCCTAATTATCGCAACTACTTAACTAATTATTTTAGTCATGACCTTGGTGTAATTAGGTCCGAACATAAGGAATAATAGGCTCAAACGTAGCGGAAATTAATCAAATATAGTTACAACCACGGATTTTGCATGTTTTTAAGGACTATATTTGACTCATTTTAAATGTCAATCATGCAAATTATGTTCTTAGATTTCATATGTTATACATTTGGTATTTTTGACGTGTTTGTTGATAAATGATAGAAAAAGACAGAAAAATGTGCAAAAAGGGCCAAGGTGCAACAGCCAAGGTTCAAGCCGAGTTTCCCGGCACTGTTAAAGTCCAATCAGTGATTAATGCATATTATTTTCTTCATCTTCGAAAGAGCTTCGCGTGGATATCTTGCACATCTCGATCGGAGTTCTGTGGAGAAAGTTATGACAATTCTACAAACATTGCGCAGTGCAGTCAAAGCTGGCGGAAATTAGGCTGAAATTCAGGGAAGAAAATAAATTGTTGCCAAAATCTCTCCCATTTATTGTAGAGCACGAAAATTATCAAAAATAAACCTTTTTTCCACCTATAAATACCTCTTAACCTAATTCATCATTCTTCATCTCAGAGCCTACAATCTTTCTCCCCCTCTACACATTCTTTCATTCCACCTTCCACAAATAATTCATCCTTCTATGAAGTCTAGTTTTTAACATCCGTGTTTCTTTATTAGTTTTTCTCTTGTTATGTTTGAGGACAAACAAATAATTAATTTTGGGGGAGTTGACAAACACGGATTTTACATGTTTTTTAGGACTATATTTGACTCATTTTAAATGCCAATAATGCAAATTATGTTCTTGGATTGCATATGTTATACGTTTGGTATTTTCGACGTGTTTGTTGATAAATGATACTCCCTCCATCCCTAAAAATTTTTCATTTATTTCCTTTTCCGTCCGTCCCTAAAAATTTGTCACCTTTTACTTTTACCATTTTTTGTAGTAGACCTCACATTCCGCTAACTCATTCTCAATCATATTTTATTTTAAAACTAATATATAAAGTAAGACCTACATGCCACCAACTTTTTCAACCTACTTTCTATTACATTTCTTAAAATCCATGCCGAGTCAAATGGTGCCAAATTTTAAAGGACGGAGGGAGTAGAAAAAGACAGAAAAAGGTGCAAAAAGGGCCAAGGTGCAAAAAGGGCCAAGGTGCAACAGCCTCATTTCAAGTCGAGTTTCCTGGCAGTGTTAAAGTCCAATCAGTGATTAATGCATACCATTCCCTTCATCTTCGAAGGAGCTTCACGTGGATATCTTGCACGTCTCAATCGGAGTTCTGTGGAGAAAGTTATGACTATTCTAGGAACATTGCGCAGTGCAATCAAATTAGGCGGAAATTCAGGGAAGAAAATAAATTGTTGCCCAAATCTCTCCCATTTATTGTAGAGCACGAAAATTATCAAAATAAACCTATTTCCCACCTATAAATATACCTCTTAACCTAATTCATCATTCTTCATCTCAGAGTCTCCAATCTTTCACCCCCTCTACACATTCTTCATTTCCATCTTCCACAAATAATTCATTCATCTTCCATTCGAGCGGAGCTCCGCAGATCTAGGCAAGAGAAGGCTGAAGATTGAAGATTCAACCTTAGTTTTATCAATTTCTTTCACGTCTCGTACTTTTATTGTTTTTACTACTTGTCTATGAGTAGTTAAACATCAATTGTATTTTTTTGTGAAGACTATTATGAACGTATTTTGATTTATTGAACTGAACTTTTTCCTAGCTCTTGTGATTGTTTTGCTTGTTTTTGTGCTTTTATTGTTCTTTTGTTCGGCCAACTTTAGAACTACGTCCATTTAACTAGATTAATCGAGATATAGCTAGTTTTACGTGGTAAAAGGAACGAGTACAACACATAGGTTTATCTATACTCGAGAGAGGGGATCCTTTGTGTGGACTTGGGTCTTAGGAACTTAAAAAGTTAGAATCTAATCTATTGGAAGGAGACTTTGATAGTTAGAGTCTAATCTACTGGATAGATGCATTCGAGAGAAGGCTTATCCTAGAATCGCGACTTTCCTAATAATCCTAGAGACACATAAAGGTAAAGGTTCTGTGAGATTAATCATCACTAGGTCGTAGTAGTTGGATCCTAAAACTCTACATTTTTTAGTCTGCTTTGTATTATTGTATTTTTTTTATACTTGTTTATTTATGTCTAGTTTATTAAACCAAAAACCAAAACTCCGTGTCTCTAAACAGCATATGACGCAGTTGCAATCTTATTCCCTGTGTTCGATATCCTGATACCGACCTTTAGCTATACTAGATCTACCTGTAAACTTGCAGGTATTTTTAGTGCTAATAAAAAGTGCATCACAACCCTCATTTTGTTCTTCCAAATTCAAATAATTTTTTGAAAAAAAAAACAAAATTTTACTAACCACCCTAATTCCTTGTTTATTAGGAAAAACAACGTGTAGATAAACGTATTTCTGGATAAAAGAATTATGTTACAGGATGATACGAGCATTATTAGTTAGATAAATTAGGATTTGCATATCTTTTCATATCTTTGTTTTCTTGTTCATTAAAATTAGTTATTAGCATTATAAATAGGAGCTTTTATAATCATTTGAGAAATCAATCAATTGAATATCAATATTATCGTTCATTCTGTTCTCCAAGTGAGAGAAAATCGTCGTGCTCGACGGGCACTTGCCCGTGACAGGCATTTATCGATCGTCGATCTACGGATGCCGATCAGCCCGATAGGAGGTTTATCCTATCAAATTGGTGCTTTCATCACGATCTCACCCTCCAAAACACCGATCGAACCATGTCTATGTCACTGCCCGACGGGAATCCACCGCGCACAGCAACTAGCCACACCGATCGAGCAATAACTACGTCGTTGCCCGACGGGAATCCTTCCCACCATCTCGAACCAAAGTTGCGCCACTGCCCGACGGAAGACGTTCCGCGCACAACACCAGATTTGGTTGCCAAGTTCAGTTCCCACCTTGAGGACAAGGTGGATTTCAACCGTGAGGGAGTTGATACGAGCATTATTAGTTAGATAAATTAGGATTTGCATATCTTTTCATATTTTTGTTTTCTTGTTCATTAAGTTAGCTATTAGCATTATTGATAGGAGATATTGTAATCATTTGAGAAATCAATCAATAAAATATCAATATTATTGTTCATTCTGTTCTCCAAGTGAGAAAATCGTCGTGCTCGACAGGCACTTGCCCGCAACAGGCATTTATCGATCGCCGATCTACGGACGCCGATCAGCCCGATAGGAGGTTTATCCATTCACATGAATGCAAAAAAAAAAAGGAGTTGACGCAGTCAAGTCTGTATAATTTTAACTATGTTTATTCCAAGTCAAGTTGACGTAATTACGTTGGACTCATTAGTCACCAATGCAAAAAATAACTTGAAAAGGAATCTCTCACTCTTCATAAAATCCAAAATTCCAAATACTCACTATACAATATCGCAACTTGCAATATAAATTCAAAACTAATAATAACTCAGCGTTACCTTAAATCACACTCTCATATGACAAAGAACATATGTATCGCGACTTGTGCATCCTATTCCTATTTCACATTTATAAAAATTCTCATTAATTCATAGGCAATTATGGTTGCCATATTCGAATTCTTTTGATATGGGAGTTGGTAAGATCTACAAACCTGTAATCTATAACACTATAGATTAATATAGCCATGAATAGCAATTCAATTAGTAAACAATACTCCTCCATCCAATAGATTGAGATTTTAGTCATCGTGGACTAAAAATTAGTACTATGATATTTGCAAGTGTTATATTACTAACTCATAACTTAATTGCTAACTATAATTAAATATAGTCATTAGATATTTAAATTAAAGGCTTAGATCATTAATCCCTAAATGTCAATACGATCAACGAAAAATGTCAATAAGGCCATAGGATTAATTCCAAAAAATATCAATAGGAGTATTAATGTCAATTAACTACATATTTAGTTATAACTAACTTTTAAAAGAAATCCCAAAACTTTAAATTCATATAGCATATATCAAATTAAAGATAATTTCATAAGGATTCCAACGATAATGCATGTTCCGGCGTCAAAATTTGAAAAAAAAAATCGAAAATTTTTAATTTTTTCGTACAAGCAGAAATGTTAACATACTATATAAAATATGTCAATATAATACATGTAGAATGTCAATATAAGCAATGGGTTAACATTCTCAAAGCATTGTGTTGACATTCTCAAAGCATTGTGTTGATATTTTCGAAACACTATATTGACAGTTTCATCCAAAATCCTAATTTGAAGTTTTTTTTTTGTTTTTTTTTTTTTATTAATAAAAACGAAAATTATGCGTGACAAATTGTAGACCATACGTTTTCTAAAATTTTATAGCCTTAATTAGTTGTAATTAACAATTAAATAATAAGTTAGCGATTGATCAGTAGCAATTAGATTTATATTCTCTTGATTATTCAAATATTACTCAATGGTGTGTTTGTGTAAAGTGGAGCATCCACTCACTCCAAATAAGTTGTTTATAGAAGGTTGAACTTGATTTGATATTTTATTGGTAAAAGACCAAGTCTTTCATGCTTTTGTTCGAAATAAGTGTCATTTTTTTCTTCTTTTAACGTATGAAAGTCTAGGTTTTACGCTTAATTATTGATATTGATATATGCTATTTGCAGTGAGACATAGTAGAGTTAACAACAAAATGAAATTACCCAAATCCATGTCAATAAGGGTGGACCTGTCCCATTTCCCTATGCACCAAGGAATTATGCTTTTCCAACCTAGTCTATTCTTTCCAATTTTCAAAATACTCTCTTGAAATATAAAAGAGTTGAGGAAGGGAAAAGAAGTGAGATAAATTAATCAAAATGGCCAAACTCATGCTACTTATGATCCTCTCTCTCAATTTGTTTCTCCTCTCAATAAATGGTGTACTAAGTTGCAACAAACAAGAACATGATTCCTTACAAACATTCATCTCTTCCCACTCCCCTCCCCTCAACCCCAGCCTCAACTGGTCTCCCTCCACCAATTGCTGCCATTGGCAAGGCATAGCCTGCACATCCCGCAACGGCGCCCCTCGTGTCACACATCTTTGGCTGCCGGAAAAAAATCTCTCCGCTACCTCTCTCACTCTTCCAAATTACCTTCCTTTCCTAGCCCACATAAACCTCTCCCACAACCAACTCTCTGGCCTCCTCCCCGCTCTCTTTCCTCACCTCCTCACTCTCGACTTGAGCTTCAACTCCCTCTTCGGTCCACTCATCCGCACTTTCCCCATCACCATCCACACTCTAGACCTCTCAAGCAACCATTTCAATGGCTCCTTTGATCCCTCCTTTCTTCTCCCTCAACCATCCAATTTAGTTGTCTTCAACGTCAGCAACAACACTTTCACTTCCTCCAATCCTTCATCTATTTGCAACATCTCCCCGCTCATCAAAATCTTGGATTTCTCCATGAATCAATTCATTGGTCCATTATCACCTTCCCTCACCAAATGCTCAAACCTTCAAGTTTTCAGAGCAGGCTCCAACTCCCTCTCGGGTCCACTGCCACGCGACCTTTACACCTTGACAAGGTTGCAAGAAATCTCCATACATAACAACCAACTTTCTGGGGCAATCAACAAGGCCATTGTGAATCTTTCAAACCTCATTATCTTAGAGCTCCATGTTAACCAACTGAGTGGTGAGATACCTCAAAATATAGGGTTGCTTTCCAAATTAGAGCAGCTGCAACTCCACTCCAACAACCTCAACGGAACCTTCCCACCCTCTCTAACAAAATGCACCAACCTCACCACTCTTCTCCTTCGCAACAACCTCCTCAACGGCCAAATCTCCACTCTCAACTTCTCCAAACTCCAACGCTTGCAAGCCATTGATATCGGAAACAACACCTTCTCTGGTAACATCCCGGACACCCTCTGCCTGTGCAAGTCCATCACAGCACTCCGGCTTGCCTTCAACCAGCTCAGCGGCGAAGTCCCTCCTTGTATGACCTCTCTCAAATCTCTCACACACCTATCCCTCTCCGACAACCACTTGTCCAACGTTGTTGGGGCCCTGAACACACTCAAACACTGCCAGAATCTGGCAGTCCTCTTCCTCTCCCGATGCTTCCACGACGAGAGCATGCCCGACGACGACCTGCTGCACCTTGACACTTTCAAGAACCTGCAGATTCTGAGTCTAGGAGGATGCAAACTCAAAGGCCAAATCCCAACTTGGATTTCCAAACTGAAAAAACTCAAAGTTCTGAACCTCTCATTCAACAAACTCTCAGGCCCAATTCCGGCATGGATAGGATCAATGCCAAGCTTGTACGTCCTCAACTTAACTCAAAACTCACTCACGGGAGAGATCCCATGTGAGATAACGCAGCTGCCGGCGCTGATATCCGACAAAAGTAGCACAGACTTGAGCCATCTCGCGTTGCCCTTTCTATACGACAATCTTCAGTACAACCGACTCTTCAACCTGCCGCGTGGCCTGAAACTCGGGAACAATAACCTCAGTTGCAAAATTCCGGTAGAAATTGGGCAGCTGAAGCTCCTCCAAGTATTGGAACTGAGCAATAACAAGTTGAGAGGCGACATTCCTGAGCAGCTGGATAATCTTACAAATTTGGAGAAACTGGACATGTCGGGGAATGATCTGACGGGAAAGATTCCGGAATCGCTGACGAAGCTGCATTTCCTGTCAGCATTCAGCGTGGCGGATAATGATCTGGAAGGGGAGATTCCAAAGGGGGGTCAGTTTGAGACGTTTGGAATTGACGCGTTTGAAGGGAACACTAAACTGTGCGGCGAGGTGATACACAGAAGCTGCGGCGTGGTTGTGATAAACAGGCCTAGGCCTGCGGAAGAAACAGATGGCGGGAGTAGAAGTTTTTGGTATGATATCCAATTGCCTCTTGGATTGGGATACTTTGTTGGACTAGTTGCATTTACTGTTGCTGTCTTCTTCAAGAATTGGTAGTCATTTAATATAAATTACTACTACAAAATCACTTGCTGTTATTCTATCTCATTTTCATCCATATAAGTAAAATAAATAAAGTTTCTGCCATGGAAAGTATATGTGAACAACCCTCAACCCAAGAGGAGTAAGGAATTGTCCACCTGACCGCCCTGAAGAGCCTCTGCGTCGAACTTCAGCCCCTTCGAGTTAAATGAATGAAATTTTAAATAAAGTATTTTCAAATAAATAACAAAATAATGTTATTTCCTTGAGTGTATAGTAGTGAAAAAAGTAATAAATTTTATTTATATAATTAATGTAAAAGTAAAATAATTTAAAGGATAAAACTAGACAATTATCAAAACTAGTATCACACCCGTGTGATGCACGGATCAATTTAATTTCATCATAATAATATCGTATTTTGAACTAATTACATAAAACCAGATATAATTATATGATCTCATGGTTAAAAAATCACACATGTGTAAAATAATTTAAAATGAACAACCCCAAAACATATAATTAAACGACTTTATAAATCAACAAAGTGCTTTAAGAATCACAGATGTGTAAAACAATTTAAATGACCATTTTATTCCCTATCACAAAACAGTAATCATAATTCTATATTGTATTAATCTCTACACCAAACAACAATCATGATCTTTTATTTTGTTAATAGACAACATAAATGCTTCAATATCATACACATCAAAAAGTAGAGATAATCATCAATCTAAAGATTGAATAAAATATAAGTACGCGGCATAAAAAAATTTACTATATAATAACAATATATTCATTCATAAGGTTTGGAAAACTTATTTGCATCAACCTCCTAGATATACAAATTAAAATTTTCAAAACATTCACACAATCTCTCTCACGAAATAAAAGATACTCCTACTATATTGCTTATGATAATTGTGCATGAAAATTATTTCCAAAGTCAAGCCCAACACTTAAAACTCAAAACCCAAGACTAAAAAGAGTTACAAAATAAATAAATAAATAAATAAAACATTAACCAAACATAAACACATTGTCAAATCTTCTTCTTCACTCAGATGTTAATTTCTTCTGCAATATACTTCTGCTACAGCTTACGTATCCATCTCATTTCCTCCTTATTCTCGATCAATTGGAGATTCGATATCAAATTTCACTATCTCAAAAGATTTAGATTATTTTAAATTTTAGATTAATAATTAAAATAAAGAAAATATTGGCAGCTCAATATCAATTATCAAAATAAACTACAAATCTCATACTTACATGAAATTATTTAAAATTTATGCTTAAACAATTACTTCCAACACCACAATCCACATAGTGTATATAATTCCTGCAATTACATAAATAATGATAATTAATCAAATCTATCCAATCAAAAGATGAACCCAAAGAATAAAGTTTATCGGAAATTCAGTGACATATAATAGAAAATAAAAAATAGTGAGTGAATTTATAACTACCACATGCCATATTTTTATCATCAACAAAAAAGAATTAGGATCTTAATTTAAATGAAAATAAATATCAAATAAGACGTTATATATATATAAAATAACTAATCACAAAATGTTATTTTTTGTTGATTACCTTCTCACCCAAGCTTCCTTGAACTCGATGATGAACTACAGCCGAGCAATTAGGGTCATCTACATACCCAAAGACCAGTATAATGATCTCACCATTTACTTTTTACATACACCCTCCAACATATCAAAGAAAATGAAATGTACCGGTTGTTTGAAAATTCTTGTCGTACAATTACAACACTCAACTATTGCAATGAAGATAACTTTAACGGCCTTTCTCTTTTGACAAACTTGACGTAAGAATGTTGTGGAATACAATATGGTATTTGCATCTATTGACCATATATTTATAGCAATAGATTTAAATAGGATAGGTTAATTCTCTTTAAGTAATTTAATAAGTAATTTAATATTTTATTTAGTGGAGAACTGTTACAATAATCATTGTGTTAATATTTATTAAGAAATTTAGGTTAAATTGTCAAAATTTTAAATGGATGCTAAAAGGAAATACATTTTGTAGCCCATTTTCCATGGTCAAAGGAATTGAAACGATTCTTCCCATATTTAAATATTTATGCACTCATCAACATAAATAATAGTATAATTTCCACATCAATATGGTTAAACGGATGAGGATGCTATAGCTTGCAATAGTCAAACTAATACAATAATTATGAGTAATTGGCAGTTACAATATTATCATGACTTAATTCAAGGTATAATGATACACAAATTAAATAGTACAAAATTACAATCAAAATCCAAAATTTATACATATTTAAAATTTTACCCAAAATTCACAAATATTCAAAATATGACCAAAACTCGCCTTTTATATATACTAGTGTTAACCCACGTGCGATGCACGACGGAATATATTTTCATCATACGATTTTAAAATACTTATTAATTAATTAAAATAAAAAATAATATAACTATATAAGATTAAAAATAGAAAATTATACTATAAATAACAATTCAATAAATATACTCCAGTATTTAAAATGGAACCAAGACCAACACAATTATTTGGACACGAAGAAGAGAATATCAAGTGTTGATACTTTTGAAAAATATGTTTAAAACAATCGTTCATATCTCTCTACTGAAAAATGTAAATCACAATATATACACGCGGTACTCTAACTATTGTAAGAAATATTGGGATACAATTCTCGAGTCAAGAATGTTATGATTCTTCCTCTCTAAGAACTGTAAGAAATATTGGGATAAAATTCTCGAATCATACATACACGCGGTACTCTAACTATTACAATCAAAAGAAAGAAAAACAACAATACATAAAATGGAAATTACAATAAAAATTATAAAATAAACTGAACTATAAGTCTAGTTGAGAAAACTCCTCTTTCAGCAAGACAAAGTACATTACGGTTAGTGCTCTCGGATTGACGTATTATCTCCAAAGATGAAATCCTCCTAACATACGTAACATCTCAAACCTGCTAGGCACCGATGATTTGATGGAGCTCCAAAAATTGAGTAAAACAATGTTCCTAAAATGTACAATAAAATGTTGGTGGAGAATACTTTAGTTGGTTTGATTCCTCCACAACTCTATGCCTTTTATAGGCACAGAATTAGTCCATGAGAGATCATGAAATTAAAACAATATAATTATAAATTTAAGACAATAGAAGTTACAAAATTTGACTTTTCTTATTCATTTTTGTTGTTAATAGCCATGTATTAAAAGTTTAATACGTTTCTTATTATGAATACCCGATATTTCTTATAGTTTAATTGCATAACATTAGTTCATAGACATGATTCAAACTAATTAATCGGATGGTGGTGGTAAATTGCACTAATTCTTTAATCCTAATTAATATTGAATTGGTAATGGTAATAAATATGATAATGATAATGGTAATGGCAATTAATATTGAAATAGTAATAAATATACATGATAATGTATTAAAATGTATGTGACGGTTACAATTTTATTGGTAGAATATAAAAAAAACTTCCACTACATTATTTAATTTAAATTTATTTTAAAAAACGTGAGCTCCAATTCCAATATTATCAAATTGATCCCATAACTTATAAATATATTAGAATGAGGACAAAACTTATAAATATTTCAAAAGAACGCCAAAACTCGGCTTTTATATATATATAGATATAGATGTTAGATAAAAATTTTGGCAGAGCAGAGATTCAATCCCACGATCTCATGACCTCGACTTGGTTTGACCAATTTATGACATACTATAAAATGGTCGATATCAAGTCGACAACTACATTTCCTTCTTTAATGCTTTTTATACAAAAAATGTATCGATGCAATACTACAGTACTGTTGAACCAAATATCAGAACCTAATTTTGTACGCTAGCTAAATATTAATTGTATCTTGAACAATTCTTGTAACACTACTTTCCAAAGTCATTGGAATGAGACTTAACAAAGTCCCAGTTCCTTGGGGAATTTATTCATCCCACACACATCAACTTAATTACTTTTCTCTCTTGTTTTTAACCACAAAATGAATAACTTGGTTTTCAATCACTTTCATCCATGTTTGCAGCTTCAGCAGGGAACCCTTGTTCCCCTAGACCTGAAATTCTCTCAACATAATTTTTCATGATTGTTTATTGTGTATATACTACTCCTATAAGATAATAAGATGCTTTTTCCAACTCACATGAACTAAGGCAGCATGAAGGTTGTAGTTGCAATTAGCTTCCTCATTCTATGCCAGATTAAAGCTATTTCTAGCTGCCATCAACTTGACCACCAAACCCTCCTATCTTTCCACCACCACATCTCATCCTCTCCTCTCAACTGGTCTCCATCTACTAATTGCTGTCAATGGCAAGGCATACACTGCACCAACCATCATGGCGTTGCTCGAGTCACGCATTTATGGTTGCCGGAAAAGCATCTCTCCGGTACCATTACCCCCACTCTTGGAGACCTACCTTTTCTTGCTCACATCAATCTCTCCCATAACCAACTCTCAGGCCCTTTCCCCCACATCCAAACACTCCAAACACTAGATTTGAGTTTCAACCATTTTTCTGGTCCACTTCAGCTCTCTCTACCACCCTCAATCCAAACCTTAGATATATCCAGCAATCACTTCAATGGCTCATTCCACCCTTCATTCCTCCATCACACATTCAATCTCATCAGCTTCAACATCAGTAACAACACTTTGAGAGGCTCCATTCCTTCTAATATTTGCAACACCTCCCAACTAGTTAAAATCTTGGATTTCTCCATGAATCAATTCACTGGCCCTATATCTCCTGGCCTCGGACAATGTTCAAACCTCCAAGTTCTCAGAGCCGGCTCCAACTCTCTCTCGGGTCCGCTTCCACAAGATCTTTACAACGTGAAAACGTTGAAGGAAATCTCTCTTCATGATAACCAGTTCTCAGGGCTCATCAGCAACACCATTGTTGAACTTTCAAACCTCACCACCATGGAGTTTCATGCCAATCAACTTAGTGGTGAGATACCTCGAAGAATTGGATTGCTTAACAATTTGGAAACACTAGTCCTCCATAACAACACCATCAATGGCACTCTCCCTCCTTCTTTGATGAACTGCACCAAACTAAAAACTCTGGTGGTGAGAGACAACCACCTTGAAGGAGACATTACTCCCCTTGACTTCTCCAAACTCCATCACCTGCAAGTCCTTGACCTCAGCGGCAACGCCTTCACTGGTAACATCCCACACACTGTGTGCACCTGCAGCTCACTCACCGCCATTGGTCTGTCACGCAACCGACTAGTTGGTGAGGTTCCACCTTGCATGGCCTCTCTGAAATCTCTCCAACACCTAGCTCTTGCAAAGAACAATCTCTCCAACGTCCTCGTTGCTTTAAAGACCCTCAGCCACTGCCACAATCTCGCCGTCTTGATCATGATGGGCACCTTCCAAGATGAGATGATGCCTGATGACAGTACCCTTGGAGTTGGCTTCCACAGCTTGGAGATTCTTGCTCTAGGAAACTGCTCTTTGCAAGGCCATATCCCTTCCTGGATTGCGAAGCTCATGAAACTGAAAAGATTAGTTTTATACAAAAACAGGATGACTGGAACAATCCCAAGCTGGTTGGGAGCTATGCCAAGCCTTTACGCTCTCAACCTCACCGAAAACCAGCTATCCGGACACCTCCCACCGCAGCTCGGCCTCATGCCAGCTCTGCTGTCCGAAAGCAACACCTCCTCCGACATGAGCTATCTGCAGCTGCTGTTTCTAATAGACGGGAACTGATACAACCATCTCTACAACCTGCGCCGCGTGTTGGCTGTGGGAAGCAACAATCTCAGCGGGGAAATCCCACAAGAAATAGGAGGGTTGAAGGTTCTTCAAGCGTTGGACCTCAGCAATAACCGCTTCACTGGCAGCATCCCGAGCCAGCTCTCGGGTCTGACTAACTTGGAGAGCCTGAATATGTCAGGGAACCATCTCTCCGGAGAGATTCCTGATTCTCTGAGGGGGCTACACTTCTTGTCTCGGTTGAGCGTTGCTGACAATGATCTTGAAGGAGAGATTCCGAGAGGTGGGCAGTTTGATACATTTCCGGCCAACTCATTTGAAGGGAATCCCAAACTCTGTGGGTTTGTAATAAAAAGAAAATGCTCTGCAGTAGTTGTTAGAGATGGAGATAAAGATGAAGAAGACAAGGGTAGTGAACTAGAACTATCAGTGTATGGTCTCCCTTTGGGGTTGGGATACTGTGTTGGAGTGATAGCAGTTGCCATTACATTGCTGATCAAAACTTGCTAGACCTCAAGTTTTTCTTGTTTCTAGTCTCACATTTTGTCTCTAGTTAACTGAAACTTCTGATTTCCAAGATGAATTAGAGTTAAAACACTAATTTCTACTTGCCCACTGTGTTGCATTAATTTAAACCTTATTTCACTTTCTTAACCGATGGTTTTGATTAATCAGATGTAACATTGTTGCTTTAATCCTGCTTTTGTAAATGTTAGTAGCACTTTTTTTTTTCTCAGCTAACATTCTAAATACAACTAAATTTAGTTGAGATTTTTTGCTCTCAAGGAACTAATAAATATACTTTCATCACACATATATGCAAATTCTCAACTAAATTTAGTTTTATTTAAAAATGTGATATTGACCCTAATATCATGAAATTTTTAAAAAGTTGGATTTTTCCACAAACTTTCAACTTGACCAATAATATCACATACTTTACCCGAGTTTGTTAGTATTTCTCACTAGCGAAAAATTTCCGGCTATATTAATGGATTGAAGAACAATTTGGAGGTTGTGCTTCAAGAAAAACTACAAAGATTGAAGAACTTGAAGCTCTCAAAATTGTTGTCGAGAAATTATGAAAAAAGTCCATATCATGATATTATTTGCCAGATTTTTGTCGCCGTTGAGAAATAACAAACTCGGTTAAAGTTCGTGATATTATTTTCCAAATTGAAAATTCGTGGGAAAAATCCAACTTTTTAAAAGTTTCATGCTACTATAGGTCAATGTCTCTTTAAAAATTTATGAATATTTTATGCTCTCCTTTATTTGTGAAAGTATGTTTCATTTTTAATGTTTGCATTTGACATCTTTAGCATAAAGTTATCACCATTCACCACTACCGTCACAATATGTTTCTAAAATAAGTAGGTAAGGTGGTTGTATAAGACAACCAACAGTAAGGGACAAGACACTAATAAGCAAAACTAAAATTTAACATCTCCAAAATCTCTTTAAGATCAAGAGTCATTTGGAAATGGTATGGTATGGGAGATGTCATGCGCATGCTCAACAGCTAAAGAAGAGATACACTGAGATAGAGAGAGGGATAGGAAAGGATTGGTGGGAATTAAATTGAAAAAACGCACTAACTTGCTACTGAACAATTCTTGATAATAAAGTGCAAATCAACTATGCTATGAGACATTCCCAGACTACTGTGACCCACTCACGCTTCCACTCATCATTGCCATTTGCCATAAACTATCACCATTTCCCTTTACTCGTAACTCTTTTCAAATTAGCCCACTTATTTTTTTTTCTTGTCTTTCCTTTTCCTGCTGCTTCCTTTTTCTTGAAAAAAGATCACATCTTTCTTTTATGGGGTGTTCTCTGATGAGTTTTTGAACAAGAACTTTTTTAGATTTTTGTGGATTTGATCTTATGGGGAATTGTTGGTGTAGGTGTGAACCTTTGATTTACAGGGTCTCTTCTAACGCAAAATCTGGTGAGTTTCCATTTTTCTCTCTGTTTTCTTGGATAAAAATTTGATCTTTATCGTTTTTCAGCCATATTTTTAAAATTCAAATTTGTATGTTGCTTTATCTTCATGAATATTCCAGTATTGTTTCTCAGAGATATGCACAAAGATTCTAAAGTTTATGCTATTTCAAACAAAATTCGAATATCTCTATCTTGTTCCTTGATTCTTTATTTAGTTGTGGTGGCAAATGGTATAGTTGATGCTTTCAATATATTAATAATGAAAAATAGCTGAAAATTATCAAGAAAGCATAATTTTTAAGTAAGAAAATACATGTAATTTTGTGTTGCAGAATCCCCAGATCAAGGCCCCAAAGAGAAGGTAAGAAAAGATGAGAGGAAACTGCCATCAAATCCAGAAGAAGTAGAAGACCTACGCCGGTGCACGTCATCGAAGCCACTGACAGTTTTCACATTCAACGAGCTCAAGAGCATCACTTCAAATTTCAGACAAGATTACCTGTTGGGAGGAGGAGGATTTGGAAGTGTGTACAAAGGATACATTTCTGAAGACATACAAGGCCTTCAACCTATCACAGTTGCTGTTAAGGTTCATGATGGAGACAACAGTTCTCAAGGTCATAGGGAGTGGCTGGTAAAATTCAGAATCTTGATCAAAATTGATCATTAATTTTGCTCAATAACAACTAACTATGTCTATGTATACTATTTGATGATGTTTTAGGCTGAGGTGATCTTCTTGGGGCAGCTCTCCCATCCAAATCTAGTCAAGTTGATTGGCTATTGCTGTGAGGATGAACACCGGGTTCTCATATACGAGTACATGCCTCGTGGCAGCGTTGAAAACCATCTCTTTTCCAGTAACTCCACATTCATCTTCTTGATGCAATTAAGACACACACATAAACATAATATTGTAATTTTAGGAGTTTTGATAATTCTAGTGTTGCTTATACACCAATTGATGTTGTTGTAGGAGTGCTGCTCCCTTTGCCTTGGTCTACTAGAATGAAGATAGCTTTTGGTGCAGCAAAGGGGCTGGCTTTTCTGCACGAAGCAGAGAAGCCGGTCATCTACCGTGATTTCAAGACATCCAACATCTTGTTAGATGAGGTAAGATGCTCGATATCTTTCTTGGTTGTATTCAACTAAAAATAATAATCCAACTCTTCAACAGGAATACAATGCGAAGCTCTCTGATTTCGGCCTTGCAAAAGACGGGCCAGAGGGAGACAAGACTCATGTCTCCACGCGCATAATGGGAACCTATGGATACGCCGCACCTGAGTACATAATGACAGGTAGCAATGGCATCACCATTTTCAACACAGCCACTGCCTCAGTCTCATGACTCACGTTTTCGCCTCTGTATGCATAGGCCACCTGACTCCACGAAGTGACGTGTACAGCTTTGGAGTCGTGCTTCTTGAGCTTGTGACGGGCAGGAAGTCTTTGGACCGGTCAAGGCCAGCAAGGGAGCAGAACCTCACGGAGTGGGCTATCCCATTGCTTAAGGAGAAGAAGAAGGTGCTCGACATCGTGGATGCTAGGCTGGGAGGAGACTATCCTGTAAAGGGTGTTCAGAAAGCAGCCATGTTAGCCTACCACTGCCTCAACCGCAACCCTAAGGCACGACCTCTCATGCGAGACATAGTGGATTCGTTAGAGCCTCTGCAGCTTGATGCAAATGCAGCTCCCAACCAATCTTTCACCATATATACAACTACTACTACTACTAGTAGTCCTAACTCTAATTCTGGCTACTGAAACACCAAGACTGCACACTCTAATTTCCTTTGTTTCTTCTTTTTTGCTCATGCTTGTTACTTTCTATTCTAGTTTGTCCAGGTTATTTCATAGCAAGAAATAGGCCTTGTAGAAAATGAAAAAGGTTTCATACATAGTAGATTTATAATGTTCTTCTCTTTTTGGTGGGTGTGATCTGATTATTCGAGTTTTTGCTTTTTTTTGTTAGATCAAAGATTGTACAGATACATATATTTAAATGTTCTTGAATACATCAAGTTATTCAACCATTTTGCAAAGTATAATAGGAACAAAATCTTAAACATTGACCTCAATACTAGATGAGTTAAAATCAGTGATTTAAAAATCGGTTTGGACCGGCCGGTCGGACCAGTTTGGCCACAAACCGGTGACCTTTCCGGTCCGATTCACCATATAAAACCGACGCAGGGTTGGACTGTTTTGGAGCAGGTGAACCAGCTGGTTGGACCGGAACCGGGAACCGGTTGAACTAGTTACCAATTTTTTTGATTTTTAAAAATGAATTAAAAATTGATTTAAAAAAAAAATTACACTAAACTTTCATTTTTCTTATTAACCCATACAAGGGCCTATGAATTTATAAAAACTATACTTAAAAAATCATTTCTGTCTTTCTTTATAAAATTATTCCACAAGATTGTTCTTTCATTTTTCAATGTGGGATGAAAAGCTTGTTTTATAGTCATCTTTTACAATCTTTTGCCTTTACTTTTTCAATGTGGGATGTAGTTTATTTTGTTAATATGCTCTTATTATATCAACTATAAAATATATACTACTTATATATGTAGGGGAGTGATCAATTGCTAACTCATCATTTAATTGCTAACTACAACTAATTTAAGGCCATAGGATTTTAGAAAACGTGTGGTCTACAATTTGTCACGTGTAATTTTCGTTTTTATTAATAAAATAAAAAAAGATATAAAAAAAAACTCCAAATTAGGGTTTTGGATGAAAATGTCAATATAGTGTTTCGAAAATATCAACACAATGCTTTGAGAATGTCAACACAATGCTTTAAGAATGTTAACTCATTGCTTATATTAGCATTCTATATGTATTATATTGACATATTTTATATATAATATTGACATTTCTGCTGTACGAAAAAATAAAAAAAAAATTAAATTTTTTTCAAATTTTGACATCGGAACATATGCATGTAGGATATCGTTGAAATCCTTATGAAATTATCTTTAATTTGATATATGTTATATGAATTTAATGTTTTGGGATTTCTTTTAAAAGTTAGTTATAACTAAACATGTAGTTAATTGACATTACTACCCCTATTGATATTTTTTGGAATTAATCCTATAGCCTTATTGACGTTTTTCGTTGATCGTATTGACATTTAGAGATTAATGATCTAAGCCCTTAATTTGAATATCTAATGGCTATTATTTAGTTGTAGTTAGCAATTAAATTATGAGTTAGCAATATAACACTCCCATATATATGTATATATATAGAGTTGTGATCAATGTCGAACTCATCTTAAAGATCGAACTAGAGACCAAATTTGGACCACTCATTTTTCTTAATCTTATTGTTATGATTAATTTAGAATTTATTTAATATTTTATTAAATAAAAAATTTTTAAATTTTTTAAAATTTTTTTTTAAAAAAATTTAAAAAAAAATTAAATTTTTCTTTAAATTTTTTTTTTAAAAAAAAATTTAATTTTTTTTTTAGAATTTTTTTTATTCGATAAAAACTTGCTGGAGTAAATAATGAACTATAATATTCACTACATAATGAACTAAATGAATGTATGTTATGAAGTAATTTTTCGCATTCATTATATACTGAATTTACTTCAACTGAAAGATAATTATGTCATAACACATTATGAAGTAATAAAATAATAAAATGAAGTAATAAACTAATGAAATGAAGTAGTAAACTAATGAAATGAAGTAATAACATAACTTAATGAAGTAATAAACTAACGGAATGAAGTAATAGCATGACTGAATGAAGTAATAAACTAACGGAATGAAGTACTAAACTAATAGAATGAAGTAATAACATGATTGAATGAAGTGATAAACTAACGGAATGAAGTAATAACCCTAAACCCAACTGAAAGATAATTATGTCATAACACATTATGAAGTAATAAACTAATGGAATGAAGTAATAACATAACTGAATGAGGTAATAAACTAACGGAATGAATTAATAAGTAACAGAATGAAGTAATAACATAAATAAATAAAGTAATAAACTAACGGAATGAAGTAATAGTACGACTGAATGAAGTAATAAGCTCATAACAATAACATGACTGAATGAGGTAATAAACTAACGGAATGAATTAATAAGTAACAGAATGAAGTAATAACATAAATAAATAAAGTAATAAACTAACGGAATGAAGTAATAGTACGACTGAATGAAGTAATAAGCTCATAACAATAACATGACTGAATGAAGTAATAAACTAACGGAATGAAGTAATAACCCTAAACCCAACTAAAAGATAATTATGTCATAACACATTATGAAGTAATAAACTAATGGAATGAAGTAATAGCATGACTTAATGAAGTAATAAACTAATAGAATGAAGTAATAGCATTAATAAATGAAGTAATAAACTAATTGAATGAAGTAATAGCACGACTGAATGAAGTAATAAGTTCATAACATACATTCATTTAGTTCATTATGTATTGAAATATAGTTCATTATTTACTCCATCAAGTTTTTATCGAATAAAATAAAATTTAAAAAAAAATTAAAAATTAAAAAAAAATTTAAAAAAAATTAAAAAAAAATTAAAAAATAAAAAATATAAAAAATAAATAAAAAAACGTTTTTATTTAATAAAATATTAAATTAATTGTAAATTAATCATAACCATAAGATTAAGAAAAATGAGTGACCCTAATTTGGTCTCTAGTTCGGTCTTTAATGGTGGATTTGTGGTTAATATGACTCTGTATAATTAAAAGCTATATATATAGGGTCCTGTTAGGTTAAGATTATTTAGCTTAATTGAGAAATGAGATGCAATATCAGCCACTAATCCACAAGATTAACGAAATGTCAACAACTATCACATTATGTCAACACGGGGGTATAATTGTCATTTCATTAATAATGTAGTGGAAAAAAAATAAAATTGTATTTGAAATCATTCTCTAAAACCTCTCTAAAACTCTCGCTGCAAAATCTGTTAATCTTCATACAATTCATACAATTCTGCATTCGATTTTGCAAATATTCAAAATTCAAACCGTAGACGTTCAAACACGGTTATCTACAATGGCGATCAAAAAGCAAAATCGAAGAGAATCGGCTGAAGCGCCGATTGTAGCTGAATCGACTGAAGTGCCAATCGAAGAGAATCGGCATTCAAAATCGGGGGTGGTTGAAGCGACTTCTTCAGGTTGATGAATTTTCAAAATCGGCATTCAAAATTGTCGTTCATCCGAAAATTGATGAATTTTCGAACAACAGACAACTAATTCGACGGAGTTTGGTTGAATCTGAAGTTTTTAGGTTGATTTTATCGACTTTAATTGTGTTTTTATGCTTTATTTGTTGATGCCCAGTCAAATTTGTTCCTAATTAGTTTTTTTTTTGCTTTTTCATCTTTAGCTTCGAGTTCATCTTTATCAGTTCATCTTTATGTTAATGGATTGTTCATCATATTTAGAGTCGACGTCGACGAATGTTGAAGGTATTTTGGTTTGATTTTCATTAACATAACTTTTTTTGTACTTTGTTGGTGAATTATACTCTGTTGACATAAATGCAGATTTGTTGACATTCTATGTAGAATTTATTGTGATATCATGGATACTCTATGTTGCTATGGTGATCATTTCTTGTTTATATAAATGCAAATCTGTTGATATTTGAATTGATGTTCTGTTGACATAAATGCAAATCTATTGACATAGTGTATGTTACTTGTTTAATATTCTATGTAGCTATATTCTTTATTGATATACAAAATAGTCAAAAGCCCCTGTTGTGGTGTTTATGGCTGGAGGAAGGGGTTTTGGATAGGGTTGAGAGTTCATGGTACGATGTGTGAGATGTTGGTGTTGATGTATTGGTGTTGCATATTGTTGTTTTTCAGTATGTTGTTTGCAACAAACAAGGTTTTCATACAGTTGATCCGTTGGATGTCGATAGATGTATATCTGAGGATGGGTATGTGTCAGATAATGATGAAGTATCTTCAAAGAAGAAACGCAGATGTGGCACAAAAGAGAGTTGCAGAATCACTGGAGAAGCTAATGGATGCCACGAGGGAAGAGCTGCCGGACACCAAGGTTGTCGTTCAATTATCTGGGATGGAGATCAGCGACTTGACAATGGAGCTCAGTAACAATGGTTCCGATTCAGAACTCTTCTGGTTCAAATCTCGCGAGCTCGTGGAGGTGACGACATCGTCCAAGGATCTGAGGCACAGTGTGCTGGCGGTGTTGGAGGTGGATCAGAGCGGTGGACCTAGGATACAGAACGCGGCGATGGAGCTGTACAGGAGAAAGGAGGAATCCGCGAAAATCAATATCACAAGTTGTTGACAAGCTGTTGACATTTTGTTATAAGTTGTTGATATTTTGATATGCAGGCTATTAACATGTGTTGTATGATCATGATGCCATAACTTAAAATCATACGATATATGTCAATAGAGAAGAACTTAAAATCATACGATAGATGTCAATAGAGAGCAAAATCAAATATCAACAACTAATAAGAAAATGTCAATAACTTGTAGTATATGTTAACAACTAAAAAATAACTCTTATTTTTGTTGACATGGCTTGTAGGTGTAGTTGACATGACTTATAATTGTTGTTGACGCGATATGTATCGTAGTTGACATGACTTGTATGTGCCGTTGACACGATGTGCACCATAGTTGACATAATTATATTAGTTGTTGACACGGCTAGTATATATAGTTGACATGATTTTTAATTGTAATAAACCTTAAAAACATGAATTGTATTTGTAATTACCCCTCCAGGCAGGACTGGGGTAGCCTGGACGACCTCATCGGCGAGGAGCATGGAAGCAAGCCTGACTTCAACTTGTATTGAAATGTCAACAACTTATAACCAAATGTCAACAGCTTGTATAAATTGTATACAACTCAGAAAACAAATCTTAAAATTAAAAAAGAAAATCATACAATAAAATTCAATAGAGAGCAAAATCAAATATCAACAACTAATAAGAAAATGTCAATAACTTGTAGTATATGCTAACAACTAAAAAATAACTCTGATTATTGTTGACATGGCTTGTACGTGTAGTTGACATGACTTATAATTGTTGTTGACATATTTTCTATGTCTAGTTGACATAGCTTGTACGTGTAGTAGACATAGTATGTAACATAGTTGACATGGCTTGTACGTGTAGTTGAAACGATATGTACCGTAGTTAACATGACTTGTATTTGGCGTTGACACGATGTGCATCATAGTTGACATAATGATATTAGTTGTTGACATGGCTAGTATATATAGTTGACATGATTTTTAATTGTAATTAACCTTAAAAACATGAATTGTAATTGTAATTACCCTTCCAGGTAGGACTGGGGCGGCCTGGACGACCTCATCGGCGAGGAGCACGGAAGCAAGGCTGACTCCAACTTGTATTGAAATGTCAACAACTTATAGCTAAATGTCAACAACTTGTATAAAGTGTGTACAACTCAGAAAAAAAAATCTTAAAATTAAAAAAGAAAATCATACAATAGATGTTAATAGAGAGCAAAATCAAATATCAACAACTAATAAGAAAATGTCAATAACTTGTACTCCCTCTGTCCCGGAGTATTAGACTCACTTCTTTTGGGCACATGATTTAAGGAATTGATATTTAAATAGTTAAAGTGGAGAGAGTAAAGTATGAGAGATGGAAAAAGTAAGAGAGAGAAGAGAGAAAAAAGTAGGTGGAGAATAAAATAAGATAGATGTTTTTTGCTAAAAAAGGAAATGAGTCTAATATGTTGGGACATCCCAAAAGAGAAAGTTGGTCTAATACCTTGGGACGGAGGGAGTAGTATAAGTTAACAACTAAAAAACAACTCTGATTGTTGTTGACATGGCTTGTACGTGCGGTAGATATAGTATGTAACATAGTTGACATTGCTTGTACGTGTAGTTGACACGATATGTACCGTAGTTGACATGACTAGTATGTGCCGTTGACACGATATGCATCATAGTTGACATAATTACATTAGTTGTTGACATGGCTAGTATATATAGTTGGCATGATTTTTAATTGTAATTAACCTTAAAAACATGAATTGTAATTGTAATTAACCCTCCAGGTAGGACTGAGGCAGCCTGGACGACCTCATCGACGAGGAGCACGGAAGCAAGTCTAACTCCAACTTGTATTGAAATGTCAACAACCTGTATAAAGTGTCAACAACTCAAAAACAATTCTTATAATTAAAAATTAACAACTATTTTCTCTTAATTTTTTTATTTGTAACAAGTTCTGGTATCATGATCATACATAACATGTCAATAGCTTTTATATCAAATGTCAACAACTTATATAAAAATGTCTACAACTTGTATTTAAAATGTCAACAACTTGTCAACAACTTGTATAAAGTGTCAACAACTCAAAAAACAATTCTTGTAATTAAAAAATAACAACTATTTTATCTTAATATTTTTATTTGACACAAGTTCTGGCATAATAATCATACAACACATGTCAATAGTCTGCATATCAAATGTCAACAACTTATAGCAAAATGTCAACATCTTGTATATCAAATGTAAACAGTTTGTCAACAACTTATATAGAGTGTCAACAACTCAAAATAATTCTTGAAAAAATAACAACTATTTTATCTTAATTATTTTATTTGACACAAGTTCTGGCATCATGATCTTGCAACATGTCAATAGTCTGCATATCAAATGTCAAGCAAAATGTCAACAGCTTTGCAACAACTTGTGATATTGATTTTCGCGGATGAGGATGAAGCAGATCACGACGTCAACGACGAATTCCTAGTCGGATTGACCAAATCTGAGAAAACTAGAGAATAAATCCTCCGATTCAAGCGTCGATCGCCGCCGCAACTCTGATTCCTTCTCTCACATGATTTTCTTTGAGAATTCACGATTCTCATCGATTCTCCCCCTTAGCTTCTACTCCTTCCCCAAACTAGAAGCAAAAATTGAGAACTTCGTCCTGCCACAGCAGATCGAGGCAGCAGAGAGAGAGTTGCAGATCACAGCGGATATATGGCAAATATGGTCATAAGAATTTTGATTTGAATTTTGATGTATTGTTCATCAAAATGGTACATGATCCACAAAATCAAACCAAATAAAAGATCAAAACATCACCAATTTTATTTTAAAAATATGCGATCATCATCAATTCATCACACACCATAATGAAAATGATTCCCCTTCTCCGCCGCCGCGAAGATGAAATCCAAATTATAGAGCAGCGGCACCATCGCGACGGAGCAGAGGAACACCAGCATCGGCCCCAAAATCCACATCAGCAGCGGCACCGCGTCGTAGAAGAGTCGATTCCCCACCGTGCTTAGCATGAACCCCCTCTCTGGAGTAACAAAAATCAGTTCCAACCGCCGATTTTGAGAAAATCGGTGGAGAAATATCGGAGTAACAACAGCAATCAGATCCAACACCTGATTTGGAGCAAATCGGTGGAGAAATCAGCTAGCACCAAGAGAAAGGCGATCAGCAGGACTAGATCGGCGAATTTGGAGTGGGTGCTGGGTGAGGAGGAGCGCCGCCACGATTTGAGGCAGAGGATGAGCGAGAAGTGCAGGAAGAGAGTGGAGGAAGAGATGAGCAGCGATTTGTTTTCAACTGAAATGACCATTATACCCTTTCATAATAAATTGATCTAAAAATATTTTTTGTGTAGCAAAATCTGGACCACTCATTTAATAAAAATAAGTAGATGATATTGCATCTCATTTCCCAATTACCCTAAAAAATCTCAATTGATCATGGACCTATATATATATATATTTTATATCATAACTAAAATTATTAAATCTTAATTAACTTTCAAATAAAATTTTAATTACTAATGCTTAGATTGAAAATAAAATAACAATAACAATTATATATAATGGGAGAAGTGTGCATAACATGAAAATTAATATATAGTAATAAACATATGCATATGTATTTTTACATTACTATTACTCATTATGAATTGATATATATATATATATATAATATGATAACACCTCTTAAAGTAACGCCATACCACCATTCCTAACCAATCATTTGTACATGTGGACGAATAATAAGCTGCCATGTGGCAATCATAAAAATTGCTCAAGGGTAAATTTTCACGGACTGCAATATCCAATACACTAGACTGCAATTTTTTCCGACTGCAATATCCAATACGCTAGACTGCAATCTATAGATTGCAGTCTAGCGTTTATACTATTGCAGTCTAACATATATAATATTGCAGTCTAGCGTGGTGTCACAGTGTCATTTTAAGAGTGTTGTCATTTTAATGCACCCCTATATATATATATATATAGGGTCTTGTTAGGATGAGATTTTTTGGTATAATTGAGAAATGAGATGCAATCTCAGCCACTAATTCACAAGATTAACTTAATGTCAACAACTATCACATTATGTCAACACGGGGGTATAATTGCCTTTTCATTAAATTGGGTTTGAATTCATTTTCTAAAATCCTCTCTAAAACTCTAGTTGCAATGTCTTCAAATCTTCAAATCTTCAACATTCATATCTTCAAATCTTCAAATCTTCAACATTCAAATCATCAAATCTTCAACATTCAATCTTCAACATTCAAATATTCAAATCTTCAAATCTTTGACATTCTTCAAATCTTCAACATTCAATAAAATAACACTTATTAAAATGTCAACAACTAAAAAATAACACTTATAATTCACATATCAATACCGAGAATATCGAATGTCAACAACTAACAAATCGCACTTATAATTCACATATCAATACCGAGAATATCGAATGTCAACAGCTCGTATTAAAATGTCAACAACTAACAAATAACACTTATTATTCACATATCAATACCGAGAATATCGAATGTCAACAACTCGTATGAAAATGTCAACAACTAACAAATAACACTTACTATTCACATATCAATACCGAGAATATCGAATGTCAACAACTCGTATTAAAATGTCAACAACTAACAAATAACACTTATTATTCACATATCAATACCGAGAATATCGAATGTCAACAACTCGTATTTAAATGTCAACAACTAACAAATAATACTTATAATTCACATATCAATATCGAGAATATCGAATGTCAACAACTCGTATTAAAATGTCAACAACTAACAAATAACACTTATAATTCACATATCAATACCGAGAATATCGAATGTCAACTACTCGTATTAAAATGTCAACAACTAACAAATAATACTTATAATTCACATATCAATATCGAGAATATCGAATGTCAACAACTCGTATTAAAATGTCAACAACTAACAAATAACACTTATAATTCACATATCAATAGTGAGAATATCGAATGTCAACAACTCGTATTAAAATGTCAACAACTAACAAATAACACTTATAATTCACAACTAAGGGAATTGTTGTTGACATGGTTTGAAAGTGTAGTTGACATGACTTATAATTGTTGTTGACATGAATTGTACGTGTACTTGTCATGGCTTGTACGTGTAGCTGACGTATTATATACCGTAGTTGACATGACTTGTATGTGGAGTTGAGACGATATGTACTGTAGTTAACATGACTTATACGTGTAGTTGACACGATATGGGTTGTACGTGTAGTTGACATGACTTATAATTGTTGTTGACATGGCTTGTACGTGTAGTTGACATGGTTTGAAAGGGTAGTTGACATGACTTGTATTAAAATAACACTTATAATTCACATTTTAATACTGAGAATATCAAATGTTAATAACTAAAAAATAAAACTTATAATTTACATATCAATACCGAGAATATCAAATATCAACAACTCGTATTAAAATATCAACAATTTATAAAATTCATACAGATAAACTTCTAAACCATGTACATGCCAAAAAAAAATGACACGAAATCAAACATTTAAAACTTGAAAAAACACAAAAAAGAAAAGAAAAAAGAAAGTAAGAAAGAAAGAAATGCATTTGTTTTGTTGCAACAGATATAGCAACTGCATTATAACCCTCAATGAAACATTAATAACAGAGTGAAAAAGTTAATCAAACGAGAATTGAAGTGCAACTGCGAAGAAACCAATCTGTTTCCAACTCAATTCAAATGAAACAGCTACTCGATGGATTAGTAATGAGAAAACTCCAAAACATATTCCAAAAACATCAACTCGCACCTTCAAACTAACACAATTAACAATTACTTGTTTAGCATAATGAAACAGCTACTCAAAATCAAAAGCATGAGGAACAGCAAACCTGAGCCATAGGTTGAGCCGGAACGACGAGTGTGCCGACTGCATCAACGAGTAGAGCATTATGCGTCAATCCACCGTACAGATTCCTCATATATTCCTCGTAGTATTTAACAATAGCTTGTATATCAAATGTTAACAATTTGTCAACAACTTGTATATAATGTCAACAACTCAAAAACAATTCTTGAAAGTGTGGCCTCTTAGATTTTAAGCTGAGTCTTATGAAGAGAAGAACCAGTTCATAAATTAACTAATGGCCCTACAAGAACAGCATCAGCAGCAGACTCCTATTTCTCAGTTTCTGGTCTAGAAAATAGAGTTAAGATAAGTTACTCCACAGATAAAGTAACTAATAACTAATCCATGCTGTCAATAGTCTCCTAGCAAGTTTATCATAAAATTAGAGTGGTATCACTTGACTTCCAAAAAATTTATCAAAGTGCTGATTATTTTCATATTAGTATACACCAGAACTAATCTACAAAATATAAGATGCAGATATACATATATATCACTTCTGAAAACTCAGAAATTATAAAAATTAACCTTATTGCGATATACAAATTTGAGAGATGAGGATTTAAGCTTTTGTCATTTTGAGACTCTCAACTGGAATTCTAAATCCAGTGAGCAACCATCATGCAACTCATGTTCAGTGATCCAAACAGAGCAATGAAAAGAAATAAAATATGGAAGTAAAATTTAAACAGGCATATTTCCAATTCATATCCAGACTATCATTATCTACCAAAAGAATCTTACACCCGCAAACAAACTTTCCGGAAACGACAAAATCTGTGAATATAATTCATGAGTTGAACATGCCACTTCAATCCAAAACGAGAAGACCATCATCAGTAGTATTTTTTGCGGCTCTGCACAACATCAGTAGTATTTTTTTAAGCTAGATTCAAGCTACTGTAAATTTGTGAAAAATCATCAAGTAATCAACACTAATTCGATATCTAATGCCAGATTCATACACGAGCTTAAATCACTGAGCAGAAATCAACCTCTTCTTATTCTGAGAAAGCTGAGGCGATTCATTAATGGCAGAATTCTCAATTTGACTGCTAGAAAACGAGCAGCTGAAATCCAGCACATTCGTCGGCGTCAACAGCCCCGACGCCGCCGCCATCACATCGTAACAATGCAACAATTCCTCCTGCCACCAAAAAAATAACACTTATAATTCACATATCAATAGCGAGAATATTGAATGTCAACAACTCGTATTAAAATGCCAACAACTAACAAATAACACTTATAATTCACATATCAATACCGAGAATATCGAATGTCAACAACTCGTATTAAAATGTCAACAACTAACAAATAACACTTATAATTCACATATCAATACCGAGAATATCGAATGTCAACAACTTGTATTAAAATGTCAACAACTAAAAAATAAGACTTATAATTCACATATCAATAGTCAGAATATCGAATGTCAACAACTCGTATTAAAATGTCAACAACTAAAAAATAACACTTATAATTCACATATCAATAGCCAAAATATCAAATGTCAACAATTAAAACAAAGTTGAGATATCACAGTTAACAGGACTATCATTATTTAGGTGAATCTCCATCCCCATCATCATCCATACATCAATCATTCAAGCAAGAAAAAACAACAAAAACAAAAAAAGCAACAAAGTCCGAGGGGAAAGAGGAAGAATATGTATAAAAATCAATACAAAATCAATCGGATCATGGCTGCTGCTATCAAAATCTAAACGAGAAAAATGAAATGAGATTAGAAATTAAATTACATGAATGTCCAAATACGATCTTCGAATTCCAGAAAGCGCCCTTCGCCGGGAGGAGATTGCGGCAGAGCTCCCACCGGCGACATTCTCCGACATGTGGACGCCGGTCGCGTAGGCGTTTCTCGCCTGAATCGCGTATTTCCGATCTTGCCTTATCCTCGTTCACGAATCTCTGAATTCCAGCTTCTCGAACCCCCATTCCCTGCGTTTTCCCCAAATTTCACCGAATTAGGTTTTCAATTAACGCGAATTGAACATTCAGATCATCAATTGATTCAATTCAGTTGCTTATTCAGCTTCTCGAATACCGCCATTTCCTCGACGGCGTCGAAAACGCCGATTCCTTCAGCTTCAACGGTGAAGGATCGAAGCGCGCTCGTGAAAGCTCTCTCCACCTATCCGGAATATCTAAGAAACAAAGCTTCCGGTGAGAAATCGGCGAAATGACGAAGAATTTCGAAGGATTGATCTGGTTGAGAGAGAAGAATGATGATTGGATCACCGCATCGACTCTCTGGGTGGCCACATTCTTCATCCCTAATTAAAACATAAAATTACTATTCTGCCCTTTCATATTAAATTAATCTAAAAATATTTATTGTGTGGCAAAATCTGGACCACTCATTTAATAAAAATGAGTGGCTGATATTGCATCTCATTTTTCAATCAGCCTAAATAATCTCAATTGATCACAATAATATATATATATATATATATATATAGGGATGTATTCAAATCCTTTTCATATCTTTTGTCCTTTTTCCTTCTTAATCCTAGCCCCACGATTTTGTCATCTGACGGTTAGATTAATGCCACGTGTCATTTAATAATGCACATTTTCATTCTAATAATGCACAGCGGCTAATAATGCAACATTATAGACTAATAATGCACATTTTCATTCTAATAATGCACAACGGCTAATAATGCAACATTATAGACTAATAATGCATTGATCACAACCATCCAATTCAAGGATCCAAGGGCTGAGATTAAGAAGGAAATAGGACACTTATGGTGCAAAGGAGCCTAACGCACCCCTATATATATATATATATATATATGCGTTATACTTATATATCTATATACTATTTGAAATTAAATTATATATTGTATTAATGCTTGTCTATTTACATGTTTTGAAACCAATTGTTTTATATAAATATGTACTCCCTCTGTCTCATTAAATATGCAACATTTGAGAATTGACACATGTTTTTATGTAGTGTTGTTTTGTGAGTTAATGAAGAGAGAGTAAAGTAAGAGAAATGAAAAAGTAGAGATAGAGATGTTTCCATTTTAAGAAACGTTTCATTTTTAATGGGACAAACTAAAAAGGAAAACATTTCATTTCTAATGGGACAGAAGGAGTATTTAATTATATACTCGTAGTTGATTTATGAAAACTAGATTTAAATACAGAAACGCAGAACAATATCATGCGTAGGACATTTTTAGGTCATGGTTAGTGTATATTTAGGTCATACTAACCAAGTAAGACCTAAAATGATCTTAAAATGACATTAAACTCAAATCTTAAAACATGACCTAAAACTGCTTAATTATGACCTTTCGTGTTTTTGGTTAATTATTGACCATTAAATCATCCAATCTTAGGACTAAAATTTGAGCTGCATTTCTGGATTTAAACATATACTTATTTTGATCATCTCCCTTCGTATATATATATAACTGCTATAGTAATACGATTCGACCAGTGGTTGAACCAGTCTGACTAATTGAACCGTGAACCGATAGCTTTACTAGTTCACTTATCAGGTGCACTTATCGGTCCAATTTTGAAAACATCAGTTAAAATCCGTTCTCTCTCTTTGAGGGAGTAACAAATTCAGCTTTTTTATGACTTGCATTTTGCAAAGTGACCCTTCCAAAATTAAAGATTTGATTTTTTCAACAACATTTTATCTGAAAATTGCTCTTTTTTGTCTTTATTGAACAAGAAATGAATGCTATTAATGGAATTCCGATAATTAGGGGAAATGATAAATAATTATAAGCTGTTAACGATGTTGGTAGATTACAGTTTAAAATTTTTAATGTTATTTGAAGCTCGAGAAATTTCTGAGGGAGAGGTTCTAGATTGTTCCTCTGCGATAGAGTCACAATCGGACGGCTGATATCAACTGGAAACTTCAAGAATTAAACTCACCCCTTGATTTCCACACACTTCACTCACTCACCCACTCCTACTAAAAACCTAATCGACTAGCGTTTGCTTCTGGATAAACCCTCTCTCCTCATCTGCTGCCCTCTTCAAAGTTCAACCTAGCTTCTATCATCTTCAATCTTCTTTCAATTTTTCGGTGAGCTGCTTCACTAATACTCCGCTTCTCTCTTTCAATTTGTTTTTTTTTTCTGGATTAATGCTTATTTTCTATGTCAAGTTGTGGTCTTCCTATGTTTGCTTCTATGTTTATTGCTGTTGTATTGCTCATCTCCTTATAGATTAGGAGTTCATGCTTGGCCATTTATTGTATTGCTTTCCATCTGATGATATAATTTGGAATTATGTAGTTTGCTCTTTTGTAAAGATGCCATTTTTGTCAAACCCAATTTCTATTGGCCGATAGTATTTATTTCAAGGTTGTATTTTTTGTGTAGCTGGGAAGCCATGTTATGTTTGAAACTGTAACTTCATTTGCTTGTAATCTCAGCTCTATCTAAGATTTGGAATCTGTTTGCAATTTATATGTGATAGCGTCTACTTTCTTGATTACTGATTTCAGCTCTTTGTTTCTGGTGTAGGTGAGAAGTAAATGGCTGGCCTTTCCTCAGTCGGTTCATTGGCTGCTCCCGGCAGCAGGGTTCTTGATGATAAGATCGCAGTTTCATCCAGCAGGTTGTCATCTCTTGCTTCCATATCCGCTAGTTCGCTTGGGAGGAGAAAGAATGTGGCCCTCCGCAAATCACGCCCTTCTCAGATAACAGCTGCTGCGAAGGACTTGTACTTCAACAACGATGGCTCAGCCATCAAGAGGCTTCAGGTGCGTATTTGGCACCCTCTGATTTCTGCTAAGAAGTTGTTATCCACCTAATATGATTATTGAAGGTTACTTCGATTGGTGTCAGGTTGGTGTTAACAAACTTGCGGATCTAGTTGGTGTCACCCTTGGACCCAAGGGAAGGAATGTCGTGCTTGAAAGCAAGTATGGTGCACCAAAAATTGTCAACGATGGAGTTACAGTGGCTCGAGAGGTATAATTTAGTCAAAATGAATTTTTATAATTTCATGCATTTCGTGTGATCAATGATAAGATTATTCCTTAAGCTAAGTATTTGTATAGCTGATATCATAGAACATGTTTTCAATTTGGTTGTCTTCTCACGGATTCATGATAAATAACTTTTACATCTGCAACTTCATTGATTTCAATATAGGTTGAGTTGGAGGATCCAGTTGAGAACATAGGAGCTAAATTGGTAAGACAAGCAGCTGCTAAGACAAACGACCTGGCTGGGGATGGGACAACAACATCTGTTGTTCTTGCACAAGGGCTTATTACCGAAGGTGTCAAGGTATGTGGACCTTGGGGATGATGTCTTATTACATCAAAATGTTTGTATCTTATGGATTCACCTTGTTTGCAGGTAGTCGCTGCTGGAGCAAACCCTGTCCTTATTACTAGGGGAATTGAAAAGACTACCAAGGCATTGGTTGCTGAACTGCAAGCAATATCTAAAGAGGTAACCTTTTCAATCTTGGCGTTTAACAAGATGCGCATGTATGAGCTTTCTGTGATGCATATGTTGATTATTATGCAATGCTATGATGGAGTAACCAGTGTGATATTTGCAGGTTGAAGATAGTGAACTAGCAGATGTTGCTGCTGTAAGTGCGGGAAACAACTATGAAGTGGGGAATATGATAGCTGAGGCCTTGAGCAAAGTTGGTAGGAAAGGTGTTGTTACTCTTGAAGAGGGACGAAGTGCAGACAACAATCTTTACGTTGTTGAAGGAATGCAGTTTGACCGTGGCTACATCTCTCCCTACTTTGTAACTGACAGCGAGAAAATGACTATTGAGTATGAGAATTGCAAGGTAACCATTTGTTTATTTATAACTAAAGATCCAATACATGTAGTAGGTGTAATAAATTATTATTTCTAACAAGTGGATTTGCTCTTACAGTTGTTGCTTGTTGACAAGAAAATAACAAATGCAAGGGATCTCATTAATGTCCTGGAGGATGCCATTAGAGGCAGTTATCCTGTGTTGATAATTGCTGAAGATATTGAGCAAGAAGCTCTAGGAACTCTTGTTGTGAACAAGCTCAGGGGGGCGCTCAAAGTTGCCGCTCTTAAAGCTCCAGGATTTGGGGAGAGAAAGAGTCAGTATCTTGATGACATTGCTACTTTGACCGGAGGTAAGTTTTTTTTGTTAAACTTCCTTTGCTGATATTTTGGAAACGAGTTGCTTTGCACTTTTTTCTTGTTTTATCTTGTAAATCTGTTACCTAGAGGAATTTTCCTTTGTATACAGGAACTGTGATCAGGGAGGAAGTCGGGCTAACCTTAGACAAGGCTGGCAAGGAAGTTTTGGGTCATGCTGCCAAGGTGGTGTTGTCTAAGGATTCCACTACAATAGTTGGGGATGGTAGCACTCAAGACGCTATAAACAAACGTGTCTCTCAAATTAAAAACCTCATTGAGGTATGTAACCTTCACATTATTTTTGCATCAGCATATCAAATTTAGTCTGTATGTTGTTCTAAAGCTATGTATCACTGTTGAGTAGGCGGCTGATCAAGATTACGAGAAGGAGAAGCTAAATGAGAGAATCGCAAAGCTATCAGGAGGGGTTGCTGTGATTCAGGTAATTTTAGTTTTTTTTTTTTTTAACTGTATGTTATTATTCTTATAATTTTCTAAAGCATAAATCTGCTTTCTGAAGGTTGGAGCACAAACTGAAACAGAGCTGAAAGAGAAGAAGCTTAGAGTAGAAGATGCTCTCAATGCCACTAAGGCAAGCTGTGATTTCTAGCTATGTAAAGGCCATATTCTTCAGTTTCCGGATGATGCTAAGATGTTTAAATGAAATTCTTACTTGCTGCACAGGCTGCTGTTGAGGAAGGAATCGTTGTTGGGGGTGGATGCACGCTATTGAGGCTTGCATCCAAAGTAGACGCAATCAAGGATACTCTTGATAATGTCGAGGAAAAGGTAGTGTCTTCCTTAATATCCATCCCTTGATATATTAATGGTTGAGAGTTTCTTAATTGCACTTGTCCTCAATCGTTCCAGGTTGGAGCAGATATTGTGAAAAGAGCTTTGAGTTATCCATTGAAATTGATAGCCAAGAATGCTGGTGTTAATGGAAGTGTTGTTAGTGAAAAGGTGAGTGGATACTTTACCATTTGCATAAATTGTTATGAAGAGTTCATTCCTCTAAGAATAAATTGGGTGTATGTGTTTAGGTGTTGTCAAGTGACAACCCAAAATACGGATACAATGCTGCGACCGGACAGTATGAAGATCTCATGGCTGCAGGAATTATTGACCCGACTAAGGTAGGTAGTAGTAGATAAGGTTTCATTTAAATGAAGGGAAACCATTTAATAGGAATGTTGTTCTCTTCCTTGCAGTCTCTAATTCTTGGTTGTTTTGTTGAGCCTAGGTGGTGAGGTGTTGCTTAGAGCACGCATCTTCGGTGGCAAAGACGTTCTTGATGTCGGACTGCGTAGTGGTGGAGATCAAGGAGCCTGAGCCAGTTGTGGCAGGAACCCCAATGGACAACTCAGGGTATGGTTACTAAGCGAATCGATGAAAAGAGAGATGGTGTTGAAGCTCCGAAGTGGTTGGCTGGCGGATTTAGATTAGATCGTGAGTTTTGGAGTGATGACACTACCAATTTAGGTTGGATAATTATTCAATGTTCAATAAATTATTTCTTCTGTTTCCAAATTAGCAATGAATAATCTTGTATTGAATGTAATCTTGTAAGTTCAAGTGGAATGAAATTGGCCAAAATTTTAAATATAATTTTCTTTATCAGAGGCATTCAAGCCTCTAATGTAGAGTCTTTCATCAATGAGAATGCTATCAACTCCATTAAATCAATGTTCGGATTCAACAAGAAATGACTGAGATTAAAAGGTGCAGCAACTAAAACTAGTAGAAATGTCTACTTTTACACTTTGTTTCAATGCTCTATATCACTTCTGAGTTTGCAATGATACAAATTGTATACAAGCATAGTAAATTGAATGTAACAACAATGCTCTAAGGGAGTTTGCTGAAGCCACTGATGTAGGATTTCATCTTTGTTACAAAGAATTGATGATGTACAATCCGCAGACAGATTGGCTGGATTAGAAGCGGATATCAGCAGTCGAATAACGCAAAAATGAAGCCAATGAAACAGATTGATCACCTCTGCTCTATTTAAGAGCCGTAACATCCCACTGTGTATAGTCAAGTCAGAGACAGGTAGCAGCAGTCTCAGAGAATGACACAGAGACAACGGCTGCTTTCATCTTCGTTATCAGTATCTCCAGACTCACTGTGAAGACAAGTTGAAATCAAGCAGCAAATTCTCACAGAAATGAAAATACAGTCTTTAAAACATCAAGTAGCAGATTTTGGTGCTAAATTTAAAAACTTAATACAAAAAGCGGGATCAATCACCTTGATTCAAATTCCCTGATCTCAGCAAGTTCCTTCCCCAGGTGGTCCATCCACTGCACTTTTTTCTTCCCAACTTCTCTGGTGGAGTTGGGACGAAGACAGGACTTCCGTACGCAGCTTTTTACCACAGCAGCTTCACGCTTCACTTCAACACACTGTTCTTCCTTAGCATAAACTGTCGAAGGAGCGACATGTGGAGCACTTTCCAGTTTCAATGGCTTTGAAGTGTAGAGATGAGCAGCAGAGGGCTTGCAGAAGCACATCAATGAACAGTGGATCTTGCAGAACAATACCCTCATGAAAATGGTTTCCTTCATCGTCGTCTCATCTTGATTATTTTGCCTTCAAGATTCAACCTTCTCCATACACAGTCTATAATTCAAGAACCGCAGTTTTTCAAGAATCTAATGCAAAAAAAAAAACACAATTAACACTTACCAGAAAGTCAGACAGAAGCATAAATCAAGATTCATATGACAATCCAAATGCGTGTCCGGCCCTCTTTTAGGAACACGAACGAAGTTTAAAGAGAACAAAAGAGGAGGAATGCTTAGGCAGAGAGTCCAGCTATAAAGATACACCAATATGTAAGGCACCTAACTGCCCAACATTCCATTACGTGTTATTTTTTAACCGCAAACAGTGTCTGAAAATCCAAATTATAGTACAAGCATATTCTTACCAAACCTTGAGCAATTAACGGTTCCTTTCTTTTTCAACCAACACATGGCATTCTTTTTCCACAGCAAAACATCTGATCCTCTCAAATCAAAGAGTTTCTTATTGGATGTCTCTTGCCAATCTTTGCTGCCACAAGAGCTCAAGTAAGTTTTAGATATGGAAAGTAGGCCTAAATTGACATTACATAATCCAATAATAAGCTCAACCAACTTTAGAAGAAACCTCTTTTCTTAATATTAAACATATGTTGGGCACCAAATGGTATATATTCTGGATTACAAAGGGGTGTTTCTTACCCAAAACCAGCATTAAATAAACAAGGATTAGCCTTTTGTCACAACCAAAGTCAGGATATGCTTTAGGATGAGAGAACTAGAAACCCTTTTAATGATTAGGAATCAAATGCTTCCAGATTTGTGATTAAGCTGTTATCTTACCTAAGATGCCAAACTAAGCAATCCATTTCTCTCTCCAGATGTCAATCCCTTTTTGCCTTTCATATCAGGTGCAAAATCTTCCCTTTTGAGCTTTATGTAAAGTGATTTTTTTTCACTGATTTGTAGTGTCCCACACTGTTTCCTCCCTAGAGAGAGAGTGAGATACAATGGACACTAGCATGAATCTAGGCAATTATGCCTTACGTGGGAACATTTTTTTAGTAGAGTGTACTGGTTTTGTTGTTGTGAAGGTGGGATATGATTTTAAGAATTGAAGTTTCAATGAAATGATGAGGCATGAGGAAATGGTGGAAGTGGTGGGGATGAGAAGCATGAAATGTGGCTAAGAGCCACTTGATTATTAAAGCCAATTGATTTTAATTGAAATGAAAAAAGATTTCATTTTGGAAGGGGGCAAGGCTCCTTTCTCCCTACCCCTCTGTCTTTCCTTAGGACTACAACTTTCATAGCTAAAGATAAAATCTTTGTTGTGTTACTAATAATATATATTGATGCTTAAGAATCGGAAGGAACCGCCAAATAATTACGAATTTCCCCCAACATTTGGTATGATTTTGTAAGACTTCACATTTTGGAGATCCGTTTTGATGTTCTTGATATTTCATCAAAATTTTCCAATATTTAAGGTTACGAAAAAAAGAAATTCCCAAATTGTGTACACTGCGCATCAGTACATAAATCAATACTTGCTTGCATTTATAAATATGTACTACCATCTTTCAATAATCAGATTGCGCTACCAAAAAAATTGTGTATATTTGAATGATGAACACGAGTAGAAGAATTTGTAGTAATGGCCGAAAGCTACAAGTAGAGATCTCTCTATTTTAGGCTTGGGGAGTCTTGAGAACAGGAAATGCAATGACATCGCGTATGCTGGGAGAGTTCGTCAGCAGCATCACGAGCCTATCAATGCCGATGCCCTGAAAAAAAAAACATAATGCCATCAACATGGAGTTGCATATTTTCATGTTCACCGCTTCTCTCTTTTCCTAATTATGTAAGAAAGCGTACCATTCCAGACGCAGGAGGCATCCCATACTCTAGCGCTGTTAAAAAGTCTTCGTCAAGATTCACATCATATGCATCGTCATCGTCATCAACTTTCTTGCTTTTATCTTCTGAAACCAAAGCTGCATTCTTTTTCTTATGCCGCCTCACTTGGTCCTCCAACCTCTCTCGCTGCAAATAATTTTAAGATCCAAACCTCAAACTATAACTATAATAATAACAATAAGACTGATAATCTTGGAGATAAAAAAAAATCTCTCATATCAACACGTTTCACAACTCTACTAGTGTACCTGGTCCAAAGGGTCAGTCAATTCAGAGAAGGCATTGGCCATCTCTCGACCACATACAAAGAGCTCAAATCTCTCTGTCAAGCCTGCATGTCTGAAAGTCATATCAAGAGTAAGTACTCAATACGTTTGTATACACAGATAACTTCTCAAAGAGAAATACTGCCAAACCGAAATATCAACCAATGCGTCATCATGTACAGCCAATAACACTTGCAGAAATTTCTCCATACAACAATTAAATAGAATAAAAAATATTTGGGCCGCGTAAGCCTAAGCACCTTCTATGTGGTTTGGCCAGTGGCGATACTTCAAGGGGGTAGTCCAACACAAAAGTCGGTTGCAATAACTTTGGTTCCACCACCAACTCAAATACCTGCAAAGCAGAAAGAGTTTGTGTTCGGTTTAAAATAGAGCCTTTCTCGTAACTATTGTAGGAGTTAATAATATTTATTTTGCCAACTAACAGATGATTATGATTAACCTCATTCAGCACATGACCAACAGATGGACATGCTTCTATTGAGCTTTTGTTCTGATTATCACCACCAGCATTAAGCATCTGCAGAGCAACTTCTTTGGCAGTAGTAAGGTCCTCAAACTTCGTGAAATCAATGTCGGTTGCTTCTTTCACAAGATTGTGCATCGTTTCCCTCCTCCAAGGTCTTTCCAATGATATCTCTACACCCTGCATCCAAATTCAAGACTCATTTTATAACAAAGAGGATAATGAAAAGATATAACCAACAATACGCCCGTTTACCTGATAATCAATAATAAGTTTCCCATTAACTGCAAGAGCAGAACGTGTTACAATTTCCTCCGCCATATTCATCATGCTTTCATAGTCTGTATATGCTTCATACATCTAAACGTCATCCAAAACTACAACAAATTATGTATATGGACTAGGAATCTCGACAATACTAATTATAATTAAAACATAAGGCCTGTGAACTGTCGGTCATCCAGATAGTTGTTTCCTCCAGAAAATACAGAAGCAATTTTGAGAATAATTACCTCAATTGTGGTGAATTCAGGATTATGACGAGTTGAAAGGCCTTCATTTCGGAAAATCCTTCCTATTTCATATACTTTTTCAAATCCACCAACCTGTTGATGTCAATCCAAGATCACTATGACATGCTGATTGACTATGTTTTGATGACTAATAAGAAGAAACAAGCAATAGGGACGAAATCAAGAATTGGATACACTAGGTGACAGTCTGAACCATCACATCAGGAATACGTTATCATGATTGAAAGTTGATACTAAGCTTTTATTCAATTGACAAGCACAAGTAAAGAAGCATTGCTTGCAGCATATATCAAACGATCCCATAAGGAGGGGGATTTCACACATAGTAGTTAAAAAACAAACCTCACCAGCATTCTCTTCAAATGAAGCTCCGTTGCAATTCGTAGATAAAGATCCTGTCCAAGAGAGTTATGGTATGTAATGAAGGGCCTAGCTTCAGCACCACCAGCTGCACCCTATACATGAAATCAGCAAATATCAAAATGTAGATTATAAGTACTTGAGTGGAATATAATTAGTGATGTGCTAAACCAGTTTTTACTTCTCACCCAAACTCTCTTGGAAGAAAATAAAAAATGAAATAAAAAGCTTTTAGGAAGAAATATGTATGTGACTGACTATTGCATAAATTCTTAATACCTGAAGAACTGGAGTTTCAACTTCAATAAAACCAGCAGATTCTACTGTCTTCCGTATTTCTGATATTATCTACTCGGAGAAGAAAAGGTTAGCACCTCATCAGGTGGAATTAAAAAGCATGCACAAGGGAATCAAGTAGAGAGAATAGAAGGAAAGAACCTTAGCTCTTTTCCTAAATACATCAGCTACCTCAGGATTGGCAATCATATCGACATACCTGCAAGAAAAGAAATCAGGAGGGAGTGACCATAAGCAAGAGCTCAGTAGCAACAACTGGAGCTGGAGATATGGAGCTTGTTACAACACCTAAAATTTAGGCTATAAAAGTAAGAGGTAATAGATGTAGAACAATAAATACAAGGGTTAGTTACCAGAAATTTATGTACTATTTGTATACTTTGTAATTACGAATTACCTCACACATGGCAGAAAAAACACATCATGGCATAAAGGAAAATATTTTGTCCGAATACCCAAACAGAATAATTACGAAAAACCCTAAACTACCGTGGTATGTGTATGAACAAAAATCATGGATATATTAAGCACAAACTATAAGGCATTTGCATGGGCAACGGGAAAGAAAGAGATAGTTTTACCTTTGGCGATAGCGCTTATCTATGTCGGTCAGGCCATGATATTTGTCAGGCAAAGGAAGCAAAGATTTTGTAAGGATTGAGAATGAGGTCACACAGACAGATAACTCTCCTGCCAAAAGTAAGATGAAATTAGCTATTATGGATGAACGAGTTGATGAGATCACAAAAGTTCTCCTTTTAAAAACTGAAATCCCTCTGAGTGGGTTTTCTGCAGGCATCATATATCTCCATCAGGTTCAGTTGAAGCACTTGTTCATGTTTAAGTAGATGAGGCAATCAAGTAAAGGGGCAAAAACTTCTAAGTGATGATATCTTCTTAGTCAACTCATACTAGCCTATACATTATACAGACTCGTGCATTTGGCCATAGGCATGATAAGTTAGAAACAAATGTTCTGGCTCCTTGACATATTCGGGGTAGTTTTGACTCTATCTGTCTATCAGATAACTTCCAAAGTCTGATCTTGAATTTTCAATTAAAAGCTTGGACCATGTACTTCTACAAGACAAAATAGAACAGTGGCACTACGGAAAACATACCTTTTTCAGTGCGCTTAATTGAACCTTCTGCCCCCAAAATATCACCTATATCAACTAACGTCTTCAGATGTTCGAACTGGTCACTTAGTAGCCTTTCCTTCTCACAGTAGAGCTATATGCCAAAAGAAACTTATTTACAACTCATTAAGAAAGTTCAACACACTAACCAATGAATCACCTCATACAAAGCAACTTGAACATAAGATGATAAAGAAATGAGAGCTAACATAATTTATATCAAACATCAGTAAAGCATAAGCAATATTTCAGACTTATGGTTTCAGTGAAAATTGCTTATAAGCAAGGCTCCAATTGGTTATCCAAGCATATTATTCGACATATGACCAAGAAACTATATTCAGGCAAAGGGATGATAATTAAAGGAAAATATAATAGAACCCTTCAAATTTTCAGCATTTTGAACATAATATTCCACAAGCAGCTATCTTATATTATATCTCCCTTAATATACTGCAGGGTAGAATTTTCATTATGATGAAATCATGTCTATACGCATTAGATATGGGTTAACTAGCGAACTATGCATTCTTAGTACCAGACTTTGTGCCTACCTGGATTGTTCCTGAGTCATCCCTCAAAGTTAAAAATGCAAGCTTTCCAAAAGCTCTACGGGCTACAATTCTTCCAGCAATAGATACGCGATCACTTTCACAGGCTGCCTCCTCGCCATTTCCCAAATCTTTGTAAATCTCTTGGAGCTGATTTGCAGCATGAGTACGCTGCCAAGTATAAGCATATGCATCTAAGCCCTTGCTTCTTAGCTCTTCCACCTATAGATATATTAAAAAATAACAGCTCTTTATGATAAAGATAGACAAAGAAATATCATCCAAACCAACACATTCATAAAACTTCCTTCACCTTCGTTTTATCCATTCATTTCATTTGCAGCAAAGCAATTCATTCCACATTCAAGTGCCAATTCGAGTAAAATATAGTAATCAATATGGGCCATAGCGTACCAGAAAAGAGCCATGATCAAAATTAAAAGCAATGTTCATTTAACCCAACCACAAAGTAATCAACCTAACATTTTCAATTTTTAATCAATAAACACAAACCTATCCGAATGAACTGCATTACTATTGACTACATATCGGAAATTCAAAGAAAAAAGACCTTTTTAATCCGAATTTCCCGAATTGCCTCTCTGTCGGAGGTACTGGTTTGAGAAGAAGGCCTGCGGTTGCGAGCACCAGCGACGGCAGGCGAAGAAGAAGGAGAAGCGCAGCGGGTGGTGGAAAAGGATCGAGTGTTCCTAAAAATGAAGTGAGTTTTGTTGAGTTTGGGAAAGGCGGCGAAGTGGAGCAGCTGCTTTAGTCTCATTGGGTGCAGGGCGCCCTCCATTTTCTATGCTTCACCTTCCACAGCGCTTTGTTATCTAAAATGCCTTCTTATTTTCTCTTCCCTTTACATAAATCTCTTCACTATCTACTCAACCAAATTCTACTGTAATTCTTTTATTTTATTCGTTTTATTTTATTCACTTACGAATAAATAAATTACTAGCATTTTTCCTTAACAGTATTAGAAGCGGTGACTTTCTCCGTAGTTCATCTCAAGGCTACGTCAGACCCATCTCAGAGTTTATCTCTCTACAATGAGAGTCCATCCCATGGCCTATTTCAGAGCCCATCTCATTTCTACATCATCATTATTTTTAATATTTCACTTTTAATTGTTTGTGTATTTAAAAGACAAATTTCATTTAAAAACAAAATAAAACATAAATAAACATCCTATATTAAAAATATAATAATAAGATAAAGATAGAAAACATAAAAAACAACGGTAGCACAACCTCAGACGCACTCAGGTTTCGGCTCGTCCTCCCCGACACGACTCATTAACCCTATGAATTTGGGGCAACCCTTCAGTTGCAGATATATTTCCCAGTACTTGAACCCTCTCGCATGGCCATCATAGAAATCGTGAAATTTAGGACACTCATACACCATGCGTTTCCAATGCTTGCGTAGATCATCGGGCTAGTGTTTCGGGGCCACTGCTGGCTTTACTTGTTCGTATCTTTTCGTGATACGCCCCAGAAATCGCCCTCGCAATTGTTGGCTACAATCGGAGCTTCAGAGAGATTTATGTCCAACAATGAGTAAGAGCAATCGACTCCTCTATGGAGTAGGTACTCCTCGTCCGCCCGGCCTCAGACGCCCCCCGACTGTCTCCTTCTTCTTCCCCTTCATGTCGGGCACCTCGTTGCTGAAGTTCATATCACCGTGAGAATTAATAAAATTGAAATCGGAATGGAAAGGGATGAATGTGAATTGATGGGGAATGAGGTATATATAGTGGATTAAAAATTGAATTAAATTTTAAAAAAATTAAAGAAAGGGGATATCGGCTCCATCATCGGCCCGAGCCCCCCGCAATGGAGGCCCATAACAGGGCCGATGCAGCGGCTCTAAAACGGAGGCGATGGGGCATGGAAGCGATGAGGCGATGGGGCATGGAGGCGATGAGGCGAAGGCGATGCAGCGACTCTCCACAATGGTGACCTTTGAGGGCCTATGTGGTGGCCGATCGCTCGGCCCTTGCGATCGGTCATTGCTAATGCTTTAAAAGAGAATCTAAAAATAAATACTATTATTTTATTTCACAATATAAATATGGATCCTTATAAACCTTTAATAATATTTTTACCTAGGTTATGTTAAAATGCTTATAGTACTTCAATCCAAAACTAAGAGTAATCCTATATCATTAGATCTAAAAATAAGTGAATGAAAGACTAAAGCTCATGGATTTTAATAAATAGTAAATAAAATATCAATAAAAGAGAAAAATCGTCAATCTATCATAATATGATATTTTTCGTGGTTTTTCTTATTCAACATAGTGTATTAAATATATCAACACAATGATATAGATATTTCAACATATGAAGATGAAAACTTCAACACAGTTATATTGATATTGTACATGCAATAGATTGAAACTTTTTGATGCATTTATTGATATAGAATCTGCTTATGAACATATATGAAAATTTAAATAAAAATTATAAAATTTCATCATCCAATCATCGTTGGAACATATGCAATTGAGATCTCGTCCGAATCTTTATAAAATCATCGTTGGAACATATGAAAAAATAATTTAAATCGATAGAGTTACAAAAATTTAAAATTATAAGATGATTTTGAGGAGAGAGAAGGTGGTTAATGTTAATTAACGAATTGACATTAATGCTCTTTAAGTTTATTTGATAATTTTTAAATTGATAATATAATTAATTTGGCATTATTTAAACTACTAGATTTTCTAATCTAATGACTAAGAATTGGTCTTAGTTTAGAATTGATAATTAGTTAACAATTGATCATAACCCTTCTTACATATATTGAGTTACGTGATTTAATAATTAAAAAATGTATAGTACATGAATTTTTTAATATTTTGTTGACTGTATATTTATATATATAAAAGGGAAGTTTTGAAAAAAATTATAATATTGATAATTTTGCAATCACATAGCAAGATTTCAAAGGTCATATGTGACATTTATTACTACCTCCGTCCATCAAAATTTGTCTCACTTTGACCCGGCACAAGTTTTAAAAAATGTAATGGAAAGTGAGTTGCAAAAGTTAGTGGATTGTGGGTCTTACTTTTATATATTAGTTTTATAATAAAATGTGAGTAGGAATGAGTTAGTGGAATATGAGGTTCACTACCAAAAATGGTAAAAGTGAAATGAGACAAATTTTGGTGGACGGACGGAAATGGATAAATGGGACAAATTTTGGTTTGTTAATAAATATTCTTCATCTTTTATGTTTCTTCTAATTCTTCCTTTACTCGTATGTGGTTAGTTAGTTCTAACTTCTAATGAGTACTTCCGATTATAAATCGATAACAATACATCCCCTAAGTCCAGGTCATTGCATTCTTCAATTCATCAAATGCTTGTTGTGTCTCCTTTTACCACACAAACTTAAGAAGTTTAGTAACATTCTCCGGAGGTCGAACAAGTGGCCCATAACCTTTCACGAATTTCTTGTAGTAGTCAGTTAGCTTAAAAAGAATCTTCACTTAGCTTGATAGATAACATTGTAAATTTAGTAATTTACACGTTACTTGAGGCATTCTTTTTTTGGCAGTCGTTTTGAAAAAATGATAGTGAAAAATAGTTAAAGTGGAGAAAATTATACTAAATAGTAAATCAACAACTTCAATCTCATCAACTCTCTTGCAACAGTAAAAAAAACATCGGGTAGATGGGATGCTAATCTGCAACATGTTCTGATCATAAATAAACAAAACAAAATTAGATCATTATAAAAAGAAGACATAAATATATGACATACAAATAATAAAGTTCAATCAAACTTCACCTTTTCTAGTCTTGCTTGAAGTTGAACCGGAAGCGTCAACTGGAATCCTAGCACCCATAGGAACGACATACGACCAACTAAGTCTTTCGAGATCTTGCAATAACCTCTATAACCCCACTTACGGCCCCGTGAATTTTGACAAATATAATATTTGACTCTGCCCTCACGTCCATAACCAACATGGGTTATGACATGAAATGACACGTCCTTCGACGTAGGTGTAGCTTTCAAAATATTCTAACAATTAAAAAATTTACAAATTAATAATGTTTATTTAAAGAATTTATCCATTAATAAACAAAAGATTAAAATGTAGAAAAGAAAAAGTAATTCATAGCGCATTATGATATTTCTTGGATTCCTTTATGAGCACAATAGAATCAGTCACTGGTTGTTTACAAAACATTTGTTTAGTATCTTTATGGGTTTTTATGTGTGCAAAGCCTTTTAACCCAAAAATTTTCATCTTATACCAAAAGTCAACAATTAAAAAAATTAAATATAAAGAGTTTTTTATTTTAAAAAAAAAACATATAATGTAAATTTGCTTACATATTTTATTTTACGTTCGCCTATCTTCACAACACCATCCCAGTTATCATCACAAGTTTCATATTTTAAATGTAATGGGCCTTCCATCCATCGATAAATGTTTTGGGGCTAATCCATGTTTCTTGACATAATCAAATGTTGTTTTCATATAACCCCCAAACCCTTTTGAGGGGATATCAAATGGATCTGAAACTCCAACACATAAAGGACGCTTGAAACGATACAAATGGTCCATGAACTCCTGAACTGAACCAAGACAATAATGTTTCATATACACGACCTCTTCTTCATACATCGTCGCCGTGACAACATATGCATAAAACGTGCCTGACAACAAACAAGGAAAAACATCAACTTTTTATAAACATTAAAGCAATAATTATAGTAAAATAAGAATATCTTTACCTAATCTGCTCTCTTCACTAAAGTGTCTTCTCTGCCCCCTCTTTCCTCAAAAACCTCATACCATTTGCTTCTTCAACCTATGACAACTTTTGTTCTCAAGGCGCATAGCCGATTTGAGAATTCTAGATTTGGTAACAAAGAGTATATGAATCAAAAGTGTTTTCCACTCAATTCTGTCTCAACATTCACCGGAGTGGCCCATAGTTATTCACGAATTTCTTGTAGTAGTTGATTAGCTTAAAAACTCTTCACTTGCTTATTAGGAACATTGAGAATTTAGTAAATACTACTCCCTCCGTCCTAGAGAAGTTGGCATACTTTGAAAATGGCACGGGATTTTAGGAGATTTTGTTTTGTGTGTTAAATGGAGAGAGAAAATATAATTTTTATATTCATGTGAGAGAGAACTTTTTCCAAAAAGGGAAATGTGACATCTTTTGTGGGACAAACTAAAAAGGAAAGTGTGCCAACTTCTCTGGGACGGAGGGAGTAGTACTCTTTATCTGCAAAGCCCTCAACGAATTTGGTAAAATAAATAATTTAGCTACAAAGCCTGAAAAAGAAAACACATTCTGCAAAGAAAACTCCTCTTCCAGCAAGTTTAAGAAAGTTTCAAGAATCATGTCCACTGATTAGTAAATACTCTATGTTAGTAAATATTCTTTATCTAATAAGCTAGTTTCAAAGTCCTTAAAAAGAAAACTCCTACAAACTTGCTAAGGCACATAAAAAATATCCTCAGATTCATCTTAATTTAAAGAATGATCCATTCTTCAAAGATGTTTACATTTTTGCATTTTTTTTTGCATATAATGTTTTTATTAATAAAATTTTAATAATATATGTACATTGTGGTTTGCTCCTAGTCTGAGACCAAAGAAAAAGAAGTGAAGTTTAAAGATTCTTTATTTTCACTATGAGCATTCCTTAATATCAATAAGTTCATTTTTCCTTGTTTGTTGTTAGACTTAGTGTTATCTATTTGTTGTCATCGCGGATGTATGGAGAATAGGTTGCGAATAGGGTATCTACATGCCTTGTTCAGTTCAAGAGTTTATTGACTTTTCATTCTTTCAGACATTCTAAATGTGTTGCAACTTCGGATCCATTTAGTGTCCCTTGAAAGGGTTTACATGTAATTACATAAACTGAATTAAATATGTTAAGAAACATGATATATCCTCAGAATTAGTTTATGCGCGAGTTTGTTATCCATCTTCTTTAAGATATGAACCTTGTAATGGTAATTGAGATGGCATCGTGGAGGTGTGCAGACGTCAAGTGAAAAAAGCGGGTAAAATTTACATTACATGCATTTTTATAAAAAAAAAATGTTGACTTTTGGTACAATGTAAAAATATTTAGATTAAAGACTATAAGTCTGGAAAACCATGATAATGTAAACCGATGTTGCATAAATAAATGGGAACCTTCTGTGTTTTGATCACATATATGTTTGATGTAGTGAGGTATGAATATCTTTTTTTCTACATTTCAAGCTCCAATTTATTAATTGATAAAGTCTTATCGAAACATTATTAATACTCCCTCTGTTCCACTTTAGCAGTCCCGATTTTCCATTTGTCTGTCCCACACATTAGGAGTCCCAGTTGGAATCTTCCATAAATAATAATAGGCCCCTACATTCTATAACTTCATGCTACTCACATTTTATTATAAAAATAATACTCCTTCTGTCCCTAGGTAATTGGGGCATTTCTTTTGGACACGGAAATTAAGAAATTGAGGTGTTAAAGGTTAAAGTGGAAAGAATAAAGTAAGATAAACAATAAAGGAAGAGAGATGAAGAGAGAATAAAGTACTCCCTCCGTCCCATAATAGATGACACACTTGGAAATGACACAAGATTTTAGGAGATGTTGTTTTGTGTGTTAGGTGGAGAGAGAGAATAGTATATTTATATTAATGTGAGAATGAGCTTTTTCCAAAAAAGGAAATGTGACATCTTTTGTGGGACAAACTAAAAAGGAAAGTGTGACATCTATTATGGGACGGAGGGAGTATGAAAGAAGATAGAGTTTTTACCAAAACAAGAAATAACTCAACTATCTTGAGACAACTAAAAAAGGAATACAACTCAATTAACTTGGGATGGAGGGAGTGTATAAAAATGAGACCAACATTCCACTATCTATTTCACTAACTTTTTCTTTACATTTCTTAAAACTCGCGTACAACTCAACTGGGATTGCTAAAGTGGGATGGAGTATAAATTTCTTAATTGTTAGGATATTTTTAAAGTAGTACTTGCATCAGATGTGCCACTTCATGTTGTAACCCATCCAGTGTTGGATGTGAAAGTGTCACTTTATGCCAAAACCTTTGTTGGTTATGGACGTATCGACGAAGACAAATATTGTCACAAACACATACGGTTGGAACAGGAGGTTAAAAAGGTTAATGCAGGATCTCGAGATATTTAATTGACCGTGTGTTTGTTCTTATAGATACTAGGAAAAAAATGTGTATGTGTATGTGTATGTCAAATATATTTGTCTTGATTTGTATAATGATCTAACTTTGTTTTGTAGTTTAGCAAAACTTGTGACCTTGTCAAAGTTGTGAAGGTTGTACTTGCACTAATGTCTATGACTCTTATTACAGAGAATCGATAGTTGATGAGATGGAAGTTGACGTTGTTATTTATATATAGACGTCCATATATTATCCCGCTTGATAATTAATCTATATATGCACTATAGGGGGTATTCGGTTTGCAAGATTGTATACGAGATTAAATTTATAGTGTGTTTGGTTTATGAGATTCAACCCCACAACTCAATCCTAGATGGATATTCATGGGATAATTAGTCATAGCTGACCCTCTATGACTAAAATAATCTCACAACTCAATCTTAGATTGTATCTTAGTATTATTTTATCTTGGAAGCCAAACACCACCTATGTTGTCGGGATTGATATGTAATGTTAGGTCAAATTTTGGGTTAGCTTGGACAATATGTTCCAATTGATATATAATGTTGGGACAAATTTTAGGTTGTTTGCAGTATAAATTGACTCTACGCACTAATATTCGATATGTTGTCCAAAGTATATATTATATTAGAACCAAGTTTTAGGTTGCTAGGAGTGTGCATGTTTCAAGTTAATTTTGTTTTGTTACAACAAAAAAGATTAGCTTTGTAAAGAAAGTCATCAACTTATTTTCGTAAAACATTTAACAATTTAGTGTTTTTTTAAAAAATATGATTCCTTTTCCAATGAGGATTTGTTATTTAGGTGTGTAAATACCTATATAGTTGACTGGATTTTTATTCAATTCTAAAGTTCAAGGATTATGTGACCAGCTACACTTCCAAGATTTCTCAAAACACACACATCGTATCATCGATTTTAGTTAGGGGAATATTCAGTAAATGGAGAGGTGTATTATAGAATTGCATGTAAGGAAATTTATTGAGAAACAATTTGCATAAAAAATCTATATATAACGTTTTTGTCTAAAAGTTGGCGACGATTTTCTCTAAATGTATGATTATGGAAATTAACTTCTCTAAATGGAATGATTTTTTTATGCTCTCAAATTTTTGGAATCACTCGCATGTGAGACAAAAATCTTTCGCGCCACAGTTAAACACAATATATGTGAGACGCAAAAACAAGTTATATTGTGTACGGGGAGATTAGTTTACAGGTTTTAAGATATAGATATATTTCATTTAAATCATAGCTTTTTATTGACTTCTAGTATATTCCATAAAAAATAAATTGAGCAACATAGGTTTTTAATTTGATACATTTTCAAAAAGAGTAGTGATTTAGAGACATAATGTCTCCAAGCCATAAGGGTATTATGTCACTTTGCCATAATCCAAATTATAATATGGACTAATATAGCCTTATTTTGAATTAAATAATAACTGAATAAATGAATATATATCAATTAATCATAAAAGGAAAGATAATTCATATCAAATTAATATCTTTTATCTAAATATACATCAATCAAATTATTATCAAAAGTCAAACTCATATCAACTTACACTCTTTTACCTTAAATAAAGGTTAATTCATTATATTAAATTATATTTAAATAAAGTAATATTACATGATTGAAGTTTATGTACACTTCCTAAACAAAAAATAAAGAATAATTCAAAATTTAACATTATTGGAGTAATTAAAATTTCAAAATTTATGTACACTTCCTAAATAAAAAGTAAAATTAAAGTCAATACTTTTGTTTGAAGATTTGAGTATATATTTACTTAGATTTGATATGTTGAGGGAAAAGTTTTGAGCGACTGTGAGCGCCACTCTTCCGTCAAATTACCTCACCTTCCGTCAATACTGTTCCACTACAGTTATTTTATTCAATCGAGAAACTCAATCTTCATTTTTCTTCACAATCTATCTCCACCATTCTTCTACAAAATTGAAGATTTTATCCTTCCATTCCATAATTAGCAGAAATATAACATAGTTGTCTTACAAATCTCACCAAATCTCCAAGTTCAGGCTACTATTCCATTGAAATCCAAATTCAAAAGATGCAAAATATGGCAAATAGACAAACTTTCACTGAATCACAATTCCTATCACTCATCTTTCTATTTGAATTCCAATTTTTCTTATTAATTCTTAAACCACAGTTCATCAAGAGAAAGCGAGAGAGGTAGCAGTAGAAGGTTGTCGTTAAAAAAAAAAGTACTCCAGGAAACATAATATGGAGATATGGAGGAAGTGTGCTAAAGGGTTAAAATAGAAAAGCTTAAAATTCACATAGCATCCACAATGTTGAAGAAAATTAAAGGAAAGGTACACAATGATTGGAAATTCATAATAAGAATGACAAAGCAAATGATTAAGTGAGAAAAAAGAAAAAGGGAAAAGGAAAAAAAGAAAAGAATGAGATCTGGAGCATTAATTTTGTAAAGAGAAATGGTAGAGATGATAGAGAAATAATGAAGTTGAGTCTGAATAAAAAGGTGGGTGACGGATGATGAGAGGTTAATGTGCTGGAGGGAGAAATCACGATCCCTATATTTGCTTAAATCAAGCCTTCCATAAATATACACACAATTTTTCTAAGTTATTAATTCTTAAATACAAATAAATGTTTTATATGCATTAGGGTAGTATGGTATATGTATAAAACATAAATTTAAATAAAAATATAAAATAATCTAAAATGACTATTTTAACCTCTTTATGGCATTATGGCTTGGAGACTTTATGTCTCTAAAACATTTTCCTTTCAAAAATTGAGCATAAATTTTTTTATGTTACACTAGTAAATTCTTTTTATGTTACTGATCTGAAATCGGGTGTCCTAAAGAAGAATCGAAGAACCGGATTTGAGGAAATATCATTTTAAAAAGGAGAGGATGATGTGAATCTGGGAAGTGTCAAACCAAGATAATGAAAAGTGAAGGTGATGAGCCAAATCGGAGTTGTGGTATGTTTCAAACGTCAATATGCCTATCAATTTGAACTCCAAATGATCTTCTAAGACTATCATTATTTTCATCGTCGAAAGAGTTTCGCGTGAGTACCTTGCACGCCTCAATTGGAGTCCGGATAAGAAAGTTATGGTCGTTTTATAAAAGTCGCGCAGTCCACAAAGAAATGCGCAGTCGAGTGATTTTCCGACCAGACAACGCCCGACTGGGCGTTTTAGTTGTGAGTTCATTTTATTGTCCAGAAAGTTCGTGCGGGCGGGCGTCGGGCGCCTAGCCAAACACCCCCTTCTATTTTTTTCTCATTTTTCACTCCTAGTATAAATAGACATGTTAGGGTTTTCCATACCAACTTTGAACTCATTTGTAAACAAACAAAGTCTCAACATTAAGCATCCTTCGTCTTTATCGAAGATTTATCAAAGTATTGTACTTAATCTGTGGTCGAGTTTAGATTATTTGTTAAGGTATGCTTCTAGTTCTTGTATTCCTAGTTGGTGGAGTCTTTAGGTTGTTGTTTGTGGAAATAGTCATTGAGTTTTCTTTCATGATCGTTAACCTAAATCATAACATTTATCATCTTTTTCATCTTTTCATTTTTTATTGTTCTTTTTCTTGGTTGGATTGTTTGGTATTTTTGCAAGAACAAGTCCGGAGCAACATATGTTTCTCGACTCCCTAAAATTACCAATAGTGAAGAAGGTTACGTAGTACCTTCTCTCTCAGCTTTTTAATATGATTTGTGTTTTCACTTTATGTTATTTTTATCTTTTGTGGTTGTCTTATTTACTTTCTTATCTTTCTTTGTTTATTACTGTATTTTATTCTATTTTATTCTCAGCTTTTTAATATGCTTGTCTTATTTAGTTTCTTATCTTTCCTTGTCTTATTACCAATAGTGAAGAAGGTCACGTAGTTTCTTATCTTTCTTTTTTTTCACTCCCTAAAAAATTGAATATGGACAACTATTTTGCAGAATCTTAACTTATTTTTGCAGTTATATTTTCTCCTTGAGAAAGGTTCAAAAGTAATAATTCTGCCCCAAAATATGAATCCACAACTTGTTAGTTTGAAATAAATAGATATTAATCATATAGTAAGACATAGTTTAGTTGGGGATTTTATTGAGTTTCACCTTTATTTGTTTGAAATTGAATAATTATATACACAAACACAATCACAAGGGGTTGGGTTGGGTGGGGTTGGGTAGGGTAACAAATGTGGCAGATAATGCGGGAATATATTTTTTAAATATTAGGTTTAATTCACACGATAGTTTTTTAGTATAGTTATCTTTTGTCTTGGCATGTTCTAATGTGAATCTTATATATTGAAAACTCATGAATTTGCCCCGGACTTATTCTTGTAAATAAACCCAACAAATAAACTAGATAAACCAAGAAATGGAACAAGAAAAATGGATAAAAGGATAGAGGATGGATTAGTGTTATGATTTAGGTGAAGAACAAGAAAGAAATCTCAAAGGCACTTTCACATACAAACACCTAATGGCTCCACAAACTAGCAACACAAGAACTAGCAAGCATACCTTTACAATCAACTTTAGCCCGGCAAAAGATCGTATGCAACCCGAAGGAATTTGATAAGTCTTCAAAAGATGAAGAAGAGCTCTCAAATATGGAGAAATTGTCTCTTACAAATATTCAAAAGCTAATGACAAAAACCCTAGACATGGGTATTTATACTAGAGGTTAAAAGTGCAAAACAAAAGAGGAAAAATGAACAAAATTCGAAAATAGCACAAAACGCCCGGGTCGGGCGTTTTTCTTCTCCAGGCCGGGCAAATTCTCTGTGGTCGGGCGTTTTGCTTGTTGGGCTGCGCGGCTTTTGTAAAACGACCATAACTTCCTCGTCCGGGCTCCGATTGAGGCGTGTAAGGTACTCACGCGAAGCTATTTTGACGATGAAGACAATGGTGGTCTTAGAAAAGAATTTGGACACCATCTTAATAGGAAAATTCTGATTTGAGTCAGACCTCCGCATCCGGCTTGGCTCCTTGCCATATCTCCACCTTCTTTTCGGACCCCAATCAACCCATGACCCTCAATGTCGTTGCATCCTATGATTGTGAATATCCGGATTCACATCATCCTCTCCTTCTTTGTGAAAGGATTTGTCCTCAAATCCGGTTCTTCGATTATTCTCTAGAACACCCGGATTCACATCATCCCCTCCTTCTTTTGAAGAATTTGTCCTCAAATCCCGATCAAGTATACCTTGGATAAGGAGCGGTGCAACTTGGCCTTGTTCACATGAGTTCATTACCGGTAAGAAGTTACTCGGTGCCTCCTCAACTCGGGGTTCACATTCCAAACCTTTCAATTTCTGCATCACAAAGTCATCAAAGATGAAAGACAAATCGAAAGAGTTAGTGAGATAAGTGTCGCTCTTCTCACCAAGGGCAAAAAGGATAGGGTGATTTAGAGCCCTCCCATGGGTGATCTTAGAATCTAACAAGCAACCTTTTTTTCTCACATGCTTGTGGTTTTTCTCTCTTAAAAGCTTTGATTCACACTCACCCCCACTACTCTCTCTTGGCTTTTGCATCTCACATTTTTGCCTTTTCTCACACTTTATATTTTCTTCTCTCTCTTGATCATTCCTTAAAGGCTCATTTACTTTTGCAATATCATTTGGCTTCATTTTCATGCTCAAGACTTGAAGGGCTTTTAATGGCTCACACTCGTCCTCGGCTTCCACCATGCTAGACATACCATCATTGAAAGTTGGGTGTGCATCTTCCTCATGTAAGGCCATGGACTCTTTTTCATCCTCACATTTCTCTTCATCATCATCGGCAACAAAATCCATCATATGCTTTATACGCTCTTTAACAATATAGTTAACATTGTCACACTCACTTTGAATCAAACTTTTTGAATGAGGGAAATTGGATGACAACCACGACGAAACTTTCGTGTGATAGCTAGGATGAGATCGGTCCACCTTCTTTGGTGGGATGCTTCTTCGGCTTATGTCATCACCATAATTTCGAGGGCTTGAGCTCTCCCTTGATTTACTTGAGACTTCATCCCCCATTAACCACTCATGCACTTTATGATGACCATGATCCCTCATCCTCCGAGAGTGAGACTCTCCATGGAACTTTGGTACTCGCTCCCTTCTACTCCCTCTATCAAGTCCATCATTGTGATACCTTGACTTGTAGTCACTCCTATCATGTCTCTCTCGGTCACTAGGTGCTATGGAATGGTTATGCCTAACTCGATCTCTTATGAGGGATATATTCTCATGGTATGCCGTAAATCCTCCTTGCATAGCATTCACAATGCCCCGCACCTCGTGCATCTCCTTCATGATTGAGGAGAACATCTCTTTGAGAGTACCATCGGATGATGAGACGACTTCCTTTATAGGCGAGTTATGCCTAGAGTTCACCATTTCAAGTACCTACAAAACAAATTGGACAAGACTAGGGACAAGTCCCTTTTTGTTAGTATCACAAACAACACACACACCCGAGAATGGAGAATTTAGTGAGGAGCTCACTTCCCATAATGTAAATCCCTTTTTCCCCAAACTCACACACAATGTCTCTCGGAAGGCTTAGAGATTTAGTGACTAGATACTCTCCCTCACTTGCTCTCGATGATGTAATCCCAAGGGTTGCACAAATAGCACAAACAAGGTACACAACTAGGCACGTGAAAACTAGTCCAAGAAGCCACAAGATTAGTGAAAGTAGGGTACTAGGCCAATGAGACAAATTAACAAACACTTTGTGTGCACAATTTCACCCAACAACAATAGACCCAACAATTGATGTAATTTTGGCTACAACTTTCCGACAATCAAATTGACATACCCAAGAACACATATATCAATTTATAGCTAAAGCCCATGGATTAAACTTGAGATTTCTCTTCTTCTTTTTTTTCTTTTTTTTTTAAATTTTCACCCTTTGAGGATTTTTTTTTTTTTTGCTTACAAGAACAAGAACCAATGGCTCTTGATACCAAATAATGTGAATCTTATGTATTGAAGACTCATGAATTTGCCTCGGACTTATTCTTGTAAATAAACCCAACAAATAAACTAGATAAACCAAGAAATGGAACAAGAAAAATGGATAAAAGGATAGAGGATGGATTAGTGTTATGATTTAGGTGAAGAACAAGAAAGAAATCCCAAAGGCACTTTCACATACAAACACCTAATGGCTCCACAAACTAGCAACACAAGAACTAGCAAGCATACCTTTACAATCAACCTTAGCCCGGCAAAAGATCGAATGCAACCCGAAGGAATTTGATAAGTCTTCAAAAGATGAAGAAGAGCTCTCAAATATGGAGAAATTGTCTCTTACAAATATTCAAAAGCTAATGACAAAAACCCTAGACATGGGTATTTATACTAGAGGTTAAAAGTGCAAAACAAAAGAGAAAAAATGAGCAAAATTCGAAAATAGCACAAAACGCCCGGGTCGGGCGTTTTTCTTCTCCAGGCCGGGCAAATTCTATGTGGTCGGGCGTTTTGCTTGTTGGACTGCGCGGCTTTTGTAAAACGACCATAACTTCCTCGTACTTTTGACGATGAAGACAATGGTGGTCTTAGAAGAGAATTTGGACACCATATGGATAGGAGAACCTTTGCTCGAATCTGACCCCAGTTGCGGCTTGGCTCTTTGTGACCTCTTTCACCTCACTTTCCTTGGTTTAGCGCTACCCGGATTCGTATCATCCTCTCCTTCATGGTAGCGCTAAACCAAGGAAAGTGAGTGACTTTTCAAAATGAAGGAGAGGATGATACGAATCCGGGTAGCGCTAAACCAAGGAAAGTGAGGTGAAAGAGGTCACAAAGAACCAAGCCGCAATTGGGGTCAGATTCGAGCAAAGATTCTCCTATCCATATGATGTCCAAATGATTGTCAAATACCACCATTGTCTTCTCCATCGAAAGAGCTTCGCGTGAGTACCTTGCACGCCTCAATCGAAGCTCGGATGAGGAAGTTATGGTCGTTTTACAAAAGCCGTGCAGTCCAACAAGCAAAACACCCGACGACAGTGAAAACGCCCGGTGCGAGAGGTGAGAATTTAGAATCTACATTTAAAAGAAAATAGGCCTAACTAATTTAGACATCTCTCACCAAGGCAAGTATCACATTGGCTCTACAAATCTAACCACACTGGCTATATGATAGGGTTTAGCCTATAGGATGAATTATTTGAGAGAAAAGAAGCCGTGAATTTTGAGAGAAATTGGTTTCTCCAGCAGGGAGAACAGTAGGGAGAGAAAGATAAATATTAATTTAAATTTTGCTTGATAATAATAAAATACTCCATACATATATGTGTGGTACAAAAAGATCTCCTATAAACTAGGAAAGCAAATCCTAATCATTATGGAAAGTAAATAAAATTATAACAACTAAATAATACTAAAACATAAATAAGCTAAATAAATATACGGAGAGAATATCAGCTTCCTTCCGAAATAAAATAGAATATCAGGTCTTTATCAACTCTCCCACGGTTGAAAACCACATTGCCCAAGGTGGAAGCCAGGAAAATAATATTCCATTTAGTGTCTTTGTTTGGATCTACGTTTCCAAACAAAAATGTATCGCTTGGGACCGCAACGATTGATGGAGAAATCGTCTTTGGGCATGTAATCTCTTCAGCGACTTCAGTGACGTAACCAATATGACAACAGTGATTTTTGGGCTATGGGAGTTTGGAGGAAATTTGGTTTCCACCAAATCCATTGGCTCATCTAGCTTTTGAGATGATTCATCATAATTTTTTACGGTCTCTTTGATGATGGGATCAGACTTGACATTTGTTGTTGGCTCATCGTCGTTTTTTGCAACAGACTCGATGATAAAATCAGATGTGGCCTCCTTTTTAGCCATGACCTCCTTATTTGATAAATATGCAACTGCCTCCATAATTTTGTTGAGAAGTTTATTCGTCTCAGCGAAGTGAATGACATCCTCATCAAAGTTATGATAAACAACATCCAGAAATTCTTGCCATGAACAATCAGGATTTGAGCATTGGTACTTATGGAGCCATGCGGATGCTGTATGGTCAAAAAATAACCTCACAAATATTAGACGATCGGAATCAGAGAACAAATGATAGTCAAAATATTCTTGAATATCAAAAATCCACCTCACGGGGTTAACACCAGAAAATCGAGGAGCAGTAGGAGGGGAGTCTGACAGCAAAACAAACATGGTGGTCGAAAGGAAATCAATTGGAGGATGAGAACCTAATGAAAGCACCAATTTGATAGGGTTTAGCCTATCGGATGAATTATTTGAGAGAAAGAGGCATGAATTTTGAGAGAGATTAGAGAGAAATCGGTTTCTCCAAGAGGGAGAACCGTAGGGAGAGAATGATAAATATTGATTTAATTCATTCTACTTGATAATAATAAAATACTCCACACATGGAAAGATCTCCTATAAACTAGAAAAGTAAATCCTAACCACTATGGAAAGTAAAAAATCATAACAACTAAATAATACTAAAACATAAATAAGCTAAATAAATATACAGAGAGAATATCAGCTTCCTCCTGAAATAAAATAGAATATCGAGTTCCTATCACTAAAGTTGTATATATTTACTTTAATAATCCTAAGACTAAGCAAACAACTATTCAATAATGAAATTAATAAATCTCATAAGGCCATGTTTGGTTGCCAGTGGAAAGTAATCAGATTCCTTAAATTTTAAATTCATGTGTTTGTTTCGGCTTTTAATCAAACTGGTAAACTAATCAGAATCCCGAGAACAAGGAAAGTTAGTACAATATATTACATATGTAATGCAATATATTATTATTAGGATTCTTAGGTATTCTTTTTTCCAGTATTCTGAATCCCAGCTTTTCTTAGGTATTCTTTTTTCCAGTTTTAGGACTCTTACATATGTAATGCAATATATTATTATTATTATTATTATTATTATTATTATTATTATTATTATTATTATTAATTGCAATGTTTTTAAAATAATTTAAAATTATGAATTATAGTTAATTTTATTATAATAAATAACTATAATTAAATTATCATAGTTATAACTATATTATTATTATATTAATATATATTTGTTAGTATAATAATAATAATAATTAACAATTTATTAAATAATTAAAATATAATTATATAATATAAATCATATAATAATTAATTTTATAAATTAATAGTTAATCAAATTATAGTGAAATTTTAAATTATAAAAATTTATCTAATTATAACATTCATAAATATAATAATAATAATTATTATTATTATTATTATTATTATTATTATTATATAATTATTATTATTTATGATTATAATACTCCAAGCAACTATATTTAAATTATATTATTATATATTACGATGGATAATCCATATTTAAACTATCCATCGTAATCATAAATATAATATTATAATTATTACTCCCTCTATTCCACAAGAATATGGACTCTTTTCTTTTTCGCCAGTTCCACAAAAATATGCACTTTTGAATTTTGGAAAGTCTTTTCTCTCTAATGAGGTGGGACTCATTCTCCACTAACAATACTTTAATTACTTTTTTCTCTACCTCTCTCTTACTTTACCAATTTTACATTAAAATTCGTGTCAAACCCAAAGTGCATATTCTTTGGGGACGGAGCGGTATCATTTTTTATTAATAATTTATTAAAGATTTTGTATTACTATTTATTTTATAAATAAAAAATAATAAGTATTTTTTTCGTTTGGTGTTTAAATCAAATATAAAATTTAAAATCTTGATATTTACCAAACACGGGAAAGTAAAGCTATTAAAACAGTGGTGTGGACTGTGGTGGCGTTAGGTACAAAAGCAAAAGCCAAGTGTATAATGCTTGATTATTTATTTAATCATAGTTAAGTTAAAACTAAAATGCCAGCTTTTGGGATATTCACAATTTAAAAATAAATTTATTATTTATTATTTTTATTACGTGAATCTTATATAAATTTCATTAACATTTTTCACTCGTAGTATATTATAAATCTAAAACTCATACTAGAATCTTATATAAATTTCATTAACATGTTTCACTCGTAGTATATTATAAATCTAAAACTCATACTAAAAACAAGGCTCACATTAACTTTTTTTCATAAACTTTTTTTCACAAAGTCAAACAATTTCTTACGATTCATCCCAAGTCAAAATAACTTTTTAAAAGTAGTGTTATTTAAGGAAGGAGAAATTATAATTTGTTGCTATTCGTATATAGGTATTATTTATTCTTGTCTCATGAAAAATTGTATGTGTTGAATAAAGCAACGATGAATCTAGCTGGCCATTTTTGAGCTGTATATAAACACCCACAATTTGCTTCATCTCAACACCAATCTCTCTATACACTTTTGGTGTGTGCATTCAATAGATATATATATTTCGCATTTTTTTCTATACATACAAATGGAGGCCACGAAAATGATGGTTGTTGCATACATGCTCGTAGTATTGGTGGCGCTATCCGCCGTCAATGGTGCCTCCACCGCTGAAGCTCCGGCTCCGGCCCCTACCTCTGCTGCCCCCGTTTTCATCCCGACTTGCTTGGCATCCGTCGTCGCTATAGCATTTGCTCTTCTCTTCCGATAAACGGCGCTGATTACATCTTGAAATATTACTTTTTTCATGCTATATTAATTGTATCGTCATTGTATGGTGAGATTTGTTTGAGCATTTGTTACTAATGTGGCATTAATTGAATAAAACACATTTCGAATCTTGAACTTTTAAGCTGTTTACTAGTAGTACAATGCAAATTGACAAAAATACCAACTTTTGACATTATCAAAAAGAATGATCTTATAAAATAGTCTATGCCCCCTCTGTGCGACTAATTTTCCCTTATCCGAACGTAAAAGTGTCATGTCCGCCCCCTCCGTTTGCCTCCAACGTCGCCCCAGAGACCGAAAAAATAGTCATATTCATTTTAAACCAACCTAGTATATATATTATGTTCCCTCTGTTTTCAAATCCTAGATCCACCAACAGTATAATACTAAAAAACTTATTTTCTGGAGGAAGAATGTATACACCTATTCAAGATTGCACAAATATTCATTTATGTGGACACATTTTACATTAGTTGGATGTTCATTTGAAACTTTGGTTAAAATATATAAAGGGGTAATTGGATGTAAAAACATCACTTTATTCATTTACAATCATTTTTTTTCTCTTGCTTAAGAAAAAAAATTGGCATCAAAACATTTTCTACATGTATGGTAATGATTTATTTCCAATTAAAAATTAGTCATTACTGTCAAAGAAATAGCTGCGACTGGAAAGCTTATGATTTGAACAATATTCTTTTGGTGCAATGATTTGAAGCACATGGTTCCAGAAATTTTGAGATTTTAATAAAACCATGTTCCAACTCAAAAGACAGTCCACCTGCACTTCTAACATCATGTTTTAATTTCTCCAAAGCTCACTAGGTAACAAACAACTACAGTACATAATCAAAATCAGCTTATTCCAACCACCACATGTCCCATAAAATAATTGGTTTTTGTTTCATTTACATTTAACCATCAGCACACCAGCAATAATGTACGGTTTGGGAGGACAGAAATGGAATAGCAAAAAACCACAGGGCAAATTTTACTCAATATCAAATGCCAATCCTCATAACAAGAGATCAAAAACAAGTTTTCAAGAGTATAATGTGGCAATAGTACATAACTAGTCATATGAATTAGGTTACAGACAAGATAAGTAAAACAATGGCAAGACAATCCCAAACTCACTCAGTCAAAGCCTCAGCAAGAGTTGCTCCAGAGGCCCATCATGCTGGATAAGGCTTTACGCAATCAGATCAGGAGCTTCTCAATTGCATCCTGTGTTACAAATAAATGGTGCAAGCATTCATATTTTGCCAAATAAGAAAACCACTGACTCAGTTGTTTACATAAAAGTATTCACTAATTACCTTCAGTTGCTGAATTTGAGATTTCAACTGGCTTCCCTCATTGCAAGTCACAGAACAGGCAATCACTGGTCTGGTAACTCCACACGCCCGACCAAGAGCTTGCTTTGATGGAACAAACACATAGGGCACATTCTGCAATCATACATCACATATCATTTCATTTAGTCATTCACCAGAAACTACAATAATCAACTAACATCAGGAAGTGCAGTCGAAGCAATAGTAGTTACACATAACATCATTCTTATCATAAGGTCCATGACATAGCTAGTTTGCATCAGACTATATAACACTAAGATAAATATCATCAGGTGAATTACGCAATTAATTCAAACAGCTTGCCCATATATTGGAGGCCATTACAATCCTAAACTCTAATCTAAATACTTTTGAAGCTGTGATTCTGTCAGAATTGTCAAAATGCAATCAAACAAACATTCCACTGCATTCAGATAATTCAACCAAATACCATAACCAGCAAACCAGGTTGGGTAGAAATAGCAAATCAACCACTAATCAAATGGTCAAAATTTACAACTATGTATAAGTAAAAGGCTCAGCAAGCACAGCTAAAATTACCTTATCCTCAGCAAGAAGTGGGAGATGAAGAAGAATCTCAAGGGGCTCAGTATCAGCAGCCATAACAACGAACTCAGAAATCCCTCTGTTTAGAGTCTTAGTAGCTGCAACCAAATCACAACTCAGCATTCAAACAAAACCAAATCCCCGCAGAACTGACACACAACCACCAAAAACCAAAAAAAAAAATAAGTAACAAACACTTGAAAAAAACACCTCACCTTCATTAGCACCCTTTTTGAGCTGCTTGTAATTGGCAGCTTGCTGAACCAAATCGAGAATTGTCATGGACAACTGGCTATCCGCCAAGGGATATGCTTTGGGGTTCACAGCTTCGGCAGTCTACACACAAACACTCTACGAATTGAGCAACCATAATCCAAAAAATATACAAAATGCTAAAGCAATAGATTGCGTAAAACATAAATTACTCAAATTGAGCAACGGAAATTAAAGAACGAGGGAATTATACCATGATGATGTCGGATAGCTCTCAAACTACAAGGATTGTGAGTGCCGAGGATTCAAGAGAAAAAGATTTATAGGGTTTTGAGAGAATTAGGGTTTAGGACGAGTAGGGTATAAGAAGATTTTAGGATGAAAATGGGCCTTTGGCCCGACAAAAACATGTCTACATTGTATACAGCCCACAATTTAGGATGAGCTATACTGGCCTATATATGTATAATAAAGCCCATACATTAGCATGAGTGAACAAAATATATGTACTTGCTTCATAAAAATTAATAGCAACCTAACTTTTGAGATACCTACTTTTGCACTATTTTTTTTATAACATTTCCTTTTTCTTAATGAATATTTTAGACAATTTAAATTCTCCTTTTTATTCTCTTATTTGTCATCATTTTAAATGATTTATGTCCAATCTTTCTCTCCTCTATATACATAATATGATTATGACGTTTAGTCTCACTCTTTCCTCCTCAATCAGTATAGTGATTTTTTTAGAGTTCCAACATTGCTCTCAAACTTTTTATTTTTATTTCAATGAGAAGTTTGTATTTGTCCTTTTAAGGAAATTTCTTTCACAAAAAATTATGACAAAATTCTACTTAATGTACTCCCTCCGTTCCGTGGTAGTGTCGTGGTAGTGGAGGTATTTGTTTTCGACACGTGATTTAAGAGAGAATGTGTTCAGTGAATTAAGTAAATGAAGAAAAAAGTGAGAAATGAAAAAGGTAGAGAGATGAAGAGATAATGAAATAAGAGAGAGTAAAATAAGGCCTCGTTTGATTGCACTGGCAGTGTTATATATGATAGCCTCATTTAGTATGATTTTCCATGATAGTGTGTTAATATATATCTCACTTCGATGTTTGGTTGCACCGACAACAACCCCACGATAACTTATATGATGTTTGATTTGGACGGAAGAAACTTATATGATGTTTGATTTGGACGGAAGAAACATATATGATGTTTGATTTGGACGGAAGAAACTACTAATACAAATAAACATGGACAAATATGACCTCCTAAAAATAATTTAGTGACACTTTTGTCCTTGCAAACCCTATTTCATTGTTGGCTCGATTAAAACACCCGCCTACATTGGATTCGCGCGCTTCTCCCACATTCCAATCCATCGAGGGTCGCTGCTGTGTTGGGGTCCGATTACCAGCCGCCCGTCGTTTCGTCGTGACCTACACAGGTACGTTTCATCGTGAATCTATCGGTTTAGGTTGTTTATGCTAGTCATGTGTGAAATCGATTGTATATATTACGTTTTGGGTGTTCATAATGCAATCACCAATAGAGTGGTGGTATTGTCCTACATTTCAATTGTCTCCGTTTAATAATGTTTTCATTAATGTGTTCTCTGATTTAGGCTCCTAATATGTTGAATCAAAGTGTTTTCAGATCATTCACCAGGCTGAATATGTGTTGTTTAATTGATTCTTCGGTGCAGTATTTGTCATCCATTAAAAAGGACACCATTTGTGTTCAATGGCATCCCAATAGATGGGAGGTAGTGAAGACAATGGTGTCCATATACTAGAGGGTAAGATTAGTTTACATCAGTTACATATGGTTCTGTTTCTGGGCAGACTATCGATTGCAGGTAGCAATGACTTCGGCAAGTGCAAGTCCATGAAATCGGACCGGTCGAGGTGCATTTGGTCAGTTCGCGAGGAAGAGATCCTCATGGCAACATTGAAGGAGTTGGCAGCGCACGGATGGAAGTTCGATAACAGATTTCAGGTTGGGTATCTAACTCATATCAAGGAGGCGATCAGGCGTGAATTCCCAAAGACTGGTATCTGCCCTCACCCCCACATCTATTCGAAGATAACAACTTGGAAGCGAAACTATGGCTCGCTCTTGATGATGCTTAAACATAGTGGTATTGACTTTAATTCGGATAGTGATTACAAGATAGAATGTGATGATGAGCAGTGGGCACAATTTGTTAATGTCGGTGATAGTTTATTTTGCTTAAATATGCATCTGTCATAACTTGGAAATTAGCAATGTTGTTCATTAAATGCAATTAATGTTCATTGGCATTTGATAATTATATAATCGTTGTGACGATTACTTTGTACAAAAATATACAAACGCAAGGTACATGAGGAACAAATCTTGGCCTCAAATAGAAGACTGGAAAGAGATATTCGGTAAGGATCGTGCCGAGGGTGGGCGTAGTGTAGATGTTGGGGATGTTGTTGCAAAAATCTACATAAATAAAGATGAATTGCCTGACGATGCTGGTACATCTCATCCCATGACATTTGAAGAGCTATTCCCCGACGAAGTCTTCCCACCTGGTGTTCTCCCAAAGATGATTGACGACAACCAATCCGTTACTGAGGGGGCTGGTGTTGGTTTGGGGTCAGGGGCTGGTGGTGGTTCGGAGTCAGGGGCAGCTAAGAAGATAATGAAGAAAGCCGTGAAGAAAAGGAAAATTGAGGATAAGATGAACGGAGTACTTGCACTAATGAGTCTACACTGTCACAAATGATTGTCTGAAGGAAATTTCAACTAGGATTGGTTATGATTTCAATCTTAGTACTAAGAGGACTGAAGTGTTTGATCAACTCAAAGGCATCCTGGGCATAACTCTGAAATAATGATTCTATATTTCTAAGAAGCTAGTCAAGGAGCCCGAGCTTGGATATCTTTCGTGGATTGTCCGAGGCAGCTCGTTCGGCCTTTGTCTTTGACCTTCTGGATATTGATCAGATGCTTTAAGCGAAGAATGCATCAGGTTATCGTTTCCAGGGTAGTGTGTTTTGGAGAACGACATGGAGTGTTTTTTGTCATAGTTACCCCAATATGAAGCAGCCGAGGAAAGTATCTAGACATGTTAAAAAGTCATGAGTTGTCCAAGCATTTACACTTGGGGATGGCATATGTTTGGCCACAACTCTAATATTTTGTAGTTGTTTTTGTAAATGTATTCTCCCTTAGAACTTTATGTATTACGAGAATGAGTATGATATGCACCAAACTCCCTAGCTTATTGGCAGAACTTCAATTTATGTATTATGTCAATTATCAATGAGGCACAATATTTATTAACATAAATTTCTTGTATTGTGTCAATTATAGGCACAATATTTATTAACATAAATTTCTAAACTTTGTTTTGAAGCAGAGTGATCAGACACCCACTCATATTTGTGTTCAATGTACAATTTTGTGCAGGGTTTCACTTTATGGTATATGAAAACATCAACATGTTGCAAACCATTTCACACATGGATCAAAGTTATTCCATACTTCAAGCTTAAGTCTTACAAATTAGCGATTAGATAAACTAATACATAGCCAACACTACATCTCCTACTATAATGCAAATTCATATACATCACCCAACAAAGTTGATGCATCAAAGACAAAAAAGATTATATATAAGTCCATCATCTTCCTAGCATACACGATCTCACATAATTGACACAATATATATAAGTCCATCATCTTCCAAGCATCGTCAGCACGGACCACCAACATCAAAAAGCTTATAGCCGACTCGTGTGGATGGGCTCGACATCGGTGATTTTACTTCATCCGAATCGGTGGGTGATTCATGCGTATTCCCACGAGTTAGTGCGTCGGGTACCACTAGTACACGATGATCTTGGTGTTGTCAGGAAGTGTAATCACCTCGTGAGGGAACTCAACTTTGACGTCAAATAAGCCAAACAAACTCGCTAGAAGGCTGAATTCGGGCTCGTCATGATAGTAATAAGCACCCGCCGAGGCATCCCTCTGTCGAATGAAATAGCGACCGACCATAGGTGAGGTAATATAGGAAAACACTTGAAGTATTGCAATACAATGAAAGATTGACTAGTACCAGCTTGGAAAATAAGCTTCCATGTCGACTCATCAGCAACCACCACCTTGTCCTTCATATTCCAATAAACCCCGTTGGTCGCGACCACTTTTTTATAGGTTATGTATCGTCCATTCAGCTGTCTCACTCGAAGAGCTATGTCTTCGGACGTAAGATCCGCTCCAAAGGGAGGGTTAATAACTCCACGAACACTGCGAAGCACTTCAGCAAGCATATTAGCATCCTCCCAATCCTGGTCGTTCCTCATACTGATCAACGTCGAAAGCAAGGGTATCTATCTCCCGATTTCATTTCCCTCGATAGAAGAACGTATTTTGAGGTTGAATTTTGGAGTTTATTTTGTTGATAATGGTATTAGAAACTGTTGTGGGCCTGTGGCACATCTCAGCTTAAATACAACAATGGGGCGTAGTTACTTCCTCCATCAACATTAATGGGAATGGTTGAGCAATTACCATCGGTAGATAAATGTAAGTCTAACAGGCAAGGGTCGTCGACCTCATTTGTACTATGTTCTAGCTCGCTCATGGAAAGAGGTATTTCATAGTAAAAATGTGTATATTATTTATTTTGAGAATAATGAGTGTTACTACTATAAATCATCCACACCAATTTGAATTAAACTACACACATGTAGTTTATATGATATGTTGCATGGTTTTAGAGTTTGAATTACTTGTATCTTAAATTACACGTGTTGCCTAAATTGAATTACTTGTTTGCATGTATATTAATGCATTTATATTTGTTATGTGTAGTGTAATACAGATGACCAACTATTTTCCCAACTTTGAATTTATAAATAGTACTCTCTCCGTCCCACTTTAGGAGTCCCGGTTTATCATTATTGGGTGTCCCACTTTAGGAGTCCCGGTTGGAATATTCCATAAATGGTATTAAGCCCCACATTCCACTAACATTTTTCCACTCACATTTTATTATAAAACTAATATAAAAAGGTAGGACCCACATTCCACTATTTTGTTCACCAACTTTCCTTTACATTTCTTAATACCCGTGCCGAACTCAACCGGAACTCCTAAAGTGGGACGGAGGGAGTATTTATGTTTCGATTTCAAAACAACTTCCTAACAATAAATTTAAACATCCATTTATGTTGTACTTGTACTCCTGGGTATATATTAGTATTATTGTTCATTATTTTCGTAGTAGAGGTATACCTCAAATTAACAATAAATATATTACATAATGTCGTAATGATATATCAACAGTAACTGAGTCTATTATATTAATCTAATGAGTTCATTGTTACTACCTCCGTCCCCCAAAATTTGCTACACTTTGACCCGACACGGATTTTAAGAAATGTAATGGAGAGTGAGTTGAAAAAGTTGGTGGGATGTGGGTCCTACTTTTAAAGTATTAGTTTTATAATAAAATGTGAGTAGGAATGAGTTAGTGGAATATGGGGTCCACTACCAAAAATGGTAAAAGTGAAGTGTATCAAATTTTCAGGGACGGATCAAATTTTCAAAAATTTTCAGGGACAGAGGTAGTACAAAATTGATATATTATTGTTCCTTATTTTACCAATAAACATGGAAATAAAAAAAAATACTCCCTATTTTTTAATTAATATGACAAGAATGTCATGAAAAAATGAAAACCCTTGTATCACCAATTAATACATTAGAAAACTAGCAATGAACTTTATTTTTAATGTGTACATAATATAATGTGATTTGATTGATTTTATGATATTATTTTATCAGATATATATTCACTTGAAGGAGAAAGATTTTACTTTGAGGTCATAAATGTGAGGTTGCCGGACATAATGAAAATGTAATCTCATAAAGATTCTAAGCAATATTATATATATTTATGCTAAAGAGTGAATTTTGTTTGATATTATATTTTCATATATAGCTCGGACGACTACGAGCCATCGGAGACAGAGATCGATACCTCGGATGATGATGACTTTGTTTCCGAGCGAGGGGTGGTGGATATCTATGGATGCCCGACATTCGTCCTGAGGCTTGTGAGATCCAGCATCAATCGCACTATTGAGATATCCTTCGCATTTTGGCTACGCCACATTCGTATAGCAGTCCTTGATAAGCCTGCGCACTTCAATGTGGACGAGGAAACGTGATTGGTCAAACTCGATCATGGCTTATCCAAACTTTGGGTAAAGCGTGGGTGGCGTCGTTTCAAAAATGCCAACAATTTGGTCGAGGGGGTTTGTTGTCATTTCAAGCTCATCGATGCTAATGAAGTCCAGTTTTATGTGTGTTTCGATCGTTCGTAGGTTGGCCGTTGGACGGCGAGAATGTGTAGAACCTATGTTTTTTTCTCATTGTGATGTTGGTAGTGTCATGTTGATGGTTCGTAGATTGTTGTATGGCGTGGACCAAATTTTCAGTGGGTATGGTGTCATGGTACCACGGTTGGGATGTCTATGACTTCAGATTGTAGTTTATGTTATTCTATGTAGGGTATATTGTATGGTGTTGTTTATTGGTATATGATATTAACGCCTTGAATCGTTGTGAAGATCGATCAACCATGAGTGAGTTGTATAATATTTTTGTTACTATCATTAATTATATTAACCCATCAAGTAACTAAGAATACGAAACTGAGCTAAAATTATTTGCACTATAAATACCTGCAAGTATACAGAGTAGGTATAGTATAGCAAAAGGTTAGTACCGGGTATCGAACACGGGGAAGATGTACACAAAGTGTCTATCTTCTACTAGAACTCAATTACTATCTGGAGAAACAAGAATTTTTGGAAACTTTTGAAAACAGTAAATATTAAAAACAGTAAACAACTAAATGCAAGCAAATCACGGAGAGAAAAGTATAGAGATAAGGGGAATTCCAGGGATGTGCTTTCACTTTTATGGTTATACAAATTCCAAACTACAATACCCTAGCACAGTTAATACTTTGAAAGGACGAGTCACCTAGCTTATGCTCATGCGATACAAACGTTGATTACTAACATTAGGGTTGGCAATCCTAACACGTAACTCCAAAAAGCTCCTAAGACCCTTGAAAAGTCCTCACTCTCAATTAACAGTGTCGTTTTAAAGGAAGCTAACTGTAGTGTCTACTAAGTGGATCTAACTCGCTAGAACTCTGTCACAGTTATGAAGCAAGTTGTATTGAATCATACATAATTGTGTCACTCAATTATGAAGCATCATGATTAACTTATGGAAGAAACAAAGTAAAAACAAAACGGATATTAAATAGAAAACGGAATTGTATAACCAAAGTTGCTACTAACACATCCCTAGAATCCTATGAGTTTAGTTACACATGACTGAATAAACTAAAAACATAGATTGAAGGGAAAACAATTTGAACATAAAACTAAAGCAAATAAAACCCGTAGGTTGAATCCTTGTCGTTCTTGATGTTCTTGAAATCCTTCTCCAACTCCTTGCACAATTGAAGTACTCTAGCTTTTGATATCTATGAATGTTGCAAGTAGTCACTCTCTTTCTCTATGAATGTGTTCTTGTTGTGTGAAACTCTCTTTTTGATGAAGCTTGAGGTCCTATTTATAGGGGAAGATTATTCCTCATCATAGAAGGAAAAGATCTTCAAAATTTGGTAAATCTTGGAGCAAATCTAGGGCTGGTCGGATTCGCCGCCTTTCTCCGGTGGGCCGCCGCACCTTGGCCGGCGGTCGCCGCGTTGGAGTCCAGAGACTCTGACCCTTCGGTGGCGGACCGCCACATGTCCTCCGGCGGTCGCCGGACGAGACTCTTCTCCTAGCGTAAATTTCCGAGGCGGGCCGCCACATAGCTCTGACCGCCGGGCGCCGGCGGTCGCCGTACAACTTCGCGGCGGTCGCTGGTCGCCGTCTGACTCCAGATTTCCAGACTATGCGTTTTTACTCCCCTTTTCGGCTCAAATATGCACATTTCTCACAAAACACGTCAAAATACCAAAATGTATAGAATATGCAAATAATGGACATGTAGAGTGATTTTGATAACAAAAACGGACCAAATAATGGCCTTAAAACAATGCAAAATCCGGGCGTATCAAGTACCTCTACGAATAACATAAGTCACACTTTGCCTTTGATTCAAAAAAATTTCATATTCTACTCTTGCTTTGTTGTGTGAACTATTCTTATCTCCAACATGACTATTGAACCTTTCAAGTGCTTTTTTCCAATTAGAAAACCCACCAGCAGTAAATGCTTCATCACCCGGTGCCACAGAATCACGCTTGAAAAGAAAACAATAAAAACAATATGCGGCATCATTCGAGACACTATATTCAAGACAATCACGATCCTTGTACCAAACATCTCTAAAACATCTATTATCTTTTCCTTGACGTGTTTTCTGAAAAATTGAGACCATTTGGTTGACAACGACCTTTAGCTACATACTCTCTACGAATTCGATCACGAATATTCACATCATAACTTGCAATTGAGCTTCAATTTCATCTTTGTCAATTATTTGGTCTGAATCTTGTGACTCTTGCCCAATGCTAGAAGATCCACTTGAAACTCTAGGCCTTTTTGTCAAATATTTTTCCATTTGCTGATTTTGTAAGCAAACAACAAATACCACACAAAACTAAACCAATAACTAACAAATAAAAATAATTAAATAAATACCCTGACTCACTACACCCAACACCAAATCTTACCAACAAATACCAAAACTAAAGTGAAGTCCTAACAACCGAAACAAGTATATAATCGATGTGGTTGCACACATATAATGCAATTCAGTCCCACCAAGTACAAATTCAGCCACATATACAGCCAAGTTAAAAACAGTTCAAATCATCTGTACAGAGAATTTCAATTTCCCACTTTAGGTACATATCGATATAAGTGTTGGGAAATTTGTGTACCTTGCGAAATTCCTCTTCATAAGCCATGGGCTGGAACTGAGAATCGAGCTCAGGTTACGATATTCAAATGGATTGTTCGACCAAACTGCATCAAATAAAATAAGTTCAATTTAAGGCCTCGATAGGAAATTATTGAGATACACCAAGCGATCGATTGTGTACCTAAATTTGTCCCCGGCGGTGGGTTAATGCGTTCGAGGACAGACGATGTTTTTTTCAGCAGATTGGAGTTAAAAAATGATGGATGAAGTGGAGGGGTATAATGGTGACTGTAGTGAATTTCCACAAACGGGAACAGCGAGATTGAGGGCTATCACTAAAAATTCCTTGGTTAGCCGTATACGCTGAAGTGCATGTAGTTATCTTAAATGCAATCGGGTTAACATTTGTTTACCAGGTCAATAGGGTAGTATATCAGTGCAACCAAACGGTTGGATTGAGTCTGATAGGAGGCCTTATCTAGGCCTATCAGTACAACCAAACGAGACCTAAATGAGAAGAAATAAGTTAACTTTTACTAAAAAAAAAAGAATAAATAATTCCATTATTAAGAAACACCAAAATGGCAAAATGACTCCATTATTATAGAATGGAGGGAATATCATATAATTTGCGTCAACATTCATTTGAAATTTAGAACACCCAAAATATATTTTGTCATTTTTCTTAACCTCATTTCTTTTTCTTTCTTTTTGAATATTTTTATACCCAACAAACCCCACACCCCCGCTAAACTAATTATCCAAAACTAAAACCAAAAAAATATCCCAAATTACTGAATAATACAGCTTATAAAATTTTTTCTTGTCATTTCCACTGTTACATTGTATGTACCAATATTTTAAAAACCGGACCGGTTAACAAATCGGAGAAGCTATTGGTTCACGGTTCAACCGGTCCAACCGGTTTAATCACCGGTCGAACCGTTATACTGTTTTAAATACATATAATTAAATATAAAATATAGAAATTATATTAAATTTACATATAATTAATTTTATATAAAAAACATTAACCTTATATATAATTAGTTCTAAGTAAAAATATTAAAATTTCATAAATTTTTTGTAGATAAATAAAATTAAATATATAAATGATTAGTTACACAATATTAAAAATTATTAAAAACTCTATGTATAATTATAAACTCCTATATTGTAAAATATTAGTGATTATAAAAGCATAATTAAAATATAAAATTAAAATGAATTATTAGTTTGGTGAAGAAAAAAATTCAGATTTAATGTATAACGATAATTAATATTCATGATATTTCAAAATGACCATTGGTGGAGCGGTAAAGGAGTTGGTATTTAGTGATAAGGTCATGTGTTCAAGCCCTAGCAACAATAAATTTTGAAAAAATATTTTGAAAAGTGAAAAAATTCAAAAACTGGTTCGGCCGGTTCCACCGGTTCACGACGGTTCAACATGCTAGTGGTTTATAAGGGTGAACCGGACCGGGCTACTTGTCGGCTCGCGGTTGAACCGGCCGATCCGGTCCGATTTTTAAAACAATGGCATGTACAAAGGGAGAAATCTGTATTACACTCAACAAATCCACATCCTCAATTTTATTGTACCAAATTAATCATCAATATTTTTTATGTCGTGGTGAAGTATATTCAATCATGTCCAAAGTTCTTGGCAATTGACATTAATTATCCAAATTTTTCCATTTTTCTTATTGGTTGTTTGTTATTCACATGTAATTCAGTTAAAACTTAAAATTCATCTAATTTTTTTACTAATGTACATTAAATTGGCCAAATTATAACAACATATTCAACTTGATCAAAGTTCAGTATATTGAACTTATTCAAAGTAAGAGCGAGGGAGGGATACATGATAGATATGCAACAGAAAATATATTTTTGCAAAATCTTCATGATTCATCATCACCACTGTCCATATTCTAACTCAAATTTTGTCGTCTTCACATTAGTTACTTTCAATGTTCTTCAACGAAGTATTCACATTAGTTAATTCAATATTCTTCAAAGTAGACTGATCAGTAAACTCATAGTTTTAAGTATATCTTTTAGTTAGTGCCTTGTTGAACGAAGTTAAACAATATTCTTAACATAGACGGATGTTGATAATCTATCATGAACGCCAGTATCAATCATACACACAATATTGAAGAAAGCATATTAGAGAGAAGAAGAGCAAGAGTATATAATAGAAATCAAAGTAGTATTGATTCGAGTATTATTTAGTGAATTAATAAAACAACTCTTCCAGATTAAGTGAATTTAAACTTGTCTCCTATCCAAATCTGAATACAATCCAATTCAGTAATACAAAAAATCATAAGTATTAATCTCAAAATAATAATCCTTGTATTCCAAACATTATTCTGAAGTTAGAGCTTGAAAACGGGCTTCTCCAGCTCGAGTTACAGCCCGGCCTTCTTCTCAAGTTTCTGGATTTGGTTCAAGAAAATCCACGTCATCTGCAACGTCGAAAAACCAAAGTTAGAAAACAAAGAATCAATGGAGGTATTCATGAGAGAGCATACCATGACATGAGGAGCAATCCTGACACAATATACTGGAAATCCAGTGTAAAATTTGAAGGGTCCTCCTGCTTTCAATGTCTTCACGGTACAGTCGAGAGAGCCCGTGTAGGGATACTTCCCCTGAGCATCGGGCTGCATTTTCTGGATTTGGGTTTTCACATAGTCAAAGGGCAAACTGCAGGCTGCAGCGAAGAAACCTGATACGGAACTGGCCCCTGGGAAAAGATGGAGGAAAAGCTATCAACTCTGTCAAAAATCGAGACTAAAGGAAAGAACTAGGTGCATGTAAAAAGAGTATCCTACCTACGACTGTAGCAGTTTCGCCAAGACCAAGAGTATCCTTGCAGAACTCCACACTTTGATCGTACGAAGCAAGCATACCCATGTTGAGTGCCATAGCCCTCACCACGGTTGGACCGGCACCTTTCCACAGAGCTAGCACTCCTTCATCAGCAACAATACGGTAAAGGGCATGAAATGCGTTAGTGTAATTCCTTCGTTGTGCAGCAGGTAGTGTTGCATCAGCTTGCATACGAATGAGTGCCAAATCAGCAGGACTTCCAACACATGCCCCGATTGCTCCAGCAGTCAATCCACATAGAGCCTTCTGGTATAGAGGCAACGGCTTCCCATCGTTAGCCTCTATTGCTTTGTTTGTCAAAATCCTACCACACAACACAAGTTCCAAAATAAGCAAATGCCACTTGTTAAACTGAAATCTTGAGTTTTCTCAATTCAAAGACGCCTATTGTTAAAACGGCTCATTTGATGAAAAATGAGTTGTAGTTAGCAGATATCTAACTTAAGCAAAAGTAGGTGCACAGCAAGATGGAAATAAATATCTTACCTGAACGACCCAAGACGAGCAGTTGTATATGTTGCTTGCCTAAGAAGCCCAGCAGACAAACCCTGCAGAAACAAATAGCGGTAAAAATGAGTCAAGAACCAACGGTGATGACTGAATTTACATGAAACAGAAGTGCCTACAGCCTTCCATCTGAAATAAATAACCATTGTGGCTAAAACAAAGGTATTCCTCGTGATACAATATTTTAATATAACTGCTGGTATTAAGCAAAATCGGAATCCAAAGGAGGGAGGCTTAAATGTATTCGGGATAAAAACAGAGATGGCGATAGCAAAATTACTGAACCAAAATTCTCAGGCCATATCATTGATCTATGGAGTGATCGCCTAAACATTTTCCATCGTTATTGGAGACTTATTGCTTATGAAAACCTTTCAATCATCAATTGTAAACAAATATAAAATCAAAAGACGCCCATACTTGGAGAGAACAAATGACATTTTCAAACTATTCCATGGCTCGATTGGGGGTAGTATAATGTGGGACAAATGATCTAACATTTAGTTCAATCTCCAAACCGCCATCGGGATACACAGAAAGCACAAAAAAGATACCAAAACAAACTCAAGCCAAACAAACCTTGTAAAAGGCACCAATACCATCGTTTTTAAGCATGTTCCTAGTCACCTCACCAGCTGATCCTTGGCCAAGCTGTATTCTCACCTGAAAAATCAAGAGCACAACCTCACATATCAAGATCAACATCCAATACCCTTCAGCTAATACAAAAGAATCACCCAGTCATCACAAACATTCTCTAACCCCATAAACAACAGATCTATAACCCAAGGCAGTGGCAAGGGAAACAAACAAGAACATCCACAGAGACACCAAACTCTTAACAAGATTCAATTTTTAGATTCAAAAAGCAAAACCCATTTCACCTAAGATCTATCACCATGCCAAAAACCCAGCATTCATCTACAACAACACACGAGATCCCTAAAAAAACAATCTTTATCCTCATAACTGCAGTTTACTCGAGCACGCATGTGATATAAAACACAAAATTGGATACCTTGATCATATCGATAGGCTGAATAACGCAGGTAGCGAGCATTCCAGATGCACCCCCATTAACAAAGGGCTTCACCGTGGGCCAAACTCCAGCTGACTTCGGCTTCTCGGCGGCCATTTTTCTCTTTTATTTTCCTTCTCTCTAGCTTTCCTCGGCCAAAATGGGTGATGACTAGAGAGAGAAAGAGTGCACCGAGGTGAACAATTCGAGGGCCTTTTTGTGTGAAGTGAATATCCAGAGGGTTTTTAAGGCCGCATCTCAGATTTACTTTATTTCCCATGTTTTAAATTTGTCTCTTTTCTACATGAACTAACTCATATATCTTGACGATGAATTAGTTGGAAATATACCTTATAAATGTTCTAACATGTATTCCTCAATTTGGTATTTCTGGATTTTGATTTTAAACCAACTAATAATCCAATTTGAGAACGAAAAATGGTTTCTTGTTTTTATGTTGATCCCAAACTATGCTCCTTTTTCCATTTTGTTAGAAATGTTTTTAAGAAATAGCTCCCATAAATATATGAACTAATCAATACAATATATTTCATTTGAGCTAATAAGATTATGCTACTAAACTTTAGTTGCTTAAATATGTCTAAATATTAGAAGAAAATAAACTTGATAATAGGTTGTAGGAGTATTATTTATTTAATTATTGACCTCAATTTTCATGCCCAATTCTTTGTTGCCATCGTTTTCTTATTTATGTTTACTTGAAAAAATCGCCTTGACGAAGGGCTGAGAATCAAAGATAGCTATGAATATGATGGAGTATTAATGTATTACTATATGGTTTGGGGTAAAATTAACATTAACGTAAAATTTAGGGATGATAGCAAAAAAGGAGCAATATTAAAAGAATAAATGTTCGCGCTTTTCGAGAGGCCCAACTTGGCTGACCAATCTACGTCATTTGTTTAGTTATTATACAAACACCCCTATACTTCTTAAAATCATGTTTTCACCCCTTTGGATGTGGAAGGTCTATATTTGGATAGCTAAGTTGAGGTCAACTTCTTTTACTTGGTCATTTTCAGGATTTCCTCTCAATATTTTGGTTTTCAATTATGTAAATCTGGAATAATATTAGATAGAATTCTATTCTAAAATATTTTCAACACATTTTCAAAGAAAATATATAAGGTAGATAAAATTCCATATAAAAATATCAACACGTTTTCGAAGTAAATATATAAGGTTGTATGCCTTTTTTAATCATTAACAAGATTTGAATAACTTTTATTCATAAAATATTAACTTTTATTTATTAAAATAATATTAGCGACTTTTATTCACAAAATTATAATTTTTATTCAAAAAATAGTAACTTAATTTATAAAAACAATAACTCTTGTTAATAAAATAGTAATTTTTTTGTAAAAGAAATTATTTTCAATTTTATATTTTAAAAATCATATGAGCTCGTTCTTGTACAAAAAATAATATGTACATTTAAAATTTATCATTAAATTTTATATTAAATATGTAAAGAATAAAAAAAATCATATCGTCGCCCCCACCCCATGAAATTCTAATTAATTCATTACATAATCTAATTAAAATATGCCATTAAATGCAAGCTAATTTATTTTTCATAATATAAGATATAAATAAGTTTAGGATACATTAGTCAAAATATAAATTATATTTTTTTAAAATATAAAGGTACTAAAGTATAGAGACATTATGTCTTAAAATAACTATCCTACTAGTATTTATTAGATATATCTACAAGATTTGAGCTCATAAGCGTAATATGTAAATTTATTATTTATATATATTTCATACATTTTCGGAATTAAATACAAGTACGTCATAATAAATAAATTATAAAAAAATTTACATATACAAATAAATTATAGTAAAAAATATGCAAAAGATAAATTAAAAAATACATGTGAAAACAAATGAATAAGATCATAACAAACTAATCTTCCATCAGTGGCAGCAATAAAGTATACTTTGGGTATCGGCCCAACTATTTTCCACTTGCACTCATCAACAACATTCTATTTTTAAATTTCATGACCCATAACTTTTTTCTAAAACATATTTAAATTTATTGGTAAAATATTTAAACTAACGATTCAACATATACGCATGGTTATTATATGGAATATACAAAAGTGGCAGTATTGTTTAGAGAAAAGCCTTTGAACCTAAAACCATTCGATAAAATAAATAAACATATACTACAAACTTAGATTGCACTCCACTCATGCCCCAAATCTGCCCAAAGAGTCATTTTGTGTTTCTTCACATGGTACAACCTGGACAATAATTTAGATCATAAACAAATAATTTTTGTAATCTATGTAGAACATAAGACTATAATATAGTAAGTATAATTTTCTTAATTAATGTAAAACACACATATATTACAATTAATGTAAAACACACATAATTGAGGATAGCAGTTTATAATGCAAATATAGAGTAGGTTTCTAGGGAAAACATATTTGTGTGCTCTATAAGTTAATCTAAATTTAGAATATGGTTAGATTTATTGTAAATTACCTTTAATAATATGCATATTTTTGCATTGTAAACTGCATGTTTTACACTGATATAAATGAGCATCTCACTTTACAAAGCAAAACATATGAATTTCAACGCAAAACATATATGTTCTGTAACATCAATTTTAGTTAATACTTTTCAAAAATATGTGAACATGATACAAAATATAACTATCAAACGTATGCAATTAGGATGTCATTTGATTCCTCGTAAATTAACCTTTAATTTGATACCGTACTATATGATCCAAGATATCGATGTACGTTATGCAAGGAAGAAACAGAAATGATTGAGCACCTCTGCTTTAGCTGTAGCCTGTAAGCGATCTAGCACTTTGTTATTTTGCTGCAACTGCTCCTATACCCTTCCTAAAGAACCAAAGGCATGCTTACTTTCATGGCTCGGTACTCCCTTCAAAAGATCTGACAAGAATTTGTGGATGTCTTTGTTTCATGTTATTACATGGCCGATTTAGGTTATTAGAAACAAAATGGTTTTCCAGAACTTCAAACCCAACTGGGAGTTCGAGAAGATACGTCTTTTGTGGCGAATGGGAATTTGGATTAAAGGATGGTGCCCGGACTTCCCCTTTGCTACAGGTCTGGTGATGAATAGCTTGGATGATAATAGGAGCTGGATGAGTGCACGAAACACGCGATAAGGTATGTTTGTGGGTTTGCGATGGCAGGTAGACCTTAGTTTCAGGTTAGCGTTTGTTTTTGGCTTTGAGATCCTTGATATCACTGTTTGTCGGCTTTCTTTTTGTTGTTAGCTTTGCTGGGGCTTTTTCTTGATAATTGTGTGCATTGCCCTTCAGATGACTTGAGCAATTTTCCGTTTATAAAAAAGAACTAGTATATTTTTTTAATTGTAAATTGTATGTTTTACACTAAAGACATAATTGAGTATATGGATTAGGGGTTATACTAAAATGACAAACCACTACCAATGAAGACCCTTATATTTAGGAGTTGATTCAATCTTAGCCTGCCATGTGGCATGCTTGCTTGCCTATGTATCGCAAATTAATTGTTTGATATCTCTGATTTCATATCGCAGATTGCTTGGAACCATAGTCTAAATTGTTTTTCTATTTATCACAGATTGCTTGTCTAGGTTGTCATTTTAACAATGGTAACATAGTGCTCTGATTTCGTATCCAGATAGGTTGTGACCATATGTCAAGTTCACAGATTGTTTACCTAAGTTGTCATTTTAACTATGGTGTCATAGTGCATCCTTATGAATTGTAATATATATTTATAGTAAACATGAAGTGAGACTCTTAATACGAGAGAAATTAAAATGACAAAAATTATTTTTTTGTTTGTAGAATGAATTAAGTATTAATAATAATAATAAAAATTAACTGCAAATAATGGAAGTCACTATTAACAAGTAGTTTGACTTTTGAGAATCCTATGACTCCAAAAGAAAAGATCAAACTAAATTATAGAAATAAAAGAAGTCTTAAACGTTTCCCAAAAAGGGCTAATAGCAAAAGATACCCTAACTTTTGATCAATTTTCGGGTTTTTTATCACGTGCATTAAATAAGGTAAAAAGTATGCTAATAACTTTCCCAAAAAATTAAATTTTTCCCAACTTAATCCTACGTTGCGCACTGGGATGTTTATGTTGTCTGACCATCGTTACTCGGTTCCTTAGGCGACATACTAGGTAAGACAACGAATTGGCAGTTTGGCTCCACCAGGTAAGGTTGTCATGTTAGAACTATGATTGTTGGCGGGTGAATTTGGGACTTGAAAATTGGTTGGCAGGCTATGTATTTTTGGGGTAGGAAGAACGGGTTTTTATGTTCCCAAAGTTGGTTTTAGAAACTTTTTTAAAGTTCAACTCGCTGTTCATGTAAAGAGGCTAATGACATGGCCTCATCAATTGGTAGTTTATGGACTATGGACAAAATGTTTAATTTTTGCTCTCAAGACTAATATGAAGCAGTGGGTTAAAAATTGATCGAACGAAAAATAGTGTGATTTGTAATAGCCTTAAAGCGATATAATACAATTACAAACTAAACATTACAATAAAAACATAAAGCAACATTTCACTAAAACTGACAGGGGTTCCATCTCATAAGGGGTCGATGTTGGAACATTTTAATATGGTCCAACATAATAGTCTAAAGATTGTATAATATTTATGGTTATTTATTGATTGACCCGACTTCGTGATCTACTAAGGTTTATAATTTATAGGGTCAAACGATTATCTATGAAAGTATGAGGACTATTGTGTAGATACTACTTTGGATAACTTTAATTTTGTTATGGGTGAAATTAAAATTATAATAAAGTTAGGGACTTATTCTCTAAATACATGGTTATGGTCCCCAAGTGCAACCTATAAATAGGTCAATAGATTCTCATTCCTATTGATCAGACGTAATATCAAGACTCTACAGATTACAGAGAATCTGTGAGAGAGCGTTGTCACTTGGAAGACTAATTTCCATACTTCAGTATCATCAAGAACATCAACATCATGAATCCGAACCCATGTACGCTTCCGCTTTATGTTTATCAATCGTATTCGATATGTGTGATTTATGTGAATCATTAATTTGATTCCAACAATTGGTATTAGAGCCAATACATGTTGGAACGAATTGATAATTCGTTGATTTGTAATTCTGTGTTGGATTGGGTTTATGAAAATTATATGTGTTCAAAATTGTTGAAGAAGTTGTACGTTTTCTTTGGAATTAATTCAAAAGCTTTTCATCAGGGTTGATTTTTAATGCACGCAAACCAAGGTATTGATTGGTTTATGAATTGAAATATGCGTGAAAAATTTATGATTTGAACTTTTGAATTTTTGGTTATCAACACCATTCTGGCGAATTAGTTGGGAGAATTTCAAATCAAATTTTTATATTGGTTTCTTCAAATTCTTCTGCACTCGTATGTTTGAGAAAAGGCTAAAGCCCTGAATGAAAAATTAGACGGTTTCAATAATCTGTCAAATTAGTGATGAAATCAAAGTTTATTAATCTGTTTTCATAATTCAGTTTTCAATTAAATTAGACCGCCATCCAATTTATTTCGGTAAACGGCGACGTTACCAAATCTCAGGCAACGTCGCGGCGGTTGACGGTGGTTGTGGAGGTGAAACAATGCCTTCTTTCGTGAAACGGCGCGACGGCCGCTATTTTGAAAAACTGATTTATTTTCTGGTTTTAATTTTGGGGCACACTGCAATTTTAATTTCCTTCAGCAGCATCCAATAATTTCCTTTATTTGGGCCATCTACATTCAAATTTTGGAAGGGCCGTATTTTAGTTTTGTTGACAAACAAATGCTGCTTGATTTTAATTTTAGTTGTTACACTGATTTTAATTTTAGTTGTTTGTGTAACAGTGCAAACAATTACTTAAAACAATTAATCGTATTTAATTGTTTTGATTAAAGTAATTAATTGAATAATGACTTAAAGTTTATGTGATATTTTGTTTAAATTAAATTAATTGAAACATTACCTTGCCAAAGTGAGCTCTAATGTGTAGATTAATTTATTTAGAATATATAGGATATTTGTATACTTGAAATACATGCGAATAGTTAATCGGCCCAAAGGAAGTTTGCTATTTGGCCGTGTTTCTTGTATACACCGTGGTAATAATATGAGATTATCCTTTAGTCATTATGGACACTAAGTCGGCCCAAAGGAAGACATACTGTTTGACATGAAATGATTATCTATATTTGATTACTACGTATTAAGATGTCACTTGCAAGTTAATTATTTTATCCAAAGATGAAATTTTTATGTTGTGCCGACATCTTGAAATGGAAATTTTCATTACTTAATTTATTTACTTATTATTTACGTGAGCTAATATTGTCCTACTTGTTATATTTGTTCTTTGCTAGCTCAAGAATCTGCTATCGCCTATCGGTTTTCTAAATTCCATTCCTGTGCTAAAAGGCAATACCTATGCATCATGGAGAAGCAAGGTATTGATTGGTTTGGAAATTGCAAATTTAGGATAAACGGAATTTTGAGGATAAAAGTTCCGATGGATGGAGCAACCTGCCCTTCTTATTGATGAAAGTTCCGATGAGGATAAACAGAATTTTGAGAGGTGGGAACACTCTAATCGCACTAGTCTTATGATTATGCAACATGCCATCCCTGAAAACTTTCGCGGTACTGTCCCGAAAGAAGCAACTGCTAAGGAATTCCTCGAGGCCATTAATATGAATTTCGCAAGCAATGAAAAGGCCGAAACGGCTTCATTGATGCATAAACTTGTGACTATGAGGTATAATGGCCGAGGGAAAATTATGGAAAACATTATGGAAATGTCAAACACTACTTCAAAGCTTACGACACTTAATTTGACGATCAGTGATGATCAACTAGTGCATTTGGTTATGATATCTCTTCCTCATCAATTTGATCACTTCAAAGTTAGTTACAATATTGTTAAGGATAAATGGTCATTGAATGAGTTGATTTCTCTTTGTGTTCAAGAGGAAGAGAGGTTGAAGCAAAGTAAGACAGAAAGTGCTCACTTAGCAACAAGCTATAGGGGTAAACGAGGAAGGGATAAGGGAAAGAGGATTCTTTCTGAGTTCGCTAAGGGGAAGAGGATTCTTCCCGATTCCTTCAGAAATGTTGCGGGTTCATCTGCAAAACAATTTAAGAAGGAAAGATCAACTTCAGTTTGCTTCTTTTGCAAGAAAGATGGACACAAGAAGAATGATTGTGAAGAATATCACGCTTGGCGCGTGAAGAAGGGTACATTTTTCACTGATGTTTGTTCATAAGTTAATTTAGCTTCTGTACCTGGACATACTTGGTGGATAGACTCTGGTGCTACTACTCACATAAGTGTGTCCATGCAGGGTTGCCTCTAGTGCCGAAAGTTGATTGATGCTGAAAGATTCATCTATGTGGGCGATGACAAACAAGTTGAAGTGGAGGCAATAGGCACATTTAGATTATTACTAAAAACTGGTCGTTATTTGGATTTAGAACATACATTTGTTGTACCGTCATTTAGACGGAATTTAATTTCTATTTCTGTATTGGACAAATTCGGTTATACTTGTTCATTTAGAGATAGTAAATTTAGTCTTTATCTAAATTCAACTTTGGTTGGCACCGGTTCTCTTTCTTATGGTGATAATCTTTATTTGCTTAATACTATTACTTCATTTAATGAAGCCCTGCATGTGAACTCACGAGGTACAAAACGTAAATTAATAAGTGAGAATTCTGCTACAATTTGGCACAAACGTTTGGGTCATATCTCCAAACGGAGAATAGAAAGACTTGTGTCAGATGGAATTCTTACCATTCCCAATATAGCAGACTTTCAAGTCTGTGTTGAGTGCATTAAGGGGAAACAAACAAACATTAGGAGATTTGAAGCCAATCGGACTACAGACGTCTTAGAACTTATACATATAGATATATGTGGACCGTTCCCTACTGCTTCTTGGAATGGTCAATGATATTTCATTACGTTCATAGATGATTATTCCCGATATGGTTATTTTATCTCATAAGTGAAAAATCTCAAGCATTGGATACGTTCAAGAGTTATAAGGCCGAAGTTGAAAATCAACTTGGAAAAGAATTAAGAACGTCAGATCTGACCGTGGTGGAGAATACTATGGTAGATATGATGGCTCAGGTGAACAACGTCCAGGACCTTCGCCAAATTTCTTGAGGAATGTAGAATCGTTCCCCAGTACACAATGCCTGGTAGTCCTACCATGAATGGTGTTGCTGAAAGATGAAATAGAACCCTCAAGGATATGGTTAGAAGCATGATCAGTTATTCTACTTTGCCAGAACCCCTTTGGGGAGAGGCACTTAAGACCGCAACATACATCCTAAACTGAGTACCTATTAAAGCAACTGCCGTAACCCCTTATGAATTATGGACGGGCAAAAAGCCCAGCTTAGGTCATTTACATGTTTGGGGTTGTCCAGCAGAAGCTCGGCCTTATAGGCCACACGAGCATAAACTGGACTCTAAAACGGTAAGTTGTTACTTTGTAGGTTATCCTGAGCGGTCTAGGGGTTGGGGGAAGATGGTATAAAGAATGTTGTCTTTGAAGAGGAACGATTTCACTTCCCTTCATTCCAGAAAAAGATGACACTCTTGTAATTCCTATTCCACCTCCCGAACAACAACATGAAGAACAACCACAACCTCCTCAAGAACATGACGAAGTAGGGCTGCTAAGAAGATCCACTAGAATGAGAAGACCTGCAATATCTACAGATGAATATATTGTATATCTCTAAGAGCATGAGGTAGATATTGGAGTGATGGAAGATGACCCAATCACCTTCCATCAAGCCATTGAAAGCCCTAATGCTCAAAAGTGGATTGATGCTATGGTTGAAGAGATTAAGTCTATGCAAAGCAATGACGTTTGGGATCTTGTCACATTGCCTGAAGGTGCGAAACCCATTGGTTGCAAGTGGGTTTTTAAGACCAAACGGGATTCGCAAGGCAATGTGGAGAGATATAAGGCTCGTCTTGTAGCAAAAGGCTTTACTCTAAAGGAAGGAATCGATTTTACCGAGACTTTCTCTCCAGTTTCGACGAAAGACTCATCCAGAATAATCATGGCACTAGTAGCTCATTTTAATATGGAGCTACATCAGATGGATGTAAAGACAACGTTTCTTAATGGCGACATTACAAAAACGATTTATATGGTGACCCAAAGAAGATGGTATGAAAACTTAAGAAATCCATCTATGGTCATAAACAAGCGTCTCGTCAATGGTATGTTAAATTTCATCAAGTTGTTATTTCATTTGGTTTTGAGACGAATCATGTTGATGAATGCATATACTATAAGTTCAGTGGGAGCAAATTCATTTTCCTGGTTCTATATGTCGATGACATTCTACTTGCTTGCAACGATGTAGATTTACTACGTGACACCAAGAAATTTCTCTCAAGAAAATTCGAAATGAAAGATTTTGGTGATGCTTCTTTTGTATTAGGAATTCAAATACATCGGGATCGTTCCCTAGGTGTACTTGGATTATCACAAAAGAGCTACATCGATAAAGTGTTGGCAAGATTCGGCATGAAAGATTGTAGACCAGGAGATACCCCTGTGGCTAAAGGTGATAAATTCAGTTTGAATCAATGTCCCGAAAATGAGATTGCAAGAAAGGATATGGAATTACTTCCCTATGCATCTGTTGTAGGAAGTCTTATGTATGCACAAGTATGCACGCGTCCAGATATTGCATTCATAGTGGGCATGCTAGGTAGATATTTGAGTAATCCCGGTATGGATCATTGGAAAGCAGTCAAACGTGTTTTGCGGTATCTGCAAAGAACAAAGGATTATATGTTCACTTATAGGAAATCGGATCAGTTTGAGATCATTGGGTATTCTGATTTGGATTTCGCGGGATGCCAAGACAGTCGTAGATCCACGTCAGGTTATGTCTTTATGCTCGCCGGAGGGGATATATCTTGGAAAAGTGTTAAACAAACATTGATAGTCACCTCTACAATGAAAGCATAATTCATAGCTTGTTTTGAGGCATCACAACATGGAGTATGGCTGCGAAACTTTATTCAAGGACTGCAAATTGTGGATAGTATTGAAAGACCACTCAAGTTATATTGTAATAATAAGTCCGCAGTCATGTACTCCAACAATAACAGGAGCTCGTCGAAGTCTAAACACATTGACATCAAGTTCCTTGCTCTTAATGATAGAATTTAGAGTAGACAATTGCAAATTGAACACTTAGGTTCGACTTCCATGCTTGTGGATCCTTTTACTAAAGGTTTACCGCCTTCGGTCTTTCATGAGCATGTATTTCACATGGGTATTCGACCTTGTGATACTTTGGTTTAGTGGGAATTTATGTTCATCTATGTAATAACATTTAATTTTAGTTATATTAAGTGCACTTTAGTTACTTTGGTTTTAGTTACTTTGAATTATGCCTTGGTATTTTCTGATCTCACTACAGTTTCAGAGGACCAGTTGAAAATAGACATGCAAAAGATCACATAACATGTAATTTCATGCTGCACACTCATATTTTGATTTGTGTTGCTAGATGTGTTGATATTTGTGATCACTGATGAGTTTAGCCATGTATACATGTTGTGACTTAAACTTATTTGGTTCTATATTAACATGTTTAGTAGACCGGATCGGTAAAGATGATTAATATAAATAGTAAGCGCGCAACTTTAGTAGTGTACAATCATTTGGTGACTTTTATGCTGGCCCAAGTGGGAGATTGTTGGAACGTTTTAATATGGTCCAACATAATAGTCTAAAGATTGTATAATATTTATGGCTATTTATTAATTGACCCGATTACGTGATCTACTAAGGTTTATAATTTATAGGGTCAAACGATTATCTATGAATGTATGAGGACTATTGTGCAGATACTACTTTGGACAACTTTAATTTTGTTATGGATGAAATTAAAGTTATAATAAAGTTAGGGGCTTATTCTCTAAATACATGGTTATGGTCCCCAAGTGCAACCTATAAATAGGTCAATAGGTTCTCATTCCTATTGATCAGACGTAATATCAAGACTCTACAGATTACAGAGAATTTGTGAGAAAGCGTTGTCACTTGGAAGACTTATTTACATACTTCAGTATCATCAAGAACATCAACATCATGAATCCGAATCCATGTACGCTTCCGCTTTATGTTTATCAATCGTGTTTGACATGTGTGATTTATGTGATGATTTATGTGAATCATTAATTTGATTCCAACAGTCGATTGGTTGCCTATGTTGGAAAATCTAGGAACACATATACAACAACCACTTTCTAGCGTATTGTTTGGTAGATGGTAAATAATTTCGTTACTGCATAAACTATTGTTTGTTTAATTGATCCAAAATATAGAATATGCATACGAAAAGACCACTTCGCCCCCCAACATAATTTGAATATCCCATCTTACCCTTCAATCCCTAATCTAGCGGTAAAAGTGGCCAAAAATTTTCGGAATCCCGCCAAGGGCTTTTTCTCCCCTCTACAAATGTTAACCATCTGCCTCCCCTAATTCATTTTGTTATACTACGTTGAACAGTTGGAACAACTCATACCAATCTCTGGAACTGGGATCGACCGATCAAGATGACGCACATACCAGTTAGAGTCATTATAACTTTTCGTTTTGCTGGTGAAATGCTTCGTGGTTTAAGATTCATGCTTGATCGCAAAAGTATATATTCTCATATCCCAATTCTTCATTGACAACAATTTTTCATGTTTCAAGTTTATTTGTGTATCATGGTTTAATTTGTGAGTTATTTTACTCGTTATTTGTTCTACACATGACCTATGATTATGCTACTTTTTGGTTTGTGCCTTTTGCATTCTAAACTTGTGTTGGATTGTGTTTAGATGAGATGTAATTGGGTGTTATGTGAACCTCTGTGCCGCTATGTTTTTTAGATCATAAGCATTAAACCCCATTATATCAGTTGAATTGTTGTTTGTGTTTACAGTTCCATAACAACGTTCTCATTGTCCCACTATGGCGAACTACCAGAGACGTGCAACTACTGTTGACTCAAGCCAGGAGACTGATGGTTACCTCCACTAAAACTAGTCGATTCATGACGTTTTATGGAGATTTAAATTAGTATCGTCTTCTGAATCGTATTTTTGTCCAAATGTCTTTGACAGCACTGGAGGTAATTCGACATTCAGTGATAGGTCCAGACGCGGTTGGACAGATAAGGAGGAGGTCATTCTCATTATGGCAATGAAAGAACTCGTTGCTACCGGTTGGAAGTCAGATAACGGGTCCAGGTCTTTTTATCTACAACGGGTTGAGAATAAAATGTGTCAACATCTTCCTAACACTGATCTGAGGTGCATCCACACATTAAGTCGAAGTTCACAACATGGAAGAAAAACTACTATGCATTCAACTCCATACTGCCGCGGAGTGGCGTAGGGTTTGATGTGAACAATGACTTCAAGATCGACTATGTTGACGACCAATGGTCTCAGATTGTGAAGGTAATTATACTTTTATTTCTCATTCCCAATTTTTGTTATGAGGTGTAATTTAGCATTATTTGTTTATGTAATTTGCAGTTGATTTTTTTCTTGATTTGAGTATTGATACAGGCTGATGGCAATGCAAGGTATATGCGCAACAAAGCTTGACCATATTGGGAGGATTGGAAGGAAGTATTCAGAAAGGATCGAGCCTCTGGCAGTTGGAGTGTGCCTACTCGTCAGGCGATCAAAAATATTTACCCAACCAACAACAATCTTACTGATGATCACAGTGATGTTTATCGTGTGAATTGTGATTTTTTAGATGGTGAGGGTCTGCTCGAAGGTTTCCTTCCTGATGCCCTTGAAGTGACCCAGTAAAACAACGAAGCAAGTAATCCAAACTCTACCAAGAAAAGTGGAAAGAAGCGCAAGCTTGATGATCAGTTGAATAAGGTGCTGGACTTGATTAATCTAATGCATGATGACACAACTCAGCAATTGAATGACCTGTCAGCAAAGATAGGTTACGAATTCGATCTCAGCAACAAGTGGACGGAAGTGCCCGATCTGCTAGATGTGATACCGGGTGTCACACTGAAGGAAAAATATGATGCGTGCGCAAAACTTGTTAAGGAACCAGAGCTTCTTGATCTTTTCAACGGTCTCGCAGAGCTAGCTCGCCCATCTTTTGTGATGTACCTTCCTGATGCCCTTGAAGTGACCCAGTAAAACAACGAAGCAAGTACTCCAAACTCTACCAAGAAAAGTGGAAAGAAGCGCAAGCTTGATGATCAGTTGAATAAGGTGTTGGACTTGATTAATCTAATGCATGATGACACAACTCAGCAATTGAAGGACCTGTTAGCAAAGATAGGTTACAAATTCGATCTCAGCAACAAGTGGACGGAAGTGCCCGATCTGCTAGATGTGATACCGGGTGTCACACTGAAGGAAAAATATGATGCGTGCACAAAACTTGTTAAGGAACCAGAGCTTCTTGATCTTTTCAACGGTCTCACAGAGCTAGCTCGCCCATCTTTTGTGATGTACCTTCCTGATGCCCTTGAAGTGACCCAGTAAAACAACGAAGCAAGTACTCCAAACTCTACCAAGAAAAGTGGAAAGAAGCGCAAGCTTGATGATAAGTTGAATAAGGTGCTGGACTTGATTAATCTAATGCATGATGACACAACTCAGCAATTGAAGGACCTGTCAGCAAAGATAGGTTACAAATTCGATCTCAGCAACAAGTGGACGGAAGTGCCCGATCTGCTAGATGTGATACCGGGTGTCACACTGAAGGAAAAATATGATGCGTGCACAAAACTTGTTAAGGAACCAGAGCGTCTTGATCTTTTCAACGGTCTCGCAGAGCTAGCTCGCCTATCTTTTGTGATGTATCTTTTGGAGTTGGACAACAACAAGTGACATCGTGGGCTGATCGTCCATGCAAATGGGTGATGAACGGATTTTGAGGTTTAAGTATTGGAGGTGTCCGGCTCCTATATTTATATATATGGTTGTGTTAATCTGAGGCCACGAACATTTTATATAGGCCAATATTTTGTGTATAGCTTATGCGTATATTTTGCATTAGGATCTTTGTATCAGACTATTTGTGATGCATGCCCGATAGACTTTTTTTCATCAAATTTGGTATGTGTTTATCAAATTCCTATTTGCATTGCATTCACTTCTGAAAAAGGCATGTTGAGCAACACTAAATCAGGGTTGATTCAAATATATATGCTAAAACTCATAAATTAATAATACTAATATTAGAACCGGACATACCACTTGGAGATCAACTACTACAAAAGCTATTCGGACATCATCGTTTTAAAGATTCACTTCGATCTAATGAATTACCCTGTTCATCTTATGTGAACATTCACCTAAAAAACAAAAGAGGGATTCTTAACCTAACATACCTTAAACACGACATACACACCCAGCTCCTACGACAACGATGTCCCTATAACATAACATACTATTACATCAAAGTTTAATAAGTTGGTTTCCAATCCTTTCCATAGGGCGACAACAGTCATGGGCGAGGTAACCTCGTATGTGTCTGATGGTGAGGAAAGAATCTTCTGGCCCCCGTTGGCCACCACCTCGGCGGTATCCGATATTACGATCACTTCAGTTGTATCTGATACAATGATCACTGCAGTCTCTTCTTTGACTTTGATATTTGGCATCCCGAACATAACGACAAGTTGGCTGAAAGCGGGTTCATCTTGGTTAATGTATGCTCCAGCAAACAGATTGAGCTACGAGCACATGATAATAAAGCAGTGTTTTAGAAAAAAGTAGAAATGTCTATCGACAACAACCCAGTAAATAATTGGACAAGTTTCAAAAACATACCTCAAATATCTTCTTCCACACTTCATCATCAGCCACCACAACATTAATGAGCATATTACAGTACACACCCGCGGTCGCCACCACTTGGTGGAAAGTGGTATATCGCTCCTCCAAGACCTTCAACCGGTTTATGAGGTCAGTTACAGTGACCTCATTTATCGCGGTTGCTGCTTCGACAGCGACGGAGTCGGAGATGTTGTTGTCTTCCCATGGACGAACGCCTCTAAGTCGAATAAGGTTGGAAAGCAAGAGGTTGTTGGTATTTGCCATCCACTTGCCTTTGTAAAAAAAAAGTTTGCTTGATTCTGAATAAGCTAAACTGCAGCGCAGTTACTAATCGGGTTCTGGGCTTCAATGACATCCCTAATTCTAACATGTATCAAATGCATGATGTATATGAGAAAGGTTGATGAGCACACGGCTCGATATTTGTCTTCATTATTAAGCATGTCCATCAGCTTATGCATACACCCATCACCAATAAATGAGGGGGTTGGGAGTTAAATTTGTAACAGTTGAGTAGGAACCAATCAACTTAGAAGGAGTCAATGAAAATCGTAGGTTACAACTGATTGAGTACATTAGACATAAGGTCTTATTTCACATCATTTCTCACTTTGTCTAATTAGCAATGGCTCAGGTGGGAGTGCAGTTAATGGGTAAGGAAGCTTCAACCCTTCAACATGCATCGTAACATTATCACTGACCATCCGAAAATCGTTATATTTTGTGATTGTAGTTTGAATGAAGTGGACTTTGTGAGGAAGCCTTCATTTATGAAATGTTTCTTGGAGCCAAGAGATTCCAAAAGACTGGTAAACTTCAATCTACTTATGTAATGCTTATATAACATTGTCATTACGGTTTAGGGTTAACTACAAATACTTCTGATTCAGCGACTCCCTCGTGAATGGGTAAATTCCCATGGAGATGAACTCCCAAACTTCTGCAAACTTGTCATGCCTAGTGGCGAATGGAGGGTTCGTCTTTTTAATGTAGCTATTGACAGTCACTTTTGGAATGGGTGGTCAGACTTTCTCCGTGACAATCGTATTAGTCATAAGGAGTCCCTCGTTACGACTTCGGCAGTGGGTGTCTACCACGAGAGGAATATGATTGTATGTTGTCTACGTAAATTCTTCTAATTTTTCAATTATTGATATACGTTATGCACAATGCAATAATTTCACGAATATGTAAACAACTGATATCGACTCGAAGGACAATTATCCACTGCCGGATGATGGATCGAAGGAGGACTCTGGTGCTGAGTACGTGGCTGACCCCAGAGGACTAAATGATTCATATCCGTTGTTCAATGTGAACCTTAGTCAAACTAATGTTGCCTGAACCTTGGTGAGTAATGAAATCAGATGGTCTGAACATCATACATTATTTTGAGGGCTAACATTCACATGTATCTTTGATGAGTATAGGAAATACCTACGAGCTTTTGGAAGACACATCTTTGTATGGCAGACTTGGATGGTTATGTGTATTTCATGGTTGAGGATAAGACATGGGTCGTGCAGCTTGAATGCGACAACAAGCGGATTTTGGTGAAACATGGTTGGCGTCGTTTCAAAGATGACAATGCATTGGTGAATGAAGTTGTTTGCAATTTCCTCCTTGTTAATATGGATGAAGTGCAGTTCTATGTGACATTCTCACGTTGAAGCTGTATAAATGTAGGCAATTTGGGCGAGGCTGTGATGTCCATGATATCTCTTATTTCATAGAGCATTATGTCGTGCTTATGAATGAATTTCGATTTCGAGCATCTAAACTAGTAAAACTACATGAATGGACAATTTATTATGTAGCACTGAAAAATATCAAAGATGTGCATATATAGTTCATTGCAGAGGCACACAATGGATGCTACCATTGAAAATAAAGCATAAACAAGCCATTGTACTGAGTCTCATTGACTAAATCTCTCATAAACAAAATTTTGACATAGGGAAATACATAAATATTAGCTTCAATACGTCCTTCAAGCTGCATTTGAATTAGCCCACATGAAAGCTGCTAGGTTATCCCGCATCCTGTTCCATGCCATGGTTGCTTCTACACTGTCGACGTATTCAACTACATCTTCATCGGCTTCGTTATCCATAGCACTATCAGCTTCTCGGTCGAGTTGCGCCTCTATTGGGTCAACCGCCATCTCACCTCGGATGAAGTTGTGTAGTAGAAAACATGCAATTATCAACCCAATTTGAACTTGTATTGGATAGAAGCTGCAACTCCGGCTGCATTTTTAGGACGGCGAATGCCCGCTCAATGACATTTCGTGCTCTAGTATGCTTCATATTGAATAATTCCCGAGGGTTCTAAGGACGTTCGCATGCAGGTCCCTACTCTTTCAGATGATAACGAACCCCTTTGTAGGGTGTCAAGAACCCTTCACTGCGCATAACCATTGTCACATAGGTAGTAATATCCTACGCAAAAAATAACAATTACATCATAACGATTATCCCCAAATAAATATGTCAGGCACTTTACAGGATTGTGTGTTGAAAGAATAAATACACAATTACTAACCTTTCTGCACTTTGAGTCCATCTTCTCGACTTACAGCATCACGTAGAATCCTTCATCCCCCGCGGATCCCTCCCAACCAGGGAGCAAGTATATGAATCTGAGGAATCGATCACATACCGCTAGCGTATTCGTGGTGATCTGCTCTTTCCTTGTACGATATCTAGGAGTATCACCTGCACGCACTCAGAGCAAGTGTTCAACATTGCGACGCCAAAGTTAAAACATGGAGTAGTAATGTAAAAGTAATAATCAAAACAGAATCAGCCATCTACCCTACCATATTGTTTTAATCGCAGGCATAGCAAACGAATTATTTTTGCAGCTATTCTGGAAAACAAATCATACTCCAATGTTCTGAATTCAAACAACCAAATGTTATATCAGACCCTTTCTCATCATGCCTCAACTAAAACAACCCATTCCAGTATCTAATTTTGTCAATGGAGACAACCCATCATAAATCTCACTATTTCTATTCATTCCTGAGCTACGACACCTCAAGAAAGATTGTAGATAAATTGATACTTTACGAATCAAGTCTAAAATCGACCATCGTTGGAGCCTATCGAGTCGCGTTCTGTATGGGAACACAACCATCTGCTGATGGGCGCAGTTTTGCCCAATTTGTTTTCGCCCTTTCGAGATCCAAAATTTTTAAAATTTCTCTGCATCTGAATTTGAAGCAGATCAGCTCCTTTTTGGTGAAGTAAGTCAAGGACAATTTGGTAAAATGGTATTTAACATTAATTTCAGCATTTGTTGTGTATTCGCCTATATCGCAGGGGTCATTGAATGATAGAGATACCTCTAATATTTGGCTTACTATCTCAAAAACCAATACGGGTCACACTAGTTTCCCGAGTCAAGCGCCTTACCTCAAAGGTGAACTAAACTGTGGATAATGCAAGAAAACAGTCCACTAACATGCACTTTCTAGGCAACCAATCGAGCCCTAAAAAGATAGGAACTAAATGGAACGGACGGGGAATCAAAAGGAAGAGATTGGAGAGTGAACAAATGGTCACAAGGACCCATTATTATCAAACTCCACCGGCTAACTACACGACTCTAGGGTATACTTTCGTTCATACTCTGCCACTAGAGGTATACTCTTTCGAGCTCCACCCTTAAGGTAAACTCTCACTCAAGCTTCGCACTAGTTACTGTTGGGGTTTGGAGCCCCTTGCACAGCGGAAGACTTGTACAAAACAAATAAATCAGATAAGGATCTATTTGACTAATTATGCGATTAATCAATTCACATGTTAAACAAATAATTGCATGCTAGAACGCAAATAATTCATGCTTAGAAAATATAAATCCTAAACATGATTTCTACGGTTTAGGGTTACCGATTTTGATTCTCCAAAGAATCGTCGATTACTCGCGCCTTCTCCACATGATGATCTTCAATACTAGACCACGGATCTTCTCTCTGGTTCCCGAACTGTATCTCGATATCAGGGTGGGCTGATCTTATCAAAATACTAGGGCTCGAATAAAGAAGAAAGAAAATTTCTCAAGGAGGAGGAGCTGAAATTCTCACGAAGGAGAAAAACAATAAAATTTCGTCCTCCTTCAAGAATAGAAGGAACGAAAATTTCAGAAGAAAATATATTGTGTATTTTCTGTCCCCTTTATTCTCCTATTTATATTAAGTTCCTTTTGGGCCCAGACAGGGATCTATGGAAGGTTTTGGATATGGGCTCCCCCAATTAGCATTTTACTAATTAAATTGAACCCACAATTTAATACAAGCTTATATTGGAATATTACGAGCAGCCACTACAGAAGTAATATTGAACTCTCCCCATCCAAATTTGAAATTACAAGTAATCCGGGTTTTCACTTTGTTTATTATTTATTTCCCTCGCTTAAGATATAAATGTCCATTAATTAATTAATGTCTGCTATGGACTTAATTAATTAACATCTTATTAATTCCAAGAGTGGACTTAGCAAGAAACATTTGTTTATTATTCATAGAGCGATAAAACTCCAACTGACCAGTTTTCTGAATAACAAAACCTTATTCGAGCTCCTCTTGAGGACATTATCAAACGAGACTCACCTTGCGCACGTTTCAACATAATAGCAATCTTAGCACCGCTAGATATTAATCACCACTACCCAATATATCAGGATTATTGGGTTGCGAAAAACTCGCACCATTTGATAAGTCAAAGTAGTGCATGATCAATACCGTATGCTCAATGCTAACATATGTAGATTAAGAAATAGTATTTTATCAAGACCTAGTCTTTCAGTAGATAGCATAAAGACACGTCTTGCTGTTAGATCCGTTCAGTGTTATACCACACCAATGTCATCTTATTTCAGTAAGGCTTAGAAATATGCGGACTGACATTGCAATCTTTCACGATAGGTAGCCAAAGCCTATCTAGGTTGTGAAATTCTTCTTTTTCTTTTGTAAAGCGTTACATAGATCTGACTGTGTTACCTTAAAGTGGACGACGCCCACAACCGGTCTACTAAGCAAAAGACTTAGACATTGTTTACTTCTTATGCATTTAAATGTTTGTAAAACATCTTATAAATGCACAAGCAAACACAATGTAATAACAATAGTGATTCTATTCGTGCGAGACTGCTCGAATAATACTGAATCGGGTTAAAAGTGGATTGTAGAGTTTTACGTATACAAGCAAGATTCTATTCGGCGAAACTTGCTTGAAACATGCTTTTAAGTATACCAAACCTAACAGTTACATAGTGCTAGTTGTGAATTTTACCAAGTGGCTAATCTCAGGCTAACCACAAAGCAATCCATAGTCTTGCTATAAATTTTCCAAACATTCATCCCACCTAACATATGGGGAGAGATTCTCAAGACACTTTTTTAATAAAACTCTAGCATATCTATTACAAAATAAAACAAATACCCTATTTATAGGGAGAGGATGGGGAAGCGAAAAGACACTCAAAATTATTCCTCTAGACACTCAAAATTATTTTGGCACGACACGATAACACGACACGAACCCACACAAAATTAATGGGTATGTGTCAAAGCTTATCGTGTTCGTGTTATACGTTAAGAAATAATATTAATATATTATAATATTATTATTTTTTTATTTTAAAATTTAAAATTTAATATTAGAAATAATAGTAATAAACTATCATAATATTAATATTATAGTGTCGTTATTGTGTCGTGTCATATATGTGTTGTTATCGTGTCGTGTTGACCCGAAGTGGTTCGTTTCATTAATGGGTTCGTGTCGTGTTCGTGTCTGAGGGTAGCGGGTCGTGTTCATGTTCGTGTTTGAAGTTTTCTTAACGGGTCGTGTTCGTGTTTGTTGTTATCGTGCCGTGTCGTTATCGTGTCGACATGATAACGACACAACACGCACGATTTTCCACCCCTACTTTAGACTCTTCGCAAGCTGGCGAATCACTGGGTGCACGCCCAATGACTCGTTGGGATTTTTCGGTTCTGAGCCAGCGACTCGCAGATTTGGCATAACCAGGGACGAACCTAGCATGAGCCAAGCCACCGCTCCAGCGGGGACTTAGCCGGCGCCGGTCTCAGAACCCCACCATCACACCATGGCTGCTCCTGACGCTGCCAGTGTCTGCAATGTGGATGTTTTACATTTTTCAGTTTTTACGAAGTGAGAGGAAGGGGAAGGAATTAGAAAATTAATTACTCTCATTTACTCCCTCCGTCCCATAAAAGTTGAGACAAAACTTTTGGGCACGGAGATTAAGAATTTATATTAAATAAATAGGAGAGATGAAAAAAAGTAGGAAAGATAAGAGAGAGTAAAGTAAATGATGGAATAAAGTAAGAGTGATTAGATGTTTTGTCTTTTGTTAAAAAAGAAAATGACTCAACTTTATTGGGACGGACTAAAAAGGAATACGACTCAATTTTTATGGGACGGAGGGAGTACTTCACAGTTGGCAGTAGTGGAGCCCATTTTTTTATTATAGAGTAATTGATTAAGGGAATATCCGTTTTCTTTTTGTATGATTAGATAAGATTTGGAAAATAGGAGTACATTATAACTATATTCGTGTATTTTTAGAGATTTAGAAATATACATTTTTATTTAAGGAATAATGTCGTGTGCTATTTATCTTGCATTTATGTTTAATATAAAAAATGTTACTAATAGTAGTAAATAACAAAATTTAGTCAAATTTTGGTTAATCTATCAAAATATTAAATCACGAAATTTAGGTTGTTCTCGACCATTTACATAAACTAGTATCACCCCCGTGCGTTGCACGACTCATTGAAATTTCTTCACACAAAATTGGAAATGTCAATTTACTTAAACAAATGAAATGTAAAGAAAAAGTTAGTTGGAAAAGAAAAAGGGTTTTAAGAAATGTAAAGAAATGTAAAGAAAAAGTTGGTTTTAAGAAATGTAAAGAAATGTAAAGAAAAAGTTTTAAGAAATGTAAAGAAAAAGTTGGTTGAAAAAGTTAGTGGAATGTGGGACCTATTTTTTTATATTGGTTTTATAATAAAATGTGAGTGAATTGAGTTAGTGGAATGTGGGACCTACTTACTATTTATGGTAAAAATGAAGTGTGACTCTTAATTGGGGACGGACCGAAATGGAAAAGTGTGACTCTTAATGGGGGACGGAGGGAGTAATGGATTAGGATGCAACCAAGAAATGAAAATTTCAATAAAAAATATGAATTCCCAAAATCGCCTATGCTCATGCAGCTCTACCCACCCACTCTTCTCCGTTCATCATCTCCAACACTTTCATTGTCATGCGTCGACCCCATCTTTTCAATTAATAAAAACACAAACAACAAATATTAGTAACAAAATATAGTCACACAAAAAAAGCGTGCAAAGTAAACAAATTGTTTTTTCCTGAAAATTCAGTGAAGCAATAGAAGGTAGTAAGTGACGCACAAGCAAACAAAGATAGGAGTATATTTATAGCATGGATTTAAATTGTATCCATATATTCTTTATTTGTAACGGCTTTAATGTTAATAATAATTGTTAAGAAAAATAAAAATAATTAGTAATTAAATAAAATTAATATCATTAAATCTTAAAAGTTTTATAAAATTGATTCATGATTCACGATTCACGATTTAAGCATGAATAATGATCTATATCAAAATTTATTACTACGTATTTATTAACAGTGGTAATTTCATTGGTCCAAAATGGAAGATAATCTAATTATTTTGTTACACTAATATGCGGTTACTATATTTTGTGGCCATGAAATCTATTCATACAATAAAAGAATTAGATGCAAAATTAAGATGATTTAATAATTTCTTTACATAAAAAAATTATAGTAATTTATAGGAGAACCATTTCTCAACATAATTTTTTGGCAACAAAATCGATTGATAATAATAATATGTAAAAAAAAGAATTGTTATAGCTAAGACATAAGATATTAAAACAAAACTAACAAAAAATAAAATTTAGGGGTAATTGCTTTTAAAATCACCAACTTTCCATGAATTTCGGTTTTTCCCACGAACTTTAAAAAGTTCGTGTAATGTCACGAACTTTATTGTCGGTTGCTATTTTCCCATGTCAGGTTTTCCGGTCTGATTCAAACTGTTCGTTTTCTATTAAGACAATGTCCAAATTCTTTTATCTTACTATCATTATCTTCGTCTTTGAAATAGCTTCGCGTGGGTACCTTGTACGCCTCAATCGTAACTCAGATGAAGAAGTTATGGCTATTATGATGGTACAAGGTCGCACAAAGGTCGCAGCCTTCATCAAATGGCCATAACTTCTTCATCCGAGTTCCGATTGAGGTGTACAAGGTACCCACGTGAAGCTATTTCAAAGACGAAGATAACCATAGTAAGAAAAAAGAATTTAGACATTGTCTTAATAGGGAACGAACAGTTTGAATCAGACCGGAAACCTGACATGGGAAAATGGCAACCGACAATAAAGTTCGTGACATTACACGAACTTTCTAAAGTTTGTGGGAAAAACCGGAATTCATGGAAAGTTGGTGACTTTAAAAGCAGTTACCCCTAAAATTTAAATATGAACTAACATAACGTAAAACACAGACCAATCCTCAAATAGGATTTCAAAGTGCTATGTTCATTTCACCTTCTCTCACACGACTTTCATTCCACAGCCTCCGATTCACTTCTTCCATGTCGTCGCCTTTCACTCTCTCTCACATAAGTAATCTCCACTGCCTCCTTGACTCTGTCTTCATTGACTGAGTTATGCTAGATTGTAGGTCTTCGAAGAAGGTGAATTCCTTGGTTTCAATTTTCTTCTTCTAATAATATCACAATATGAGTAATGTAATAATCAAACAAAAAGAGTAAATAAATAGATGAATATAAATATACTATTTTTGGTAAAAGAGCAAGAACCCTAAAAAACTTTTTATGCAAGCAATGAGGAAGTGAGTAAAAAGAATGCAAATAACACGTACTATTTATAGAAAAAAAAAATAAAGAAATGTCTAGACATTAACCAATTTGCAGCCATAAATTTACATTAAACTATTATTCTTGAAACGTCTCATGCCAAATTCCTTACAAAATGTTGTTCCAAAAGATTATTAATACAATACAATTCTTTATAAACATGGCGGTTACAAATTAATGTATAATTCAATTCTTAATAAGACAACGGTTATAAAGCTTATAATTAAATATTCCATGGCTTAATTATTGAGGCCCTATATCATTCATATTTAAATTTTGGTTGTCCGTTTCTTAAAGTTTATAGTTAGTAGACTGTTGCAACAACTGTCTTACTAAACGAACCTTTGGATTTGCTAATGTCTGAGGTGATAAGTGATGTCAGCAATAATAATAAATAAATATATAAACTCGAAATATATTATTCCCTCCGTCCCCTATTAGGAGTCACTCTTTGACCGGGCACGAGTTTTAAAAAATGTAAAGAAAAGTTGGTTGAAAAAGTTAGTGGAATGTGAGACCCATTTTTTATATTAGTTTTATAATAAAATGTGAGTGAATTGAGTTAGTGGAATAATGTGGGACCTACTTACTATTTATGGAAAAAATGAAGTGTGACTCTTAATTGGGGACGCACCGAAATGGAAAAATGTGACTCTTAATGGGGGACGGAGGGAGTATTAAATAATATTTATATTTACTAAAAAAAATTTATGCATTTAAAATATAGAATTTTCTTTAATAATAAATAAATAAATTGAAACATGTAATTCAAGATATTTTAACTTGGGAGCCGCAACGTATATAGAGGACGAAAAGTGTTCTAATTGACGTTTTTTTTTCCAACAATTAGTTTCTAAACATATTGAATTAGAAGGGTTTTTATTGATTTAATACATTGTTACTGTCCATCTGTGAGTTTAAAACTTAATATAATAATATTATTTCTCATTTCTTAAAGTGAATTCACAATTTTAAAATAAGTAGATAGAAAATTAATTGGGTCGTGTATCGCATGGGTGTGATCAAATTAGGGAAGGACTATTATAGAAGTTGTTACCAAGCAACGTTGAATTATTTGCATTGAAACCCTATCTGGTAAAATTTTATGGAGTCATCTAATGCATTATAACGGCCACATCAATACAAATTCCACACTATAACTATTATTACATATTTTATAAATATTCAAATTCACCCCATAACTTTTAAATATATCAAAATACATAAAGTCTTAAGTAGACATTTATTATACTAATGTGATAGTAAACGAGAAAAATTGAAATTTGGTGATTTTATATTGAAATTAATGTTACAAGACTTACCAAATATTACTTGTTCCGTCTCATATTAGTCGCACTTTTAATTTTAGATCGTAAACATTGGATTGATTTTTTCAGCATCGGCTTATTTGGACTTCTAGTTCCGTCCCTGGGCATTACACTACGCAATCTTCGTAATTGAGCCATAACTCGTGCAAGGTATTCTTACAAAAGTATTGGCGTCTTAAGTGGGGTGAAAAAAATATTTTTTATTCAACTACCAACAATACAGAACATCACAGTAGTTACCAACCTATCATCTGATCCTAACTAGAAAGCATAGTTAAATTAAGATTAATAACGACTAGATAAAAATTTTAGAATATAAATTTGGTCATGCAATTAAATAAATGATAAACTGAATTATGATCATATTTCCATGAGAGAGGTGGTGATGGCGAGTTGGCGAAGACGACCACCATATTTTAGGGGGGTAGTAGGGTCGTCTCCCAACAGCGAATTCCATCGAATCCCACCTTAGCTTAAGCCACTCCCACTATTTTCCCCTTTCCACTCAGCCTTAGATATTATTGGAGGAGAGAGAAGGTGCCGAGAAAAAATCTCATTCTTTCCTTGGTGCAAGGGCCTAGATTTAGAAACAAAGAGAGAGGGTTTGGCATTTTGGTGCGAATTTTTTTTTGAAAGAAAATGAGAGAAATAATAAGCATTCACATTGGTCAAGCTGGGATTCAGGTGGGAAATTCATGTTGGGAGCTTTATTGCCTCGAGCATGGCATTCAACCAAATGGCATGATGCCTAGGTATTTCATTCACCCTAATTTTTTGTAATTTTTGTGCAATCTAATGTTTATTGGCGGTTTCTCTTATTATCCTTCTTGGAATTTGGGGTCTTTTGTGGGAAAAGTCGATTTTGATTGCTTTTATTGATTTCGGATTCTTTTTTAATGGATTTTTTATGCTCAAGTTAGCTTGATTATGTTTGAATTAAGTTTGTAAAGATTCCAAGTCTAGAGTTTGGAAACCGAAACATGATTTTGTTGCAGACTGAATCTGAAAATAAATTGGTGAAGAAGATGAAAGTTTGAAGCTATTGTGGCTTTGCAATTACCTCTTCCTGTAGATATAGGTCTATTGAATTGCAAATTATGATGCATTAGTTTGTTCTTGAACTTGCAGTGACGCCACTATTGCTGTGGGAAATGATGCCTTCAACACCTTCTTTAGTGAGACTGGTTCAGGAAAGCATGTCCCAAGGGCAGTATTTGTTGATCTCGAACCTACTGTCATTGATGAAGTTAGGACCGGGGGCTATCGCCAGCTTTTCCATCCCAATCAGCTCATATCTGGAAAGGAAGATGCTGCGAATAACTTTGCTCGAGGGCATTACACAGGTCCGGCAGTTTATCTATTTTGTTAAGAATTCTTCATTTTACGCAACTTATGTTTTTCTTCGTTATGTTGTGAAACCTCTTTTCAATCAGGGTTAGGGAGAACATGTTTACAGTGTGTTTTCCTTGCTATATCTTAGGATATTGCGAAACCAGTTGCGATTTGAATTATATTTTCTGATTTCTTTGCAGTGGGAAAGGAGATCGTTGATGTATGCTTAGACAGGTTGCGGAAGTTGGCTGATAACTGCACTGGTTTGCAAGGATTTTTGGTCTTCAGTGCTGTAGGCGGTGGGACGGGTTCTGGATTGGGTTCATTGCTTCTAGAACGATTGTCAGTGGATTACGGGTAAAAGTCTAAGCTTGGATTTACCATATATCCTTCACCCCAAGTGCTTAAACTTTAAAATTTGGCTTATTGATGTATTTTCCAGTTTCTATAGTGGCATGCCTTATAGAATTTGAATTGCAGGTGTCGACTGCAGTTGTTGAGCCTTACAACAGTGTCCTCTCGACTCATTCACTTCTCGAGCACACGGATGTCTGTGTGCTCTTGGATAATGAGGCCATTTATGATATTTGCCGAAGGTCTTTAGACATTGAGAGGCCTACATACACCAATCTGAACCGACTAATTTCTCAGATCATCTCATCCTTAACTACTTCTCTACGGTTTGATGGAGCCATGAATGTTGATATCAATGAGTTCCAGACCAACCTCGTACCATATCCTCGTATCCATTTTATGCTCTCATCATACGCCCCTGTGATCTCTGCTGCAAAGGCATACCACGAGCGACTATCAGTCCTTGAAATCACAAACTCGGTCTTTGAACCTGCGAACATGATGGCTAAATGTGATCCTAGGCATGGCAAATACATGGCTTGTTGCTTGATGTACCGTGGAGATGTTGTTCCTAAGGATGTAAACGCTGCTGTGGCTGCCATCAAGACAAAACGAACTGTACAATTCGTTGACTGGTATATAAACTTACTTGTATACCTTGTCGCCATCATCTGATAGGTTAAGATCCGTCATACATTGTTGTACATAACAGGTGCCCAACTGGCTTCAAGTGCGGAATCAACTACCAACCACCGTCTGTGGTTCCTGGGGCCGATCTTGCTAAAGTGCAACGAGCTGTGTGCATGATCAGCAACAGCACCGCAGTTGCTGAAGTGTTTTCACGCATTGACTTCAAGTTTGATCTCATGTATGCAAAGAGGGCGTTTGTTCACTGGTACGTGGGTGAGGGAATGGAGGAAGGAGAGTTCAGCGAGGCCCGTGAAGATCTGGCTGCGCTCGAGAGAGACTATGAAGAGGTTGGTGCGGAAGGTGTGGATGAAGAAGATGAAACCGAAGACTATTAATGTGTTCAATTGTAATATAGAATGTAAGAAAAATATGGTCAAAATATGCAGAAGAGAATTGAATTTATAGCATTTGCATCGCAACACACTTGAATGTACAAAATGAAGAGTTTCTTTAACACAATAAAAGCATGCACTTCTAAGCCCAAAAAAACAAATGTACAATGTACACAAACAAACACTGCCCCTATTTATACAACTTTGGCAACATTATACATAAACATTTGCATAAATATAGGTGAAACCTAACAAAAAGCATACAACTAAAACACCCAATATGGAGAATAAGTAAATTAAATCCGACTCCAAAATCAAAGTTGTGATGGGATGATTCAAAATGCAGCAATTTGTTCTTATCAATCCAACCTGCAGAGCCACGGAAATGAAAATTCAGCACAAACTATCACACAATTCGGAGGAAGCGAAAAGATACAAGATCACGAAGCAAAATTACCGTTGGAGTATCCAGTCACTCACTACCAAAGCAGTGAAATCTCAGACTTTCGGATTCAGGGTCCAAATTCTCAGCATCCCCTGAAGAAGAGAGTAGACAGTTACGCATGTATATCAGCGATAAAACGATGTACGACTCTTAAGTTCAGTGATGCACCTACCGTGGGGATTCGCAAAGTTGTTGGCATCTGCTGGTAGGAAGGAAGGACCACAGTAACTCTCCAGTAAATCTGATACAGATGTTTGAAGTATAACCATTCGATTATATACACCAAATAAGAGGGGAATAAAATCTCATTATGTCACAAGAAAAGCTTCAATACCAACTCAGTTTTAGCTCTTAAGACCTCAAGATTTTGATGTTAGTGTGAGTGTGTCTGTGTGTGGGGAGAGAGAGAGAGAGATATCAGACCCGAGTTGGTGGTGAAATCAGCAGGCAACTCAGAGAAACTTTGCGGGATTTGTGCCAAAAATCCGAAGGAGGAAGTGTCACCATCCATGAGAGTCTCATTAAGATGCTGTGCGTTAGAATCTACACTACTGAAAGATGACACAGATGCATCACCCATCAGAGGACGTGATTCCAGAAAATTGCTAGGTGGACTAAAAGCAAAAGTCGAGCTACCAGCATAACCGGCTCCTGTCTTCACACTTTTCCCGTTTAGCATCTGAGACAGCCCCATATCTAAGTTTTGAGACAGTAGTAAGTTTGGATAAACATCGATCTTTCTACTCTGACCAGGCCCGTTAATAGCTCCTTGCAGACATGGTTGAATTGCTGATCCACAGTTGTTAAACACATTTTCCTGCTGCATGTTCTCTGTTTTCACGGGTCGGACATTTTGTGTAGGGCAGGTGGTCGAGATATGCTGTGCTGCAAGATAAAAATGTTAAACTTCTTCCAAAAAGGTGATGGCAGCAGCACCAAAGTCCAGTAAATTTTAGAGATAAACGAAAGTAGAAGTACTTGCACGGAATAAGGTATTACGTGAAAAAGGTGTCTTACATGGTGAAACATGTGATCCATTAGATGGAAGGTAAGGAGCAATCCCGTTTAAACCAGTTCTACGCATCAGATCCACCTGTTCGGAAAGCAACCGGTTGAATTCCATTATTTGTTCTTTCACCAACAACTTGAGATAATAAGCCTTGAAAAAATCTTGATTTTCATCTTCAAGCCTCTGCCAAACTGAAAACAAGCAGCAAGCAGGATTAACTGGAGGGACATGTATATACATTTGAGTACATGCAAAAGTCAATGGCCCAAGGGGGCATTTGGCAGCAGTTTGTGCATTACTCATTCAATTCAAGATGCCCAATACAACAATGACGGAACTATATTGATACGGAGTTTGTGCATTCAATAATATGGATGCATAACATATTGAACCATGGAACATAATCATGAAACCAAAATATTGAAACTGAGATTGATATTGAAAAGAAAGGGGCGAACCCAAACCAAGAAAGGAACAAAATCCTAACCTCGCGGCACTTGCCAGAACAAACTAATTGATCCCTTAAATACTTCTACCTCGTGATTTCCCCTCAATCTATAGATGAATATATCAAGAGTTCTATTTCAATACAATTCTAAAAGAAATAAAATAATCACTACAGAACTAAATCAAATCCACCTGCTATGAATATTAAATCTAAACAATTTAAATTGGAAACCAAATCCAAACTTACTTAAATAAAAATAACAAAACTAAAGGTAATCATTAGAATAATAATGAACAAAGATATCTTTCACTAATATGACACGAATTGCGATATCCCGACGTATCAATTGCCCCACTGTCGAAACAGCCTTGCCCTCAAGACTGCAATCGAATTTGTGCATTAAAGATCGGGTGGAGCTCAAACTCAAAGCTTGTGAACACGAAAAAATTTGTAGAACCATTGAAAGGGATAGGTGCAAGGAGCAAAAACTTGGGCAAACAACACGGAATAGGAATCCCATATTCCCAAAGATCTACGAGGAGCCAAAAAGCAGTGAGCCTGGGCTGTTGGCTGGAGGAGAGTGGTTACGATCGTGGCAGCAAAGGAAGCGGTTCTTGTGGTGGTGGATGCGGAACATCGAAGCTCTATTGTGCTGGAAATAACTGTTGCTGAGGCAGGGGCGGATGTCAACTTAGGAGGGCGCTTGCTGTCTGATCAGTTGAAATCTCAAAGGGTGAGGGCAAAAACGGAGTAACTGGTGGGGCCAGATCAGTGGGACCATGTCGCAAGGCGACGCTGCATGTGCTCGCATATAGTGAGCGCCATTTGGAGGAGTGCCCACACGTCTGCATGCGGATCCTCAACTGCCTTCTCCAATTCCTTGTGCGAGGAATGTTCTCCATTGCGCAAAGTACGTTCACCACACCATTTGATATAGAGTGAAATGCGGAACCACGGAATGCGTACAATAATATGAATGCATAAGAAACATATTAAACCATGAATACAGAATTATGAAAATAAATATTGAAACTGGAATTGATATAGAAAAGAAAGGGACGAACCCTAATAAAGAAAGGAACAAAACCCTAACCCTCACGGCACTTGCCGGAACAAACTAATTGATAGAATACTTCTACCTCTTGATCGTCCCTACGAATATTAAACCTAAACAATCAAAGAGGAAATCAAATCTTAACTTAAATAACAAAACAAAATTAATCATTAGAATAATAAATCAACAAAGGTATCTTTCATATCTTGTAATCTTCTTAGCATCATCGCTAATATGATGCAATATCTAGGCGTACCAAATATAAGTTTTGTATCCCCAACTAGTCACTTCTGCAATGGAGAGGGATTATGGCACATTAACTTATATCTTATCCAAAGATACAATAATTGATGCTTCTTTCCAATCGTCCAATAAGGTTTAAAAAATAAGATCATACTATAGACGAGACAGGGGGTGTCGGAAATTTCCATCTCTTCATATTCCAACCATTAATAACCGCCGTGGTAATCTAAAAGATAACTTCCATATCTCCATGTTCCAAGGATTTAAAAGCTATCATCAATCTCTTTTTTAGCTTAAACTAAAACAGGAATTAAAATTAAAAGCACCAATGAAGGCCACATCTCTGAAGCCATGATTTAACAGTTGCATGATATTCGATCAGGATAATGCTCTATTTCTCCCTCTAATAATGAGCTGACTCATTCGTTTGCATTAGCACATCGTAAAAGGCCAAAAGTACTTCGAAAACTGAAAACTGAACATCATAAAAAATCACTTAACTGTAGAATGTTCCGAAATTCTCTCCCTACAATTTTATTCTCTAAACCCTTAAATTCCACCATAAAAACAGATAAAGAAGATACACACTTCCTTTTGACAGCCTACAATTTAAGCACGAGCATGCACACAAGCTACTAGCTAGGTAGGGAGTAAATGATCCCAAATTCATTCCGGTGGATGTTTACACATATTGAGGTAAGTTCTTTGTTCTCTCAAATATTCATAATCAGAAATCAACATTATAACTAATAACTCTATAGAGAATTATAAAATACAGTACACAGTTAGGGGCTACAAGATACACGTAAGCATAGATGAGATTGAGCCAGATAGCTATACCCAATTCAGTAATACACGGCTCAACATTGCCCTGAACAATGAGATCGTTAATGACTTCCTTTTTATTCATGTATTGCTGAAGACACTGTTCAATGCGATTTTTCACCTGCGACGGAAATAAATGAGAAAGTACAATCCATCAGATAAATCCACTAATGGTCATTATTCTCTCTGCGCGAGTCCTCATTGAAGTCAAAACTGAATCGAATTGAAGCTACAAAAATACAGTTGCACAGCATTGATGAATATGTTTCCTTATTACTTTCTATCTTATAGAATGTTTAAACCAACCGTTCAAACAAATTCAATTTCAAAGCTCACCAGTTGTATATCTTGATTTGATAGTTTTCTCGCCTCCCCGCCAGACATTATTGCAGATAGTGGCCTTCAATGCAATCAGAGTATGAATAAAAAGATAATCCTTCCGCGACACCTACACTCCCGAATCTTTAGGCATCGGAGTGGCCATATTTGGCAAAAGAAGCAGAGTACATGGCACAAAGAAACGGAATCAGCTATAAGTCATGAAACTCAAACAGAACTGCTTTTAAGCATCAGAAAAGGTAGAACAGTAATCATCACTTAAAACACAGTACATTTCATCACAAAAGAAGATGAAAAAGGAAACCTCGAACATTCCTACTACTATTCTAGGGTTCAGAAAACAATATAAATCAAAAAAAGTTCTTTATTCTGCCTCTCTACTTCTCCCTTTCCTTTACTATTTTTGGTTTGTCAGTTCCAGAATTCGACCAGAAAGATTACAAATTTGGAAACAACAGAAGCAACTCAACATTTAACCAAATCAGAAAATCCCATTCATACAAGACTTGATTTTTATCACCTATCAATAATTTTTACATTCTTACAAGAAAAGGGCTCATAGAGAGAGTATCATTTAAACAAAGAACTATCCAAACTCCAAGATAAAACACAGAAAATGAAAGAATCTAACAGAAAAAGGCAGCTAATTTGACGATGATTCAGAGAGAAGATGACTAAGAAAAAGCAAGGAGATACACGAACCACAAACCCTATTTAATGTAAGCAGCACAGCAGATATCAATTAAGCACAAATTCTTAATAAAAGAGTGAAATTGAGCAAAATCTTGGCAATAAATGAACTGGGCTACATCTTTCCGAAATTAAGTAAGCAATAAATTAATTATACCTGAAGTGAAAGAAGGAAAAGGGAAAAGAAAAGCAGATATGAGTAAAAATAAACACTCTTGTTTTTTGTAGAAAAGAAGTGAATAATTTGTACAAGAACAGGGAGGATTGTGTGAGGATAGTTGTTTGTATTAAGCGAATTTGATTCAAATATTTGGTCTTTTTATTGTAGAAAGGGAAAGCTATGGAGATGACGTGGCTACACACCCATTACATCCCTTCTTTGTGCTCTTCCTTCGTGTAATTCCACTCTCTTCGTTAATGTGATTTCTTGAAATGCGAATTTACACTAGGCTTTTCTGGGTGAGTAAATTTGAGTAAAACTAAACTTTATTGAAAAGAAAAAAATTGAAAAATGTGTTTAACAGCTCAAATGAGGTTTTGTTGATCAATTATTAGTGATAATCAACTTTTAATTTGAATTTGAATTGCTTATTATGTTACTTGTCAAATAGTTTTCCTTTTTTTTTAGAGGGGTCATGACTCACGCAAATGACACGAATTTTAATAGACAATTTTGATAAAATAAGATACTAAAAATAATTGGTAAATTAATAGAAAAATGAGTATAGTAAGAGAATGAGAGAAAAAATAGTAGAGTAGTATTAATGGATCGTGGGGTCCACTTTTTAAATTAGAAAGTTTATATAGTTTCTATATTAAGGGACGAACCTAAATAGAAATAGTTTCTATTTTTAAGTGACAGAGGTACGTTACATACATGGAAATTAGGGCTTTTTAAATTGAGAATAGAGTTTGCACTCGACCAGCTAGAATCGAATATGACACCCTAATTCTATGATAGGTTCTAGTTCGGATATGACCTGCAACAGACAGCAACTCCACCAAAACACCTCACAAAGACCAATAATCAACACACAAAGCCGAAATAGGGGAATCAGTAGTATTATAATAAGAACTCTGGTACAGAACGGAAAATTGAAAAGAACAATCAAAAGGAATTTTGCAGAAAGCGAAAGGCGATAACTAATCCTAAGGATCACAGATCCATAGGCCACAATGATCACACAATTAACATGTCTAGACAGTGGTCCCCTCCTCTCCTTTTATAGCTCTTCTTCCCGTTAACTCCACGTGCCACCGTTACTAACAACCCAACGCCGTCACCCTTCACCATCTCTTCATGCTGACTCGGCTCTCACATGTGCCTTTATTTGCTGACCTCTACTCCACGTACTCACCTAAGATAGAATGCATGTGTACACGTCCCCTTTCAGTAGCACATGCATCAATACTCCCCCTTTAAGGTTCCTTGTCCTCAAGGAACCAAGGGAAACGAGCCATAATTTCCTCGCGAACTCCCACGACGCATCGGCCGGAGAGTGATCCGCCCAATGAATGAGCCATTGGGTGGCAGCCTGATTGCGACGTTTAACCATCTTGCGATCCAAAATCGCCATTGGAACCGCATCCCGAATGTGAGACATAGGAGGCAGATCAGTACTCGGCCCCACCGGTGCAGCCGCTGGCTTCAAGAGTGAAACATGAAATACATTGTGGATTGCAGCTGAGGCCGACAACTTCAATCTATAGGCCACCCTTCCCACTTTATCCATGATTTGATATGGCCCATAGTACTTGGGTTCAAATTTGTGATGAACTCCCTTGACTGACTTCTGACGGTATGTGCGCAACTTCAACCAAACCCATTCCCCCACCTCGTACTCCTTATCAAGCCTCTGTTTATCAGCTTGTTTCTTCATGCGTGCCGCAGCCCGTTCCAGATTACGTTTGAGTGCCCCTATCATCTCCTCCCTGTCACGTAAGGCAACATCTACTGCCTCCACACGAGATTCTCCTGGTAAATAAGGTACATGCATAGGAGGTGCGAATCTATAAAGTGCCTCGAACGGAGTCATCTTGATCGAAGAATGGAACGAGGTATTGTACCAGTACTCAGCCAAACTCAGCCATTGCATCCACGAGTGAGGTTTTTCCCCAACCATACATCGAAGGTAACACTGCAAGCACCGATTCACCACCTCCGATTGGCCGTCTGTTTCCGGGTGATACGCTGTAGAATACAACAACTCGATTCCCAGCAAGCCAAAGAAGTCCCTCCAGAAAGCTCCAACAAATATCACCCCACGATCACTAACAATGCGGATGGGCATTCCATGTAATTTAAAGACAGAATCCAAGAAGACCTCTGCTACATCCTTAGCCGTGAATGGGCGGGCCAAAGCCATAAAGTGGGCATACTTACTCATGCGATCCACCACCACCAAGATCGTATTTTTGCCCTTAGAAGTGGGTAAAGCCTCAATAAAATCCATGGTAAGCTCAGTGAAAATAGTTGTGGGTACCAGAAGAGGCTGAAGAAGACCGGCAGGAAGTGAATTGCTCGCTTTGTATTGCTGACACACCACACACATTCGCACAAACTCCCTCACCTCCTTGAGCAACTTCGGCCAATAAAGCAGGGCCGAGAGTCTCTTGTATGTTGCTAGAGCTCCTGAATGACCTCCAATAGCTGTTTCATGAAACAGAGCTAGAATCTGCGCACGTAGAACAAGGTCATTTCCCACAACCAATCGACCCTTGCGGCGCAACTCATCCTTCCTCCATATAAATTTAGGATGGGAATTAGAGGTACTCTTCTTATCTTCAATAACCCTACTGAGGTGTGGATCCTTTGCCCAGGAGGACTTAATCTTTGTGATCAATTCCAAGGGAATTACATAGGAAGTGAGAGCGTACACCATGACCTCAGGCACCCTGGACAAAGCATCACCTGCTGCATTCTCGATCCCTTTTTTATAACGAATCTCATAATCGAATTGCATGAGCTTGGTCATCCAAGCTTGTTGAGTGGGAGTTGTGAGACGCTGCTCCAATAAATACTTCAAGCTTTGGTGGTCCGTTAAAATCACAAACTTCCGGCATTGGAGATAATGACACCACTTCTTAACTGCCAATAATATCGCCAGCAGCTCCTTCTCATAGACCGATAAAGCCTGATGTTTTGGAGACAAGACCTTGCTGATAAACGCAATGGGATGTCGATCTTGCATTAGAAAAGCCCCAATACCCACCCCCGATGCATCGGTTTCCACTACGAAGTCTCGCGAGAAGTCTGGTAAGGCCAGAACAGGGGCAGAGGTCATAGCAACCTTGAGCCCTTCAGACGCATCCTGCGCAACTTGAGTCCACCTGAAACTTGCCCCCTTGATAACCTCAATCAGAGGCCGAGCCAACACACCATAATCCTTCACAAACCTCCGGTAATACCCCGTCAACCCTAAGAAGCTACGAACATGCTTTACTGATCTCGGCTGAGGCCAAGATAGAACAGCCTCTATTTTCCCCTTGTCTGTCGCCACTCCAGCCTTTGAGATAACGTGCCCAAGATACTCAACCTCCTCACATCCGAAAGCACACTTTGAGCGCTTGGCCAATAAGTTGTGATGCCTCATGATACTCAAGACTTGCTTAATATGTTTCACGTGCTCTGCTCGACTAGCACTATAAACAAGTATGTCATCAAAGAATACCAATACAAACTTCCGAAGGAGTTCCCGAAATACCGTACTCATCAAATTCTGAAACGTTGCCGGTGCGTTTGTCAATCCGAATGGCATTACTAGGAATTCATAGTGGCCGGCGTGGGATTTAAATGCCGTTTTAAACACATCCTCCGGAGCCATACGAACTTGCCAATACCCTGATCGTAAGTCAATTTTGGAGAACCACTCTGCCGAGCCCAGCTCATCCAAAAGCTCTTCAATGATTGGGATTGGATATTTGTCCTTGATCGTAATAGCATTTAGAGCTCTATAATAGACACACATTCGCCATGTAGCATCCTTTTTCTTCACCAGAACTATAGGGCTCGCAAAAGGGCTTTGACTAGGGCGAATAACACCTGAGGCCAACATCTCATCGATCATGGTTTCAATTGCATCTTTTTGTTGGTGGGCGTACCTATAAGGCCTCACATTAACAGCTTCATCGGCTCCTGGTTTGAGAATAATATGGTGATCATGCTCACGATGTGGCGGAAGACCTCGCGGCTCCTCAAAAATATCACTATACTCCTTCAAAACTTCCTCCAACTCCGGCCACACCGCTTCCTGACTCAGTTCCCAGCAGCTCATTGGCTCAGTCTCCCCCGTAGCCATCAAGTCACTCATATTAGTCTCACCATCACCCCACGAAGGCTCCTCCCACATATGGAGGCATTGCAACTGCCCCTTTACTGCTACTCCCTTTTCTCCGGTCAAACGCACCTTCACTCCATCTACCTCAAACTCCATGCTCATTTCTCCAAAATCCCAAGCAATATGCCCCAACGTTGACAACCATTGAACTCCCAAGATCAAATCATAGGTCTCCAGACCAATAATATAAACCTCCGTCGCAAACGTTGTCCCCTGCATCGCCCAGATAAAATTTTCACATTTCCGAGTGCATTGAAGCATCTGCCCATTAGCCACCTCCACGGCCTTAGGTGAAACATCCACTGCCTCACACTGAAGGCGAGGAATCACTCGTGAACTAAGGAAGTTGTGCGTGCTCCCTATGTCCACCAGAATTCGCAAGGGCTTCCCCTGACTTCTCCCTTTGATGCGCATAATCTGCGGTCCCCGAGTTCCCCACATCGCATGCAGCAATAGTTGTAGCTCATCAACCTCTAGCTCTCCTTCCTCCCCTGCGAACGACGGCTCACCATCCTCCCCCGGTCCGCCATCCTCTCCTTCATCCACTAGGTGCATCACAAAGGCCTTGTGCCTCGAACAAACATGGGCTGGTGTGAATTTTTTCGGGCACCAATAGCAAAAGCCCTTCTTCCTCCTTTCATCCATCTCCCCTGGTGTAAGACGCGGCCTGGGCCCAGCCGGTTTGATGTCTTTTCCAGCCGTGTTTCCTGAGTATCCTCCAGATTTTTGAGGTGTAGTAGTCACTGTCAGCGACTTGGCATAGGAGTACCCTGTTCCACTCGTGTTTCCTCCTCCCGAACCTCCTTTCGCCTTCCCTCCCAAAGCGCGTAGCGTTATCTCTTGGAGCTTGGCTAATGAGAACGCCTCAGCTAGCCGCGTGGGCTTAAACATACAGACCGGCATCTGTAACTCGTCCATCAGCCCAGATAAAAACATGCTCAAAGCTTGATCCTCACGGATCCCTGTTCGTGGATATGTTTCGTCAAAGGCGTCCATGTAATCCTGGAGTGACCCTGTTTGCCGAAGGTTTCTCAAATCCGCCAATGGATCGGCATATGCTTGCGTGCCAAATCTAGATCTCATGGCTGTCACATACCCCTCCCAGTCCACCAGCGCGGCTTCACCTTGTAGGTTGCTAAATCCTCTATGCCATTGTAGTGCTTTGCCCTCCAAGTGAATCGCAGCTACTTTGACTCGATCTTTCACCGGTACCTTTGCAATTTCGAAGAAAAATTCAGCGCGCATCAGCCAACCTTAAAATCCAACCCCCTCGAACTTCGGAAACTCATACCGAGTCGGCTTGCTCCAATCCTCCAATTGCTCATTCTCCTTCTGAACCCCGATGACTACCCCCGACGAACTACCCTCCTCGTCCTTCGGTGGTGGTAGCACAGGCGGCAACATCGCCTTAATCGCGCGCATCACCTCTGCTAGCTGATTCTCCATCGCTCCCTGCCTCTCCGCCAACTTTTCCACCGCCTCATCCACCCTTTTATCCACCGCATCCAAAATCTTCCTCTCTGCTTCCGACAACCGTGTGTTCGGCGCCGGCGTCAACATGTCCGAGAATCGACCGCTCTGATACCACTTGATAGGTTCTAGTTCGGATATGACCTGCAACAGACAGCAACTCCACCAAAACACCTCACAAAGACCAATAATCAACACACAAAGCCGAAATAGGGGAATCGGTAGTATTATAATAAGAACTCTGGTATAGAACGGAAAATTGAAAAGAACAATCAAAAGGAATTTTGCAGAAAGCGAAAGGCGATAACTAATCCTAAGGATCACAGATCCATAGGCCACAATGATCACACAATCAACATGTCTAGACAGTGGTCCCCTCCTCTCCTTTTATAGCTCTTCTTCCCGTTAACTCCACGTGCCACCGTTACTAACAACCCAACGTCGTCACCCTTCACCATCTCTTCATGCTGACTCAGCTCTCACATGTGCCTTTATTTGCTGACCTCTACTCCATGTACTCACCCAAGATAGAATGCATGTGTACACGTCCCCTTTCAGTAGCACATGCATCATTCTAATACTCTCTCGTCTCTGAAAAGTATGAACTATTTCATATTTTAGTCTGTCCCTGAAAATTATGAACTTTCTAATTTTGGAAACTCTTTTCTCTCTAATGGGATGAGACTCATTCTCCACTAATAATACTTTAAAAACTTTTTCTTTCTATCTCTCTTACTTTTCCAATTATTATATATTAAAATTCGTGTCGAACCAAATGTTCACTCTTTGATGACTGAGGGAGTAATCTTTATCTCTCATGTTTTCATATTGTATAATATCTCCGTCTGCGAATAGGAATCTCAGTTCACTTTTAGTATAAATGGTAATAAGGTCTCACATTCGACTAACTCATTTCACTCACTTCATTTAAAACTAGCAATATATACAAGTGGGATTTATATTCCATTAACTTTTTCCCCGTCCACTTTTCTTAATATTTCTTAAAACTCGTGCACCAAAAAATGGAACTTCTTATGGCGAACGGAAGGAGCAATGTGTTTCACCAACACGTATATTTAACTATGTTATCATTCAATACGTGGGAAGTGCGTATTTGAATATTGAAACACGAAACATACCAAAAGATCCAAATGAAAATCCGTTAATACAAAAGGCTAAAGATATTTATTGTCCACAATTAGTGGAACAAGACACTTGCCAACTTGTTTTCCTTTTTACTAGTAGTATAGTTTGTGCTTCCTAGTTCACATGGAAACTTCACATGACACGAAATGAATGACTTAGCAGTCTTATTTTGTTATTGCAAATACCCTCGTTTTTATGTTGCAAATGTTGTTTCTTGATCATACATAACCAAATCTAACGTATGATTATGTAATGAATGATTGCCAAAAAGAGGCCAAATCAATAAGTTAACGCAAGTACTTAAAAATAGGAACATGAAGCTTTTGTGTTTGCTAATGTGTACTTTTAGGAGTCAAACAAGAACTTCCAAGTTATTGACCTAAAAAGGAATTCCTGAAAGAGGGGCTCGAAATCAGAAAACTGTAGGAAAATCCCAGGAAGTCATTGCGTCGATTTATGAGCTCGAAATCAGAAAACTGTCTCCTTTTTCCCCTTTTGGGCATAGGTGATCCATTACATATGCAGAAACCTTATCTAAGTAGCTGCAACGAGGGGCTTCATAGTGGCTTGTTACTATCCTCAAAGTATGCTGTATATTGATACTAAAAGAAGTGAGCTTGGTACTTGTCTGGGGAAGACTATGAGAAACAGTGCATGTTTCTTGATTTCTGCTGTTTGGAGAGGCTTTGTTCAGACCTCTCTTCTGGTTGACAATGTTTCATATCTTCAAAGAGGCGCGGAGTAGCAAGTGATGCTAATTGGTCCTTGCATTTGAACCACGAAGTGCGAGCAGTCTCTTCAGCTGCGTTGAATGTGCCCAACCACATTAGTCCTCAGGCTGGTAGAGTTCATCTCTTAATGCGTAATCCTGCTTAGTTCAGTTTTGTTTGAGGAAAAATAAATTGAGATTTGATAATATTAAGGTTTATAATTTAGACATGAGTTAACAAAATATACAATTCTAGATGAATATGCCGACTCAGAACGAGGAAATACACAGAAATTTGAAACTCAAAAGACAACAGAAACACATTTTGAACCAAAATAACCAAGGAAAGAACGCATGTATATCTGAATCCGTGTATTAAAAAATCTGTGTTTAAAAACAACATGATGAGACCAAAACTGCGACTGATTTTGCCTTTCTGACAAAACCCCAACTGCACAAATGAACCAAACAAAAATATCTCACGAACCAGAACAGACCTCTTTGGTCGGGGAATCTCCATCATCCCCGACCTCACTGCAGAAAGAAGAAAGACAACAAAACTCATTCTCCTTTTGGTGATTGACAACAGCTTTATACAAGATAGTCTACATACGCCATCCAAGCTCAGCCAAACAACCAAACAGGTTGATGCACAAACCATTTGCAGGTGAATGCTGCAACATCTCTCATCTGAAAGAATTGACGAACAATATACGAATGAGATAAATATGGAGGAGAGGACTGCTGCCCTTTCTCAGCCATGACTCTAAGATGGCAGAATCGACTGCAATGCAAGCTGTTGTTGAGGCTGTAAGGACGACCATGTCGAGGCAAGGGTTGATGGAGGCAGTGATTGTTGTAACTGTCTCAACAAATTAATCATTCGATTAGCTGTTTGCTCTGTCGCAAGATCTTTTCCTGCACAGATAACCTGCAATGGAGATGTCACAATACTGAAATAACGAAGTCCACTAGCTGAGTTATGTGTATAGAAAAGTTTTAGATGACACAGAAGGCGAGAAAAAGGGGATACAAAACTAACCTCAGCAAATACGGAAACAATTTTTGGAAGATACTGGTTGTTGGGTCCCAAAACGTCTGTATCAGACCTGTCGCAGCAGACAAGATTGTCAAATGTTTAAAATGAAGATATGATTAAAAAATATTGGGAGGCGGAGTAATGTAAGGCGCTCACCTCTCAACCATTGAGCAAAGCTGGTCGTGAACAACTTTTGCTTCAATAATATCATTTTTAATTGGCAAGCAATTCAGCCAGGCAGGAATTACCTATGATATAACCAACCATTATATGCGAGGTCTTAATCAAATATATCCTGATAACACTCTACATAGCTGAATCAACTGAGCAGACGCACAAGCACTTCATAGTCAAGATAAGATCTCTATAACCAATCTTTACAGTGTATACGAAAATTTCACTTTAACTTTATGAAACTACAGTAATAACAAACTGAATAAAATACCTGAGCTGAATCAATGCTGTCACGATGGAATTGGCATATCTTTCCAAGAGCGGAGACAGCATTATCATATGCCATCACATTTTCCGGTTGTGAAGCATTGGGATGCCTGATAACAACATTTAGCCTTGAAAGAGCCTCTGTACAAAGTAATAGCAAAATACAGCATAAGATATCAAGAAGAAAAGGTGTATTCTGCATGCATGTGTGCAATCACATCTTACCTCCAACAAGTGGTTTAAATGCAGAACCACCAAACTCGGCACACACGCCAAGCCCATAAACAGCAGCCTGAGAACAAAATTGAGGTAACTCAGAGATGCACACATAACATAATCGACATCGGGTGATAATCGAACTGACTATTAAGATGTAAGCAAACCTGGCGAACATCTGCATTTTCATCATTGCATGCTTCAAAAAGGAAAGGAAGGTATGTGTCGTAATACCTAATTTACATAAAAAGAAATGCATAAGAAATTACAAAACTTCAACCAAATTCAAAATCTATGGCATCCATGCATACTTGAGAGCTGCTTCACGGCACTGTTCAGCCACATCATCAAAAATGCAAATAGCGATTCTTCTCTCTTCAGCTGTCTTATCATTACCCTGCCAAGAATGGGGGGAATACAATCTTAGACAAAAAGAAACACAAACAAAAAATATATATCGATGAACTTCTGGTACTGTTAAATCATCTTCTGTAATTCCTTAGGAATCATCTTCAACATAAGTAAGCCATAGCCATAAAAAAGGAGGCCAAGTGACACAAGTCACAAATGAGACGTACCCACATCGGCATCAGATATGATGACAATTCTTCGAAGAAAGGCAAGAAGGAGGCCTTAAATGTTTTAATCAAGGTTCCCAAAATTTCTCCGACCTGAACAAGCATACAGAAGTGTAATATCTCAGTTAAAAATTTTCACATAATTAAAAAAAAAAAAAAAAAAAAAGAGCTATGAGGAGCACAGAAATGATGACTAACTTGGTCAAACACTTCTTCTTCTTGCTCGTTTTCCTCTTTTAGCAATTCTCCTTCCTCTGCATCAAAATCTTCAGCTTTGGCTCTCTCAGATCTCTCTCCTTTTCTACTTGAGCTAGCAGTAAGCACATGTTTTATCTCTTCAACAATGCTTCTAACCTGACCCTCGTCTAAAAGCAGTCCAGAAATCTGAGAGGAAAGAAGGCAGAGTGAATGGTTATAAAAATAAGGATAGCCCTTCGTGCATGAAGCCTATATCATATCAAATCAATGAGGAAAAATAAAATAAGCAAATAGCTCTCATAGATAAGGAGTGAAAAGATTTCTAAATATCTCATCTAAATCAAAGCCCCGAACTGCACTGAGGATTATCGCTATATGTGCCATAGCAGAAATCTAGCAGTCAATATAAACATATATTTGAGTTGCTCAAGTGGAAAATCTACTGCTACAGCTGATGAAATCTAAATGATTGAGATGTAAAACTAAATATTTTGAACATCCCAGGCCTCAGCTAAACTAGAGTTGTTCGAGATGTAAAATCTAGCAGTCAATATCAATTATATTGAAGAACAACTCTCTGGAAACTAATCACTTTGAGGAACGCAGGCCTCAGCTATAAGACAAAAACAAGAAGTCTGCAGCATAAACAAAAATCAACTGACGATGTAAAACCTAGCTACAATTAACTCTCGCACTCACAGTGTGAAACAAACAAAGAATTTCCGAGAAGATGGATTAGTCTTTGTCTTGCATCTATTAGAGCTATTAGCAAGCATACAAGATGAAGGGGCAGAAACAATAAACATCAAATATGAACCCAACTAGTTAAGGTGGCCCATATTGGTTATAAGTACCCACCTGGACACATTCATTCAGTGCGTCCAGCATATTTGCACATATCTCTGTATCAGGCTCCTGCATGATAAAAAAAAAAAATAGTTTATGTAACAGTGCACATATCAAGGATTACAACCAAAATAAGTTTCTTCACAAAAGAAGGTTAGCCAGCACCTTATGTAGAGCTTCTATTAAGGCAGGAATAATGTAGTCAGACAACTGCTTAACATATTGCTCATTGCGGCCCTGAGCGATACCTTTCTCCACAGCCAATTTTGCAGATCGTAATAACTCCGGCATTGCTAGAAATCAACAGCAAATTATCTTTAACACGTATGGCATTGTTATACAGCAAGAAGCACAAAATTAAGCAAGTCTATAATACCTGAAACAGCAGCTTTCCTGACTTCTTCATGGAAATAAAATTTCAAAAGGGGAACCAAAATTGGCGCAATCTATACCAATTATGACAGAGAGTGACAATCTAAAACAGTTCCTACTATCATATACAAAGTAAACAACAATGACATTCACCAACCTGATCAATCCATGGGTAGAAACCTTCTTTTAACTCATCAGCATAGCAACACAGCATATTACAAGCAGTGGCCTTCTCTTCGAGGACACTGGTTTTAATTCCTATTCTTTTATCACCGAGTGTGATGGTTTCCATGCTGGAATATAGTAAAAAATTGAATTAGAAATTGGAGCTAAGCAAAAAAGACAAAATTAAGCAGGATAAGTTTAGATAGTCAATTCACGAGTGCAGGGCAATAGCAAGAAACAATAACACAAATATGATCAAATATATTAAAGTGGTTGGATTTGGGAGTTCCCCATTGCACTTAAAGTGTCACTAAGCATCCATATCAAGTAAAATGAATGAAGGAGACCTTTCATCATCCGATTCATCAATTTCATTGTCAGAATCAGCAGATGTGATGGTCACGTCAGGCTTTAGCTGGGCAGATTGAATCAAAGGAGGCATGACTATGCTCATGTAAGGTAAGAAATCCTGCCCCAAGCACTTGCAAAGTCTGGCCCATGCCTAAAGCAGAAAATAAGGTAATAGTTACAGCAAATATAAATAAGCAATATAAAGATATTCAAGCTCCTTAGCATTCATGGAAACATAGCATACTTGTAACATGTAACTAGTAGTGGGATCATCTGTCTCCATTTGTGATCCTTGCAATGAACAAAGCACATCCATGACCTTCAATTGGAAGAGGGAGAGGTGTTAAAAGGAAGCACAACATGATAAATTGTATAGGTTATATTACAAAAGTAAAAGGACAAGATGTAAAGCATCATGCAAAAAATAAAATGTGAGAACTATGTCACTGGTTCTTCACCTTCTTAGCATCCTCCTTAAATATATCCTTTCCAACAGCCATCCCTACCAAGCTGATGCACTCCATTGCTTTCGCACGAAGCATGCGGTTAGACTTGTCTGTTGCATTCACCAATATAGTTTTCAGGTAAGGCATAACTGCATCATAGTATTTCTTGAAGAGTTCCTGCCAGAACATCCAGTGAATAAGCATCTAAGTAGAGCAATTATCACTAAGTCACAGAACCAATATTCATTTGCGTACCTGAGATGAATCTGCAACTGATGCCAAGGCAGTTAAGGCACCCTCCTGCACCATCTGTTTGGAATTCTGCAATTTAAAGCACACATCTACTTTAGATTATAATCACATATGCACTCCAATAGCTAAAATTCATGTAACTTGTTTATTATATATAATTTGTCAACTGTTTGGACCTGCAGCAATATAAGTAACTTGTGAACTATCCCGTCCAAGTAAGGTGTCAAAATTTCTGGAGTACAATTTTCGCTGAAGTTGAGAACAGCTGAGGCTGCATGTGCCTGCACTCGAGGATTTTGGAAATCGTCCATAGATGCAGCCAGTGCTGGCAGCACCCGTTGATGGTACTGAACTTGCAAGTCTGGACCCAAATCAGTTGACAGCTGGCCAATTGCATTAATGGCAGCCCATCTCACACGAGGATGAGGATGTTGAAAAGAATTCAAGACCATGTTCACGACTTGCTCCAAATTCTTAATCATTACCTACATAAATATACAAATGGAAATCAGTCAACAAAAAAAGTTACAAAGCTAGGCCAACAAAATCACAGCCTTAATGAAATCAGTTACTAACAAATACAGCAACTCTTTTCCTAATTGACGAATGAAAAAATGAAGACAAGCAACTATCACCATGATCATCAATGAACAAGACAGTCAAAACATGCTCTTCTTTCCTACCAAAATTTGGGATGGAAGAAAAAGCATGAAGTAAAAACTAATACCCTAAACTGCTATGTCAAATACTATATTAACTATAGCATCCTACCAGGTAACAAGTGTTGTACAGATGTGAACATAAGTCAAACACCACTGAGTTCAAAAGACACGGCAAAATTTGGCCACAAATATGAAATGCTCATCATATTTCTACCTTGGAACAACCCTCAGCAATCTGCGCAAGCGCAATGAGAGCGGCATGATGCTTCTGCCACTCAGGAGCAGATAGATAAGCCTGCAACTGATCAGATGCCACAGGAACAATAGTGTTCCCACCAAGTGAGATTGCCAGCCTATCCAAACACTCCTGCCCAACACTGTAGTTACTCGTCTCGCCTGCATCCTCATCCTTAGTCTCTGCACTGTGCCACGCCGGATCATCCTCCACATCCATAAGCATCTTCATCAAGATAGCAAACAGCCTGCTAATGAATTGCGGCATCTTCCGCATCATCCCAGGCGCTCTCTCCCGCGCTTCCGCAAGCGTGATCACGAATTCAATGGCCAAATGCTGTGTCCCTTCTTCCAAGCTCTCGGCCTCCGCTATCTGCAGCATCGACCCCACCACGTCGACAATCTGCCGGCGTAGGAACCGCGGCTCCGTTCCTGCCAATTCTATCAGCAGCTCCAAAGCCTCCTGCGCGGTGGCTTCCTGCCCCGAGTTCAGAGCCTCAGTCAACGTCCTCATCATGGCCGGAAGCAAATCCTGGAACCTATCTCGATCATTGGAGCTCGATAAGCACTGGATGAAATTGATAACAGCGCTCAGAGCAGCAATCTTCACATCCGGATTGGGGGAGTTATTCAGCACATTCAGGAACACCGTGTGCAAATCAGTGATGTACGGAATGAGCGTTTCTCCGATGAATTGAGCCAATTGCGAGAACATCAGGAACGAGGATTCCTGCAATTTGGGGGAAGTAGCAGTCACGCATTGGAACATGAAGGGCAGAATCTCCGGCCACTGGTTATCAGGTATAAGCGAGGAGGCAAGCTCGGAAATGGTATCGCAGAGCTTTTTAATAATCGATTTCGATTCCTCGCTCTGGATAGCAGAGAGGAGGATGTTCTTCACCGCGGAGCGAGTCGACTCGGAGAGGTGCGGCCAGATGAAGGATTCATCCCGAGTCAACTGCTTCCGAAGGAGGATTGTCGCCATGGCGCGCGACTCGAGGTGGGCGGAGGAGGAGAGCAGGTGAGCGAGCTTGAGCGCGAGCGAGTTAGGATCGTTCTGCTTCAGCAAATTGAAGATCGACTCAGCTTGGGAGCGCTGCTCGTTGGCGGAGGACATCAAATGGGAGATCAAGGTCTCGAAGGGCGCCGGGTCGGGACCGAGAACCGCCATCAGCTGCGCTTGCTGGAGCTGAGTCGACTCGGCATCCATCGCACTGAGTCCCGGCGATTCAGTAATTAGGGTTTTTTTTTCAATTTCTTCGCGAGGAATCTCACACACAGAGACCACGCAGTGGAGGTGTATCTGTAACTGTATATAACTATAGAGGGAGGATAAGTTTGCTATCCGTTTTCGATGCCAAACGAGGAAGGGAATGTACAACTAGTCAATGCGCGGAGTACAAGGTATCGAACTGGAGGGAGTTTTGGGAGATTTTGAATAATATTTTATGCTGAGAGATGTAAATGCAATTAATATAAAATTTAGAAATTAATTCTAATAAATATATAATCCTACTTAGTGGAGATTAGTTTTTCATGTTTCATATATACGTGAGTGAGTGGGAAGTTAGGAAAGATAATTTGATTAAATTTCTCTTCTAAACGTTTTCTTCTTCCTCCACTCGGTGTTTTCCTCAAGTTTGGCTATGAGGTACTTCTATTTATCTTTCTAATTAATATTTCTTTTCTTTAATTTGATAGTATACAATTACTACTATATTTATATATGATTTTAGTGAAATTAACAGGTTAGAGTTTTGGATTTGCTTCTTATTGAAGCTTCTTTTGGTTACATTCATGAAATCATTTAGGCTATATATATTCTCACCCATAGACATATTCACCTCCCTCTTCCATTCCCAGGTAAATAAATACTTTTATTCTCTATTTGTCACTTTGATTGATGCTACTTTGTAGTCACTATAGCTTTATCTTCTTGATTTGGATGGCTAGGGAAGCCTCCACAAAATTACGTGGTGTGAATTGTTCGATTGTGTACTTTCTAACAATTATTTTCTTGATAGTAATTTGCAAAGTAAACGAGTCTTAATATAAAGTACTCCTCCATATCTTTATTTTTCGTACAAAGAGATTTGCATTACTAAGAGAATCTTACCATGTCCCGTAGACGGGAGTTTCTGTTATTTAGGAGATAGTTCTTGAATTTATACGTTAATTTATTTTTCATAAGTAGATAATTTGACTTCGAGTAGATTTCATTTCCTTCGTAGACTAATTTGCTTATGTTTATTAGTATTTCCTTTTAGTATTAGGAATTCATACGCCATAAGTCGACGGAGTAAAGAAGGGGAGCGTTTGCATGAATATCTCGATTATAGTTACTAGCATAATTAGTTTGTTGCATTTATTATTTGCATATTAGTTGGATGCAAGGATTTCTCATTTCAGTTATTTGTAAATCTATATATAATGAGTAATTATCTATTATATTTAATTAGATTTTTATCTTCCTACTCCATGATTTATTGTTTAAACATTATATTATGTGATTTGTTTTAAACTTATTATGCTTCAATGTTGATTTGTATAGATTTTTTATTCTCATATAACTAAAATTGTTACTCATATTATTTATTGTTAATATTAATTATAATTTATTTAATTAATTTAAAATTTAAAATTAATATTTTAAAAATATATTAATCAATCTGTGTATATTTATTTAATTAATTTAAAAGTTAAAATTAATATTTTAAAAATATATTAATCAATCTGTGCATAGCATACTAGTGATGATAACGGTGGGGCTAATTACGGCAAGGTATGTTTGAATTATGCTTCGCTGTTAAGTATTTAGGTGGCATCCAAAATATGAATAACTCGAGAATGATTATTGAATGCACAAATATTTGGCATTTATTTTTCTATTTTTAATCATTTCGTCTTTGTCTTTTGAGTATTCAAATGTGAAATACTACGTGATTTTAGACAAATATAACGGGAAGTTAGAATAATTTTTTATATATGTTTGGAGTTAGAGAGGTCAGTGTTGGAAATTATTTATCATCATATATTCAAGATTACATAATTGAATATAAATAAAGCAAGATCTTCGAACATCATGTATTTCACGTAAAATCGTAAACATAATAGGATCGAAATATACCTTGGCGATCCATAGCGGAAGCGATTGGGGAAGACGGAGAGAACTTCCTTGGACTTTCTTTGGCGTAGTAGCGCAGCTCCAACTCCAAGGATTTGTTTCTCTCTCTTTCCCTCGTTTATGTGTTCTCTTAATGTGTGTTATTTGATGGGATCACCACACTTGTATTTATAGGCAGAGAGGGGACAAACCCTAATTATGAAACCTTAAAAGCCCTTTCCATCAAAGAGGCCCAAAATAATTAGTAAATACGTTTCTTATTGACCAAAAATATAATCTTCCGTCTATTAATATTACTAATTGATCACAATCAATTCTAATCAAATCTTAATGATATATACGCACGATTCTTTACTTGATGGCCAAGGGAATGAATATTCATTCCATAAAAAAGATTATGTAATCAATCTTTTCCAATCATTGGCAATCAATCGGCACACACACACATATATATATATATATAGGGATGTACTAATATGCTAACTAATTTTAAAGTGCTAACGTACATCCAATCACGTGCTGCCACGTGGCACGAAAAATGCAATATTATATACAGAAAAATGCAATATGCATTTGTAAAAGTTATAATTGAATTTCGACAGATTGCATTTTTGTTATATGCAGATTGCATTTTTTATTGTTGAGTTTTGCATTTTTGATATTGACTGTTTAATTTGCATTTTATATCTATACGGATTGCATTTATATATATGTGAAAATGCAAAACTTAACAAAATAAAATGCAATTTATTTGAAAATGCAAAACTTAACAATAAAAAATGCAATTTTCCTATAACTAAAATGCAATTTGTGGAAATGCATGAACAACTTCACAAATGTGTATTGCATTTTTATATATATAATATTGCATTTTTCGTGCCACATGGCAGCACGTGGTTGGATGTACGTTAGCACTCTAATTAAGGATGCGCCCTAGTGCTCCCCTATATATATATATATATATATATATATATATATATATATTCTCTTTGGAGAAATATAATATGATTATTTAATTAATTGATATGTGACAATAATTAATTGATAGTCAATTAATTAGGGTAAAATGTGTCTTATACCAAATAATGTATTATACTAAAATCCAATTCTATTTAGGATTCTATCACATGTCACATATGTGAGACACAAAACTTACATTCTCCCACTTGGCGAACATGTGGGACACAAAGCTTTCTATTCTCCCACTTGTCACACTTGACAGAGCCACAGTAAAATAGACATAATAAACATAAGGCGCAATATTGGACTTTATAAATACTTTCATCACTGGTAAACATAAGTATTATATTAGAGAGACTACTAATGCGGGTCATGACATGCGTATATCATTCAATCGATATAGTTCCTTCCATGTACCACATCACCAATATCCACTCTAATATAATCTATAAGTGACACCACGTCCGTAATTGTCTTATTTCAAGACATCCTGCATTAATACTAAAAACGTATATATGCATATCAAATAATAAGTATATACAGGAAAAGTGGAAACAACTTTATTGAATTCAAAATATCCATAACTTAAGTATCTGAACCAACATGGAAACAAAAAGATTAGACGTTTCCAAACCCAAGACCCATTATGTTAACTATTCCATAAATGTCTTAGGTGGTAACGCCTTAGTCAATGGGTCAGCAACTATAAGCTGTGTGCTTATACATTCTATAGATATTATTTGTTCCCGAACTTAATCTTTCATGACAAGAAACTTTAATTCCATGTGTTTAGCTCCTTTGAATACTTGTCATTCTTAGAGAAAGATACGATTGCACTATTATCACAACACATTTCAAGGGCTTGGATATTGATGAGACAATACCAAGGCTTGAAATAAAATTTTGCAATCATTAATGCTTCAAAGCAAGCCATAAATTCAGCTTTAATGGAAATCCAATCATTTCTAGTTGATCATATTTCCTTAACGTGAGCATAAAATCTTTTGTTCCCTTTAAGTATCTCATTATTATCTTTGCAGCTCTACAATGTTCAACACCAGGGTTACTTTGGTAACGGCCTAGCATTCCAACTGCAAAGTTGATGTCTTGTTTAGTAAAGACTTGATCATACATCAAACTTCTCACAATAGATGCATAAGGAATATTTTCCATCTCTTTACGTTCCAATTCAGTTTTTGGACATTGATCCAAACTGAATTTGTCACCTTTATGATTTGGAACAACACTTGGAGAACATGCACTCATTCCATGTCTCTCTAAAAGATTCGATCTATGTAGCTTTTATGAGACAATCCAAAAGTCCACGTGATTGATCACAAGATATTTCTATCCTATGACATAGGATGTCTCACACATATCTTTTATGTTGGAATTTTTAGAGAGATAACTTTAGTGTCATGTAGTATTCCAATGTAACCACTAGCAAGCAATATATCATCATTCATCAACATACAAAACCAAAATATGAACTTGCTCCCACTAACCTTGAGGTATATGCACCGATCAACGGTGTTCTCTTTAAAACCGAAAGCAGTAATAGTGTCATGGTATTTAAAATACCATTGTCGAGAAGCATGTTTCAGTCCATAAATTGATATCTTAAGTTTGCAGACTAAATTTTCTTTCTTAATAAAGTCTTCAAGTTGTTTCATGTAGGCTTCTTCTTCCAAATCATCATTTAGAAAAACAATTTTCACATCCATTTAATGTAGTTCCAAGTCAAAATGGGCTACAAGTGCCAAAATGATTCTAAGTGAGCCCTTCTTTGATACTTGAGAGAAAGTCTGTTTACAATTAATGCTATCTTTTCTGAGTATAACCTTTGGCTACAAGTCTGACTTTAAATCGTTAGACTAAACCATTTATGTCGAATTTGGTCTTGAAGACCCAATTACACCCTACACTTTTGTTTATCGGGTAATTCGACAAAGTCCCAGACTTTAATCCATAGATTTTAACTCATCTATCATGCATCAATCCATTTATTAGAATTATTACACTTAATGTCTAGTGAATATGAAACTGGATCATTACGTATTCCTATATCACATTCGGATTCTTGGAGATATGTCACATAGTCATCAGAAATGGCACTTCTGTAGATGCTTCTTCCACACCCATGTTCAATGACTTTGGCATCATCATTAAGTGGTTGGTCATTCAAATATTGTTAGGCTGTTCAACAATATTTGGCACACTTAATTCTTGAGGAAATGAGGGAAGAAGGTTATACCCTTATTTCATTAATGACCGCATTATGAGTGTTAAAACTCCCACTGATCTAACCATTCTCAAAGAATCATATATTTCCAGTTTCCACAATTCTCATGCTATCATTATGACAATAAAACCTATACCCTTTGGATTTTTCTGGTAACCCATAAAGTAACCACTAACTGCCTAAAATCCAATTTCATTTCTTGCGAAGAGTATACTCTAGTTTCCGTTGGACAGGCCCAAACATGAAGGTGCTGCAAACTGAGTTTTCTACCTGTCCAAAGTTCATAAGAGTCTTTGGTACAACCTTACTAGAAACCCGGTTTAATACATAAATAGCGGTTCTAAGAGCATAAATTCACAACGATATAGGTAAGGTAGAATTAACATTCTTCTAACCATTTCCATGAGAATTCGGTTTCGTCTTTCAGCAACATCATTCTGCTGAGGCGTACTTGGCATAGTATATTAAGCATAAATGTCATGCTTTTCTAAGTATTTGGCAAAAGGTCCATGTAATTGACTTATTTTAGTGGTACGACCATAAAATTCACCACCTCTAGATCGAATAATTTTCACCTTTCTATTTAATTGCCTTTCAACCTCAGTCATAAAATGTTCAACTGTGCCTGAGATTTTTCTTGCAATAAATAAATCCATAATGCAAAAAAATCGTCAATAAAGGTGATAAAACATATTATCCACCAGAAGTCGAGACATCAAAAGGTCCGCAAATATCTGTATGTATAATTTTAAGGAGCCCATTGCTTCTTGTGGCTTTTTTTTTTTTTTTTTAGTATTGTGTTTGGTTTGTTTACATTTAATACAATCCACACAAACGGTAGTGCTTGTAAAGTCTAAATTCGAATGAATATTATCCTTTATAAGCCTCTTATTTCTTTCACTGGAAATATGATCCAGTTCCTTTATGCCATAAGAATGATAAATTCGAACGAATATTATCCTTTAGATGCTCCTTCGGTTGCAATGTGAGCATGAGATGCACCCATTCCATAATTCTTCATCTTATGCTCCTCCTAGACCAATAGGTTTCTCAATTCTTTAAGAGTCCACTAATATTGTATAGTGAATCAATTTGGAATGGTCTATATTAAGGAGGTAAGGAAGTTAGGATGAATTGGACAAAGAAATCTTCATCCACCTGTAATCCTAACTTTTCCAGCTTAGAAGAGATGTTATTTATGTTCATCACATGTTCATACATAGTCATCATATTGCATGCTTATGAGATCCTTCATAAGTTTTTCTGCAAGAGAGTTTTATGCAGTTGTGAAGCGAACCTCAACATTCTACAAACATTCTTTTGCAATGTCAGTCGTTGAGAGGTTTTATCTGCAACGAACATTCTAATGAACTGTAAACTTAGTTTTGTTAGATTTTTCCCTAGCATTATGGGTAATCAGCCAACTACTTTGATCATAAAATAATTGGCTTATCATTCAACAGGTTAGGTCTAAGTCCATTATTTCAAGAGTGAACTTAAGTTTCTCTTTCCATGCAAAGAAGTTGGTTCCATTAAGTTGGGGAACGTTTGAGGTAAACATACTAGTAGCAAAAAATATATGTTTTTACATTATAGGAGCAATTAAGAAATGAATGCTCACATATAGAAGCTTTGAATAATAACACGAACATTAATTTGAAAACCCATATCATGAGGCAATTATGAAAGCTCCTTTGGGTAGTATTCATACAATAATAAAAATCATACTTTTAATATCCATATCTTAGTTCAATAATTGAGTAATAATAAATTGGCGTTACCTTTGGGTAATCGACACCAATTTATATTATTAACTCCATTAGTGTTCATTATGTCGCAAAGACTATTTCCTTTGTGAATCTAGACCTTTTATGACAAACAAACTATTTAGATAATGAATAGACACAACAAGCATGATGATTAATTGCATAAATGGATTTTCATATCAACTTGATTATAAACTCTTCTTATTTTACCTCACTTTGGTGATTGCAAAATAAACATAATATAATCAAGAATGTATAGTGATTAATTGCTTAAGCATATTTTCACTTAATTTGATTACAAACTTGATAAGGCTCGTTTCATGCATCGGTTTAGGGTTAAAATTCTGTGCATTTGGGGCGCTAATGTGCGTTATTGAGTTCAAGTGCGTAGTAAATCTGCCGGACCCAGGAGTTGCTGTTACCTGACCTGGCAGATGCAAAAGAGATGAAATTGAAGCAAAAATCAGAAGTCGTCGTTCGGACCTGGGAGAATCAAAAGTTGGCGACAGGAACAGAATGGAGCGAGAGCAGATTATTTTAAAGAGTCTTACTCAAGGGCAAGAGCGTCAAATCACCAGGGGGGATACCCTAGGGATCAGAGCCTCGCATATATAAGGAGCTCAACCTTGAAGAACAAGACAGACTGTGAACAGCCACTCCTACGCTTTCCTAGCTCTAGTTCTAGTTCCATACTTCAAATTTTCATTTCGTGTTGCTGCGCACTTGGACATGGAGGATTCTGGCCACCGTGGTTCTCATCGTCATCGTTATTTTGCTGTGTAACACCGCCTTGTGAAGGCGAAGAAACAATCTTACTTGCTTTCGTTTAGTACTTTGTGGTTTTTAAGTTTGCAACTCTAGTTTCCGACTTTGATCTACTGGATTCAGACCTATTTCTAGTTATTATGGAAGTTTATGTTTGCTTTTGGTTGGATATCTCTGAGTTTATGTTCATCTCTTGTTTTTAGCTTTCGTTCTTTGTTTATTGTTGGATGTTTGGAGCTGAGATATGTTGGTTTGTTGTTGGAGGTTGGGGATTTGCATATGGAGATGTTTGGATTTGTTGAATCTTGGTGTTTCGGAGTTGAAGTTTCGCATATTTGGTGCTTGATGTTTACGTTGTGCATGAGTATGGCTATTTACTTTCTGTTTTTGCATCCTTTAGGTCCAGTAGCGTAGATCTGTTAGTTTAGGCTTTAATTTCTCGTTTTAAGTCTAGATCTAAAGTTTGTTCTGTTTTCATAGTGTTTAAAACTCTGTTTTCTCTGCTATTCTCGTTTGATTCCCGAAGAAGATGAAGTTGTTGGTAGTTAGAACCAGATCTGCTTTATGTCAGTACTTTTCTGCATGTACTTTAATTTTTCTGCATATCCTCTAGACCCTGTCAGTACGATCCACTTTGTCTCTTTTACTTTTCTGCATGCTTTTCCAGACGCTGGTAGTTTAAGGAAACTTGTCTTGCTTTTTGCTTTATGCTTGTCTGTCCAAATTAGGAAAGCCTTTCTAGTTAAGTTTACTCCAGCTGTTTTAGAACTTTAAAATATCTCAGTTTCTCTAAGTCATGTATGTTCCGTACGCTCTCAGTTCTTAGACCCAGTAGGTAGAGTAAAGTTCTTCTGATCTATTAGACCCAATAGGTAGAGTAAAGTTTTGCTTATCTCTCAGACCAAGTAGTTTTAAGTTCTCGACCCACAAAAATTGCGTGGCAGCAGTCAATCCCTTTTCTTTCCCAAAACATCCTCAAATGCAGTTTCGTAGCACCTTCGTCCTCGTGGGATCGATCCTTTACTTCCCTGTGCTAAGTTGTAGTATAGTGGGTTGAGGTTTTTTTGAAGGAATAGAGTGTACCCAACGACCCCTTTCTGATAGTTTCACGATCTTCTAGCCTCTGAAATCTAGTCGAATCCTCTGGACCTGTTAGATCGAGTGACACATAAAACCGCATTGCACTTCTAGGACCTGTCAAAACTTTATTATTTTACCTCACTTTGGTGATTGCAAAATAAACATAATATAATCAAGAACATATAGTGATTAATTGCTTAAATAAATTTTCATATGAGTTTGATTATAGACTATCCTTATTTTACCTCACTTGGTGATTGCAAAATAAACATAATATAATCGAAGACCCACCTTAAAACATGAATTGAATTATGTAATCATTCATTCCACCTTCTCGGTAGATTCATAATCATGAAACATTTAATTGAAATCTCAATTCACCGATGCATATATTCAAATGCAATTTACATACAATATATACACAGTCAATATACCCAAATCTATTCCATATAATAAATCAAATCAATATGGAAACAATGTATTTCAAACATGGAAATCATTAAACATGATTACGGTTTATGGAAATATAACATAATCAAAATCAATCTCAATAAAATATCAATTAATTTCATTCTATACACATGCAATGATAACAGTATTAAATATTCATGCTGAAATAATTTTCTACCAAAACAGCCGAATCAAAACATAAAAATTCAACTGGTCATATGCATATACTGAATTCACAAATACGTCATGCGATTTAGACATATGATTCATTAAATTTGCATACGTAATAAACTAATTGAATCAACCAATTTGAATTACTATTCCGTAAAATTCTTAACGAAAGAAAGATACCGAAAGCTGTAAACCGAGAACCAAATATACACAAACATGATTCTCAAGTTAATCAATAATTTATTCAAATTAAAATTCAAACATAATGGTTTTTCAATAATACGAAAATACACGAGTTCTCGACCATGCTCTGATACCAAATGTTGGAAATTATTTATCATCATATATTCAAAAGGGAAATTGGTCTCTAAAACCATGAACTTTGCCCAAAATTTGGTATTTCCCATGAACTTTGAAATTGGTATATAATATCACGAACTTTGCATTTTGTTTGGTATTTCCCAAACTCACTCAAATAAGATATTTTCATCAAAATCTTATTTAACATAGACAATCGTGATATGTTTTATAATATTTGAAACCACTTTTTAAGTTCATAACATGTAGCATAAAAAGTCATGTTGAAAACCACGTTGATTTAGTTGTGTCAAGTATGATAAAAGCCTCGTAAGTTAGTCAAATATAGTAATAAACATGCCGTGGGAAATACCAAACAAAATGCAAAGTTCGTGATATTATATACCAATTTCAAAGTACATGGGAAATACCAAATTTTGGGCAAAGTTCATGGTTTTAGAGACCAATTTCCCTATTCAAAATTACATAATTGAATATAAATAAAGAAAGATCTTCGAACATCATGTATTTCACGTAAAACCATAAACATAATAGGATCGAAATATACCTTGGCGATCCATAGTGGAAGCGATTGGGGAAGACGGAGAGAACTTCCTTGGACTTTCTTTGGCGTAGTAGCGCAGCTCCAACTCCAAGGATTTGTTTCTCTCTCTTTCCCTCGTTTATGTGTTCTCTTAATGTGTGTGATTTGATGGGATCACCACACTTGTATTTATAGGCAGAGAGAGGAGAAACCCTAATTATGAAACCTTAAAAGCCCTTTCCATCAAAGAGGCCCAAAATAATTAGTAAATACGTTTCTTATTGACCAAGAATATAATCTTCCGTCTATTAATATTACTAATTGATCACAATCAATTCTAATCAAATCTTAATGATAAATATGCACGATTCTTTACTTGATGGCCAAGGGAATGAATATTCATTCCATAAAAAGATTATGTAATCAATCTTTTCTAATCATTGGCAATCAATCGGCACATATATATATATATATATATGAACATATATTCTCTTTGGAGAAATATAATATGATTATTTAATTAATTGATATGTGACAATAATTAATTGATAGTCAATTAATTAGGGTAAAATGTGTCTTAAACCAAATAATGTATTATACTAAAATCCAATTCTATTTAGGATTCTATCACATGTCACATATGTAAGACACAAAACTTACAGTCTGCTAAGTACAATCTTAAATTGATAACTAGTAATAATAAATCTAGTTCATCCGGTCGTAAAATAAAAGGCTAAGATTCATTTTCACGCGAAGAAATCAGAATTGAGGTAAACTTATTTTATGCTGTAAAATGATTTTATAAATTCATAAAAATATAATGAAATTTGAAATCATAAATATATAAAATAAAAATAATTATTAAAAAATATAAAATCAAACAAAGAAAAAAAAACATATACCGAATGAGAAACAATATTATTATTTCAAGTTCTAAAATCACAAATTTATACAATAGCAATTTTTTCTACCCATAAAACCCATATAACCAAATAAGTTTATAAACCAAAAATTGCACACAAATCACGTATCATTTAAATCACTTTTAGATCCATACTACAAAAGATCAATCACAAACACATGTCAATAAAAACAATATATAAATATATATTAGAAGATAGCCAAATCGATCAAAATCATCAACAAAAATACAACACAATAACGTGGAATATACAACCGATATTAATATGCATGCATTTAGCCGAAAAACAAAAAAAACTGGTTGCATACCCTAATAACATACCCCGCATCTACCACCCATACCATGTCCAAGAAAAACAAATGAATAAGAGTTGCCACCAACCTAATATTCATATAGAGTACTACATGAAAAATTTATACATTTGACACTTTATAATAGTACATGAAGAAAAGTAAAAAATAATCACATAATTAAGCTCGACTCTTCAAAACATACATCACTTCCACCATAAAGACCTGCAAGGAGAACAACATAGACAACACGATTGATTATCAACAATGATCAACCATGATCAAACTATTAAGAGTAGCAGTATTAAAAGAAAAAATAATGTAAACAGAGCATAAAAGCATATGCAGTTCACAGTTCACACACACAATTATTAAAGTTGTAAAAATAAGAATTAAAAATTCCATCTTCGAAATCATCCCGCCATTGCAAAGTCAGAACACAAATGTGTGTATAAATACAAACGCTCAAAAATCAATAAAACAAAAGGAATATAATGAGAGCACATAGAAAAACGATTGAAATGGAATAATGGAAGAGATAAAAAGGGGAGGAACATCACAAAAATCACCTTCTTGTGAGGAATTTTCTTGTACAAAATTAGGCCAACCCATTTCCAAAAACCAACAATCATTCACTTTCTTCACACCAACTTCCCAACTCATCTCTCTTTCCCCTCGCATTATCCTGCATCTTGTCGGAATTTCTCACCAAATTTGTCGACAAAATCTGGAGGAATTCTCTATTGTATATGCAAACAAATTAAGGAGAAATTGAATTATGCTAAGATTCATTTTCACACGAAGAAATAAGAATTGAGGTTTCTCAGGGACAATTCGGATATCAATAATTATATTAGAGCATTAGCAATAGAAGGGCTGATCGAGAGACCTTGGGATTGTCCTTCCATTGCAGAGAATGAGCCGATCAAGGCCCTTCCCATATGGCTGATACTGTCACGACCGCACATTGCTAAGGATAGAATAACTTGGTAATTCATGACTTGGGAAGGGGAATAAGAAGAGGGGATACAAAAAGGGGATAAAAGAAATTTTAATAAGACGCATAAATACTCCTTAATATGGTAAAAGAGGTTCACAAGACCATGGAAGATCATAAAATCAAAGAGTGTTCATCAAAGGTCACCCGATACTAAACATTGTTCTTACGACCCATATATTACAAAATACTACAAGCATGCACAACGGAAGGAGTTGAAATCACATGGTCATGTGTATGAAGACACATGCCACGAAAATCCTACAAAAGAGATGAGACGACCACCAACTCCACTCAGCCACCATTTCATCACTTGTTCAACCTACACATTTAGAAATACATGCAGGGCTGAGTACGAGGTACTCAATGAACACATTGCCGAAAGATATACACATATAAGAAAAAGTTATTATCATGTCATCACAGTAACACACGGAAGGTTTTTCTTAAAGGCCCGAGCTTACTAAGTTCATTTTCGTAAAGTTCATATGATCAGACTAAGTTCATTCCAACAATCCGCCATATCTAATATCGTTAGAAGGATTTTGAATTTTTTAAGACATTATTGTTCTTTCTCACTTTTTTGGCTCAATGACGTTTTTGTACTTTATTTTAAATTATAAATAATATTCTTACTCTTCTAACTTCATCTTCCATAACAATTAACAATTATTAAATTATATTTTTGTACGAAGAAGATATGTGTCTAAGACATACTCAACCCTATTCAGCCTTAATACCAAGCGTATGCAATATAGTCAATCGTTGGAATTTGGCCTAACCAACTTGTTCGTTCCATCAAATATTTATTAGTTAAATTCAATATTTTATCTAATCATAGGAGTATAAAATTAAAATTAATTTTTTTTTTAAAATGACGTAAAGATCACATTTGTATCTCAAATAAAAGTTAATTGTATTGATTAACTCACAATAATGTTAACATTTTCATTGTTGTGAATTTTAGGATATAACACAAATAATCACAAACAAACAATAAATATCTTAAAAATACTTCTAAACTGTGAGAGAACAGTGTAAGAAATAGTACTTACGGGTCGAACTGACAGGGATGTGATCTGGATGAAAAGTGATAAGGCTAATTTCATGCATCGGTTATAGGGTGAAAAGCGTTATAATTTGCTGGGTCTAACACGTTTCCTAAGCCAGGTGTGTGAAGAAAAATCGCTAGATCGAGGAAATGCTGAAGGAGATGGTCTAGCGAAGGAATGAAGTAAAGTGAGCAGGATTTAAAAGAAAAGAAGGCGTGACAGAGGAAGTCAATAGCTGAGGGCATCAAAGTCTATCTATACCTCACTGGGCCCACTCCAACGCCTATATATAGAAGAGCATGCAACGCACATCATATCACTTTTTCACTCTCTTCTTAGCTCACACACATTACACACACTTGGGAATGGGAGATCTGGGGTAGTCGGGTACTAAGGGTTACTTTTCTTTAGAAGTTTCGCAGTTGCAACACCGTCCGAGTGTGGACGAAGATACAATCTCTCTTAATTTCAGTTGTTTTACTCTTTTTGCTGTCGAACTTCACTTTTGGGAGTCGACTTGGCTGTTGATGTTACTTGTTATCTTTTCGCTTTGTTGAATCGTGTTTAGCTGTGATATTTTAAGTTGATTTACGTAGATCTCGCTGCTGGAAGTTTATTTTTACAAGTATTATGTCGATCTCTGTTTTATTTTGATGTTGTGGTGTTTGATATGGGAATTCGGTGATAGATCTGAGGTTTATTGACTGATTGGAGGTTGTTGTTCGAATCGGAAGTGATGAAGTATTTCTGTTGGTTGGAGTTTGTGTCGGACGCTTGGATCCGGAGTGGATTTAGCGTCTGAGGTTGGATCCGAAGTGAGGAAAGGAAGTTGTTAGATGGATTTGAGTTTTCTTCTTGTTTTCTGTTTTACTTCGTCTAGCGCCTGCAGATCTGTTCAGTTCTTCGTTGATTATGCATAAATTTGACTTAGATCTAGTTTGCTCTGTTTTGATTTCGTTCATGTTGATTTTCTTATGAGTTTTTACGCAATTTGGTTGTAGAAGATGATGTCGCTGTTAGTTAGTACTAGAGTTAGTTATTCTGCCAGCTTTTCGTCCGTACTCTACTTTTTCAGTCATGGTCCCCACAATTCGTTTATTTCCTAGGTCTAGGTAAGTAGAGTAGTTCTCTTGATTCTAGTGATCGAACAGTTAATTTTCTCGCAACGTTTTTCTTGTTATTTCACCTAGGTCTAGCTATTAGCTTAGGAGTTTTTTAAGATTCCCAAGTCAAGTTTAATTTGTTTTCCTCAACCCAACAAAAAAATGTGTGGCAGCAGCCAACACCAAAAACACATCCAAATCCTTGAACATGAGTATTACGCATCCTTCTCTGTGGGATCGATCCCTACTTCACTATACTAGGTTTAGTAAAGTGGTTGAGGGTTTTTTGAAAGAAGTGCTCTGTGTGTCCGACGACCAGGATTTCCTGCGACCAACGAGTTCCTAGACCGCGTGATCTAGTGGATTTGCTAGACCTAGGGAACCTGTTATTTCCTTCTGAACACACTACGAACATAAACCGTAACCTTTCAAAAAGCTTCAGAAAACAACTAAAAACGAAAAAAATAATTGTGATAAGTTGAGGATAGAAACAAAATCAAAATAAAAGTATTAAGAGTGAACTACAAAAATAGTCCATGGATTATGAGTTTATCTCGCCAATGAACCCTAAATTTTAAAAATATCCCCAGACAACCCTGGACTAAGCGTTTATCTCAAAAATGGTCCTTTTTCACTGTTTCGTGACGAAAATACCCTTTTGGAGGGTTTTAGGGGGTTTGGGCAATTTGGTCTTTTTACATTTTAAATCTGATATTATTTCAGTGATGTACTACTAAATTTGATATTATTTCAAAATTATCATTCTTTTCCCTTTTGTCATCCTTCACTTTGTTTCTTTATTTCAATATTAGATTTAATTTTATAAAATCAAATTTTAAATTTCAATTTTTAAATATCAATAAATTTTTTTAATTATTAAAATTACTATTAAATGACAAATTAATAGTTTTAATCAATATTTGATAGTGTCTAATATTTAATCAATAAGGTACGATGACGCTTTAGTTTTAATCAATATTTAATAGTTTTAATCATAAATAGGTCATATAACACGATTTATTCCGAAATAAATATGCATCTAATGTATAGGAGAATTTGACTAAAAATATTATGAAGTTGACTAAAAATTTGATACTACTAAATATTTGATATAGGAGAATTTTTTTGTTGTAATTTTCTAGTTAATTTTGATTGTTTTCGAATTAATAAACGAAAATTATATTAGTCTTACATTAGATGCATATTTATTTCGGAATAAATCGTGTTATATGATCTATTTATGATTAAAACTAAGGTGTCGTCGTACCTTATTGATTAAATATTAGACACTATCAAATATTGATTAAAACTATTAATTTGTTATTTAATAGTAATTTGAATAATAAAAAAAATTTATTGCTATTTAAAATTTGAAATTTAAAATTTAATTTTAAAAATTAAATCTAATATTGAAATAAAGAAACAAAGTGAAGGATGACAAAAAGGAAGAAAAATGATAATTTTGAAATAATATCATATTTAGTACATCACTGAAATAATATCAGATTTAAAATGTAAAAAGACCAAATTGCCCAAACCCCCCAAAACCTCCCAAAAGGGTATTTTCGTCATGAAACAGTGAAAAATGACCATTTTCGAGATAAACGCTTAGTCTAGGGTTCACTGGGGATATTTTTAAAGTCCATGGTTCATTGACGAGATAAACGCATAGTCTAAGGACTATTTTTGTAGTTCACTCAAGTATTAAAACTTAGACAAATAGATCACCAAATATGACAAGAGCTACTTCTAACTTGATTCAACTTCTAACTTGATTCAGATTTGTTTCAACTAATCTAACCAAATTCATTCCTAAGACATTCTAGCCAGATAAGGATTGTGTTTATGCGCTTACCCACAGCTAAACACTTGTAAGAGAATCGTATGACTAAGATAAGTTGAGCACATCTCAAAGTCTCTACTCACTAACCTTTTGCCCCTGCTATGTAGGGCAGTAGGCCGGATTAATTTCTAAAGCGGGTAAACACCCTTGATCCTTAAGTTATCCTCTAAACAATTTTAGCCCTAGTTTTTTTAACTATTTGCTCCTTACTCCGAGTTGAAGAGACATCGGAAGTAAGGCAACTACTATATTCAAAAGTCGCATGCTAAATCATACAAATAAAAACAAACACCACAGAAAAGAATTAAACTATTAGATATAGGAAATTCACCGCCCGAAGAAATAGAGTTCAAAACAATCACTCCCTCCGTCCCGCAAAGTTTATCCCATTTTACCATTTTCGTTCGTCCCACAAAGTTTGTCCCAATTGGAATCTTGCCAAAAATAGACATTAAATACACATCTCAATCTCCTAATGTGGGACTCTTATTCCACTACACACCTCCATTTAATACAAAGTCAAACAATTTGTTAAAACTCGCACTGGGTCAAAGTGGGACAAACTTTGTGGGATGAAGAGAGTATTACTTAAGCTAGGAGTAGTCCAGAAAATTAGTCACATGACTTGATATAGAAAAATAAATGCATAAGCCACAATGAAAAATATCCTAATAGATAAGATAAAGACTGTTTTAATCCTTTCTTGTGTGGATTCCTAGGGTTCTCCGTTTGGCGGCATAAAAGATGGAAGAATAAAAGAAAGAGAGAAAAAATGGAAGAAAATATGAAATGAGAATTATGAACCCAATAGACCTTTTTTATAAATGTGGAGAAGACTGATATCTAATAGAATTGGATTTTTGAAGACTTGAAGTCTATTTGAAGTAGGAAAGAATTTAAGTATCTCCAAATCTCGAATTTTCTGCTACAACACTGCAACATGTATAAAACGATCATAACTTTTGCTACTGTTCTCTGATTGAGGCGTACAAGGTATCCACACGAAGCTCTTTCGAAGATGAAAACATTGTGGTCTTGTAAAAGCGATTGGAGTGAGTCTATAAAAACAGTTAAAAGTGCATAAAACCAAGGAAAAAAACCATAAAAATGTAATTCTCACATCAATTATGTCCCAAGCATAAAATATGACATTATATCAAATTACTGGTCTGATATTCAGTTATATTTTACTATAACATCTGCATTGGTCGATGACCACATTAATATCACTAGAAAGAACTACATTTATTGTGTCGGTCTATACAAACATAAAGTGGTCAATAAATATTATAGTTTTAAAACCAAGTAATTAAACTAGCATACTTATTACATAAAACTAAATCATGTTCAACCAATAAATTCATTAATTCAATTACTATTATTCTTCTGTACTTAAATGTGTAGTCAATAATTTATATTAATTCTAAACTAATTTAAATTGTTAATCCATTTATTTTTTTGGTAATTACCAACGTTAATCAGTTTATAATGCTGATACATTTGTAGCTATATCATTGGCCCAAGCAAATGTGGCCCAGACATTGGAGTTCGGCCCGTAACCTTTGGTTTCAAAATTTATGATGTAGAAGCTGCGTGTGGACTTCTGATTATAAGTTCATTTTTGTGTCTCGTTTTATTTTAGACTTCTTATCATTTTCATTCGATATTCTACTGGAGTATTAGTTTCAGTTATGTATGTTTTGATTTAATTTGTTCTTTCTGTCTCAAACGTTCAATTTATATAATTATTTTTTTAAAATTTAATGGCACTTTATAAGATAAAAAGTAATTTGAATGGTTGATAAATTCAAAAGCACAATATAAAATATTTAAAAAATGATAATTTGCCCGTAAATACAAGAACTTTAAATATTTTCTGCTTTTTCCCAGAACTTTTATTTTTAAATATAAATACATGAACTTTCAATGTTTCTGATTTTACCCCAAAACATAATTTTTCAATAAATTGAAGTTGGTGTGTAGTCGTGTACGCCGGATGTGCCAACGTGGCAAAAAGCGACTAGTATTGAATCTCAAAAATACACAAACTTCCGTTTTTTCTAAAATTTCTCCCAAACTTTGAGATTTTCTAGAATTTCCCCTAAACTTTGAAAATTTATAATTTTTCTCCCAACAATAAATTTGTTCTAAATTATTTAATTCCCAGCACTTTTTAAATTTAGGTGTGAATATTAATTTATAATATATATCAAAATTTATGGAGAGTGAATTTTTTAAAATAATACTCCATTTCAATAACATTTTTAAAATCACATCATTTAAATAAAAAAATTATATAATCAAAATAAAATTTGAATAGATGTAAATTTTTACATAATCATTTATATTATGAAAATAAAGCATTAGTATATAAAAATGAAAACAATCATCATTCTAATCAAATGCAATTGGAAATACAAATTTCAAGACATTAGATAGTTTAATATAATTAAATTAGTTTATCGTCTAAAACAACTAAAGTTACAATTTAGGAAAAGGGTAAAATTATTAGTAAATATTATTTTAATTGAAATTGTTTATTGGAAAAAAAAAATTTGAATTCTCAATATTCATACATTTAAATTAGAAAAAGGAAAAGTTTGAAGAAAAATCAGAAAATATCAAAAGTTGATGTATTTACAGGCTAATAACTTGTTATATTGATTTTCCACCTTTTGCCTCGTAGATGGTAATATCCTAAGTGTACTCCAATCAGCTTTAATTTTGCTAAAATTTTTTGATGAGGGAAAAATCAAAAAAATTCAAAGTTCATGTATTTACATTCAAAAATAAAAGTTCAGGGGAAAAAGCAGAAAATGTTGAAAGTTCATGTATTTACAAGCAAATAATCCTTTAAAAAATTTAATCGTTCCAAAAAAAGATTAATTATAAGATTAATTTAAAAGCATGATATATTAATTACTACTACTCTCTTCGTTTCATAGCAGTGGTATCATTTTTTCCAGCACGGAGATTAAAAAGTGTGTAACATATTAAATAAAAAAGATATTAATAAAGTATGAGAGAGGAAAAAGTAAGAATAAGAAAATGTTTACTTAAAAAATGAAAAGACTCTACTATTATGAAACGTCCAAAATGAAAACTACTATGAAACGAAGGGAGTATAATTTATTAGAAATTCAAAACACTAATAAAGTTTGTTTTTATAATAAAAAAAAATGCTCATATCCTAAATATAGTGCACTCCTTAGTGTGAGATATCCTTAAATGAAAAATGGGTAATGTGTTTTGTTAGTCGAGAAAAATAGCTCTATTTATTTTTCATCAATGAAAAAAGTCCAACTATATTAATAGATTGAATAACAATTTTTGAAGGTATGTTTCAAGAAAAATATTCTCAAAGATTGAAAAACTTGAAGCTCTCGAAGTTGTTGTCGATAAATTACGAAAAAAAATCTGTATCATGATATTATTTGCCGGAGTTTTTTTATTGGTGGAAAATAACAAACTCGGGGTAAAGTTCGTGATATTATTTATCAATTTCAAAGTTTGTGGGAAAAGCAACTTTTTGAAAATTTCATAATATTAGGGGTCAATGTCCCTAATAATAAAAAGGCATGCAAAATGAGGTACATTATTTCCATAAAAGAAAATTAAAGAAATACACTATTACGTAGAGATCTCAAAATTTGCGCAATTTATTTCAAACGAAGGTTATAATATTATTAAAACTGAATCTCTTGGAATATCTAGAATGGCGGATGAAACAACTACTCTCTCGGTCCCCCAAAGTTTATCCCATTTTATTATTTTAGTTCATCCTACTTGAAATCTTACCAAAAATAGACATTAAATACACTCTAACTCTCAATCTCTTCAATGTGGGACCCTTATTTTAATACATACCTTCCTTTAATACAAAATTAAATAATTTCTTAAAACCCACGCCAGATCAAATTGGAATAAAGTTTGGGAGGCGGAGGGAGTAGAAATTTGCGGATGGTGCTAATTAAAAAAGTATCAGTATTTTAATTTTAAGTCTTGTTAACCGTAGTATATATATTTAAGTATTCCATCACAAAAATTTAAGTCAATGAGATTGGGAAATGTCGAAAACTCATAAAGAAGGTTCAATATTTAAAACCAATATTTGCTGTGGTTTCTCAAGAAACGCGTTTACTTGCACCAGCACAGATTAGTTGTAGCAGTCAAAGGCTGTGAGAGGGTATTCATTTTTTTTAATCTATTATCGGTTTTTGGTGGGAATCGGCTACTATTCAAATTACCTAACTATGGCCATTGTATTAAGCTCTAATGATTTGCAATCTTGAATGTTATTTCAACTTTGATTAGCAATAAATATGCAAACACAAGAAAATAGAAAAGGGAATAAAAATTGGATCTTTTCATAGTATGATTTATTCACCCCATTTCTTGGGATGTAAAGAAGAAAATAATTACGTTCCTGTATGCAACATTATGAATGAATAATTGAATATTATACCACCTATTTCTTTCCTTTGTATTCACAGAAAAAGAATAAAAGAATCGAACTAGTGCTCAAAAAAGTGGCTTTAGAGGCTAGAACTGCATCCGAGGCCGGCCCGAGAAAGATTGCTCCCGGTTGGTGTCGTTGTGCGAGAAGGGAAGTCAAATCTGAGGCGGCGTCTGCTTCTTGGAGATAGATTCAGTTGCTCCAACGCGTGAGTCTGGAGCCCCGCCGGATAGTCTCTAAGGCACCCAATCCGAGGTCCAGCTCCCGTGCTCCACTTGCAAGACAGTTGCTTTCCCAATTGGTATGACTTCATTCCCTTGTGCGAGTTGATTCGTTTCAGAATGGATTCCTCCGGGATCGTCTCATCTTCTTCCTCGCAGATGTTCATCTCCTCTTCAGCTAGGATGAAGCTTTTTACTTCAACCTTTAGCCTTTCGTCTCTACTTGGTATCTCGAGAGTAAGGTTTCTGGAGCTATTTCGTGCGTCCAACTTAGTCAATTTAACGCCTTCTTCTCCCACTCCCGCGCTAACCTTCAGAAAGCTGGAGTGCTCCACAATGTGTTCTTCCATATCCAGTTGCTCTCGTTCAGTCAAGTCGTCTCCGGAGGAGATGTTTCTCGTATGCTTCCCTACTCTATCTTGATCTTCATCATCCACAGAATCAAACTGTAAACAATGCAATCAACACTATTCAGCATAAAACTCATGAGACCAAATCTACAACTTAACATACAATTAGGCTTGGTTGTCTTGTCTTTACCTCAACTTTATCGAGATCCACATCGTTATCCGTGAGAAATGACAACAAATTTTGAAAATTTTCGGCTGTAGGCCGGTAATGTCCACTGTGAGGCCAGACCGCCTGTTGATATCCGAAAATTAGCATTGTTCAATAATCAAGGCGAAAGAAGAATCCAGCGCTAGCAGATACGAAGATATACCTTTAAGACGCCCTTATCAGCTACTATCCTCCCAGCAGCCAGCGTGGCTCCTCCGGCCAAGAAGCTAGAGTGCTGAAATGAGCCTTTCTTTTTCTTCCCCACGTATAAGGTCCTGGATGTGCTAAGGACAAAGATCCACTTGCAACCCTTTGGTTCGTCAATGGTGTCGATAAGCTCTCCGGTTTTATTGTAGAGGAGCTTCCCATCCTCCACTGAAACTTCATAATCCTCTCTCTCCCTCTGCAAACAACAAATGACAGGTTACTACAATATCCTCAATGAACATGTTAATAAAAATCAAGCTTCAAATATGTTTAAACGCACCGGTCCAAGGTACTTGATGCACTGTTGTTGAAGCTTAGAGCGAGGGCACTTCTCCGTAATATTAACTTCCTTCCCCTCTCCAATATCTAGCCTGCGCGATTGCAATCATTTCATTAGCTTCACCACATTGCGAAAATGTCATCAAGCATTTCAGATTCTAGAGATTATTTACCAGTAGAAGAAGGGCTCTTTGCTTTGAGAATTCAACCATTTCGTGTAATAGAAATGCAGATTGTGGCCATAACGGTGTCGTGGATCAATCTAGTAAACAGCATAAAATCGAAATCAGCATCTACTCCTCATTGCTAATGCATATAAAAACCATAGCAACAACTAACAAGCATACTTACAGCTTCAAGCCAGTGTTGCAACGCAAGTTTCTGAGCTTTACTGTTCTGTGATAAGCCTTTTCCCACCTGGAAATGAACAAGAAACAAAATTAAATCAAATGTGATTACCAAATTCCTTGGTGTAGAACAAGGGACAAAGAAGCAAGTGATGATGCCAGCAAGCAAAATTACCTTGGCAGCCCTTGTTCTTGCTCTTGACCAACGAGAGATTGCTGTCTCGTGCTTCTCAATATCGAAAAAGGAAATGGAGCTCCTCTTGAGCTCTGCAAAATCCAACACCTTCCACCAGCTCTGCTCAATCAGGACAGCACAATCAGCAAGCTTTCGCCTCGTGCGGAAGCTCTTGTAAACCTTCTGCAACTTTATAGCAGCCTCGTGTTTGGGGCTGCTTGGGTCCAAGATCGGGGAATGTGGAGTGGTATTCCTCACCAAGCTACCCGATCTAGACAAGAAACCAACCGATTCTAGACTATCTGCAGCTTGAGCCTCAATGATTTGAGCTTTCTTGGCTCTAAACCTAAGAGATCCTTCTCTCAAGAGCTTCCCTGAGCCTAATGACTGCAGTCTTGCAGGCTCGGTAAGCTTCCCCTTAAAGCTCGAAGACCGAACCGGTGCGTTCCTCTCATCACATTCTAGTTTGAATGAATTTGCAACCATTGACTCATATCCATTCTCCAAATCAAAGAAGAAACTAAGTGGACATGAACAAGCTACCCCCATGCAATTTGGATGATGGAAAAAAGATAGCTTTATGTGACCTGTTGATGAGCAATTCTTTCAGTTTAAAATCAAAACAAAACCAACAATCCCTTCAGTTAAATAACAAGTAGTAGAGTTCAAAAATTAAAACAAAACCATAACATGATTCATCATTGCATAGTTATAACATCAAAACACAAAAATCATGAGCAATATATTATCTTGGATTTGGTTTGTGAATCACACACACTTCAATAAACAGTTAATGAGTATGGGAAAATGATATGGAGCAATTTTGCATATACAAACCAGGAAACACCCAATGTGACTCAACCATATTTCAATTGACAAACACACATTGAATTGAAAGAGATATATTCAATCAAGTTAAAAACGATTAACACAAAGCCCATTCACAAAAAAGAAAGCGAAATGCAAAACTAAGCACCATGTCAACTCATTGATTGAGCTTAACAGAGAAGATGGAAATCCAAAATTTCAAGTTTTGTCAGCGAGAATTGGAAGGAAAGGGAAAAAGGAGAAATCTTTGTACCTGAATGAATGTGAAGGTAGATGTGGATCTAGAAATAGATTAAATCAAGAAACAGCAAAAAGGGTCTCAAATTCAGAGGGATTTTATTGGTATCTGATTTGTTACACGCTTAATGTAGCTTTGTTCTTGGGCTTCTGCGAATGCGAGAGTGTATATAACTATATATATATATATATATCGACGGAGCAGAGCTGTACAGTGGTGGGTGTAGCCGTGTAGAGGAGCACGTGGCATACACCTTCAAATACTGTGTAGGATGTTTTCCTTTGACCATTTTTTTTATCTTTTCACTACCCTTTAGTCTTATTTTTCAATTTTATGTCATTTAAAATTAGTCTTTACGGTAAAATGATCACTTTTAGTAAGAGGGTCTTATTTCAACATTCTTAACTACTTCCTCCATCCGCCATTAAGAGTCACATTTTTTAGCGATACGAGTTTTAAGAAATGTTTAAAAAAGTTGGTGGAAAAAAATTAATTGAATAGAGATCCCACGTGTATATATTAGTTTTAAAATAAAATATGAAGGAAATGAACGAATTAAAATGAAAAAATGGGACTCCTATTCGGGGCGGAGGGAGTATTTCTATCGTTTTATTATTTTGCATTATTCACTATGAGAATGTTCGATTGACAAGATTATATCCAGCTATTAAATTTGTATATGTTTGGTTCATGATATTGAATTTCATGACTTAATCCTACATAAATAGTTATATGATGAAGAGTCACAACCAACTCATCTTACTAAATAATCTGACAATTTAATCCAAGATGATACTATCTCACTATTATTATTTTATTTAGAAAACTAAACCCTATCTATAAAAATTATTTTCAACAAACTAAAGTAGCGGTATTCTTCTTCACTATAATTTGTTTTTTATGGTTTCCGACCAAGTCTTTTTTTCTCCTTTTTCAAATATTTCAAAATACAAGGGGTTCTATTCCAAGGAAACAAAATAAAAATTACCAACAAACAATTTGTGGCTGTGAGAAATAGTAGTTGTATAATAAATTTTTGGACATATCAGACATGAAAAAATATCACAAGACTTTTCCTTTTCAACTATACAATGTTGAATTCATAAAAATAGATTACTACATAAAAGTTCAGGTTTTAATATTAAATTAGTAAAGTATGAAAGATAAAAAGAGAAAGTGATTCAAGTATCGTTATTGGAGAATAAGACAAATATTATAAGAGAAAAAACTTACCAAAATAAAAAATAACTATTTTTGTGAACCGACCAAAATGTAATACACAGACTATTTTTTATAGGACAGATGGAGTATAAAATTCTTTTGTAACTAAATATTGTGTTTCACCATTTGAAAATCGTGTATTATATACTTTCTCCGTCTCATTAAAATAGAAATTTTTAATTACACGAGTTTTAATATATAATTGGTAAAGTAAGAGGGATAGAAAGAAAAAGTAATTGGAGACATGGAGTAGTATTGTTAATGGAGATGAGATCCAATTTATTAAAGATAAAAACTTACTCCTTCCGTCCCTGAAAATTTTTCACTTATTTTCATTTTCGTCCGCCTCAAAAAATTTGTCACCTTTCACATTTAATATCTCTTTTGTAGTGGACCCCACATGCCATGACTTTTTCAACTCAATTTTTATTACATTGTTTAAAACTCGTGCGGATCAAATGATGATAAATTACCAGGGACAGATTAAGTATTAAAAATAAAAAATAGACTATTTTATAGGATAAATAAAGTATGCTACTTTCTCCGGCCCTAAAGAGTATGCACTATTTTCTTTTTCGTCCTTCCTCAAAGAGTATGAACTTTCAATTTTGAAAACTTTCTTCTCTCTAATAAGGTGAGACTCATTTTCTACTAACAATACTTAAAAAACTTTCTCTATCTATCTCTCTCTTACTTTATCAATAATACATTAAAATCTGTGCCGAACTTAAAATTCATATTTTTTAGGACGGAGGGAGCAGTTATTTTTTCTTCTTGGTTGACGTAACTTTTTTCAGTAAACCGTGTAGAATACTATTCATTACTTTTCCTAGTCTTCAAATAAAAACAATAGCATAGCTCAACTTGCACGAATCTCTCAAACAAACATAATTAATATTTTTCAAAGTGAATTTTGGGCACCTATCGCATTGACTTAGTAGTCCGATAGTGATGTACTTGTATATAATAGGTTTGGTGTGGATATTTGTACGTTGATCAACATTTATTCCAATAATTATACAAAAAATTGTTATGTCTAATTAATATAGATTAATTTCATATTACATGATTGCGTCGGCACATATGACACATATTTACGTGTACGCTTATGAACAAGATGTTTAATTTTCTACTCCATATAGTATTGATAATACATAAGTACATCATTTGACCTTTGACAAATCGAGCAATATAAATTACTTTTAAATTATACTTTAAAAATAACCAAATTCTACGCGTAGATTATATAAGACTATACCTGTCCAAGGTTTACCGAATAGACGGTTAAAACCAAAACCGTAACCGCCGGTTATAGTTCTAAACCGAAATTGAGAGAATTTACCCGAACCAAAACCATGCATTTTTGAACCGTGGTTTGGTTCCGGTTCAAAAAATTTCGAACCAAAACCGTGGCGGAACCGCTGGTTTAGGGCGGTTCCAAACCGGAACTGCGAAAAATCGCCGAAAAATCGTGAAACCAAACTGGAACCGTAAAAAATCGTCGAAAAACCTCCGATTTCGAACCAGAACCAGCGATTCCAAACCGTAACCGCTGGTTCCGAAACCGTGGACACCTCTATCCAAGACTCATATATGACTTGAAGGGAGGGTTCAAATTAGTTTTTTTCTTTTTTTTAATATTGTGAGGAAAATTATATTTATCATTGTAGATCGCGAAAATGTTAGGTGGAATAATTTTATTTTTGAATAAATGGATTATGGAAATTAATTATGATGCAAAAAATCTAGTTTTCATAACACATTTAATTTCACTGTAAATAGAGTGATTATACATTTAATTATGCTATGCAATGCTCTCAAATTCTTCAAAAATGTGATTTTAAAAAATAATACTACAAGTGATTTTATACATTTAATTATGTATGTATATGATGAGACCAATTGAAACTTCGATGCATTTGCGAAGAATGGCCCACAAGTTGACCGAAATCAGATAATCTCATATATAAAGGGGTTTGCTTAGGTAATAAAAACAAAGTGTACCTATATTTTTATACAAGTCCTAGGTGTCGCTTAATATTTTTAAATTGTAAGTGTCACATAAATGTATTATTAAATTACCCACAAATTAGTGCAAAACAAAGGCATCATAAAGATATTGTCCCTCGCATACATTTCTTATTTAATTTAAAAGGGTTTTTTTGCGGTGGCATTTATATGCACATATGTCACCCACTGATTAAATCAGCAAACCTTATTAAAATATGACATAACGATTTTTTGTGGCTGCCAGCTTTATAAAACCCTTAACAAACTACATTAGAAATATTTTACTGATTATAAGTATTTTAAAACTGTGGATGACACTACTACGTTCCTAACAGATACTAAGAACCAAAAATTTAATTAAATGATGGAAATTTGAAATTCCCACTTTCCCAACCAGGGTTGTTGACTTCTTGTATTTGCAATCAATTTCCCCATTTTTTTAGAATAATTGCGGCATAATTATTTATGAGTTTATTTTGGATAGATTAAATTTATAAAATATACCTTACCCGTTAAATAATTTCGTACGGAACGCTATTTATGAAATGGAGAAATATTTTCTCGCATTAGCTAAGTACTACTATGCTTAACATTTTTTTAGACATACACAATCTTACTTGATTTTTCAAAATTAATTTATAAAACCTTATTTTATTGGATAGTCATCTTTTTTGCTCCGACGGTAGGATTTTATATAATTATTCAATAAAAACACTCCCTTTTAGTTTTTTCAGGATAGAATTATTTTCTTTAAAATTACAAATTCTACTGAATTTGTGTCACAATTATCATTATTAATTCTTTGAAGGGAATTATTTAGTCACCTACATTTATCAAACAACCTTAATATAATGAATACTTAGGCCGGATCGGAACAAAGTTGCAATTCCGATCCAACATAACTTTTTTGCCACATTATTATTGTGAATTATATATAAAAAAAAGAAATTAAAACGATAATAATCTAAAAGAATCAGATGTAAATTTGTTTTATAATTTTTTTCCAAAAACAAGAATCCAAAAGCAATCAAATCTCACTGATGCAAAATCTATAATTAAAATCCACAAATCACATGTAGTAATTAATTGAAATCCACAAACAAATGAACAATCACATGTAACTTGATCCATGAGAGTATTTTATTAATACTATGCCCATAAACAGTTTACAAATTTTAATTTATGACGAGAATTATTGTGTTTGTATGAACACATTGTCACGTACAACTGTGATCGATTTGATCTCGGATCTCCGATGGGGGAGTACGACACGCCGTACAGGTTTCTTCAGCCACACATAGATCTCCACGTGTCATTACCACATTCTCAATGCTTAGACAACTCTATCTTGCATACACTCACGTGGACTTTGGAGATTCATCATATTCAGACATGCATGCTTTACATATTTTATTGAATAGGCTAAATATCTTTAATCCAATTTAAACTATTCACTTTGACGAATTATATCCTATACAAATTCTAATTTAATGTACATAAAACATACTGGCTCCCATTGTCTTCTATAAATAATAAGCGTCAGTTTTAATACACAATTAATAAAGTAATAAAGAGATAAGAAACAAAAAGATTAAAATATTATTTCCCCCATCCCGGCTAAGATGACACTTTTCTTGGCCGGCACGAGGTTTTAAGAGTTATCGGTTAAAATATTTAATTGGAGAAAGAAAAGGTGGGTGTAACTATTAAAATAGAAAGAGAAACAAAGATGGATATTATAATAAGAGTAAGAAAAATAGTTGGGTGCATTAATTGGAGAGAAAAAATTTCAAAAAAAGGAAATGTATTATCTTAATTGGGACAAACTAAAAAAAAAAACGTGTCATCTTAAGCGGGACAGATGGAGTATTAGAAAAGAATAAACCACATCTCACTAGTGAGGAAAAAATTTCTAAATAGAAATTCATAATTGAAGAGACGGACTGCATGTTTCCCAAGGAAAAAAAAGAATAGAAATAGTAGCTTATGTGTCACTTTTTACATAATATTTCCACCTGAGGAACCTACATACCCCTTCCGTTTCAGTAGTGGAGACGGATTTTTTGGGCACGTGATTTAAAAAAAAATTGTGTTAAGTGAGTTAAATAAAGAAAGAATGAAGTATGAAGTAAAAAAGGTAGAGAGATGAAGAGAATGAAGTGAAGTAAGAGAGAAGAAATGTGTTGATTTTACTATAAAAAGAAATGAGTCTACTATTATTGAACGTACCAAAATGACAAAATGACTCAATTACCGCGAACAGAGAAAGTATGTACAGATTTGCAATAATTTATCAATAATTTATCTATTTTAAATGTATATTGATAGTACTGCTATACTCCGTTTATGAAAAATTGAAGTAGTGAGAGTTTAGAAGTTAGATACATCTAACTAGTAGTTAGGTCTCCACATGACCACAACCACGGTTGGGTTGTGGATATCGTGCCAGAAATGAGGTGCGGCTGGGGGGACATGGATGGAGGGTTGTTAGGTCGGGTGGGGGACGGGTGAAACAATGCAAATGGGGGAGGGCGACCCGCCTGGTTGCGGCGCGGCGAGGCAGGCCGCGCGCGTTGTGGGCACCGATACCGCAACATATTTTATTATTTTATTTTAACATTTTTTAGTTCAAACTTTATTATCTCCTATATATCCCTTTCACTCTATTTTTATTCTACGCGTTCCTATCACTCCTAAACTTTCCTGCCTCTAAATTGAATTTCTTCAATATGGATCCAAGAGAGGAGATGGAAGAATTCATGCAGACTCGAAATTGGATCGTTTCGGTGACCTATGTAGCTCCTAGTCCGACTACGGGGTCCACTAACGACAAGGGCAAGGAGAATGGCCAGTCGTTGGTTAGCATTGATGATTAAGACAATGGTGGAAATTTAGGCCATCAGCAGATAACAGGGCAAGGACAAGGGTAAGGGCTAGGGCATGGGCTTGAGCAAGGGCAAGAAGAAGACAACTGATGGCAACATGCCTAAGAAGTATAGCCCCGAGGACAGAGGCAGACCTAAGTGGAGTCATGGGGGTCCTTGGAACCCACAAAAAATTTTCATTTTTACTTTGTACTATTAATAGAACAAAATACTACACATGATGTAGCAAAGTTGGTTGTCAACCTTGACTTGCAAGCTAGAGGGTAAGGTGTTCGAAGAGTACCAAATTCATTAGTTCGACTGGGGAGGGAAGTGGTGCACCGAAGAGTACCAAATTCTCCGCTAGCGGAAACTACTCTACGAGCAATGCAGGCGGTCCTACCATCGACCTCAACTTGCTTGACGACAAACCTTTCATCTCCCGACACTCATAGCTGTCCAATGGGGTGTAAAGCGAAACGCGAAGGGAAAGGCCACTTTAGTGAGTTGAGTTTCTAGCGATGATAAGTCGGCAATGTTAGAGGTCGATCTTGGGAGGCACAATGAGATGGTTGACGTCATTCGCTACAACATTAGAAACCAGAAAAAGTAGTTTCCCTTTTTTTGGTTTTTAAATTTTAGGATTTGTAATTTTAATTCTATGATGAATGGACGAATTTTATGTGTTATAATTGTTCATCGTTTTCAATTTTACAACTAAAATACTCCCTCCGCCCCATAGAAATAGGACATATTTTCTTTTTCGTTCGTCCCATAAAAATTGTCCATAACCATCTATGGCAACAATTTTCTCCTTCTCTTTTACTTTATCGTTTATGGACTCCACTATCTACCACACTATTTCAACTTTTTTTTATACATTCTCTTCTACTTTAACAATTACACATTAAAACCCGTGTCAATTCCAAATGACCTATTTCTATGGAACGGAGGGAGGAGTAGTTAAATAGTACTCCCTCCGTCCCATAAAAGTTGAGACAAAACTTTTGGGCACGGAGATTAAGAATTTATATTAAATAAATAGGAGAGATGAAAAAAGTAGGAAAGATAAGAGAGAGTAAAGTAAATGATGGAATAAAGTAAGAGTGATTAGATGTTTTGTCTTTAGTTAAAAAAGGAAATGACTCAACTTTGTTGGGACGGACTAGACTCAACTTTTATGGGACGGAGGGAGTACTCCTTCTGTACCAAAAAAAAAAAATAAAGACATTTGAGACGACACTAGAGTTAATACATAATTGGTAAAGTAAGAAAATGAGGGAAAATTAGTTAAAATAGTGTTAGCGGATAGTGGGACCCATATTATTTTTAGTGTTTAATAGTGGTTCTAGTAGTATAAGTTGTAAATAAATTAATGTATATGGTTAATGAGTTTGGGAGAACTTTCCTTAAATAAAAATGAGATATATTTATGGGATGGACGAAAAAGAAAAGTGTCCTTATTTTTATAAGAATGAGGGAATAGTGAATAGTGGAATTTAATGTTTGTGATCTAGGAAGGGACATGGAATATGACACAAAGTTATGAGAGTTGTGACCTAGCGCAAAAAATAAGGAATAAGCATGGAGGATTAAGGCCATGGTTGTGGATGCTTTTTGTATACTATCTCTATTCCATGTTAATAGAGTTATTTTATTATTTTGGAAAGTCCCAAGTTAATTGAGTTATTTTTATTTTTAGGCAAAAAATAATCATCTCTCCTACTTTATTCTCTCTTTATTTTTTTTTAATTTATTCACCATCCACTAGACACACCGTCCTTGAATTTCATATAAAAAAATTACTACCTCCGTCCCTGGAAATTTGATAGAGTTTACTATTTCGGTCCGTCCCTGAAAATTTGATACACTTCACTTTTACCATTTTTGGTAGTGGACCCATATTCCACTAACTCATTCCTACTCACATTTTATTATAAAACTAATACTTTAAAAGTAGGACCCATATCCCACCAACTTTTTCAACTCACTTTCCATTACATTTCTTAAAACCCGTGTAGGGTCAAAGTATAGCGAATTTTGGGGGACGGAGGTAGTACTCAGTTAACTAGGAAATCGAGGGAGTATTTGACTATTTCAGTAAGAGAATCAGTGGAGTGAGGAAACCGGCAGCTGGAGAGACGAGGGTGCATTAAACGCAAGTCTGTTTTAAATGTAGAAAACGCAACGCGCTTTCTATTTTCCACAAGATAACGCTGCCATACCACTGCTAAAGAATCTTGCTTTGACCTTTGTAGATTTTCTCATCGATACACTCTGGCTCTACACTTCTATTTCATGTCTTAAATTAAAATCAACCTACCGGTTTCAGAAAAAGTAACCCATTATATTTTACTCACCTTTCCAGGATTACTTATACTACTCCATAGTGGATTAGTTTCATAGATTGATTTCTGGTTGAGAATGTGAGATATATGGATATAGCATATGACAAAAATTTCATGATGAGTTGAATCATTAATGAAGATTTGGTTGCGTGTTATATTCACAACTTTTTGAAATGTTAGAACGTGCTTTCTCGTTCCGTTATAAATTAGACATTTCTTTTGGACGTGAGATTTAAGGAAATGATGTTTAATTAAATAGTTAAGTGGAGAGAGAATAGAGTAAATAACTGAATAGAAAATAAAGTAGGAGAAAGAATAAAGTAGTAAAATATACGAATTGTATTATATTTTGCCAAACAAGAGAATAACTCATTTTAGGCAAGACGTCCCAAAAAGTAATACGAATCGCTTATAGTGGGACAGAAGAATTAATATTTTGCATGTTATAAATATAGGAACAATTTTATGATTAAGCAAAACTGAGGTCATAAGAGCATCAGTAATAGGTGTGGGACTGGGTGAGGAGGTGTTGCACCATAAGTTCCGGTGTGGTGCGAGGAACCCTTGCATTGCTGGAGGTTGTGTGTCGGGTGGGGCAGGGGAGTCGACACCAGGTGTGGGTAGGATTGGCTTTTGCCCTATTATTCTCGTGCTCGAAAGTACTCCATCCGATCTTGAAAAGTGTAAACTATTTCTGTATTAGTCCGTTCCTGAAAAGTATAAACTATTTCTACTTATTAGTACGTTCCTGAAAAGTATGAACTTTCAAATTTTGGAATAGTAAACAACATATTACTCCTACACATCATTTCATTTACAACTTATATCATAAAACTACACTTTTAATGATGTGGAGCTCACTCTCCACTAGCACTATATTTTCTCTCACCACTTAACACACAAAACAACATTTCTTAAAATCTCGTGTCATTTTCTAAGTGTGTCATCTTCTCAGGGTATTTTTTAGGGATGGAGGGTGTATTATTAATAGGAGTACTATTTTGTACAGTATAAAATTTAGGCGTGTTTTTTATATCTGTAAAATGCCTTCAGAGAAATTATCATGATAAATTTTTGTAACATTTATTCTAAAATTAATAAATAATTGCATAAAAATCTATATAGAGTATTACTATAATTATCCAAAAAGACCTTTAAATACCTTAATTCAGAATAACAATTAACAACAATATTTGTAGCTTGTAAAAGCAAAATATCCTTTATTAAATCCCATCAATGTTAGCCCCTTACATCATTCATTGCATATTACTAATAATTCGAAATAACACTTTTCGTCTCATTTGACTCTTCTTTGCATATCTGACCAATACAATCTAATGACGAAGGTGCAAAAAGGTTTAGAAAAGTTGTTGTTCAAACTTCTTTATCCGTTTTCACTTGCTTTTGGTGCAAGGATATTGACTGATTGACATCCCCTCTTATTATTTATCAATAATAATAATACTAAATAAATACTACTAGTAGTAGTACTTACAATAATACACTTTTATAATAATAATAATAACAATAATAATAATAATAATTATTATTATTAGTAGTATTGATTTATTTGGCTGTTGGTGTAAGCCACGTAGCTATTAGGAGCACTTAATAAATTTTATTCACTCTATCATTCAATAGCTAACAAATTTTATTATTATTATTACTATTATTATTATTAATTTATTTGGCAATGGGTGCAAGCCATGTAGCCATTTACTATATATTTACTCTATCATTGAATAAATAAAAGGACCACTGGCCGAACATAGATAAGTCACAAGATGATTCTTGCAGTGTGAAAAACTAAAACAGAATACATCAAATACTATCTTATAGTTATAGGTATATAATACTAGAAGATACTGGATGCGAGGATAATTTAATTGTCGGTAACATCAATTTTTGAAGATATAGTAGTACATATTAGAGTGGAGTAAACGGTTTTATATTTTGTGACCAAAGGGTGTCTAATACACGGTATGGGGGAATATTATACACATCATCTATAGGCCCGCTAACCAACCCTTTTATGCCCATGTCATCATCTTTTTTATTACATGGCCTTAATTTTTTTCATAAAAATATAAATTATATTTAATTTAAATCAATAATTTGCTTGGTCAAGCCATTTACATGCCTATAGTTCTAACTATCCTAATACTAGATTTTATGTAAACATGTGAACAAAAACGCGAATGGCTATGAAATAGGGCAAACTCCTATATTTCACATTGTATTTCAAACCAACTTCCTTATCTTTGTTCATTCAAAGCCCGACATTATATTTGATTAACGTACCAAATCTTTGAATTAGGTCAAAATCTATATAAAAATTGAAACCCAAACCTAATTTTCCCGACAATAAAGGGGATCAGTGCTAGTTAAACCTATCCTTTGCTCCAACTTTCTCCCAATTCGAATAGGATGACAATATTGAACAAAATATCTAAGTTGATAGATCCATTTAAATTTATTTCCAACAACTAACAGTCCTTAATTGTTTGACTAATATTTTCAAAATATAATGTTTCACTAATTAATATTGACTCTAATTATTTCCCTTTATTGGTATCGTAAATTAAATAACAAACCAATATTCTTTTAGCTAGATAATCCCTCCAGCTTCCGTTCCATTATTATTTTTCTGAATACTATATTAATCTACAGTGTGTGAGAGTATTAAAATATCACAATTCACCAATATAGTCCAAATATGTACTACTATATTAAAGATAAGTAACACTTTAGTCACCGTTCCAGCTAGAAATATATTGACTTTGCCTCTTGGGACATGCTTTTGACTTTTTATGAAACATTTTAAATATATTGGTCATTTGATTCCTCATCAAATAGGCATATAGTTTCATTTAAAGGCATGCGATATGTTTCCTAGAGGCCTAGATCGAAAGTAGTTACAGTAAACATGACACAAAAAGTCAAAAACATGTGCGAAAATAACTCGACTTACATGCATTATTAAGTTCCAAATTTAAGTTTGGGATCTACAAAGAAGGTTTTGCCTTCTAAGTTCTAATCATCATCATCTATTGTATCCAAATTACAGTAAAAATTTCAACACCTGAAAGTCTAGAAGGATCCTTCACCAAAATTCCAAAAATTCCACTGAATGTTTGGATATCAGAAAATTTATATGCAACAACACTACAAGATTTTCTTGATATGAAAACATAGAGCCATGAAATTGTCTTTGAATAGTTAAAAAAAAAACAAGTGGATCAAATGAATTATCTTACATTTAACTAATAAAAGGTTGTGTATATTACTAACTATAGAAAATATTAGTAATAGGAATTTCAATAGGGACAATTCATTTGGGTTTGGGTGAAACTTAGCAGATTGACAGGCTATTCGATTACGGTCATTTGTATTATGATTTTTTTGGTTATAAATTGTCAACCATAATTCTTAACTTTTGAGTTTTGGTCTAATTGAACTAAAAAAGTACTATTATAGTATGATTTTTTTAATTAATATATATTTTTTTGTTTATAATTTTATATATATTGTAAATTAATCACAAAAATAGTGTTATTTCAACGTGGAACTAATATGAAACTCTCTAGACAAAAAAAAAATTACTATCATTTTTTAAAATTTTACATATAAATCGTTATGATACGCATGAGAAATAATAAAATAATGAGTATAACTTCAAATTAATTTCGAGTCAACCTTATCATGTTGCAGATTGTTCGACATAGGGTCACTTGGGTTATGATTTTTTACTGAATATGACTTTTCAACTCCAATCAGCTATTTAGATAATCCATGCATTTCAATTTTCACGTTAAATTGACACCCCTAATTAAATCATTAAACATTAACTATTTTTGCCATTGTCCTGAAATTCTGAAAAGCCCAAATTGATAGGCCCATATAAACATTTATAATAGTCTAAAGCAGGCCTAATAAGTCAATAAATATTTTGTAATACTCCGAACGATCCGTATCCGAGCCAACTCATCCGTGCGTGGTAGTTTCATTTCATTGAGAAAATATTCCGTGGTTATGATATACTACTAAGGTCACAATCTAATTTGATATTTCCTATTAATAAATTTTTGACACGTAGAAATATGTAGAATTCCAATTCCAGCTAGATATATAAATTCAAGAAACATATTTAATTTTTCCAAAAAAGAGCATTAACATGAAATATGGAAAATATGCTAAATTTATTGGCAATCACATATACACATAATATTTATAAAAATACACACACACAAAATCTTAAATTGAACAATATAAAAGATAAGGGATGTATTCACATCCTTATGCTAAATATTGCCTAAACACAAAACTAATTTGCTAAATATTGCCTAAACACAAAACTAATTTTAATCCATCGATTTATTCCATGTAATGGCAGAAATATCTACCAAATATATGTAATTATAATATTAAAATTATTGAAAAATGTCACTTTTTGGAAGACACAAATCAGTCGGTTATTTCATTTTCTTAATTCTCTCCTTCTAATATCATCACATGATTAATTAAATTGATTATGATTATTTTACTGAATTATAGTACTAGATTGAAACACTCTTCTCTCCCTCCATCGTAGACGTCTGGTTGTGTAAAATGTAGATCGATTTCTTATGTTTTTGTAACCCAAATCTTTGAGCACATGATTAATGAAATTGATTCTGACTTTTTTCTCTGGACTATACTCGATTTTCTCTATCTTTTCTCTCTCCATTGTAGACGTCTGGTGGCTCCTTCTGTGGTCGTTTTCTACTGATTTGTCAGTCCAAATCTTCGAATCATGTATTAGCATCGATGGGAGATGGTAATTCGTGTTATTTCTATGAGTAATTGGTCTAGATTAATTCCATATATGAGTTATATTCGTGATCGTCTGGTTAAACATATATGTATTGAAATATCATGATTATGAATCTCATGTATTTGCTATGAGTTCTTCAACGAGAAATTTGCAGTCTTAAAAGTATAATGGAAGGTCGAAATTGCATCTGTCAAAAAGTTGCATTATATGATGTAATGTACTATTATTACCGATAGTAGATTTTTTATTTGTTTGCTAAGGTTCGAAAGTTAAATTCATTTCTCAAATGGTTTAGTAGTACATGAGGATATGGTGTAGTAAATAATGTATGAAAATTGGCCTTTAATGTACATGTGTAATACTAAATGATATATCTGTGTAAGGATTTAATGTTTGATGGGAGTTGAATGAATACCCTTTGGGTTTAGCAATTCATGGGTTTAGGTTGTAGTACCCATCGGCGGACCCAGGTGGGGTCGCCTGGGGTCAGCCGACCCCACCAACCCCTCCGGAGTGCCGCCGGAGCGCTTCTTTCATCGGCCCTTTGACCCCGCGACGCCCGTGCCTCCGACCCTGTTCCACGTAGAGAGAGCTGGCAAGGCTGAGTTAGAAATAGGCAGCGGCGACGTGAAATGAAGAGATGGATAAAATAAGTTGTTCAGTTTTTGCTTTCAAGAAGAAAGAAATGGGATGGCGGGGGAGGAGAGAGAGAGAGATCGAGACCCAATAATCAAGAATTCAAACACTACTTTGTGCATTTACTACTATATTTACATATTTAAATTAGCTTAGCTGGCAAGAAGAAAAATTGATACATATCCTATTTAATAAAGTGTCATATCTTGATTATTTCTAATTTTAAAATGAACATTCAAATTTTATTGCTTTATTTTTATTATTCCAAATAAACCTAAGTAAAATTTGTTGATAACGATTCTAGCAAATTTATTATAATAATTATTTAAATTATACTCTTTTATGTCAAGGAAAAAGTTGTTGGTGTATTAATTGGAGAGAAAAAGTTTTCAAAAAAGGAAATATGTCATTTTAATTGGGACAAACTAAAAAGAAAAACGTGTTATCTTAAACAGGACGGAGGGAGTATTTTTAAAAAATAAATATTTATTTTAATATTATTTTTATTATTTATTTCGACCCCACGATATTTAACTCCTGGATCCGCCATTGGTAGTACCCACTCACAAACGAAATCATCACCAATGGCAGGGAGTTAGAATCATTCCCCTATGGTTTAGCAATCTATCGGGATACGGAATACTACCAACACATGCATAAAATTTCACTTTAATGTGTTTTTTGGATTTTATACTGGAAATAATGTACGAATATAGTCTTATAATGTACATTCCTAACAATGAATAATGTACAAAAGTAATCGTATAATGTATATTGTTTTGGATTCTGTTTTGTGACAGTTATATTTGTTTTTTGTGTACAAATGCTAGTCATATGATCTCCCAGAGAAAAAAGGTTATAAAGGAGGCGAGCAGACCGCTTCGAAAGTGTAGGACATGTGGTGCAATGTGCCATCATGATTCGCAATCATGTTAAGAAAAAGATACCTAAAGGGAAGAAGAAATCTTGATATTTTTTCGTTTGTTTTGCAAATATATTTACTACTGAATGATTACATTATTAATAAGTTTTCATACATTAATCACTAGTGAATGACTACATTAGTTATGTATTTTATGTACATAATTCGTTTAGGCAGTAAATGACTACATGATGTACGAATATGACTTCGTAATGTACGAACGACTTAGTTTAATGTCTTGCAGCACGTTGCATCCATACCCTTTGGGTTTAGCAATCCATCGGGCTAGGTTGTAGTACTGACAGACTAATGAAAACTTCATCAAGTGCAGGGAGATAACTCTTTTTCCCTAGGCTTTAGCAATCCATTTGGCTAGGGCATAGTACCAACACTTTCCTATAATTTTTGTTTCTATCCTTTGGTTTTGATTTCATACAGAACTTGATGTACGAACATGATTTTGTAATGTACAAAAGACTTAGTTTAATGTACGAAAGAATTAGTTTAATGTCAAAGTTAATGTATGAAAATGATATTTGAATTAATGAATCCCAGACATTAATGTAATTAAATTACTGAATAATGTATGTAGATATATAGCTACATCTTGTCGCAGTGAATGATATTTTAAACTCATGTACAATTATGCACGTATAATGTATCATGGGTTGGGGAAGGTTGCATGTTCTCCTCAAAGTTCTCATCACCAAGATTTTTTTTTGGCGCTTTGTACCTATTCAAAAATATTGATATTGAGGAGATTAGACTACAAGCAATATCAAACCAAAGTACGAGGAGATTATACTATAAGCAACATCAAACAAAAGTACATCAGATAATAATGTAGATAATAAATTGCAAGTAATGTACAAAACATGTGAAAATGTAACTCAAACTATCATAACACATATTAATGTAGCAGATATCAAGGACTAATCTAATGTTTTACATCAATTTACTTCTGAAAACTATCCACATAATAATGTACAAGTTCAGAGGTAAATAATGTACATCTGGGATTGTATAATGTAGCAGTCTATATCAAAATAATGAACAACCAGGTTTTGTTAGTGAGTCGGTACTATACCCTAACCCCATGGATTGCTAAACCCTTCGGGGGATAGATTTAACTTTCGCAACACATTAAACCCATTATAATCTATACTAATAATTATGTGACATATACATTAAAAAATCACAATCTAACAATTAATTCACAGAAAAATATTCACGGTAATTGTTTGATAATCATACATTAGTAAGAATTGAATTTGAGTCGTAGCAAGGGGAGAGTCCCTACTCGGACTAGTGTACACGTGGGCTGTGTGTCATCGAGAGGGTTGGTCAGTCCGGTGTCCGTGGAAAGTGGTCACTTTCCCGGCACAAGAAGGAATGTCCAGATATGGCGGATTACCGAAGGAACGAAGAATGCAGTCAAACTTTTTAAGCAAAGGATTTTAGTAAGCTTGGGCTCTTTTCATGAAAAATTCTCAAGTATTACTGTGTTGATGGCTCGACAATAATTTCTTTTATACATGTATACTTGTATCTTTCGACATTGTGTTCACTGATTACCTATGCACTTAGCCCTGCATGTATTTCTAAATGTGCAGGTCGAGCTGCGATGAAGGGGGAGAGTGTTGAATCAAAGGGGCTTATTTCCAAATCATGCAGTACTCTCGGAGGTTCATGTCTTCATACATGGAACCGTGTTTCATTTATTTCCGCTGTGCTAGTTTCTACTTTTCTCTAAGACTCTGATATTTGAATAAATCGTGTTGTACAAATCTCTAAACTCGAATCCTTATGTGATCGAGTGTACCTTATCTAAGTACTCCCTTTATAACTCTCTTTTATTTTATGTATTGCTCTTATATCTTCTTCCCCATTTCTAACCCCTCTTCTAAATTCTCATCCCTAGTCACATTAACCATGTTTTACTACCCTTAGTAAAATGCGGTCGTGACATATTTACAGTTACGGATTCAATTTTGTACATGCATTCACAGAACCTACAACCAATCCAAACAAGTACATTCGACGCAATAAAGACGACGACAAATAAAATAATTTATAATATGAAAACGCAATCAACGCCCAGCTATGAAACACCTACATTTTTTGGAAAAAATCGACGACTCAATCTCGTAGAAATCAAATGTACATAGATGTAACATCATATGATGTGCATGAAATTTGTGAAAATAATGTACCAAAAAAGATAAACAATGTATCAAGGCAACAAATGATTTATGCAACTTAATGTACATATATTGCTAAATAATGTACATTGAAAGACGCTAAATAATGTAGAAAAGTTGGTAAATAACATGATGGATCTAAAGAAAATAATTAATATACACACAAGACCCAATAATGTATCACTGCATAATAAAATCAGTCTCTGAAGTTGCTAATTGATTTAATATACACATATAAGTAATTGATGTACAGTCGTTCGCCACCAAAAAGTGTATCAAATAATGTAAACAAAATCCAAAATAATGTAGCAATACGGGTACTAAATGATGTACTAATGTGACTAAATGATGTACAGTCGCTTAAAATCAATTACCACCAACAAAATTCTCAGAAACCTAGAAAAAACTAATCTTTATACAAATTGTCGTCACTAATGAACAAACATACGAGTTTAATGAAGAGGACGACCAACAATAGAATAAACTCTCAAAAATAGCAGCGTTCTCAGTTTTGTGCTACCAATTCGCAGACAAGGGACGGCTTTAATTAACCTAATTTCATCGCAGGAGAGGACTGGAAACTCCCAACTTGATGGTCGATTAAGGAGTGGAAGACGGAGGCTTTGTTTTCGCAGCCGCATTCGTCGCCGATTTGTATTTTTTTCCGAAGAGGAGTGGAAGACGAGTGGAACTAGGGTTTGGTTTTGGGGATTGAGAATGAAGTAGTCGCCTTCGGGTCTGGGCGTCAGTCGGAGAAGCGGCGCAAAAACGACGAAGAAGCAAGAATTTGAAATGGTGAGAGAGTGGGAAGGTCAAATGTTGCTGTAAATAATCCTCCTTCAATTACGGATATGTAGTTCAGAAACTGATGCAAATCATTGTTTGTTTACCATTTTTCTCTTTAATGTACGAGAACATTACAATAATGTATAGCGTTGCTTTTAATCACATCCATCAAATTATTTAATCCAAGGGTTGATATTAGAGTGTTATGTTTAAGACTAAGGGCCGTAAGGACTTTAATGCAACACAGGTAATATTAAATTTGATAGGATTTCTTCTCTATTTTCCAGATAATAAATTAAATTTTGTTTAACAATTAATATTATAAATTAAATATTACTGTCATATTGTATAGTACGACCATTGAATATTTTCTTCATTTAATTCCAATTCCATTGACGTCATCCAGCAAATAACATCTGATGTAAACCAGGGGATCGGATCGGATTCGAGGTGGTTAGTGGATCTATGGCGATTACTCTTTTAACTTTTACTCCATTTGTTTATTTTAACATGAGTTTATTTGAAGAAGGACCAATTTTCAGCTGAAGTTCTCGGATATTTATGTCTGTGATTTGTTATTTTGGTGCCAGTATTGGTTTGTAATTGTTTTTCCCCCAATTCGCAGCGGAGTAGGGTTTCGACTGAGATTTTGTTGACAAATCTAGCTTATTTCTGATTGAATCACAATTGGCGAATATGATGTCCTTCGAGATGAACGATCGTAAAAGTAAGTTTAATCCACTCTTGTTGTTGCTGGTTAAATTTGATTCTGATTGTGGAGTGATTGGCATTAGCTAAGCATGGCTAACGTGTAATCGTATCTCATTGTGCATTTTTGCTGACAAATTCTCATCTCGAATGATTCTCTCGCGTTCCTTTGATTTCTCATTGCCAAGTGTTTTATCAGTGTTAACTATGCTATAGGAATTGGTGTCTGGCTTTTAAGATCATCATTTGTGAACGAAATTTCTAAGTGGTTGAGCATGATCTGATCTTATTTTGGTTCTAATCAAACAGAAATTGGACTTGGTTTGACGGCGTTCGGGGTGTTCTTTTCATTTCTTGGGATCATTTTCTTCTTTGATAAAGGTCTACTTGCAATGGGAAATGTATGTATGATATAGTGGCAGGTTGTCTTTCAGCTAGTAATTGTTTATTTCACCCTAATCTTCCTAATATTATTTTGTTCTACTCAAACAGATCCTTTTCTTCTCAGGCGTGACATTAACCATAGGGCTCAAGTCTTCTGCCCAGTTCTTTATGAAGCGTTCGAATTTCAAGGCATATTTTCTTGCTATGATCTGTTTCCTTTCCCCCCATCAGGGAGTGGAGGCCATGGTTAAGTTAAGGCTTTCTTCATTTTAACTTTCTTATTTTGATAGCAGGGAACAATTTCTTTTGGTGTTGGCTTCTTCTTGGTTATCATTGGATGGCCTATCTTAGGCATGATAGTTGAGGCTTATGGATTTATTGTGCTCTTCAGGTATAGTGTTGATTATATACTTGATGAATCTTTTACTTTAAACTTTGGTTTATTTTCCACCATAGTGCTAGAGGCTTATTAATTATTTTGTTGGTACAGTGGCTTCTGGCCGACACTGGCTGTATTTCTGCAGAAGATGCCTATTATCGGATGGTTGTTCCAGCAACCTTTTGTGAGATCGGTAATGTTGCTTTGGCATTTTTTCTTAGGAGTTAGTTTGCCATCTTTTGTGGAGTTTGTTGTCTTCTGTTATGATCTGTGCCATAAAAGCCAGGTCCATAAAAGATGTTTAAATTCAGAAACAAGAGAAATTTAATTTGTTCTGCTGGCTTTCTTCAGTCACCAACCTTAACACCTGGCCAACCCTAGTAGAATATTGCAGAACAATTGTTTAAGGATATATTTTGTTGTTAGTGAAAAGATATTCAAAGCTTTTCAGAGACCTTTACATGATGACAGCTCTCTGTATTATGCTTTAGTTCCAGTGCTCCAGCAGTTCTACTAGTTCAGTTAGTTCATAAGTTATGTGGAGTCTGTTTAAGATTACATTTTGAGTACTTAAAGCTGTCTTAAGATTGTCGAAAACATATAATTGCACACATCCCTTCTTTGAAGAGCCTTGGCATACATCCAGAATCGACTAATAGGGTGGTTCCATTGTTCCAGTGCTTCTTCCTTGCTTAACTCCTATTATAGAGTCATAGACTTAGCTCCATCAGTAACTCAAAAATTTAACTTAAATTTCATCTTTTACAGACGTGTAACAATCGGATCAAAATTTCATATATTTCAAAGTTAGTTGCTTTCAGTACTTATGAGTATTTATTTTGTCACCTGAGCTTGTGACTTCAGTGGAAATTCATTCTATTGAACAGATGAACTGGCTGATCATAGGATTAGCTTTGGATTACTTTTTTACATAATACACATAATTTATGGAAGTTATGCTTGTGTACAAAGTACTAGCCTTTTCTTTCCTTGTCCAAACGCGGCACCTACTAAGCTCCCGTGCAAATTAGATTTCATGATTAATATTCCATGATTACGATCATGATTTATTATTCTGCACTATCCTTTCATGGTGTGGAATAATTTTTTGGCACAAATTCAGTTAATCAATTTACAGTGTATAATGTCTCACTAGCGAACTGTTTCCCAATGCAGATTTTTGATCGTTACCGTGGAAAGCGAGTACCTGTCTGAATCTCTTTTTCACCAGAAATGTCACTTACTTATGGGCTGCCTTGTAAGTTCTGTAAAAATGTTTTCTGACAAGCATGTCAGGATAGAACCGATACCGTGTGGTACATGTCAATATGGGTTTGATTTTGTGTATGGTTCTTGTTACCTCACTGGGAAATGAAAGTCCATTCTTTTGAGGTAAATGCAGCTTCAATCATTTTGTGTACCAATTTCATTGATTTTTTTACTCTAGTCCTCTTCTCTGATCTCAGACATGGTTATAAGAAAAAAAAAACCAATATTTGTAGAGAACTGTTTTTCCATGGATTGATTCTGTTCACATTTCTGATAATAGTGCATTATTGTCGCCAAAAATATATACTGCATTAGGTTATTTGTATAGGCTGATGACGGGTATTTAATTTTACAGTTGGAAGCTTAATTTAATTGGAGATTTCATAATCTTCTTGAAGGCATATAGATGGAATTTGAAGGTTTTTATTGATTTAGTACTCAAAAGTTAACAGATTTTATATTTCAGTAAGATCCTTATATCTGTATTTTACTTTGAATAATTATTACAAATCAAAACACCTTTAAACAATACACTCGCAATAGAAATTTGCTCGAAATTTTTCTGTAGACATTAAATTCTACTCTGCAGCAGAAGCTCCTTCAATTGATCTCTCAACACTCTCCGCATCAGTTTATTCGATGCTGTACGAGGAAATTCCGGCAAGATCTTAACAGAGCTCACCTGCTCAGACCAAAAATTAGCCAAGCAACCAACAAAAAACAACCCAAACATTCACAACTTATTTTGCAGCAAACCTTAAACAAAGGGTTGAGATTCGTCTGAATGGCCTTTGAGAATTTCAACCTCAGTTCATCTGGTTTGATGTCCAATCCATTCTTGAGCACAACAAAGATAGACAACTGCTCTGGCCCTCCATTTGCCGGTGCAACGCTGATCGCAGCAGTTTCCAGCACTCCCTCGTGGGCCCGGTCACAGATACGCTCAATTTCAACTGAACTCGTCTGCACACAAAGCCCTTGACCATAAACGGAAGGCCGACAAAGGAATGGTTTTCCTAAACCTAAACCTAAACCTAAACCTAAACCTTATACCTTGATGCCTCCAAGGTTCATGGTGTCATCAGCTCTTCCCTGCACCGTGTAATATCCGCCAACGCTTCTCTTCAGGACATCTCCATGTCTCCTAAGTTGCTGAAAACACAACGTTCGATTCATTTGTTGATTCAACTAAAATCATTGAAAAACTAGTAAGAAAACCATACCCTTCCTTTGTACATAGGCATACCCTTGAAGTAAACCTCTTCATGATCAGCATTCAACAGCCTATCAGATGCACCCATGTGAAGAGGAAATATGCCCACTTCACCAACACAAGGCTCATCGTCGGGCTGTCAAAGAAAAAGCATTGGAAATTCTTTAACTGCACCGAGTTAAACATGATCGATCCAAATGGTAAGAGGTACTTACATAAGGGGTTCCATTTTCATCCAGTATGACAAAGCCAGCACCCATTGCAGCGGAGCTAAACGCTCCAAAAGCCTGGGGTTGCATGAGGTTTCCATAGATATAGCATGATGCAAGCTCGGTGCCTCCACAACATTCGATAACAGGCTTATAAAATGCCCTTGAGGAGAGCCAGAGGTCATCATCAATGCTGGAGGTTTCTCCGGTAGAACCAAACGACCTGCAGAGTTTGTTATTCTAGCAACACTTTACCTTTCTATATATTATACATACATGTCGAAAGGGTAAGTGGAAATTACTTTATCTTTGTCCAGTCTATGCCTTCCATACAATTTGTACTCTTCCATGTCTTTACTAAGCTCGGAACAGTTCCTAAAACAGTTACTCCAGCATCCTTTATTCGATAAAAAATACACATGTATAAGAATAAAAGCTTTTAGAAGCTACATAGATTGAATGACACGGTAGCTTAAAATGTTGGCAAGAAGTTACCTGGACAAATTTTCCGAAACCACGGCCTAAAGGAGAACCCTGATAGAGAGCTAGACTTGCACCGGTTAGAAAGCAGGAATAGAGTAAAATAGGACCCATAACCCATCCTAGATTTGTAGGCCAGCAAACAATATCCCCACTTTGAACATCGAGATGTGTCCATGAATCAGTAGCACAACGGATTGGAGAAAGGTGAGTCCATGGTATAGCTTTTGGCTCTCCTGTGGTGCCCGATGAAAACAAGATATTTGTGACAGCATCGATGGGCTGGTGAACTGGTTTATAATAGTTCCATCTGCCAAAAGGAGAGTTTTTGATACTGCAATCTTAGGAAAAGAAAGTGTTATTGATTCTTGAGCTGTTTCATACCTTGGTAGGGCATATGCATTTGAAAGAAAAGTTTTCCAAGACGAGTCTTGGCTTCTCAACTGAACACCTATATCTTCTCCAGATGCAGGGATGACGATCACTCTTTCTGGGCCTGCTTCTACTACACGACTGCACCAAGAGATCAATGCATACAAGATTATCTAAGAAAGTGACTAGCTTAGATACAATTTAAAGAACACAAAAGGATCCCCAAATAGAATTTAAACAAGATTGGCTAAGTTAATTTGCACTACAATCTCTGTTACTGGAATATGCATGTGTTACCTGTACAATGGAAACCTCCGTCCCCCTCGTAAGATGAAATCCTGAATTTCTTTAAGTTAGAAATTTGCAAACAAAGAAAAACCAAATGCAACACGCCAAAGTCTCCGACACCTAGTTGTTGAGCATTCTGGTAACTGAAGCATCATTAAATTATTTCATAAGATTGACTACTTTCCCTCATCTTATATCGTCAGTTATACTTCTCATAAGATACGAAGTTCGTTTACACATATTTCTTCGCATATAAAATGATTGATTCTGCATTTTAACAAATCCTAAAACCTCATAATGCTAGACTAAAAAATTAATAATCTACGCCTTTATTTAAGGGGGTTCTAGCAGAAAAGCCATAATTTTGTGCTAAATTTCAAATGTCTCACTTGTCATGTTGATATAAAGAAACCAAATTAAGATTTATGACCACCTGAGTGAAAACTGCTCTTGTCTTTGATACACGTAAGCGCGTTGCAATTTCCTTAGGTGCAAAGCTGTCGGCAATTGACACGACTACTAGTCCAGCAAGTATAACTGCTAGATATATGATGACCGCAATATTGGTCATGGGCATGTCAATGGCAATAGCATCTCCCTTGCAGAATTCTAAGTCCAGTGCATTTGCTACCAACCTGCTCAAAATCGAGGGAAAAATACTTCAGTAAACTAGAATAATATTGACCACCATAACACACCCCTAAACACACACACACACACACACCAACGCCACTTCTATGCAATACATAACATTACAGAGAGTTATTTGTATAACAATTCAATAATGAAGAATGATATTTGTAAAGACAGATGACTCAAACCATACATCACTTGTTCACGGAGCTCCTTTAGTGTCATTCTCTCGACATCATGATCATCACGACCTTCCTGCCTCCATATAATTGCTAAGCTGTCATCATGCTTCTTATGGTAAGTGCTTGATTGCAGACAGCAGTCGGCTATATTGAGCACCGCACCAGGCAGCCACGTCCCACCATGCTTAGTCTTGTCGGATAAATCAAGAATGCATCTCGGTGGCACAGAAAATTGAACAGATAGCTCATCGAGTATAAATTGCCAGTATATCTGCAAACACACGCCAAAAAAGTCGTTCAACGCGAATACGCAAACACATTTGCTTGAAAGAGAAGTGCAAACAGGCTCTTGCCTCGGGATGATTCACCGAGAAGCGATGGAAGTGTCTGAAGCTCGTGATGGGGTCCTTGTATAATTTCCCTAACGCGAGAGGACCGTGAGCCTCCATAAGTCTCCCCAAGTTTGTACATTTTGCCTGGGATCTTGTAACCAAAACATTTTGTTCACATGAAGAAAATGAAAGTTCTATCCTGAAATCCTTCAAATTCCATTTATGAAATCATGATACTAATAGAGAAGAAGCTTACAAACCCTCACATTTGCTCAATCCAACAAGCAATACACTATTTTCATGAATCAATAATCAATTTGGGACTTAAAATTGAATCAATTGAAGCAGACTTCCCCAATTTTAAATCAATTTAGGACTTGAATCAAGGTTTTGCAGTAAATAAAATACAAATTAAGCAACAAGAGAGAGAGGAAGTTACAGAGAGGGAAACCAGTAGAGAGAAGGGCCATGGATGGATTGATCGTGGTGGCGGTAGATAGAGTAGTAGATAAGCTGGTGGAGGGCATGCGGATGCCATGGCTTCAACAGCTTAGCAGCCGTGATCCGAGCCCACACCTCAACTGCTCCGCCGCCAATTCTGCTAACATTTTTGAGCTGTTGCTCCAAATCTCTCGCTTCTTCAAGTGTAAGCCCACTTCCCACCAAATCTTCCACTCTCACTTCCCTCATGCTCACTCTCTCTTCCTCCAATTTAGATTTCTATTTTATTAAAGAGTTAAATTCATATAAAATTGAAATATAAGCAGCTCAAACAAAATCAAATAAGTAGTTATGAATTCAGTGGCTGTTGGAGTAATTCGAAGGCCTGAATTTGGTTATATAATCACTTTTTTCAATTGTTTTGTTTACAAAAGTCAGGTGTAGGTCTCTCATCATTTCAAGGACTTGGGGAGTAGTTAGGTAAATCGTAAGGTACATACGTTGCCTCGTTATGCCATCAATCAAAAACATCTTCGATAAAATGGACGGGTATGAGTAGGGGTGTCGAAACGGGTATTCGCGGGTACCCAAACCCGATTTTGCGGGTATCCGTACCCGAAAACTTCAATATTATACTACTCAATCCCGACCCGTATAGTTAAACGGGTAACCCCATACCCGCATCGGGTATCCCAAATCAGCACACATAATTTGAATTGTGTATTATATTATTTAACGGTATTATACTTTTAGTTTTCACTTATCATCAATGCTAGTCATCTAATGCAATAATTTTTTGTACATGTTTGAAATTATAGAATGAATTTTGGGATTGTTGCTAGTTGCTACACTACGATTTTAGATTTATATATTTTTTACTTTGTTGTATTTGCATAATTTCCAACTATTAACTATGCACAAATATGATGATTTCTCATCTCTTAAATATAATATGACTATGTATGAAATATAATGTAAATCCAAATTTCAAATAAGCAAATATGATAGAAACATCAAGCATGTCTAAAATTAAATCACCATTCATAAGTCTAATATAAAATAAAAAATAATTCACTTTCATCAAAAGTCTAAATATATATAACTTGAACTAAAAGTCTATAGATTTTAAATATTTAATATAAAGACACTAAACTAATAAAAGTTTCACTTTCACCAACCTTGCAATCCTTCATTTGGTAGCGGATAAATAATTGGAAATAAAGTGTATCATCGGGGAGTATATATGGATTTGAAACTAATTAACTAAAATAAAATATTTTAAACCCCTATAAATAACGGGTATTATCAGGTTTAACGGGTATACCCGAGCGGATAGCGGGTATAACCATCATACCCGCAAAAATTTAAAACAAACTACCCGATCCCGCCCCTTTCCCATTGTCGTCGGGTAGCGGGTACCCATTACCCGACGGGTAGCGGGTCGGGTTGAGGGTTTCCCAATACCCGCTTCCCATTTCGACACCCCTAGGTATGAGCTAGTCTATCTATGCATACACTACCTCCGTCCCCGAAAATTTGATACAGTTTACTATTTTGGTCCGTCCCTGAAAATTTGACACACTTCACTTTTACCATTTTTGGTAGTGGACCCCATATTCCACTAACTCATTTCTACTCACATTTTATTATAAAACTAATACTTTAAAAGTAGGACCCACATCCCACCAACTTTTTCAACTCACTTTCCATTACATTTCTTAAAACCCGTGTCGGGTCAAAGTGTAGCAAATTTTGGGGGACGGAGGTAGTATAAAAGAAGTCGAGTTTTGGCATTATTTTGAAATGTTTATAAATTTTGTCCTCGTTCTGAAATATTTATAAGTTATGAAACTAATTCAAATATTTACACTAATCATTTGTAATTAAAACCGTAACATTTACTACCAATTATGCATAAAGTTTTGCAGCAATAATAATATGACAGTTACTATTCTTTAATACAATTAATGTTGTATAAATGTGTAGATTAATGTTATATTTCAATAGATTTAAAGAATGATTACAATTTTCGTAAGTTATGTGCACGTTTTCTTCATTAATGTAGAATATAGCACCAACAAAGCATCAAATAAAATGATTCAGACTATATCAATTGTATACAAGGTTATATTTAGTACCGTAAAAATTTATATGCACAGAAACCGTTATTGATTAATTATACTTAGAGAATTTAAAATGTCTTTAAATATTATCGGCAAATGAAAGGTTTAAGAATAAGTATATAATTCTTTTTGTTGGACTATAAATATATGACACATGGTAGCAATTATTTCACTCACTCGCTATCTTATTCTCTATCGCACTGGTGACTTTTCTTACAAACTTTATTCGGCGGCTTCATCTTCCGATGAAACTTTATCCTACGTTTTCTATAATCGTGATTGAATAGTTTTGATTAACTCTCATTGTTTATGTAATTGTAGGAACTATAACACACTTCGTCAATTATGGTGTTGGAGGCAATTGTTTATGTAAGTATAAAATTTGTAGTTTATTTTTTAGAATTGATATTTAGCTTTCATTTCAACTATAAATCTACAAATTAAAATAATGTGTCTTTTGAGATAATGAAATTTAATGTTGAATCATCAATTTGTCGATGGTGAGGAAGAAATGGGTTGAGGCATATATAGGTTGCGGCAGCCGTAGATTGTAGAAGAAATGAACGAATGAGTCAAGAAGAAGATTGACAATGTGTTTATACATGGTCACAATTTCTTTTATTTATTTAATTTGTAACTATTTGAGGTTTGTGCTTAGGGTTATAAGTTTTGGCTTGGTCTTGGATATAATTTTCATGCACAATTATTGAAGCAATATACTTGTGATTCTTTCATATTAATATTAATGATTATTGTTGTGTAGTATTAATTTTTTTATTTTTATCTGAGTGTTTACGTTGTCCATTAATACTAATATAGAACTGTGATTGTTATTGTTAGATTTTTAAAGTTGTTTAATTTTATGTTTGTGCTTAGGGTTATAAGTTTTGGCTTGGTCTTGGATATAATTTTCATGCACAATTATTGAAGCAATATATTTTTTTTTTATCAAAACATTAGAGAGGATGTGTGACTGTATGAAAATTTAAATTTCTATATATATGGCTGATGGTACTGTGATTCTTTCATATTAATATTAATGATTATTGTTGTGTAGTATTAATTTTTTTATTTTTATTTGAGTGATTAGGTTGTCCATTAATACTAATATAGAACTGTGATTGTTATTGTGTTAGAGATAAAAAAGTGGTTATTAGAAGCTTTGATTAATTTTACAAATAATGCAACTTTATATACTTAAATATGTGTATAGGTTTGGCAGATTTTTAAAGTTGTTTAATTTTATGTTTTGGATTATATATTTAAATTGTTTTTACATATTTATTATTTTTAACTTTTATTCAATTTTAAGTAATTAGTTCAAATTATAAAATTATTATAATGAAATTAAATTGATCTGTGCATCGCACGGGAGGGACACTAGTTATAATAAAACCCAAGTTTAAAGTTTATGTTAAAAATCATATTTTGTTCAAAGTTAATGATTTTTAGTTTTTTACCACCAATATCCGTTAATAAAATAGAATAGAAATAAAAAAAAGTTATTAGAATATTGTTAGTGGAGAATGATGCTCACTTTGTAACTTATTTTCATTCATGTGCAATCACACAAAGTTTGTCACATTTTACTTTTACAATTTTCGGTAGTGAGTCTCATATTACACACTCATTCTCGCTCACATTTTATTAAAACCAATATTATATAGAAGTATGACATGCATTCTACTAACTTTTCCAATCCATTTTCTATTAGGGTAACCACAATAAGAAGGACACATTGGTGAACACATCAATTTTTTTTTGTCCACAGCCACAAGTGGACACTTTATTTGGACGTTTTTTTTTATAAATTGATGTATATTTTAATTCAACCAGAATTAAAATTATCGGACTGAAAATAATTAGAAAATAACTGCTAATTAATAAATAAAAATAATAAACTAAATTTTCGTTGTATTACATGAAGGGGAAAACTATACAACGAAAATTTTCGACATCACATAATTTCTTCACACTTCAGGCCCTCCCCTACGTGCCCAGACCTCTTCAATCAAATCGGCCTTGGAGTTGGTTATGTGCTTTGCTCCTGTGCATATCAGTGAAACGTTGGAGCAGATATTCATTACTACGCGGTACACCTATCTATATCGGCGCGGAGGCAACACCGTGACTTGAACTAGCACTGTCTTCCGGTGCCCAACGCTCAGCAGCAAATCCTTCATCTTCTATTATCATATTGTGCAATATGATACATGCATACATGATATTCGCGACATCATCTTCGTGCCAAACTCGTTCCAGGCACCGTAAAATAGCCCACCACGATTGGAGCACAACAAAAGCTCACTCAACATCCTTCCTAACAGCCTCTTGTTTTCGCTCAAAATAGCCTTTCTTCTGTCCAATCGGTTGCCGAACTGTCTTGACAAATACGTCCGCTGTTGTACTCCGTGTCGTTGGCCACGAATCTGATTTGTGGACCCTCCCCCTGGCACTCATCATTGAAGAGAGACGATGACTGCAGAACGTTGATGTCGTTGTTCGAACCTTCAACACCGAAAATACGCATGCCAGATCCGCAAACGGTAGTTGACAACGACTTCTTGGATCATGCCTTTGAATCTAGTAGTGAAGTGACCTTTCCACGCCACCGGGCAGTTTCTCCATTCCCAGTACATGCAATCGATGCTGCCCATCATCCCTGGGAAACCGTGCACCGTGTCGTGCATATCTAGCAGTCTCTAGCATTCTTCGAAGGTTGGCTTCCGTAGATACTCCGGACCGAAGATTTCCCGGATGCACTTACAAAACTGCCGAAGCACATTTAGGCAAGTCGTCTCGCCCATCTGTAGGTATTCGTCGAACATATCAGCGGGGCCGGCATAGGCAAGCTGCCTAAATGCAGCGGTGCATTTCTGCAAAGTAGACAGACCGATCCGGCCGGTGCAATCAAGTCGGAAGGCGAAGCACCTGTAACGCTGAGCCAGTGACGTCGCTATATGGGTGAAGAGTGGTTGCGAAATTCTGGAATGCCGACAAAAAATCTCTGGCGGATAAGGGGGGTTATCGCCAAAGTAGTCTACCATCAACCGTTCGTGCGCTCTGACATGGTCCCGCGGGATTGTACGTCGATGATGAATCGTACTAGGGACCGCAGCAGCGTCCTCATCCGCTTCCGCCTGCACCTCTTGATACAAAGAATCCCACGCTTCATTCTAGGGGTGAGCAAAAACCCGAAAACCGAATATCCGAATCGATCCAAATTGAAAATTTAAAATTCGGTTCGGTTTGTTCAGTTTTTCGGTTCGGTTTGGACGAAAAAAAATAAAAAAATCGAATTTTATTTTAATATTATATATATAGGGGAGTGATCAATTGCTAACTAATTAGCAATCCCAAACTAAGACTAAATCTTAGCCATTAGATTAGAGTATCTAGTGGTTGAAATAGTGCCACATGGATTATATTTTTAATTAAGAAAATTAATAAATAAAATTAGACGGTATTAATGTCAATTCCCTTTCATTAAAATCATCTTAAAACTTTAAATTTACGTAACTCTCTCGATTTAAATTATTTATTCGCAAAAAATATATCAAATTAAAGATAATTTTATAAGGATTCCAACGAGATTTCAATTGCATATGTTCCGACGACGTTCGGATGATGAAATTTGATATTTTTTATTTTAGTTTTCGTAAATGTTGATAACCAGATTTTTATCAACAAATACATCAAAAAATCTCAATAAAACCATGTAAAAATCTCAATAAATATGTGTTGATATTTTCTTGTACTAGTGTTGATATTCTTATGTCATATTGTTGATATTTGTAATACACTATGTTGATATAAAAAACATTCACGAAAATGATCATATGATAACATAATGACGATATTACCCTTTTGGTGATATTTTGTCTACTATTTATTGAGATTTGTAAGATTTAATCTCATCCACTCATTTTAAAATCTAAGGGTGGAGATTTGGTCTTGATTTTGGATTAGTGTGCTATAAGCATTAGAATATGACCTTATATATATGGGAGTGATCAACTGAAAAAACAGGGGCACCTTACATTCTTGAACTGATAACCATCTTTCGGCTAACCTAGTCTGCTTCGTCCCTGGGCCGTGTCTCAGTCCCAGTGTGGTTGATCATCCTCTCGGACCAGCTACTGATCATCGCCTTGGTATCGAGGGTTCGAATCCCTCTCTCTCCCTTTTTTCTTCGTTGAATCGATTTTTGCTAACTAATTAGTAATCCCAAACTAAGACTAAATCTTAGCCATTAGATTAGAAGATCTAGTGGTTGAAATAATATCACATGGATTATATTTTTAATTAAAAAAATTAATAAATAAAATTAGAGGGTATTAATGTCAATTCCCTCTCATTAAAATCATTTTAAAACTTTAAATTTACGCAACTCTCTCGATTTAAATTATTTTTTCACAAAAAATATATCAAATTAAAGATAATTTTATAAGGATTCTAACGAGATTTCAATTGCATATGTTCCGACGACGTTCGGATGATGAAATTTGATATTTTTATTTTAGTTTTCGTAAATGTTGATAACCAGATTTTTATCAACAAATACATCAAAAAATCTCAATAAAACCATGTAAAAATCTCAATAAATATGTGTTGATATTTTCTTGTACTAGTGTTGATATTCTTATGTCATATTGTTGATATTTGTAATACACTATGTTGATATAAAAAAACATTCACGAAAATGTCATATGATAACATAATGACGATATTACCCTTTTGTTGATATTTTGTCTACTATTTATTGAGATTCGTAAGATTTAATCTCATCCACTCATTTTAAAATCTAAGGGTGGAGATTTGGTCTTAATTTTGGATTAGGGTGTTATAAGCATTAGAATATGACCATTAGAATATATATATATATATATATATATATATATATATATATATATATATATATATATAGAGTCCCATTATCCAGAAATCCACTCTTAAAGACCAAACCATCGAACCCTACCAAATTAGGGCTTTTAGATCTAGTTTTTTATGGATAAGATACAGAAATTTATAAATTATTTTCGCCTTCATCACGAGCTTATTTTAATTCATCTGAAGGTAAATAAGTCATACTAACATGTTACGAAGATTTAACTTCGTTCCAGAATATATTACTTCATTCTAGTAGGTTTTTACTTCATTCTAGTAGGTTTTTACTTCATTCCAGTAGGTTTTTACTTCATTCCAGTACGTAAATATGGTTTCGCCGTCGCGTGCCGTTCTTTCTCTCTACAATATCTATCACCAACGCCATGACGCTAATATGGTTTAATAAATACATGGAATAATGTAATAAATTATTGGAATGAAGTATGTGTAGAAGCATTTGAAGTACAGAATGAAGTAATAAACCTATATAATGAAGTAAAATGGGCTTGTAATGAAGCCGCAAAAATTTTCACAGCAGCACATCTCATAAAAAAAACTAGATCTAATGGCCCAGATTTGGTCTCTAGTTCGGTCTTTAAAATTGGTTCGACATTGATCACAACTCTCTTTATATATATATAGGGGTGCGTTAAAATTTACCCTTGAGCAATTTTTATGATTGCCACATGGCAGCTTATTATTCGTCCACATGTACAAATGATTGGTTAGGAATGGTGGTATGGTGTTACTTTAAAAGGTGTTGTCATTTTAACACAACCCTATATATAAGGGCATGTAAGGGTGCCACCACCCCTTAAAATAACACCGTACCACCATTCCTAGTCAATCATTTGTACACGTGGACGAATAATAAGCTTCCACATGGCAAAAAAAATAAAAAAATCTGAAAAACTCGGCCAGCAATTTGCTGGTCTTTATCCAACAAGTTTTCTTGTCCAGCAATATCCAACACACTATACAACAATCTATAGATTGTTGTGTAGTGTTTGTAATATTGCTGTGTAGCATTTATAATAGGGTTTTTGGCTTTTTAAACCAAAACCTTTCCCCGAATTCCGGTTTTTCCCATGAACTATGAGATTTGTTTTTAAAACCACGAACTTTCATTTCGTTAGGATTTTTCCCGGGCGGGTCAACGACGAAACCCGGGTTGTCTACATGTCAATTTTAATCCTATTTGTCACTAAATTGTTTACTTGGATCCTATTTGACACAATAATACATACAGTCACAATTATTACATAACAAATGACAACTTTTGAATGAACAAAACACAACTTTAACATTTTGAATTATGCTATTCGGGTCGAAAATGTGCTATTCGGGTCGGGTTGGGAAAATCCTAACGAAATGAAAGTTCGTGGTTTTAAAAACAAATCTCATAGTTCATGGGAAAAACCGGAATTCGGGGAAAGGTTTTGATTTAAAAAGCCAAAAACCCTTTATAATATTGTTGTATAAGCGGTGTCACGGTGTCATTTTAAGAGGGGTTGTCATTTTAACACAAACCTATATATATATATATATATATATATATATATATAGGGATGTATTCAAATCCTTTTCATATCTTTTGTCCTTTTTCCTTCTTAATCCTAACCCCACGATTTTGTCATCTGACGGTTAGATTAATGCCACGTGTCATTTAATAATGCACATTTTCATTCTAATAATGCACAGCGGCTAATAATGCACATTTTCATTCTAATAATGCACAGCGGCTAATAATGCAACATTATAGACTAATAATGCATTGATCACAACCATCCAATTTAAGGATTCAAGGGCTGAGATTAAGAAGGAAATAGGACACTTAGGGTGCAAAGGAGCCTAACGCACCCCTATATATATATATATAGAGGAGTGATCAAGGTCTAACTAATTTTAAGTATATAACTAGAGAACAATTCTCAGCCACACAAATAAAGGCAACAAATATTGTTTATTTTAATGATGTAAAATATGCCAAGGGTATTTTTGGAATCACATTATGAAATTCATATAAGGCGTGTGTTCCATATCATATTCATTCCATTCCTAATCAGATCTGGAACCAAAATCTCATGATCGATTTCCTTCAAAATTAGATTCATTCAAATTCGGTTTTTCCATTCAATTCATCCAACGTGATTCTTCTCCAATTCACATTATTCGTTCTTCAATTCATCTCGACGCGAATTTTGTCTAATTCATTGCGATACCTCTCCAATTCATTGCAGTTCATCGTGATTCCATTCTTCTCCAATTCATCAATCACGCAAAAGAGAAATCAATGGATTCAATTCTGATGCGGGGACGAAGATTATTTCGATTCATCATCGTCGGGAGAGGAAGCTAAGACTTCTAAAGGTAATTATCATACTTTGGAGTGAAGTATTTATCGCTTCCAGTAAGTATATGATGCATGTCTTATAGTGTTTTGTGTTTTCATTCCAGTGAAGTATATTGAGGATAGTGAAGTATTTTACATTTACAGTGAATCAAATTACAGTTATAGTGAAGTATATGATGCATGTCTTATAGTGTTTTGTTTTTTCACTCCAGTGAAGTATAGTGATGATATAGTGAACTATATCGTGCTTACAGTGAAGTATTTCACCTTTACAGTGAATCAAATTATGGTTATAGTGAAGTATATGATGCATGCCTTATAGTGTTTTGTTTTTACATTACAGTGAAGTATATTGAGGATATAGTGATCTATATTGAGCATATAGTGATGTATATGTAACGAACAGTGAAGTATAAATTGTTTTTTATTCAACAATGATTTATTGCTAACAGTGATGTGAATATTTCATGTAGTGAAGTATATGTAACTAATAGTGAAATATAACGTTGTTTTGTTTATACAATAGTGATTTACGTGCCAAAATGTCCCAAAGATTTGAAGCCAAAAATCGGACAGAGTTTATCACTCTTGATCGTGCATTGGACTTCTATAACAATCACGCTCGACATATTGGGTTTGATACCCGTAAAAAGGGATAAAAAAAAGGTGAAAAAGAAGACAAAAACAGAAGCATTGAGGTTATCAATGAAACCGGGTCGAAAATGTGGAAACTGCCAAGAGATTGGACATCATGATTTGAAGAACTGCAGAAAGGTGAAAGAGAAGACAAAACAGAGGCACTGGGAATTTGGCCAGAAATAGTTCACTTTGTAGCAGCATATTTAGTGCACTAATGACTCGTTTTTAGTTCACTTTTGAGTGATTTTTATCTTGTTGCGAACTTGTTTATTGTGTTCTACTCAAGTGCGAATAAGTTCACTTTTACATGTGTTTATTTCACTGCCTACAAATCTTTAGCTCACATATTAGATATTTTGGTTCACTTTACAGTGAAGTTGAAATACTATATGGTCTTTTATACTAATGTTTGATAATTCAGTGAAGAATATTAGTCATAATGAACTATTTTTTTTCATTTTAGTGAAGTATATTGAACATATAGTGAAGTATATTGTGCATATAGTGAACTATTATATGCTTATAGTGAAGTATAATAACTTTACAGTGAATTACAGTGAAGTAAATATGTTCTATAGTGAAGCAAATATGCTCTGCAGTGAAGTAAATAGTCTAACATAATATTGAATTTAATTGAAACGGATGAGCTTTATATTGAACTAAATGACACATATTATGAACCATATCAGTTTATACAAATGATCATGAATGCTTGAAGTTTGCAATCATTTTTCCACATCTATCTCCATGTTGTTGCTGCATTCTTGATAATGTTTTGATGTTGTCGCCAAGTTATTCAATGACTAATGGTTTGTTTCAGACAACATTAATGCGCTGCAGTTCTTTGCTCTTAGTCTTTGGAGTATTCCCCTGCTGCTTCAATACATTTCCAATTTTTTTCCCGCTCACCGTAGTAACAATATCATATACTTCACTCCAAGGTCTATAACTTCACTAAAATCAGAAAACACATAACACTATAAGACATACATCGTATACTTCACTCTAAGCATAAACTGAATCACTGCAAAGGTAAAACACTTCACTCTTAACATTTATTAGTTCACTTTAAGGTCTCTATACACTCTAACCATGGAATACTTCACTCTATGCACGTTTACTTCACTGAGATGAAAAAACAGTGGGGATCACAAACACTTCACTCTGAGCATGAAATACTTCACTCTATGCACGTTTTACTTCACTGAGATAAAAAAAATAATGCACTGCAAGCAAGTATCACAAACACTTTACTCTAAGCATGTAATACTTCACTCTATGCACATTTTACTTCACTGAGATGAAAAAATAGTGCACTATAAGCAAGGATCATAAACACTTCACTCTAAGCATGAAATACTTCACTCTAAACACGTTTTACTTCACTGAGATGAAAAAATAGTGTACTATAAGCATGGATGACAAACACTTCACTCTAACACTGGAATACTTCACTCTAACCATATTTTACTTCACTGAAATGGAAAAACAAAGCACTTTAAGCATGGATGACAAACACTTCACTCTAACACTTTAAAACTTCACTCTAAGCATGTTTTACTTCACTGAAATGGAAAAACAAAACACTTTAAGCATGGATGACAAACACTTCACTCTAATACTGGAATACTTCACTTTATTCATGTTTTACTTCACTGAAATAGAAAAACAAAGCACTATAAGCATGGATGACAAACACTTCACTCTAACACTAGAATACTTCACTCTAAGCATTTTTACTTCACTGAAATGGAAAAACAAAGCACTTTAAGCATAGATGACAAACACTTCACTCTAACACTAGAATACTTCACTCTAACCATATTTTACTTCACTGAAATGGAAAAACAAAGCACTTTAAGCATGGATGACAAACACTTCACTCTAACAGTAGAATACTTCATTCTAAGCATGTTTTACTTCACTGAAATGGAAAAACAAAGCACTTTAAGCATGAATGACAAACACTTCACTCTAATACTGGAATACTTCACTTTAATCATGTTTTACTTCACTGAAATGGAAAAAACAAAGCACTATAAGCATGGATGACAAACACTTCACTCTAACACTAGAAAACTTCACTCTAAGCTTGTTTTACTTCACTGAAATGGAAAAATAAAACACTATAAGCATGGATGACAAACACTTCACTCTAACACAAGAATACTTCACTCTAAGCATGTTTTACTTCACTCCAATAAAAAAACAGAGCACAATAAGCGTAGATCACAAACACTTCACTCTAATCATGGAATACTTCACTCTAATCATGGAATACTTCACTAAATGAAAAACAGAGCAGGTAGGAGTTACTCACGATTGAAGTCTTTGGTTGCACTTTTTTTCTATCGATCAAAACCTACATAAAAAAAGAGAAGTAGTTAACTGTAGTAATTAACTGTAAGCAGATGTTCTTATGTTCAATTTGGATTGCATAATAAACTATTGCAGATCTCACTTATTAAAAATTGTCGATGTTTGAATTTGCAGAATTGTTAAAACTAATTAACTGTTGATTCTAACACTAATTAAATGTTCAAATCTAAATTCGTTGAAGAAATGTTAATAAAAAATGAGTTTGACGACGAAATGAGAGAAATCGGAATGAGAAATCTAAATCAGTTGAACAAACCTGTAGAACAACTTACATAAATTTGAAAAATCTTTCTGAGTTGAATCCATTGTTCGACGACGGATGGAGGCGAAGGAATGTTGACAACGACGGGAAGACGGGAGCGATTGCAGCGACAGGAAGACGGCAACGACGAAATTTCGAGAATAGGAGAAGGAGAAGATGGGAAGAGGAGTGATGGCAGAGAGATTGAATTCCGTAAATGAGAAATTAATTCAAATGTTAACCCTAATTTTATTTGTGAAATGTCCATTATATCCCCGTCTTGTTATAGTGAAGTAAATATGTGGTAAAGTGAACTGATTTCTCCTTCAAATTCGAAAATCACATGTTTTAATACTAGCTCTTGATTTTCTTGATCTTGTGGCTGTGATTTATTCTCTAGTTATGTACTTAATGGGCACTTGCCATATATCACTACTATATATATATATATATATATATATATATATATATATATATAGGAGTGTGATCAATTGAGATTATTTAGGCTAATTGAGAAATGAGATGCAATATCCGCCACTCATTTTTATTAAATGAGTGGTCCAGATTTTGCCACACAATAAATATTTTTAGATTAATTTAACATGAAAGGGTAAAACTGTCTTTTCGCGTTTTAATCTAGGATTCTTGAGCATATTACCGTGAGATTGGCGATTTTTGTGAGATTTTGCGATTTCCATCAGATCACTGATTGAATCTATTTTAACGATTTATGATTCAATTGATTCGAAAAATAGACTCAGACGATTTCAACGATTTCAATGATATCTGATTTGCGATTCAATTTTCAAAAAACAGACGACCAGTTCGACAGATTTCTGTGTTGATTTTGAAGTTTTTCGGTCGATTTTACCGATTTTGAAGTTCTTCAGCTTTCAATTGCGATTTTGGTGAGAATTGTGATTTCGTGAGATCTCTGATTCAATTGATTGAAACGATTTCTGATTCAATTGACTCAAAAATTAGAACGCAGACGATTTCAACGATATCTGATTCGACGATTACTCAGGATATCAATTTTCGAAAATCAGAAGACAAATCGACGGATTTCGGTGTTGAATCTGAAGTTTTTAGGTCGATTTTATCTACTTTGATTCTGTTTTTATGTTTTATTTGTTGATGCCTAGTCAAATTTCATCCTAATCAATTTTTATTTTTTTGCTTTTTCATCTTTAGCTTCGATTTCACTTCATAATCAACACCTAAGCGTTATCTGATGGATTCTTCATCTTATTCCGAGTCGACGTCGACGAATGGTGGAGGTAAGCTGGTTTGATTTGCATTAACATGATTTTTTTGTGTTGTGTTGGTGAATTATACCTGGTTGACATAAATGCAAATCTGTTGACATGATGTATGTTACCTGTCAAATTTTGTGTTATGTTGGTGAATTATACTCTGTAGCTATACTCTTTGTTGATATTCTGTTTCATTAACATGATTTTTTTGTGTTATGTTGGTGAATTATACTCTGTTAACATAAATGCACTGTTGATATTTAAATTGATGTTCTGTTGACATAAATGCAAATCTGTTGGCATGATGTATGTTATCTGTTAAATATTCTATGTAGCTATACTCTTTGTTGACATTTTGTTGATATACAAAATAGTTTTATGCAAAATGAACCCTCCCCTGTCTGAACAGCCCCTGCTGTGGTGTTTGTTGGTGGAGGAAGGGGTTATGGATAGTGTTGAGAGTAGGCCTGCTTAACCGGTTCTCTGGTTCTCGGTACCCGGTACCGGAACCGGAACCGGCCGGGTAATTGAGGAACCGGGAACCGGAAAAACCGGTTCCGGTTCCGGTTCCGGTTCTTATGCTTTCGAAAATTCCGGTTCCGGTTCTACCCGAAACCGACCGGTTCTTACCCGGAACCGAATAATATATATCAATTTTAGAGATTGTAAAATTTAAATATAAACTAAAATATTAAACTAAGGATATTTCATTTGTTTTATTATTCTTAAAATATTTTTGATTATCCTATTAGCAAAAGTGATTACTGCCTTTGCAAAACGAAAGTACTATTACTTTTTGTGATCAATCTTCAATCTTTCTCACCATTTGTTGATTCGCTCCTATTATGATAACTCAAAAATAATTGATTTTTTAAAAAAATAACTCATAATTAATTAAGATTTTTTTATTAAAATAATCAAGTTTAAAGTGAATGATTAAATGTATTAATATATCGATTTTTTTCTAAAATCAAAATAGAGTAATTAAGATTTTGGTCTTTTGAATATTATTGCCTTATTAGAATATTGGTTGTATACTCGTATTTTGTTGTGCATAGATTTTAATTTTGTGTTAGATTTTTTAGTAATTTATTATTAAATTATTGTTTTAGGTATTTAAATATTGGTTGATGCATATTGTTATCTTGTTGATTTGCATTTTTTTATGTTTATTTGAACTTTTACGTATTAACTATTTTAGGTATTTATTGAATTATAGTTTTTAGGTATTGGAATATTGGATGATGAATATTGTTATTTTATTGATTTGTATTTATTTGAATTTTTTGGTATTAATTGTTATATTTCTATATGTTGAATTATTTAAAAAAAATTAAAATTGAAACTACAAATCGGTTCCGGTTCGGAACCGGAACCGGAACCGGCCGGATCCGATTCCGGTTCTGGTTCCCAAATTTATGAAAATTTGTAACCGGGTACCCGGTCAACCGGACCGGGTAGAACCGGAACCGGCCGAATAAGCAGCTGTGAAGGTGACATTTAACAAGTCTAAAGCAGCTGTGAGGGAGCGTATAATGGACTTCGCAGCAAAAGACCTTGGATCGTTGCCGTATTGTTCTGCAGTCAAATCCGGCTTCAACGACATAAATTATATGTAAAACATTGTTGTTGACATGAATTATATGTAAAACGTTGTTGTTGACATAAATAATATAGGTCGTTGACATGAAAATATTCGTTGTTGACATTAATTATTTGTAAAATGTTGTTGTTGACATAATAGTTGACATAAATAACATTTGTTGTTGGCATCGTGGTTCCCATAAATAACATTTGTTGTTGACATCGTAGTTGACATAATGTCTCCGTAGTTGACATCGCGAAAATGACAATTATGCCCCATAGTTGACATAATGTTTAAGTAGTTGACATTGCGCGACAATTATGAATGAGTGGCTGAAAATGCATCTCAATTCTCAATTAAGCTAAAAAATCTCAACCTAACAAGACCCGTTGTTGATATTTGATTTGCTCTCTATTGACATCTATTGTATGATTTTATTTTTTTTAATTTTAAGATTTGTTTTCTGAGTTGTACACACTTTATACAAGCTCTTGACATTTGGTTATAAGTTGTTGACATTTCAATACAAGTTGGAGTCAGACTTGCCTCCGTGCTACTCGCTGATGAGGTCGTCCAGGCTGCCCCAGTCCTGCCTGGAGGGGTAATTACAATTACAATTCATGTTTTTAAGGTTAATTACAATTAAAAATCATGTCAACTATATATACTAGCCATTTCAACAACTAATATAATTATGTCAACTATGGTGCATATCGTGTCAAAGGTACATACAAGTCATGTCAACTACGGTACATATCGTGTCAACTACACGTACAAACCATGTCAACTATGTTACATACTATGTCAACTATACGTATAAGCCATGTCAACTATACATAGAAACCATGTCAACAACAATTATAAGTCATGTCATCTACACGTACAAGCCATGTCAACAACAATCAGAGTTGTTTTTTAGTTGTTAACATATACTGAAAGTTATTGACATTATCTTATTAGTTGTTGATATTTGATTCTGCTCTCTAATGACATCTATCTTATAATTTTCTTTATTAATTATAATATTTGTTTTCTGAGTTGTTGGCACTTTATACAAGTTGTTGACATTTGGTTATAGGTTGTTGACATTTCAATACAATTTGTTGAACTGATTAACATTTGATATAACTGCTAAGTTCAAACTTCAGAATCCACAATAATAGTTTTAAAACTCATCCAACTATATAGTTTAAGATTACTTACACATGGAGATGTAGTCATATAATTTAAGATTACTTAAACATATAATTTAATTATGCTCAATTATAATTCATGTTTTTAAGGTTAGTTACAATTAAAAATCATGTCAACTATATATACTAGTCATGTCAACAACTAATATAATTATGTCAACTATGGTGCATATCGTGTCAACGGCACATACAAGTCATGTCAACTACGGTACATATCGTGTCAACCTACCTGTACAAGCCATGTCAACTATGTTACATACTATGTCAACTACACATAGAACCATGTTAACAACAATTATAAGTCATGTCAACTACACATAGAACCATGTCAACAACAATTATAAGCCATGTCAACTACACATAGAAACCATGTCAACAACAATTATAAGTCATGTCAACAACACGTACAAATCATTTCAACAATAATTATAACCAAATGTCAACTACACTTTCAAGCCATGTCAACAACAATTCAGTCATTTTATAAAAACAATATACTATTTAATCTTAGTTTTAGTTATTTTATTTTAACAATATTCTCTACTTTCTCTTTCCTTTTCTCCTGTTGCTTTTCTTTGTTCGTTTCAACTTGTGCGTCATCCATTGGGCCTGCAGCTGGTGTTGAGATAGGAGAGGCTGATTCATTGGCTCACCCCTTTAGGATCATAACCTGGCGATGTAGGGATATTTTCTCTGTTTCTTTCTTCTGCATACTGCTTGTAAATTAGTTCTACAATGTTAGTATATCAACTGTAGGAGTAATCTAATGTCAACTCAGAGAAACATATGTAAACAAAATGATGTACTTACTTCATCAAAGAAATGTCCAAATTTAAAAGTTGGAAATTCAGTCAAATCTTCAAGAACTTCCTTTTCTCTTTCAGCAATAACTATTGATTCAGATATTGTTTTCCAGTGATCAAAAGTATCAGGCTTGTCTTGAAGGAACGTCTTGGACAAATGAAGAAACTCGTCGGCCACAGATTTAAGTGAAGTCGTTTGGCTTCCAAGTGCAGATCAACTCAAGCAGTTGCATCAAGAAGCAAAACACATATGATGACTGGTGGGAGGGGGTATTGATTGACAAGAGAAACCTCAGATACTTATTCAGAGAATAAAATTACAAAATCCAGTGGATAAAAAACAGGCATAAAACACCAAAATATGATTACACATCATCCCTAAGACCCTAACTGTTGGGAACATCCATGAATTGACATTTGAGGAGATTCTAGTAGAGATTGAAAAGACTTACAGCTATGCCACATGCAATGAGTCCAGGCTTCTCCCTGTCATCCATACGGACACATAGCAGTAGAAAAGCTCCTATATACCAGGGGATTGCACCCAGAAAGAAACTAGTAATAAACCTAGCAAAAAAGCAGCAAAATCAGAGAAGTTCCTATTTCACTGAACAAGATGGTAAATCATGAAACTATCATTAAACTATCAGCTGCACCGCATACATTATCTCTTAAGAAAAACATTTTTGAAATAATTAAGTAGACAATGACTGCTAGATAAACTTACAAGAGCCATCCAAGACCAACACCAAAACAGGGGAGCCGTTCCTCCCTAAAAGGTCCATGAGCAACAACATGACCTAGAAACATTTGTATGTTTTCTACAACCATCCTAACAGCCATTCAAACAAGCATACACTATGTCAATATAATTATGTCAACACCTATTCAAACAAGCATACACTACTACTGTCAACACAGTATATTATTATAGCTATGTCAATAGCTAGTATATAAAATGTCAATAATCTTAAAAATTTTAAAATCAAACAGAATAAATCAATATCAATTATACACGATATCATGTCAATAAGAAGTATACCCTGTTGACAACAAGTGCATGCATGTTATTGCGATTATGTCAATAGATAAAGTACATAATAAATCTATGTCAATAACAAGTATACCCTATCGACAGCAAGTGCATGTATATTCTTAAAATTATGTCAATAGATAAAGTACATAATAAATCAATGTCAATAACAAGTATATCTCATATATAGCAAACACAATTATCTGGTTACTATTATGTCAATTTGACTATGTCAACAGCGATTCTAATAAGTATACACTATGTCAATAACAAGTATATCATGTTTAAAGCAAACATAATTATCTTATTACCTTTATATCAATTGTTAAAGTTTATAATGTCAACAGCAATCCAAACAAGCATACACTATGTCAACAGTATACAATATCATCTCAATGACAAGTATATGCTGTTTATAGAAAACACAAGTCTATTATCATAACTATGTCAATAGCTATTGTATGAAATGTCAATAATCTTAAAAATTTAAACAAATCCTTAACTGGAAGCGGATGCATGTTCTCTTTCATTTTTTCCAGCAGCCTTGTTGATTTCCCTCTCTTCCGATTCTACCATCGCTAATCAATAATAAAAAATCAGCAGAAATCGAATTCAGAAGAAAACAAATCCAGATCTGTTTTAATACACTAAAATCGAAGCAATATACTTAAAATTTGAATCAATTTCTTAACCTGAAAAATTCGCTTCAACGACCGCCGATTTGGAATGCCTTTTTCTGGCTACAATCGGTGCTTCAACTTCAACTACTTCTTCGATCCTCATTTTTGGAAATTAATTGATGTAGAAAGCTGAACGAAGTCTAAGATTAGGAGATGAATTGCGACAAAGGGAAGAGAAGATGCAGAATTGTAGAAGAAATTTGGGAGAGAACTCAGAGAAATGTTCGAGAGTTTTGCGGCGTGTTTTGAATACAGCTGAAACATTTTAGAACTGAAATGACAAAAACACCCCCTTGTTGACATAAACCAGACGCTGTTGACATCGCGCGAAGATTGTGAATGGGTGGCTGAGATTGCATCTCAATTCTCAATTAGGCCCAAAAATCTCAACCTAACAGGACCCTATATATATATATATATATATATGGTCATATTCTAATGCTTAGAGCATCCACAATAACAATAGGCCAGCCATAGGCCAGCCACTCTCTCTCTCTGCCACGTCATCAGTACTAAAAATCCACCTGCCACATCAGCATTTTACTCAAATAGGCTAACCTTAGGCCAGCCATAGGCCAGCCGCAATAAAAATAATTAAAAAACAACTACATTTAGTAATTAAACACAAAATACGGAATTAAATTTATGACACATATATGGGAAAAATTCGTTAATTTTATTTAAATAAAAAAAAGTACATTAACTAAAAATCAAAAAAATTATATAATAAAAAAAATTCCAGGCTTCCACACACGAGCCACCGCCCCACTCTACTCCTCATTAATTTATTAAAAAAATACAGTAAAAAATGTTAGTATGCCTTGAATCCGTTATAGTATGCCTTGTATTGGGCCCAGCCGGTCTTCTGTGTGCATATTTTAAAATTACATAATTAAAAAAATTCATAAAAAAAATACATTAAAAATGCAATAAAAAATGCATAAAAAATACATTTACAAAATGCAATAAATAAAAAAAATGCATAAAAAAAATTTAAAAAATAGCGTTGGCCAATCGCTGGTCGATCGGCTCGCCATAATGGCGGCCAGCGCATCGGCCAGCGCCCTCAAATCGGCTAGCCCACGCCGATTTTTTTTGCCGATTCGCGGCTGGCCGATTCCAATAGTAGACAAAATATCAACAAAAGGGTAATATCGTCATTATGTTATCATATGATAATTTTTGTGAATGTTTTTTTATATCAACATAGTGTATTACAAATATCAACAATATGACATAAGAATATCAACACTAGTATAAGAAAATATCAACACATATTTATTGAGATTTTTACATGGTTTTATTGAGATTTTTTGATGTATTTGTTGATAAATATCTGGTTATCAACATTTACGAAAACTAATTATCTTTATAAATATCTGACAAATATCTCGTTGGAATCCTTATAAAATTATCTTTAATTTGATATATTTTTTGTGAAAAAATAATTTAAATCGAGAGAGTTACGTAAATTTAAAGTTTTAAGATGATTTTAATGAGAGGGAACTGACATTAATACCCTCTTATTTTATTTATTAATTTTCTTAATTAAAAATATAATCCATGTGACATTATTTCAACCACTAGATCTTCTAATCTAATGGCTAAAATTTAGTCTTAGTTTGGGATTGCTAATTAGTTAGCAATTGATCACTCCCCTATATATATATATATATATATATATATATATATATATAAGAAGATGATCAAAACAAGTATGTACTTAAATCAAGAAATACAGCCCAAATCTTGGCCCTAGGATTAGATGATCTAATGGTCAATAATCAACCAATAACATGAAAGGTCATAATTAAGCAGTTTTAGGTCATATTATAGGATTTGTGTTTAATGTCATATTCAGATCAATTTAGGTCATGCTTTGTTAGCATGACCCAAAAATAGACTAACTATGACCTAAAAATGCTCTACGTATGACACTCTTCTGCATTTCTGTATTTAAATTTAGTTTTCATAGATCAAAACCCTATATATATATATATATATATATATATATATATATATATATATGGGAGCATTAGAGTCCTATTACACCCTTAGTGTATTTTATCTTCTTAATATCAACCATTAGATTGATGGAATGGATGGACTAGATTAAAAGGACAAATCTTATTTCGTGTTGCATTATTAGTTCATTTTTGTGCATTATAAGGGTAAAGCAGTAAAATATCATACTAACCCAGACGTTTCAAAACGGAAGGTCCGATATTCACGCGGGATTTTCATCGACCTTTCATCTCCTCTCTCTCTCTCTCACTCCATCCCATCAACATTCTCTCAACACAATTTCTCCCCTAATTCAAAACACGATAAACCCTAGCCGCCGCTCTCTTTCACTCGAATTCAATTTCAGCAACGATTCCAGCCGTGAAATCGCCGTCGATCGACGATTCTATCTCACAAAAGCTGTTGTTTTGGTTCGCACGCTCGGTTGGTAGTCGATTCATCTACTGGACACAAAAAGGTGTGTTTCTGAAGTATTTTTTTAGGTAGAAACACTACTAAACCTCGATTGGCGACGTTTACAAACACAACCAGTAGCCGATTAATAATTTTTGGTGTCCTTTGAGTTTCAATTCGAAATAATGCACAAAATTGTTTTGTTCGTTTTTTTTGAAAACGATGAAATTGCGACCATTATAGTAAGTGTTATGTTCATTCTGGGTATATTAAGTTATTTTGTGAGTTATATCTGGTTTTTCATCCATTAGCTTTCGATTTGGAATAATGCACAAAAGTTGTCGTTTTTTTTTTGTAGAAGATGAAATTGTGAGCATTTGATTTAGGGTTGTAACCATTATGGAAGTGTATAGTGGATTTTTGACCAATATTTACAGTTTTCGTCATGTTATGGTTGAAACCTCACTGATTTCGTCAATATTGTCGCGCATATATAGAATGACTAAAAGAGGTCGGCCGTACAAAAGCCAACCGGAACCGAGTGAAGGTGATGCATTGTTTGATCATTGTTGTACATTATTGTCAATTTCATTGGATTCGAACTCTATGTTCATTGAGAAATTGCTATTTTTTGCACTTTGTGGTATACGTTTCAGTATAGGAAGTATTTTTTTAGTATAATTTGATTTATACATTAAATCTTTTGTTCTGTGCATTGGTTAATAGGTGTGGTGCATTATTTGCTGTAACTTATACATTATTTGTTCTAATACATATCTTTTTCATATTCTGGACAACATCTAAGCAGCGTCGGGTTGAGTTTGACGAAGCGGCTAATGATGTTATTCCAATAGCATTAGCTCAAAAACTTCGGGAAAGGTTAGCCAATGAAAAAGCTGAAACCAGTTCAGCCAATGAAGACGTGGAGAAAAAGAAACCAAGGGGAAAGAAAGCCGACCACCTGTACTGTCGACAGAACCCCACCGAGTTCATTTCATGTATACAAAGCCTGACTCCACGGCAGAAGGAAGCCGTGAATGAACTGGGTTTCGACGCTGTCCTAGACTTCAACATGAGGGAGATACCAGGGTACTTAGCTTACCGGGTGCTAAAGTCATTTAATCTGGCTCGGTGCGAGATTCAATTATCTGGGGTGAGCGCTTAACCCTAGATGAGGAGGATGTCCACCTGACGTTGGGCTTTCTGAGAGGCACGACACCCATAGCACGCAAAGAAGAATATCAGACCAACTTCCAGTTCAACAATCTTGTTGCAGCGCGGTGTAAAAAGACCCGGTACAAGATGGACATGACAGACGTTGCAAAAATGATTAAGGAGAAAACTGATGGGCGTCTTTTCATGTTCTTACTTGAGAATGTCGTGATAGAGACTCTTTCAGACGGCAACTGCAAGCCAAAGATACTGCATTTCATCGACGACGTTGATGAGATCGGTAACATGAATTGGTGCAGTTACGTCTTATCCGTGCTGGAAGCCACGTATCCTAGCTGGGACAGGGCGGAAAGTGCCTATTTCACTGGACCAATCCACTTTGTTTTGGTGAGGAAAAATATTAGTGCATTACATGTTATATTACATACATTACTTTAACTACATCACTAATATTAATCTATTGCATTACATTAGTGTTAATTGTGCATTAGTATTGTGTCGTGATGCATTACTGATCTTTGGCGTTGCGTAGATATTGTCAGTGTGCGTACGTGGACCGCGTGGTTCACATACGGAGGAGAGTCGTGCATGCCTGGCAGACTATAAAGGGTTGGACTGCGGAGACCCTCAAGCAAAGGGAGGAGGTGGAGCTTAACCAGTTCGGAACTGGAAGGTTAGAGGACAAGATTGACAAACAAAAGTATTTGATCGACGAGGAAGCGAGGAGGATAGAAGCTGTGAATAGGGGAGGTGGTGGACCCCACAGCAGGCACAGAGCGAAGAGAATAAGAGATCGTTTTGTCGCTTCAAGTGTGTTGATAGGACACGCTATTTCGAGGTGGGTCGACGATTTTAAGCAAATACATGTTGAACTCCTTGATGATCAGTGCTTCCGAGTGGGGAGTCAGATTGGCATGAAGTTGTTAGGTATGGACGATGAAAAGACTGTGGAAGATGAGGAAATCGTGGCAACACTAACACAAGCGAGGGAAGACGAGGAAGAGTATAGTCCTGAGTGGATTGCTGAGATGGAGAAGATGATGCAGGCTTACGACAAAAAGAACACAATAACTAGAGGCTTTGATAGGCCATCGTTTATCTTGGATGACTTTGAGTGTCCTGACCCTTTTGCTACGCAGGAACCAGAACAGGCAGAGGGTAGTGGTCGTGGAGAGGACAACAATAATGTTGAGGAGACAGGAAATGATGGCCTTGGAGACGATCATCAAGGAAACATCTCAGTGCGCCCGCCAGAAGGTGATGCAATATTTTTTAAACTTTACAATGCATTATATAGAGAGGTTGTTGCATTAATAAATCGTTATTTCCTCATTATTTACTTGTGTCAGGAGACATCCCAATCCAGGAAAAACTAGATGGTGATATGCCCAACAACCAATCAAACGAGGATGTTGGGGCCACAGTAGAAGACCTATCGAACATGCATAATTAGGTTGGTGGATCTGGAACAGCGCATCTGGGACATCCGCGGGGTGTGCCAATCATGACTGGGGTAGGAACATAACATCGTTAAATATGTACATGTTCTTCATTTTTTTAGATACTTAACTGTGTTTCTATTGTGTATAGCCGTGTGTGATAAGAGGTGAAAGTGAAGGTGAAAGCAGACATAAAGTCAAAGGCAAGGCCGAGAAAGCAGCAAAAAACAAGGTGGAACGCAGTGAGATTCCAGCTGATAAGACAAGCAAGCCAATGAAGGAGGTAGCTCCTAAGGAGGGGAGGGGAAAATGGGCTGCCCTTACAAAAGTAATTTTATTATTTGCTTAATCGCTTGAATTATATAATAATTATTATGCATTACAACCAGTTGTTATCTTGTTCATTATTTGTCAAGTTGCGTGCATTTTATAATAATTTTTATGCATTAAAACTATTATGGTGTTATTCATAAAACCAATTGTTATCTTGTTCAGTATTTGCTTAATTGCTTGCATTATATAGTATAATTATTAAGCATTACAATCTTGTCGGTTGTATGCATTAAAACGAGTTGGTAATACGCATTATTTAGTTATTTTTTTGAATTATTTATTACTTATTATACATTACACTCATCTGTTGGAATGTTACTTTTGTCCAAGCATAAAACTGCCCCAGCTACTGAGAAGGGTATTGAGATTGGTGTTGTGAAAACACCAAACGAATATGAAGGTGTTGCTGGAAAGGGTGGGAGGGGAAAAGGCTTGGACATTCCAGATGATGATTTTGAAGGGGAGGGCAAATGCAAAAATATCAAACAAGAAGTGGCTGGACATGTGGTCTGTCATATTTAACATGTATGGTTGTAGCTGACTTGTTTTAACCGTATCTTCCATTCGTGCAGGATGCTGGGAAACTAGCATCATCTTATTTCAAGAAAGCCAGTCTGGCTGCCCGTTCTCCATTCAATGACCGGGCGGTTAGACTAACAGCGAAGCCAAACTATTCGGACAAGTCGCTATACTATTGGGTACTAAGCACATCGGAAAGATATAAGTAAGATTTGTAGTGTTGCTCGCCTCTGTGCTGGGAAAAAAGTTACGTATGATTAAGTGTTTATTATTGTGCAGGGATACAGTTGTCTACGAAGACGACTGTATCAAAACTGTGCAGCTTGAATTCGCGTCGCTAGCGCTGTTCAAGTCCGTGAGCCCAGCCATTGTAGACACTTGGAGCGCTTACTTGAATAACATGGAGAAGCTCAAGGCTCCGGAGACAGTTTCTAGGGTCTTCTTCTCGACAAAACCATGCGTTAGTGAAATACCTTATTTCCTTGGTTGCTATTTAGTATTGCAATTACAAATTATTAACTAGTTTACCACAATACACTATAGAGACCCACCGTGATCGAGACCCCTGCTGAATGGTCAGAGGAACAGTTGAGGGAGACGTTCTGGACTCGGATGTTCGATGATGTACTTGGAATGGGAATCTTTAAATGAGATACATATGACATGGTAAGTTTTATTAAGCTTAACGTATCTGATTTACATGAACAACATACACCTCAATGTGTAACGTAATGTACTTTCAATTGTACAGTTCTTCTTCCTGGTTTGGGGTTCTACCCATCAGTACGTGGTGTGTTTTGATCTGCCGGATGGCAACATGAACATCATCGACCACACCTTGGCTGAGTCCCACAAATCATTCAACGCAAAGTATGGGAAAACACCATCCCTTCTGGTGCGTGTTTGAGGGTATTCCGTTAGGATGCATTACATTCAGTTACCTGTGCATTATTTAGATTTCTCACGCATCTTTTTTGGATATTTGTTGTAGAAAAAGTTTTTCGCTGACTGATAAGGATAATTTCATGCATCGGTTATAAGATGAAAAGTCACCATTTACTGGGTCTAACACATTGTTTAAACCAGGTGTGTGAAGAAAATTCGCCAGGTCCAGGAAGAATTGAAGGAAGTGGACTAGCGAAGGAAGAAGGCGAAAAGTGAGCAGAATCGAGAAAGAAAATGGCTAGACGAGGGGAGTCCGAAGCTGAGGGCAAAGAAGACAATTCACACAAAAAAATCCTCTGCTGAACCCACTTTCACGCCTATATAAGAAGGAGCATGCAACACACATAGGATATAGAAGATAGCTCTCAGCTCACACACACACACACACTTGGGAAATGGGAATTCTGGGGTAGAATAGGGGTCTCATATGAAGGGGTTGGCAGCGGAAGCGCTCACATAAATCAATTACATAATAATTCAGATCTATTTAGCTGATTATTTAGACAAATTCTATTCGCGTAATTATCACATGTATCATGCTCATAACTCAAATAAAACATGCTTTAAATTAATTGAAACCTAAAACATGTTTTTCTAGGGTTTAGCCATTATACCTTGAAGATTCTCCAAAGAATCGAAGATAGCTAGTGCCTTCTCCACGTGAAGATCTTTAGTAAAAAAACCACGGATCTTCTGTCTGGTTCCCGGACTGTAAACTGATATCAGGGTGGGCTGATCTCACCAGTGCGCTAGGACTTAAATAGAGAAGACATAAATCCTTTCCCACGGAGGACAAAAATTCGACCACTGCTAGGAGTAGAGGGGGCCGAAAATTTTGAGTAAAATTAAGTGTATTTTCTGTCTCCTCTATTCTCCTATTTATAATAAGTCACATATTGGGCCCAGACATGGATCTATGGAAGGCTTTGGATATGGGCTCCTCTAATTAGCTTTTTACTAATTAAATTAAACCCAATTTAATATAAGCTTGAAATTGGAATATTACGAGCAACCACTACAGAAGTAATATTGCACTCCTCATCCAAATCCGAAATTATAAGTACTTCGGGTTTCCAATACTTTATATTTATTTCCCGCGCCAAAAAAAACATCCATTAATTAATTATTGTCTGCTATGGACTTAATTAATTAATATCTTATTTATTCCAAGAGAGGACTCAGCAAGAAAAACTTATTTATTATTCATAGAGTAATTAAACTCCAACTAGCTAGGTTTCGAATAATAAAACCTTATGTCAAGCTTCTCTTGAGGATGTTATCAAACGAGACTCACCTCGCGCACGATTCAACATAATAGCAATCCTAGCACCGCTAGATATTAATCACCACTACCCAATATACCAGGCTTATTGGGTTGGGAAAAACCCGCACCATTTGGTAAGTCAAAGTAGTGCATAATCAATACCGTATGCTCAATGCTAACGTACATTGATTGAGAAATAATTTACGAGACCTCGTCTTTCAGTAGATAGCATAAAGACTGTCTCGCTGTTAGATCCATTCAGTGCTATACCACACCAACGTCATCTTATTTCAGTAAGGCTTAGAAATAATCGGACTGACATTGCAACCTTTCACGATAGGTAGTCTAAGCCTATCTAGGTTGTGAAATTATTCTTTTTCTTTGTTTAGAACTGGCCGTGTTACCTTAAAGTGAACGACGCCCACAACCGGTCTACTAAAACAAAGACTTAGACTTTGTTAAGTTACTTATACATTTAAATATGCAATAAACATCCATTAAATGTAAAACATAACAACATTATGACAAAAATAATCTGTTTATTCCTTTGGAAAATAAAATAAGAGTTTTAACAGTATTCAATCACTCGAAAGGTGATTTCTAGTATACAAACTCAAACATCATATTCAGGAGAATCTGTGCAACACCGTCCTCAAGGAGGACGAAGATACAATCATTTAATTTTTCAACGTTTATGTTTTGGATTCTGTCGAACTTCGCCGTTCGAAGTCGATTTGTTCATTTTGCTACTTGATGTTTATCTATGAATTTTATTTCATTTATTATGATGTTGATTCTGTGTTGATTTATGTTGATTCTGTATTTTGAGGAGTTTGTTCCGGAGGTTTGATTGTTATTCACTTTGTTGGATGCCTTGCGCACTTGATCTGGGGAATATGAGTTGATCTGTGGTTGTTGTTGTTGATCTGCGGAGAATTGGTGAATCTGTAGTTATGGAGATGATTTTGACCGGAGTTTGTCTCGGGTGCTTGGATCCAGAGTGAATTTAGCATCCGAAGTGTGGATCTGAACAGGGGAATTGAATTATGCATGGATTTTGAGCTTATGCTTTCGTTTTTGTTTTACTTCATCTAGGAGATAGAGATCTGAGTTTTTTTGGTTTCTCGGCGTTTTCTGACGTCCGATCTATTGGTCGTCGTTGAGTCACTAGCATTGTTCTGTTTTCATCATGTTTCAGTTAAATTCCGATGACGCTCTGCGTTTTGTAGGTAGTTATGCTTAGAATTGGTTATTCTGCAGCTTTTTGGTCGTACACTTCTATTTTGGGAAAATGGTCCCCACTGCATGCATCGAGTCTGTCTAGATAGATTAGGTAGTGATATTACTAGATCTAGGAAGTTGTTTTGAAGATAGTGATGATATAATGTCAATCTGTGTTCTGTGGATGTTTTCCTATTCCTAGATCTTGAGATAGTTAAATTTCTTTTCCCCTGTCTAGTATAAATTCCTCAACCCAAATTTGCGTGGCAGCAGTCAAACCACCCAAAAGCCCTTTAAATGCATGATTTCGCATCTGTCCTCGTGAGATCGATCCCTGTTTCCCTATACTAATTCATAAGTATACGCGGGTTGAGGGTTTTGAAGTGATAAACTGTGTGTCCAACGACCGAGGTCTTTCAGCGTTCCGCGAGTTCCTAGACCTTGTGATCTAGTGGATTCTCCAGGAAGCTTGATATTCCATATTGTGCACGCAGCTAAAAGGTCAAGTCACTGACGCGCTTGTGAAGTTGAAGGCTCAACAAAAGGCAACCGAGGTCCGAAAATGTAAGACACTTGTGGTGTCAATGCCTTGGAGGAAAAACGACCCCTCTATGGAGACGGGGGTGTACATCATGCGGCATATGGAGACTTATTTCGGCGGAAGGGACAAAGATTGGCAGTGCGGATTCAGCGCCAATGGGACAAAAAATCTGGAAATCTACAGAATAAAGGTTGCAAACGCGCTGCTGACTTCTCCACACAACTCCGTACGTGACACCAACGTTTCTAATGCCGCCAAGTTTTGGAAAGAGAGGCCGCCTAGGTTCAACTTCGAGAAGTGGGTCGAAGAGTACGGGCTGGATTGATTGCAAGAGTAATCATTAGAAACGCTATTGACGTTAAGTTTAAGACTGTTGTTTTTGGATAACTTATTATGATTTGGTGAAAAGACGACTTGTTTTGAACCATACATATCACTTGATAACTGAAGCATATTTTGCTACTAGTGTGTGATGTAGTAAAGCGATAAAGGATAAAATATTAACTAGATTTTGAGGAACTTTTGCTTGGCATGTTATGGAATAATGTATGAACAAAGTAAGGACGAATTGTTGCTTGGCCCGCCATGGAATAAATAAAGGAAGTAATGCACAGAATATCATTATTAATGTAAGACTATAAATCGATAATGCACGTTAACAAAGTAATGGACTAATGGAATAAATAAAGGGAGTAATGCACAGAATATCATTATTAATGCAAGGCTATAAATCAATAATGCACATTAACAAAGTAATGAACAAATGGAATAAATAAAGGGAGTGATGCACAGAATATCATTATTAATGCAAGGCTATTAATCGATAATGCACATTAACTATCGAAAAATACAAATTTGTTATGCATAAAATGTTCACAGCTAGAAATAATAAAACTAAGACAACGGAACAAATAATAAGAATGAATACAAGACGAAAACTAATTTATTAGGTACAAAACACATCAAGCTTTCCTCTTGCCTTTACTAAGCTCTTTCTCCTTCGCCATCTCTTTAATCATTGGACAGTTTCAAGAGTCATGATGGCTGATAAGGCTAATTTCATGCATCGGTTATGGTGTGAAAAACGTTATAATTTGCTGGGTCTAACACGTTTCCTAAGCCAGGTGTGTGAAGAAAAATCGCTAGATCAAGGAAATGCTGAAGGAGATGGTCTAGCGAAGGAAAGGAATGAAGTGAGCAGGATTTAAAAGAAAAGAAGACGTGACAGAGGGAGTCAATAGCTGAGGGAAACAAAGTCTTATCTATACCTCGCTGGGCCCCATTCCAACGCCTATATATAGAAGAGCATGCAACGCACATCATATCACTTTTTTTCACTCTCTTCTTAGCTCACACACATTACACACACTTGGGAATGGGAGATCTGGGGTAGTCGGGTACGAAGGGTTACTTTTCTTTAGAAGTTTCGCAGTTGCAACACCGTCCGAGTGTGGACGAAGATACAATCTCTCTTAATTTCAGTTGTTTTACGCTTTTTGCTGTCGAACTTCACTTTTGGGAGTCGACTTGGCTGTTGATGATACTCGTTATCTTTTCGTTTTGTTGAATCGTTTTAGCTGTGATATTTTGAGTTGATTTACGTAGATCTCGCTGCTGGAAGTTTATTTTTACAAATATTATGTCGATCTCTGTTTTATTTTGATGTTGTGGTGTTTGATATGGGAATTCGGTGATAGATCTGTGGTTTATTGACTGTTTGGAGGTTGTTGTTCAAATCTGAAGTGATGAAGTGTTTCTGTTGGTTGGAGTTCGTGTTGGACGCTTGGATCCGGAGTGGATTTAGCGTCTGAGGTTGGATCCGAAGTGAGAAAAGGAAGTTGTTAGATGGATTTGAGTTTTCTTCTTGTTTTCTGTTTTGCTTCGTCTACCGTCTGCAGATCTGTTCAGTTCTTCGTTGATTATGCATTAATTTGACTTGGAATTAGTTGCTCTGTTTTGATTTCGTTCATGTTGATTTTCTTATGAGTTTTTACGCAATTTGGTTGTAGAAGATGATGTCGTTGTTATTTAGTACGAGAGTTAGTTATTCTGCCAGCTTTTCGTCCGTACTCTGCTTTTTCAGTCATGGTCCCCACAGTCAGTTTGTTTCCTGGGTCTAGGTAATTGGAGTAGTTTTCTTAGATTTAGTGCTTGAGCAGTTATTTTCTCACAACGTTCTCTGTTATTTCGCTTAGGTCTAGCTAGTAGCGTAGGAGTTTTAAAATTCCCAAGACAAGTTTAATTTGTTTTCCTCAACCCAAAAAAAATGCGTGGCAGCAGCCAACACCAAAAACAAACCCAAATCCTTGGACGCTTGGATCCGGAGTGGATTTAGCGTTTGAGGTTGTATCCGAAGTGAGAAAAGGAAGTTGTTAGATGGATTTGAGTTTTCTTCTTGTTTTCTGTTTTGCTTCGTCTAGCGTCTGCAGATCTGTTCAGTTCTTCGTTGATTATGCATTAATTTGACTTGGAATTAGTTGCTCTATTTTGATTTCGTTCATGTTGATTTTCTTATGAGTTTTTACGCAATTTGGTTGTAGAAGATGATGTCGCTGTTATTTAGTACGAGAGTTAGTTATTCTGCCAGCTTTTCGTCCGTACTCTGCTTTTTCAGTCATGGTCCCCACAGTCAGTTTGTTTCCTAGGTCTAGGTAATTGGAGTAGTTTTCTTAGATCTAGTGCTTGAGCAGTTATTTTCTCACAACGTTCTCTGTTATTTCGCTTAGGTCTAGCTAGTAGCGTAGGAGTTTTAAAATTCTCAAGTCAAGTTTAATTTGTTTTCCTCAACCCAAACAAAATGCGTGGCAGCAGCCAACACCAAAAACAAACCCAAATCCTTGAATATGAGTATTACGCATCCTTCTCTGTGGGATCGATCCCTACTTTCCTATACTAGGTTTAGTAAAGCGGTTGAGGGTTTTTGAAAGAAGTGCTCGGTGTGTCCGACGACCAGGATTTCCTGCGACCAACGAGTTCCTAGACCGCGTGATCTAGTGGATTTGCTGGACCTAGGGAACCTGTTATTTCCTTCTGAACACACTACGAACATAAACCGTAACCTTTCAATGGCCCAACTCATCGCACCCCTTACAACGTCTAAGAGGCCTAGTAGCCTCCTTTATGACCTTTTCTCTCTTTGAAATCAGCCGGCTCGCGGAGCTGGTAGCATGACCCTTGGTCTTTACAACATCCGGAGGATGGACCTCTACTACTTCAGGCCTTGGCATTCCATAAAACTCTTCAATCATGCGCCTTTTTTCAAAGGCCGACGTTGGAGGAGTTCCAGCTTGAAGAGAATTACCAAGTTCTTCCAAACCACCTACGAATGCACGAAGCACGTCAATGTCCGTCTCAAACCGTCGAATAAAACCGAAGAACAACGATATCCCTTGATTTGATACAGTCTGCCTATCGTCAACGGTGGACCTTGTATCTACAGTGACATCAAACAGTCCATGTACAGCCTGCTAAGGGAGTCTTCATCCATTGGCTGTTGCAGTACTTCTCTGGAATTTTTTCCACTTCATTGTTCCTGAACAGAAAAAAAATGTGGCAGCACAAATATCCCTGCCTACCGAACAATTTGCAGTCGCAAGAGTATAAATCGTCAGTCTTGTCGTGTCTCATAGAATACGAATTCCGTCGGCTATCCCCAAGCAAGTACACGGCATCTGTCATTACCATCAACAATTTCTTCTTGTATTTTCCTGAACATACTGTCTGCGTAAATCGTCACAGCATGTTTCTCGAATGCCAACTTAGTGGCCAGTATGGGCACGGCAGTAGCATCGTTGTAGTCCAGCATTGTTCTAGCGTTCCGCTGAAATCCCAGAGCATTGTTGAAATACAAGTATAATTCGACAAGGTTCGCTCGGGGCTTCATAAAATTTTTGTAGAAGTTGTTTTCAGATTCAAATATGGATGTAGTCCTAATCATCGAACCGGGTGAGAAATCTCTGAAGTACGCCGGTATCCACATCTGTCTATACTCGTATGATGTGTTGAACCAATCAACGTTTTCCAGCTCATAACGCTCAATCACTCCATTCCACTCCTCTTCAAATTCATCGGGTTCAAGCAAGTCCGACAAAACGCAGGCATTGAATTCTTTCTTGAAATCTTCGTCCCTAAGCAACCTGCCTGGAACCTTGGAAGCCAACTTGTGCATTCTATGCCACATACACCATCGGTGTCGAGTGCCTTCAAGAACCTCTTGAATAGCTGATCCCATGCCCATGTCTTGATCGGTTACAATCATTTTGGGTGCTACACCCATGCATTCGACGAAATATTTGAACAACCAGCCAAAGGCCTCTGTTTTCTCGTTGCACACCAATCCGGCAGCGAATGTTACAGGTTTCCCATGATTGTCCTTTCCCGTGAAAGGTGTGAAGATCATGCAATATCTGCGTTGCACACAAGTACGCAGCATTAGCATCATTAATTCTGAATAATGCATAACGATGTAAGAATAATGTAAATGTATGGCTGTATAATGCACTTAGTAATGTACAAAATATTGCAAATAATGAACAATAAATATAATTGTAATGTATACCTGTTTGTGTTGTAAGTGGAGTCAAACGCCACCATATCACCAAACATATGGTAGTTCCTCTTCATCAAACCATCGCACCAAAAAAGGGCAACCAACTGGTTAGCAGCATTAACTTCGTAGTGATATGTGAACGCATCGGACAGCTCCTTCTTCTTCGCCATGTCGTCCAACACCATCTGCACGTCACAACCGTTTGCGTATGCTCTGATGTCTCGCGAAGTGTTCCTAATATCCCCGACATTGCAACGGACAAGTTCGAACCCACTGAGAATTTCCTTCAATACCTTAAAGGTAAGTGTGGGGCCTATATTAGCCTTGGAACAGTCAAGAATGAATTTGTGATGTACGTCATCTAACTTCCGGTTAAGTGTCATAAACTGCTGATGCTCTGACTCCACCATATAATGGTTGTGAACCTCGTTGAACTCCTGAATAATATATCCCGGTATTCCTGCTTCGAAAAAGAACTTGAAGGATATACTTGCTTTACAACCACATCGCTTGGACAGCCATCTGCATTTAATAGTAAAACCAGATCGTGCATTCACTTTGTCTTCCTCGTTCGACCTCTTGCCGCCCTCCTTATTGCATACGACAGAATACCAAGTAGTAACATTGTCCACCTTCCTCATTCCTTGTTTGCGCGTATCAAAACCAACAGCGCGGGCAGACACATCATAAAACGCAAAAGCAAAATCTAGGGATTGGAACTTCTGACCAACCACAGGCTTCAATTGTGGAGAACATTCAGGTATAACAAACACTATACAGAAAACCAAAGAAAAAAGCATATCAGGATTTATTTTCATTATATGATATCAACCATACATTAAATATAAGAAAGAATGCATTATACACTACTATGCGTACATTATATAAATCCAGAATTACAACACAGCAGCACAGAAAACAAAATAAACACTAAACCCTAATACATGAGACTTGTCATCTAAGCAGCAAAATACTAAACCACATCCACCAATTACTGCTAACGACTACTGGATTTTTTCAAGTTACATAATCAGATTAATCACAACATAAATTCGTCTTAAATTACCTTCTTCCATTGTTGAAGAACACGAATTCGATAATATGGCACGATACGGGTATGCTCCAATACATTATACACTACTATTCGTACATTATATAAGTCCAGAATTACAACCAAACAAAATAAACACTAAACCCTAATACATGAGATTTGTCACCTAAGCAAAATAATAAACCACATCCACCAATTACCGCTAAAGCCTACTGGATTTTTTCAAGTTACATAATCAATTTAATAACATACCTTCTTCCATTGTTGAAGAACACGAAAACAATAATATGGCACGATACGGGGCTGCTCCAATATGGCGACGACGAGAAGTATAAAAAAATGAAAAAACGACACTAATTTTAACACAATAATTTTCGTAATTGGGAGAATGATGGAAGAATAGAGGTAAAAGAGAAGAAAGATTTTCTAGAATCAAAGAATAAAACCGCTGCAATCTTGAATTGATATAATCATGCACTTACCATAAAAGCCCTATTCAGATTTTTTAAATAATAAACAATTATAAATCAGGCTCTATTTTCGACCATTAGATCTAGGAAATGGATGGCCAAGATTAGAAAGGAGAATAGAACATTATATGGAAGAAGGATATGAATACATCCCTATGTATATATATATATAGGGAGATGATCAAAATAAGAATGCATTTAAATCCAGAAATGCAGCCCAAATCTTGGCCCTAGGATTAGATGATCTAATGGTCAATAATTAACCAAAAATACGGAAGGTCATAATTAAGTAGTTTTAGGTCATATTATAAGATTTGGTTTTATGTCATGTTAAGATCATTTTAGGTCATGCTTTGTTAGCATGACCTTGAAATAAACTAACTATGACCTAAAAATGCCCTACGTATGACTCTGTTCTGCGTTTCTGTATTTAAATCTGGTCTTCATAGATCAAAACCCTATATATATATATATATAGAGAGAGAGAGAGAGAGTTGTGATCAATGTCGAACCCTTCTTAAAAACCGAACTAGAGACCAAATTTGGGCCACTCATTTTTCTTAATCTTATGGTTATGATTAATTTATAATTAATTTAATATTTAATTAAATAAAAACGTTTTTAAGTTTTTTATTTTTTTTATTTTTTTTAATTTAAAAATAAAAAAAATTATTTTTTTAAAATTTTGTTTTTAATTTTTTTTTATTCGATAAAAACTTGTTGAAGTAAATAATGAACTATATTCACTGCATAATGAACTAAATGAATGTATGTTATGAAGTAATTTTTCGCATTCATTATATATTGAATTTACTTCAACTGAAAGATAATTATGTCATAACACATTATGAAATAATAAACTAATGAAATGAAGTAATAACATAACTGAATGAAGTAATAAACTAGCGGAATAAAGTAATAGCATGACTGAATGAAGTAATAAACTAACAGAATGAAGTACTAAACTAATAGAATGAAGTAATAACATGACTGAATGGAGTAATAAACCAACGGAATGAAATAATAACATGACTGAATGAAGTGATAAACTAACGGAATGAAGTAATAACCCTAAACACAACTGAAAGATAATTATGTCATAACACATTATGAAGTAATAACCCTAAACACAACTGAAAGATAATTATGTCATAACACATTATGAAGTAATAACCTAATGGAATGAAGTAATAAACTAACAGAATGAAGTAATAGCATGAATAAATGAAGTAATAAACTAACGGAATGAAGTAATAACACGACTGACTGAAGTAATAAACTAACGAAATGAAGTAATAAACAAACGGAATGAAGTAATAACATGACTGAATGAAGTAATAAACTAACAGAATGAAGTAATAACCCTAAACACAACTGAAAGATAATTATGTCATAACACATTATGAAGTAATAAACTAATGGAATGAAGTAATAGCATGACTGAATGAAGTAATAAACTAACGGAATACAGTGATAACATGAATAAATGAAGTAATAAACTAACGGAATGAAGTAATAGCACGACTGAATGAAGTAATAAATTCATAACATACATTCATTTAGTTCATTATATAGTGAATATAGTTCATTATTTACTCCAGCAAGTTTTTATCGAATAAAAAAAATTTAAAAATTTTAAAAAAAATTAAAATAAAATTAAAATAAAATCTAAAATAAATAAATAAATAAATAACATTTTTATTTAATAAAATATTAAATTAATTGTAAATTAATCATAACCATAAGATTAAGAAAAATAAGTGGCCCTAATTGTTATGACATAATTATCTTTCAGTTGAAGTAAATTCAGTATATAATGAATGCGAAAAATTACTTCATAACATACATTCATTTAGTTCATTATGTAGTGAATATAGTTCATTATTTACTCCAGCAAGTTTTTATCGCATAAAAAAAAATTAAAAAACAAAATTTTTAAAAAAAATTAAAAAAAGAAAAAAAATTTTAAAACTTAAAAAAAATTAAAAAATAAATAAATTAAAAACGTTTTTATTTAATAAAATATTAAATTAATTCTAAATTAATCATAACCATAAGATTAAAAAAAATGAGTGGCCCAAATTTGGTCTCTAGTTCGGTCTTTAAGAAGGGTTCGACATTGATCACAACTCTCTCTCTCTCTATATATATATAGGGATGTATTCAAATCCTTTTAATATCTTTTGTCATTTTTCCTTCTTAATCCTAGCCCTACGATTTTGTCATCTGACGGTTAGATTAATGCCACGTGTCATTTAATAATGCACATTTTCATTCTAATAATGCACAGCGGCTAATAATGCAACATTATACACTAATAATGCACATTTTCATTCTAATAATGCACAGCGGCTAATAATGCAACATTATAGACTAATAATGCATTGATCACAACCATCCAATTCAAGGATTTAAGGGCTGAGATTAAGAAGGAAATAGGACACTTAGGGTGCAAAGGAGCCTAACGCACCCCTATATATATATATAGGGTTTTCATCTACCAAAAGAATTCCCTAAGTATAGAAATACAGACCATATATGGACCGTTAGATCTAGAGATTAGTGGTCACGATCTGGAGTGCATCATCAGTTCTTGTGGGTCATATTAACACGGTTTTATGTCATGCGAGGGGTAAATTAGGAATTGAAAAGTAAGGAACCGTCGTTCCGTTTTATAAGAGCGGATTAAATGGGAGTCAATTTCACTCTATTTCACCAAAGATTCATCCTCTTTCCATCAAATCCACAAAAATCGGCCAATCCAAATCAATTTCACTCTATTTCACCAAAGATTCATCCCCTCTCCACCAAATCCACAAAAACCCTATTGTAAAACGACGATTCTGCAATCCAAATCAATTTCATTCTATTTCACCAAAGATTCATCTCCTCTCCATCTAATCCACAAAAACCCTACTGTAAAACAACGATTCTGCAAACTGACCAAATCTGACCTAACGCCTACTTGATGATTCTAAAATCGACGAGGTAAACCAAACGCCTTCTTCAACAATGGTCGACACACAAGCTTCTGGTACGGCAACGCATGACGGAGAAGGTTAGTAAGATTTTTTACACTGATGGGCTGAAAACTAACCAAATCTAACCCAATTTTCACTTCAATTGGTTGGATATAACGTTAGTGTATCAAAGAACGACTAGGAAGAAGAAGGTGCCGCCAAAACAAAAAGTGCAGAAAGGTATGTCTACTAAATTTTCTGGGTTTTGAATGAATGTAGTTTTGATTCGTTTTGGGAACTCTGGTATTTATTTGTATTTTTTTTCATAAGAAAAAGGTCAAAGTTCCACACAAAAAAACGACTGAACTGAGGAATGATATCCATGACACAAAACAAGGTTAAAGTCATGTACCTCTGCTTTTGAAGATCTCATGAATTGGTATGGGATATGCTTTCATAATAGGAGATATGTGGGTAACATGATATGGATAAAACTCATATTTTTATGCTTTGTTTGTGCGATTGTTGTACGCTAATTTATTGATGTTTCAAATACAACACCACATAAACAAATCGGTGCAGAAGGGGAAGAAGGAAAAGGAACGGCTGCAGATGTTGCCATTTCTTGAATAAAGAGGTGGCATCCAAACATTATGCAAGGGAGAGCAAGAAAACAAAGATTAACGTAGAAAAGATGATAGCAAACTACGGATCTTAATCAATAGTTATGTCATACCAAAAACTACTGAATCTTTTTGTTCATTTCTTTATAGATTACCACTATTTTAATTAAACTAGGTTTAAACCATGTAACTCTCACTTTGTGGACCATGTTTTACATATGTCAGTTGGATGTTATTGTTACTATATATTATTTCATATGTATTTATTTTTGGTGTCTCTATGTACCAGTAATCCAGCTGATGTTGCATTGTACCAATTATTAAAAAAAACAGAGCAATCAAGACTCTTTGTCTGTACAATTATTCTGCTGGTATTGACAAATTTAGATTAACCGCGCGATGATATGACCCAAAATACAACAACAATGACCCAAACAACACCTATTCCTTTCCCCATCTAATTTTCAGTCATATGATTGAAAATTGCACTTAAAATGACCTAAAATTGGACTTTTGAATAAAAAATTAGTCGTTTGAGTAAAACTGCACTTACAATGACCTTGTAATGTTTTCCTCTTGTTTCCTACAGACGAAATACTGTGGGATGATAATTACTCAATACATTGGGTCATAATAAATGGATATATGGGTCATAGCATCGTATGGTTAATTTGTGTCATAATAAACCAACATTCGAGTAATGATATAAAACTACTAAGTTCCCGAATGTCTTATACAGTTCTAATCGAAATATTCATATCAAAAAAACTGAAGTAAAATACACAATTCTTCTTATGTGTTTGATATATCAAATAAACCAAAAATTAATTTGAACGCAGAATACACAGACAACATAGTACACCCGATGGACTCATATCCACCCATCAATTCAATCAAGGGCTTAAAAGTTAGAGATGGTCCACTATTAGCATTGGCACAAATCCGTAATAAATTTTTGGTGAACTGGATCAAGTTGACGATTTAATCTCATGAATTTCTGGTGTTGTACCAAAACCATGGGGTGGTTGTGTTCTTCGTTCAAATGTTGAATTACATAACCACGTCCAGAGTTGAATTTGAATGCCACCCGAGCATTACATCCACGTATTTTCAATTTACGACGGCGTTTGGGTTGTTCAATGTGAAATTTATGTTCACCTTCTCTATTACAAACCATGTAAAACCATATGGTCCGATCATCAACCTTCTTTGAACCATTCTTCCTTGTGTCAAAACCAACATGACGACCATAGTTCTCATAAAACTCAATAGCATTGTCCAATGTAGGGAAGCTACGACCAACAAATGGTTTGAGTTCTACAAGGGGAGTCTGGTGTATTTAAATCTATAATAATAAAAACAAAGACAGTTAGTGGCCGATGATTGACAGCAAATAATATAAGTAGTATAAAGTACTGTTACAAATGATCATAGGTCATGCTAAGAGCATATTGAGGTCATACAATAACATGTCATAGTAAAATGATAAATAAGTCATGGTTGTAACAGTACTAAAACGTAAAAAAAATTACAAAAATAAGTGTTCATAAGATTAGGTCATGCTAAATGCGGACTGAGATTGTAATAATTATATGTCATACTAAACCCATAATTAAGTCATATTAAGAATCGGAGTACAACAAAAAAATTACAGGCACAAAAACTGTTCTGAAGAAATTATGCGGACTGACTATGAAAATTAATCATACTAAGGTAATATTATATTAATCAAAATTATAACCTGTATTCCCAATAATGTCATCGGAGGATGCTTAATTATCTACATACGAAGTAGAAGGTGTTTCGGATTCCATTTTTGGAGTGAAGAAACGAGAATCTATACAAAGACATAAACAACAAATTTTTTTATCAAAACATTAAACAAAATCAATGAAAATTCAGAAACTAAAACAATGGGTTATATATTAACCGTCGGCTGAATTGAGAAAAAGGAGATGAAGTATATATTGGATCCGTAAAAAAAGGTAAAAAAATCGATGAAAATTACGAAACTGAATTTATAGATTACACAATGATAACAAAGTGATGAAGTGAATAAGGAGATGAGAGAGAAATGATACGGAGTATTAACTTAAAATAATATTGTATCCGGAGAAAAAAAATTCCCGATGAAGGATACAGACGGATGCGACGAGAGATTGATTCTCGATATTAAAAAATCGAATAGTCTGGCAACTACTTAATCACAAATAATAATTCTTCATGGAAAAAAGTATAATGGAAGATTGATGGTACATCGGCTGAAGAAGAAAGAAGATACGAAGGAGATGAAGTTGAGGAATATTAACTCATAATTAACACATATAATTTGTTAGTGGAAAGAGAAATAACATGATTATAGGAATTGGAATAACAATCGACTAAGAGCTAATGACATTAGTAACCTTATTAGATTTTTAGTGAATAAAATAACAAGATTTATGAAATTAATTGAGCCATTAGATCTTTTAATCTTAAGATGATCTCGCCAAATCCTAGGGACCACATTTGGCCTGTATTTCTTTATTTAAAGTCATTCTTGTTTTGATCAAAATCCTATATATATATATATATAGAGAGAGAGAGAGAGAGTAGTGATATAGGGCAAGTGCCCATTAAGTACATAACTAGAGAACAAATCACAGCCACAAGATCAAAAAAATCAAGGGCTAGTATTAACACATGTGATTTTTGAATTTGAAGGAGAAATCACTTCACTCTATCACAGATTTACTTCACTATAAGAAGGTGGGGGCATAATGGACATTTCACAAATAAAAATAGGCTTAACATTTGAATTAATTTCTCATTTGCAGAATTCATCTCCCGCCATCACTCTTCTTCCCGTCTTCTCCTCCATTCTCGAAAATTTGTCGCTGCAATCATTGTCGTCTTCCCGTCGCTTCAATCTGTCGTCAAACAGGTGGATTCAAATCAGAAATATTTTTCAAAATGTGAGTTGTTTAACTGGTTTCTTCAACTGATTTATATTTCTCATTCCGATTTCAATCCATTTCTTTAATACAGTAAAACTCTGATTAACAAGCATTAATTGATATTTTTGAGTTTCGAAGCTTTTCGTTAAATTAAACGACTATTGTTTCATTGATTCTATTTCTCCTTTTTTTCCTCCGGTTTTTCTGTCTGCGTCAATCGAACTGCATCTTCTGATTCTTAAGTTTAATTATTTACCGGCAAATCGGATTAGGAATCATTGAATCTAGGGTTTCTGATCGGAACATGCTTAGAGTGAAGTATTCTAATGTTAGAGTGGAGTGTTTGTCATCCATGCTTATAGTGCTTTGTTTTTCCATTTCAGTGAAGTGAAACATGCTTAGAGTGAAGTATTTTAATGTTAGAGTGAAGTGTTTGTCATCCATGCTTATCGTGCTTTGTTTTTCCATTTCAGTGAAGTGAAACATGCTTAGAGTGAAGTATTTTAATGTTAGAGTGAAGTGTTTGTCATCCATGCTTATCGTGCTTTGTTTTTCCATTTCAGTGAAGTGAAACATGCTTAGAGTGAAATATTCTAGTGTTAGAATGAAGTGTTTGTCATCCATGCTTATAGTGCTTTGTTTTTCCATTTCAGTGAAGGAAAACATGATTAAAGTGAAGTATTCTAGTGTTAGAGTGAAGTGTTTGTGGTCCATGCTTATAGTGCTTTGTTTTTTTCATTTCAATGAAGTAAAACTTGCTTAGAGTGAAGTATTCTAGTGTTAGAGTGAAATGTTTGTCATCCATGCTTACAGTGCTTTGTTTTTCCATTTTAGTGAAGTAAAACTTGCTTAGAGTGAAGTATTCTAGTGTTAGAGTGAAATGTTTGTCATCCATGCTTATAGTGCTTTGTTTTTCCATTTCAGTCAAGTAAAACATTATTAAAGTGAAGTATTCTAGTGTTAGAGTGAAGTGTTTGTGATCCATGCTTATAGTGCTTTGTTTTTCCATTTCAGTGAAGTAAAAGTTGCTTAGAGTGAAGTGTTCTAGTGTTAGAGTGAAGTGTTTGTGATCCATGCTTATAGTGCTTTGTTTTTCCATTTCAGTGAAGTAAAACTTGCTATGAGTGAAGTATTCTGGTGTTAGAGTAAAGTGTTTGTGATCCATGCTTATAATGCACTATTTTTTCATCTCGGTGAAGTAAAACGTGTATAGACTGAAGTATTTCATGGTTAGAGTGAAGTGTTTGTGATCCTTGCTTATAGTGAATTATTTTTTCATCTTAGTGAAGTAAAACATGCATAGAGTGAAGTATTTCATGCTTCGAGTGAAGTGTTTGGTGATATTTGCTTATAATGCCCTATTTTTTCATCTCAATGAAGTTAAACGTGCATAGAGTGAAGTATTTCATGGTTAGAGTGAAGTCTTTGTGATCCTTGCTTATAGTGCACTATTTTTTCATCTCAGTGAAGTAAAACGTGCATAGAGTGAAGTATTCCATGATTAGAGTGAAGTGTTTGTGATCCATGTTTATTGTGCACTATTTTTTAATCTCAGTGAAGTGAAACTTGCATAGAGTGAAGTGTTTGTGATCCTTGCTAATAGTGCACTATTTTTTCATCTCAGTGAAGTAAAATGTGCATAGAGTGAAGTATTTCATAATTAGAGTGTATAGAGCTTAAAGTGAACTAATAAATGTTAAGAGTGAAGTGTTTTTACCTTTGCAGTGATTCAGTTTATGCTTAGAGTGAAGTATACGATGTATGTCTTACAGTGTTTTGTGTTTTCTTATTTCAGTAAAGTGAATAGACCTTAGAGTGAAGTATATGATGATTGTTACTATGGTAAGCGGGAACAAGATTGGAAATGTATTTCCTAAAAGAAGCAGCAAGGAAATACTCCAAAGGCTAAGAGCAAAGAATTGCAGCGCATTAATGTTGTTGGAAACAAACCATGAGTCATTGAATATCTTGACGACAACATCAAAACAATATCGAGAATGTAGCAACAACATGGAGATAGATGTGAAAAAATGATTGTACCTTCAAGCGTTCATGACCATTTGTATGAAACTGATATAGTTCATAATATGTGTCATTTAGTTCAATATAAAGCTCATCCTTTTCAATTAAATTCAATATTATGTTAGACTATTTACTTCCTGTAGAGCATATTTGCTTCACTATAGAACATATTTACTTCACTGTAATTCACTGTAAAGTTATTATACTTCACTATAAGCATATAATAGTTCATTATATGCACAATATACTTCACAATAGTGAAAAAATAGTAAATTATAAGGCATGTTCAATTTACTTCAGTATATGCACAATATACTTCACTTTATGCTCAATATACTTCACTATATGCACAATATACTTCACTTTATGTCCAATCTATTTAGTTCACATATGAATACTTGTTAATTATTTAATAAAATATAGTTCACAACTTAAAATTGTAATCTGATAAGTTTTGGTACGAAGTGAACAACTATAGTAGTGAACTAAAACAAGTACGCAGTGAACTATACATATGTAAGAAGTGAACAAAAAACAAGTTTACAACAAAATAAAACTCACGTACATAACATGTACCCATTGAACTAAAAACCAGTAAAAAGTGATTAAAAATAAGCTGACAATGAAATAAAACTCACGTTTAGTGGACTAAAATATGTACACAGTGAACAAAAAATAAGTAAGAAGTGAACTAAAAATATGATGTTTGATATTTCAGCGAAGAATATAGTTTACAATGTACAATTTTTTCATTTCAGCGAAGTATATTGAGCATATAGTGATGTATATTGTGCTTATAGTGAAGTATATTCTGCATGCCTTATAATGTACCATTTTTTCATTTCAGTGAAGTATATAGTGTATATAGTGATGTATATTATGATTATAGTGAAGGTGATGTATATTATGATTATAGTGAAGTATATTTTACATGCCTTATAATGTATCGTTTGTTCATTTCAGTGAAGTATATTGTTCATATAGTGAAGTATATTCTCATATAGTGAAGTATATTCCTAAACCCTGAACAATGCGCCCAAACTTTTATCTCTCTCTCTCACAACAGCCGTTGCAACGCCTCTTTTCTCTTTCGCCTGGTCGCGGAGGACCACCGCCGTCACCGACGTGTGGCGGTGCAGGCGTCTCCCTCCTCTTTCCCTGACTACCCTCTCTCTCACTCTATCACTATTTCTCTCTCGACCTCACCGCAGGCCTAGTCGACACCGTCACCGTCGTCAGTGAGCGGCAGCGCACGGTGTTGGTCTCCTGCCTCATTGCGAATCAGAGACAAAGCTTGGCTGTGGCATTTGAGCTAGCCGTCAGTACGCCATCCTGTCCTTCTTGCTTCGGCCATTGGATGATGCCCGCCGTTAGTCCCGACCCCAGACGTCGCGATTCGACCGGGAAGCGACGTCGTGATCAAACGTGAACGAATTTGGACATGAAGCTGAATTTGGTTTAGAAATCACGCAACACAATTCACGTTAATTTTGCGAACAAATTTGGTTAAGATTGAAAGAAATCGACGCTTGAATTCTGGAAGAATCTACGCTTGAATTTTGGAAGAAATTGCACTTTGAATTTAGGAGAAATCGGTGCTTGAGTTTGAGATGTTGATATACCATTTCCAAAAATAAATGCCCTTGGGCTATTATTTTTAACAAAAATCTGAAAATTTGTTTAACCTTTAAGATTAAATTAGAGTAACAAGATGTATGGCTGGGATTTATTCTCTAGTTATACATTTAAAATTAGTTAGACCTTGATCACTCCTATATATATATATATAGGGAGATGATCAAAACAAGTATGCATTTATATCAAGAAATGCAGCTCAAATCTAAGCCCTAAGATTAGATGATCTAATGGTCAATAATTAACCAAAAATACGGAAGGTCATAATTAAGCAGTTTTAGGTCATATTATAAGATTTGGGTTTAATGTCATGATAAGATCATTTTAGGTCATGCTTCGTTAAAATGACCTAAAAATAAACTAACTATGACCTAAAAATTTCCTACGCATGACTTTGTTCTGCGTTTCTGTATTTAAATCTAGTTTTCATAGCTTTAGGGTTTAGGGATATATATATATATAGTTTTGATCTATGCAAAACTGGATTTAAATACAGAAACGCAGAACAATATCATGCGTAGGGCATTTTGTAGGTCATGGTTAATGTATTTTTAGGTTATACTAACCAAGTATGGCCTAAAATAATCTTAACATGACATTAAACTCAAATTTTATAATATGACCTAAAACTGCTTAATTATGACCTTCCGTATTTTTGGTTAATTATTGACCATTAGATCATTTAATCCTAGAGCTAAGCTTTAGGCTGCATTTCTGGATTTAAACACATACTTATTTTGATCATATCCCTATATACTATTATTTAAATATACTTAAAAATAAAACCCTAGAAACAAAGACATTGAGTCGTGACTTTTCCGCTGTCAAACTCAAAATCTCTCCACTCTCCAATCGTGCCGTCGCCTCCAGCAGCCAGCTTCGGCCCGGCGACCCTCCTTGCCGTCAGAGAGAGAGAGCTCAGCCCGTCGTCCCTCAATCCTCACGCAATCACGCTTCACGTCGTCGACCCTCTTCGTCTTCACGCCTCTTCGTCTTCACGGCTCCATCTCCAGGTAAAAAACTCTACCCAAACCTTCAATTGCACAATTATGTGACCCATTGCCTCTCTCTCTACCTTTATTAAGTACTATAATTTGGTTTCATTACAGAATTTGTTCGAGAAGCAATTTAGGTATTTAATTTTAGATTCTTTTAAATGTGTGTGAGTTCATATATTGTGTGTGAGATGGAAGTGTGATTATTTGATTTGATTACCGAAAAGTCACAAAAATTTAGTCTTGATTAATTATGCAATTCTAAAGAATATCATAGTTATACCAACTTTGTTATTTTTTCAATTACAGTCAAAGAGTAATTAAGTTATCAAGTTTTTGATATGGAAGTTTGATTATTTGATTATTGTTATTGTTATTGATTATTTCATTTATAGTATTTATATAACTCTTTTTGTGTAGGTGTTGCATTGATGTCTACTCAAGATTCAACAAATTACTGAATCTCTATTATTTGTTGAAACTTGGAAGATATTGAAGATTTGTCATGGAACTTTATTTAGGATTTATTGATGTAATATGTTTAAACTATTGAAGATTTAGAGTAGATTTATTTTGGTTGATATTTGTTATTGTGGTATGTGGATTGAATATTTGTTTTTTTGTTGGTAATGGATCATGAATATAATCATGCTATGGTATCGTTTGTACTTTAAAAGTTGTAACTTTGTAGTTTGTATGCTTTTTTTTTCATGTTTTTCGGTTTTTTGTTTTTCGGTGTTTTGTATAATTTCTGTTTTTTCGGTTTTTTAAGTTTGGTTTTCGGTTTTTTGGTTTTTCAGTTCAGTTTGGTTTCAATTTTAGCCTAAATTTGGTTTTTCGGGTTCGATTCGGTTTGGGCGAAAAACTGAACCGAAACCCCAATACTCACCCTACTTCATTCCACAAATCATCCATTTTCTTGGAGGTGGTAAGAAAAACTTAGAGAGAGAAATTTGGAATCTAGAGTTGGAATGAAGTGAAAATAATGAGGGGAATGGTGTATAATTTAGAGCATCTCCAATGGTCGGCGAGCGACCGACTAGCCGATTCCCAGCGCTGGCCGGTCCGCTCGCCGAACCATGATAAGCGGCGAGCGCCATTTCGGCGAGAAATTCGGCGCTCGCTGGCCGATGCGCTCGCTGCCATTGTAGGTTGGCGATCAGCGAGCGATCGGCCAGCGCATTTTTTTAATATCCCGACGATGTTCAGGAGTTCCAGACTCCTCATTCGTCCACTCGCCGCACTCGCCCGGTTGGTCAGAGGAGGGCGCAACGGGCAACCAGGGGAGGCACCCGGGGGTCCGAGGAGGTCCAGTCGGCATCCCCCCCAGTGGCCAGTCGCCAGCCGAGATCGCCCTCATCGGGCGTTAATTGCAGCAGACGAGAATGCATAAACTCATAGGTGAACGGAGGGCGACAACTGACCCCGTGGAGAGGAGGTTTCTTCATGACCTCCTCGAGAGTATACGGATCGATTTGGCGGCCGCCGCGGCAGAGGTGGGGGGCTCGGATGCGGTAGGTTTGGGGGTCCCGGGTAGCGGCGAGGACGGCGGCGAGGAGTAGAGTGAGGCGGGGGCTCGTGTGTGGAAGCCCGGTTTTTTTATTATGTACTTTTTTCAATAAATGTACTTTTTTTTATTTAAATTAAATTAATGAATTTTCCCGTATATGTGTCGTACATTTAATTCCGTATTTTGCGTTTAATTTCGTATATTTAGTTGTTTTTTTTTAATTTTGATTGTTGTGGCTAGCCTATTGCTTGTCCAGTTGTTTGTCCTGATGATGTGGCAGGAGGAGTTTGTGGCTAGCCTATGGATGGCCTATGGCTAGGGGTGAGCAAAATAACCGAAAACCGAATATCCGAACCGAACCAAACTGAAAATTTGAAATTCGGTTCGGTTTTTTCGGTGGTTCGGTTCGGTTCGGTTCGGTTTTAAAAATACAAAAATTTTGATTTTTCGGTTCGGTTCGGTTTGGGCGGAAAAAAAACCGAAAAACCAAATTATATTTTAAATATATTATTATATATTTTTATCCTATTAATTTAGTATATTATATCATATATATATAATATATATTCTTCTAATATATTTTTATATAATAAATATTATATATATTATATTAATTTTATATTATATATATTTATATTCTATTAGTATATATAAAATAAAATAAATTAGATATATTAAAATATACTATTTTTTCGGTTTTTCGGTTTTGTTGTGAAATTTCGGTTTTTTCGATTTGGTTCGGTTTTTTAAGTTCGGTTTTCAGTTTTTTCGATTTTCGGTTTTTCGGTTCGGTTCGGTTTCAATTTTAGCCTAAATTCGATTTTTCGGGTTCGGTTCGGTTTGGGCGAAAAACCGAACCGAAACCCGAATGCACACCCCTACCTATAGCTAGCCTGTTGCTATTGGAGATGCTCTTATAGGCAATAAGTCAAAAATAAAAACGAAAAAATAATTTCAGAAGTGGGCGGGCGACGCGGATCCTGGCTCTGCTATAGCCAGCCGCGGGCAGGCCGACTAGTCGGGCGGGTGTTGTCCGCCATCGAGCGCTGCGCCTCAAGTGTCCGGCACTATAGGGAGGCGCAGTGCTGCCGCGGAGCCGGCGGCCGCCGTGTCCTCCCTATTGTGGACACCCTTACATTTCTTAAAACCCGTGTCAGATTATAACATGACAAATTTTGCGGGATTGAATATTTTAATGGGGAGAATAAAAATGGAATGAATGTCTATTTTTATGGGACAAAAAATGTCACAATCCAACCCCTCTGATCGCATATAGCAAAGTAATCACATATCAGATACAATAGCAACCATGTACTATAATTATCAATGGCCAATCTTTATTAACTACATAGTATTTTGGAACATTTTGGATTGTGGTAAGATCCTCTCATAAATCTATATTAAACATTTGTCTACATGCAAAATGATAAGGAAGAGAAGGTTATCAAATGTCTTCATCGACCACGATAATATATGGAGTTTGTATTAGACAATAAATATCATAGACAAGTTCATAACAATATGAATATGCCTCTTTGTTCTTTTTTATTATTATGTGATAGGTCAAGCTTGGCATTTGCCTGAGATTTCAAATATGACAATATGATTTAACCTGAATGTCCCATTATAATTTGACCCGAAGGTCTCACTGTGATTGACTTGAAGGTCTCAATGTAATTTGACTTGTAGGTTCCCAATATGATTGACGCGAAGGTCCCGATATGATTGACCCAAAGGTTTCACTGTGATTGACCTGAAGATCCCAATATGATTGATCTGAAGGTTCCAATATATATGTCAATTATAATTTCAGAATAAAGACAAAACGTCACAAATCCTCTTTAATCATATGATTCATATAAAGTCAATATCATATGTAAAATACTATATCTATTGCACCAATCACATACTCATGTCATATTTATCAATATCAATTTACACATAATTATATCATGTTATGTAATCCAATATCAACTCTTATTCAACCCATATAATCAACTCATATAATCAATCACATAACACATATGAAGTATCAAATTAAAAGTTTGATTTATATGCATCTGTGACAATAATCGAACCCTTAAATCCGTCTCTTGATCTAACTTCCTCAATCATATATAGCCGCGAATTCTTAATCTCTTCTTCTCATTTTGCTTTCTTCCGTCGCCTAAACTCTGACTCTTTATAATATTTATAATAACCTGAGTTTCTCCCTGTAATATTACAATGCTATCTCCTCTATTTTATAAACTAAGTTGTCGGTCTAACCCGACTTAAATATGCCATGCTAAAATAATAAACGTGTGATTAAGCTCCACTTATATATAGCCAACATTTAGAATTATCAAAATTACCCACTCGTAAAATAAGTTTTTCGATAAATACGAGATATTTAAACATTAAATTATGACAAGTGTTTTTACATGCATGCAACACATATGTAAGGATTTTAATTTGTATACATATAAATGCTTCAAAAAATATTGTATACATATAAAATATAATATTAAAACATGCCATTCTTCCTTTTCTTTAATTTGTATACATATAAATGCTTCAAAAAAAAATTGTATACATATAAAATATAATATTAAAACATGTCATTCTTCCTTTTCTTTAGTAAAGATTACGTGTGTACAGTGTACATACATGCATACATTTCATAGACTAAGCACTAAAACTTATATTTTCATGCACACCACTATTACATATACATATTAATTAAACAAATACACTAATTTAAATAGTTAACTAAATATATATTGTGTATTTGTGTTCTATCCCAACAAGAGTCTTATTTCACTATTTCTGTTCATCTCCCATTAAGAATATTTTTATTTCCCTTTTACCATAAATGATAAGTAGGTCTCACGTTCCACCAATATATATAAATGAGACTCATATACCACTAACATATTCAATCTATTTTTTTCTTTACATTTCTTAAAACCCGTGCTGAAACCAAATACTATGACTTTTATTAGAAGACGGAAAGAGTATATAATAAATAATTTTAATACTATATATAATTATATCAACTCCGTATAATTAAAAAAAAAATTAACATTTCTATAATATTCCTAAAATAAATATGTCTGTACTGCCAAAGGAATAATAACAATACAATATGTTGCTATGCAGAATTTATAATTCGGGTATGGATGTTATAAAAAAGTTGCATTTTTTTTTGTCATATTCGCCATATACGTATGGAGCAAAGATACGATATGGGGCAAAGACACGATAACAACCGCCACGATCGGCCTATCAAATTATTGCATGTGTAATGATCGAATGACTGATTAAAGAGAATAGACATATTGGTTAGGTGGAAGAGTTGAAATATGATATGATTGGACAATGAAATTGGGTCGCTTGCGATCAATTCATATGATTTGATAATATATCAAATCATCAAACTTGATTCGCTATATCTAGTTTCGTGGTAACGTGGGTTTGGACTGAGGATATACTCCCTCTGTCCCATTCTAGGAGTTTCGATTAATCAATTCAGGGTATTCCATTTTAGGAGTCCCAGTTAAAATAAACTAATAAAAAATATCTACAAAATAAGTAAAAAAATATTAAAAATGGGTCTTAACATCCACTACAACATTTATTTATTACACATTCAATTAAAAGCAAACCCAACATCCACTACAATATTTATTTATTACACTTTCAAACACTTTTTTAAAACATGTGTCCGACTCAACCGGAACTGAGGGAGTACATTATAAAGTAGTGATAAAATGAAAATTCTATACATGGTACAAAATTTCAAATTATGATATGGACCGTTAGAAAATGTCAATAGATAATAAAATAGTTGCAAAGAAAATATCAGCATAGTAATATCATCATTAACCGTTGATATTATGTTGATATTTTTTATTACCATTATTTTATCATCTGTTAACATTTTTTAGCATCATGATTTGAAGTTTATACAATATTTAGAGTTTGCACTTGAGTACTTCCTTGTAATCCAACGTACCATATTCTAAAAAAATAAATAAAGAATAAAAAAGTATGACAATATAATAGTACTAAATTATTATTCATAAGTATTTTTCTCCATTTAGGGGGCAACAGGATTATAGGATACATTTTTTATTATTAGTAGGATACAATTTGTGTAGGAGGATACTATTGATCACTGCACAAGTTGCGAATAAATATTTTATTTGTTACAATTATTTTATTTCTCTTTTCTAGATATCCCATATATTGTCAATTTATTTAAATTGCCATCGACTTCGTGGATAGATCGCTGCCCAAGTTGCGAACATATATTAATTTGGTTCAATTACTTGTCATTTCTAAAGAACCCATATTTTGACAATTTATTTAACTATTGTCATCGCTTTCTTTTACTCCGGATTATTTTCTTTTATTTTTTCCCCAATTGTTGGTCAATATATGTAGTAGTAGTAGAAGTATTTATTTTCCCACTTTCACCTACATGAACTTTAGAAAATGTAGTATAAAATTATATTTATATACTATACGGATTAGAAAAATATGAGTGATATGAGTGGGTAGAATGTACATTTTATTTATTAAAATTAATAAAAGTAAAATGGAAAATTTAATACTAGTGTAAATTCCAAAATATATTACTCTCTCCATTTCTATTAAGATAACACATTTTTCTTTTTATTTTGTCCCAAATAAAATAACACATTTTTATTTTTGGAAAAAGTACTCCCTCTGTCCCATTCAAAATATCCATATTCTTTATTGTTCAATGGCACAAGATTTAGGTGTAGTAGTTGAGTATGATATAATAGAGTGATAAATGTGAGGCAAAACACATTCTTAGGTCCTTATACTTTAATCAAAATGTTCATTAGGTCCTCGTACAATTTTTTCGTTTTAATAAGTCTTTGTACCTTTCTCATAAATTTCATCACATCCTCGTACAATTTTTTCGTTTTAATAGATCCTTATACTTTGATTATAACTTTTATTAGGTCTTTTAAAATATTCTTTTACTTTTATCTTAGATAATAATTTATATTAAATTAAATTTAATGAAACTTTTAATTTTATTATTTAACTTATCTTATGATTATAAATATTCAGGGAAACGTATCTTTCAATATAAATATAAATAATCAATAGAAAATTCGGATTGTTATTCTAAAAAAAACTTCGATTTTAATCTCCAATCATCACGGTTAATCTTTTTATTATTCTCTACAACTTATTGAGATTATTGGATAACAAGATGATATTATCTTTATAGACTATGCTAAGTTAAATAATGGAATTTTAAAAAGTTCATTAAGTTTAATTAAATTTAGTTTACTATCCAAGATAAATGTTAAAAAATCCCTAAAATAAAAGATTGTACAAGGCCTTAATGAAAGTTATGATAAAAGTATAAGGACCTACTAAAATGAAAAATTGTACGAGGACCTGATAAAAATATTATGAAAAGTATAAGGACCTATTAAAATGAAAAAATTGTACAAGGACCTAATGAACATTTTGACTAAAGCATAAGGACCTAAGAATGTATTTTGCCTAAATGTGATTGAATAGTTTAATGAGGAGAGATGAATTTGTTTCTAAATATGTAAAGTGGATATTTTGAGTGCCACAAAGTAAATATATTTCACCTCTCTCTCTCTCTATCCAACCCACATTTTCCTTCTACAATTAAACATATTAACCAACACTTTCTAAAATCTCGTGTCAACTAAGAAATATGTAATCTTAGCTGGGACGGAAAGAGTAAATTGAATGGCGGACGAAGGGATTGATAATTACCAAGTATATATATATGCTATGATTGTTATTGCATAAAATTGTGTATTGACTTATTTCATGTTGATTATATCCCCTTAAGATGCTTCAAAAGTAAGGTTTACATAAAACCTGGCGAGTTGCAATCAATTTTGAGCACAATAAACAATGGTCTTGCACTATAATTTTGAGCACAATAAACAATGGTCTTGCACTATAATTAATAAAACTTTTGGTAAAGCAAGTTAGTTAAATTAACTCGAGGGAATAATTAATAAAAAGAGGTGGCCCAAATTGCTCGTAATTTGACATTGAGATGAGATATCAATTTCCATAGTGGTATATGTTAGTACTCCACTATTTGTTTGAGCTAAAATCAAATTGAAGCCCGATTTACTCAATCCTTTTTGCTCCTTAACTTAGCCTGGTATTATGAGTTAATAAAAATTATTTTGTGGAAATTAACAAATGTAAATACACTACATAAGAAAATAACGTTGGTTTTGAAAATAATGATATGAATATGAAAAGTTTCAACCGTGCATATTCAATAATCAATAGTACAATTTAACAAAGCACACGATGAGATAAAAATCAACATTAATCTAGTCATTTCCCCCTAACAAGAAGTTCGTAGAGCCGACAAGGCTCGACCCTAGACATAGTCACCAATTGTTAAAATAAGAGTGTGGTCCATGACCTTCACTTGGGCATGGTCTATGATATCAATAAAAAATATGAAAAACATAACCGTTTAACACATGCACTTGGTGCAACACACGTTGCAAACACACACACACACATCGCAACGCTTATACAGCAATAAATCATGAATATTTGGATGGAAAAATCTCAAATATCAATAAATAGTGGCATGAAAATCGATGAGAGATGAGTGAGAAGAGAGGTTAGAAAAATAAAAATAAAAAATAAAGAAATAAGAGTAAGATAAAGGTAATAAAAGATAAAAGGAATTTGACATTTGTATCTTTTAAAATCTTAGGATAGAAAAGGAAAGAAAAATGACTTCAAAAGATATATTGCGTTTTTTTAGATATTTACAATAATATTCTTTTAAATTTAGAAACTTAATAAATTGCATTTTTAAGAATCAATTAACTTTAAATTAAAAGTATTTACAATAATATTCTTTTAAAACTTAGAAACTTAATAAATTGCATTTTTCAGAACCATAATATTCTTTTAAGTTTAGAAACTCAATAAATTGCATTTTTCAGAATCAATTAACTCTAAATTATTAAATTTAGAAACTTAATAAATTGCATTTTTCAGAATCAGTGAACTCTAAATTATTAAATTCAGAATCAATTCACTCTAAATCTAAAGTATATTTTCGATTAGATCCCAACGGTAATTTAGTTTAGAGTGAACTACAAAAATGGTCCTTGGACTATGGGTTTATTTCGCCCATAGTCCCTGTATTTTAAAAATATCGCCAGTAGTCCCTGGACTAAGGTTTTATCTCGAAATTGGTCATTTTGATTTTTTTTTTGTACGAAAATGTCCTTTTTAGGGGTTTTGAGGGTTTTGGGCAATTTGGTCTTTTTACACTTTTAACATTTTGAATCTGATATTATTTCAGTTATGTACTAAATTTGATATTATTTCAAAATTGTCATTCTTCTTCCATTTTGTCATCCTTCACTTTGTTTTTTTTATTTCAATATTATATTTAATTTTATAAAATTAAATTTTAAATTTTAATTTTTAAATATCAATAAAATTTTTAATTAAACTACTAATTCATGGACATTATAAATATTGATTAAAACTATTAATTTTTGTTATTTAATATAATATTCAGCTGAATTGAAGTACACACAAATAATATTAATCATGATGGAAAAATAAGAGTTATTCTATTTAGCCTTCGTTCGGTTGTTATAATAATTGCTTGTGATTGAATATTATGAAGTTGACTAAAAATTTGATCCTACTAAAATTTTTATATAGGAGTATTTTTGTTGAAAATTATTAGTAAATTTTGATTGTTTTCAAATTAATAAACAAAAATTATATTAGTCTTACATTAGATGCATATTTATTTCAGAATAAATCGTGTTATATGATATATTTATGATTAAAGCTATTAAATATTGATTAAAACTAAGTCGTTGTCATATTGATTAAATATTATATACTTTCAAATATTGATTAACACTATTAATTTTTTTTATTTAATAATTTGTGTGATTAAAAAAATTTATTGATATTTAAAAATTAAAATTTAAAATTTTGTAAAATTAAATCTACTATTAAAATAAAGAAACAAAGTTAAGGATGACAAAAGGGAAGAAGAATGATAATTTTGAAATAATATCAAATTTAGTACATAACTGAAATAATATCATATTTAAAATGTTAAAAGTGTAAAAGGACCAAATTGCTCAAACCCTCCAAAACCCCTCAAAATGGCATTTTCGTACAAAAAAAAAGCCAAAAGGACCAATTTCGAGATAAACCCTTAATCCAGGAACTACTGACGATATTTTTAAAGTCCAGAGACTATGGGCGAGATAAACTCATAGTCCATGGACATTTTTGTAGTTTGACTCTTTAGTTTATTAACGTATGACTTTATTAACTATAAAAAGAAAGGTGCTTTTCTCGATGGGTAGAATCGTCAACGTTGATTTTGATGTGTTAGTTAAATTTTATGTCAAAAAGTCATCAGTACTCTCTAAAGTATTAAGTGATACTCCTATACAATCATTCATAATGGCGAGATATAATTGTTAGAATATTGCTTCACACCATGGAATATAGTACATAAAAACTATCGAATTCCTCGAATAATTTATCATAATTTTCTTTTGTTAAGTGACAAATATTTAAAATAAAAACAACAATTTTCCTTATAAATAAATCTTTCATGTCATATAGTATTTCTCTAGCTCGTAAATAAAGATTCCATTTTAACTAACATAAATTTTAAAACTAAAAAAAGATGAAAGTGAAAAAAAATTAGTAGAATGTAATAAAATAAGTCAATTAATACATTAGATATTTTAAAATAGCAATATACTTAAAATATTCAATGGTGAAGACTAAGTAAGATTGTATATTTCACAATTCAAAAGATGGAAACATTGTGTTGTTCATTGTTCAATCAGAAAATGCATCATCATTCTATGTATACTTGCATGAAAACATTCTGTTTAATGAGTTAAGAATATGCAACTGTCCTTCCTGAACTAACTGCGCTGCCCCAAGCTTCATCATCGTTATTCCTCCTCTTCTTCTTTCCCCAGCACTCTCTCAAACTTAAACCACCCCTCCGACTGGCAAAGCCTCATCAGAAAAAACCAAGCCACCCCGGCTGCCGTCATCCCCGCGCTCACTATAAACACCGTCTTCTTCGCTATCACCATTATGTACACCAGAAACCCCGACGGCACCAAGCACATCACCACCAGCACCCACAGCGCAAACGGCACCTTATACGGCCGCTTCAGCTTCGGCATCTTCACCCTCAGATACAGAAACGCCCCGAATTCCAGAAGCATCCCCAAACTATACAAAAAATTCGCCGACGCCACAATATCCGTGTAGCTCATGAACGAAACCCCCACCGCTATCGCCGTCGACGCCACGATCCCCACCCACGGCGTGCCAAACCACTTCGATCTCACGCCGCACCACCTCGGCAGGAATCCTAATTCCGCCATTCCTAAAACCTGATACGCGCTGCTGCTCAGCTGTGCCTCGAACAGCCCGATCGCGGATAAAACCGCTCCGATCTCGATCCAGAGCTTCAGCCACTGGCCAGAGATCATCCTCGCCGCGTCCGCCATGAATCCGGTCTCCCAGAGGCTCTGGTCGGCTTCGATTGCGCCGGTGACGGCGACGAGAGGGATGATGTAGCCTAAACAAGTGAAAATCACCGCGCAGAATAACGCTAACGGGAAGGTTTTCCTCGGATTCTCGACCTCCCCTGCCATGGTGCTAACGTTATCCCAAAAATTGAGGTTCCAGAACAGAGTATTGAAGAACAAATTCCAATCCTTATCCACTCCTTTCTGCCCTAGGCTGATCCACCGCCGCGGCTGGATCTGCGGGATTGCGATTCCGGACATGATTAGAAACGGAGCGAGGGAGATTGCGCCTAATCCGACGGCGACATAGCCGACGATTGCTAGGCCGGTGTAGTTGAGAAAGGAGAGAATCGCGGTGGAGATCAAAATCGCGAGGGTTCTAGGTTTTCCAGATCCGAAAATGGGGAAAATCCGCTTTAAATAGTCGATGCAGAGGGCGGGGAAGGCGGCGATGTTGATGACGCCGCTGAGGAATTTCCAAGTGCCCATTAAGGAGCCGAAGAATGGGCCGAAGGCGCGGTCGGCCCAAATGACGAAGCCGCCGTTGCCGGGGAAGGCGGTGGAGAGCTCGGCCGTGATGAGGGCTTCGGGGATGCTCCAGATGAAGGGGAAGATGAGGAAGCCGAGGATGGCGAAGAGGGGGCCGGCGGCTTGCACGGCCGGCTCCTCGCCGTAGGGGCCGCCGGCGACTTCGAAGTAGATGAGGAAGATGAGGGGGATGAGGGTTAGCTTTTTTGACTTGGTTTTGGGGGCGGCGGCGGCGGCGGTTGTTGGGAGGTCGGTTGCGGTGGTGTGCGGCGGCGCCGCTAATGGTTGATTTGTCATGGGAATCTTGAGGATTTGGTGAAATTAAATGGGACTTTTATAATAGTAGGAGTAGTAGTAAACTGATATGGTGGGGAATGTGGATATATATAGATATATTATTGATATTAATTTAGAGAATTTTCACATGGTGAGTATCTATTTTTGCTAGATTCGGTAGTTCTATTTCTAATGTGGATGTACCTGTGAAAAAAAAGTCTATTAGGGTGTCTCCGGCGGCGCCCTTCCCACTCGCCCTTCCCATGCCATGTCAGCACTAGCCCCTCCCATTCCACTGCTACATCACTCGCCCTTCCCACTGCACTAGCCCTTCCCACTCGTCCTTCCCACAACTAAATTAAAATGCACGGAATTAAAATTCGACACAAATACAAACGGGAAATACGAATATTTCAATAAAAAAAAACATACATCATTCGGGAAAAAAATTACATAGTAGATAGAAAAAAAAAAAAAAAAAAAAAAAAAAAAAAAAAAAAACTTAAAATGTCGGACGTCCGAGTGGGACGGGCGACCTTCGCCACAGTGGCGCCCGTCCCACTCGCCCGTCGACGGGAGGGGCGAGCCCATCGCAGGGGCACTCGGGACGGGCGTGGGCGCCCTTCCCACCCACTATGGCGCCCGTCAGGTCGCCCGTCCCCGACGGGCGAACGGGAAGGGCGCCGTTGGAGACACCCTTAGAATGGTTGATTGTGGGATTTTTAAAGAGAGTTTAGAAATATAATGTCAAGATGAAAAATACTAGTAGTACGATTTTTCTTGAGCAAAAACCTGATTTGTTTTTAAAATGGAATTTTTGTTAGTTGGCAAATCACCAAATAAAATAAGAATAATACTGTATGTGGTAAAAGATTGCACATACGCAATTAATTATGATCTGTAAATGGAAAATGGCCACAAATGAGGTCATGTCGGAAAGGATTTTTTCCGAAAAAGTCGCTATAAAATATAAGTAGCACTCCATATTTGAGTTTGCACATTACTTTACTCATAATTTAAATTTAACGATTCACACATGTAACATGCTACTCGGTGTTGGTAAATGGATTGAGATTCTAGGAACTTTAGATATGACCGTTAACACAACTAAACAAGAGAAATTTATAATGTAATTTTGAGGGTTTGAGTCATAATTGAATTTTGAATTAGTGACTATAAGTTACTTAATACTAGTACTATTTCATATTTAAAGCATATTTACGATTGTTACTTATTTTGTATAAGTTAATATATGACAAATTAATCCTTTGAATCAGGGGCGTAGCCACATGGACCTTTGGTGGGGCATTTGCCCCTCCTCTAAAATTTGTACATGTACTAATATTTCTTCAAATTTGCATGTTTGTTGGAATTTCTTCTTAAATGCCCCTTCTCAATTATTCAATTTTTTGCTATACATAATTTTTTGCCCCTCCTCATTTTAATTCTTGGCTCCGCCCCTGCTTTGAATAATTGAATCATTTAGGAAAAGATTCAGTTTTCCAAAGTTATTACTACTACTGAACATATAGTATATAGATTAATATTTCCTGGTAATTTAAAATTGAAAATATTCACACATTTAATTTTGGTTATTTAATGAAGGAAAAATATTACAAAAATAAAAAGATAGCGCAAAAAATGCTTCATCGTTACGATTATATTATTTATAATGTAGTACTTAACATTTCAATAACAAAAATGTTTACTTTATTTTATTATTTTTCATATGTTAAGATAAATGGTTTTATTGTTATCGCATTGATAATTTATATACCTCACGTATATTTATTTTAGAAAGTTTACTGAAAAAAGGAAACAAACTACGGGAGGGCTATACAAAATAATTAAATAAAAATTTATTTGAATATATATGTTATAAAATTATTTTATTTTTAAATATAAAAATTAATTTGAATATATATAATGCTATCATACATTCATAGTCTAAATCAATGATTTTTTTTTTTTCCTATGATAGTGTTACAAACTATCCTAAATTATATCCTAAATATGATAGCCTAAATTACCTTAATTATGATAGTATAAATAAGGAAAATAATTATGACAGCCAAATTTTAGAGGGTAATAATGTTTTTCTATTAATACCGTTCAGGTTCAATATCTGATACAAGATTTGTACCTTGACCAAATTAGAAGTTAGTTATTTAGTAAAAATATACTACTAGGTTTTTCAGCGCGCTTCATGCGGGCCGGATACAAGACACGAACCATATAAAAATGTAACATTGCTACTAAACACACCGTTTAGACGGATAAATCTCATTATCTTACCGTAACATAGCCACCAAACAATGCCAACGAGATTTAACCTCTATCAATTTTTAAAATTTTTATCCTTTGTATGATATCATTGAATTTGTTTTTGATACGTTGTGTAAATTATTATGCAAAATTCCTTACTATTACAAAAAAAATTATATTTATGAACAAATAGATCTTGCTAAATAACTTTATGGAGCAGCCTGTCTCCATTTGCAAATATACTTAAATACTACTCCACTTACTATAACTTTTATGGTTAATCATTATGTTTTGAATCATAAGACAATAATTTCCACTCCAAATTATATAGTACTAGTATAAAAGTGATCGATTGATTAATTTATTAGACAAAATGGGGATAATTACAAGAGTGTAAACACAATGAAATATGCGCGCTAAATCCAAAAGAATAAAGAAGAGGCAATGAAAACGAGTAATTTAACTCTATTTAATAAAAGTGATTATTCGCAACATTACCTTTTTCTCAGTGCAGATGATAATAATGGTGGATAAATAAATAAATGAATGAATATATACTACTCCCTTAACATAAGTAATGGTCTGTAATTATTTGCTCGTATGAGAAACGCTCTTATTTGCGAGTACAAGATGATTTTGATACACATTTGTTTAAATTTTTATGAAAGATTTTATAATTGAGATGGCCAACTATGAAAAATGAACACATGATAATCAAGACTAATGCAATAAAAGGTCATAATTAAATTAAAAGATGCGTTTGCCGGGAGTCGAACCCGGGTCTATTGCTTGGAAGGCAATTATCCTAACCGTTGGACTACAAACGCTAGTTGAGACATCCTGCAAAATAACATATGTTATTTATATGAGATATTGAGAATGATATGAAAAAAAAAAATTCACATCACTTAAACATGAGCTCAATAAATATGGTTGATAATTTATGATTGAAAAGTAGAATTCGGTGAAACGAGAATTTGCTTCTTCGAGTTATTAAGATGACTTATTTTGTGTGATTGAAAAAATATTGAGTAATTGGAAGATTGAAGGATAATAGTAATTTATAATCTTTCTCCAATAAATTCAAAATTAATCAATAGTTTGAAACTACATTGATCATACCTTGCTGTATTTACTAGACCATACTTAAATGAGTAAATCATACTACCAAGGGTTGTGAATTCAGTCATCGATTAGTCAGTTACCCGATGACCAAACTGAAAAATTCGGTTCTCAGTTAACCGAGAACTGTCCATTTTGGTTATCGTGTCAATTTCGGTTTCAATCTTCAGGTATCGATTGGTTATCGGTTAGAACTAATAACCGATCGGTGTGGCCGAAGAACCGATTAAATATTACCATATTATTATTATTATTATTATTATTATTATTATTATTATTATTCTTTTATTTTTTTTTTATTTTTTTTTAAAACTTAGAGTTCAAGAGAGAACAGAAATAGAGTCCTAATTTCTTCACACCCATGTGGCGAAGCGAAGTCAAACCAGAGTTCAAGCCACTGGATACAAAATTTCTTCACACCCACGCGGCACCACCCAACACCCAACTTCGTCTGCTCACGCCCACGTGGCGCCACCCACAGAGACACACCCATGAGTCCACGCTCGCCGCTCTTAGTCGGTGCTCCTTCAAGCCCGGTCAGTAGCAATTTTGGATATTTAGTTAGTTTGTGCGAAGTTTTGTGAGAAATTTTGTGTTTGTTATGTTTTGACTTTGAAAATGCGCATGTTTAAATTGATTATGGGACTGTGGGATTATATAGTTTGCATTATTGAAACATTGTGAATCATACTACCATATAGTTGAAGTTTACATGCACTAGCATATTTGACTTGTGAAATGATTTGACAAAAGAGATGAGGGAAAGAAATTGGTGGAATAAGGAATTGAATCAGAAACACACCCTTGTTAGAGCATCCACAATGGTAATAGGCCAGTCACTTTCTCTCCCTGCCACGTCAGCAGCACTAAAAATCCACCTGCCACATCAGATTTAGGTCAACCATAGGCCAGCCGCAATAATAATAATTCAAAAACAACTACATTTTACGGAATAAAATTTACGATTAAATTACAGAATTAAATTTACGAGACATATACGGGAAAATTCATTCATTTCATTAAAAAAAAGGTAGATAGTTTTAAAAAAAATACATGATTTTTTTTTTAAAAAAAGGGCTTCCACACACGAGCTCCGCCACTCTCTACTCCTCGTCGTTGCCGCCGCCATCCTCGCCGCCGCCACCCGGGGTATCTGAGCCCGCGTCTGAACCCCCCACCAGTGCCCTCGAGGCATCCAAATCCACCCGCATGTTCTCAAGCATCGAGTAGAGGAACATCTTCTCCGTGGGGTCGGTTGCGGCCTTCCACTCTTGGAAGACCTCGAACATACGTTCCTCCGTCTTCACACGCGAGAATAACGTGTACGCGCGTGGGGGTGGGGGGGCCGAGATGACCTCATGGGGCGATAGGGGGGATCCTCCCCTCGCTGCCCGTTGCGCCCGCTTTTGGCCAACCGGGCGAGGGCGACGAGCAACAGATCGAGGGGACGGAAACTCCTCAGCATCCGGGGGGAGGTCGTGGGATCCGCCGCTGCTGCCGCTGTAGTCGCCGGAATAGTTCAGCCTCTGCTTCTTCGGCCACCCAGCGTCGCACCCTGCCCGGAACTTCTCGGAGTCCTTCAGCAACACATAGCATTCCCAGAAGAGGAACTCCTTATACTTCCCCGGCAAGGGGAACTGACTCTCTGCTATCCTCCGGGCGTCCTCCTCATTCTGCCCACTAGTCAGCTGGCGGAGGGCGTTGGCGTACAACCCCGAAAAACGGCCGACCGCGGCCCTAATGCGCTCCCACCCCTTCCGGCACTCCTCCCCGCTGAAGTCCTTCCCGTGCGGGCAGTTCCTCCTTTAGGCAGCTCTAATCTTCGCCCACATGTTGACGACCCGCTGGTTGTTCGCAACCAGCGGATCGTCGCACACCGTCGGCGTGACAACCACGCCTTGGCCACCCCGGCGTACTCATCCTCCGTCCACTTCCTCCGGGTAGGGGTGTCGTCAACAGCGGGCTGCGATGACTCGCCGACCGCCTTGGCCTTCCCCTTCGTCTTCTTCTTCTTCGCCGCGGCCCGTCCCGCTGGAACGGGAGTGTCCGGATCCCCGAGATCGATCCCCATCTCATGCAATGACAAAAGGTCATCGCCAGTGAACTGCGTCTCCACTCGGGTTGACGTGTGAGACGAAGCCGTCAAAAAATCAAGAGAGGGACGATAGACCGTGTCCCCCCCGGTGGCCCCTGCATCCCGGGATGCATACCGTGCTGCATTTCTCCCTGCCACATCATCCCCATCATCTGTTGCATCATCTGCTGCTGCATATGGGGCATACCTCCCCACCCCCGCGCTGACTGTCTGCCGCTCCCCTGCCCCCCGCCCGGCATCCCCCACGGCATACAGTGGCGGAGCCAGGATTTTAGTCCTGGGGGGCCCAAATTAATATATTAAAATTTTTGTAGTGTTTCTTTGTCAACGACGCGGAAATGACCCTGACATAAGTAGTAGAGTATTGCGCGCTAGAGATAGACAATGAGATAAATAATTAGAGGATGAGTAATAGAAAATTTAGAGATACTGTAAAAACGTCGACCATCGAAAAAAGTTAAAGAATAATATTTTTATAATAAAGATCATAGTACTATTGAAACTGGTTTTACCAATAATATATAGTAGTATAGTACTTATATATTTACAAAATTATAGAATTACTTTCTTCTATTCTATATTGTATATAATTATAAATAAAATTATTTATACAAAATTAATAGCTAATAAGTTTATACAAGATAAATTATTATGAAAAATTGTTTACAGCATAAAATAAATTTATAAGATTATACTCCCTCCGTCCCAAGATAAGTGACTTGTATTCCTTTTTGGAGTGTCCCACTATAAGTGACCTATTTCCATTTTTAGCAAAAAGTCATATCTCTTACTTTATTCTCCACCTACTTTATTCTCTCTTCTCTCCTCTACTTTTCCTCTCTCATACTTTACTCTCTCCACTTTAACTTATTTAAATATCATTCCTTAAATCCCGTGCCCAAAAAAAGTAGGTCACTTATCTTGGGACGGAGGGAGTATAAAATTGGTAGAGAAATTAAAGTCCAAAAGCGGCATAAAAAAATAAGATTATATTAAATTGGTAGGGAAATTAAAGTCCAAAAAGAGGCATAAAAAATACTCAAAATCATATTGCTAGAAGGAAGGATCGAACCCTGCCCATTTCAATTAGTGACAAGTTTTCAAGCCAACTACACCAATTCGTCATTTTTAATTTTTGCGTACATATAGCATATATAGCGATAACTGAAATGGCTGGGGGGCCCAAGGGCCCCCCTGGCCCCACCGTGGCTCCGCCAGTGACGGCATACCCCCCTGGTTCCCCCCTGCATCCCCCCCGGCGCTCCAGCCATCATCCCCATCAATTGCCCCCAAGTGACGTTAAACCCTGGGCCCATCTGGCCTCATTCAGATCCCACGGATACCGTGGGCGTATGAGAGCCGCTCGTCGCCGGACTAGACTCGTTGTTGTTGTCCATCGCTCAATGATGCTCTTGTACAGAAAGTTAGAGAGAGAGAAAACTCGTTAAAACAAGTGGTGCAAATGAAAATGAAACTAAAATCGCGTATATATAGGTTTAAAAAAAAAATGAAAATAGGCGTTGGCCGATCGCTGGTCGATCGGCACGCCATAATGGCGGCCAGCGCATCGGCCAGCGCCCCTGAATCGGCTAGCCCACGCCGATTCTCTGGCCGATTCGCCGCTGGCCGACTGCAATGGTTCGGCTAGCCGATCGGCTAGCGACGCGAATCGGCTAGCCGGCATTGTGGATGCTCTTACTAAATGGACTGCACTTTAGTTGCTACAGTAAGTTTTAATTTTGACGGTAGAATTCCCCCATTTCTATCATGATTTACAAACAAAGTCAATATACTGTTTGTAACTGATATTAGTTCCCTAATTTGAAGGGATTAATCATCCTTCCATTTTAGCGCTAACGTCCCTGAAGGCCTAAACTATATCCTATATCTAAAAATTAATTGCTAGTCAACTATAGTCATTTAATCTCACACCACACGATATTAAATAAATCTAAAATCCTTACTCGACTTGAAGAAAGCAGTAAAATATGCTTACTTAACAACCGCAAATTGTTAGTCAAAAATGAACTCTAAGGAATCTCTCTCTCTCTCTCTCTCTCTTCTTTTTTGTTGCTTTTTCAGAAATTCATGTGCTATAATTAAAAATGAAATGAGAGAAACGTATAGAGATAGAGAGCCCCTAATAAATAATGGTGGAATCGGGTATTAAGCAGAAACGCAAATTTCCAAGACTATAAATACATTACAAGAAATTTTAGAGAATATCTATAGACCATTTTAGAGAGAGAGAGCGGAAATTCAACAGAGCATCGCACAAGATTTTTTACGCACCAGCGCCTCCGATCGCACATCCTCTGCCCCAAATTAGGGTTTCTTTATCATCTACCTTTAATCATATCGTATGTGCACCAACTCTCTCCGTTTATCTTTCTCTCATTACTGCGTTGCTGTCCAACTAATTCTGTGGAATTTTTACAAAATAATGCTGTTTTGGAATTATGTTTTTGTGTGGTTGTTGTTGCATTTCTGTTAATTTTTTGCTCGATTCTGGCATATGCGTGTTCTTAGGGATGAATTTTGCTTCAGAATTGGGGCTGTTTGTGTATTTTTTTATGTTTATGAGATTGGTGATGTTTTTATTGCTATTAGGATTTTGAATTGGAGTTGAGAGATTTTTTTTCTTCATTTGTGGTATAATATCAGTGTGTGATGATGACGATTTTTTTTTTTTTTGTTGTGTTGCATGTGCAGCGTTGAAAAATATCTCTGCCTGGATAAACCGTTGTGGCGTTGGAGGTATTTTTTGACAGGGGAGAGGAATTGTGTGATTTTGCGTGCTTTTGAGTATGCCTGCTACATGGTCTGAATCTGTTGAGAAGGCTCCCACCGGTGGTGGTGTAGGGGCTGCTTCTCATGCTTCTAGAAGTACTTATGTTCCCCCGCATCTTAGGAATAGGCCACCTTCAGCCTCTGCAGACCCTCCTCCCTCAGCTACAGTTTCCTATGCAGGGACTCTGGCGGGAAATGAATCCCAGGGACAAGGAGGTCCAGCTGTAGGTGGATTTCAGTCGTATGGCTCTAGAAATGATTTAAGTGGAGGTGGTCTCAGTCGGGGTGGTGGTGGAGGTGGTAGTGGTTGGAACAATAGAAATGGTGGCTGGGATCGTGGGAGGGAAAGAGAGGCTAATCCTTTTCAAAATGATGGAGTTCCAGAACCAGAATTTGCAGCACAGGAAAATTCAGGGATCAATTTTGATGCCTACGAGGATATTCCGGTGGAGACAAGTGGGAAAGATGTTCCGCCTCCTGTGAATACGTTTGCCGAGATTGATTTGGGTGATGCTTTAAATATGAATATTAAGAGATGCAAGTATGTGAAACCTACACCTGTGCAGCGGCATGCCATACCAATATCACTCACAGGGCGGGATTTGATGGCTTGCGCTCAAACTGGTTCGGGAAAGACTGCAGCATTTTGTTTCCCAATAATTAGTGGAATCTTGAAAAGTGGCCAATCTGCTCAAAGACAACCACGTATGCCACGCATGGCATTTCCGCTTGCTCTCATTCTTTCTCCAACTAGGGAGCTTTCCATTCAGGTTTGTTCATAGAATGCTGTTTTTATATATTCTTTGCTTCTTTCGTTGAAAAAGAATCTGATAGTGGATCTTTCTGTGCAGATTCATGAAGAAGCTAGGAAATTTTCTTATCAAACTGGTGTCAAGGTTGTTGTTGCTTATGGTGGTGCACCAATCAATCAACAGGTACCGTATTTTTTTTGTCATCTCGTCATTGGTTGCATCCCCACTTCTATAGAGTAGTCTGATTATGAAGCTATGCCCCTACTTGTTTTATAGCCTCATGTACGTAGTATGTCACACTATTTACTGCTTCATTTCTGATTTCGTTGTTGATGATTTCTTGGCAGCTTCGAGAACTGGAAAGAGGTGTGGACATACTTGTTGCAACTCCCGGACGTTTAGTTGATTTGTTGGAAAGAGCTAGAGTCTCGTTACAAAATATTAGGTACTTGGCCCTGGATGAAGCAGATAGAATGTTGGACATGGGTTTCGAACCTCAAATAAGGAGAATTGTGCAACAGATGGACATGCCTCCACCTGGTGTAAGACAGACATTGCTATTTAGCGCCACATTTCCTAAGGAGATTCAGGTCTGTTTTCTATACCAATGACATTGTGTCACCATACTCCAAAAAGTGGAATTTAGTTGGGTTTTTTGCCCCTCAAGTTTTGACTAGTTGAAGAGATCTTTCCTAACAATTGGCTAGGCCATAAATATATACTCCCTCCGTCCGCTGTTAGGAGTCCCATTTATGGGCGGCGTGGGTTTTAAGAAATTTTGAGAAAAATGGGTGGATAAAAGTTAGTGGAACAGAGGTCCCACTTGTATATATTAGTTTTAAATGAAATGGGAGTGGAATGAGTTAGTGGAATGTGGGACCCTATTACCATTTATGGTAAAAATGAACCGGGACTCCTGTTCGCGGACGGACTAAATGGAAAAACGGGACTCCTATTCGCGGACAGAGGGATATTTCTCAACTTTGTTGTTAGTTACAAGCTGCCATCAATTATTGCATATGTGATATTATGGAAATCTCTCTTAACATGCAGAGACTAGCTGCAGATTTTCTTTCGAATTACATATTTCTGGCTGTTGGAAGAGTTGGTTCTAGCACAGAATTGATCCTCCAAAGAATTGAATATGTGCTTGAGACTGACAAAAGAAGCCACCTGATGGACCTTCTCCATGCACAAAGAGCAAATGGTGTTCAGGCCAAGGTAAATTTTTTTGCCACCGTTGTGTAAGGTGGATACTTGTGCTTCTAATTCACTTGCCCCCCGACCAAGCTCCCAGCTCCCACACCTGGTTTTTCTAGTTTTATTCTTGTTTGTGCATTTTACCTTATTTTGGGGGTGGGGACCATGGAGTGGAGTGGAGTGGAGTGTGTGGGAGGGTGACATGTAAAGAGCACTGGTGACTTAGAAGCCAAATGAGATGTAATATAAGTGTTAAAGATCTTTTAGTTTTTGGCAGGGTCCCCATTCTCTGAAGCATAATTAAATACTCCGTATGTAAAAAGATTTAAAAGGAAAAAATGTGGCTGTTCTGTCTGCAGATTTATGTTTAGAATACAAATATATTTTTGAACTTGACAAAAAGTAATCAAGCTTAGTTGTTGGAGAAATTATGCCCCACAGTATCTATATTTTGTTTTATCCATATTTCCTCACTTGGATCAACTTCCACGCTATTTGTATTCTATTTAGTTTGCTAATCCAGATTTTTCTATGTGATTTGCAGCAATCTCTAACATTGGTTTTTGTTGAGACAAAGAAGGGAGCTGATTCTCTTGAACACTGGCTTTGCATTAATGGCTTTCCTGCCACCTCCATTCATGGTGACCGGACACAACAGGTCTTACAATTTGTCTATTTGCCTAGGACTAGATCTTATCTGTCATCTTATAACAAAATGGAAACAGCATGGCTCTATTAAATTTTTGAGTAGTTTTACCCTGATTATAACTGGTTTAAAAGAATTTGTAGATATTCTTGTATTTCTATTTTACCTGGGTTTGATTATTTCAACTTACTTGTTTCTATAATCTTCCTCTTTCTTCCAATTTAATGTGTTTCATGTGCCGGTAAATATGATGCTTTGACTTTGTACATAATATCCCTTGAAAATGGAAATTCTGTGCTCTGATTCTATGATATTAAAGCAAGCACTTTGTTTCTGGCTGCAGGAGAGAGAGTATGCTTTAAGATCTTTCAAAAGTGGCAAAACTCCAATTCTGGTTGCAACTGATGTGGCAGCTCGTGGCCTTGACATCCCTCATGTTGCACATGTCATCAACTTCGATCTTCCTAATGATATTGATGACTATGTCCACCGTATAGGACGTACTGGGCGTGCTGGTAAAACAGGACTGGCTACTGCGTTTTTCAATGATAGCAATGCTTCATTAGCGAAGTCATTGGCTGATTTAATGCAAGAATCAAATCAAGAGGTTCCTGCTTGGCTGACACGCTTTGCAGCTCGATCTGGCTTTGGTGGTGGTAGGAACCGCCGAGGGCAAGGTGGTGGAGGGAGATTTGGTGGTCGTGATTTCCGCAAAGATTCCTCCTACAATAGAGGTGGAATGGACATGTATGGCGGTGGAAGTAACATGAACAGTGGTTACAACCAATCTGGTGGATATGGTGGAGGCTATGGTTCTGCTGTGACTAGCGCCTGGGACTAATCACATTCGATGCTCTCAACCTGGTGAGTGCATAAATGCACTTGAGACTATTAGCAAATCATCTCACTTCCTCATATTCTGAAACTCATCGTTTTCTATAGGAACCCTTCTGCTCCATCATCGGCTGTGGTGTGCCATATACAATCTGGGATGCGGGGCTTATGCTACACAATACTCTACTGCTGGTACTTGCGTTTACCCTTCCGATACTCAATACTGACAGGCATATTCTTTTTCAGCCTGACCTTTCCGCAGATGCGATTCAGTGATGAAAATTCTCAAAACATTGATGCTGTTGTATTATTCTAGGATTAGGATCTATGTTTCTCGAGCGACCTACCAACTCATTTTATTTACTGTCTCACTTGTAGCTACGCTTGGCTTATTGTAAATATGCCTTTGACTGCCTTTCATCGAGTTTTTACCTTGTTTTTTCTGTTGTTTTCATGCAGTTTTAATACTGATTCATGTATGTGGTGTGTGTGAGAGAGATTAAGGCATTGATTATATTGGCTTTGTGATAATAGTACTTGCCAAAGTACAAAAATAAACTTTAAAAGGACAAAATAATCAAAAAAATAGTGCAAAAGGTCTTCAACAATATCAAAATTCAAAGATGATAGATATTTTTAAAAAATGGGAGCCACAACATATTTTGGTAAAGTTTTAGAACAAAATTTTTAAAGCTACCGAATTATAGTTTTCATTAAAATAGGAAAAAACTATATTCAACGCAACGAAGTTAAGAAATTATCATACACAGTTATAACAAGATAGAGAAATGCTAGAATTGCCTGATGCTTGATGAGAAGTGCACACACCAATAAGACTTAAAAATTGAACGAATCTGAATCTCTTTTAAGTTGCAAAACCCGTTGCATAATTATTGTCATATTACACTCACAAGATTCATATTATTATCATCACAAATTAAAAACAAATAAATGATGCTATAGCACTGGTAGTAGTAATTGAAAGCGAACTTGTGTCTTGTGTCCTCGCTCATGCCTGGCCTTGCTTCCTTCGAGCCCGAGTTTCCCTCGTACGCTTAAAGGTCTCTTCGCACTCGAATTTAAGCCGCTGCCTGAAATTCCTTATGAAATCATCAGCTTTCTTGTTCACATCCTCCACGGCAGACTGCCTTCGTGATGTCTTCTTCTTGTAATCTGCCTTACTCTCAGAATTATCTATGTTTATACGTCTACCCTTGGAACCGTCTCCTCGATGATGCTCCATCTATGGTGTTCCTGTCTATTTTCTTGGTTTCTGCTGTGAGAGCAAGTTCTTACATATATAGATAAACAGAGGAGAGAAAATAGTGTAAATTTAGTTATCACACATTTTCCTGTGATGGGAAGCAAAGAAAGAAAGTTGAGTCGAGTATAAGGAAAACTGATGCAGATGAGTACAAGGCAATTCTGGTAGGTGAGTTCCAGGAAAAAAAAGCTCTCTCAAGACAAAATAACGTAGCGAAGGCTGAAGAATAGCAGTGGATGAAGAAGAGAAATTCATTGCCTAGTTATTCTTCAAGTCAGCATATACACTTGAACAATCTCGAATTTTATTACAGCATAACAATGCAAAGTGGGATACACAGACAGAAAGAGGAAAATGCACACAACTAATAGTGGTTCAATCTTAGTCCAAGAGAGAGTATCTGTCCGCAATGAGTCCTGCACAATTAAGCGTTCACAATGGTGAGTCCAACACTACTCGTGTGTCTTCATTTTAAGAGTGTAGGCAAATGGGTATTAGGAGCAAAATGGGAAAGAAAAATACACAAATGGTTTTATCTACATTGTTATATACAGTACATAATTGGAGAGTGTAGATAGGCAATAAACAATGCAGTCATAACATTTTTGAACACAAGCAACTCCTGTCAACATTTTCTACTTGTATTTGCACACTGCATTGGATGTAGCATCGAATTTACCTATGAAAAACCATTAGATACAAAGATACATGCATAGTTGACTGTGATCCCCCTAATACGAGTTTTTGCAGAAGAAGTTCATATACCAAATCGAGGCTTCTCTTAATCAACCTTCACCTGTGGCACACACCTTAGTACCCAATCCAGAGTTCACCGTTCTCAGCCAAAGTCCCACGCATTTCACATAACTTGAAATATTCTCACCCCATTTGACTTTAGCATAATATTCAAATCCAGGGGCAAAATTATGTATGGCCTATGACCAGGGTTTGGAAATAACCGAACCAATTTAGCCAGTAACCGAATCAAATAGCAACCCTGATAGATAACCGGAGCTCAATCAATTAAGAAATTGGTAGTTAACTATATAATCGGTCGGTCATAACCGACCAGCTATTAAGTTAATCAATTTCTTAATCGGTCCAGTTCCATTTATCTAGTGGCAAGATTTTGACTTATAACAAAGCATTCACCACTGTGAAAAACTAGACTACTTTGATCTAAATTCGGCCATGGTTCAACCGTATTTACCTAGCAACTAGTAAAAAATCTAATACCATGACTAATTTTGGGACCCTATATTAGTCAAGAAACCAAAATTACCAGCAACAACACATTTAGAAAATGAAATTGCAGCAGTTTCTAAGGTTAGTTAGATTTCTTGAATGCAATCAACTTTTACTTATATCAGCTAATTGTTCTCACTTTCTTAATTTTCAACTACAGTTAATCAAGTCCTTAAACCAGTCAATTAGGACTCAATTTGATAATTTTCTAGTGAGAAATAATAATAGAATTAAAATATCCAACAAACACAGCTGAAAATCAGGAAAATAAGAACAATGCTAAACCAGTCAATTAGAACTCAATTTGATAGTGAGAGATAATAAGAAAACTAAAATCCAACAAACTCAGCTGAAAATCAGGAAAATAAGAACAATGCCTATGAAAATTGAAAACTAACATTCTCAACGAAATTCACACTCATCAAGCAATCGAAACAACAAATTTCAGTCAACGAAACAGATCAATTAAGGTCAAGATTAAAAAATCGAAACAGTTCACGAGCAAGAAAACACCAAATTCACCTCAAATCGAAGCTGCCATCGAAAATGCATCGCGCAGCCCTGTCGATTTGCAGCTAGGAACGTCCTTAAAATCCGCAGCAGGCAGCTTCTTGGACAGAGCTCCGACGTAAAATTTGACCATATCGTTTTCCTGGTCGACTTCCATGCCGGTGACGGATACCCAGAGGAAGAATTTCTTGGCCATGATGCCTGAAACTCCACTGACTTTGCCGTATCCGAGTTTCCCCTTGATGATCGTGTCGTAGAAGACGAGCTGATCGTCGAATTTGACATAGCAAGGGTTTGCGCTGAGCTCGATCGTGAAGGAGCTGTTGGTGTTTGAGAGAGAATAGGACTTGATCTCCCGTGGAATTATGCCCTTGGGGAGATTGAAGTGAGGGAGGAGGTCGTGGACGTCGGCCGTGGAGAGAGACAGAGAGGCTGAAGCGAGGAAGATGAGAGAGAAAAATGCTATGGTGAAGTGAGAGAAAGCCATGGATTAAGAGAAGAGTAGAGAGGAGAGAGCTGGTTGAATATAACAGATTTATGATAAGTTTATTATTTTATGGTAAATAATATACGAGAAGATATCCAATCATGTTGCATTAGGCGTAGGGATGTGGACGTACGCCGTAACCCGTGGGCCGGCCCGAATAGCCCTCCAAATCTACAGGATTAGGGTTGAAAATTTTTTGTCCGATAAAATTACAGTCCGCACCCGATTAGCGCGTAACCCGTTAGGGCCAGACTCGAAAATTCGATGGACTGGCCCGAAAACCCGATAAAATTTCTATCGTTCTATTTGTTTGACTCTAAGTCGACACTTCATTGGTTATTTTATATTATAGATTACTAAAAAACAACTTCAATTTTATATATTAAATATATAAATTATATATTAAATTTTTATTAACATAATAATAGATATATAAATTAGAAACTTCAAATTCACTAAAAAAAAAAAAATATTTAAATTTATGAAACATGCTTTAAAATTTCTTGATGTTTATATTTTATTTTGCATAAATCTCAAATATTAGTATATGATCGTGTTTATGTTTGAGTTTAAGCATATAACTCAAATATATCATAATTATATATTTTACATTTTATAAATATAACTAATTTTCACCATTATTTATTGGATTGATCGTATGTTAATTTTATCGGTAGCAACCCGATTAGCCCGCTGGGCTAGCCCGAAACCCGAGCTTTTAGGGTTAGGGTTGAACTTTTATAACCCAAAAAAATCACAACCCGATTAGCCCACATCCGATTGACCCGCAACCCGAATAAGATTGGCCCGAAACTCGATAGACTGGCCCGATTGACATCCCTATTTAGGCCATAGGCCATATTATAATTTAGAAAAATGATATATAAAAATTTTATCAATTGTTTGATTTGACAGTGTATGCACAAATATACTTTGTCGTACATTCAAATATTTGTGAGATATCTCGAGAAAACGCGACGCACGACGGAATATTTTTTTAGTTATACAGTCTTGAATTGTTAATTTATTAATTAAAATTAGAACTAATATAATTATATAAGATTTAAAAATAGTAAAATGTACTACTATAGTAATAACAATCAATAAATCTATACTCCTCAATTCATTTCAAACCTAAATACATAAAATTAAACATATTTAAAAAGAAATCAAGACAAAACACAATTATTTGGGGAATTAAGAGAGTAGTATATCACACTTTTGAAAAATATGTTTAAAACAATCCTTCATATCTCTCTACTAAAAAGTAAAAATAATGAATTACACTTTTAACAAAATAACTATATTCGAGAATCAGGAACTGCATGTTTCGAGTTAAGGATGTCACTATAATTTTTCCCTCACTAAGAATTGTTAGAAATATTGGAATAAAATTCTCGAACCATAACACGCGGTACTCTAACTATTGCAATCAAAGAAAAAGAATAAATGAAATGGAGATTATAATGAAAATTATAAAATAAACCGAACTATAAGTCTTGTGGAGAAAAATCCCCTTTCCGCAAGACAAATTACATCATGGTTAATGCTCATGGATTGACGTATTATTCCTAGAGATGAAACAACTTCCTCCTGACGTATATAACATCTCAAACCCGTTAGACACTGATGAACTTGATGGGATTACAATGAAAATTATAAAATAAACTGAACTATAATTCTTGTGGAGAAAAATCCTCTTTCCGCAAGACAAATTACATCATGGTTAATGCTAATGGATTGACGTATTATCCCTAGAGATGAAACTGTTAGGTTTGGTATACTGAAAAGCATGTTTCGAGCAAGTGTCGCTCGAATAGAATCTTGCTTGTATACATAAAACTCTATAATCCAATTTTAACCCGATTCAGTATTATTCGAGCAGTTTCCCACGAATAGAATCAGTATATTATTACATTGTGTTTGCTTGTGCATTTATAAGATGTTTTATAAACATTTAAATGTATAAGAAGCAAACAAAGTCTAAGTCTTTTGCTTCGTAGACTGGTTGTGGGCGACGTCCACTTTAAGGTAACACAGTCGGTTCTATGCAATGCTTTGCAAAAGAAAAAGAAAAATTTCACGACCCAGATAGGCTTAGACTACCTATCGTGAAAGGTTGCAATGTCAGTTCGATTATTTCTAAGCCTTACTGAAATAAGATGACATTGGTGTGGTATAACACTGAATGAATCTAATAGCAAGATGTGTCTTTATGCTATCTACTGAAGGACTAGGTCTTGATAAATAACTATTTCTTAATCTACATACGTTAGCATTGAGGATACGGTATTGATTATGCACTACTTTGACTTATCAAATAGTGCGGTTTTTCGCAATCCATTAATCCTGATATATTGGGTAGTGGTGATTAATATCTAGCGGTGCTAGGATTGCTATTATGTTGAATCGCGCGCGAGGTGAGTCTCGTTTGATAATGTCCTCAAAAGGAGCTCGAACAAGGTTTTATTATTCGAAAAAGTGGCCAGTTGGAATTTAATTATTCCATCAATAATAATAAATACGTGTTTCTTGCTGAGTCCAGTCTTGGAATTAATAAGATGTTAATTAATTAAGTCCATAGGAGACTTCAATTAATTAATGGACATTTATATCTTAAGCGCGAGAAATAAATAATAAATAAATTGGAAACCCGGATTACTTGTAATTTCGGATTTGGATGGGGAGTGCAATATTACTTCTGTAGTGGCTGCTCGTAATATTCCAATTAAAATTTTATGTTAAATTGGGGTTCAATTTAATTAGTAAAAAGCTAATTGGAGGAGCTCATATCCAAAACATTCCATAAATCCCTGACTGATGAACTTAATATAAATAGGAGAATAAATAAGACAGAAATCACTTTTTCAAGAGAGAAAAATAGTGTTCCCTCTCTTCCTTTTAGTAGTAGAGAACGAAGTTTTTTTATATATTTCTCATCCGTGAGATTTTCAGCTCTCCTCCGTGAAAAAGTTTTGTCTTCTTTATTCGAGTCCTATTATTTTTATAAGATCAGCCCACCCTGATATCGAGATACAGTTCGGGAACCAGTCAGAAGATCCGTGGTCTAGTACTGAAGATCATCACGTGGAGAGGCACAAGCAATCGACGATTCTTTGGAGAATCAAATCGGAACTCTAAGCCGTAGAAATCATGTTTAGGATTTATATTTTCTAAGCATGAATTATTTGCATTTTAGCATGCAATTATCTGTTTAACACGGGAATTGATTAATCGCATATTCGGTCAAATAGATCCATGTCTGATTTATTTATTTTGTACAAGTCTTCCGCTGTGCAAGGGGCACCAAACCCCAGCAATTGATATCAGAGCTAATTTTTTACTCTGATTATGTGGATTAATTTCATGTTATGTGAATTGCTTGAATGCATGTTTTCTTGGTTGCGTGGTTGCAATTTTTCAATTAATTTAACATAACATAAGAATGAAGAATAGTGGACGATGCTGACACGTTCGATGTGGACGTGCAGCCGGCACTTCTGCCGGAGCTGCACGTCATCGAATGCGCAGAATATAGCGTCAAACATAATAAAATATGGGATTTGGATCCTCTGCTGTGGCTCCAAGCACCGCAGGGGGCTGCTGTTACACACAGCAAATATTTTAAAATAAAAAAATTAATATTTTATATATTATTTTAATGTTATATTTTAATATTAAAAACTTGGCTGTATGTAACAGCAGCCCCTGCTGTGCTTGGAGCCACAGCAGGGGATCCAACTCTGCATTTGTTTTCTCCAACATTGAAAACATAATCCCTCATTACTTAATAATTATTAAATGTAATGATAACAAGACAGATTATAATCATGATGATGTTGGGATTTACATGAGGTGACTTGTTTCTCAATGCGTATGTTTGTACGTAATTGTGGTGAATTAATTTACGATTAAGTTTTTGTTCCCGACGTGACCACGTCGGAGACGACGTCACAACAGCGGTATCCGTGAACCTTCGGGTGAGAATGGAGACAAGAGCTGCGTGCGACGGAGAGGACAGACCACCAGGATGCCGGCTGCGATGGCGGTCTGAGTGGGAGGCCTTCCTGGGCAGTTCCCGGGGTCGAAAGACAGCGCCTCTTCGTGTGCAACCGGCGTCGGAGCTGGCTGGGAGTTCTTGCGAGTACACAGGCAGCAACGGCGAAAGCGACGCTGCGACGACGCTGCGACTGAAGGGGTTGGCAGCGGAAGCGTTCACATAAATCGACTACATAATAATCTTGAACTATTTAGCAGATTATTTAGACAAATTCTATTCGCGCAATTATCACAGGTATCATGCTCATAACTCAAATAAATCATGCTTTAAATTAATTAAAACCTAAAACATGCTTTTTTACGGTTTAACTATTTTCCCTTGATGATTCTCCAAAGAATCGAAGATAGCTAGCGCCTTCTCCACGTGAAGATCTTCAGTACAAAACCGCGGATCTTCTGTCTGGTTCCCGAACTGTAAATTGATATCAGGGTGGGCTGATCTCACCAGTATACTAGGACTTAAATAAAGAAGACGGAAAATCTTCCCCACGAAGGAGAGAAAATCGCCCCTTTTCTATGTAGAGGAGAAAAAATCGCCCCTTCATTCTCCTAATTATTTTAAGTCACATATTGGGCCCAGATATGAATCTATGGAAGGTTTTTGGATATGAGCTCCTCCAATTAGCTTTTACTAATTAAATTAAACCCAATTTAATATAAGCTTTTAATTGGAATATTACGAGCAGCCACTACAGAAGTAATATTGCACTCCCCATCCAAATCCGAAAGTACTCCGGGTTTCCATTGCTTGATATTTATTTCCCGCGCTTAAGATAGAAACATCCATTAATTAATTATTGTCTGCTATGAAATTAATTAATCAATATCTTATTAATTCCAAGAGTGGACCCAGCAAGAAAATCTTATTTATTATTCATAGAGTAATTAAACTCCAACTAGCTAGGTTCCGAATAATAAAACCTTATTTCAAGCTCCTCTTGAGGATGTTATCAAACGAGACTCACCTCGCGCACGATTCAACATAATAGCAATCCTAGCACCGCTAGATATTAATCACCACTACCCAATATACCAGGCTTATTGGGTTGCGAAAAACCCGCACCATTTGGTATGTAATACCCGCATCATATTTTCTTTCCGTTCGTTTTGTTTTAGATCGAACTAAGGATGTGAAGTTCTCCGTTCATGAAGAATTAATGGAACTCGAGCCTTGTTGTTGCGTTTTTACTTAAAATTGCAAGGAAGAAAATACGCAATCTCTTAAACCAAAGAATTGGAAATTTCAATGGTAGAACAGCAAGAATTTTCGTGTAGTTTTCTTTTTCAATAAGAGAACAACTAACCATCAAAACACTCCAATGCATAGAGCAAGGCTTACTTAGTGAACGAAAATTAATAATAAATATGTTACATGGATCAAATCCTCAAATAAAGGAAACAAGAAAAGGGGGGATAAAATGTGCATTAATCATTTGGAATCGATCCCTCCTTCCGGGCTCGAAGTCGCGGCCCCATCCGAGCAACCGTCGGGCCGAGGCGTCAAGACAACTCGAACAGCCGCTGGCAGCTCAAGCCCCCTCCCCAACCTGCAATAAAGAGACTAGCATAAGCTACCAAGAAAAAAAAAAAAAAAACAAAAGGAATTAAGTGCTACAATTTAAAGAAATGGGACAACATCTCTTTTGTTAAGAGACCAAAGACTGCCAAAAAGGGGTAGGTTCAGCCACAAGCAAACAAGTCCAGCCACAAGCAGACAGAGAGGATTAATGGCCGAGTACTAGGTACTCATGTAGAGCCAATCCTCAAGTATAGCTTGCTGCAGGATTTTAGTCAAAAAGGGGGGATCCTCTGCAAGAAGGAAACAAGGTAGTATAACAGCCATATTAATTCCTCACAAGTACACCACAATCAGCCCATAAAAATCCCCTCCACACCACATTCAACTCCCTTTCACACATCGCAAATTTCAGCTGAAACTCTAGGGAGAAACAAGAACTAGCAGTGGCAAGTGTGAGAGGGAGAAGAACTGAGGCCAGAGGCAGAGCTTCTGAGACAACCATAGAACCGAGAGGTAAACCTCCCTAAAACCTCAACACTTTATCTTGCATCATGTCTAGATCAACCACAACATAGTGTAAGAACTTAGGGGCACAAGTATAACCACATTAAGTTCAGCATCTCACAAGTAGCAAGCCCCATAATCAAGAGATCAACTCTCTTAGCCGAACACATAGAGTAATTCAGGACTAGTAAAACTTCAATCATAGAAACAACAAGCTTAACAACATAATCCACCATCTAGTCTTCCAAATAGCAAGGCATCTTCTCACATATCGCCAAGCTCAATAAATAAAAACCAAGGCAGAATCCTACCGCGCTAATAACTAGAAAGAATGAGGGAAACTTATCTCGTAGCACGAATCTGCCGGATCTTCGGCGAGGACTCTACGGCAGCCCGGAGTCGACAATAACACCACACCTCAAACCCGTCACTAAAGCCACAGCCTTTACAAACCTACATAGTGGAAATTTCAAAACTTGTAAGTCTGGAACCTAAAATTTTAAGAAAATAAGACGAGGATGGGAAGTTAAATTCATCACTTCATCCGTCGACAGCGGCGGTGCGAGGCGTGGAGTGGGCCAAAGCCGCCGCCTGTGCATGCACAGTAGCAGCGGCAGAGCAGTACAGAGAGAGGGCGGTGGCAGATGGCGGTGATACTCCCTCTCCTTCTCCGACGGCGTCGAGCGCAGCGCGAAGCGATGGCACCTCGAGCCCCGCCGCGCCTTGGATGCAGGCGGCGGAAGTAGCTGGGGAAGGAAGGGAGAGGCAGGGATGATGGCGCCACCACGGCGGCGTTTCCTGGCGAAGGCGGCGGAGAGCGCTTGCCAGCCGGGCTGAGATGGCGGAGCTGCCGGCACGAGCCGCCGCGTTCCACCACCGATTTAGGGTTTTTGTGTGTGTGGGATTTGGGGATTTTTGTTCAAAGAAGAGATTGAGACCGAGGATTCGTGGGAAAGGACATCGGAACCTCCGGCGACGCAAGGGAGGCGCCGACCGGAGCTTCTAGCGGCGGGCGACGAGGAGGCGCCGCCACACCTCTCCCGTTTAGGGTCTCGGTTGGGAGAATGAGGGAGAAAGAGGGAGAGGTCGATGGGTTATGGTTAGATTTGGGCCTCTCCTTATTTTCTTTTGTTTTGGGCCACCCCTTTCTTTTGTGTGTTCTGGGCCTTGACAAATTGATTAATGTCTTGGGCCACTAATTAAATAAAGTATTGGACTAGGAATTTAATTAAATCATGGCTTTCCTATACTATGGATTAAATAATAATCCGCTAATTATTTCCACAAGGATAAGTCTAATTTTTCCGGGTTTTAGTATGAGTGCTCAAATAATTAATTTTAGTAACAATACGCTAACGATGAATAGACCTCGAGCTTATTTTAGTATGCTTAAATAAATGGCATGGGAGGTAGCACCCTCTAGTTAAGTGAACAATTTCTCTAATTTAATTAAATCTACTGATTTAATTAATATTCAAGAATTTTAGAACTCTTCTAGAAATTTAGAGAAAGAATAAAATGATCATCGCACTTAGGATGCATTCATGTTTAAGTTTAATGGATATCTCAAAATCTAATTAAGTATCATTTTATTTCCTAAAGGGACGTCTTCGAACGTCATCTAAGACCAAGTTAAGGAAAATTCGGAAGGAGCTTTAGCTTTTGAGGTGGGCATTTTCTTTCAAAACGTGATTTCAGTATGAAAACGTGAATCTTTGCTCAAGTATGTTGTCATGCCATGTTTTGTTTTATGATTACCTATCTGCTTGGCTATGCCAATTTAAGTTTAAATCGAATTCGGGTCCCAGTAGGGCCGCAAACCCTACTCGGACTAGTGTACACATAAGGGGACCGTGAGCTAACAAAAGGGGTTGGCCGGTCCAGTGACCGTCGTGGAATGTGGCCACATTCCCGGTTCACATCAGTTTCAGATATGGTATATCTATGTTACGTGATTGCGCAATCAAAATCTTTACTCAAGGAAAAGTATTTTAGTGACTCGGGTCTTTTAAGTAAAACCCCGTGATCACTCAACTGTGGCATTGACAATTAAATATAGAACTATTTTTGGCAATGTGCCCACTGAGTATACCAAATACTCAGCCCTCCATGTTATTTTCAAATGTGCAGGTTGAACGTGGACGGGCAGGCGAAGGTGTTGGGACAAACATATTAAATAAGTAGTTAGGTAACCCAAAGTAGCATGTCTTCATACGTGCTATTTTGTCTTGGACTCTTCCGCTGCAAAACCTAGATTTATGTACTAGCAAGCTTTGAACTTAGTCTTGATACTCTGATCACGTTTTGACTATGTACCCATACGCCTTTGATACTTTTGATTTGAGTGATTTCATCCTTTTATTGTTGTCCCTTGAGTTCGAGAATTGTTTAGTCGCGAAATAGCTACACTCACTAGCACTAGGGAGTTGTGGTCGTGACAGAGTGGTATCAGAGCAACTTCTTTCGCTCTGGACCCAAGAACCTTCTTTCAAGCCTTAGTCTAGAATGATAGTACTAGGCTAGAATGTGACTTAAATGGAAAGTTAAAGGACCCAACACCTCGACTCGTCACGTTCAACCGCAGTAAAGGAGGTAAATACTTTTTGGTTCTTGAAAAAGTTTTCAAAAAAAAGGGGGATGATAATGTTTTAAGTCATGGAAAAACTATGCAATCTCTTTGTAGAAGATGTGTCTTTCATGAAACGTTATGAGTTGCTTTTTGGACACTAAGTGTAATGAACTATGCATGACTAGCTATGTGATCTTGGACTTATGGTGATAGTGTTGATAACTCACATCTGGGATTATGCATGCAAACCTAGAACGCCTAAGGAGGTACATTAGGCTAGAGTACCTATGAACGAATAGTCGTGAATGACAACTCTTACACCGCTTCCAAGAGCGATGAAATCAACGGAAAGATGCAAGATAGGGCGAACCCCTAACTTGTCTTGAAAATAGAACTTTAAATGCGAACTACGGCGTACTGTATTACGACCTTTACGTTTAAAAAGGAGGAAGAACGTCCAAAATTTAGAGGGCCCACGTGTCACTCAAACGAATGCTAATACGATCTACCCCTATCAGGGAAAACCCTAACGGTTTATCGATACGACGGCTAGTACTATATATTTCACTATGCATATTACTTCCATACCTTATTTTCTCTTTTCGCGTTTTTGAGAGCCCATTCTTTCGTACAGATGGCACGACAGCGCTACACCCATCGTAGGCCGCTCCGAGCTGGCGCAGATTCCGAGGCAGTGATTCGCTATTACCGGTCCTACCGCCGCTGCCATGGGGATACGCTGGCAGAGTTCGTAGCTCACTACGCGAAGTTATGGGACGAGGCCAACTGTCATGGGGTGAAGCCCTACGAGGGTATCATGAGGCTCGTCGGTTTGTTTCCTGAGGAGTGGCAGAGCTGGATGACGGCCACTGCCGAGTTGTACACGTCGTCCCCGCCTCCCACGTATGAGCCTATCGGGGATATGCCCGGTTTCCTGAGCGCGGTCTCAGCAGGGTGCTTCCACTTCGGTGATGGGCCCCCACCAGAGACGCAGGCGCCCGGAAGCGAGAGAATCCGCAGGTTGCCACCCTTGGCCCTCATGCGGGGTGCAGGCGGAGTATTCGAGGTGGGACAGTCGTCTCGAGCTCCCGCCCGCGAGAGGGGCCGAGTAGAGGTTACGCCCGACTCGAGTGATGAGACCGGGTCTATGGGGAGCAGCGCGGCGGATGGGGATGACGACAAGAACTCAGAGGAGGAGGGCGTAGACGACGATGAGGTCAGTAAGGAGGACTCCGAGGGAGAGGACTCGGATGAGGAGCCCGAGGAGGTTTTGGAGTGGAGCGAGATGAGGGAGGATGGTCCCGCTGAGGAGGAGCCACAGATTGGCGGCCTCGCTAACTTGGGGATGGAGTTCATTCCCCCACCACCAGCCGGGCCACCACCAGAGATACCCCCACCTCCAGTGGAGCCCCACCCGGAGACACTACAGCTGTCCCACCACCCGATAGATTTGACCTCTTTCAGCGAGCTGTACCACCGCATATGGCGTATGCGCAGGGAGTTGGCCGCCGGGACCGACATTCCCTTTGCACCAGTGGCAGCCCCAGGGCCACCAGGGCCTGTGGCAGTGCCGGAGCACCCCGAGGAGCCGGTGCCTCCGATCGAGACGTCCCATCAAGGGACTAGTCATGGCGACCCGATGTGGATCAGCAGCGACTCTGAGCAGAACTGATTGGGCAGGCCTCAGGCGTGTTTATCGTAGTAGCTTAGCATCATGTTTTCTCTTTCCATGTATCGAACCTTTTAGGAGTTTTCTTATTTTCCTTATTGCCCTCACATGTATCAGATTTTAAGTCCTCACTAGAGGCAATTTTTCCCTTAACTTATGACATGTGATGTTTCTTGGCTATGTTATTCGATTTTTGATTTTACTCCTTATGTTCAAAAGAATGGTGCATTTAATGAACCTAATGCTTGCGATCATGACATTCGACGAGTATAAATCCATGTTAACCTTGTTATCCTTAGAACAGAATGCCACCAAGGAGACGTGCCGGACGGCCAAGAAGGAATGGCGAGGTGCCACAAAATGTACCACGAGGAAATGGAGCGGGAAGAGGGATGACCCCACCACCTCCTCCGCCGCCTCCACCTCCACAGGAGCGGCGAGTAGAGGAACTTTTTCTGAGACAAAACCCTCCGGTTTTCAATGATTTAGGGGACCCAGTTGTGGCTGAAAACTGGATACGCGCCATGGAACGTATCTTCAACTTCCTGCACTGCAACGATCAGGAACGCTTGACTTGTGTGACCTTTCAACTGACAGGATCAGCTGATTTCTGGTGGGAGGCACGAAAGAAAATTTTGACCCCGGAACAACTGGCTCAGATGACTTGGGATGAGTTCAAAACTGGACTGTATGACAAGTACATCCCGAAGAGTTACCGTAAGGCTAAGGAAGTGGAATTCTATAATCTGAAACAAGGGCGGATGTCCGTTACTGAGTATGACAAAATGTTCTGCGACATGTCTCGCTATGCGCCTGGCCAAGTCGATACTGATGAGAAGATGGCTGAGAAGTTTTGTGCCGGTCTGAGGTACGAAATAAAGATGGCCTTGGCAAGCCTTGGAGGGTTATCGTACCCCGAATCACTGAGTCGAGCCCTGGACATCGAGGCAGCCATGCCCAAAGAGAAGTCAACTGTACTTGTTGCCGCAGCACCGCCTCAACAACAACAAAACTTCCGAGAGAAAAGGAGGTGGGATGGAGATCGTGCTCCAAATGAAATTAAGAGACCACAACTTGCTCTGAAGCCACCGCAGAATGGTGGAAGACAAACTGCTCCAAATCAGATGATGGAGTACCGACCTAGAGCCCCTCCCTGTACTAAGTGCTCGAAGAATCATCATGGGGAGTGCAAAGCTGGGACTGATAGGTGCTTCTACTGTGACAAGGGTGGACATTTCTCCAGGGAATGCCCGGATAGGAATGCTGGAGTCAGAGGGAGACAGAACTATCAAGGGCAGCATCCACAACTGCGGGCACTTCAAGCTGAGCCGAAAGGAAAAGCGGCCCTACCCCAAGCTCCACAACACCAGCGGCAGTTGCGGCAGAGGCTTCCCACTCAGGCCAGAGCTTTTGCACTGAGACAGAGGCAGCCTAAGACGGAGCCAGGGAACCAGGAGCAGGGCAATCTGGCAGGTATGGGAACTCTCCTCAACATACCTATTGCCATTTTGTTTGATACTGGTGCATCACACTCGTTCATATCAGCACCTTGTGTGGATACCTTAGAACTGCCTACTGATGGAGTAAAACATAAGATGAGGGTGTCCTCACCCGTAGGAGGCCTTATAGACATCACACGAACTTGCTCAAACATAGAATTCACTATGGGAAACCTTAAGTTAGTGGCTCACAATTTGCATGTGATGTTGATGTGGAGTGTGGACATCATTTTGGGAATGGATTGGCTAGCTGCAAACTACGCTACCATTCTCTGTAAGGAAAGGCAGATCTCCCTGCAATACCCAGGGAAGGAACCCACCATCTTCCACGGAATCTCCATGAAGCGACGAAAGTCCATAATTTCTGCACTGCAAGCAACCACTATGATAAGGAAAGGATACCCTGCATACCTCGTTTACCTGAATGGAGAGGAGAAAGAGGACCGTAAGATTGAAGATGTAGCAGTGGTACGAGAATTTCCAGATGTCTTCCCAGACGCACTACCTGGATTGCCGCCAGACAGGCAATTAGAATTCACAATTGATCTCGAACCGGGATCGGCCCCGGTATCGAAGGCACCATACAGAATGGCGCCTAAAGAGTTAGAAGAACTCAAAATACAGCTACAGGAATTATTAGACCTTGGTTTCATCCGACCTAGTGTGTCACCATGGGGCGCACCAGTGCTCTTCATGAAGAAGAAGGACGGAACATTGAGAATGTGTATCGACTACCGAGAGTTGAACAAACTGACACTCAAGAACAAGTACCCTCTACCGAGGATTGACGACCTGTTTGACCAACTTCGAGGGGCTGGTGTATTCTCGAAAATGGACTTGAGATCAGGTTATCACCAACTGAAAGTCCGACATGACGATGTGCCCAAGACAGCATTCTGCACCAGATACGGCCATTACGAATTCACTGTAATGCCTTTCGGGCTCACAAATGCCCCGGCAGTGTTCATGGACTTAATGAACCGCGTGTTCCACCCATACTTGGACAAGTTCGTCCTAGTCTTTATAGATGATGTACTCATCTACTCGAAGAACGAGAAGGAACACGAGGAACATCTGCGAACCACCTTAGAGACGTTGAGAGCCGAAAAACTCTATGCTAAGTTTAGCAAATGCGAGTTCTGGCTCAACGAGGTGAACTTCCTGGGACACATAGTAACGGCAGAAGGGATCCGAGTGGACCCTGCAAAAGTGGAAGCAGTACAACGTTGGCAGTCACCTACAACACCTAGTGAAATTCGAAGTTTCTTAGGTTTGGCTGGATATTATCGGAGGTTCATTGAAGGATTTTCTAAAATAGCCAGACCAATGACTCAACAGCTCAAGAAAGGAGCTAAGGTCAATTGGACGCCGGAGTGCGAAGCGAGCTTCCAACTATTAAAAGAAAAGTTGACCACCGCACCAGTCCTAGCCGTGCCAGCACCAGAAGCAGGCTATGTAGTGTACACCGATGCTTCAAAAGTCGGACTTGGATGCGTATTGATGCAGAATGGCAAGGTGATCGCATACGCGTCACGCCAACTCAGGCCACACGAGTTAAACTACCCCACTCATGATCTGGAATTAGCAGCAGTGGTACATGCCCTGAAGATTTGGAGACATCACCTCTACGGAGTTCGATGTGAGATCTTCACGGACCACAAGAGCCTTAAGTACTTTTTCGAGCAGAAGGATTTAAATATGCGACAACGTAGATGGCTCGAATTAGTCAAGGATTATGACTGTGGTATAAATTACCACCCAGGCAAGGCGAATGTAGTGGCGGATGCCTTGAGCAGGAAAACTACACCCCAAGTGGCCACCTTCCTTACACAAAGTGAGGAACTCATACGGGAATTCGCTAAGATGCGATTGGAGGTAGTGAGAGCACCAGAGACGGTGGAAAGTAGAATCGCCACTCTAGTGATTGAGCCAGACTTAAGAGCCAGAATTGTTGAGGCTCAGAGGAGTGATGAAGCATTAGAGAAAATTCGACTTAAAGTGAGGACGGGAAAAGAGGTGAGTTACCGCGAAGAAGCAGATAACGCCCTCACGTTTGAAGGGAGATTATGTGTGCCCAATGACGAGGCTCTCAGAGATGAGATCATGAGCGAGGCGCATGAGACACCCTACACCGCCCACCCAGGAGGTACGAAAATGTATCAAGATATGAAGAAGCATTTTTGGTGGGATGGCATGAAGAGGAGCATAGCGTCGTTTGTAGAAAGGTGCCTAGCATGTCAACAAGTGAAGGCTCTACATCAACGACCCTATGGAAAATTGCAACCCCTGGGAATTCCCGAGTGGAAATGGGAGCACATTGCAATGGATTTCGTGACAGGATTGCCAAAGTCACAACGAGGGAATACTGCTATTTGGGTGATTATAGATCGCCTCACCAAGAGCGCCCACTTTGTACCAGTTCGTATCACTTACGGATCGGACAAGTTAGCTCAGATCTATGTGCAAGAGATCATACGGCTACATGGAATACCGGTGACAATCACATCAGACCGTGACCCAAAATTTACTTCTAGGTTTTGGATAAGCCTGCAGCAAGAGCTAGGCACCAGGTTGAATTTCAGTACGGCATTCCATCCACAGACTGATGGGCAGTCTGAGAGGACAATCCAAACCTTAGAAGATATGTTGAGGGCCGTAGTGCTCGACCGCGGAGGAAAATGGGAGCCAGTATTGCCACTTATAGAGTTTGCTTACAACAACAGTTATCAGGCAACCATAAACATGGCCCCATATGAAGCACTGTATGGGAGAAAATGTAGATCACCGCTTTACTGGGATGAGGTCGGTGAGAGGAAGACGCTTGGACCGGATTCTGTAGAGGAAATGATAGAGATCGTCCGCCAGATCCGTGAGAGAATCAAGGAAGCTCAAGACAGGCAGAAGTCTTACGCGGATGCTCGCCGAACCGACCTGCAGTTCAAGGCGGGAGACAAAGTTTTTCTAAAAGTATCTCCGTCTAAAGGGATTTCGAGATTCGGCGTCAAGGGCAAGCTAAGACCACGTTTCATCGGACCCTACGAGATTCTAGAAGAAGTCGGTCCTGTGGCGTACAGATTGGCGCTCCCGCCGAGTTTCGGGAACGTGCACAATGTTTTTCACGTATCTCAATTGAGGAAATATGTGTTCGACCCAAAACACATAGTCCACCAAGAGGAGATGGTTTTGGAACCAGACTTAAGCTATGAAGAGGAGCCAGAGGCAATCTTGAATAGGAAAGTCAAGGAATTGAGGAATAAATCTATTGTAACAGTAAAAGTTCTATGGAAACATCATAGTCACGAGGAAGATACGTGGGAATTGGAAGACAAGATGAAAGAAAAGTACCCAGAACTGTTTGAGTAACATAAGCAAAATTTCGGGACGAAATTTTTGTTAAGGAGGGTAGAATGTAATACCCGCATCATATTTTCTTTCCGTTCGTTTTGTTTTAGATCGAACTAAGGATGTGAAGTTCTCCGTTCATGAAGAATTAATGGAACTCGAGCCTTGTTGTTGCGTTTTTACTTAAAATTGCAATGAAGAAAATACGCAATCTCTTAAACCAAACAATTGGAAATTTCAATGGTAGAACAGCAAGAATTTTCGTGTAGTTTTCTTTTTCAATAAGAGAACAACTAACCATCAAAACACTCCAATGCATAGAGCAAGGCTTACTTAGTGAACGAAAATTAATAATAAATATGTTACATGGATCAAATCCTCAAATAAAGGAAACAAGAAAAGGGGGGATAAAATGTGCATTAATCATTTGGAATCGATCCCTCCTTCCGGGCTCGAAGTCGCGGCCCCATCCGAGCAACCGTCGGGCCGAGGCGTCAAGACAACTCGAACAGCCGCTGGCAGCTCAAGCCCCCTCCCCAACCTGCAATAAAGAGACTAGCATAAGCTACCAAGAAAAAAAAAAAAAAAACAAAAGGAATTAAGTGCTACAATTTAAAGAAATGGGACAACATCTCTTTTGTTAAGAGACCAAAGACTGCCAAAAAGGGGTAGGTTCAGCCACAAGCAAACAAGTCCAGCCACAAGCAGACAGAGAGGATTAATGGCCGAGTACTAGGTACTCATGTAGAGCCAATCCTCAAGTATAGCTTGCTGCAAGATTTTAGTAAAAAAGGGGGGATCCTCTGCAAGAAGGAAACAAGGTAGTATAACAGCCATATTAATTCCTCACAAGTACACCACAATCAGCCCATAAAAATCCCCTCCACACCACATTCAACTCCCTTTCACACATCGCAAATTTCAGCTGAAACTCTAGGGAGAAACAAGAACTAGCAGTGGCAAGTGTGAGAGGGAGAAGAACTGAGGCCAGAGGCAGAGCTTCTGAGACAACCATAGAACCGAGAGGTAAACCTCCCTAAAACCTCAACACTTTATCTTGCATCATGTCTAGATCAACCACAACATAGTGTAAGAACTTAGGGGCACAAGTATAACCACATTAAGTTCAGCATCTCACAAGTAGCAAGCCCCATAATCAAGAGATCAACTCTCTTAGCCGAACACATAGAGTAATTCAGGACTAGTAAAACTTCAATCATAGAAACAACAAGCTTAACAACATAATCCACCATCTAGTCTTCCAAATAGCAAGGCATCTTCTCACATATCGCCAAGCTCAATAAATAAAAACCAAGGCAGAATCCTACCGCGCTAATAACTAGAAAGAATGAGGGAAACTTATCTCGTAGCACGAATCTGCCGGATCTTCGGCGAGGACTCTACGGCAGCCCGGAGTCGACAATAACACCACACCTCAAACCCGTCACTAAAGCCACAGCCTTTACAAACCTACATAGTGGAAATTTCAAAACTTGTAAGTCTGGAACCTAAAATTTTAAGAAAATAAGACGAGGATGGGAAGTTAAATTCATCACTTCATCCGTCGACAGCGGCGGTGCGAGGCGTGGAGTGGGCCAAAGCCGCCGCCTGTGCATGCACAGTAGCAGCGGCAGAGCAGTACAGAGAGAGGGCGGTGGCAGATGGCGGTGATACTCCCTCTCCTTCTCCGACGGCGTCGAGCGCAGCGCGAAGCGATGGCACCTCGAGCCCCGCCGCGCCTTGGATGCAGGCGGCGGAAGTAGCTGGGGAAGGAAGGGAGAGGCAGGGATGATGGCGCCACCACGGCGGCGTTTCCTGGCGAAGGCGGCGGAGAGCGCTTGCCAGCCGGGCTGAGATGGCGGAGCTGCCGGCACGAGCCGCCGCGTTCCACCACCGATTTAGGGTTTTTGTGTGTGTGGGATTTGGGGATTTTTGTTCAAAGAAGAGATTGAGACCGAGGATTCGTGGGAAAGGACATCGGAACCTCCGGCGACGCAAGGGAGGCGCCGACCGGAGCTTCTAGCGGCGGGCGACGAGGAGGCGCCGCCACACCTCTCCCGTTTAGGGTCTCGGTTGGGAGAATGAGGGAGAAAGAGGGAGAGGTCGATGGGTTATGGTTAGATTTGGGCCTCTCCTTATTTTCTTTTGTTTTGGGCCACCCCTTTCTTTTGTGTGTTCTGGGCCTTGACAAATTGATTAATGTCTTGGGCCACTAATTAAATAAAGTATTGGACTAGGAATTTAATTAAATCATGGCTTTCCTATACTATGGATTAAATAATAATCCGCTAATTATTTCCACAAGGATAAGTCTAATTTTTCCGGGTTTAGTATGAGTGCTCAAATAATTAATTTTAGTAACAATACGCTAACGATGAATAGACCTCGAGCTTATTTTAGTATGCTTAAATAAATGGCATGGGAGGTAGCACCCTCTAGTTAAGTGAACAATTTCTCTAATTTAATTAAATCTACTGATTTAATTAATATTCAAGAATTTTAGAACTCTTCTAGAAATTTAGAGAAAGAATAAAATGATCATCGCACTTAGGATGCATTCATGTTTAAGTTTAATGGATATCTCAAAATCTAATTAAGTATCATTTTATTTCCTAAAGGGACGTCTTCGAACGTCATCTAAGACCAAGTTAAGGAAAATTCGGAAGGAGCTTTAGCTTTTGAGGTGGGCATTTTCTTTCAAAACGTGATTTCAGTATGAAAACGTGAATCTTTGCTCAAGTATGTTGTCATGCCATGTTTTGTTTTATGATTACCTATCTGCTTGGCTATGCCAATTTAAGTTTAAATCGAATTCGGGTCCCAGTAGGGCCGCAAACCCTACTCGGACTAGTGTACACATAAGGGGACCGTGAGCTAACAAAAGGGGTTGGCCGGTCCAGTGACCGTCGTGGAATGTGGCCACATTCCCGGTTCACATCAGTTTCAAATATGGTATATCTATGTTACGTGATTGCGCAATCAAAATCTTTACTCAAGGAAAAGTATTTTAGTGACTCGGGTCTTTTAAGTAAAACCCCGTGATCACTCAACTGTGGCATTGACAATTAAATATAGAACTATTTTTGGCAATGTGCCCACTGAGTATACCAAATACTCAGCCCTGCATGTTATTTTCAAATGTGCAGGTTGAACGTGGACGAGCAGGCGAAGGTGTTGGGACAAACATATTAAATAAGTAGTTAGGTAACCCAAAGTAGCATGTCTTCATACGTGCTATTTTGTCTTGGACTCTTCTGCTGCAAAACCTAGATTTATGTACTAGCAAGCTTTGAACTTAGTCTTGATACTCTGATCACGTTTTGACTATGTACCCATACGCCTTTGATACTTTTGATTTGAGTGATTTCATCCTTTTATTGTTGTCCCTTGAGTTCGAGAATTGTTTAGTCGCGAAATAGCTACACTCACTAGCACTAGGGAGTTGTGGTCGTGACATGGTAAGTCAAAGTAGTGCATAATCAATACCGTATGCTCAATGCTAACGTACATTGATTAAGAAACAATAATTTTACAAGACCTCGTCATTCAGTAGATAGCATAAAGACATGTCTCGCTGTTAGATCCAATTCAGTGCTATACCACACCAACGTCATCTTATTTCAGTAAGACTTAGAAATAATTGGACTGACATTGCAACCTTTCACGATAGGTAGTCTAAGCCTATCCAGGTTGTGAAATTCTTCTTTTTCTTCGTCCAGAACTGACCGTGTTACCTTAAAGTGAACGACGTCCACAAAAATAATCTGTTTATTCCTTTTTAAAATAAAATAAGAGTTTGTTAAGTTACTTATACATTTAAATATGTAATAAACATCCATTAAATGTAAAACATAACAACATTATGACAAAAATAATCTGTTTATTCCTTTGTATTCAATCACTCGAAAGGTGATTTCTAGTATACAAACTCTAACAGCGACAGCAGCGACGACATCCCGTAGTGCAGCGCCGGAGCTGCGACATCGACGCAGCGTCGAAGGAGTCGAGCAGCAGTTGTTGACGCAAGGTTCGGTCAAGATTCTTTCCAAATTTTGATTGGGGTTTCCAAATCCAAAGATTCAATTTTGGAAATAATTCTGGATTATTTGGAAATAAGATTTTGAATATATTTTTTATGGATTTTATATATTATACAAGATTTGATTTTGTATTAAATCATGGAATAATTATAGATTTTATTCTTATTTTATGGATTTATAGGGATTTAATTCCCAGATGAATCCTAGTCCTATGGATTAATGTGGATTTATTCCTGGACAAATTCTAGTTGGATTTAGATAATGATAATATTATTTGATTCTTATCCTTTGAGTTTATATGAATTTATTCATAGATAAACTCTAAATGGATTTAGATAGTGATAATATAATATTTTATTCTTATCTTATAGATTTATATGGATTTGTTCCTAGATAAATATTGGATAGATTTGAATAATTATAATATAATATTATCTTATTCTGTGGATTTATATGGATTTATTCCAAGATAAAACCTAGATGAATTAGGATAAACATTTATATTAATTTATTTTATCCTATAGATTTGAATAGATTTAATTCTATTAAGACAAATCTTATATGGATTACAATAAGAATTCATCCAAGTTATCCTTATCGTCTGGACTTATATCCTAGATAGATTAGGATAAAGATGATATATAAGAAAATCCTTATTTAATTGGATTTAGATAAATTTATTTATCTAAGAAATCCTAAGTAATGTTTGATATTTCTGGATGTCTATTCTAAATAAAATTAAGATTTGTATAAATCTTGGTTGATAGGATTTTATTTTTATCTTATGGATTATGATGGAGTTGTTCCTATCTAGTAATATCCTAGCACAATTTAAATAATGATAATCCTAGATCAATGTTATCTTGAATTGTAGGATTTGATTCTATCGAAATAAAATCTAGAATAATCCTAAGTGGATTTAGATAGCTAACTCTATCTTGATAAATCCTAAATGAATTTGGATAAACATTATCCAAGATAAAACTTAATTATTTAATTGATTCTCCCTTGACTAGATTAAATAATTGTTGTTAACTATCCTATGTGTTTAAATGCCATGCATTAAATGTATTTATCTGTTTATTTGATGTTTATCTATTTTAAGTGGATTATCTGCTATATCTGCTTATGTGATAATTATGCAAAACCATATAAAATATCTAAGCAATGATTACAACAAGTGCGTTGTATACGGTCTCCATCGGTTGGTTTGCAAATTTGTGAAGCCATTTTCTAATATTATCGCCACCCATGCTGTGGGGACAATAATCCTAAGAAATAGCAAGTTCATAAGGCCAGACTTCTCAAATATAAATAGTATGAACTAAAAAGTAGTTTCTTATATTATCGCCACCCATGCTGTGGGGTCAATAATCCTAAGAAATTACAAGTTTCAGAAGTTCAAACAAAATTTAAGAGATAGCTTGGTTTTGTTATCAGCACATGATCATTGTTATGAGAGTGTGTTGTAGAAACAAGATTTTGTAATGCTAAATCTGATGGTCGTGCTCAGGAAACATTTGGCGGCCATGCCATGCTGCGGTCTCTGGACTATTCGTCGGTGTTGTGACCAGTAAAATTGCTAAAATTTTAATGCGTATTGACCTCTGCTTGAGGGTACAAAATTTTAATTTTGCAGTTGCAAGATACGTAATTGTTTTGTGGTTATTTGCGAATATGTATTGAGCATGAGTATGTGATAATAAGTTTATTTGCCAAATCTTCATTATGTCATTTAATATTTGTCTGCGATCCTTAAAGAAAGTAAACTCGAATGCCTAAATTATGTAGACCGAAAACGAAGATGGATAAGATTCTCATCGCTAAAAGCTTGGAGTTTATACTCAATGATTCATGTCCTCCATTTCCTCGACATAATTCCATGAAGAATGTTCGAGAATGTATTATGCATGTACTTGACAAGCTCTTTGAGGAATAAGGTCAAGCTATTTTCCTTTAAGTAGCTCGGCAAGTCTTGGTTAATGACGATGAAAGATGGATATCAATAGAACTTGTCAAGATGATTAGATTGGAATATCCTAGAGTGACAGAATGCTTTGAGGATCTTTTGATCACTCAAATAGTTTCTGACACAAGTCATCATCTAAAGTAATGAGAAATGACTACAAGAAGGTTTAACTGAAAAGTAGAAAATCTTCAGAATAATAGTCGTTGCATTACTGTTAGAGGAAAGCGACATGACAGGTGACGAATTCATAAAGGTTGCATTTTTCCTAAGTCCCAGTTCATTTGAACAAAGACTAGATATGAAAATCGGGGAGCCTGAATTGTCATCAATGTTTGTTTAAAAGCGAAGTGAAGATGCTTTGTAAGCTGGATTGACCTCTTTTAGAGAAGGACAATGACTTACATGACAATGCAATTTCTAAGTAGGAGATCTTGATCCAGTTAGGCTTTTGTTGCAGTGGGAGCTATTAATGCTCAACTATTGTTTTATGATTGATGTTTAACGCATCATAGTATTAAAATAATATAAGTGCGAAAAGATTGAATTTTCACCGACTTTGGTCGTTGTTGTTACTTCGTGGTTCCCACCTTGAGGGCAAGGTGGATTTTAACCGTGGGAGAGTTGATACGATATATTTCCATATCTCTATTAATTTGTCTATCAATTATTTTCCATATGTTTCTATATATGCTTATGATCATTTTCTTGGCCACTAAGTTAGGATATTAAGGAATTAGTATTATAAATAGGACCTATTGTTATTCTCTTCATTCAATCAATGAATTAACCTATTTTGCTCTACTTATTTTATCGTTTATTTTCTTTCCGCAAACTCTAGTTTCTAGATTGATCGACAAGGCTTAGTTTCCTTGCGACTTTCTCCTATCTTCCTACTTGATAAGGGATTAAACCCTTATCAAGTAGGAAGATAACATAGGTGAAAATCAAGAAGCAACGAGGCTTTGCAAGGCATCCCCTCCTGGATAAAAAACATCAGATCGTTGTTATGTACACCAATAACCGACTATCATGTGACGTATCTGAATTATTATTCTCTTTCCAATAAATGCTCCAGACTTCTTCTAATCACGATACAAATTTCGGTAGATATTCCCTCCTTGATCAAATATACAAGACTGCTCAGTCCAATTATATACTCAATAGAAAGCCTCCATGACTGTGGCAACATGGTCTCAAAATAAGAACCATTCACATGAAAGACAAGAGAGTTTTCATCTTCTACCATTTCCCATGACCTCAAGCATTGTATAGATAGGTTCCTCAATGATATCAACATCAAGAACTAACGACTCTCTTTCATCAACTCGGTCTCGGTCCTGGTTTTCACCATTATCGTCAATCCTATCATTCCCCTCGTCAAGATGCTTACCCACCAATGAATCGACCAATTCAATTCGAACAAAAGTGTGACCATTGCTATCCAAGGAACAGTCCAAATGTTGAGGTGGAACTGCATCTTCTTCAACAATTTTTCTTTCTTTCGTACCATCATCTTCTCTTGCTTCCAAATTCCCATCAATATCAACCTTTTCAAAGCCACAAAAACAAGCAGAAGAATGTACGAACTTCTCAGTAGAATCATCAAATCCTTCCCCAACTCGATCACAATCAACAATCAAACTCTCATTTTGGGCACACTCCAAAACATCCCAAGATGAATTCTTTACCAGCACATAAGAAGATGGAGCGACGTAGGTATCCAATGCAGTGTACGACGACAGTCCGAAGGCAGCACCGGGCTGTGCTAGACCAGGCTGCTACAACGAGTGATCTAGATGCAGCCACGGTTGCAAGGGCTGGTACGGGGGCTCCGAGGGCTGGTACTAAAGCTGCCCGGTGATATCCAACATAGGGATTTTGCGGCGGCGAATGATTGGGCAGCTGATCATATGCCGAGGACTCGAGGAAAGTGCACTGTCCCAGTGTCTCCCAGCAAGTAGGCGGGTCCCAGAAGGTTGAACACTATGGTTGGACCGGCTGCGATGGCCGGTAAGTCGATGGCGATTGGTATTTGTCCGTCTGGTAGGGTGGAGTTATCTGTACAGTCGAGTACGGTGGCCACGAGCTTCATGATGCGTGCGCCGGCGGGCAATTCTGCTGATAACTTGTCCAAGCAATCCGGTATTGTGTCGTGGTGGCCGATGTCGGCGTGCTGTACCCATGGTCGACGTATAGGGCTGGTGGCAAGTGGACTGGAATTGCGGCTGTGAGACGGCGTACAGCCGGGGTTGGTCAGGTGGATCAAGTTCGGGTTGCAACAGAGGGAGCGTTGCTGCTACCCCGCGCTCATGCTCAACTGATTGGGTCTCAAGTCGGGCGAACCTAGCGAGAATATGCTCCAACGTTGCTGTTGTTGAATTCAATTGCAAGCCTTCAGATGCTTGCGATATCTCCGACCATGAATGAAGATTGACTTCGGCCATGAGTTCGATGATGAAAGCACCAATTGATAAGGGTTTAATCCCTTTTCAAATAGGAATATTGGAGAAAGTCGCGAGGAAACTAAGCCTTGTCGATCAATCTAGAAACTAGAGTTTGTGGAAAGAAAATAAATAAAATAGGTTATTTCATTGATTGAATGAAGAGAATAACAATAGGTCATATTTATACTACTCCCACTAATAACCTAACTTAGAGAACAAGATAACAATACATGGAAAGATATGATATTATAATATTAATAGGCTAAATAATATATATGATAATATAATCATATGACCGCATCATCGTACTGGTAAAATCAGAGTATTAATAGATGATGGATTTATGAAGTGAATTAATTATATGAAGAGGTAGTGAAATAAAAACCCTAGAATTCCCCTCTGCCTGCTTAAACCTCGATATTTTTATAATGTCTTTATTTAATCCTTGTTATTAGTTATAAAACCAATCCAAATCTATGCGGTCTAAAGAGTGTTTGAAGTTTGCGTTGCATGACGTTAAGTCTGAATATTACTTCCTCCGTTCATCATTGATCATCCCATTTTGCCATTTTTGTTCATCCACCAATAAATGTTCCATTTTTTTACTCCCTTCGTTCCACTATAAGTGGATCGTTTCTATTCATGCACCAGATTTTATGTAGTATTGTTTTGTGAGTTAAGTGGAGAGAATAAAGTAAGAGAGAGGGAAAAAGTAGAGAGAGTTGTGTTTCTTTTTTTAGAAATTTGTCATTTAGAGTGGGACATTTTAAAAAGAAAAATGGTTCACTTATAATGAGATGGAGGGAGGAGTACTATTTTTGATAATGAACCCTCATTCCACTAACTTTATCTCACTCACTTTTCACTATTTAAAAGTAGTTTCCACCTTACACTAACCCTTTTCATTCACTTTCCACTATATTTCTTAAAACTCGTGTAGGGTCAAACTTGACCCGTGGACAGATGGAGTAGTATTTGTGGTTACTGTTGAATATCTAGTGGACTTGATTGGTTGAGCTTTGTATTTAATTGAATTGGTTGGTCCTATTTAGTTATTTGTGATGGCCCAATCCTTTGGTGATGGCAGCCCACTACCTGTCTAGCTTATCACTTATCTTCGGTTATCTCCTCTGATCTTCTGTTTCCTCCGATGAATATCTATTTTAGTGAGATCTATCAGTAAAGATCTTGAGTTAGGTCACTATTTTGGTTTCCTTCAGAGATCTAGTGTTAGATCTGACCTTGTGGTTAGATCTACTTGTGTTTGGTGCTTGGTGTGAGAGATTCTGTCTAGAAAGTGTGAGATGCGTGAGTTTTGTGAAGATCCTTGTGTTAAGTAGGCCGGAGTTGGTGGTGGTCAGTGAGGCAGTGGCTTCTGACTGCTATATTTGACGGTTCTCCTTTAAGGACTCTTAGTTGAAGGGTTAGGGAGGTTCTTGGCCTGGTGTAGTCATTGTTGTGACCTGAGCCACATCCTTTCTACACTGGTTTCTTCCTCTTGTCTTTTCTGTGGTTTAGATCCAAAAGGATCCTGTTCCTAGTGTTACTAACCAATCTACTTGAGTGTCCAGGTGATACTTCGGATTGAAAGCTTGGAGTTCAAACCGGTGATAGGATCTCAACATAGCTAGGGTTTATCCTTGTATCTTGTACTAGTCTTCGATTGTGTAACTTTGTTTTCCCCTTTGTACTTGGTTTGTTCCTTTTGAGATTAGCCTTCTCAGTACGCGGTGTAAAAAAAGGTCCCAATAACAGTGAATCCATGGTGATCTGATCCCTACATATACGATGGTCATATTAACAAACTTGTACTCTGTTGGGGCTAATAAAAGTTCAGTAAAGAGTTAATTTCATTTTATCTCAAGCTTATGCATGAGCTTGTTGTGTTGTAGATTGAGAGCCACAAATTTACCCTTCAACCCCTTTTCATTTCTGCTTAATAGTTGATTTTGTTAAAAAATTCATTGGTTGTGGCTCGCATCAACTTCTTTAATGATTCTTCGAGGCATTGCAGGAGATCGAGAAGCTCACCAAATAGTTGAAAAGTGAACTCGTTTGCATAATGGTGGCATTTAGAAGAAAAGTCTGGCTTCGGTATCATGAAACTGGACCTATGGAACTGGAATTATAGCATTCAACCACAAATCCAATGTTTGGTACTATAAAAATTTGGATTTGAAATTGAATTACAATTCCAATTTCTTTCAATTCCAAATTTTGAATTCCATATTAAAATAGACCATTGAAATTCTAGATAGTTATAAAATTAGACACATTCATTCACTACAAATACAAACAACACAAACTATAAACACTTGCACATACACCGGCACACACTGTGTAATTTCTTTAAATCCAATTCATATTAGCTACACATACAAACACACACAACACAAACTATAAACACTTGCGCATACACTGGCACACACTGTGTAATTTCTTTAAATCCAATTCATATTAGTTATATTATTTTTACCAAATAAATGATTTCAAATTCAATTCCATAGAATTCATTCAAACTAATGTACCGAGAAGACTCTTTGTAAATTTCATTAAGGAAAGGATTACAATTCTGTTACAACTAAAATCCCACGTCATCGTAATGAATTAAATTTTTAAATCTGTATACTACGTTCCTAATATTAAATTAAAAAAAATTCTAAAACATGAGTATGTGATATTTTACGCATGGGAACAAAAGATCTATGTACTCATTACAAGTATAATTTTTTTGGAGTGTAGATGAAGGTTGTCATAACTTTCGGGGAATATTATTTCTCATTGTTTTATTATGTGTATGTCGTTTATGGTCATATTTTGGTAGAGAAATAACTCCGTCTCTGAAAATTTGACACAGTTTACCTTTCGGTCCGTCCCTGAAAATTTGACAAACTTCACTTTTTATCATTTTTGATAGTGGACCCCGTATTCCACTAACTCATTCCTACTCACATTTTTATATAAAGCTAATACTTTAAAAGTAGGACCCACATCCTACCAACTTTTTCAACTCACTTTTCATTATATTTCTTAAAACTCTTGCCGGATCAAAATGTATCAAAATTTGGGGGACGTATATTATAATTTTCTATACTTTCTGTAGTAGTACCAATTATTCACACAAGAATTAGCTTGAAAGAAAAGAGAGTCTAGGCTTGCACGTTGTGGGAAGAGGCAATGATTTTGATATGGAATTTATGAATTTGAACATATTTCGTGGTGACTTCCATTTTCTCAAGAAATTATAGAAAACACCATGACAAGGTGACTCCCCATTTCTTCAAGAAATTAAAAAAACAACCATGACAAGAATTTGATTTGTTATAATATACTCTCTGTCGTACTAGAAATGAAACGTTTTCCCTTTTGGGTTGTCCCATTAAAAATAAAACGTTTCTTAAAATAGAAATAACTTTATCTCTATTTTTTTCTTTCTCTTACTTTACTCTCTCTTCTTTAACTCACAAAACAACACTACATAAAATCCTGTGCCGAAAAGCAAACATTTCCTATTTATTAGGACGGAGGGACTATAGAATAAGGTGGTGGCAATATGTAGTGTTCCATATAAGAATAACACATAACATTTCTCAACTTAATTTTATTGTTTTTGCAATTTAATTATTTTAGTAACGAACATTATCAACATATAGTACGTAGAAAACGATATTTAAATTATAAAAAATACTAAGAATTTTAATTGGCATATAAAAGTACCAATCTCTCTTTTTTATTTTGTAAATTTGAAATATCAACAGATAAAGACTTTGACTAGTATAAATTTTCAAAATGTGGTCCCTTGGGTGTAGGGTGCGTTAATTAGTGGATGGAATCATGAGTTTGTAATTAAAATATCATGAGTACGAATAAATTAATAAAATCAACATAAAATTTTTATTTGTGTTCATTTTGCAAACTCTTCATGCCGAATATTTCACATAAGCAAAATTTATCAAAACACAACAATGTACATATTTGGCGCAAACATCTCTTCCAAAAAGAGCAAAATTTCAAAACCCCCACCTTACACTCAAAATCTATTTAACCACAAACCTAACTCCTAAAATTTCATCAAATCACACACACTCCAAAATGTGCACCTTCTCAATTCTCCTAGCTCTCTCCATCACCATCCTCCTACATTTGGCGCAATGTCACATCATTGATGAGCGCACTTACCTCGATCTGGTCGAGCTTGAGCTCGACCAGAAAGCTTTAAAGCAGAAGCAAAGCCGCTTCCGTGTCTATTGGCACGACATCCCAAGCGGGAACCCCCCTTCATCAATGCCCATAGTGAAGCCCGTTACTAAAACGTGTTGGAAATTATTCATCATCATCATATATTCAAGAATACATAATTGAATATAAATAAAGCAAGATCTTCAAACATCATGTTTTTCACGTAAAACCATAAACATAATAGGATCGAAATATACCTTGGCTATCCATAGAGGAAGCGATTGAGGAAGGAGGAGACGATTTCCTTGAACTCTTTTCGGCGTAGTGGCGCAACTCCAACTCCAAGGATTTGTTTCTCTCTCTTTCCCTCGTTAATGTGTGTTCTCTGTAATGTGTGTGATTTGATGTGATCACCACACTTGTATTTATAAGCAGAGAGATGACAAACCATAATTATAAAACCTTAAAGCCTTCCCATCAAAGTGGTCATATAATAATGGGAACGATTTCTTTTACATTAATATAACCAACTAATTTGATTATAATCAACGGAATTAATCCCTCGATTCTAATTGTCTAATTGGAAATCTCATTTCTCAACCGTATATATACATACATACATTTCCTTATAAGTCATAAGAATGAAACATTCCTTTCACGATAAATGACTATTAATTAGGAAATATATAATGACTAATTAATCATATGATTGAATACTATTTAGAAACTTCCCATTCATATCAATATATTCATTATAAGTCATAAGAATGAAACATTCCTTTCACGATAAATGACTATTAATTAGGAAATATATAATGACTAATTAATCATATGATTGAATACTATTTAGAAACTTCCCATTCATATCAATATATTCAATTGATAGCTAATTAATTAGGGAAAATGTGTCTTATACCGAGTTAATGTCACATATGTGAGACATAAAACTTACAAAATGGGCTTCGGGCAAGTCAACATGATGGACAACCCGCTAACCCTAGGGCCCGAACTGAGCTCAAAGGCCGTGGGAAAAGCCCAAGGGTTCTACGGGATGGCTTCACAAGAGGAGGTTGGGCTATTGATGGCTATGAACTTCTTCCTCACAACCGGGAAGTATAATGGAAGCTCAATTACTATTTTGGGAAGGAATGTTGTGTTTGATCACGTGAGAGAAATGCCTGTCTTTGGCGGCTCCGGGCTTTATCGGTGGGCCCGTGGCTATGTGCAGGCCCAAACCCATGATCTTGATCCTAAGAGTGGGGATGCCACGGTTGAGTACACTATTTATGTGATGCATTATTGATTAATTTAAATACTCCCATTTTTTTTTTGGTATTTTGATTTTGAGCAAATTTATTTTACGTTGGAATTTGAAATGTTTAGTACTCCATATGTTATTTTATTAGAAATATTGGTCACTAAAATTGTGAACTATGCCCAAATTTTGGTATTTCTCGTAAAATTTTAAAAATTGGTCTTACTATCGCATCTTTTGAATTCTGATTATTTACCTACCATATCAGATTAACTTATGTGTGCATTTTTAGCCTTCTTAGCACTAGATAATTAATGTGGTTTTCCATGTGACTTTTTTATCCTACTTGTGATGAACTTAAAAAGTGGTCTAAAATATCATAAATATTTTACGATTGCGCTACATAGATAATTTTTTCGCCGAAGATATCTCATTTGGGTTGGATTGGGAAATAATAAACCATGTGTTATGTTTGTGAATGCCCGATCGACCACACGGAAAGAGGCCAGAGAAGATAATGTACCGGAACTAATCATTCTAATCTCTACTATCGGTAAAATTAACATGTGATCAGTTTAATACATAGTAATGAAAACATTAAAATATTGGAACTGCTCATTTCGTACGCTCTCTTCATTCTCTTTGTGAAATCGTTGTGGACTGCTCAAGTTGGATCGTCGACCTGATCAAGCCAGCCTATTTCTGCATGCTACCTGCAAAAACGCGGGTGAGTGGATCCGGTAAAAGCTCAGGCTGATCAACTCGGCTTACTCTGACTCGAGTGAGATGAAGTGAAGAGCTAAAAGGAGTGTTTTCAAAAAAACCTTAACCCACTAATGCTATTTAATTAGTACAGGGAAGTAAGGATTGATACCACAGAGATGAGGCATTGGAAAATTGTTTGCATGACACGGCTTGGGTTTGTTTGGCTGCTACCACGCTTTCTAGGGGGTGGGTTAAGTTTAAATACTGGACTTTGGAAAATAAATTAAACTGAACAACTTAACTAGACTACTTGATCAACTGGACTGACATTTCCATAAATGGATAAACAGAATAAACGGGGACTGTCAGTCCCCTGCAAAAAGAATTGTAAAGTAAAAACTTTCTAACAACTTCATCTTCTCTAACAAATCAAAATGGAAAATAGAGTAGATAATAGATCTGGAAAGCTAAAGAAGACGAAACATCAGAAAACACATAAAACTTTAATCTACTCCTAGATCTAAGCTATGACTACGTAAAAACAAGAACTAACCCATACTCATGCATGAAACGAAATAGAAACTACTAGATCTAAACAAATTACGACGAGTTGAACATAAAAAAAAACAGATCTAAACAAATCAAAACAGAACAAGACACTTCTAAGCTAAGACACAAAACATAAAAGCGAAAATGAAAGCAGATCTAAAACATCATGCATAAAATAGAACACAAAGCTAGAAAACGAAAACATAACTTCATATTTAACTAAAACAGAACATCAGAATGTCGATTACATCAAAAGGAAACTAGAAATAAACAAGGAAAACAGGAAATTATTTCATCACCCCTTCTCGAGGTGGAATGCAGAACAAGAACTTAAATTGTGTTGGAAACTAACACCGAAACCAACTACCAGCTAACTAAGAACATGACCAAGCGTGTGTGTGCGAGAATTCAAGAACAAGGAAGGAAAATGAGCTCCGATTTCATCCCTAGAAGAGAGTTGAGACCCTAAACTACTCTAAGAAAGCTAGAAAACCCCCCTAAACTACTGAGCGAAAACTAAAAATGGGGGAACTCCATTTTCTTTGTGTGTTGGACTTCCTTATATAGGGAGGCGTAGGGTTCTAATCCCTAGGGCATCACCTCTCCGAAATGTCAATGCTGCCCTTCACACTTGTAGGTGGGGTCTCTGGCTTTCTCTCTCAATGCAGAACTCTAGCTGGCTCCGTTAGAATATTGACTTGATCAACACAATGCCACAACTTTCTCCTTCTTTTCTTGATTCTTGGTTTCGCCCACCTGATTTGTGCGATCTCCTGACTTTGGCGTATTTCACATACACATGGCTAAAAAATGGTTGTTAGTTTATGGATTTGCAGTTTTACTATGGAACACATGCATGGAACGAGCCTCATAAAATATGATAGGAGTAATTTTGAGATATATGTTTAGATTCAAAATGATCAAATATTAATTTATGATTTGAATAAATAAAATAAAATATTGAGAAATTTTAATGCATGTTATAGAAGCTAACGTATTGAGTATCACATAGTGAATTGCAATTTCTGAATTTATTTATCTGTTACTGCCTCGGTTTTAAAAGTATGAACTAATTCTTTATAAATTAGTTTGTCACTGTAAAGTATGAATTTTCTAATTTTGGAATAGTTAAACAACACATGCCCCCTACACATCAATTTATTTACAACTTATATCATTGCACTACACTACTAATTATGTTGGGCTCACTCTCAACTAACATTGTTTACACTACCATTCATCTCTCTTTCTCTCTTATTTTACGAATTATACATTAAAATCTGTGCAGAACCAAATACTTATATTTTCCAGGTGCGGTTAAGTATTATATTAATAAAATTTAAAATATATAAAAATTATAAATTTTTTTATAGTTATTTATATTATAAATTATCAATGAAATAATAAATTAGGTCTCAAACAAATAAAATAATAAACAATAGTTACACCTAGATTCAATCCAACTAGCTATATATTTCCAGCCTGCCATACTCAAGTTACAAGCTAGTCGGATTATATTTTATTGAATTTTAATTTTCAACCCTACTCCTTTAAAATTTGTGAGCTATTTGAATCCGCTCGCATGTTGCGTCTTCATTGACATCTCTAGTCATATGCACTTGAATTCTCATGTTTATTGCATTTCTTTTGTCATATGCACTAGAATTCTCATGTTTATTGTATTTTTATATCTAATATAGTCTGTTATTACTTCTATTGAGCGCAAACTAATCATGGATTTAATATTTTAAAATTATGAGGACTACTATACCTTTACTTTTTAAATTAAAAAATATCAATTATAATAAACACATATGATATTGTACACATGGGGACAAAAGTTATATGTACTGTTTACAAAATACTACTCTTTCCGTCCCACAAAAGATGTCACACTTTCCTATTTAATTTGTCTCATAAAAGATGTTACATTTCCAATTTTTGAAAAAGTTCTCTCTCACGTTAATATAAAAATTATATTTTCTCTCTCCATCTAACACACAAAACAAAACCTCTTAAAATCCCGTGCCGTCTCACAAGTGTGACATCTTTTGTGGGACGGAGGGAGTACTTCAAATTTGTTTTTCAAATTTGTTTTTCAGAATGTAGACGAAGGTTGTCATAACTTTCAGGGAATATTAATTCTCATTATATTTTTACTTCTTATTTTTGGTTTGTTGTCATATTTTGCTAGAAGTTAGAAATTATTTCTTAAAATATAATATTATGTACTATTCCATAATATTTTTTGTTGTATAGTACAAATTATTCACATAAAAATTAGTTGGAAAAAATGACTAAGTGTTAGAGTTGTGTATATTGTAAAATATTTTGGAGTGGTTTTATTTTGTTAAAATCTTTCGTTTATTTTCTAAAGAATAAAACATATTATTTTTTTGTTACAATTGGTTATGTTTTTATATATTTAAATGTATAAGAAACATACCAAGTCTAAATATTTTGTTTAAGTAGACTTATTGTGGACGACGTTCACTTTAATACAACACAGTAAGTAATTAATAAAAAAAGCAATTTTCACAACCAAGATAGGTCTTGACTACCTATCGTAAAGGTTGAAGTGTCAGTCCGCATATTTTTCCAAGCCTTAAGATGACACTAGTTTGATATATATAACACTGAACAGATCTAGCAGAGAGACATGTCTTTATTGCTATCTACTAAAAGACGAAGGTCTTGATTATCAACATTTCTTAATCAATATATTTGATCTATCAAAAGGTGAGATTTTTTTCGTAATCCAAATATCCTGATATTTGGAGTAATGTTGATTAGTATCTAAGGTGTTAGGATAACTATCCTATGAGTCTGGTTTGATAATATCCTCAAGAGGATCTTGAAATAAAGTTTTATTATTTAGAACCTAGCTAGTTGGAATTTATTCCACGAATAATAAAGAAGAATTTCTAGCCAAGTCCAGTCTTGGAGTATATAATTAGTACTATAATTAAGTCAATAGCAAACTTCAATTAATTATATCTTAAATGCAGGAAATAATTAAATAAAAGAGGAAACTCAGATTACTTACGATTTTGGATTTGGATTGACAGTTGAAAGTCTTTTTTAACTAAGTACTCAAGTTCGCATGCAGATTGAATAAGGTACATAGAGTTCACGCACTTGATCAAGCTAAACAGTCAATGGGTCAAGCAGGCTACTATCTGGTCGTTGGTTATGCAAACGGAGAGACTCAGGGCTTTCAAGACCTTAACCCACAATACTATAGACTAGTAAAGGGAAGTAAGGGTCGAATCCCTCAGGGACAAAGGCAGGTTGAGTTGAGTTATGTTTGAGACATTGGGAGATTTTTGGCTGCAACCACGCTTTCCAGTGGGTTAAGTTTGGGACTAAACAACTAAACTAATCAACTTACTAAGCTAAATGGATCAACTAACCTATACAAACTCAAAACTAAGGAACATGCTGGATTGATCAACTAAACTAAGAATGGAAGGGTGTTTCTATAAAAGTAACTCGGGACCACTGACACAAATGCACACACTACAAGAAGATATAAACAACGAAAAAGTGACAAGAACTGCTGCTCTAACAAACTGTGACCTTCTTCTTCGCTAAGCAACTAAATAAAAACACCTACAACAGATCTAAACAGAGCAACTAACATAAAAACGAGAATCAAACAAATTAAAACACAAATCTATGTAAATCAGATGGAAGGAAAGCAAATCTATAATATCTATTCTAATCTCATGCAAGTTGATGAACTAAATCCAAACCAACATGCATTGCAAACTCCATCTAGACTCAGATCTAAACTTAAACAAATAAATTATGCATATCTAACTTCGAATCATAATAGAACTAAAACTAAACGAAAACAATTAAATCAGAGAACATCATATCCAAAACAATTTTCATTAAAAACTTCATTTCTTAAACAATCTTCAATAACAATTCCCAACTCAAAATTAAAGATCGATCAACAAGCGGAAAGTAACTAGAGTAGCAACTAAAAGAAAAACATTAAAAAACAACTAATTTTCGGAAAAGATGAACTAAAAACAGAGTAACAATTGTTTTGACCCCTCGGGGTTTAAGAAAAACATAGACGGTGAAGACTTCTTGCAGATCTAGGTCCCTCCTTCCTTGATGAGGAAGAAGAGAGGAAAGTAGAGGTAGAACGACGACTCCGGCGGCTGCTAACTTCCTTGCTCCATGCTACGAATAAAAGTGTGAAGTGTGGAATGTGAGGTGACTGAAGATGATGATGCCGAACTCATTTATGTTTGCACTCTCTTTACTATTTGTAGGATGGCAATAGGCCCAAATCCCTAGGGTAAGATCATCATGTCTTGGCATTAATGCCCTTGAGATGACATCTTCTTTTCTCTCTCCTATGACTCATCATCTCATGTGGTGAATTCCACTTGATCAACTTGCTGGCTATGCAGGCTCCATTGCTTGTCCTCAACTAATCAACTTGTCTTTGGTTCTGCCATTTTTCGCTTCTTTTCCGAGTTGATCAAGTTGTTCCTGTGCTCTGCCGCTTGACGCTTTTTAGCTCCTGCACACTCAAATTCACCACTTTTTCGCACATTATCAACCATGTTAGTGTAATAAACCCCTATAAAACCATGCTTATAACAAGCCCTATCAACAATCAATATTATTGTACTATAGTGGAGGGGAATAATACACTATTTGGCCTAGATTAAATTGGGGTTCAATCTAACTATTTAAAGTCAAATAGGTGTGGCCCAAATTCAAACCCGCATCGATCTCTGACTGCCCCAATACATAACTCTATAAATAGGAGAATAGATGAGAGACCGAGTAATGACTCAACCTCAAAATTTTCATCTGCCACACCTTATGGAATTGTGTCTTCTCTATCCAAGTTATATATATATATATATATATTTTTTGATAAGCATAGTCCACTCTAAGATCGAGATATAAGTTTGGGATACAGTTAGAAGATTTGTTGTATAGTAATGAAGATCTTCACGTGCAGAAGGAGCAAGTCATCTTCAATTTATTGGAGAATCGTTAAGGTATACAATTCTCTCCATAGTATGCATGCTTAGGGTTTCAATAATTTGGTCTTCAATTCATTGCGCGAAAAGATTTGACCTAAATAATTTGCTAAATAGATTTAAACGTTAATTTATTTGGTTTTCTGTTGGAAACTCCAATAATAAGTCTAGGCTTGCACGTTGTGGGAGGTATAAGAGCATCCGCAATGGTCGGCTAGCGACCGGCTAGCCGATTCGTCGCGCTAGCCGATCGGCTAGCCGAACCATTGCAATCGGCCAGCGCGAAATCGGCGAGCGCATCGGCGTGGGCTGGCCGATCGCTCGTCGCTAGCCGATCCGCTGGCCGATCGGCTAGCCGCCATTGCAGAGGCCCGATCGGCCAGCGCCGATTTTCGTTTTCTTTTTTTTTTTTTTTTTAAATCATATATAAACGCGATTTTCGTTTCATTTTCATTTGCACCACTTGTTTTAACGAGTTTTCTCTCTCTCTAACTTTCTGTTCAAGAGCATCATCGAGTGATGGATCACAACAACGAGTCCAGTCCGGCGACGAGCGGCTCTCAGACTCCCACAGTACCCGTGGGATCTGGATGGGGGCAGATGGGCCCGGGATTTAACATCCCTTGGAATCAGATGATGGGGATGATGGCTGGTGCGCCGGGGGGGGGGGGGCGATGGGGGGAACCAGAGGGGTATGCCGGGGGGTATGCCGTGGGGGATGCCGGGCGGCGGGCAGGGGAGCGGCGGGCAGTCAGCGCCCGGGTGGGGGGGTATGCCCCAGATGCAGCAGCAGATGATGTTGCAGCAGATGATGGGGATGATGTGGCAGGGGGGGATGCCGGGGGGGATGCTGCACGGCATGTATCCCGGGATGCCGGGGGGGGGGGTGCAGGGGTCACCGGGAGGGGACGCGGTATATCGGCTCTCGCTTGATTTTTTGACGGCTTCGTCTCACACGTCGACCCCGGTGGAGACGCAGTTCTCTGGCGATGACCTTCTGTCATTGCATGATATGGGGATCGATCTCGGGGACGATGATACTCCCGTTCGAGCGACGCCGGCCGCGCCGAGGAAGAAGACGAGGGGGAAGGGGAAGGGCAAGGCGGTCGGCGAGTCATCGCAGCCCACTGCCACCGGCCAGAGGAAGTGGACGGAGGATGAGTACGCCGCGGTGGCCAAGGGGTGGTTGGAGGTGTGCGACGATCCACTGGTTGCGAACAACCAGCGGGTCGTCAACATGTGGGCGAAGATCAGTGCTGCCTATAAGAGGCACTGCCCGCACGGGAAGGACTTCAGCAACGAGGAGGTCCGGAGGTGGGAACGCACCAAGGCCGCAGTGGGCCGTTTTGCGAATTTGTACGCCAACGCCCTCCGTCAGCTCAAAAGTGGGCAGACTGAGAACGACGCCCGGAGGATAGCCGCGAGTCAATTCCCCTTGGAGGGGAAGTATAAGGAGTTCACCTTCTGGGAGTGCTTCTTGTTGCTGAAGGACTCGGAGAAGTTCCGGGCGGGGTGCGACGCTGGGTGGCCGAAGAAGCAGCGACTTAACTATAGCGGCGACTACAGCGGCAGCAGCGGCGGATCCCACGACCTCCCCCCGAATGCTGAGGAGTTTCCATCCCCTCCTTCATTTACTGGTCGCCCCCGCCCGGTTGGACAGAAGCGGGCGCAGCGGGCTGCGAGGGGCGGATCCCCCCTATCGCCCCGCGAGGTCCAGTCCTCCGCCCTCCCAGCCGCCCCACTCGCGTACACTCTCCATTCGCGTAACCAAACGCGGGCTCAGATGTTACAGGTCTTCCGAGAGTGGAAGAACGCCACTGACCCCACGGAGAAGAGGATTCTTTTCGAGATGCTCGAGAGCATGCGTGCTGATTTAGAGATCGCGACGAGGAGGCTGGGGGGTTCCGACGTGGGCTCAGATACCACGGGTGGCGGCAGCGGCGGCGGCGACGGCCACGAGGAGGGCGACGGCGACGGCGATGAGGAGTAGAGAGTGGCGGGGCTCGGGTGTTGAAGCCCTTTTTTTTTAAAAAAAAATCATGTACTTTTTTTTTTAAATCTTTGTACTTTTTTTTAATGGAATGGATTATTTTTCCCGTATATGTGTCGTAAATTTAATTCCGTATATCGCAATTTTAATTCCGTAAATGTAGTATATTTTGAATTGTTTTTATTGCGGCTGGCCTATGGCTGGCCTAAATCTGACGTGGCAGAGGAGAGAATGGCTGGCCTATGGCTGGCCTATTAACCATTGCGGATGCTCTAATGATTCTCATCGTCACTCTCTGCTTTGATATGAAATTTATGGATTTAAACATATATAGTGGATGACTTCTCTTTTCTCCAAGGAATTAAGAAAACAACTTTTCGTCAAGAAATTATTCAATCCGTTCGCGATTTAAAGTTCCATTTTGCTATTGTAGGATGTTCGTGATTTAAAGTCCCATTTGCATTTTACCATTTTTGGTAGGTTGACCCATTATTTAACTAACTCATTACACTCCTATTCTATTACCACGTAAAGTCCTATTTACTCCTTTTATTGACATTTTTACTAAAGTATCTTGGTATGATTATAATTTAATCTTAAATACAAATGAATATATCAAACATAGAGTTTAAATATATTTGTTTTATTTGTATGATGTACCAAATACTCATTCATATTTGTTTATTCACACAAAACTAAATAACTTATCTTATTTATTAACTATTCCCTATGTTCACCAATAGTTACCTCATTAAAACTGGACACGTGTTTTAAGAAATTTATAATAGAAAAATTAGCAAGAGATTGGTCCTACTTTTGAGTGAGATAAAGTTAGTAGAATGTGAGCTCATTATATTACCAAAAACAGTATTCCCTCCAAGTTGCTTTAATCATTTTTTTTTCGCACTCGTTTTGAGAGTAATAAATAGTTAAAATGGGAAGAGAGTAAAAGTAAGAGAGTGTAATGTAGAAAAGAGTCTTCTCATTCGTATTCTATCTCTTACTTTACTCTCTCTTCAGTTTAACTATTTATTACACCCCCGTCCCTTAAAAATAGTCACATTTTACATTTTGAGATGTCCTTTAAAAATAGACCAATTCTATTTAAGAAAACTTTTTTCTCTCTAATAAGGTGAGTTTCATTCTCCACTAATAATATTCTAGTCACTTTTTCTTTTCATCTTCTCTATTTTTAGAGACGGAGGGAGTATTTTTTTTTCAAAACTGAGATAGAAAAGAAGTGACTCAAATAATGTGGAACAGAGGAAGGAGTAAAAATGTAAATGAGGCGTTAATCGATGAACGGAAAAAAATGACATAACAGAATAATTATTGATAGACAGAAGGAGTTTATCGATAAACAGACAAAAATAATAAAATGGAATAATTATTGATGGATAGAAGCAGTAACATGTTAAAATCCTAACTCAACTCTCAAACGGTGTCTAAGAACTTAAAATGGCAGATAAAACTATCAATCTCTTCTCTTCAAGCATTCTCATATCAATTTAAAAAATGAAAGACATACTTTGACTGCATAAATTTCCAAAATGTGGTCCCTTGGATGTAGGGTGCTTAGTTGGTGGAATCATGACTTTGTAATTAAAATAACATAAGGTACGAACACATTAATAAAACCTACATAGTGGAGTATAATTTTTGTTTGTGTTCATTATGCAAACTCTTCATGTCGTATATTTTACACAATCATAATTTATCGTAGTGCTAAGAATATTAAAATCCCCACCTTAATCTCAAACTCTATTTAACCACAAACTTAGCTAATCAAATAACACACATTACTACCCCACTCCAAAATGAACACCTTCTCAATTCTCCTTGCTCTCTCCATCACCATCCTCCTACATTTAGCGCAATGTCACATCATTGATGAGCGCACCGACATCGATCTGGTCGAGCTCGGGCTCGACCAGACTGCTCAGAAGCAGAAGCTAAGTCGCTTCCGCGTCTATTGGCATGACATCCCAACCAGTAACCCCCCTTCATCGATACCCATCGTGAAGCCCGTTACTAAAACGGGGTTCGGGCAAATCAACATGATCGACAACCCGCTAACCCTAGGGCCCGAACTGAGCTCGAAGGCAGTGGGAAAAGCCCAAGGGTTCTACGGGATGGCTTCACAAGAGGAGGTCGGGCTTTTGATGGCTATGAACTTCTTCTTCACAACCGGGAAGTATAATGGAAGTTCAATAACTATTTTGGGAAGGAATGTTGTGTTTGATCGCGTGAGAGAAATGCCTGTCAGTGGCGGCTCCGGGCTTTTTCGTTGGGCCCGTGGCTATGTGCAGGCCCGAACCCATGTTTTTGACCTCAAGAGTGGGGCTGCCACGGTTGAGTACACTATTTATGTGATGCATTATTGATTAATGTAGTTTAAGTAAATTTATTTTACGTAGTAGGGTGGGTGGTGTGTTATGATTAAATTATGTGGAATTTGAAATGTTTAGTATCTTGAGAATTTGTTTGTTTATTGTTGTTAGGTGTTATATATATGGCTGTTGGGTAAATGCATAATGGGATATTTTGGCCCGTTTTGCTCTAAATGGGAGTTTATTGGAATTTTCTCATTTCTAAGTGCTATAACAATTTTAGTTGATTGATCCTTTTCTACAATAAATTTTCTCAGCATCAATAGAAAATTATTTGTGATTTACTTTTACTATCCCTAACTATTTAATTTAAAATATAAAATTGAAGATAAGGGAAAATAAGGAATTTAGTAATATTTTCATTATGGAATCTTTAAATAAGACAGTACACCCTCAGTCCCAAGGAAGATAACCCCGTTCTTGGGTGGCACAAGATTTTACATAGTTTTATTTTGTGTGTTAAGTGAAGGAATAAAGTAGAGATAATGTGTTTCGAATTTTAGTAATGGATTATCTTAGTTGGGTCAAACAAAAAAGAAAAATGAGTCATCTTCAATGAAATAGAGAGAGTGCAATCTATTTGTGGATAAAACTCGTTTTGTATATTTCAAGCATATTTGAGTGCTTGTATATTAAAAACTCTTTGTCTATTTTTCAATAAAATAGAACGGAATATTTTGCACAATGCGTCCGGTTTGCACATTTATAATACGTTTTGCAACATTTGAATGAGCAAGAAACAAACAAGTCGGTGTCTTTTGCTTATGTAGACTATTTGTGATTGTCGTTCACAGTAAGGTAACACAATCAGTTCTTTGCAAAAGAGAAATAGAATTTCACAATCCATATAGGCATGGATTACATAATTTATGAAAAGTTGCAATGTCAGTCTGCATATTTCCTTGCCTTAAAAAAATAAATGGCACTGTTGTGGTATAACATTGAACGGATCTAACAATGAGACAAGTTTTTATTGTTATTTAATGAAAAACTAGGTCTTGATGATTATTAGTTTATTTCTTAATCAATATATTTAACTTTGAACATAAGATATTGATTATGCACTACATTGATTTGTTAAAATGTGTGAATTTTTTTAATCCAATAATCATGATATCTTGGTAGTGGTGATCAGTGTCTAATGGTGCTAGGATAGTTATTATATTTAATCGCACCATAGGCGAGTCTGGCTTGGTAATATCCTCATGATGTCTTTGGAATTAAATTTTATTATTCAGAAAATGAACAATTTTAATTTATTTCATGAATAATAAATGAAATTTGAACTAGACCACTTTTGGAAATAGATGTTAATTAATCAAGTAACTAGCAAACTTAATTTAACTAATGGACATTTATAGTTAAGCGTGGAAAATAATCGAATTAAATATGAAGCTCAGAATACTCATAATATCAGATTTGGATGGACAATCAATACTAATATTATTTTGTTGTAGTGCCATGATAATGATATTAAGGTTGGCTTGAATAAAATTGGGGCACAATTTAATTATTAAAAGCTAAATAGGTGTGGTCAGGATACAAACATTCACAGATCTGACCCAATATAACTTTCTTTATAAATAGATGAGTAGATGAGAGACGGAAACATAAGTCTACTTCACACCAAATTTTTTCCCCCCTTCTTCTGGTGTGGATTAAGAATTTCACTCCTATTTAAAATAGGAATCTCTAGTTGATTCTGAAGACCATCAGTGTATCGATTTCTCTCCCTAAAATTCGTTTTAATTAGTAAATATTGGATGGGCTAGCCCAATCCAATTCTTCCATGGATCCCTAACCTAGTCCAAAGAATGCTTTATAAATAGTGATGAAAAGACATGCTTCAATTTTGTGCCCTAGCCTCCTCTTTATCTCTTGAAATCGGCGCTCGGCGTCCCCTAAGTGTAAAAGGAAGAATTTTTTCTAGCTCTACTGTTACAGATCTAGATCTAATTGTTCATGTTCTTCATGACACAATTATTTAGGCTCCTTGTCTTCATACCTTCTTCTAGATCTATCAAGGTTATCTAAGATTCGCTCACGCGAACGGATAATCACGAGTAGGGATGTGGGCCAACCCGTTCGGTTTGTCGGGCCATTCGGGTTATAATTTTTCCTGGTTATAAAAGTTTAACCCTAACCCTTTGGGTTTCGGCTTACCCATTGGGTTATTCGTGTCAATGCGTATTTTTAATTTTTTATTTAATATTTTTTGAAAAAATAACGTATTTTTAATTTTCTTTAATTATATACATATTTTTAATTAGTAATGCAGCAATGAAATGCTCCCTCCGTCCCAAGATATTAGACTCACTTCTTTTGGGTACAGGAATTTAGGAGGTGTTATTTAGTGATGTAAGTGGAGTTGGTAGTAAAGTAAATTTTTACCATAAATAGAAATGGGACAAATATGTTGGGACACCCAAAGTGGTATACGAGTCTAATATCTTAGAACGAAGGGAGTACATATTTTTAATTTTCTTTAATATTTTTGAAAAAAGATTAAGTTTTTCAAATTAAAATTACTTATTCATTACATATATACGTAATTATTATAAAATATCTATCAATAGTATGTTTATCTTTATGTGTTTAAAACATAAATCAACACTTTTGTTTCAAAATTCAAACATAAATTAATTCTTAGAAAACTGAATAAAATTTTCATGAGAGGTGGAGCGTAGATGTAACAAAAATATTGACTTGATGAAGAGTGAATTATCAAGATGCTAGCTAATTGGAGTAACTCTAAAGTTTTCTTGAATTATGATTGGTTAAATTTAATCTATTCCAGCTATAAATAAGTCAAATACTAATTTATCTTTGATTTAAGAATCATCAAAGTACGCATAATTCAATGACGAAGCGGTGCCATAACACTTTGTACTATTATATTGGAAATATACTAAAAAAAGGTTTTATATACAAGTATTTATGAATCCATGAACCACATAATGATTTTTTTTGTGATCTTATATAGTCGGTTGATGTATTTAGATTTTGCATAGTATTAGAGAGTTGTCTTGGATGATTTTGATTATATTTCTACATTTTGGTACGTTTACATGTTTTTTGAAAATTGATAGAAAATGGATTAGAAAAATGCCCACAAAATATGTGGATCTGCAGCAGCCTTGTTCGAGTCAATGTTTCTCGCGATTCTGATGTTCAATAAGCCCCTAATGCATATCATTCTCTTCATTTTCAAAAGAGCTTCGCATGAGTATCTTGCATGCCTCAATCCGAGCTTTGTAGAGAAAGTTATGCCCGTTACAAAGACTGCGCGCTGTCCAGAAGCCTTCAACCCGACGGGCTAACCCGTAACCCGACCGAGTCAGCCCGCCTAACCCGACAACCCGAACGGGTCAGCCCGAATGGCCCGATTTTAAGTTTGGGTTGCGAAATTGCAACCATAACCCTGTATTTTTATCAGGTTATTCGGGTCGGCCCGCGGGTTCCGGGTTACATTGACATCCCTAATGACGAGCATGGGTAGGTTAGAAGATTTGTGGTCGAGACAAGATCCTCTACGTGGAGAAGGTGTTAGCCACGTCGATCCTTTGAAGGATCAAAAGGTAACAATCAAATCTACATCAAATGAGCATGTTTTATGTGTTTTTTATGTGTTTAACATAGATCTATGTTTATTGCAAATTGAATTTAATCACATAATCACCTAAATAGATTTGTAAGGGTCCATTTGTTTCCGCGCTTTTTCGCTGCGCTAGCCCCAACATGGATCATCTGATAAGTCTGAGATGAAATGAATGACACTACAAACGATTGTGAAAATTCGTTTGAAAAGGTAGAAGTCTCAATGAATTGAAAATTCAAGTGATATAAAACTCGTTATGATATTAATCTTCAGAAATATATTTTTGTAGTCCAACAATGAGGCATTTATATAGAAGAAAAAAACCCTAAACATACGAAAACACAAAACTTAAACGAAATAGTAAACTAGCTAGAAAAGACACAAACTAAAATGAAACTCTAATTGATAATTAAAAGGAAAGAATATCAAAGACAATTAATATTAGTCAATAGCTTTTCATCTAATTAACCAGAAAAACAAACACATACTAAAATAATTTAAGAACTTTTAAAAAATCTAATTTTATTAAATAAAAAAAGTCAAAATTAATTATTTTCAACCATGTATTTATCACAAACCCGGCCCTTACAAGCAACAACAGATGTAATACAGTACAGAATAAATAAATAAATAATTGAAAATGAATACTATTTGAATTTTGATAGTGCCATAATGGGTTGCTTGTGAAACATTTTTAGTGTGGAGCCTTTTCAGTCTAATATGATGCATGCCATACATATGACGACTCATTTCGAATGAATCAACTAAAAGAACCAATGATAAGAAAATTAGTAAACACAAATGATATTTTACGCATGGGGACAAAAGATCTATATGTACTCCTTACAAAATATTTTTCATTCAGTGTGTAGATGAAGATTGCTCTTACTTTTCGGGAATATTATTTCTCATTATGTTTTTATACTTTATCATTTATGGTCATATTTTTGCTAGAGAAATACTCCCTTCGGCTCTGCTCCATATTAATAAAAGCATTAAATTTTTAGCACTTGTTTTAAAAAAATAATATTCTCCATGTTCATAAAAATATATGCAATTTTTATGATCTGTCTCATAAAAATATGGGATGTTCTATATATAAATAGTTGTCTCAGCTCATTACCAATATACATCAATTTATTTACCACTTATACTAATATAACCTACCATTACACCTCATTAAACACCAACAATAATATAGGTCTCATTATCCACTAAATTATTTTAATTACTCTTCTCATCATCTCTTTTACTTTACTAATTGCTCATTAATTCTCGTGTCATTTGAATTGCCTACATTTTTATAGGACGGAGAGAGTAATAAATAATTAAACTGGAGAAAAAAATAAATTAAGAGAGAATAATGTACAGAAGTAACTTCTCTGTATTATTTTTATTCTTACTTTACTCTTTCTCCATTTTAACTATATATATATATTTTTTTAAAATAAGTGCACTAAAATGAAACGCGTATCTTAAGAGACTATAATAACTTTGAAATTATTTTATAAAAATGTACTACACCATAACATTTTTTGTTGTATAGTATACATATTATTCACATAAGAATTAGCTTTAAAGAAAAGATAAGTCTAGGCTTAGCACGTTGTGGGAGGTGGTAGTAGATTTCTCATGATGTAATCATCACTCTCTGTTTTGAATTTTAATATAGAACTTAAGAATTTGAACATGTTTAGTGGGTTACTCCAAATTTGCCAAAAAAAAAAAATGACGGTGCCTTCCATTTCTCCAAGAAATTAAGAAAAAACAACCATGACAATTGACAAAGTGAATTCCCATTTTCTCTATGAAATTAAAACAAAACTTGACAAGAATTTTGATTTGATATACTCCATATAGTATTAGGGTGGTGGACTGGTGGTAGTATATAGTGGTCCACCTAAGAATAACACATCACCTTCCTCAACTTAATTTTTATTGTTTTTGCAAATTAATTATTTTAGCAACATTCTATGAAACGAGATCTAAAATATTAATTATAAATACTCCCAGTATATAAAATATTCATATTTTTATATTATGGTTTGTCTACAAAAATTAATCACTATCTCCTTTTGTAAGTTCTTTTAATAAGGTGAGTTTCATTTTTCACCTTTCGCGGTCGCTCTCATTGAATCAATCTGAATATGAACTACGATTCAGATCAAGTCTAACCGATATTGGATTTCCTTTTTGTGCCATACGTAGTTAGACTTTCCTTTTTCCCCTTTTTTTCTTTTTGGTCCAATATTTGTGCTCGAAGTTCTTCATTTCTGTGTATCTAATCTCCTCTGCGCTTATAATTGAACCTACCCACAAAATAAAAAAGCAAAAAGAAAGAAGAGAAATTTTGCCATGTTTCCCAAGAGAGGCCGCGCGCCTTGTCTCAAGCCGGCAGTCTTCGACATCGAATCTACTGTTTTATAACGGGCTTCCTTGTTTCTTGGGCTATGCTCATTTCGTCTACACTCCGACCTTGAAAAACTAAAAAATGAAATAATAATATTTCAACTATTTTTTTTTCTATCTCTCTCTTACTTTATTAATTTGCATTAAAACTCACATCGTTCACCATTAAAACTATTTTTGGCGAACGAAATGCAGTACTAAAAATTTTGCAAGGCAAATAAGAGTATCAATCTATTTTTTCTAGCATTCCCATATCAACTTCATAAATCAAAGACAGAGAAAGAGAGAGAAAGAGAAAGACTTTGAATACATAAATTTCCAAAATGTGGTCCCTTCGGTGTAGGGTGATTAGTGGGTGGAATCATGACTCTCTAATTAAATTATCATTAGTACGAATACATTAATAAAAAGTTACATAAATTTTCTTTTTGCGTTGATTATGCAAACTCTTCATTTCGTATAATTTACACAAGCAAAATTTATCAAAACACAACAAAATACATACTCCCTCCATTCTTTCGTAAATCATTTTTCTATTTCGAGAAGTTTCCTCGTAGTTGAGTCATTTCTGTATATAATAATTTTTTCTCTTTCTTACTTTATTATCTCTACTTTATTCACTTTTTACTTTATTCTCTCTACCTTTTTTCTCGTTCTTACTTTTTTATTTATTTATCTAACACACTCAACATTCATTTCTTAAATTCCGTGCCGAAAAGTTCCGCCTCAACTATGAGGGAACGGAGGGAGTATTATACCCACTACAAATATCTCTTCCAAAAAGAGCAAAATTTCAAAACCCCACCTTACTCTCAAACTCTATTTAACCACAAACCTAACTCCCATAATTTCATCAAAATTACACAAACTCCAAAATGAACACATTCTCAATTCTCCTAGCTCTCTCCATCACCATCCTCCTACACTTGGCGCAATGTCACATCATTGATGAGCACACCGACCTCGATCTGGTCGAGCTCGAGCTCGACCAGAAAGCTCTGAAGCTGAAGCAAAGCCGCTTCCGCGTCTATTGGCACGACATCCAAAGCGGGAACCACCCTTCATCGATGCCTATCGTGAAGCCCGTTACTAAAATGGGCTTCGGGCAAGTCAACATGATGGACAACCCGCTAACCCTTGGGCCCGAACTGAGCTCAAAGGCCGTGGGAAAAGCCCAAGGGTTCTACGGGATGGCTTCGCAAGAGGAGCTCGGGCTATTGATGGCTATGAACTTCTTCTTCACAACCGGGAAATATAATGGAAGCTCAATTACTATTTTGGGAAGGAATGCTGTGTTTGATCACGTGAGAGAAATGCCCGTTATTGGCGGTTCCGGGCTTTTTCGGTGGGCCCGTGGCTATGTGCAGGCCCGAACCCATGATCTTGTTCTTAAGAGTGGGGATGCCACGGTTGAGTACACTATTTATGTGATGCATTATTGACTAATTTAAATAACATCTTTTTTTTAGCAAATTTATTTTACGTTGTAGGGTGTGTGTTATGATTAAATTATGCGGATTTTCAAATGTTTAGTATCTTGAGAATTTGATTTTTATTGTTAAGTGTGATATGGTTGGTGGGTAAATGCATAATGGGATTTTGTGGCCCGTTTTGCTTAATGGAGTTTCTTGGAATTTTCTCCTTTCTAGTATGCAATTATTATATACGTTGTTTTTTAGTTATTTGATCTTTTTTTTAAATAGGTAAATTTTATCAATACATATAAAAAATAGGAAAATAAAGAACTTATATTGAAGGCAAGGGTACAATAAGGAATATAATGGAATTTTGAAATAAGATACTATTTGAGGATAAAATTAATCTTCGATTAACAAAAAATATATCATCATAAAGCGTCTGGGTAAAGATTTAAGAATCCAATGTACCACAATTAATATACAAAGGTTGAATAGGAGAAAGACTTAATTATTCATCATAGCGTAACAATTAGTTTTTCGTTAATATTGACGTTTGTCGGCCTAAATACTGGTAATAAACTCCAAAATAGCGATTCAATTCACATTCTGTCCATTAAATTAATTTTACAAAAACAAATGATAAAGTTAAATTTTGTGAAAAAACTCTCGAGCTACCATTTGCGTTATAATATTGGATTCCCGCTAATGTTGATTATCAATCTGATTATTAGAACTATTGTTTGCAAATTGCAATTAATAATATCAATGGTAGGACCTGGTTAATTGTAATTATTGAATATTCTCTTTGTAAAGATTAAAGAACAAAGGAATTGATAGTATGAGACGGAATACATTTTCATTTCTCTAATAAGTGGATCATAGAGTTACTCTCAATCTAGTTAAAAAAATGAAACATTTTTCTTTTTGGATTGTCCCATTAAAAGGAGAAACATTTTTATTTTTGGATTGTCCCATTAAAAAGGGAACGTATTCTAAAGTAGAAGCAAAATCATCTCTACTTTTTCTCCTCTTTTACTTTATTCTATTTTCATTAATCCACAAAACAACTCTACATAAAACCTTGTGTCGAAAATCAAATGTTTCATATTTAATTGGGCGAAGAGAGTATATACCACCACTAGTTGTTTTAAAAGAGAAAAAAATATACTTCCTCTGTTCCACTGTAGTAGAAACGTTTCGATTTGAGCACTCATTATTATCATTTTTAAAAAATAAATGCTTAAAACGAAATGCTTTTACCACATTCCGTTAGTCTTTGTAAAATGTATACATAAGAGCATCCACAATGGATGTCCCATCTCACGCCCGATCGGTCGAGATCGGGCTCGGGCATGATCGGGCATCCATTGTAGAGGTCGGGCGTGCCCGAGGACGACCGAGAGTTCGGTCGCGCCCCATCCATCGGGAGTGAGATCGGGCGCCCATTGCAGGGTCGCACCCGATCACGCGTTGGCCCGATCAACGCGTTTTTGATTTTTTTTTTCTTTTTCAATTATTTAAATATACCTTAATTTCACTCATTTTTCACACATCTCTCTCAACTCTCTCTCCATTGCAATATCTCTTTCACTCACTTTTCCAAAATGTTTCCTAGGAAAGATATTGGTCGGTTTATGGAACGCGCAATATTTGCTTTCGGGAACCAGATTCTCGCCGGGATTCGTGCAATACAAGAGCAAGAGCAAGCCGAACAGCAGGCCCAAGAGCAGGTCCCGAGGCCCATCCGCCGACGGACATACGTCCGTCGAGAGCATATCCTAGCTCATCAACGTCTGTTCAAGGACTACTTCGCCGAACATCCCCGGTGGGGCGCGCCGGTTTTTCGCCGACGGTTTAGGATGCGGTGAGAGCTGTTTCTCCAGATTGTTCACGCGTTGGAGGCGCGCGACGAGTACTTCTAGCAGCGGGAAGATGCGGCCCACAGAAAGGGTCCATCCCCACTGACGAAGTGCACGGTTGCGCTTCGTCAATTGGCATACGGCACTACGGCGGACATATTCGACGAGTATCTTCACGTCGGGGATTTTTGTGCGGGCGTTATTGACGCCTTCGGCGCCACATATTTGCGCAAGCCGAATGCCCAAGACTGCCAGGACCTGCTGCGGATGCATGATACGGTGCACGACTTTCCTGGAATGTTAGGGAGTATTGATTGTATGCACAGGGAGTAGAAGAATTGTCCTTCAGCGTGGAGAGGCCAATTCACCAGTGGGTATAAGGGTACCCACCCGGCGATGATCCTTGAAGCAATCGTTGACCACAGTCTTTGGATTAGGCATGCTCACTTTGGCGTGGCGGGGTCCAACAACGACATCAATGTGCTGAACTCGTCCAGTCTCTTCACCGAGCAATGCAATGGCAACAGTCCGGTTATCAGCTTCACTGCCAACGGACGAAAGCATCATATGGGGTACTACTTAGCCGACGGCATTTACCCGAGATGGCCAGTTTTCTTGAAGATGATCTCCTGCCCAACGGGTGCGAGGAGAGAGTTTTTTGCGGCAAAGCAGGGCTGCACGGAAGGACATGCTGCGAGGATTCGGTGTGCTTCAAGCGCGTTGGGGAATAGTGAAAGGCCCGGCTCGTTCCCGGTACAGGCATCATATCGCCAATGTCATGTACGCGTGCATCATCTTGCACAACATGATTATTCACGATGAAGGTCGTGCAGCTAGCCAGTGGTCCGACGATGAAGCCGCTCCGAGCGCAGGTCATGCAGCCCCGCCTGTCGTTCAGCGAGAGATTACAAGCTCAGGAGAGCATGCGCAACCAACAAGCTCATCTTGATCTCATGAACGATATGATTGAAGAAGTTTGGACACGTAGTGGTCGTTGAAATTGTACCTCTTTATTGTAACTTTTTTTTAAAAAAAATTAAGTAATGTATGTTTTTTGCTAGTTCTTTAATTTAGAAGTCTAATTTTACTATTTATAATTGGTAAACATAAAAAAAAAACTAAAATTAAAATTGAAATGAGAAATGGATAATAGATAGGGCATGCGCTCCACCATTGCAGAAAGATAGAGCATGCTGACGTGGCAACCACTAGGGCTCTCAGTAGGGCATGCACTAGGGCATCCATTGTGGATGCTCTAAAGAGGAATTTCGAGAGGTCCAGTTCAAGAAAATTCATGAGTTCCTTTTTAAAATGTTGTATTGTTTTGTTTTGTATTGTATTGGATTTACACATGGCTTGGCATGTAAACATGAGCCAAGCCTAATAAACAGATAAACAGACACAACCATGAGCACTAACTTTGTGCCACAAATGCTGTTAACACTGCTCACATATTCTCCCTAATGAACTGGAGTCCCTCTCTGGCTACCAGGGATGATAATCGGAGATGAGAACCTCACCTTCTTGTGGAGCTTCCTCTTCCCACTCCCTCCCTTTCTCAGGCAAGGCAACGCTCTCTGCGCCACCACCACCTCCTCGTTTGTTGGCCTCTCACTCTCCAAAGGAGAATCCTCTTTCTCTTGCTGCAGTTGCCTCCTCATCTCTTCCCACGTCTCGTAGAACATCTCCTTGTACAACCCTCCTTGCTCAGAATCTTGATCAGAAGTAATACTGTTGTTATGTTTTTGATCATCAGCCGTTTCTCTCCTGTGGTTTCTGTCTTGGTCTTGGTTACTACGACGATCGTCATGATGATGATGATGATGATGATGATCCGTGGTAGATCTCGTATGACTGTGGTGTTGCCCTACCGGAGCCCCTGCCCTTACACAGAGAGTTGGCTCAGCCGGAGGGGGGAGTGGAGATTCGGATGATTGTTGAAACCGATGCATGTTGTCCTTCATGACTTTGTCGACCGTGTAGTGAGGTACAAGGAAAAATACCTCCCCGGGCTTCAGGACCGAGTCGGGTCGGACTACGATCCACGGGTAGTCGAAGAAGTCGGGTCGGGTAATGCAGTACCTAGGGTACCTCCACATGATCTCCTCAGCCGGGATCGGGTCCCGGAATAGCTCAACCTGGCCGCCCGGCCGCACAATCTTAAGAAAGACACTCTTATTTCGAGAATCTTGTTTTTCTTGTCTCTTGAGTTTTGCTAGAACCCCCATTTTTCTTGATTATCGATTGGGGTAGAGGGGGGGCATGAGCCCCCTCAGTGCTCTTTCTTATAGCTAAATGATTACCATATTGTGACAAATTATTAATTATGGCGTGGTATCTAAGGGCTGTCTTCTTGGGATATTTTGTATAGTTTTATTCAAAAAATGTAGGTTGGTTTTGTTTCTTATCTTTCCATGATATTGCTTCATGTTGATATGTGCTATATTATATGGTCTATAGTTTTTATCTTTCTATGTTTGTAAGATTTTCATTTTCCACTATTTTTTAATATGGAATTTGATCTTTGGCTCTCTGCAAGGGGTGATCTTATCTCCCCATCTATCTATATTGTCTCTAGTCCCACATTCATGAAGTGACAAAAATACACCTCATAGTTTGAGGATTAGGTCATCGGGTGCAAGATAAAATCACTACAAATGGCAAGAAATGACAAATTCATGAATAACTAAGAATATAATAGAAAGATACCAAAGAAATTCCTTGGATTAGTACAAGAAAATTAAAATACAAAACAAGACCTCGAACACCACAAAAGTTGAAATGAACAAACACTCATGCTATATGGATTTCCCAAACCCTAAATTTAGGCCGATGATTTGTCCTGGTTCAGCTGCGCCTGCTTGGAGTCATGTACGTGGTCGGGGCCTTGCTGGGAATGGCCGATGAATCGATGTCGCCCACATAGTACTCGTCCAACATTGCCCCCGAAGTTGAGCTGAGCCCGACATCCTCAAAATCATCAGTTGTGTCCTTAGCTACAAGAGGCCTAAAGTTTGTGGTTAAAGAAAAGTAGGAAAGTATAGTTTTCAATGAAAAACACAATAAAACAATCACAAGATTCATTACCACGTGAAAAGTTTGTAATTGAATTGACCAGCTAATAAATGTTTAGGACTAAATTTTAATATACTTAGGAATAAAAATGGATTAATCTATAATATTAAGGATCTGAAACTATCAAACATAATATTGTGAAACCAAAATCATTAAATGGTTCGAATTTTAGCTTGTTTAGTTAATAATCACCAATTAAGATTTGCTTATTCCATAACAATTGAATAACTTTAAAATAATAAATTTAATAATAAAACACCAGAATACATGGACTGTGCTAATTGGTTGAAAGTCGGAGTCTTTTCTTTTTCCAGTCCACAATAGTTAAGGAACCTGTTTGGTGTGTGTGTGTGTGTGTGTGTGTGTGTGTGTGAGAGAGAGAGAGAGAGAGAGAGTTGATTTCCAAGACAAGGTGCATTTAACAAATAAGGGTGAGTAAAAAGAGCATGTGCTTTTTTGATTTCTCATTTGCTCAAATCTAGGACAGAATACAACAGCAATATACATGGAATGGCACGGACCACTATTTCAAGGAATGTTTCCTAGAGTGTGTTTTATACACAACACTAATCAATATTCCCATAGCCTTTGGCCACAACAATAACAACGGCCCAACGGGCAAACAATTATGGCCCCTACCCTACCTCACCACAATAACATTAGAGGGGGCATTAGACAAAAAGGTAACAAAACAAACGAGAGACGAAGCTCTGTACACCTACCTCTACTATCCGTCTCTATCCTCCCGAAGCCCTCGGGGCACTCCTCATATACAATGTCCCCGAAAATTTGAGCACCCTGGGATCTGTTTGTAGAGCTCTTAGATTTCATTAACGTGTCAGATTATCCCGTGCCCTTACAGAAGTAACAGAACCACGGGTGCAAGCTTCACTGAAGAAATTGCAGGTCCAAATTAGCACTGGTATTAACATGCCAAGTAAATATAAAAGTCAATTCAGAAAAATAAATAGGCAATTGAAGAAGAGAAAAGTTTCCAACCAAGGAGTAACATTTTATAAAAATATTCCCACATTAGTCATTTGGTTCTGTCTCCAAATGTTTATTATAATTAGACATCTTATAGACCAGGAAAAACAGAAGATTTCATATTCAATAGCCAATTCTCAAATTATGGATTACTAAAGCATTGAAAAGAGCCTACTCAAAAATTAACTTACACTCCACTAATATCAGTTAATTGGTACATAGCTAAACATAATAGGCCAAGACTGACCTGTACACTGGTGTGCAAGAGTAAGCCGACCAAACATGAGCAGCACTATCATCACCACACATTATGTTGGCTCATCTTCATTCCAAACTTTGGTCATTGGGCCGACCATACAAATCACCTTTACCTGCTTGAACAAGCTGTCCCTGCTGAGAATGTAGAGGTGGTAAAGGCCGCAGGGGCGCTGGTGAATTAGGATGTGAAAGTTGTGACAACTGCTGATGCTGCTGGAAGTGTGCACTAACATCGTGTTTACTAGATGGCAAGCTGGCCAATGCCCTCTGGCTCAGTTCTTGGCCTACCTGAGTGACAGAATCACAAGCATTTGCTGGCATTGACACCATTCGACTCATATTTGTAGAATGTCCATCCAATGATTGTTCTGATGCATGTCCATCCAATAATTGTTCTGAAGCATGCCATTGATGAGTATTGGCTGAAGAGGCAATCGTTGCAAAGTTAGTTCCATTACTTGCGGTCTGAGGTAACGTTGTTGTGGCAAGCATCTTACTAGAGCTGCTCGTCAGGTGCTGATCAGCATCAGAATTTACTGTCTGTGGTTTTGCTGGATCAGTATTTGTCGGGCGATTTGGCTGCAGTCTTTGAAGAGCTAATTGGTTTTGGTTCACTAGCTTCTGGTGGGATATTGCCTGTTGGTGGTTTGAACTAGACATGGCTGAAGGCACAGCTGGAACATGACTTTGACTACTACTATCAGGCTGAGAAGTCATTTGATATAGGTGCTTGGTTGATGAAGCAGTGTGTCCAGGATAATTCTTTTGCTGAGTAAGGGACTTGTTAGGTGGACGTGGAGACGCATATTGCCCTGTTGGGACTGGCTGCACAGTATTTAGTGCAGAATTTGTAAATGAGCCCTGATTGGACATTAAATGAGTGGATGTATCTCCTTTATCGGAACTCTGATTCCCAAGACTCGTGGAAACCCCATTTTCTAATGAAGGATCAACTGGGACGTTCTGATGCATCATCAGGCTACCTCTCCCAATTCCTTTGGCAATCTTAGCTGGCTGTTGAGCCTGTGACTGCTGCCGCTGCTGAGGATGCTGTCTGTTAGCTTGCGAAAGCTTTTGTTGCTGCCTTTGTCGTTGCTTGGCAGTCAGATTAGGTAGCCCGCTCCCACCAGCTTGAGCATTCCGTACACCTACTTGACTTGGTAATTGATGCTTTTGCTGATGCTGGGGCATTGAAGAAACTGCTGCCAATGGAGAAAGTGGTACAGGTTGTGTAGCTGTTTGGGGTTGAACTTGTGAACTATTTTGTACTGTAGGTGATATAGGGAGTTGAGAATGTGACTGTACATGTGGCATCATAGAACTAGATGCAGCAATCTGTGGCTGCTGTGGCGGTACTGGGTGCTGCAGCTGCTGCTGCTGCAGAAGACGATGTTGTCTCTCTTTAGCCATGCGAATTGCATAGGCTTGCTGTTGGGGATTTGGGGCATGATTAGTGGGTCCTTGAAAATGTGGGTGATGAGGACTAAGGACTTGGGGCTGAGGTGATACTGGATGGGACGGCTGATGATGGAGAGGGTATGATGATACTGGTGGAGACACAGTCTGATTAGGGAAGGCTGAACTCAATCCACCAAAGTGAGGCACTTGGCTGTTTCCTGGTGACGCCTGCATTTGAAGCTCAGGTGCCATTTGCCTCTGTGAATCCTGACTCAGGCCAGGCTACAAGACAACATAATTATCTGTTATTGGAAGTACAGACATATGCAACTGTGAAACATAAGAATATCAAAAGGTAGAGCTCCACTTAAAAGAAAAAATAATATGAAAATGATTGTCATTCATGATCAGACAAGAGAATGGAGTTCAAGTTCAATTGGGAATATATATCAAGAAGAAACTCTACTCACACAAATTTTGCATTTCAAAACCAATAAACAGTAAAGGCAAGCAACACATTAAACTCAAGCTGGAAGAGAATGTTCTTTTTTGTGGGTATGTGCAGAATGTTTTGGAAATAAGAAGTGGGTTGCAGGAGTTGTTAGCCAGAAAAGATAGAATGTGATAGAAGGCTGCTTGCCTGACTAGGTGAAATAGTAGAGATTACGGTATTTTTACTCATAAAATTAATCTAGAAATATGTATCAGAAGATGAGAAAGGAATATTATTGCATACCCGCATCATGTGCATAGGTTCACGAGGTCTCAACATGGAATTTCCTTGACCAGTGCCTACTCCAGAGTGCACATTTGCTGATGATATACCAGGGGAAACCATACTCCCAGAGTTAACCATAGAGGATGAAGCAATGGCTTGGAACCCAGGCCTTGCCATTGGCATGCTTCTATTAATACCGCAGGGTAAACCCATGCCATTGCCACCAGGAAGTAAATGGGTACCACGATCAGCTCCTGGAACAACTCCAGAAGGAGAGAGATTAGGCTGAGGCACATTTCTATTAGTCATCATATGGTTATACTGCTGCATTCTCTGCTGTTCATCGGCTAAAGCAGGTCTAGGAACAACAGATCTACCATCCCTACATGAAAGCATATAACTGAGTACGCAATCAGAATTAACTGCAGAATCAGAAAAAGACTAGCCCTCAACACAATACCTCATAGAGCCTGGTGAAGATGAAAAGTTATTGCCATACGTCATATTTGGTGATCCTTGCAGTGCAGAAGCAGCACCAGATGAATGATGCAACGGTGTTACAGGGCCCTGATTTGCAATGGGTAATCCACCAGGATGTGGCCCTTGATAACCAATAGGAAGTATGTCTGGGCCAGTAACAGTGGCATCACAGATATCCAGAGGGCTTCAAAGGTTCAAGACTCATCAGATTAAGAGAGTAGAAAAAAACATTTACGGAAAGTAAGGAAATGTTTCAGCAGTTTGAAAGACCCAAAAAACTACAAGAATTTTGATCAGGAAAAAAAAAAGTGCACTTGATTAAAAACAATAAAAAAACTTACGTGAGAACAGGGGCTCCATTCAGGTTGTTTGGACAGACTTGGGACAGTGCAACTGCATGAGAGCCATGAGGTTGCTGGAGTTGTTTGGGATCCTGATTGTTATTCTTAAAAGAAATCAAGTAAAAAAAATAAAACACAATCATGACCAAAGTTAAAGCATAAAATAAATATTAACAATGATGCTAAATTTTTTTTAGTTAGGGAAATGACAGAAATAATAGTTATCCAGTATCTTAAACCTTAAACGTACGAACAAGAGAAGATAACACATTTGAACAGGCATTGCAAACAAATAGGGAGCTTCAACAACAGAATCTCCATATATAATATCGGACATCCCATTCAATGGCATCTCTTTTAGCAGTATTAACAATTAAACATGTCATTCAATACCCGAATCTCAACATATTTATCGTATCAAAAGTAGCTAAGAATCAAAACACACAATGATAGATCTTGATATTAGGTCACGCCATATGAGATGATGTCACATTGGATTAACTTGGTTTAAGTACCTGGTTTTTACAGTATTGTTGTCTCTTCCCAATTACGATGATTTTCTCAAAGTGAGATTTGAGGGTTTCTTCTTCCATTGGCCCCTGCAAACGTTGAAACAGCTGTCTGGCGCTTCCCTATATTAAACAGAAAGAACATGTATTGTAACAAGCAACTGTATAGAACAAGAATACAAGGAATTAAAAGAGGGCATTGTACCTTGGGAATGCCAGGCAATGTAGAAGGATAAGGTTGAGAAGACCCTGAGTCTTCAGCACTATCTGCTCCATCAACAGAAGTTCTATCCATCAAAACATTGTGTCGCTCCTTGCATTCTTTAGCTTTGCGAAATATGCACTTTACATGAAAAGAAAGATAGTACTTAGTATGTTAGAAACTAAAAAGTACTAACTTTGTCACAAAAAAAAGTCACAATCAAAATAGTCACAAGATCCTCCTACTTTTAGCAACCTACCTTGAACTGTAGAGTACTGTTTATAGCATCGCTAACAAGCTCCCAGTTTGGGCCCAAGTCATGTGCCAGGACAACAAGTGCCTAAAATTTTCATTACAATCTTTAAATGATAATACCTATACAAGTAAGCACTAAAAGACAGCCGTATATTAGGTCTTAAATGCATGGTGAGTATTTCCTCATGTAATATACATGCAAAGTGTATATGAAATCAAACCTGGTCCTCGAAGAGCGTCCATGGGCTTCCTGAACCCAACTGCCCAGTAGGCACCTGAGAAGAATCAAGATGCATAACCAGAGTTTATCCAACACTAACAGCAAAAAAAAATGAAAGAGGGGAAGCTCCCAATGGTAAATGTACCTTCAGAATCTTTGGCTTTCTACCCCGATCCCGACCACCAAGCAGTTTAATAAATTTATTTGGATTAGACATGTTACTCATTTGGGAGACTGCTGGGGAAGGAGCAATATTCTCAAAAGAGTTCTCTTGTGATGGACGCATAATCTTTGGTTTCTTTATCACCGGTTGACCATATAAACCTTCAGAGATGATATATAATTACAACAGTAGAAATAAACAAAATCAATACTGAAATCATTAATGAGTTGAGGAGGACAAGTTTTACCACTGTTACCATTAGACTCCAGTTGATGCCTTTTCTTTAAGTTATCCCTCTGAAACTGCAAAGAGAGAAACAGCATCCAACATCAAGCGGAGACATCAACACAATTACAAGGAATAAGAGAAACATCACTCTCTAAACTGAACTCCAAAAAACAGAATGAATTATTTTTATTGTCTTTTTATTAATTGTATCAATTCAAATAGACATTTCATTTTCATCAAAATAACAAATTAGATCACTTAGATAGCAAAACACAAAACCAAACTCCAGTATATCTTATATGAAACGATAATCAGCAAGTTTTGCAACAACACAAGGCCTATTACTCAAAAACTAAGTTTACCTTTAAAACAGTAGTATAAGTATAAGCAGGGTTAAGAAGAATAATTGAAGACTCACAAAAACCCTCAGAAACCTTATATGCATCTACAATGCATCTCTTATCAATCTACAACATCTATCAACAAACACACAATAAAACAAAAAAAGAAAAGAAGATTATAAATTCACCTGCTCCATTTGGAAGGTAGGATCAACCTGCCATCTTGGTTCGTAAGAAGCATTCTGTGTCAGAACACCAAAGGGAAATAAGACATGGGTGAATTACAACAATTGATGCAAATATATTCAAAACCATATGGCATTGGTTACCAGATGCTTGGGTTTCTTCTTTTTCTTATGTTTTGTCAGGACTTCTGCCGAGTGAAACGGTAATTGATTATTGAAGTCCCCACTGGACTCAACTTCCAAGCTATTTGGAACAAATGATCCGTCGCGCAGAGTTGACTGTTCATCCTGAAATGAATCTGTATCACCACTCGAAGCATCTGTTCTATTAGGTACCTGAATGCATCCAGAGGTTCCTGCACTAAATGGGCTGATAACTCTCCTGGAAGCAGTCCGGACACGTTTTGTTGGGATTGAAACATTAAGACTGCCACCTGGACGCTTCACCATCAAAGCAGTTGGTTGATCGACAACTTTATTTTCAGCATATTGCATTGGCAAAATGTCAGAGCTTACTTCATACGATCTCACCCCATAAGCATGAATCAAGTGTTTACGCTTCTTTTGGCCAAATCGTGAGGACTTGCTACTGTGAAAGGTCATTGGCATGTCATATAGGCTTATGTCCCCCTCGTCGTCATCATATGGAATATGGTGAGCCTCAAAGTCTGCAGTTCAATTGAATATACACAACAAATAATTTAATAATGAAATATGGAAAGAGAACCAAGCAATACCTATCAGATTTACCTGCATTGGCATCATATGCAGATGTTTCCACTTCCTCTTGGGCAATTTTTACTATGTTCTGGGCAATAATATGATCAGTTTTAGAGACTAGATAGAAGGTTACATTACTTACATACCAAAAGGCTAACAAATGATACAAAAGAACTCACATAGTAATCTTATGCTTCCAAAGAAAGTAAAACTGGGTTCTCCAAAAGAGAGATGACTTTCATGAATTCTTTAGTCAGTATGGAAATCTTATTATGATTGGGTATATTGGGACCACAATCAAACCCTTTAATTCAGGAAAAGGTTCCACTGCGCTTAAACAGATATTTATATAGATACTAATTCCCATGGAAAAACATTCTAGTGGGGAATGGGGGCTGGGCACATATTTAACTAAGTCAATATATTTGGCTTTGTAAAGGCAAAGCATGTGTTCTCAAAAGCTAACATGTCGGTAGCATTGGCTCATCTAAAAGCACCCAACACATCAACTTTACTTCTCACAGACAGGTTACATTAGTTATTTATAATTATTCTTTCTTAAGAAAAAGATATTGCAAATATAATGCAGTGAAACATAGATGATTCCCACAGCATAAAAGTGAGCCAGAGAAAGCACTTACCTCACACCGTGCAAACTGTGATATTATTGAGAGTCTATAGGTCTCCATGGCCCCAACAGGGACTGTATAGAAGAGATTCTCCTGAAAGTCAGAATTAATATATAAGTCAACCAGACGTTGATCATTTCAAGAGAAATTCTTGAAGGCATCCACGTGTACAGCTTAGAACCCATTACAATCATGTTACATGCAGAACTAAAATGAGGGATTGATAAAAACAGTAGGGAAAGAAGTATGAAGGAATGATGAAGAGGGCATCATGATATTCTGTTAAGATTTCATACCTCTATTAAACTATCCTCCCCCAGAATCCCCATGTCAGATACTCTATCTGGAATCAGTGGTTCCTCAGTTTTGTTATCACTAACGTTGAAATTGTTATGTTTCAAAAATCTCACTGCATAAGCCTTAACAGCAAGGGTATCATCCCTTTTATTTTCCTTCCCGGGTATCACTGTCTTTGCCTGTCAAACCAAAAATAATCATAATCAAAACCATAATTTTCTGCCCATCTTTCAATCTACCAAACATTTACTAGCAATAACTTTAACAACTTTATCTTTAAAACAACCCAGCCTAGCAGATTAAAAACATTACTCGCAGTAAATAGCAAGCCAGAGTAAAGCTAACTTGTTAGTTCAGCTGGACAAAGAACTCCCAGCTGGAAATCATACATTGTTGTTACTATATAAAACAGTGGTTTAAAAAAATCCCAGGAAAGTCTGTTTATGCATCCATTGACCATTTACCGAGCAAAGAAAAAGACCTTCTATTAACAAAATTAAAGAAAAATTACTACAACTCACTATGCATAGCTCATAGTGCAAAAGTACACCTTCCTTCTTAACCTTTTACCAAATAAATAAGAACTAGAACTCAGTCCACACATATTAAATTTGCTGGTTTGTACATTTCAATCAGATTATATCATTTGAAAGAAGTACAGAAAACAGACATAAAGAAACCCAAATCACACAGAAGAAAATGGTTTGACCTATAAACAAAACACCTATTAATGGATTAGACACAGCCAAGAATAGTCACAACATCAACTTAAAAAACATATATATACCTCAACCAAATGCCAGAACTCCATGATAGATTTTGCCAAGGTATGAGCAACTTTTTTTGCCTCCATACCAAAATTGTTCTCATGCTTTCTCAACTGACAAGCAAAAGCAGCTTGGGAAGTTATTTGAGCTGCAGCAGCTATTTTCCAAGCACGCTCCTAAACAACCAGGAAACTCTCTACGTAAGCATAGTGATAATGTGATATATATCATCTCCAGCAAAGAAAAACACTATAATGCTTATTCCCAACAAATTATATACTCCCTCCGTCCCATTTAAAATGAAACATTTGGGAATCGGCACAAGATTTTATGTAGTGTTGTTTTGTGAGTTAATGAAGAGAGAGTAAAGTAAGAGAGATGAAAAAAGTAGAGATAGAGTTGTTTCCATTTTAGGAAACGTTTCATATTTAATGGGACAACCTAAAAAGGAAAACGTTGCATTTTTAATGGGACAGAGGGAGTACAAAAAAATATAAACAGCAGGTAAAAATCTGAACTCAAAACAATGGTGTTGGGAGAACTTTTAAGAACAAACCTGAGCAAAATCATTAGCTAACCATGCCATCTCTTCAAGCACATAATCCCAACGAGATTTTGGACGTATTTTTCTCACAGAAGTCACATCAGATAACTGTGCTATCCTCTTCCGTTTTGCCTACATTGTATCAGATATTTGGTACAAAAGTTCATGGAAACATGCTGAACCGTAACTAAGTTAGACAAATGAAATGCAAACACAACAATCTAACCTCGATAATTAGTGCTTCTTTCAAGATTGAATCTTCATCAATTTCTGGCTGTAGTTTTGAATTTGAACAGGGAGAAGTTTGAGCCTCAAGGGAAATAGTAGAATTCTTAGTCAAAGATCCACCATTCAGGAAATCAGAAGTTGAAATATCAACAGAATGCTGATTCTTAACCAAGCATGGAATCTCGCCACCCAGTCCAAGATTTCCATCCAAAGCAGGATTAGTTTTTTTTTCTGAATCTGGCCCCCTTGGTTCAGAAGGTTCCATTGATTCATTAACAATTTGATTTTTCACCTCATTCTTCATAGAAGATTCACTTTCATTCAAATCTTCATGTTTCCATTTAAATCCATTCTCTTGCTGCATTAAACATGCTGAGGAGCTCTCTGGGTTGTCAAGAGCACAACCACCAACACCTCCTGTCTGTTGCTTTCCAACAAGCTCGTCACTTTCTACCAATGTTGTTCTGTCTGGGGGTAAGGTCTGATCTTTGATCAACCCATTTACATTGGCATTTGTAATTTTCTTACATATATCACCATCATTGTTTCCATCAATACTTTTGCTGGTCTGTGCATAAGATAATGAAGAATCCAAAACCTTCATGTCGCACAAGTCAGTTGTGTTTTGAGGATCAGATTTTGTTCCATCCTTTTCACTGCTGCTTCCATTGATTCGACAGGAACTAGATTCATTTTCAGTTCTATTGGCAGAGTCAATTTGCTGGCATTCAATAACTGCAGAATGCATCTCTTCCATTGCATGTAAGGCCTGAGATCCATCAAAAGTTATTTGAATGCAAGTTTCTAGAGCACCCGAGTGTGATTGTTGATTACATTGATCATCCAGAGGGACCTTAGAAGCAATATTCTCTGATGCAGAATCCTCCACAAGAACACATTCAAGTGGCTTTTTAGATGACTCTTCAGCCTTTCCATCCCCTAACTCCATATCCTGTTGTGTGTCCACCAGTTCAGCTTTGCCACCATCTTTAGCACATATAGGATTTGAATCACAATTCTTTGATATATTCTGAATTTCTGCTTCAGATATTTTTCCTTTAAGCTCCTCTCCATGACGAGAAGGTAGAGAAAAGACATCACTGCCATGACTTGTATTTACATCAATTGAACTCAACCTAATCCCATCACGATTTGGACGAGACCTATTCCTTCTCTTATATGCTTTCCTAGGTACACTAAAAGCAGCTGCTTCACCATGTTCCCGAGTCCTACTCCCATCTATGTGAGATAAATTTTCTGGTAGAACAATTTTATTACTACTAGGATGTAATGAAATCTTATCACACCCATGCTCACCATCAAATAGCATGAGATTATCAGCACTATTGGGTTCACAAGAATTAGCCCCGAGTCTACCACTACTCTCCACAGAGTCTCCATGGGGTGATGCAGTAAACGCAAAACTGCCTTTTGCTTCACTGCAACTCCACACAAATAAATAAGCATAATATTCAAAAACTCTGCATAGAAGAGATACTAATGTCCATCTTATACCTGGTAACAAGGTGATCCTGATGTTGATTGGTCAATGAAGTTGACTGGACACTACCTGAAGCAGCATCTCCAGGCTTAAGTAAATCTAATGGATTCCCACCCTGCCAACAAAATGGAATCAAGTGCTGCAACATGTTTGATATACATTGATTAAAAGATCAAGTTACAGCTCTATACTTTTTCAAGAAATTCCAATTCTCTTTTTGTTTCATCCCGGACATTATACTCTTGCCTGTGGTCACAAGGAAAATGTTCACGACAATGCAATGAATGATGAATCCTTGAGAGTTTTGTGCAGCTGCATAATAGAAAAGTTATGCATCATGGCTATATTACCTGAGCTCTCCTTGGATCCTTTCAATTGCTAATCGTCTGGGAGAAGTTTTGTGAGCAATAGCAACTCCACCTTCCACAACTCCTCCCATAGACTCAACTTCAGCATCTACCAAGAGAACAGACGGTGAGTCACATCCATGCATCCCCCAGTTCAAAAGCTACAGATTACTGCCTCCATGAACTCAAGACCAAAAGCAAAATCCTAAGGAACAACGATGCAGCTTATTATCCACTAAAGAGTTCTGCATAGTATATATGATATTAACTCAAGTTTGTTTATGAAATACATAGGATGTAGTAATAGTAAAAGGGAGGTTCCATTTGCTCTGTCCCCAGCATTGTGGTGGATGTGATGGTCTCGCAGAGTAAGGATAACGATCTCAGATATATAGTCTCGCAATCGCTAGTTTACTAACAATGTAAGTATGTAACATAATATCACTTGAAGCCTAAGAACCTTGGCTTTGGTAATTAAACCATTTTGAAGGAAGTTGAATAATCCAAATTGCCAATGTGCCGTCAATATATCGCTCTTTTATCAATCATATAGGAATTCAAGCGTAAAACATGCTTTATTCTGAATTTCAAGAGAAATTAGGTACACTAAATATTGCTGTGATTGGCCAAAGATGAAGTCACAATAAAGACAAAATTTGCACTCATCCAAATCAAGAAACCTTGTTTATTCATACCACACAAACACAATATTATAAAATCTTCAAAATAAGTACAAAGGTACATTCTATATTCACCACATTTCAAAATTCATATCCACGTGCAATAACAATTCCATACATTTTAAGTCAAACGAGTTATGTCTCTCACCACCCTAAGGCTAAAAGGCTGGTAAACAACGGCAAGAAGTTCTAAAACATAGCAGAAATGAAACAGCTAACATAAATAGGAAGCACGGAGTGCATGCATAACACATGATCTTAACTGTCCATTTGCTACTCAGAGACATATTAGTTCGTATTGCCATACCCGCCCATCTGATTCATAGGATTACTATGGTACAAATACAATAAAGAATAAAACTCTCTGCCAAACTAAGCAGAAAGATTCACAACTAAGCAGATAGAATTTTAATGAAACATGCACTTCCCTCCACCTCCTCTCAAGTTCAAACTGTCATAACTGATCAACTTAAAGCTTCAGACCAGTAAACGCAGAACTCAACTCATTCAGCATGCAAAACCATGTAAAACTCATACAATCATGCGCCCATGATTGCAACCTCACATGCAGCAAACTCGAAATCCACACAGCACTTCAACGAAATGCACGACACGAAACACGTAGACATCGACTCCACATCAATTCCCCAAATTCCAAACCCCTAATTCAACTACAAGCTTGCAGAAGAATCCCAATGTCGTGACAAACTCGGTCTGAGCTCAAAATTCTAGGGTTTCCAGAGCTAGGAACGCGAGGATAATACCTCAATTGCGATTGAACATGAGCGAATTGCAGCTTGGGGCTCGCAAAATAGGCCCCCTCGGCCCCTAGGGTTTTGCCTCTGAAGGCACAAGGTACCTCAACTCAAAGGCAATGATTGCATATTTTGCCCTATAGCACCTGACTCTATCAGAGGCATTCCCGCTATAGCATGGCAATGAAGATGAACGTATACATACAAACACGTGTATGTATAGGTCAGTGCGTGTAAATGCGTGTGATTTTGATTTGAAATGAGGCTGCGATTCGTCCCCCTCGTTGGCTCCCCGAAACTTTCTCTCTCTAAAATTGTATTCCAATATATTTCTCTCTCTAAAATATTGTAAAAACAATTTTGGGCGCGAGAATACGGGCCAGGCAAGCCGACTAATTTTTCAGCCTGGGCCTCCTATTTGGGCCTTTTTTCGAACTTAGTATTTAAGTGTGCCTAAATCTAAGATAGTCAAAAATAAGTTAGTTATCAATTTAGTTGCATTAAAAGCTTGAAGATTTTTGTATTTTTGGAAGAAAAAAATGCTTCTGGTGAATACGAACAGTTATTTCTCATTTATCGTGCTAAAATTTCTTTTTTCGGGCATTTCTCTATCTTTATTTCTACATTGCTCTATGTATGTGTAACCAAACCGTCGATACATTAAATGTTGCACTTTATTGACGACGACGCTTACAATCCCAAGCACTCCACCAAACAATGGATTTCGAATGATTAACTGTTGTATGCATTATGTCAGAGTTGTCGCCTTTAAAGCCAAACAATTATGAACCATAACAAAATGGCATTTGTTGATGTGTGCAAACTCATCCACTTTTGAGTCAATTGCAAAACGCATGTTGTCGATAGTGTTGCTGCCTACAAACCTAAATTCTTCCAAAGAAACTGTATAATGTAGTCCAGCGACGGTGCTGCGCTTGCTCAAGAGCATTACATTAGTTTCTAAAACTTGCTCAAAATATATTTAAATTTGGCAAGATTAGAAAATGAAGTTATGGCATCTCTAAGAGTAATTACATGTTACTCATATTTTCCCCAATTAACCTTTTTTAGCCTAAAGTCTATTTCTTTTAAGGTAAATTGGGGTGATTGAGGTACCTTCAACCTCAGAAATATGAAAGTCCGATATTATGAGATATAAAAAAAATAAAAAATGAAGCCAACAGGTTATAGCACAGTCGACAGTGCGGAGCTGTGCTTAGGGTCACGGGTTCAAGTCCTGTCACCCGGTGGAGACTTTCGACCTTAATCTCCAAACTCAGTCGAGCAGGATTAGTTGGATTCCGCAAAGGGTTTGGTATACATGTTGTCAAACCAAAAAAGTGAAGGAAAGAGTACGTGGAGAATAAAAAAATACTACTCCCTGTGGCCACAAAAAATAGTCTCATTTGTGGACGACATGAACTTTAATGAGAAATCGGTAAAGTAAGATAAATGAGAGAAAAAAGTAGATCAATATGAGAGATGAAGCGAGAAAGTATATAAAATAGGAGAGATGAAGAGAAAAAGGAAGCAGAAAAAGTGAATAATGTAAGTGAGTAAGTTTCTGTTTTTGAAATATGACTATTTTTTATGGACTTCCAAAAATGGCAAAATGTGACTATTATTTGTGGACAGATGGAGTAGTTTGTTTTGTAAATAGTATACAAAATGTGTGAAAAGAGAAAACTATTGCAACAAAATAATGTTGCACATAAAAAGAAAATTGGTTAGGATAAATTTGGAAGTTTGAAGAGAACTAGACTAAATTTAATTTTGCTTTAGATTTGAACATGAAAACTGAGGAATGAGCGGTTAATATAAGTAAAGTTTATTATGTTAAGGAGTCGTTTGTTTTCCATGAAATGGGTAGTTACTGATTTTTACTTGTGGATTGCATATGTTTGGTTTTCCAGCATTTATTACTCATTGGCCCAAGAATTGGTAGCAGACCCGTGTTAGAGAAATATTGTTTACATATCTTAGAGCAAGGCTCCGATATGTAAATTGCCTCGTTCTCCACACCCAGCTAAGAAGCTGAAATTCTTATTTTATCCCTCAATTATTGTCTTCACCACTACATTCGTTGTTTACCTTCTTCGGCGCTACTTTCCTTCTTCGACCGTAGATTATTCACCAACACTTCTTCATCAACGTTGAAAATCTGGAATTCAAAAAAAAAAATCATTGCTCCACATCAATTTCGAAGTAAGTTCCCTACTTTATAAGAATTTTGAGTTCTGTAAAATTTCGAGATCGGTAAAATCTCAAAAATTTTGAAAATTTTGAGATCTGTAAAATTGATTTATCGTTCACGTTACAAAATATTGTCTTGCAATATGGACCAAAGATAATTCACCAATACTTCTTCATCGACGTTGAAGATCTGGAATTCAAACATTCATTCCTTGCTTCACATTTAATTTTGAGGCCAGTTCCCTTCTCCACGAGAATTTTGAGTTCAGTAAAATTTAGAGATCTGTAAAATTACAAAAATTTCGAGATTTGTAAAATTTATGGATTATTTAGGTTTCAAGATTTTGTCTTGCAATATGATTTCTTATTTGAGTTTTTATGGTTATGTTCAATTCGTTTGCTTATATACATCCCTCTTTTAGTTCCAAGTATGGTTGCCATATGATTAATTTTTTAATTAGGTCATGAATGTTGTTATGCTTTAGCAATAGTGTAGTCATAATCAAGATCAATATTACATCAAGTCATGGCTCCCTATTGTGAAATGGATGAAACTGGCTTGTCCATGTTGGAGGACATTCTACAAAACGATGAAATTATCAATCCATGCATTGTGTTGATCATTCTAATTAGGCTACAGAAGTTGAAGTGCATAGGAAATGTGCATTTCAAAAAGGCTTATAAAAGTCTACAACGTATGCCGATTCAGGTCAAGCACATGACCAGGCTCGTAGGAATGATAGATTATGACTGTCTGGCTACCCTCCGGATGGACCATAATACATTTGGAAGCTTTGTCGTCTATTCCGACAGTTGGGTGCTCTACGGGATAAACGGTACATGTGCATTGAAGAGCAGATGGCCATGTTCCTAGGAATCTTGGCATATCACCAAAAAAACCGAGTTGTACGCTTCAAACTTTGGCGATCAGGTCACACTGTTTCAAAGTATGTCCATAAAGTCCTCAATGCAGTTTTGAACATGCATTCGTTGTTCCTTGTCAATCTCGATCCAGTTCCTGAGTAATGCATAGATCCAAGGTGGAAATGGTTCAAGGTAATGCCCACAAGTGTGTATTTCAAGTACATATGATTTTATTACAATGATATGAAGTGTTTTTTTACCATTGAACTTGTTACATTTTTATGTAGGGATGTCTTGGAGCCCTCGATGGCACTTACGTAAATGTATCGGTGGCCACTGCAGACAAGCCCAGGTATCTAACAAGAAAATGACAAATTGCAAGAATTTGCTATGTGATCGTTGTATGAGGTTCATATTTTTCATACCGGGTTGGGAAGAGTCTGCCGGTGATGCAAGAATTTTACGTGACATCGTAAATCGCCAGAACGGTTTGAGAGTTCCAATAGGTAAATTAATTCCACCAATTCCCATTTTTCAGTTTCAACCTAACACTACTAATGATGCTTTAGCTGATTTACTAATATGGTAATTTACTTGTTTTAATGATTAGCAGCTATAACAGGGAATTACTACATTTGCGATAACGGATATGCTAATAGTGACGAGTTCCTCACCCCTTACTAGAGGGTTTAGATATCATTTGAAGGAGTGGGGACCGGCAACAGAGCGGCCACAATATGCGGCTGAATCATTCAATATGCGCCACACACGAGCACGAGACGTAATTGAGCGGGCATTTGCGATTCTAAAGATGAGGTGGGGCATATTGAGGAACACCTCTTTCTATCCAATCAAAGTTCAAATTAGAATGATTATGGCATGTTTCTTATAGCACAACTATCTGTAGTGTGATGGATGTTGACCCCATAGAAGCACTCATAGATGGGGTATTGGACCAATGAGGTGGAGATGAAGATAATGGGGATGCATATTCCATTGATAGAATAGAACCAACCGCCGTATGGAACCATCGCACAGATGAACTTGCCCATGCTATGTGGGCTCGTGTAAGTGATTTGGTCACTTTCAATTAGTTGTCTAATTTTATACTCATATTATGCGAATATCTCATGTCAGTTTTTTTCAATCTGACAAGACAACGATTTGGGGTAGGGATTTTGACGCTGATATATCTCATATGTTGTTGTAATTTGAACCGTTTATTATATAGTAATCAGATGTAGACAAGATAGACCATGACTCCATTTTCATTTTTGGAGACTATAAGGTTGGTGCGGTCTGTCGGGAACATTTGGAACTTACAAATAGTGCCAACTTCGAGATGATTATCACAAATGAACTTTTTCCACCCACGCTTAACAATAATATTGTGGTCTCATATCTTGAAAACAACGTCTCATACTTGATCGTCAACCCAGAACTTGCATGTTTAATGAAGTCCTTGTCCTCCACATGTGTACACCAAAATATACACTTGGCAAACTCTGGAAAGTAAATAAAATAATATGTTCATTCATAATCAAATCTGATTCGGTTACTAACAAAGCATTTTGGATTTATTTCTTTGATGATACCATTTTAATCTTTTATAAATTGTAGAATGCTAAAATATAAAAATTATAAAGGGCTAGGTGATATATAGTATAGAATATTGCACTTACAAGGCCCCACTCAAGATGAGAAGATATTAGTGTGATTGTGAAATAAGGTAATGATGGGGCAGTCCGTGCACGGCTATCAACGGGCTCCTTATCACTATCACTTTCCCCACTTGATCGTTTTGGTCGTATAAAGCGGTTCCATCCCAAAAATTTGGTCATGTACTACGACAAGAAAATAATATTGATTAATCTATATATAGTGGTTATAAATTGAATAACTTGAGTTCATATGATGAAGGTCTCTATCTGTACAACAACCATTTGATCCAAATCGATGTATTTTGAATAAACCATTGCCCTCATGTGTGAAAGTGATACGCTCGGATTTTGCATTGTTTTTAATTACATATTTTTTTGTATTTTGACATGTTTTACGAGAAATGTGCATATTAAAGCCTAAAAATATAGCTAAAAGTTGAAGTTGGAAATCTGGAGCTTTCGAGATGTCCAGCGGTCCGCTGCAACACATCCAGCGACCGCTGGCGGCCACCGACCGCTTAGCCAGTAGCGGTCCGCTCCGGGAAAATTGTGCTGAAAAGAGGAACACGCCCAGCAACCGCTCCGAACGATCCAAAAGCTACGGGATGATTGCCAGGTACCACTGAAACAACATGTGGCGGCTGCTATTCAAGAGGCAGAAGCTACAGATCAACCCACAGCGACCGCTGGCTAAGGTGCAGCGGCCCGCTTGAAAAATGTGGCGCACATATTTGACCTACTTTTTCCCCAAGAGTTACCATACTTGGCCACTTTTTGCCTTAATTGATGATGGATGATTTTTCAGCTATAAATACCCCCTCAAACCTCTTCAACAAGGATCTTCTTTTGCAAAATAATTCCAAAGCATATAATATCTGAGAGTTCATCTTTGTCATCAATGTGCAAAGGTTTGAAGAAGGATTCAATAGACAATCAAGACTACAAGGATTCAACATTTGGGTTTTATTGCTTTAGTTCTTATGTTCTTTTTGTCTGCTTGTGTAACTAATTCATAGGATTCTAGGAATGTGTTAGTAACGACTTTGGTTATACAATTTCTTTTCTATTTAATATCCGTTTTGTTATTACTTTGTTTCTTTTCTAAGTTCTGGATAATTGCTTCACATTTGAGTGACATATTTTGTGATGATTTAATAGACTTGCTACATAATCGTAAGAAGAGGTTGGCGAGTTAGAACGGCCTAGTAGATTAGCTTCCCTTAAAACGACACCGTTAATTAAGAGTGATGACTTTTCAAGGGTCTGAGGAGCTTTTAGGAGTTACAAATCTAGGATTGACAACCCTAGTGAGGCAATCTACGTTTGTATCGCATGAGCATAACTTAGGCGACTCGTCCTACTAAAGTAAGAACTGTGCTAGGGTATTGTAGTTGGAACTTGTATAACCATAACTTTGAACGCACATCCCTGGAATTCCCTTTTCTCATATATTTGTCTCTGTGTTTTATCTGCAATATTTGTTCATTTCTGTCTTTTAATGTTTTTATAAATAAAAAATTCCATCGGTTCTACAAATAGTGAAAGAAACTTAGTAGAAGGTAGACAATATGTGATTGTTTTCCCTGTGTTCGATATCCGGTACTGATATTTAGCTATTCTATTTATACCTTGTGTACTTGCAGGTATTTTTACTGCTAAAAAATAGTGCAACAGAATGTTATAATGTTATTGCGCTCGAGGTAATTGTCATAGACAAAGTCGGCCCAATTTCGTTCAAAATACCAACATCCTCCAGATCTTGTCAACTCCACAGTCCACGGCAAGCCATTTATTATCTCCAAGGTGCATTCATGGGTTAATTAATTCCCATAGAGAGCCACCTATTCAGCCGGTAACACCTGTATGCAGGTGTCGGAAAATTTTCAAGAATGATTGCTATATTACATAACAAAAATACCTAGGAACTATATCAATGTAAAATCTCTAAGAATCCGTTATTCGAGATTGATAAGTGAAGCACACTTGCAAATTTGTCGTCACTCTCCTCGGGCATGAAAACCTAGCCAAACACTGGTCGGACATTCCTATGAAGAACACGCCGGGTGCATTAGGAGCTGTATATATTTGGCCGAGCTAAACTAGTGCAGATTTTTAAAACTTACAAAGGAAAGCGACACCCGGGTGGCAAGTCCATGGAACACTGCAGATTGTTAACCCTTCGTTCTACGCGTGCTTTTGATTTTTGCTCGGTGACCTACTAATTTTATACATATAAACAAAAAGTGTCGTTGCTTTAGTTATTTTTATAGTAAATTACTTCTTTATTTAATAATTGACCAAGTTACTTTTGCAGTAAAAAAAGAATCTATTGCTATTACTAGTGCACAACTTTTTTATATGTACAGCTGGCAGCTGCATACATATGGGAATGTATTTCTCACTTGTTATCTGAATTGATTGCCTTGTGAAGCGAATATGGATGAATGATGGAGGAGGGTCAGTGTATCTGTGGACAGCTGAATACTTTTTTTCTTCTGCAGAATCACCTACCAGTTGATATGTCACCTTCGTGGGAGAACTTATTTCTCACATGTGATCTAAATTGATTGGCTTGTCAAGTGAATCTGGATGAATGATGGAAGAGGGTTAGTATATCTGTAGATAGGTGAATACTTTATCTTCTACACAGCTACCTACCAGCTGTTGCGTCTCCTCCATGAGAGAGCTTATTTCTCACATGTGGTCGGAACTGATTGGCTTGTCAAGTGAATCTGGATGAATGATGAAAAAGGTGTGGTGAATCTCTAAGCTAGCTACGCTACCATCCACAAGGAGTCACAAGCACAAAAGAAGAATTAACTTGTGCAACTAGATAATGAAAATAAGTATGCATTTTATATTCATAATTGAGATAATGGCATCTATATAAAGTGATTTCATTTGTGGAATTGTTCAGTGCATTTTCATCTCTCGCCCCAATGGCTTCATCCATTCCAATTCGGGTGCATTCTTTTACAAAGGAAATTGGACACGTGAAGTCGATGTCATTATGCTAAATACAATTGTGAAGGCAAAGCAAGCATTTAATTGGGAGGGGACTGTTATCCCAATTCCATTTCTTATCCAAGCCCCTAAAGTTATTGCGGCTGATAGCGGTCTGCAGTTCACAATGGTTAAGCTATACGAGAGGTTCGATACAACGCGTTTAAGGAAGTCATTAGAGCTCTCGGGTTGTATTTGAATGTCAACTCCAACATCGTCTTAGGCACTGAGCCAGTTTGGAAAGAACTTTTAGAGGTAAAATATGATACATATGTTCATTTTGTTGTGTTTTTTGTATAACCGACATTATGTCTAACTATATATGACTTTTTTTCTATCTAGAAAGACACGGTTACTTTTTCCTATTACTATTTTGGTGAACGTGAGTTTAATAACTTGGAGATTTTGTTTGCTATATCTGAAATAAAGAAGAAGAATAGCGAGACGGTGATCGTAATCTCTGACACGACGACCCCTCTTGATGACCACGTTGATAGTGGGTTACCAAAGGGAAAGACTGAAACTGTGGAGGGTAAGCAAGCGATTCAGTTAACTTGTCAATTTTAGCCCTCAGTGCGAAGCTACGTCGCAAACTATTCGATGAAGATGGAGAGAACGAGGACAATTAGTGCTAAGATGATCCTCCATCCCACTACTATGCTCAAGGATCTGATGGAAAGTTGCGACCGAAGATGGGGAAGCCCCGTCTACCAACGCGGAAGAACTTAAGCGTTGGCCCATCAGCGTCGCCACACGGAAGCTCTGTTGGCTCGACAAGCCCAAACATATGGAGGAAGAACCATTTCAAATGAGGAGTGGGTTTGAAATAGTAGTTGTGAATTGTCACAGGCATTGGTGATATGAAGCATTTAGTTTGTAGCGTAGTATTTGATAGCAGTAGTAGTTTCTGTGAAATTTGGTTCTTCCTTCAACCAAAATATTATGTACTAAGGTACTCATCCTTCATGTATTGTCGTGCCTCTATGTACTTTATCTAATTTCTATCAATATTTCCCACAATGCAGTGTATTGTAATCAGTGGCGGAGTCACACTGGAGCCAGGGGGGCCCTTGGGCCCCTCACCCATTTTGACTTTACCCCTATATTATATATGTATACAATAATATTCAAATATTGTTTCGGCTTAGTTGGTTTCTGTGTGCGTCTACCACCCGAATGATCCAGTGTTCAATCCTCCCTAGGCGCAGCTTTGTTGCTTTATTTTTGTACTCTACATTTCTCTTTTGTGTTTAATAGTTAATCCCCTAATGTGTTATGTATTACTCCATAAATTTATATTTATTCCTTTCATTTCAAAATTTAAAACTATACATATATCTAAGTTGTATAAAAAATTATTCTTTAATCTCATACATATGTAAAATAACATATAGGGAGTAATATCTTTTCTTTCATTTTGAAATCTTAATCTATACATGTCTGTGAAAAGAAATTATTTTATTATCCCATAAATATGTAAATACTACTCCCTCCGTCCGGCATTAGGAGTCCCGGTTGATCATTTTCATTTGTCCGGCATTAGGAGTCCCGGTTGGACATTTTCATAAAAATTGAAATAAAAATATTATAAAATAAAACACTAAAAAACACAAGTAAAAATACATCCAAAGAATAAAGCAAATAATAATGCAAATGGGTCACACATTCCATTATCACACACTCCAATTATTACACTCTCAAACATTTCTTAAAACACGCACCCAACTCAACCGGGACTCCTAATGTCGGACGGAGGGAGTACTATAATAGTACCATCTTTAATTTTCATTTATAGATTTTATTTTTTTTCTAGCATATAGTAATTTTATGTAATGAATTTCACACACTAATATTTATTGTCTTAACAATTTAAGAAAATAAATAAACTCAAATTTACTTTATTTGAAAAGCACATGTGTTTATAGTTTCTATTATCTTTTGATTATTTTCACTATTTATGTGTTCCTTCCAACGATCTCTCCTATTGCTATATGACTATGACTCATCGGCTCTAAATAATATTAACACCAAAAAAAACTAAAAAATTATCAATCAGAAATTTGGGCCCCCCTATTATTAAATTTCTGGCTCCGCCACTGATTGTAATTGCTAGTAGCTCTGTTTTTCATGTCCAAGATGAATCAATTATGAAAATAAAACAACACTAACACATAAGATATGAAAAAAACACAGCATAACATAATCCTCTGAGTAGGACATCGCGTAAAGTTTAGAAGGAAGTTAGTGACTTCACATTAACAGCTAGAATTATTCAAGTATGCAAGCTTATATTTTACAATGCAGAAGTTTGATACCAACTTAGACAAAAGCATAAAGCATATTGCACATAGTTTGATGCATCAAAAGACAATTAATTTCATATCAGCATATGCACAAGAGTAGCCACAAAAAAGGCCCAAGTTTAGTCAGCTTCGGATGGGCTTCCGATCATCAATATGTATTTCATTACATACCCCACTTCTCTAGCACATGCTCAAATAACCAAGTCAAGCGTCTTCAGCCATGCCAAGGAAAAAGTCCAAATGTTCCACCTTTTTTAGTATGACATCGTCAACCTCATACCTTTACTTGATTGTCAGCTCAAAAACATCCCCCAACACCGCAAAAACTTGCTTACGGCCCTTGCTCAAGTCGTACTCATACCCAATACGAGCTATCAAGTATTGAAGTCGATCACTAGTGTCCTCATGATTTTTGCCAAGCATATCCAGCAGTCCGTCAATTGCTTGGTGACCAGTCGTTTTTCTCTGGTTTGGTGTTAGGACATGTATGTCTTTCGAGGTCTGGTTGCTCCTTTCAGTAGCAGCACTGTCAAGGGAAGTATGAAGAAGTGGGTCTTTCGAAGAGAAGTCCTCGGCGCTCAGATTGATGTCTTCATCCTTTCCATTGCTACCTTGTTTCTCATTTAAATACAAGTCATTGACAACATCCATGATCACTTTAGCGTTAGCTCCATTCGCTCTATCTTTTCCAAAAATATCTTTCCATGCCTCGAATCGAGGCCATGACTTGTCCAGTTTATCACGTGAATTAATTAAGTTGCTGCAGTGATGATGTAATTTACGTCGTTTGGGGCATAGCATTGAACGATGGGATCCAGCCCCACCACAAATTTACTTGGAAGGGTTATTTGTCTTACTTCAACAATACATGTAGTATCTTGAAAAGAGAATGTTCGATTGGATGTATTGCTTCGTCGCTATCCAATGTGATGAGTGACGGTCAATAAGTATTAATTTTTTTATTTAAATACTCCTATATATTATAGGAGTACATTGGAAGTTGGAACACACATTAGACTAATGGAATTGAAATGATTTCATTTATTGAAATGAATTGATTTTATTGGGAAAATGAAAAACGTGGATGCAAAACTATTAATTAGGATTGAATTCTGAAGAAATATTTATTTTGTATGTTTTTCAAACTTCAATTAATTGACGGTCTCCTTAGTACTCCATTATTAATTCGGTATTTTTAACTTTTAAAAAAAATGGCCTTACTAATTAACCAAGATTTTAATCACATTCTGTTTTGCTTGTAATTTTTCCTACAAAAGAATTTGTTTGCAGGGAAACTGCCCTTATTTAATTTAACTAAAAACTTTTTTGGTATGCCATTCATTTTATACGGATAAAATCAAGTCATCTCTCCCTAGCTTAATCTCCGTGCCAAAATTTATTTATCAACTTAGTCGGGATGGAGGGAGTACTACTATCAACTTGTTCTCTGGTGTCGATCGACTATTCTTTGTGAGGTTATTTTTTGACCATCCAGCATCCGTATGATTCCACAAGTATCGACGCTTGAATCATGATTGCGCATTGCAAGAATTTCTGGATGTTGTTTATCATAACTTTAATGAGGATGCCATTTACTTCGCCGAGACAAATAAATTTCTCAAAAACATAATGGAGGCAGTTGCATATTTAGAAGAAAAAAAAATAGAAGCCATGGGTAAAAAGGAGGCGACATCTGGTAGCGTCATCGAGATTATTGCAAAAATCGACGATGATTCAAAAACAAAGTCAAGTCTGATCCGGTCATCGCAGAGAAGTAAAATAATGATGACGAATCGCCTCAAGCGCTAGATGAGGCAATGGCTTTGGTGAACCAATTTTCCTCCACATTCTCATAACCCAAAAGTCAATGTTGTCGTGATTGGTTATATTGCTGAAGAGATCTCATGCATATGTGTGTTGAACTATCTTGGTTGTGGAGAATATAGGCACGTAAATGATGTGAGCTAAAGAATTAATTTTTACGAAAATTGTTTGGCATTGGATCTCACCTTGACAATCTGATCCCACTGATCGTCGTCACAGTCAATTCTAAAATTACCATGTTCGTTAAAGCCCACACCATTGCGTTGGAGAATGCAGCACAACGAGTTGTAGTCTTTTTTCCAAGCTATAAGCCCAGAGACAATGTGTGGTATGCCCTTGATTCCGTATCCTGGGAATTGAATGACCATAGCATCTTCAAGCTTGCCTAGGTAGCCGACACAGAAGCCGTTATTAGATTTCCAGCCATGGGTGACAAGATCGTGAAGCGTCACGAGGAGAAAATCATCTTCTCTGATGGTCTAGTTGTGCCTTGTTCGATCTCCTTTCCGGTTACGACTTCCAGATGCAGACGAGTTCACTAACATCTATAAATATTAAATCAGGCTTAAGCTAAACAAAATGGTAACTAGACACTAGTGGCTAAGTACGAAGCGAATCAATGTGCAAATGCAATAGAACTTACACTGGCTTCCTTTGTACTTCAAAGCGATACGCTTGGACCGTTTTGCGTCAGGCATTATGCTGCTGTAAACAATTGAATCAAGTTATTTTTCAGAAGCATGGATAACATATGATTTCATGAAGCTCTAAAACTCAATAATTCCCTATCAAAATAAACCCTTGAGATTTTCATACAACAGATATAATCCTAACCGCCTCTTACGCTTGAAAAACCCAATTGGAAATGTAATGGCTATCTATGATAAGAGCAAACTACAATAAAAGAGAAGAAGGCTCTTTATTAATTCCGAAGCATACCTGGATCAAAGGTTATGCATTGTGAATGTGACAATAATGTACAAATTTGTAGAAATGGGAGATTATGATTAGCATAGATATAGATTCGTTTGAACATCTCATTTGGGAAATAGAGTATTAGAGAAAACCTTAGGTCAAATTGAGATCCATTCCACTAGATCACTAGATGGTGATGGAGAGAAAACATGAAGCAAAATACATTATTCGATTTCACAAATCAAAGTATAATCAAATTCAAACTACTCTCTGCGAAAGTGGTACTCCTCATAAAGTGGTAATTTTGATTGCTGAATTGTTGTTGTTAATTCAGCATGGAGAACATATTATTACAATCTAGAATGAAGATTATAGTAGCATCTATTAATCCTCATTCTAGTCGAGTAAATAAAAACCAATAATAAGAACTGAAGATAATTCATTATTTATTTGAATTCTTATTTTGAGGCCAAAATAAACACATATCACTAACATTGGAGGCAAGTGCAGACAACATATTTGCATTATTGCCCAAAATAGAATAATCATTGTAAAATACATATATTAGCATCATACTCCTTCAGATGTGGTTGTAAAACAAATCCATCTTACCACAAAACACATGTCATTGTGTGCATATACCGTGATGTTACTAACGAAACCGCGAAACTACCAGATGACGACGACTGCCCAAATAAAATGAAGAACAAAATATGTAAACGGCTGAACAGGAGGCAAGAGAAGCACTTACTCAATGGTTTGCAGGCACTTACAATTTTCTCTCTAATTTGTGAAGGCGGCGAGAACAAAAATGAGAGAATTTCCTCTTATACTTTGACTGTTAGGGCTTGAAAGGTTATAAGCGTTATTTTCTGAATTGACTGAGGATAAATTCGTCATTGTAATACTTTATCAATTACTCCCTCCGTCCCACTTTAGAAGTCCCGGTTGAGTTCTGCACGGGTATTAAGAAATGTAAAGGAAAGTTTGTGAAAAAAGATAGTGGAATATGGGTCCTACCTTTTTATATTAGTTTTATAATAAAATGTGAGTGAAAAAAAGGTTAGTGGAATATGAGACTTAATACCATTTATGGAATATTCCAATCGGACTCCTAAAGTGGGACACCTAAAAATGGTAAACCGGGACTCCTAAAGTGGGATGGAGGGAGTATTAAATATGTCAAACCAAACATGTGTTACTGTAATATTGAATTTGTTTCATAGAAACCAAACAACTGACCTTGAAAATGAAACAATAGTTTGATCAACTACTTTTATGGTCATTGTCTTAACTTATGATTGGGTTTCACTGAAACCAAACGACTCCTAAGTGTATAAAGGAAACACTTTATGAATTCTTACCATATCTTAATTAAATACCCTATTTTTTTTCTTAAAATAGAAATGGTGCTAGTAGTGTGGGACGACTCGGAAAAAAAAGTACCAATAGCATGGGATGGAGGGTGTACAAAATAAAATTGACCAGAGCATCTCTTGGGGGCAATATCAACTCCGGCACAGTCGAAATATGATTCTGTAAATTAACTATGCTAGCAATTCCCGCATGATGACCAATGTCACCCTTTAGCCACTAGTTCCGTCAATGTTGCAACTAAGATTTCTTCTTTATTTCCGGACCAGCTACGTCTGGACCTTTCACCTTTTGTACGCTTTATCACACCTTGTCATGTCGTTGCTCCCTGCACAATAAATTTACAAGAATTATATGAACACATATAGCAACACGTAACAAGTTCAAGGGATTAAAAAATGATCAATTTTTTCACCTTCTGGTACATGACTAAGTTACATCACATTTTTGCCTTTACATGCATCGGCCATGTCAAACTGCAACAATGGGAATGAGAATTACACTAGTTAATTCAGTCACACACACAAGCAGCTAATGACGAAAGTTAATTATACATATGAAGAAAATGAATATAAGTTTTTATAAATTGTTCCCACACTTTGTAATTAAACAAACTAATGTACAACATATACGAAGACTTCCATAAACAATTGCATTCGCTGCATAAAACAACACGTGCATACAACTAATCTCTGCATACGCAAGTTTAATTAATCTGATTAAATTAGTTAAGAAAATGAAATCGTTATCACATTCACTACATAAAACAACAATATATAAAAGACCACATAATATAACACATTCAATTGTTCAAATGATTTGTGAGTTGGACGAACACAAAAAATCCCAACCAACGTTATTAAAATTAAAGGAACAAAAAAAACTAACAAAAAACCCTAACAGATTCTTGATTTGGATGATCAAAATTCATAAAAATAAATAGACAAGTTGAACAAACAAAATAAGTTACCATACTTGTTCAAAGGAAAATGAGAAAGCTCATCAGATTTGTGATTTGGAAGCACAGAATAATCGACTGCTTAGAAGTGAGAATGTCAGACAAAAAATCTATGCTGAGGTGTTGCCTTGATTTGTAAGAAAATTTAGGGCAACATGAGGATACTTTGGTCATTAAATTAAATTGATGAGATAATTTAGGTTGTCATAATTATTTTACATATTTTTAACTTATTGTAATTTAGTGCAGCCTTAAATTTCATACGCCAATAATGCAAATTAAAGGGAAAAAGAAGTTGAACAATTGATTAAAATGATGGAAACGACATAGTTTCTAGTCTATTTGGATGATAATGTTTGAATTATTGACTTGTTACCGTGTCAGAAAATCCGACATCCATGCCATGCCACTACTAATATTACAAAACAAATAGTCTTATAAGATATTTGCAAATTATTATAACGTTTTATAAGATATTTGCGAATTTAGTAAAGTTATGGTTTAATTCGTAGTAGTTTATGATAGATGAACGGTAAAAGGGGTTCACCGTCCATCTATCATAATAATGTTATAATGAGTGAGTTCGAGCAAGTTCTATGATATTGGCTTTTGATTTTTGGGATATGTTTCCGTGATGGGATCATAATTATAATTAGTTCAGTGGGGGATCCAGGATCCGGAAACGGAGGGGGCGGAATATATAGTATTAGCTTGATTTAGTGTGGATATGACAAATTTTTTCGTAGTTCGGGGCGACGCCGGAGGCAAACGGAGGGGGCGGATATGGTAATTTTACGTCCCGATAAGGGGAAAATAGTCGGGCGACTGCCCCCTCTTGCCCCCCTAGATCCGCCACTGAGTTTAAGTGAGTTTATTGGAGTGATAGGATTTTAATTTTATGGCTACGATCGAGTTTGTTATTTCATTAATTTGTTTCACACGCAATTCAAATAATGGTCTATTGAATTTTCTCTCTTCTAATTGCATGTGTAATGAAGGATCAAAGCATGACGCAAGAAAAGCAACTAACTCTAGCGATATTTTCTCAACATGTCCAAAAATTTCGTTACATGCTATGTTTATGTTATGCCTTGCACTTGTCATTTATTACTCGTGAACATAATTATAAGTTAGACACGCCAAAAAACTATAGAAATAACTTTTTGGGTATTTTAATAGATGAAGCATGTCATTACTTTTATCTGAACTATTCTTACTTTCTTCATTTATGAGTTTATTTTATAATTATATTCGCAGTGTCGCATATGATATGCATCGCGCGTGCATGAACTTTCACATTTTCACTCAAATGTTTTGAGAAAGGTGATTAATTTTGAACCTTAAATTTCAACCTTGTTTGATCATTTTAAAATCCAACATTGGTTTTTAAGAAATATTGATAAAGGAAATTTAGATTTGTTAGTATATTGATTATCTCTTTTGTATGCAATATAAATTAATAGTACTACTTCCCGATTTTTTTTTTTGGGGGGGGGTGGGTATGCCGTATATTTTATGAATGATGACCTCAATATTTATACGGTGAATAAAATAAGATATCCAAATTGTACTAAAAAGTCAAATTATATGAATCAAATCGCTCAGCTGTATCTGTATTAATAACGAATTTAGTAATAATGTATAGTATAATATATCCAATTAAAAGTCCTCGCTACGAAATTGCACTACAAAGCATGGAGAAAGAAAGACATAACAGCTAGCTTATTTCGTCTCACGAAATCTCATATTTATGTAACAATCTATTATCTAATGGCAGCATATATAAATATTATTAGTACTCAAAATAGTACTATAACATAATTTTATATATAATCAACATGAAATAAATAGGCTATGCATACTACGGTAGTAGTGGGTGTGTTAGGGTCCTTACAGCATCTTAGTGTAAAATATAACACAAATCACAGCCCTTGGATCATTAGATTGGATGGTAGTGATTAGTTACATTATCATACTAAAAATCTACATTATTAGCCAATGTACATTATTAGACTAGAAATGTACATTGTAATGGAGAGGTAAACTAATATAACTATCATATTTACCTTTTTTTCATGAAAAATCATTTTCCATGGGGAGAGGTATTTGAGAAGGTATTATACTTTTTTTCCATTTTGAAGAGGTATCTTTACCTCCCCATCAATGGAGAGGTAAAATCTTATAACTGTCATATTTGTGTCTTTTCATGAAAAACCATTCTCCAATGGGGAAGGTATTTGAAAAGGTATCACACTTTATGTTTTTTAATGCATTTTGTACTATTATTTTATTTTTAAAAAATCATTTACCTTTCAATATACCCTTTTCCTTTGGAGTATGTTTCTTTTTGGAAGGGTATATTTCACTTTTTGAGGAGGTATATAGATGATATACCTTTTCTATATACCTTCTCCCATTGGAGATGCTCTAAGACTAAAACTGTACATTATTAAATTAAAATGCTACATTATTATCCGAGCTACATTATTAGTCTAAAATTCTACATTATTAGATGACACGTGGCATTAATCTAACCGTTAGATCATATGATCCAATGGACTGCAAGTGTTTTGAGTTTTACTTATACTTAGCATTCTGACCTGAATACATCCCTACAATGGTATTTATATATAAATACTACTATTAGTGATAAAATGCAAACTCATATATTGTACAAACTCTAAACTTTTCAACACAATGTCAACATAGTGTAAGATTTTAAAATTTTGATGTCAATACAATGTCAACACAATATCAACACAATGTCAACACAGTGTCAACTGTTGACATTGTGTTGATATTTTCTATTGCTAATATTTTATAATCTGTTGATATTTTTTAACAATCTAAATCATAGTTTGAAATTTGTACAGGATTTAGAATTTACATTTGATTACGTTCCTAAATACCACTGTATTATCTAATGTGACGATCCACCAAAAGCTGAGTATGCATCTTTATCAAATGGTAAATTATTAATTAAATTTCAAGCTCGTTAAAATTGAAGATATTCAAAATAGTATGTGTAGACTAAGCTACGTACTTAATTGTGAGCCTATACCTAATATCCTTAATTCAAAGAAAAAACGAACCGTGACGCATCAACGTGACCATATGATATGACAGTTCATTCATAATTAGTTGATCAATAATTCCAAACCAAATTTTGCAAATGATTCTTTACCTTTTAGCCCACTCCTAACTTACGACTTTAAATTTTCTCCTAAAATAAGCAGTTTTTGCTTTTGTTTATGCAATTAGTTATGCATGGGTGATAGCATGGGTTTAAATTTAATAGCGTGAAGATAACTAAATTTGAAGATGATGATCACACAACAATTGCCCAGCTTGTTTTAGGCAGTCACAATTGAAGAAAAGCTGGCAATATTAATATATCTAGTCCCTCTCTCTCTTTCTCTCTCCCTATATATATGTCTATAATAAATTAATAGTGACACATTAATACATGCATGAGATTGAAATAGAGTTAGGGTTTATGATGCATTTTACAAAAATGAAGTTGGCTTGTTTTGTTGCAGTTGTTTACGCGTTTTTATTAGTTGTAGACGGTGCATCCTTTGATGTAGCGTTCGATGATATATACGAAGTTGTTTGGGGAGGCGACCATGTTAACTTCCTCAACGAACGAAGAGATGCTCAGCTCTGGATGGACCCTGCCTACGGTTCGGTTCAATTCATATGTATATTCGATTTCATTTTATGTTATAATGTTAATTACAAGCGTACGTATAACAGGAGCTGGTTTCGGATCGAAGCTCAACTATGGATCAGGATTCATTCACATGAGAATCAAGCTGCCTGACAAGGACTCTGCAGGAGTTGTTACAGCATTTTATGTATGTACTCTTTTATTTCCACATGAGAAATTAAAAACTAGTTGGATCAAATTAATAATTTTTTTTATTTAAAATTGCAGCTAACTTCAAACTCAAGTAAGCATGATGAGTTAGATTTTGAATTCTTGGGCAATAGAGAAGGTAAACCAATCACATTGCAAACAAATGTGTTTGCACAGGGGGTTGGAAATAGAGAACAAAGGACTTTGTTGTGGTTTGATCCCACTGCTGATTTCCACACCTACAAAATCCTATGGAACCTTTACCAAATAGTGTAAGATCAACTAACAACACACACTACTTCTCTCTCTCTATTTATATATAAGGGATGTAATCAACTGCAAACTCTAAATATTGTTTTGATTTGGACCGTTAGAAAATGTCAAATATTACAAAGTAACAACAACAAAAAATGTTAACACAGTGTCAACAGATGACGTTGTGTTGACATCAAAATCTTGAAATTTTACAATGTATTGACACTGTGTTAAGGAGTTTGGAGTTTGTACAATATATAGAGTTTGCATTCACGACCCTATGGAAAATTAATTGATCTATTATTATGAATGATTTATAGATTCTACGTGGACGAGATTCCGATTAGGGTGTACAGAAACAAGATGGACATTGGGGTCCCGTACCCGAACCAACCAATGAGCGTGCAGGCCAGCTTGTGGAACGGAGAGGATTGGGCAACAGATGGAGGGCAAACTAAGATCAATTGGTCTAATTCACCTTTCATTGCCCATTTTCAAGGTTTTCATTTTGGTGCATGCTCATTGCCTAAAACCGCCCTAGATGTTGAACCTTGCTATCAAGATCTTTCAAACTATTGGTGGAATCGTAGCAAATATTGGCAGTTGAGTGGGAAAGAGCAGAGACAATTCAATGAAGTGAGACAAAAGTATTTGAATTATGACTATTGCGATGACACAAGCAGGCATCCTACTCCTCCCCCCGAGTGCCAATTCAATAAATAGTAGCACTACTACTACTAATTTGTATTTATATGTGTGTGTGTGTGTTTATCTTGAGAAGTTATTACCTTCTCTTCTTGAGTGAAATTTGTATCTATGAGTATAATCTAATTTAGCTTTCCATGCTTTGTACTTTCTGCTTTCTTGCTTGTACTTATTCCATTCTCCAAGGGGGTGCCAAAAGCACGTGCAGCAAATCGGCAGGAAGAAGGGCTAGCTGTTGTAGAAAAAGACATCACTTTGCATTAATATAGAACTAGTATTAAAATGACATCAGATTAATGTAGATCTTAATATATAAGAAAATTCCATGGAATATTTACCTGTTCTCCTATTTAATGCATCTTAGTTATAATCTTTCTTGAAAGTGATTGGAGCTGCATGGAATTGGTTGTAGTAAATTACAATTAACCTACCTAATTTTTACTACTACATAAAAAAGGAAATGTATCACTTTATCTAGGATGTCCCAAAAGAAAATAAACCCCATATTAGTTGTGACTTGTGACAGAGGGAGTATGTATGCAATATGTATCAATATATGAATATTGCGCAAATTAAGTTTAATATAGTTGTGATTGATACAAAAATGATTCACTTTTCACATACAAGAGTGTATAATACGTAGGTGTTAATTTTTTGAAATATGAACTTTTTGAATTTTATGGAGATTCACACAACTATCATCAAAAACGTTATTACGCCTTCATTTATTTTTGGAATCTTAGTCATTGTTTAGGAGTTGACCTGCTTATGGTCAATGATAAAAGACAAAAAGGGCCAGCCGGCAATTTTTAAATTTTACTCCTATTAATTAAATAAGGGGCAGCCAAATTTTTTAAATAAATAGGTACACCTAAAAATATTTAAAATGAAAATGACCTTTGAAATCTAGATCAAAACGCTCATAGTAATGAGACAAACAAAAGTATTGCCCATAAGCTTACAAAATGATATAGATGAAGTTTGTTAGAGATAAATTTGCTAGACGACGATATGATATTGAATCTTGATAATTATGAGTATTTTGCTATACTATAATTATGAATCATAAATATATAAAACAAATAATGAATTTAAATTACAGTGAAGTTGTAAATATGCTTTATTTTACCTAAAGAATAGATCATGCATTTATTTATCAACTCCACGTGTACGAATATCTATTCCCTCAATCAAGAACCAAATGTTTTTAAAAAACAAAATCAATAATTAAAAAAAAAACAAAAAAGATTATTGTTAAAATAGCAAACCAGCCACCAAAACAGTAACCATTAACCGGTCAAACCAATCACCGGTCGCTCAATTCAGCAAAATTTCACCTTAGCCAAATCAACGGAATTGTTTGGAAGCAAAATATAAGTAAATTTCTTTTACTTCAAAATATTGATTCCAAAAGTAGACATCATTGTTTACTTCTAAAATAACTCATAAAAGAAAATGAGCACGAAAAATTCCTCGAGCTTTGTTTGGTTAAAAGTTCAAAATGAAAAGTTCGGGAAAGGCACAATTTTGGAAAAGACAATAGTGTGTATATGTCAATCTTAATTTGGTAACTTTAATATTGACAATGCATGCAAAAATAATTAGTCGTCACTTCAAATAAGTAACTAAAATAGGGTCTAAGAATATGCATAAATAATTGTAATTATAAGTATTTGTTTGTGCTATTTTTTTACAAATTAATTTTGATTTTGCTTTAATTTACATGGCTCCACCAATATTTAGATATCTCGACGAGTGAAACAATTCAAAGACGAGTGAGAGAAGAAAACAGTGAGGAGAATAGTCAAATCAATAACCGGTGGCGCCGGTTGTTGGTCGATAGACCCCTCGCCTTCCATCATTAACTCATCATCACTGCAATCCCATCTCTCTCTCTTCTCCCCTCTCTGCTCTGCTCTGCGCCTGCAAATTAGACGCTGCAGAAAGTTTTCTGCCTTCTGTGGATTTCCTCGAGCTAAGTTGATCTAAAACTCGCCCAATTTCACTTCTGCTTCTCCATCGATTCGAATGGCTGTAAGTTCACGATTTTTGTGTTTCTCCCCATACGAAATTTCAAAGTTTTGGAGATGAATTTTTATCATGCTTTGGTTATTGAATTTGCTTTTTGCAGTTTTTAATTTCAATTAGCGGCTTTATCTCTCTTCAGATTTCATCCTCAGTGGATTTAGCTTCAATTGATAAATCCAGTTTGTTATGTTGTTCATAGTGAATCGGTTTGGTCAGTTTGATTTTGATGTGATGATTTTTGTAGAGAGAGAAGCTAATAGTTTGGTAATCAGATCTGATTCATGTGAATCAGTATTTTTCATGTATTCTTTTGATTACATGTACGTATATACGTATTGTAGCCTTTTCTATCTTATTATTATCATTTTTTTGGTGAAGTGTGAATATATTGTGACCATATAAGATAGATAAAATTCAATAATAAATATCCCATTCAAATGATTAAAATTCAGATTTTGGTTGAGGATTTGATTGGTGTTGAAAATGTTCATCATAAACATTTTGTGATTGCAAACAAAAAAAATCAAAATTTGCTTCTAATTGAGTAATGTAGTTTCGTTTTGTGTTACTAAGCAGCGCTCGAATGTGCCAAAATTTGGCAACTGGGAAAACGACGACAACGTTCCCTACACCGTGTACTTCGAAAAGGCAAGGAAAAACAAAGGTGGGAAAATTATAAATCCGAACGATCCCATGGAAAATCCGGACATGTTCCCAGACTCTGAAGCTCCACCTCCAGCAAACCCCCGGCCCCAGCCCCAGCCCCAGCCCCAGCCAGACGAGGCTAACGGGAGGGGAGCAGCCGGGGTGAGGCCCCAACGCAGAGTGAGCAAAGAGGAAGACGTTGATTCGCACAACTCTAGTGAAAATCCAGGTACAAGGGCTGCAACTGAGTCGAGCTATGCTGGGCGTGGCCAGAGGGCTGTACGCCCTGCCCGACCCAGTGCGGGATCCGAGCAGAGCTTCGACCGCTCACCTCTTCACCCCCATCATCAGGCGAAGCTTGCGGGAGGACGAGGCAGCGGGTCGCCCGCTTGGGAAGGGAAGAGCCACGATAGCAGCCATGGCACCCCGGGAAGATCCAAGCTGAGGCCCACTAGTCGAGGCGACGAGAGTGTAAGTCTTATAAACAGCATGTTTCGATGAATATCAGTTTATACTAATAGATTTGTGTTGCGATGGCAGCCCGATAAAGGTGCAGCCGTGCCAAGATTTGGGGAGTGGGACGAAAACGACCCCCAGTCAGCTGAAAACTTCACGCACATTTTCAACAAAGTGCGTGAAGAGAGGAACACTGGAGCCGGGAACGTCACTGGGACTCCCAGGCATAACACTTACGGCACGCCTGGGAGACAGAAGGACCAACCTAAGGTTTGTCGTGCATCCGTTTTATCTTCGTCTAAGTACTCCCGTTCTTTCTTTTTCTTAACGTTTTCTTCCAACGCAGAAATGTTGCTGCGGGTGGTGGTAGACGAGGAGGAGGAAGAAAACTGAAGAGTTCAAAGTGAATCGGTATTGTTTGGAACATATGTGTGGATTGGATGGATGATGTATTATTTGATTTTATATTGGTGTGAAAAATAAAAGACGAGGTCTATAGTTTGTTTTCTGCATCATCTATAGTCGTCGTTGTTGCCTTAGTTTTGGTCTTTCTAGTGTCCAGTTTCTCCCACTTCTGTAGTTATGCTATAGATTATTTCATTCTGATTCTCTCTTTCTGTAATGAAATGTATTTTTTGAGTTTGTAAGCACATAATTCAATTATATGCCTCTGCAGTCTGCATAATTTATCTCTGAATTATTGTCGTCATGATCTCACAAGAGTAGCATAAAATTACAAGAGTAGCAGCGATAGAAGGAAAGGACAACGATAGAATACTCATCTTTTTGCAGGTTTCTTCCGCCACTCAGTGCGACCCCGGTTGATCTCAGAGCCGTCGTTTGATAATCTCAGTAGATGCAGAAACTGAAGGCAGTCGTTCTCGTCTCTTGCAGCAGCAACTGGAGTGCCGTTAGTTCCGCGAAGACCTGAGGCCATGTCGCCTATGGCCGGCTCAGAGCTCGTGAGCGAGTCGACTACATCATCTTGCTGGCATTCGCGCCTGTAATCCAACGTTATAGTCTGCAGCTCGTGACTGTCGATGATATCTTGAGGCATGCTCTGTTGTAAAACCATTCACTATTTCAGCAAAAACAACTAATTTCTAAGCAAGAAATGCCATTTAACTTAATGTTCTCAGACATACCTCAAGAACCCATCCAATGTAGGTGACATTGTTTACATGCTGGTTCATGTCCAAATCAGCTCGTCTAGGCTGAAAAAACAGTGGCATGCTCATTAATACAGAAAAAAAAGTTCGATTTATTTGTAGAAACCAGATGATCTTACCACAAGCCCGACTTTGGAATGATCAGCAGGGTCATCAAGTTTAGCTATTTTCTTCAAGCTAGCATTATTCTCTTCTGGAAAAGCTAGTCTGCCATCAACAACAAATTAACAGATAACAGTTAGTTATTGCAGCAATCGTGGCAAGTTCTACATGTAAAATTCGGCACTAGGTACTGTATAAACCGTGTTATATATATGTTCGAGATTCGCCTTAAAGTGCGGTGCTGCTCATGCAAGATAACAAGAAAAATATTGAAGCAACCAAGAAATTCAATTACCAATGTCCTTCAAAGAAAATACAAAGATTTTTTTAATCAAATTTTTCCTTTAAACATGTTGTATTATGCTGCCATTTAAGGCAGAACCACCAAGTGAAGGAGAAAAGTAAATCGGAATGAAAGAATTACCTAAGCGTTTTGGGGCAATAAACTAGATATTCATCACGCACTTCATCACTGACTTTCTGCAGCCGCCTCGTATCTTGGTTCATCATCACCCACTTGCTGCAATAAAACAGGTACAGAGGGTAAAAGTTTCATCAATTACTCTCAAAGTCTTGAAAGTACTTGTCACGAACCAAAGGAAACCACCACAAAAGGCACTAAAAACATACTCCCTCCGTCCCGGATAATTCGGGTCACTTTGACCGGGTACGGGTTTTAAGAATTGTAATGAAAAGTGGGTTGAAAAAGTTAGTGGAATGTGGGTCCTACCTTTATATATTAGTTTTATAATAAAATGTGAGTAAGAATGAGTTAGTGGAATATGGGGTCCACTACCAAAAATGACAAATTATATGGGACGGACCGAAATGGAAAACTGGGACGAATTATCTGGGACGGAGGGAGTAATTCGCAATCATGTGGAAGTATGGGGATGAGCAAAGTTTACGATTGCAACCCCGCGTTGATCACAAATTTTTAAAATAAAATTTGCAGCACACCTGGTCGCGCGTCCAATGACTTCACCAGTAGAATAATCTTTGAGAATCCAATCACGTCTTGTGCCTATCCTTCCCTCGCTTTGGCACCATGTCTCGATCTCAACCACATCACTCCTGTTTCATTATGAATATGCAAAAGCATGTCTAAGACTAAGAGCATAGCAACTAAGATCTTCCATTATTAGGCAACAGTTTAGATTCTCAAATTATAATACCAGGCAGGGTATTTGTAGATCTCGATGTGCATTCGAGCAGTCACCCATATGAGATGATATTTTCTCATAGAAAGCGTAGTTGCAAATCCATCAGTCGAGAACCCAACATATTGAGCATGGTTGCAACCAACCTCCTGCTTGATAGAAAGGGAAAATAAGTACTAGATTAAGAAGAAAGCCTAGAGTTGAAGCAGATAGTTCTCTACTGAAGTTTTTTCCACCTCAACGAAACGATGCAGATATAAAAGAAGAAAACACGAGACTTGTAAGAAAATGAAGAAGAGCAAGATTATGGCAACAAAAAGAGAAAATCTATGATGAAGATACAAGAACAATATATACATGCTGTAACATCAGTTTATTCTACTCTAAATTTCAAAACAAACACGACTTCACACAAATTCATGAAACAAGTTACAGAGAGAAAAAGGCAGTATATGAAAACATCAACTTTTCAAAACTAAACAAATCATTTTAACCAAGTAGTATAATTATCCAAACAAATTTCTTTCACATCATCATTTGGTAACCCAAGGCTGTAAAAAAGGACAACCAAAAATTAGGCCAAATTATACATCAACACCAAAAAAGCCATGAAAGATGCAATCTTTATTCAAAAGAAACACTCATATTCCAAATGTTACCAAATCAGCTAAAATTGCAGAAATCTTCAGCTAAATTTAGAAAATAAAAAAGAAAAAAGAAAAAGGAAAAAAGAATGAATTGAAGCACCTGTAAGAGATTGGCTATGGTTTCAACGGTGGCGGTTTTGTTAATCCCAACCTCATAGCATCGCACAACGAACTTCTCCTTATACGATAAGCCGTCTTCATTCAAGCTGCCGAGCCGCAGCCGGTCGGCGAGGCTCGGGTGGCAGCTCGGCTCCTGCGCCTTGCTCATCGGCTCGCCCGTCGCCACCGACGCCACATGCATCGAAGCCGACCGAGAAGCGCATGGCAGCCGAATGACGCCGGGAAAGCGGCATTTGCCTTTAACGTCGACGGCGGCGCTGCATGCCGAAAAAGCCCCTCCCCTCAGCAACATTGCAATTGGGGATTTATCTAGCTAGGACTTTAACGCAAATTTCGCAACGCCACACAAAATTAAAAAATTGGTAGTAGTAATTTTTTTGTAGTGAGTGTCTATTTATGAGCTCTTAAATAGTGGCAGTCGATATGAACGATGTGTTTGGAGGGGTACTTAATTGGATGTGTTGCGGTCGTGTGAGATTCCGAATTGAATCTACTTCCACTGACCACACAACACAAAATCAATAGATCTTCTGTGGATATTCATCGCTCTTTATTTTGTTTGTGTTCTACTTTTTTTCCTCCCATCTTTATATACTCGCTTCTTCGTCCTTATTACTCCCTCGCTCCACAAAAATACACTTAGTTTTGTCTATCTTTATATGACCGGATTTAACTTGGCACGGATTTTAAAAAAAATGATCACTTCAATTTTGTGGAAAAAAAAAAGGTTCAAATATTTTAACTTTCTCATATATTTGCATTAAAGTTCACATGTTAAGTTTTTATGGTTCGGGTACCCCATACCCCTTGTCACCTTGTGTACTTTCTTTAATATACTATTAGTTGACTTAAAACTTATTGAAATTCGAGCTTGATAAATTATTGTTCTGTCCCTCAAAAAATACTTTAATCAAGATTTTTAATATAATCAAATTATATCAACTCAAATATAGACTCGGCGTCTTAGATAATAGTGTGATCCCCACATACTTGAAAGTAATTTTAGTATGTCCAGAGTCTATAGTATTTGGTCCGGCTATAAGTTTTGGAAACAAAGAAAATAGCAGTAGCATTGAATTTGATTTGGCTATACATTAAAGAGTTGGTGGTACGGTGGAATCTGTTCAAATGGAAAAGACATTGTTTGTGTGATGATTTTGATAAAGTTTGTATCTTGTGTTCCTTTTAAGGAAATCGTTTATAAATTTTCTTTGATATTTAGAGAATGTGTTTTGGGTGGCTCAGCTTGGTGGTATTAAAAGGCAACCCATTCAAGAAAATACTGCTATCAAATATCATATGTTAGTGTAACTGATAAAGTATTTTTAATAAGGTTACTTTTGGGAAGGAATATCTGGACTTTAGAAATAGATAAAAATTGTACTACGGTCATGTTTGTTTGACATGGTAATACGAGCATATTTATATGAATATCCTCATATCTCTATTATTTAGTTAGTTATTTAAGATTTTTTTTTTTTCCTTTAGTTAGGGTGTTTAAAATTATAAATAGGAGACATTGTTATTCCTTTGATTATTCAAGGATATCAATTATCTATTTTTCCTTTTACGTTTTTCTTCACTTTATTTCAATATCAATTCTCGGTTGATCGACGAACTTTGCTTCCGCGACTTCCTTTCTGTGTACTACGTTCTTGTTGAGGGGTTTACCCTTTACAATTAGTGCTTTCATCGCGACCCCATCCTCCATCCATGAGTTCCAACGAGGATATCATTGTGTCTTCCCTATGTGACCGGATAATGGTCGCCTGCAACAGATTAAACAAGAGGTTGGACGTGATTGACGAACAAAACCCGCCAACTGAAGCATATGGACAACAGCCCTATGCAAGCTTCGATTCGTTCGTTCAACAGCCACGACAACACAATTACATGGAGTGGCAGCAACTGCCCATCCAACAATCGTAGGAGTTGTATCCACACGATCCGGGACTGCCGAATGGTGTCCGCACTCTAGTTCAGCGGTCTATTCACCCCTTACCTCCAACAGGGAGACTAGAATTGGCAGTCATCGTTGCATCCGAACGATCGTTGAGGAGTTGATACATTCAGTATTTGATTATTTAGTTGCATTATTTAGTTAGATAAATTAGGGATTTGCATATCTTTTTCATATATTGGTTTATTTGTTCATCAAGTTAGTATCATATTATAAATAGGGCTATTGTTATATTTGGGGTAATAGTAGATGCACAAAAATATTGCGGTCTAATATAATATTAGTGGACGAAATTACATTTGGCATCAGTAGTCTAGCGGTAGAAAGCTTCTTTGCCTCAGCCACAGTCCTGCTGGTTGATCCCTTGTCATAACAACTTATTTGCCTCAGCCAAAGTCCTGCTGGTTGATCCCTTGTCATAACAATTTTTATATTATGTGTTTTAACTTTTGTTAATTTCATTGGCCCATCACGATATTTCATTCATACCCAATTATCCTTTTCAATTCATTTTTTTCTTTTTTTATATTGATAAGTATTCATATAGCTAAATTATTGATAAATGTAACTTCTTTAATTTTTTTTATTTCTTTATAGTATTTTGTTTCATTACTTTGTTTTTAACAGATATTTATGTAGCTCTTATTTAATAAACAGTAAAGTTTATATGATTTCATACTTTTTAAACAAAATATGAAGAAAAAATAAATTATGATCTGATTACAGAATCTATCGTCTATAATGGATGAATTCAATTTGAATTAATTGTTTAAGAATATTTTATTTTTGAAGTAAACTGATCGGCACTTAAAAATTATTTTTTTTAAAAGATAACACACTGCAAAAGTTGAAGTAAATTTCCCAGAATACATAAATTTAAGAACATTCATTTAAAACAAAACCAAGATAACATAAACTAAATTATTCATAATATAAAGAACCTTCTTTTTAAATAGCAGTAGAAATCATCCAAGTAATAACAGTAGAAAAATAATTTATTTTTATTTACGACGAAAGGTTTAATGAAAACAAAATAAAGATAAAGATTCTAATTCAGAAAAATGACAAAGAGAACAAAATGGCTTATTCGAATATTGAAGCTCTATGTCGTTGTAATTATTTTCGTACCCTCATATCAATAATTCTGGATCCGCTCCTGCTTTGGTAATCAATCAATGAAATAATATAGTTTGTCTTTTATCTTTATTTTTCTATCCCATCTCTGCCGATTGTTCGTCGAGGCATAAGCTTCCTCGCGACTTTCTTCTACCGTTCGTCTTGATAAGGGGTTTAGGGAGAACTGGTGCTTTCACCTTGTTCTCATCCTCTCATCTTCGTTCATGGCCAAAGTCTATCTCGGAATAGGGAGACCAGAGCACCACGATAGCGACACACACCCCGGAGATATCGCAAGCATCCGAAGGCTTGCAACTGAATTCAACAGCCGCAACGTTGGAATATATTCTCGCTTGGCTCGCCCAATTCGAGACCCGATTGGTTGAGCATGAGCGCAGGGCAGTAGCCACGCTCCCCCCGTTGCGCCCAGAACCTGACCCCCCCCCGCGCTACCACCCTAATTTATGTTGGGATCCGCCACATCGTGCCGTATGACTCTCTGTAGCCACGCCCACCTACGTGCTGGGATCCGCCCGGAAATCGCAATCATCAAGAACCGTTGTCTACTTTCCACAGGCACTCGGCGTATGATCAGCTGCAGCCCCATCATTCTTGCCCAAACTTCTGCTGGTATCCACCGCCCCAACACTCGCCGTATGATCACCGGCTGGCCCATTATCCACCGTCACCACGGCCGATGCGTTGTTGGGAACCTTATCAGATCATTAGCTCTGAAATCATTGGAGAGGTGTTTGTGGTGAAAAAGAAGAAGAGGAAGAGGATTTAAGGGATGGAGGGAAGATGGTAGATGAAGAATTTTGTTATGAAATCGAATTGATTCCCAACAGCCATTCTTCCAGCCTTGATCAAGAAACGACTGCTCATCAAAAAATGGAAAAAAATGATTCCTTGAACGAGATGGATAGTGTTCTTGATGAGATTGAAGAATCAAAATCATCTCTATTAGATGATAATCATGAAAGTACGGCACTAAAAAAGGGACTTGGATCACGCACGCTCTTAGATCAAAGTGTTTTCAAAGTGTTGGTGAGGGAGCAACAAGCTACTAGACGCGAAATGGATGAACTGGAGGAGCAGATTGCAAAAGAAAAAGTAGTTAGGAAGACGAATGAGCAAATGATGGGTGAAAAATGCATTGTTAGGAAGTTGAAGAGGCATCCAGAGAGGAGGTTGGAACGAATTCTAGAATCCTTGTTGGTAATCACATTTGATCCAGGAGGGGAAATTTCAAAGCGCTTGCTATCATCGACTATTTTCGTTGTTTCGTGGTTTCCACCTTGAGGGCAAGGTGGATTTCAACTGTTGAGGAATTGATATGTTCGATATTTTATTATTTAGTTTCATTATTTAGTTAGATAAATTAGGAATTAGCATATCTTTTTCATATATTGGTTTTCTTGTTCATTATATTGGTACTAGTGTACCACTCGTGCAAGTCATTAATTTATAGATTTGTCTAAATTTTAAAAAATTTAGCAATACCCACCTGCTATAAAGAAATTAATATAAACAAATATGTATTTAATCTTATACAAAATAATAGTAATAAATTTAACAAATTTATAAAAAAAAAAAAACGAAACACCTAACCGCATTGAAAATACAACAAATAATAATCCAGGAATTATATGAAAACACCTCCTTTCCTTGAGTATTGCTCTGAACCTTTCATGTAAAATTCGCGGCAAAGTTATTCGAATTCTAATGCCCTAAGAAAAAAAGTTTGTAATTAATGATTTCATATAATTTGCATATAAATTTAAAACGATGCACAAAACAATACCGCTAGCAACATATTGCACGATCATGAAAAATACACTCTAAACGATGATATTGGTTTTGGCTCCATGAATGGTAGCTTTATATATATGAATGCAATGATTTTTTATAACCGAATAAATTGAGGAAACTCCAATATTGAGCAAGGTATGGAATGGTTCCATGGTGTCAACCTTTCTTCCTAGTAAGAACAAAAATATCAAGCTTGGTTTTACTATATAAGATAAGTAGGTATGTGTGGAAAGTAAGCCTCCAAATGTCATATTTATAGGAAAAAAAATAACCATAAGACTCTATAAAAACCTTTCACATTCGTCATTTAGGATAAAATTATAATAATCAATTGTATATTAATTAATCATTTTGGAATCAATTTGATCACATTAAGAAATCATTAATCACATGAATTCGTTTACAATAATATATGTATGTTTATATGAAACATAGGAGTATACTATAATTATTGACATATAATTTCCACAACAATGAAACCGTCGATCACACACAAATATTAATACATAATTAGTATACTTTCTCACAATTAATTCATAATTAATTAGCTATGGTGCAGTAGCATTCACTCTCATAATTAATTAGTATTAATTAATTAGCATGGCCTCAATATCTAGTTAAATTAGCCAACCGTTTGATAAAAAACGCTTAGAATATTTAGATAGTCAAATTATTACACTTATTATATAGTTATAGATTTTGAGTAATTGCAATAGTATTCAAAACTTATAAATATTCAAGATTATATCCAAAACTCGCTTTTTATATTAATATAGATATAGATTAATATTATAAATAGTACTATTGTTATATTTGGGAATCAATAAATGAAATAATAGTTTTTCTTTCATCTTTATTTTTCTATATCACATCTCTGTCGATTGTTCGTCGAGGCATAAGCTTCCTCGTGACTTTCTTCTACCGTCCATCTTGATAAGGGGTTAAACCCTTATCACATAGATCGTGTCTTGGGATGATAATCTGATTCCCAAATATTAAATTCCAGTGTTTGATTAAAAAGTGGAAAGTAATCTGATTTTTAATTATTAAATTATCTTGTTGGGTGAAATTATATGAAAATAAGAAAAGGAATCTAATTCCTAAACACAAGGAAAGTTATAATTTTAGGATTCTTTTTCCCTATTTCAACCCAGGTATTTTTTTCTCCAATCTAGGATTTTAAAAACATACGCTGTTCTCTTCTCTTGTGTTCTCTTTTTCTTCTCCTCGTTCTCTTTTATTTTCTTTCTCCAGTTTCATCTCTGCAATTTTCAACGAATCTGTATTCTACATACTATTATGATATTTATGTAAATCGTTGTTCGTTTTCAATTTGCTTTTGAAACCGATACATATTTGTAAAAAGAGGAAAATTTCTAATTCACATAGGTCATAATTGGCATTGGGGCTTCCGTGACGATTATTAATGAGGAATCGCTCATTCAAAATCTATGACTCTGTCAAGATATATTTGTGTGCTTTTTTTCCATTGAGGTGTGAAGGTGTGGTTTGCGGGATTCAATGTGTCAAATTGATAAAATTCGATTTGGATGATTTAAACGAGGAGTTTGTTTTTGGACGCTTGATTACATAAAATTTTTAATATTCCTTCCGTCCATAAAAATATGGGTAACGGATATGACATGAGAATTAAGATAAAATTGGTAGAGTAAGAGAGAATGAAAGAATTGTATGGTAAAGTAAGAGAGATGATGAGAATGGTATTTAAAGTGGTGTTAGTGGATAGTGGAACCTACATTATTAAATTAATACTTCCTCCGTCCGCCATTAGGAGTCTCACTTTAACTATTTATTATATTTTCATAAAACGAGTGCGCAAAATGACCGGGACTCCTAATGGCGGACAAAGAGAGTATAACATTCCAAAAATGGAATGAACATATTTTTATGGGACGGACGAAAATGGAAAGTGCACATATTTTTATGAGACGAAGGGAGTATAAGAATCCTCACACATTTCCAAACACAGTTATTATATAATTGGGAATCATATTTCTTAGAATCTAAATACTAAGGCATCATCAATTTTAAAAATCATAATCCCAAAGAATCATAATCAAAGGAATATTTTTCCTAGGGGTGAGAAAAAAACCGAAAACCGAATATCCGAACTGAACCAAATCGAAAATTTAAAATTCGGTTCGGTTTTAAAATTATGAAAATTTTGGTTTTTCAATTCGGTTCGGTTCGACTGGGAAAAAAACCGAATTTTATTTTAATAATATTAGTATATATGTTTATACTACCATTTCTAGCCAATCATTTGTACACGTGGACGAATAATAAGCTGTCACGTGGCAAAAAAAATAAAAAAGTTCAAAAAACTCGGCCATCAATTTATTGCTCTTTATACAACAATTTTTCTTGTCCAGCAATATCCAACACGCTATACAACAATCTATAGATTGTTTTGTAGTGTTTGTAATATTGTTGTATATATGGTGTCACGGTGTCGCTTTAAGAAGTGTTGTCATTTTAACACAAACCTATATAATTTCGTCTCCCCTATTTCCCCCCATTTCCAAACCCTAGCTGCTACTCCAAGCCACCAGAAATCAACCCAACCTTCGATTTTCGCCGTTAAATCAACGTTCCGCCGCCGTTTCGCAGTTGAAGACTCAATCCCTTCGCGCGCGGCCGTCAATTTCCAGTCGACAACAAGGTAGGTGTTAAAAGTTCCAATTTTTGGTTAATGGACACTTTGAATCGCCGATTTTCACAAACCTTGGATTGATTTTTCACGATTTTCACAAATCGTCTGTTTATTTTTCCGTAAATCATGAAATTGCCGTCGTTTTTGTCAAGGTTTTGTCCATTGTTGAAGTTTGTAGTTAATTACTGCTTTATAATTGTGATATGGTGGGTTTTGTAGATTGTTATTTTTAATTGATTGTTGGTTTGTCTGACAGAACAACCATGATGAAAAGAGGCAGACAATCTAATACCCAAAACACCCAAAATGCAGGTGAGCAATCTCATGTCTTTTCCATTTGTAGTTTTCAAGAAGTTATACCTTATTCAAGCTAGTTGTTTATTAATTTGTGTGTTAAGCTATTGGAATTGTGTCCCTTGAATTTGTGCATTATTTGTTGGTTTTTGTACATTATATAACACTCTGTTGCATTTTGCCATTTGTAAGCATCGAGTGGTTGTTCATTATAGTAGAATGTGGTGTATATGATGAGTTTGTGTCAAGTTACATAGATTGGTTCACTTGAATTTGGGCATTATTTATTGGTTTTTGTACATTATATAGCACTTTGTTGTTCATTATTGTACGTTGTGATAAAATACCTGAAAATGAGTGAAACTTGTATTCATATGTGCATTATTTGCTGCTATTTGTACATTACTGTAGACAGTGGTATACATTATGTTTTGTGGTTTTAAAAAAAATCGATTGATTGTTGATTGAATGTTATATTCATATGTGCATTATTTGCTTCCATTTGTACATTATACAGCGAGCAGTGTGCATTGTATAATATTAATTAAATACATTATTGATTTTTTAAGTTCCGGGAGATTGGCTTAGCAAAGGGCCGAGACGAGTACCTCTCATGAAGACGCAGAGAAAAGTAAGCCGAGGGGGAAGAAAGTCGACCATCTCTACTGTCGACGGACCACAACCGAGTTCCTGGACTGTTTAAAAACCTAACTCCACAGCAGAAGGAAGCCGTCCATGAACTGGGTTTTGGAGCTTTTGTCTTTCTTGTTCAGGAGGTGTCCAACTGATTTGAAATAGATTTGTAGGATATTTTGTCTAGATTTATGACGATGTAAAGCAATTGGGATGGTTTGAATTCAATTTCCTTTCAACATTATTATGTTCAATCTGTACATTATTTAATTTCCTTTCAACATTATTCTCTTCAATATGTACATTATTCACTGATCCGAATGTACATTATTAGATACTATTGGTACATTATTTATCGTACCAAATCTTAAACGCATTAAAAAAAAAAATTAATTCATGTTGTGGTGCTATAACCTAGCCCCATGTGTTGCTAAACTCAAGGGGGAAGATTCAAACTCTCTGCCCTTTGTGATGGTTCCATTTGTGAGTGGGTACTACAACCTAGCCCTATGGATTGCTAAACCTAAAGGGCATGAATTCAATTTCTTTTTAACATTATTCTCTCCAATTTGTACATTATTCATTTATCCGAATGTACATTATTAGATACTATTGGTACATTATTTACCGTACCAAATCTTAAACGCATTAAAAAAATGAAATTTAATTCGTGTGGTGGTGCTATAACCTAGCCTAATGAGTTGCTAAACCCAAGGAAAATTATTCAAGCTCTCTGCCATTTGTGATGGTTCCGTTTGTGAGTGGGTACTACAACCTAGCCTCATGGATTGCTAAACCCAAAGGGCGTGAATTCAACTCTCACCAAACATTAAATACTTACACAAGTACATCATTAGTATTACACATGTACATTAAAGGCCACTTGGCTTACATTATTTAGTTCTACTTAGCCTAAACATTTATTCCCTGAAACACGTACATAATTCAAAAATGAATTTTGATGTATGGGTTAGTAATATGCCCTGGCCCTATGGATTGCTAAACCCTATGGAATGGATGTAACTCCCTTCCCGTAGTCAAGATTTTGTTAGTGAGTCGGTACTATACCTTAGCCCCATGGATTGCTAAACCCTTTGGGGAATGGATTTAACTTCTGTCACACATTAAACCCATTGTAATATACATTATGCAAAGACGGCGTATACATTATACAACTATAATCGTACATTAATACAATCTACATTATACACTTAATATAGTACATTATTTGTCGAAAATTTACAAACTATAACTTACGAAAACAAAACACGAAAATCTGTAAATCAATAAACGAATTAATTAAATTACTTTCTTATTGTTGAAAAAACGAAACCGATTGAGTAATACTTCCAGAATTCGGGTTTAGGCGAGAAACTACACCACCAGACGTGTTCAACGTAGAAAATCGAGTCAGTTATATGAGAGAAGAAATAAAATTATGAAGGAATACGAAATAAAAACATACTAAAAAATCTTCGTCCATTGTTGAAGAAATCGAAATCAATGAACGGGTGCTCGAAATTATTGACAATTACGATAAAAAATAATGAGCCGAAAGTTTAGGGAGAATGACTTCAATGACGATTGTCTTCAACGAAGAAAAAAGGATGAAGTTTAGGGAGAGTAGAAATATTGTAGAGTGATATTGTGAAACAAAAACCGTAGAGAAGAAAGATTGTAACGTGATATTTGATAGAGATAATCAAGGAAGTTACCATAACCAACTCATTTAAGAATACCAAAATTGGTCTTTTCGAATTTTTAATGTAATTTAATTAAATACAAGTGGCATTATTTTTTGCCATCAGATCTTGAATATGGATGGTGGAGATTGAGAAGAAAAAAGAACAAAAGATGGAAAAAGGATGTGAATACATTCCTATAGGGGAGTGATCAATTGCTAACTAATTAGCAATTCCAAACTAAGACTAAATCTTAGCCATTAGATTAGAAGATCTAGTGGTTGAAATAATGCCACATGGATTATATTTTTAATTAAGAAAATTAATAAATAAAATTAGAGGGTATTAATGTCAATTCCCTCTCATTAAAATCATCTTAAAACTTTAAATTTACGTAACTCTCTTGATTTAAATTATTTTTTCGCAAAAAATATATCAAATTAAAGATAATTTATATGGATTCCAACGAGATCTCAATTGCATATGTTCCGACGACATTCAGATGATGAAATTTGATATTTTTTATTTTAGTTATCGTAAATGTTGATAACCAGATTTTTATCAACAAATACATCAAAAAATCTCAATAAAACCATGTAAAAATCTCAATAAATATGTGTTGATATTTTCTTGTACTAGTGTTGATATTCTTATGTCATATTGTTGATATTTGTAATACACTATATTGATATAAAAATCATTTATGAAAATTATCATATGATAACATTATGACGATATTACCCTTTCGTTGATATTTTGTCTACTATTTATTGAGATTCGTAAGATTTAATCTAATCCACTCATTTTAAAATCTAAGGGTGGAGATTTGGTCTTGATTTTAGATTAGGTTGCTATAAGCATTAGAATATGACCCCATTCCTATATATATATATATATATATATATATAGGATTGTGTTAAAATGACAACACCTCTTAAAGTAACACCATACCACCATTCCTAGCCAATCATTTGTACATGTGGACGAATAATAAGCTGCCATGTGGCAATCATAAAAATTGCTCAAGGGTAATTTTTCACGGACTGCAATATCCAATACACTAGACTGCAACTTTTCCCGACTGCAATATCCAATACGCTAGACTGCAATCTATAGCGTTTATGCTATTGCAGTCTAGCATATATAATATTGCAGTCTAGCGTGGTGTCACATTGTCATTTTAAGAGTGTTGTCATTTTAACGCACCCTAGAGTCACATTATCCACAAATCCACTCTTAAAGACCGAACCACCGAACCCTATCAAATTAGGGGGCTTTTAGATCTAGTTTTTTATGGATATGATACATAAATTTATAAATTATTTTCGCCTTCATCACGAGCCTATTTTAATTCATCCGAAGGTAAATAAGTCATACTAACATGCTACGAAGATTTAACTTCGTTCCAGAATATATTACTTCATTCTAGTAGGTTTTTACTTCATCCTAGTAGGTTTTTACTTCATTCCAGTAGGTTTTTACTTCATTCCAGTACGTAAATGTGGTTTCGCCGTCGCGTGCCGTTCTTTCTCTCTACAATATCTATCACCACCACCATAGCGCTAATATAGTTTAATAATCACATGGAATAATGTAATAAATTATTGGAATGAAGTATGTGTAGAAGCATTTGAAGTCCTACTGGAATGAAGTAATAATGTTTCTGAATGAAGTAATAAACTCACTTGAATAAATTGCATTTTTAAATGTTAATCAAGCAAAAACCCACGTCAATGAATTTGAATGAAGCATATGTTGAATCATTTCAAAACCTACTGGAAGCAAGTAAAAACATGTTGTAGTTTCAAGGTATTACGTACAGAATGAAGTAATAAACCTATACAATGAAGTAAAATGGGCTTGTAATGAAGCCGAAAAAATTTTCACAGCAACACATCTCATCAAAAAAACTAGATCTAATGGCCCAGATTTGGTCTCTAGTTCGGTCTTTAAAATTGGTTCGACATTGATCACAACTCTCTCTCTCTCTCTCTCTCTCTATATATATATATATATAGGGGACTGATCATTTGCTAACTAATTAGCAATCCCAAACTAAGACTAAATCTTAGCCATTAAATTAGAAGATTTAGTGGTTGAAATAATGCCACATGGATTATATTTTTAATTAAGAAAATTAATAAATAAAATTAGAGGGTATTAATGTCAATTCTCTCTCATTAAAATCATCTTAAAACTTTAAATTTACGTAACTCTCTCGATTTAAATTATTTTTTTCTAAAATTTATATCAAATTAAAGATAATTTTATAAGGATTCCAACGAGATCTTAATTGCATATGTTCCGACGACGTTCGGATGGTGAAATTTAATATTTTTTATTTTAGTTTTCGTAAATGTTGATAACCAGATTTTTATCAACAAATACATAAAAAAATCTCAATAAAACCATGTAAAAATCTCAATAAATATGTGTTGATATTTTCTTGTACTAGTAATGATATTCTTATGTCATATTGTTGATATTTGTAATACACTATATTGATATAAAAAAAATTCACGAAAATTATCATATGATAATATAATGACGATATTACCCTTTTGTTGATATTTTGTCTACTATTTATTGAGATTCGTAAGATTTAATCTCATCCACTCATTTTAAAATCTAAGGTTGAAGATTTTGTCTTGAAAAGGATTAGGATGCTATAAGCATTAGAATATGACCATATATATATATGGTCATATCGTCATAGGGGTGCGATCATATCATAACTCATATTTATGTGATAACCTAATAACCCTATCATTTATGGGTCAAAAGTATCATTTTTACTAAAAATGATATTTATACGCGATAAAATGATATTTTTTCAACATGCATAAAATGATACTTTTATTCCATAAAATGATATTCTGTTCCGTAAAATGATATTTTTCGTCCATAAAATGAGGGTTATTAGGTTATCACCATAAATATGGGTTATGATATGATCACATCCCTATCGTCATATATATATATATATATATATATATATATATATATAGGGGAGTGATCAATTGCTAACTCATCATTTAATTGCTAACTACAACTAATTTAAGGCCACATAATTTTAAAAAACGTGTGGTCTACAATTTGCCACGTGTAATTTTCATTTTTATTAATTAAATCAAAAAAAATTAAAAAGAAACGCCAAATTAGGGTTTTGGATGAAAATGTCAATATAGTGTTTCGAAAATATCAACACAATGCTTTGAGAATGTCAACACAAATTTAGGATTGACATTGTATATGCTTTATATTGACATATTATCTTAGCTGTATTGACATTAGCATGTGTACGAAAAATACGAAAATTCTAGATTTTTTTTTTCAAATTTTGACGTCGGAACATATGCATGTAGTATATCGTTGGAATCCTTATAAAATTATCTTTAATTTGATATATGTTATATGAATTTAAAGTTTTGAGATTTCTTTTAAAAGTTAGTTATAACTAACTTAACATTAATACCCCTATTGATATTTTTTGGAATTAATCCTATGACCTTATTGACGTTTTTTGTTGATCGTATTGACATTTCGTGATTGATGATCTAGGCCTTTAATTTGAATATCTAATGGCTATTATTGAGTTGTAGTTAGCAATTAAACATTGAGTTAACAATATAACACTCCCCTATATATATATATATATATATAGGGATGTACTAAGATGACAACCCTCTTTATTGTAACACCATACCACCATTTTAGGCCATTGGATCTGAAAATCGTGTGCTTGTCATGCTGCCACGTGTAAAAACACGGAGGGGTAAAATAGGAAATTTCTAATTTTACGTTACCAGATTGCAGTGTTGTTCATTGAATATTGCAGTCTTACCACAACAATATTGCAGTTTACCACGACTGCAGTATCTAATGCAGTAGACTGCAATATTTAATATAGTAGACTGCAAACCCGTGTTTTTTCACGAAACTTAATCCTAGCCGTCCATAGATGAGATCTAACGGACTATATTGGTGGTATGGTGTTATCCTATCTATGGTGGCACCATAGTGCACCCCTATATATATATACATATATATATATAGGGATTTGTTAAAATGACAACCCATCTTAAAGTAACACCATACCACCATTCCTAGCCAATCATATATACACGTGGACGAATAATCAGCTGCCACGTAGCAATCATAAAAAATTCACAAGGGCAAATTTACGCGGACTGCAACATCCAATACTCTAGACTGCAATATCCAATACTCTAGATTGCAAGGTGTCGCGGCCTGCAATATCCAATACGCTAGACTGCAATCTATATATTGTTGTAGATTGTTGTCTAGCGTTTATACTATTGCAGTCTAGCATATATAATATTGCAGTCATTTTAAGAGTGTTGTCATTTTAACGTACCCCTACATATATATATATATATATATATATATATATATATATATGTGGGGATGTGTTAAAATGACAACCCATCTTAAAATAACACCATACCACCATTCCTAGCCAATCATTTGTACACGTGGACGAATAATCAGCTACCATGTGGCAATCATAAAAAATTCGCAAGGATAAATTTACGCGGACTGCAACATCCAATACTCTAGACTGCAATATCCAATACTCTAGACTGCAAGGTGATGCGGCCTGCAATATCCAATACGCTAGACTGCAATCTATAGATTGTTGTAGATTGCTGTCTAGCGTTTATACTATTGCAGTCTAGCATATATAATATTGCAGTCTAGCATGGTGTCACAGTGTCATTTTAAAAGTGTTGTCATTTTAACGCACTCATATATATATATATAGGATTATATTCAATGTCGAACCAATTTTAATGACCGAACTAGAGAACAAATCTTGTCCACCCATTTTATAATCCTATGGTCATAATTAATTCTCTCAAATATGATTAAATATTGTCTACATGTATTATAATATATGCAAGTAACGTGTGGGGGGCTGTTTTTGTAATTGTAACTTTGGCTGTTATTTTTATTTCCTTGATTTCAGACACGTAAATATGGAAATGATTTTCACATGATTCTAATGCACTCTTCATTTGCAATTCAATCTGCAAAAATATTCAGACACATTAATATGGCAATGATATTCACACGATTCTAATCTACTCTTCATTTGCCATTTAATCTGCCAATATATCAGTTGCTTTGCACAGTTCAATCTCTCTATAATAACTAAATATCCAATTCCATTCATTTGTAATCTTCAACTATCGTCTATCTACTTCTTCGTGTTATTTGGTTGTATGGATTGTTCAAACAGCTTTACGCCTGGAACGGCCTTTACCAGTACATCAATGGACGATTCGAGCAACCCTTTTCACTCAACTGAATTTTCTCCTGAAGCAGCAAACATACGTGGAACTACTTCCACAGAAAATATTGACGACAATCATGGGTCAATATTCGACGAGTTACAATCTCCGGTTGGCAGCTCACTTTTTGATTCTGACTCCGAATCATCCGAGGATGACGAATTAGAGCCAGGTAGTTGGAATATTTCTCCTTTTTATCGCAGTGAATATTTCTCGCATAGAATATCTTGATGTATTATTTTGATCGTAGGTATGAAATATATTTCAAACCGGATGAAATAAATTGCATACTGACTGTACTTTTTTTTTATCCCAGTGTCATACATCCCTGAATGTCCTTCCCAAATGAAGCCACACATTGGCCAGGTTTTTCATACCCTGGATGATGCTATTGTCTTCTACAATAAATATGCACAGAACGTAGGGTTTGACACCCGTAAACATGGATCTAAAAGGGTTGGAGATCTGGTTACATGGCTATACGTTGTGTGTAGTAGAGAAGGTGAGAAGCGAGTGAACCATAAACAGCCTGAGGCTAAACGTAGACGTTCCTCTAGAAAGTGTCTTTGTAAGGCTAAAGTTGCTTTTAAGTTTTGTAAGGGTACTGGTTATGTTGTTAAACAGTTTGAAGAGAGACATAATCACGATATGGTTCAATTACGTCATAAGCGATTTATGAGGCTCAATCGCAATATCGACCTAGTTCATCAGAAATTCATAGCAGATTGCGCAAGTGCAAATATCGGTCCCACGCTGACTTTTAGTCTGCTTAGCGAGGTCTTAGGTGGTTTGGATTACGTCGGATGCACCATTGTCGAGGTTCGCAACTATAGGCGTGATCTAAGAGCATATGTGGATGGTGCTGATGTGCAAATGGTATTGAATGATATGAAGCGGAAGAAGGAGATATGTTCGTCGTTCTCCTACGACTTTGAGGTAAACTCTAAGGGCAGGCTTACACGTCTGTTCTGGTGTGATCCTATTGCCAAGCACAATTACCATTTGTATGGTGACATTGTGTCTTTCGACACAACCTACTCAACAAATAGGTACTACCAATAAGTAGTCACTTTTTAGATTGCTCCATCTTTTTGCTTATTTATGTCAATATGCATTAAACATCGTGTCATCCTTATTGTGTGTGTTTTTGTTAAATGATGAATTGTTTATATTCCAGGTGATTTAACATAATTACTTCTGTCCACTATGATATGTGTGTTGAAACATATTTAGAAGCTTTTTTGTGGTGTACCTTATTATTTTTTTAAGTAGTTTTTGTTGATGTCATTGTGAACTGATTTCATCCATATGTGATGGAATGTAGGTATTGTATGATTTTTGCACCATTCACGGGCAAAGACAATCGTGGCAGACCCGTTACATTTGGTGTTGGATTGTTATCGAAAGAGAATGCTCCTTCATTCGAATGGTTGTTCGAAAGGTTCATTAAATGCATGGGCGCTGCTCCCAAATTGATCATTACTGATCAGGATTTGGGAATGAAGGTGGCTGTCGACAGTGTTCTAGTTGATACAAGACATCGATGGTGCATGTGGCACATCATGTTTAAGGTCGTTGAAAAATTGCCCAAGAATCAATTCCACAATGAGGATTTGAAGAAGGAGTTAAATAAATGTGTGTGGTCTGAGTTGATAGAGCCTGAAGAGTTCGAAGAAACCTGGCACAAAATTATGGAAAAATACGGTCTTACAAATAACGAGTGGTTTTCGACAATGTTTGCCAATCGAAAATTTTGGGTATGTCAACAGCATAAAACTGTTTTTATTTCCTCGTAATACTATGCTGTACAAATTTTGCTTAAGTATGGACTATTTTGAGGTAAGAATGAATCTATTTACATATGCGATGATTATACAGGTTCCAGCATACTTCAGGGATTTTCCAATGAGTTCATTGATTAAGACCACCTCTGTATCTGAGTCTCAGAACAGTTTCTTCAAGAGGTACACCAAGTCTCGCTGTAATCTAGTCGAGTTTCTTATGAATTACAACAATGCATTGGCTTCCCAACGCAGCAATAGCAACAGGTTTGAATATCATGACTCCAACACTACCCCAATGTTGAAAACAAATTCTCCACTTGAGAGACATGCGTCAACAATCTATAGTGACGGTGGGTTTAAGGCAATTCAGGAAGAGATTGAGGAAGCAATTGATATTTGCACCATGGTAAAGACTTCAATCGAGGATGACACTGAAATATATGTGATCAATGACAAGTTCTCTAAGGACTGGTCCGTGTCTTATTCCGTCTCTAGCGATTCATATGCATGTGGGTGTAAACTATTACAGAGACTTGGACTCGTATGCAGCCACATTTTTTGGTTCTTACGAAACAAAAAATTGAAGTTGGTTCCCGATCACTTACATGGAGGACGTTGGTTGAAGTCTAATTTTGTCAAGCCTGTACATTGTGGTTTTGTTGACGATATTGAAACTGCTCTCATTGTCGATGAGGCAGCTCAGGAATGGAGGGATATGCATGGTGATTATTTTGAGGTTTCACAAACTATTAAGGGAAACATTGACCAAATTCGTGCATTTAGACAAATTATTGCTGAAGGGAAGAAAGCGATATTGGGCGAAGGACTTGTATTGTCTATCAGTGATAAGAGGCAAATGATTGAGAATTTCTATGGGTCTCAAGCCCCTAGCGAAATAGATGTCCATCCTCCTGACGTTGTCAAAACCAAGGGTTCAGGAAGACGGCCTCTTACACACCTTGAGCAAGCTATGAAGCTGAAGGCGAAGCCTGGTCGTAAATGTGCCGAATGCGGTGAGGTTGGTAATCATGATGCAAGAAATTGTAAAAAGATTAAGGAGAAGCAGAATAAAAAGTAGTTCCTTAAGTCTCTGTGTCTTGATGTAATGACTCAGTTTTTCAACTTTTTTATATTAAAATTATGTGAATCCCTTTTGACATTAGATGAATATGATTTAAGCAATGATGATTTTTTTTTTTTTGCTATGTTTTCATGATTTGAGGATGAACTTATCTAACGTCACAATGAATATTTTGTCGGACATAACGTTCTCTTTATGTAATTTTGTTTCTTGAAGTCTTATTTTGTCACATAAAATATTGTGATCATCTTGCAGTAAATTTAATTCATCGGATAACCATGTTTATGCACCCCTCAGTAGAACAATTACTGGTTGTAAATTTATTGATTCATTACGTATTGTAAACGTTTATCTTATAATAATCTAAGAACTGCACTCGGCCAACATATCCATGTTTTGATTAATTTTAGCTAATAATAAAAGAGTTATTTAGCCTATTCAGTTTTTATGGTTTACGTGTATGAACTTATCTAGTGTTAAGATGAATAGTTTTTCATCTAGTATGATATATTATTGCTATTTTGGATTAATGTGATTCTTGTCTTTGATTAATTTCTAAAGTTAATCAATTTAGTTTAATGTGTTCCGAACTGTACAATATACCTTTATCAGTAAATCATTGTTTTGAACAATTTGTTTATCTGATGAAGTTTATTTATGCTTTTGCTGAACCACAGTAGTTTATCCAATGAATCTATGCATAGAATTAATGAGACTAAATGAAAAGAATCTTCAACTATGGTCTAAGTGGTATAATATCATTTCACAGATCATGCAGATAATTAAAATCCATGGAAAAATAGTAACAAATTTCATAACTACGGTTGTATCTCTACCCCAGACACTAACAAACTATTACATCACTTCTTCTTTAGGTACTCTGCTATCATTTTTTCAACATCGATGTGATTGTTTTTGCTTGCCTCTACGTAGTATCTTGATGTGATCAGCTTGTTGTGGATGCATTCGTGACTGATTATTGCATTCATCAAAGCTGAACAGTATTTTGCCCTCAAACTCTGCAGTACTCCTTTGCTAGTTTTTTTTAGCCCACAATTCCAATATTCAACGCGCTCGCCTTTATACGTTTCCATGTGCCTCATTAGAAAGACCCCACAATCTTTAGCATTAGTTGTTGTCCTCCACGGCATTGCCATCCTCTCTATTCTGGCAGAGGAAATTGTTTTGCATTGTTGTACAAGGCCGATCTGTGTCAAATAGTGACAAAAAAACATCCTCTGCATACACAAAAACATAGTTAAGAGATCTATGATTTCTAGATAAAAAAAAAATCTATAACAAGTCCAAAACACTAACCAGTGTCTCTGGAATGTCACCGTAGTTCTTTGTAAGATCGTTATCGTCCCCATTTTTGGAATTGTCTATTACAACGGTAGCTCTTCTTTGAAAGCAAAAACATACAGCATAGTAGTGTTCGTTCGCACATATTGGGAAGAAGACCTATTCAATGACACAAATTGCGACATAAAATGACATTCTAAATATTGAGCAGAAGTTCCTTTATTCATGAATCGTACTGTTTGCACGTCTGCCCATTTGAAATTTGGAACTACATTCACCTCGTCTTCCACTATGTTACAAAACTTAGCACAAAGTGTGTTGGTGTCCGCAGACTGAGGCTTTGTCACAATGGTGTACAACTGTATATAAACGAAGTTAGGCACTTCATTGTACGTATAATTCATGTATATTATCCAATAGTACTTACACACGGGTACGTTGTGAAGAATAACCGTCGTGACGAGTATGGTTGTCGCCCCTCTTCCATGTTATTCAGGTACGATGCCCATGCATTGATAACTCCAACCATTACTAACTTCTGAGGCATTAACGAACATAATTCCAGTTTTGTCAGAGTGACAACATCGTCATCATAAACGAGCACATCCCTGCGCATTACAACAATTCAATAATACACTCATTCATATTCATTATGCATTGTTATCGTTTCAACCTATAAACACATAACTTCATCTTATAATAGCCTAATAATTGCACACGACCATATATCTGATTAAGTAACTGTATATAACATAGCGCTATATCGTTAAAACAAAATAAGAAATAATACTCGTCTGTTGTATTGGTAGTAAGAATCCAATAATAAGCTTCAGTCTCCTCTTGAGATAGCTTATTTGTGAGCTTGACTTGTCGTACCGCGTATGGAGATCGCAATGCGTTTGAAACTTTCCTCTGCGTTCTCCTAGGTACATCCATCTTTTCCATCACATTTTTGCCCTACATTTCGAAATAATATAGAAGCACAATAATATATTGTAATATCCAATTCAAGATAATGACATTTGCACCAGGAATCGTTTAGGCTTACCTTGTTGTTGTCATAAACTACTACCTCTGTTGACGGCAATGCATTAACTGTGCCAGACATTAACTCATTTACTTTGCCATTCAACCCCTCATTGACAAAATCATCATCGATATTTATTTCCTTATACGCATCCATTACAGCCTGTATTTCCGCCTCCACGCTAAATTTCTATTCAGCAAAGTATCGTAAACATTTTGTTTCAACTGTTACAAATGAAAAATATGTCACATGTTTAATTAAAATTTGTACCTTTAATCCATCATCCTTTGGCTGATTATCTTGCTGTAGTCTATCAACAGAAGTTGTATGAACATCCTGTCAGTTAGAGTATACGATTTCAGTAATGCCTAAAATAATTCAGCCGAATCTCGATGTTGATACATATGATTGCGGATTTGGTTCATCCAATTCGTACATTCTTTAAATAATGAGCAATTGGTTAATTGAATTCATACATGTACTCCATTATCCATTGGCACATTACCTACATGTGTCCTATCAACGGGAGTTGTGTTTTGTTCCAACTTGATATCATTTGGTGTGGTATGAACATCCTGTCAATTGTGGATATAAGGGGACATATATAGGTTTGTGTTAAAATGACAACCCCTATTAAAATGACACCGTGACACCGCTTATACAGCAATATTATAAACGCTACACAGCAATATTACAAACACTACACATCAATCTATAGATTGTTGTATAGTGTGTCGGATATTGCTGGACAAGCAAATTGCTAACCGTCTTTTTTTAGATTTTTTTTGCCACGTGGCAGCTTATTATTCGTCCACGTGTACAAATGATTAGCTAGGAATGGTGGTATGGTGTTATTTTAAGGGGTGGTGGCACCCTAACATGCCCCTATATATATATATATATATATATATATGAAAATGATCAATACAAAAATTTGATCCCAATACAAAATCCAGACCAAATCATGACCATGAGATTTGACAATCTAATGGTCAATAATTAAAGAAAAACACGGAGGGTCATTATAAAGCAGTTTTAGGTCATATTATAAACTTGGGGTTGAGGTCATTTTAAGACCCTTTTATGTCATCCTTATAATAATGACATAAAAATAAGTTTACGATGACCTAAAAATAACCTCCATATGCTTGGTTCTGTATTTTTGTATTAAAAATGGGTTTGCATAGATCAAAACCATATATATATATATGCAAACCCATTTTTAATACAAAAATACAGAACAAGCATATGGAGGTCATTTTTAGGTCATCGTAAACTTATTTTTACGTCATTATAATAAGGATAACATAAACGGATCTTAACATGACATCAACCCCAAAGTTTATAATATGACCTAAAACTGCTTTATAATGACCCTCCGTGTTTTTGGTCTGGATTTTGTATTGGGATCAATTTTTGTATTGATCATTTTCCTATATATATATATATATATACTCCCAATCTGTAACCCAAAAAGAATCCGCCTCTTTCTCTCCTTCTTCAATCTCTAACCCTAGAAGAATTGCTCCTGCCTCCGTTCTCGTTCTCTCCAAGCCAGCAAGCCTCCAACCCATCTCCTATCTCTAATCCATCCCGCCACCTCCTCCCTCCAGCCGTGCAGCCCGCCACCTCCAGCAGTTCTCCAGCCCGCCCAGCAGTCGGCGTCTCCTCCGCCCTCCAGCAGTCACCGTCGCCTCCACCTCCGCCCTCCAGCCATCCACGCCGCCTCCATAAGAAGGTAACAACTCAACTCATCTTTTTATTCCTATTTACTGTATTACAAAATTGCACTAGGATTTTTTCATTTAAGTTTGTGTATTTCTTCAAAGCTCTCAATTTAGTGTGCAAAATTAAAATAAGTCCAAAATTCTTGTATTTAGGCACTAATGTGTAAGTTAATACTATTTATTTTTCAATGATTAAACTGTTGAATATGTTTAGTTTGCTCAAGTATATTTTGATATTTGAAAATGAGTATGAAAGTATTAATCAAATATTCAATCAGTGAAGCTTCATTCCTATGGTGAAATTGATAATTATCATTGTACAAATCAATCTAGATCTGCCGTCCGACCCATATTACTTTACCAATTTTTGATAAATTGATGAATTCTTCATCTCATTATCGATAACTAATGAGATTATTTTATTTTTTAGGTTTAACTATGGACAAAAGATTGAGCCAAACTTGAACAAGAATGTAATTGAAACATGAAGTTATTCAAGACTGAAGACTTGTAGTGAAATCTCAATTAATTGTTGAAGCTTAGAAGTTGGAAACATTGAATGGATATTAGGGATTTAACTTGTTATAGTTTGTTGAGGATTTATTAGATATCATGAAAATGTTTTTATGATTTTTTTGTTTTTTCTATTTTTTTGAATTCTCTTAAAATTTCGGTTTTACGGTTTTCTTTGAAATCTCTTAAAATTTCGGTTTTTTCGGTTTTTTTGAAATCTCTTAAAATTTTGGTTTTTTCGGTTTTTTAAGTTCGGTTTTCGGTTTTTCAGATTTCGGTTTTTCGGTTTTCAGTTTTGGTTCAGTTTTAGTTTTAGCCTAAATTCGGTTTTTCGGGTTCGGTTCGGTTTGGGCGAAAAACCGAACCGAAACCCGAATGCACACCCCTAATTTTTCCTAATAAATTTATTTTCCTGTCAAACAAACTGCTGAGGTTTGGTGCCTCTTGCACATCGGAAGACTTGTACAAAATAAATAAATTAGATAAAGATCTATTTGACCGATTATGCGATTAATCAATTTACATGTTAAACAGATAATTGGATGCTAGAATGCAAATAATTCATGTTCAAAGAAAGTAAATCCTTAAACATGAATTCTACAATTTAGAGTTACCGATTTGATTCTCCAAAGAATCGACGATTGCTCGCGCCTTCTCCACAATGATTTTCAATACTAGACCACGGATCTTCTGACTGGTTCTCGAACTGTATCTCGATATCAGGGTGGGCTGATCTTATCAAAATACTAGGACTCGAATAAAGAAGATAGAACTTTCTCACGAAGGAGAGCTGAAAAACTCACGGAGGAGAAAAACATGAAATTTTCGTCCCCTTCTTCAATTAGAGAGGGACGAAATTTTCAGCAAAGGAATTAGTGAATTCAGTCTCTCATTTATTCTCCTATTATAGTCATACGATTTGGATTTAGCTGGAACCCACCAATCATTTTTGTTACGTGTGTATTATATATATATATATATATATATATATATATATATAGAGTTGTAATCAATGTCGAACCCTTCTTAAAGACCGAACTAGAGAACAAATCTTGGCCATAAGATCTAGTTTTTTTATGAGATATGTTGTTGTGTAAATTTTTTTCGCTCTTCATTACAAGCCAATTTTACTTCATTGTATAGGTTTATTACTTCATTCTGTACGTAATACATTGAAACTACAACATGTTTTTACTTGCTTCAAGTAGGTTTTGAAATGATTTAACATATGCTTCGTTCGAATTCATTGACATGAGTTTTTACTTTATTCACATTAAAAAATGCAATTTATTCAAGTGAATTTATTACTTCATTCAGAAACGTTATTACTTCATTGGATAAGGTTTTTACTTCATTCCAGTAGGACTTCAAATGCTTCTACACATACTTCATTCATATAATTTATTATATTATTCCATGTGTTTATCACACCATATCAGCGTCGTGGCGGTGGTGATAGATATTGTAAAGAGAAAGAACGGCACGCGACGGCGAAACTGCATTTACGTACTAGAATGAAGTAATAATCCTATTAGAATGAAGTAAAAACCTACCAGAATGAAGTAATATATTCTGGAATGAAGTTAAATATTCGTAACGTGTTAGTATGACTTATTTACCTTCGGATGAATAAAAATAGACTGGTGATGAAGGAGAAAATAATTTATAAATTTGTGAATCTCATCCATAAAAAAGTAGATCTAAAAACCCTAATTTGGTATGGTTCGGTGGTTCGATCTTTAAGAGTGGGTTTGTGGATAATGGGACTCTATATATATATATATATATATATATATATAGGGTTTTGATCTATGAAGATCGGATTTAAATACAGAAACGCAGAACGCGGTCATACGTAGGGCATTTTTAGGTCATAGTTAGTTTATTTTTAGGTCATGCTAACAAAGCATAACCTAAAATGATCTTAACATGACATAAACTCAAATCTTATAATATGACCTAAAACTGCTTAATTATGACCTTCCGTATTTTTGGTTAATTATTGACCATTAGATCATCTAATCCTAGGGCCAAGATTTGGGCTGCATTTTTGGATTTAAACACATACTTATTTTGATCATCTCCCTATATATATATAAACAGATCTTAACATGACATCAACCCCAAAGTTTATAATATGACCTAAAACTGCTTTATAATGACCCTCCGTGTTTTTCTTTAATTATTGACGATTAGATTGTCAAATCTCATGGTTAGGATTTGGTCTGGATTTTGTATTGTGATCAATTTTTGTATTGATCATTTTCATATATATATATATATATATATATATAGGGGTGCATTAGGCTCCTTTGCAGCCTAAGTGTCCTATTTCCTTCTTAATCTCAGCCCTTGGATCCTTGAATTGGATGGTTGTGATCAATGCATTATTAGTCTATAATGTTGCATTACTAGCCGTTGTGCATTATTAGAATGAAAATGTGCATTATTAGTCTATAATGTTGCATTATTAGCCGCTGTGCATTATTAGAATAAAAATGTGCATTATTAAATGACACGTGGCATTAATCTAACCGTCAGATGACAAAATCGTGGGGCTAGGATTAAGAAGGAAAAAGGACAAAAGATATGAAAAGGATTTGAAAACATCCCTATATATATATATATATATATAGGGGTGCACTATGGTGCCACCATAGATAGGATAACACCATACCACCAATATAGTCCGTTAGATCTCATTTATGGACGCCTAGGATTAAGTTTCGTGAAAAAACACGGGTTTGCAGTCTACTGTATTAGATATTGCAGTCGTGGTAAACTGCAATATTCATTGAACAGCACTGCAATCTGGTAACGTAAAATTAGAAATTTCCTATTTTACCCCTCCGTGTTTTTACACGTGGCAGCATGACAAGCACACGATTTTCAGATCCAATGGCCTAAAATGGTGGTATGGTGTTACAATAAAGAGGGTTGTCATCTTAGTATATATATATATATATATATATATATATATATATATATATATATATATCCGTTATATGTACATTTTTTTATAAAGTTTCTCATAAATGTGGATTGGTTTATCCTATAAGTGGATAAAATTATGTTTCAACTAGATAGTATAATACTCCCTCCGTCCAGCTTTAGGAGTCCCGGTTGAGATAAATTAATAAAAAATGCCTACAAAGTATTAAAAGTGTTAAAAGTGGGTCTCAATATCCACTACAACTAATAAAAAAGTGTTAAAAGTGGGTCCCAACATCCACTACAATATTTATTTATTGGACATTCAATTAAAAGTTGGCCCCAACATCCACTACAATATTTATTTATTACACCCTCAAACATTTTTTTCTTAAAATATGTGTCTGACTCAACCGGGACTCCTAAAGCGGGACGGAGGGAGTAACTATGATATGTAATTATGATTTGGTAGCTTAGTTAAAAATTTACTTTATCACGAATCTATGTTTGATAAAATTATGTTAATTTTTTTTGGACAAAAATATCCATAGTCTAAATTTATTTTGATCAAATTTACAATTTTAATTGATAGTATATGTGAAATATATAATACATGTATGTATATATATGGCGAGATGAACTGATCACTATAAAAATTATCATCTGAAATTGTAACGATGATGCTAATTTATTTTATTTCTATAGTACTGCTACATATTATACTTGAAACAAACTTTATTGAGGAATTTCAGAATATGAGTCTTAATTTGCTGACCTTTCGAGATTTGGAATTAAATTCGTTGACTTTTAAAAAAATGGGATCGAAACATACAAATTTTTCATAATAAGAGACTTTTACTTTTTTTTAAAAAATCTTTTTTCTTATTATATCCTACACAATTGGGAGAGTTAATTTGTCATAGCGTGTTGAAAGGCTATGAGAACAGACTATGACTTTATGTGTGTCTGCGTCTGTCGACTGGCTAAGAGGGTACCTAGATCTAGTCGTGCCATTAGGTTTGTGTCTATCTTCCCTATTAAAAACCTCAACCCACTTCTACTGGCTAGTATAGCGGAGTAAAGGATCGATCCCACAAAGATGGATGTAGGTGAAATACACTTGCGATGACAATCAAGGAGGGGTTCGTTAGCTACCACGCTTTTTGGGGTTATGTTTTACCTAGGAATAAAATAAAATAAGACTTTATCTATCCTGACCAGTAAGTAACTAAATGCTGAATGCTGCGGGATGTGTTCGTGAAACTGAGGGCTGGACAACTAGTGTGCATGTAAAAAGTGAAACTTTACCCTAAATGGATAGACAAAAGCAAAAGGAATAACAGATTCACTGGCCGACGGCTACCTGGACTGACAGAAAAAGCTGAAAAAGCAAAAGACAAAACAGAAAAAGTAACTAAAGCAAAAGGTGGTCCCAGACTAGAATGGGATGTTCTCTTTTTCACCAAGCAAACAAAATATGATCAGTAAACTTAAACTTCCATGGATGAATGCTTGAGGTCAGAATCAAACAACTCAGATCTAACCCAAAATTACACACTAATACTAGATCTAGGCGAGAATTAAACACATGCAACCAAACAAGAAGAAATCAACACACGTGCATTCAGATCAGCATGCAAGGTGGTGGAATACTCAGATCTATGCATTTTGAAGAAACAACCTATTAAAAACTTGAGGAACTAAAAGAAACACTAGATCTAACTTAACTAAGCAGATTCAAGCACTTAAACAACAGAAATCACGTAAAACTACCAGATCTATCTAACTAGGCTGAAAGAAAGTAATAACAAGCTGAAACTCAAATAAAACCATAAAACTTAACTTCATTCAAGATATTCAAAACAAAAGATGTTTCCAACAAAGTAACTACTGAAATCCAAGCCAAAAGCAAGTAAAACAAGTTCTTAAACTAAGAAAGCATTAAAAGAAAGCATGTAAAGGGTGTTGTTCTTCAGAAACTGGAGCTTCTGGAATTACGGTGGTGGACTGGCTGGTCGGACGGTAGACTCCCTCTTCCGGTGGTGGCCGGAACTTCAAGTGGAACACTAGCTACGCTAAGCTAAGAGAATGTAGTAAAGTTTATCTACAAGAAAGCATGTAAAGTTATCTAGGAAATGGTCTAAGCATGGACAAAGTTTCTTCAATGTTGATCTTCTATTTATAGGGTTGTTTGCCCCAAACCCTAGGGCTGCTCCTTCTCTTGAGTTGACGATTTTGCTCTTCTAGATAGATGATCCTTTGTAGCAATTTGCTCCATCTTGTGCTCAAGCTTTATAGCACACATCCTGGTCAGTATAGCACACTCTCTGCGTTCTTTGCACTTGAATCTTTTCCGACCCTTTCCTCCTAACTTAGTACCTCATCCTGCACACTCTAGCAACTACTTTTGCAGATATTATCCAATTAAGCACGTTACACTGACCAATAACCAAGGCTTAAAACGAGACTTATAACGAGTTTTGGTATTGATGATGCAGGTTCAATGCTACTGCGTGAATTTGTTATAGCGATTAGATGAAATTGAGAATTTGAGACGAATTGTGTCGGCAATTGTCATATTTTGAGTTAGGTAGTTGCCTTGTTGCCACATTATGTGGTTAAGCTTTCAACAAAGCTTGAATCAGCTTCGTGTCTGAGAGCTGCTCAATTCTTGGTGACGAAAGGCCGAGGCTTGGTAATTAATTTGTTCTCAAGTTTTGTTTCTTTGTGATTGTATATGCCACTGATTAGTCCAATTCATGAATTTCATATGCCAATTGTGTTGTGTTGTTTCGCACAATCGATCAACTGAAATAATTTGTTTTTGCTTTGCAAATCTTTGTGGGGTTAATGTCAGACATGTTACACCTTTCCATTGCTTAAGCAAAGCGTTTGTTGATACAACACTTTTACACCGCAGCTTGCCTGATGAGTTGATTTTTTGATGTATAACTCTGTTATGACGTAGACCCATCTTTGTTAAGTGATGATGATTATGGATTACATCTATGGTTTTTATACCTTGTCATTGTTTCTTTTTACTTTTACTTATAAACGAGGACCTTGTGATTGTAATTTGCTCCCCTTGCATATATTTCAAGGATGATTCCTTACACCCTTGGGAGAGCATCTTGTGTTGATAATGGAGAAAGGAGAAAAGAAAGATCGGCAGAGATAAGAAAAAAAACTATTACGATATTGCATCAGGAAAAAGAATGGCATAGATGATCAAAGTAAACAACACGTGAAATATTCGCTATATTAAATTTCAGCTTACCTATTTCCTATTGATTTTTCAGAATTTGGATGGTGGGTAGTTTAGTCAATTGATAAATATTGTGTGAAATATAATAAGAAAAAAGAAAAGAAAAGAGATAAAAATAAAATAAAAATTCCTTATTCTAAAAAATTCGCATGCCTCGATCACATTTTCTGAAAGGTCAGTGAATTTAATCTCAGTGCCCAGATCTTGAAAGGTCAGCGAATTGAGAATCATATTCCGAAATCTCTCAACTTTATTTGTGTTGATTTATAGTAATAATATATATTAGTATGATATTTAGATTTCATGAAGATTTTAATTGTTTGGATATGTAAATTGGTTAATATGATATATATTTTTATGTTAATTATAAGAAGTTAATTTTCGATTTTTTCATTTTTATACTATATTTGTGCAATTTTGAATTTCGAATTCGTTAGATATATTTGTGTAATTTTGGTTCTTAATTGATGTTAATTATAAGAAATTAATTTTTGATTTTTTCATTTTTATACTTCCTCCGTCCCATAAAAGCTGAATCGTATTCCTTTTTACTCCGTCCCAACAAAGTTGAGTCATTTCCTTTTTTTACAAAAGACAAAACATCTAATCTCTCTTACTTTATTCCATCATTTATTTTACTCTCTCTTATCTTTCCTACTTTTTTCATCTTTCCTATTTATTTAATATAAATTCTTAAACTCCACCAAAAGTTTTGTCTCAACTTTTATGGGATAGAGGGACTAGGGAGTAGTACTATATTTGTGCAATTTTGAATTTCGAATTTGTTGGATATATTTGTGTAATTCTGGTTCTTTGATTCGTATGGGTTTTGTAGTCCGAGTTTAGTTTTTATGGTTTTGTTTTTCAGACAATTTGGTTCGGTTCAATTTTATTTTGATGAAATTTCAATTTTTTTAGTCAATTTAATAAAAAATCAAATTGAAAACTAAATACTAACCCTGCCTATAATAGCACTTAACTTGTTTTTTATAAGAGAACTGATCAATAAATTACTTGTTCGTTCGCTGTTTGTAATATTTGAGAAAAGTAAATATAAATTGATCAATTTTTCATGAATTTGTTTTTTATATTTACAATAATATCTATAAAATCGGCTTTTTTGGCTAGTAGAAAGAAGATCAAATATCTCTCAAATTTTTAAGATGGATAGGATTTTTGGGACGAAAGTAAGATAGTTCAAAATAATTTATTCGTTTGATAAGCAAAATAATTTTTGTTGATAAAATTTGTAAGGAAGAAAATACCCTTATTATGTATTTAATTTCTTTTACGGATCTTAAATAGTATATAGTAATTTCTAATAAATTAGTTATATTATCCGTTTATATATTAAATTATAATACTAGAACTTATGACCGCTAAAAGGTGTATTAGGTCCTTAATCAATATTTGTATGATGAATTAAGATTAGCTTATAATCAATTTTTTCATGAATTAGTTCAGTAATCTAATTTTGTATAAATAAGTATGTCAATAATGTAATTGGTATCCAAAAATCAAAATTTGACAGAAAATTTTCAAGAATCCAACAGCTTCATCTCCAAATTTCCATGGCCTCAAGGATCCACTACCTAATTGTATTTTCAAGAATCCAATAGCAAAATTTGATAGAAATTTGGCCACAAAATCTACTTCATCTCCAAATTCTATGTCCTAAGGAAGACAAAATCAAAATCGAGCAAGTCTAGATAGATGACCAAAATCAAGCAAAAACCATAAAACGTAAAATTGAATAGAAACTCAAAACTGATTACGTGAACCCAGATTTTAAGCAAGAGGCTCGATCAGATCCTCGATTGCAGTAATCACAGGCCCACAAAAATTGACGCAAATAAGAGAATCGACAAAGGATAGCATTTGATCTTGTCACCGCCTCACCAGATCCAACCCGGTAGCCATGGAGCGACAACACTCATGTTGCAACGGTGGTTGTCAGCAGCGCACCACTACCGCCAAGGGAGAGGTGAACTGAGACCCGAAATCAAGAACAAGTACAAGAGTTTGGTGGTTCAATAGAGACTCGTGAAAGGCTCGCATAAGAAACAAAATCCTGCTCTCCATATAAAAAGAACGGAAACGTCGGCCAGAGCGATATCACGTTCTAAGAAAATCATAGCTACCACCAGGAGACCGCGCAGAAGATGTCTAGCTAGATCAAGCCATAGAGGGGGAGGGTTGGAGAAGAGATGGTGAGAAAAGAGAGATGTGAAAGAGAGGGCATTTATGTATCCACTAAACAATACACAAATCCACCAAATTGGTGGGCTAGACTTATCGCGAAAACTTGGTTAGAGGATCGGCCTGAGTGCGGGCAAAGGGGGGGCGCTGACCGCAGCGCCCCGGATACGTGCTTTTTCTGGCTGCCGGCAGTCGGAGAAGGCGTGTCCACTATTGTGGACACCCTAACATATATTCTTGGGCCCATGGAAGCAACTTTCTTGATAACCAAACAAATGATTGAAGCCGGTATCCAGTCTTTTCCTACTCTACCTAAGGGCATCCGCAATAGTGCGGACGATGTCGTCCGTCGCATTATCCGCCACTGCAGCATCGCGGACGATGGGTTAACCATCGTCCGCGGATGATGCGCGGAGAATACCCCATCGTCCGTCGCATCGTCCGCCACTATGGACGACGCGGACGATGCGACGCGTTTCCGTTTTTTTTTTTAATTTTATTCAATTTTCAAAACATATATATACCTCTCATTTTCACTTCATTTTTCACTCTCAAATTCACACTACATTTTCTACATTTCAAGCAAAATGGATTTCGGAGATTACCCAAATCCGAATAGTCCGATGTTCGGTGGTGCACGATGGTCGGGTACAGAACCCAACGAATACCGGCCATTCGACACCAACACCGAGTACGATCCCAACTTCAGCACCGACTCGTACGGGCTGTCCGACATGGAGCCTTCTCCCCACCGCCGCTCCCTCCGCTGCCGCCGCCGCCGCCGCGTCTGGCTCCGCCACCAAGAAGAAGCAGACCAAGGCACGAGCCTAGAAGTTGCCTTTAACGGAGCTGTGTGAAGAGTTAGCCCCAGGAAGGATGAACTACTCCAACCCCGAATCCATCCTCTTGACGAGATGTTGGATTGATGTTTCGGAGGATCCGGCGTTCACCAACAACCAGAAGGTGACTGCGTATTGGGAGCGCATCGCCGAGAAATACAACGCGGCCAAGCCGGCGTACGTCTACAAGCGCCACAGGGAGCAGCTCCGCAAGCACTGGGATCAAATAAAGAAGCAGGTAAATTGTTCGCGGGGGAGTACGAGAAGTGCGAGAGGGAGCAGGGAAGTGGCGAGAGTCTCGCGGATGTGCGAGACAAAGCGATGCAGTCATACATGTCATTGTACGGCGATTTCAAGCACTGCCAGTCCTGGGCGCTCTTGAGGGACAAGCAGAAGTTCATTGGTGGTGTGATTCCCCCATCGACGGCGGCGAGGAAGAGGGCGTCGAAGCGCACCTTCGCTGATTATACAAGTAGCGAGAGCGGCGCGTCTCCAATGGACCTCAACAATCCGGTGTTCGACGATGAGAGTTCCGGCACACCGATGTCCTCCCGGCGTCCCCCTGGCATCAAGGCTGCCAAGGGCAAGGGCAAGGCGACCACATCCGCCGCGGCGCCGTCTGACCAGCCCCCGAGCCCGACCCCGAGCGAGACTTCGGGTGCGTCGCATGCCTATACGGATTTGGTGGCCTCCTCTGACTACAGGACGTTGTTGGACGCGCACAACGCTCTGATGTAGGCGACCAACCCGGCTCAAAGAGAAGACATCCAACGGATGATCGATGGCCTTAGTCGGAGGTTGGGACTACTCTAGACGAGCCGATGGGGTGTTTTTTTTTTTTTAATTTCTTAGTTTGTAACTTTTTTTTTATTTCTTAGTTTGCAACTTTTTTTAAAAATTTTCTTATTTTATAATTTTTTTTTAATTAAGTAAATGTAGGATTTGCTTTAATTGTGTTGTTTTTATTTTTTTATTTTGCTTGATAAATTTGCATAAATTATATAAATACAAAATAGAAGTAATATGCTTATGGCGTAGCTTAGGACGGGCTATGATCCGTCCCACTGCAGGTGGAATGAGAGGAGGATAAAATGCTGACGTGACGGTACATAGGACGTCGCTTAGGGCGTCCCACTGTGGATGCCTTAAGTGATGAAACGAGGCCTACTATGTTAGGTACGGAGTATTTTTACCTTTTAGTACACAATAATTAAAATAGAGAAAAATAGATCCGGCTTTTTCACCAAACCTAAATTATTGGTATACTCCATATATTTAATATTCCCATCCCAAATACTCGTTCTCTGTTAGAAAAAATTTAATACTAGTAAAATAAAGAAACTCTTCTCTCTACTAAACTCTTTCTCTCTCCCACACACAGATATACATATTGATTAAATCTTAAAAGAAACCCTTTTTCCCACCTCAACCCCATTCGAGATCCACCAATCCCACACCTCTTTCGCCTCTTAAACCCTAGAAACCACCGCCGGTGCTGCGGGAATCACTCGTCGGACCTTTCACAGATTCCGACCTTTCACAGATTCCGACCTGAATCCAGAAGTAGAGGGAGAAATAACCGACCTCCGGTTTCTCTCTCCGCGCTCTTTGATTTGGATCCGTTTCGTATCCAGGTACGATCCGATCGGGAGATCATTAATGCTCCAATCATTTCTATCCTCTTCTCCTATTAATAGGCTGAATTTGATTGTTACTCCTATTTGTTAAAGCAGCTCTAGGGTATCATTTATTCACGGTTGCGGTAGTGATTTAGATAATATTTTAGAAAAAAAAAATTATTTCATGTGGTTTGGGATTTCGCAGGGCTATTTTTTGGATTGTCGATCAGTGATGGCAGCACCAGCAGCGGAGGTGGCGGCGGCGGAGACTCAGCAACCAGTTACTGCTCAAGTTGTGAGTTCGCTTCTCAGTTTTCCTTCTATTCAATGTGATTTGGTTTTTTTCTTGTATAATTGAAATTTTTTATCGATTTTGTTGGTGCGATAGGTCGGGAACGCATTTGTGTCACAGTATTATCACATATTGCATCAGTCACCAGAGCTTGTTCACAAGTTTTATCAGGATACCAGTAAGCTTGGTCGTTCCGAGGAGGATGGCTCCATGAGCATAACCACCACTATGCAAGTAATCTCTCTCTCTCTCTCTCTGGATTGGTGTAATGTAAATTATGTAATAGCTGTGCTGAACATAAGTTAATTGTCAATTTGAAAATATATAGATATTCTATGGCCTGTGTTAATGAAGTCTTGTTGAGATTGTAAAATGTTGGTTTTCCACGTTCTTTAGCTGATTATGTGGTCTGACTATTCAGGCCATCAACAGAAAAATCATTTCGCTCAACTACGAGGAGTTGAAAGCTGAGATTAAGTCCGTAGATTCTCAAGAATCATTTAATGGTGGAGTTCACGTTCTTGTGACTGGCTATTTAACAGGAAAAGGCATCAAAGTTAGGCACTTTGCTCAATCTTTCTTCCTTGCTCCGCAAGACCGGGGTTACTTTGTTTTGAATGACATGTTCCGTTATGTGAATAACGATGGTGTTAGTCCAGCATTGGTCCCTGATGTTGTAGTTCCTGTTCCTGAAGAGCCAGGTTATTTACTTGTGCAGGATTTTTTGGCATCTTGTCTTTCTCGACAAGGTTGAGCTCATATATTTCTTGTTTCCTGTCAACAGTTCCCATCCCGGTTCAGGAGAACCATGTTTCTGAGCAGATCGCACCATCTGCAGAAGAAGCTGTTTCTGGAGAAGTGTACAACCCACCAGAGAATGGGGACTTGCCGGTTACTGAAGAAGAAGAAGTTCCTGAGCCGGAGGTTGTTGATGAGGTTCAGGATAATACAGAGCCAGTGGTTGAAACCCCTGCCAAAATTGACGAAGCGCCAAAGAAGTCTTATGCTTCTATTGTAAGTGTGACCATTAGCAGTTCCAAAAAATAAGCCAGCTCATGTTGTCCTTCCTTTCTAGTTGCTCACATTACTTTACTTTCATACCTTGTTTAATCTATTGTGATCTGGCTCTGGTTCATCTTGTTTCTATCTTGTTCCTGCCTATTGCTTGCAATTTTGTAGAACTATAACAAGAGTGTGTTTCTATGTTTCCAATTACCCAACGTTTATCTATCCTGGCTCATCTTGGCTCATGATTTCAGGTGATGCATCTGAAGGCAACTGCTGCAACTTTCTCGCCGCCTCCTGCTGCTGCCCGAAAAGCTCCCCCAAAGAGCTTGGACCAAGTGAAGCCTAATCCTATTCCGACGCCAGATGGTCCAGTTTCCAATTCAGATGTTTTTGATCATGAACATAACCAAGAGGGTGAAGGCATGTCTTTGGCTGCAGTCCTTGCATCTCGGTTGGATCATCTTTCTAGAATGTACAAACTGATATGTCTATCTGTTTTATGCAGCTGATGGGTTCTCTATATACATAAAGGGCCTTCCCATGAATGCTACTGAAGCTTTACTTGAGGACATATTCAACAAATTTGGGACCATAAAGAATGATGGAATTCAAGTTAGAAGCAACAGAGTATGTTCTAATATAATAATTCTCATTAACTATGGAAGGATAAATGACAGATTTTTCTACTGTACAATTTCTTATATTTACATCATTATATGTTTGCTGCAGCAACAAGGATTTTGTTTTGGCTTTGTGGAGTTTGAGGAGGCAACATCTATGCAAAAAGCCCTCGAGGTATGGTTTCTACTTTCTATGCTATGGTGCAAGATAAGAGCAAAATATACGTTTCTATACCTTTATAGTTTGTGGATGGCTATTGATTGATTACTGTGGAAGGCTATTGATTGGAGAAAGAATTTCATAGTTTGTCATGCTTGTAGTGCTTTTACTGTTCTGTTCTTTTTTTCCTGATTGTAGCATGCTGCATGCCTTATTGTTTGTTTGATATAGTTTTGGCGTGACAGATTTATTCAGGTATCATTTTCTCATGTCAGATTAGCTTAGGAACTTATGTATTAGGTCGTTGGCTCTCTCTATATATACTGCTCCTTCCGTCGCTTTCAAAATGTCCACCTTTCCTTTTTTAGTTTGCTCCACTCAAGATGTCCACTTTCTATATTTCGAAATAAATCCCTCCCCTCTCTCCTTATTAAAGTATTATATTTTTCTCTCTACTTCACCTAACAACTCATCCTAAAATCTCGTGCCACTCAAGAATGTGCACATCTTGAGTGGGACGGAGGGAGTATAATTTATGATTTTTTTCTTTGGGAGTTCATTACCATATCTTTCCAAAGAAATGTTTGGATGCAATATCTGAAACATAATTTCTTACATCCACTCAAGCACTTGGTCAAGTATCTTTTGGTTGAGAGGATTGATGGCAATCTGATTTGAATTGGTTAGTGGTGGTCAAGTGTCAACGATAAACAGTAATTGTTAACTTTTGTTTGGATCCCACATAGCATAAACCATCAACGCCAATGATTCCTCTCGTATTTCACTTCCTAATTCCTAATTCTACCGACCCCACTGAGCCACCCTTATTTTTTCATTAAGTTACGGTAGCCTTCATATCTTTTTCTTTCTAAATTTAATATTATGAATCATTGGTTATTTTTGCTATTCTGCATTGCTCATACCATCTTCACATTACAGGCTTCTCCAGTAACAATTGGTGGGCGTCAAGCCTTTGTTGAGGAAAAGAGGTCCACAAATTCTCGTGGTAAGTGGATTCTGTTCCAACTCCCCCTCCCAAAAAAAAAAAAAACTCCGACTGTTCTTTGCTTGCACTTTCACATTCGTTAGTTATTTGGTTGATGTTTTGCATAATGCACTGTGGTTCTAGTTTCTCTGTCTTGCCTTCTGCTGGATTTCTGAAGATGTGTACTCATCTTAGACTTTTATTGAGCTACTGCTAGATCATTGTCTAACTTGAACATGATTATGAACATTCATATCTGATCATTGCTTATCTTTGTGACGGTTTATTTTCTGTGAGGCAGGAAGCAACAGGGGAAGGTTCCCATCAGGAAGGGGCTCTGGGTTCAGAAACGATGGAGTTAGAGGACGAGGTGGCTATGGTGGTGGTAGGGGATATAATAGGGGTGATTTCAACGGCAGGAGTGAGTTTGGAAACAGGGGTGGAAACCGGGGAGGTTCCGCAAACCGTGATGGATATCAAAGGTCTGAAAGCATCAATAGCAACGGGGGTGGCCGTGCCAACCGAGCTGCTGGGATGGCCAACGGCAACACAAAGAACACAACCCCTCATGTCTCTGCCACTGCTTGAAGAGACGTATCTTCAAGTTAGGTTCTGTTATTCCCTTCTTCTTCCCATTTCAAGTTTAGTTTTTACCTCGTCGGAATCTTCTTTTCTGGCAGTTCAGTTGCGGCGCGACGTGTGCAACTGAATTATTCTTCGGCCATTCTTCTAACTCATTTGTTTCTGAGTTTCCTCAGTGTGGGTATAAATTTATCGGTAGACGAGATTGGGTAGGTTTTTTTGTCTTAGTAGATTATACTGTCAATGGCCCAAGGAGAAGTAACTGGATTCTTCAAACAATTTTTTCTCCTTTTTTGGGTATTTGAAGGTATCATTTTTCTGCATTTTTCTACGTTGTAATGTCTCTAAATGAGGAACTATTTTGGCTATTATTACTTGTAGACTCAGATCTATTGCTGCGTTGCACCACGTGATTAATTTAATCCTAAATTGTTAATGACGTGACTAGTATTTAATATTTATCATGAATTTGGTTAGGAATGCGACTCGTCGAAATTTGAAGGAATGTGTCAAATTGAGATATTGTGCTTTAATCTATTAAAGTACAATAAGTAAATTCTGGCGTCATTAATATTGGGCGTTTATGTTGTCTAAGATTTGATTAAACGCGCAAGCCCAATACCATCAAATTTGTCTAGTGAATCCAAAAATACAAATTTTTTAATTCTATTAGGCCATCCACAATGGGGCGGAGGATAGCCCGAACGATGCATCCTTTGCCCCTTCGTTCGCCACTGTAGGGTCGCGGACGATGAAGTCTTCATCGTCCCGATCTATCCTCCGCGGACGATGTAAGTCCTCCGTTGCATCGTCTGTCGCATCGTCCGCCACTGAAGGCGGCGGACGATGCGACGGACGATAGAACGCGTTTTTCCTTTTTTTTTTTTTTTTTTTTTTTTTCAATTTTCACACACTTTATATACATCCCATTTTTTCACTCCTTTCACTCATCCACGCTCTCTAAATATTTCAAACAAAATGAATCCCGGAGATTACCCTAGTCCGGATAGTCTGATGTTCGGTGGTGGTGCACGGTGGCCCGGTACAGAACCCGATGAATATTGGCCCTTCAACACCAACACCTAGTACGATCCCAATTTCAGCACAGACTCGTACGGACTGTCAAACATGGAGTCTTCTCCCACCCGCGCACCCGCCCCACCTTGCGGCCGCTCCTCCTCCGCCGCCGCCTCGGGCTCCGCCACCAAGAAGAAGCGGACCAAGGCAAGTGCCCAGAAGTTGCCGCTTCTGGCAGTGAATGAAGAGTTCGCCCCGGGGAGCACGAACTATTAGCCGGAAGAATCCATTGTCTTGACGAGGTGTTGGATTGATATTTCAGAGGATCCAGTGTTCGCCAACAACCAGAAGATTGTTGCGTATTAGGAGCGCATCAGTGAAAAATATAATGAGGCCAAGCCGCCGACCGCCTACAAACGCCAAAAGGAGCCGCTCCGCAAGCACTGGGGACAAATAAAGAAGCTGGTCAATTTGTTCTCGGCGGAGTACGAGAAGTGCGCGAGGGAGCAAGACAGCGGCGAGAGTCTAACGGATGTGCGCGACAAAGCGGTTGTGTCGTATATGTCAGTGTACGGCAATTTCAAGCACTACCAGTCCTCAGGGCTGGCAATTTTTGATCCAACACGAATCCGCACGAATTTAACCCGACAAGAACACACACGTTTAGGATTTGGATCCTTATAGGGTCGACCCAATAAGAACCCGGAAATTCTGGGTTGGATTGGGTTATCCGTTAAGAAAAAAAAATTATTTTGATTATTTCTATTAATTAAAATAATATATTAAATTTTAAATTTAATTATTTTTATTAATTAAAAAAATATTATAATATAATTTTATTAGTAAAAATATGATTAATACTATTATTAATTATATTATATGATAAAAAATTATTAATGCATACTTAAATTTTAATAAAAAATAATTATTTTAACTTTATTAGTTAGATTTAATTTTAATATACTTTAATTTTATTATTTGGATTTTTATATTATCTAAATTAATTATTTTAATTTTGTAATATCTTATTTTATCGTGTAATATCATATGTCCGCCGTTATCGTATATCGTTTATATTGTGTAATAACTTACTATCACTAAAAGATGACTGATATTTTTTTGGATGATACGAAATTCGCACGAATCCGACATGGATCTGTTTGGGTTGAACCCGATAAGAACACAATGATTTGGGTTGGGTTGGGCCCCGATAAGATTGGGTCGATATTGGGTTGACCCGATAGCGACCAACCAATCCGCACGATTTGCCAAACCCGATAGCGACCAACCAATCCGCACGATTTGCCAGCCCTACCAGTCCTGGCTCCTCTTGAAGGAGAAGCAGAAGTTCATTGGAGGTGTGCTGCCCCAATCGACAGCGGCGAAGAAGAGGGCGAAGCACACCTTACCCGGTGATTATACGAGCAGGACAACGGCTCAACTCCAATGGACCTCAACCAACCCGTGTACGAGGGTGAAAGTTCCGGCACACCGATGTCCTCCCGGCGTCCTGCTGGCATCAAGATTGCCAAGGGTAAGGGCAAGGCGACATCCTCAAATTATATAAGATTATTGAGGATACGACGAAAGAAATTAATTAAATATTATAAAATGCGGCTTGTTCGGTAGAATGTACGATCTTAAATCTTTTAAGTATTCAACACTATTTAAATCTTACTACTATTATTTTTGTTTTTTCTTGTTATGTAGTAGTAGTATATTAAAAATGAGATTTATGAATAAGATAAATCTCTACTATTATTCCTAAAATGCGACTTGGTTTCCTCTCTCTTCCTTGCATTCAGGATATCTATAATTTTGACTGAAACGAAATTTTAGGAAAATTTGTTAGGTGAAGTATGTATAGAAAAACTATAGTTAAATATTTTAGTGAGAAAATAAGAAACATAGACTTATTTCCAAATATAGAAAATGTGGAATAAACTAAAAAAGAAATATAGATATCTTAAATGGGATGGAAGAAGTACTTTATATAATCCTTCTTAATATTCACTGCCAAAATTAATAATTTTTTTCATTCTTCATAAATTGAGATCAAATTGCTAAAATTTTACATCCAAAAAAATCCAATCTGTCTTAGCTACGATATTTTATTTCTCTAGTACTACTATCTTTTGTTGTTTACTATAGATAGTGAGAATAACATATTCTTACGTTCTCAAAAATTCAATTCAATCCAAAGTTTCTATCACTTCACAAAATTATTTCTCCAATTTTAACACTAATAACTAAATTCCAGCAAAAATCGTATTTCAATTATTGTAATTTATTATTTTTGATTTATTTTTACAACTTGTCATTTTTGTGTGTTTTTTAAATAATTTTATAATAAAAATATTTTAATACAAGTATTATTACTCCACTCGTCCGGAAAATGTTGTCTATTTTTTTGCCATTTCATCCGTATACAAACTATTGTCCACTTCACTTTTTTTCTCTTTATCATTTTTGGTAAATAAAACACACTTTCCACCAACTCATTACACTCACATTCTACACTCCACTAACTTTTTCATTCACTTTTCTTCACATTTCTTAAAATCCGTGCCGAGTCAAATGTGGACAACATTTCACGGACCGAAGGAATATAAAAATAATATAAAAAGATATACACTATATTGGTGGTTGTTAGGTTATTGAAAAATTGCCAAAATGATACTCTCCGTCCACCAAATGTGCACACATTTTAACTCGGTGCGTATTTTAAGGAAATTTGAAGATAAGAGGTGGAAAAAATAGTCGAATGTGGATCCTGCTTTTATATATTGATTTTATATTACAATGTGAGTATAATGAGTTAATGCAAAGTGATGGTTCATTTATAAAAAATGAAAAAAGCTAACGTGGATAATATTTTATGGACTAACTTAAATGACAATTGTGGACAACACTCGGTGACGAAGGGATTATGTTGTTGAGGTAGAAGATTATTGAGGATACGACGAAAGAAATTAATTAAATATTATAAAATGCGGCTTGTTCGGTAGAATGTATGATCTTAAATATTTTAAGCATTCAACACTATTTAAATCTTACTACTATTATTTTTGTTTTTTCTTGTTATGTAGTAGTAGTATATTAAAAATGAGATTTATGAATAAAATAAAAGTAATAATTTAATTAAATAATTAAAATAAAATACATAATTAAAAATTAAAAGTACATAATTCTATGCATGATCGACGCAGCCGAAGCATGTCCAAATTTTTCTTCACTAAATCTTACTATTTGAGTTGGCCATTTTGCTCTTTATTGCACGTCTACTTATGACAAGCTGCATATGATCATGTATCGTATATTCTTACACGACGTTCGTTGGCCTCATGAGCCTCCATTCATTTGATGTATCGTATATACTTATTACAAGCCATCCGTAAAAACAGTTGTAGTAATTATATTATAAATATAATGTGTGGAATGTAAATGTTTAGAGGGTGTAATCATATTTATAGGTGAAAAGGTAACAATATTTTAAAAGAAATAGCCGTTTGTACTAACTAGAGCTGTTTTTAATCCTTTTACTATTAAAATCAAATTTCGCATTTAGATTAAGATTTACAAAAATAAAATTAGGTGAGTTACGTGGCAGGCCTTGATTTGCTCACCTTCGGTATGTTTTTGCATGTATAGCTGCTTAATCGACCAAAAGTGAATCCACAATAGATCCTTCATTCTAATTGAAATCATTACAAATTTCTGCCCCACTACTTATTTTACATTTAAACTTTTTTTTTTCATTTTGCCTCACTATCTATTTTACATTTAAACCTATTTTTTTTCAATTTTCTTATAATTGAAATCCCCATTTCCAAATGACCACTTACTCCTACTAAAACAAAACACATTTTCCACTAGATTGAAATGGGATCAACATCTTGGCTGCCTAGCAAAAGTCTTAAAATCCTAAGCATAACACAAAAACTGATTACGTGACGACGGTGATGTGCCGGAGCGGGTGAGACACATCTCGGCAGCCGGCATGCTCCACGAACTCCGCGGGAGAAAACGAGCTCCCATGGCACACACACATTATGCTCACTTCCCTCTTATCGTACTTGTACAAGAACCCCATCACCCTCCTCCCATTCGGCCCTTCTCCCGTCGCTGACACACACGGTATACGACGCTCGCCCTTCCGAGCTTCACCGCCACTCTCAGACGCAGACGCAGGAGAGCTGCTGCTCTCCTGCTTAAGCTCTGCTTGCCACGGCCGGCTTCCTGCACCACCTACAAAAATGTACCAACAAACAACGTTAAACATGTATCAAACGAGATAGTAGGCAGACATCTGCCGGTAACATATACTACTTCCCAGCCCACTATTAAATATCTCATTTTTTCTAATCCACATTTGACCGCCTCATTTCACTCATATTTTATTATAAAATTAATATTATAAAATTAATATATAAATATGAGACCCACGTATCACCATTTTTTTTAAAAACAATTTATTAAAATCCGAGAGCTAATAAAAAATGGGACATCTAATGGAATGGGGGGAGTATTTCTCTAAGATGTGCAAAGTTTAATTAACAAACATAAAATTCTCACCTATGCTGTAAAAATCTGGACATTGCCCCACGGATTTCACCCCATCGCCATTTTCCGAATCACTCTTAGCTTGGACGAGTTGTACCTTGGGGTACAAGCTCTCCTTCTTCTCACTGAACAAGGACAGCCCTAGCTCATCTGCAACTTCATCACTGCCATTTTTCCTCTCAAAATTCAATTCATTCTCTCTGACTTCCCTATCTCTAACTCTCCCCTGAAACCTCTGCGCCTCCACAAACAATTTACCGTTGACGAATCTCGACCTCTTCACCTTCTCCTCTCTCTTCCTTCTCGCCTCTTGCCTCCTCGACGCTTGAATCTCTCTCCTCCTCTGCAAATCATCCGTCTCAGAAAAATCAAATCTCGAATTACCGCTCTCGCAATTCGATTTTCCCGCGTATTTCCCGCCTATTGAAAGCTCCAAACTCAGCTCCTCGCAATCTCCCATTCTCAATTCCAATGCTAGCTTGAATTCTCGAAAATTCTCTCTAATTTCTAATTTTTTTTGTTTCCTGTTGCTTTTTCTCGATTGGACTAGTTTGAACAACGTTGAAATTGTGAAGAAAGAGATAGAGAGAGGGAATATAAGCAGGATAGAGAGAGAAATTATATGGAGGCGCCACGTGGCGAGTGGGAGGGGTGGTTGTTGGACACGTAATAGGTTAAGAGTTAACTACGGAGTTAATATTAATCCTCTCTCCAAATCGCAAATCATTGGCTCCTAATATCCTGCTTAATTTCATAATTAACGAAAATATTTCTCTGCACGCTTTCCCAACCGCCACGTGAGCGGCACTTGAGGACAAGCTTCAGCAGCCCGACACGTGTCGGATGGAGAGAGGCTTGGGTCGCGAGGAATAAGGGGTGAAGACACGTGGGGGAATATGCGGTGTCAGAATTCGGGCCGTCGCTGTTAGTTGCGGGCTGGGCGCAACGTGGCGGACGTGGGTCCTCACGCCAACTGCGTTAGTTCGGGCCGGTGGGCCTGCTTTTGTGTATAAAGAGATTCGTTTGTGGGCCCCCTCTGTTAGTCCTATTTAAAGTTACAGGGATATTTGATCGAATTCTATACGTGTCGTTTAATCAGAAAAAAGTTTGGACAATTTGGTCGTTTTCGAATTTTCGAATTTTAACCACTTTTCTTAACAACAGTCCTGTAATTTGATACTCCAACATTTGGTTTGATATAAAAATAATAAGGGATATTGGAATTTAATATTATGAAATTTTAAAAAATTAAGTTTTTTCTATAAATTTTTAAATTGATAAATAATATCACGAATTTTACTTCGAGTTTGTTTATTTTTACGAATGAAAAAACTCTCGCAAATAATATTATGATACGGATTTCTTTTCGTAATTTCTCGACAATAATTTTGGGAGCTTCAAGTTTTTTAATCTTTGAAGATAGTTTTTCTTGAAGCACACCCTCCAAAATTGTTCTTCAATCTATTAAAATAACATGAATTTTTTCATTCGTGGAAAATAACAAACGCGGGATAAAGTTCGTGATATTATTTGCCAATTTTAAAGTTTGTTGGAAAAACTCATTGTTTTGAAAGTTTCATGATATTAGATGTCAATATCCCAAATAATAATGAAATGGGATAATATATTATAGATAAAATTGAGATAATTAGTCACGAGATACTAAAACAATCTAATCTTGACATCATGATGGTGGATAATAATATATTATCACGGCTGAGTTTTAAAGAATAAATACAATCGAACAAAAGTTACAACTAATCACGATCTTTAATCAAGTAATCGTGGCAACCGAACGAATCCTATATATCTCATGTCATCATTTTATTTTACTTGTCATATGACAATATAAATACACAAGCTATATTGATTGCATGAATAAAACTAATGTAGGATTTCGCATCATTTTACAATGGTAAATTAAAATCGAATACTTATTTTGAGTCGAAATTTCAACTGAATACTTAAACAATTACTTACTTGAACAAATGTAAATAGGGGTGCATTAGGGCACCACTTTATTAGGGGTCCAATTACATTCATTGGATCTCTTAATAGACGCATTAGATTGATTTGTAGAAATAGAGTCCAAATTGCATATAAACATAACATATATTGCTCGTGTGGGACAGTTATTTTCATTCCACTATATTTTAAATTAAACCAGATTTGGAAGATCCCGCTAATATAGGGTGCATTTTATTTGGAGAATTAAATTCTGAATTGCAGAGACGCTCTCTCCCCACTTCTCCATTTACTCTCCTCTAACCACCAGTCATTCTCCTCCATTCCTAAAACTCTAATCGTCTTCAACAAGCAATCGTTTTCTCTATTCCTAAAAATCTTATTGTCGAATTCTACTCTGATTCTACCAGCTAATTCTTCATTATTTTGGGTCGGAGCAGAAAGGATAAAGAGCGCCACTTCAGACACCGCGACTGAGAATATTAGTTCGCCGGTGGATTTGACTTGAACTACTATTTTGGTTCAAATGTCGTCTACAAGTGTACATGATTTTATAGAGTGTGGCAAGTTAAAATTTATTGATCCCCAAAAGACTAAGTGGATAACTCGAGTACCATGACGTGATGTTGAGTATTATCTAGACTATAGTAGAAGTGTTTTTGGTTTTTAATTAAGATCTAAATGCAACTAAGTAAACAAAGAAATTTAATAAAGCAAGCAACGAAGAGTTCACACAAGATTGGGAGGATAGAGCTTTCGATCCGATTAATGAATTGCGAGATATCACCTAGTGGACATGCTCATCTATATGCACCTCATTTATAGCTAGGAAAGTCACTATAGTTGGCTAAGCCTAAGCCCTCTCTTGAGTGCACCTAACACATAGATTAACCTCTAATGTCGGAGGCTCTTCCCTACAATTTGAAGCTAACTCCCTAACTCAAAAAGACTCAAGCCTTCTCTCTATCAAATTTGAAGCTAATTTCCTAACTATTTGCTAATTGCTAACTCGCTAATTACATCAACAGCGTAGCCTATGTTATAGATGTCAACACGAAAACATTTGTATGTCAACTAAATTTTGTGGACATACAAATGCCTTCGTGTTGACATCTAATATAAACAATTAGCAATTTAAGATAGGGCGACCTAAAAGACCCTATGCATTAATATTTATGTATTCAGATTGACATTTGTGGCAAATATATAGATATTTTAATAATTTTCAACATATCTGAACATGCAGAAAGTATTATCCAAACATATGTAATGTTATAGTTCTTATAAACTAATTTTAATTTGACATAGTCTTGTGAATGTAGTCTTTTTCTTATATTGCTATTTTGTATGAAATCTTTAGAACTGATTTTCAAATTTAAAGAATACTTGTGGTTTTTGTTACTTAGATTGTGGTATCACCTTAATGATAACTTATAACTATGCATATATTATATTTCCATGTATGGGATACGTCTAGTTAAACATGTTATGTAACATATACTACTAGCTTATATGTTTGGAGTTTAAAACATATTTGGATCCTCAAAAATTTAGCTTAAAAAACAAACAACAGCAAAATTCTCTATAACTCAAAAAAACCAATCCAACCTTGTCCTATTCCAAACAACTGCCAAAAAATAAAAAAGGGTTGGTATGTTCCCGCCAAATCCGGAGGAGTCTAATGCTTAAGGGGCATGTAGATAATTAGTCTACCATCCATTAGGCTGTAGAAAATAATTAAAGAGAGATAGATTCATCAATCGTTGAAATTAACAATATATATAAAGTGGATGAGATTATGAAATGGTTACCCCTTAACATAGTAATAGCAGAAGTCAGCCAAGATGAATGTCTGAACGGTTTCTGCTAGCAGCATCATAGGTAACCAAATGTAGCCACTTCCTATCAGAAATAAGTACTTTCCCCCACTTTCATACACCTAAAATATCATTCATTTCCAACAAATCAACCACACTGCATTGCATTCATTCTAATTAAACTAATGATCTAACTAACTCTCACCTTAATGATCCAATGAGCAAATCCAAGAAACCTTGCAATGCCTAATGCAAACACGTAATGGGCGGTGAATGGCTCGATTATCTGCAAAACAACGAATTAGCAGTTTGAGAGTTTTTATTCTAGTCATACTACTAATTTTGAAGTCTAACAATTATGTACCTTGGCATTTTGCACCATCTTGAGCTGTGGCAGCACTGAAATAGACTCCAAGTACATAGCAAATGCCCAAAGCATGCGCACAGGGAGCACGTGGGACGTGTGAGGATTGACAAGTATGGTTAGGATCGCACAAGGGACAATCTATAAATTAAACACAAGATGAAATTTAAACATGACCACTTATATATATATATTTAGAGCCTAAAACATACTACTTTTTGAGTGGCTCAATCTCAAGTTAGGTTGAGCCACTTTAGACGGCTGAGACGACCGAAGATTAGAATTAACAAGCATGACCGAGAAGAAGCTATCAAGAATGGTATGCAATGCAAGCATGATTATTAGTATTACCACATAGTATAAGGGCATGTTGTCTAGCTTGGCAATGTAGGTTGATTTCAACTTGAATCTCATCATGTAGACAACCCATAAAGTCGAGCAAAGGGTTAGAAAATCAAGCACGGTATGAATGTCGCCCTCCATGAAAAAGCTGCACACCAATCTTGCTGCTAGGAATATAGCAGTAAGCTCTTGTGACTTCAATGAAAGCCCTGATAAAAAAAAAAACAGACAAACCAATGTGTTAATTAGTGCTAATCACTACTAGAAATCGATGATCCAAAAATAATTTGTTTTTAAATTGTTACAAATTGCAACGATTATAATCGAAATGGCAAGTACTTGGTGCATTTTTTGGCAATTAAACGTATAATACTAAGTCAATTCTTTCCTTACATTGAAAATCCCTATTGGCATTAGTCGATTTTGTATGACCAAATAATTAAATATAGATTTTTTTGTTTATTAGTAATCCCCGCCCCATAAATTTTGTCACAGTTTGATGCACGTGGATTTTAAGAAATGTAATGGAAAATTAGTTGAAAAAGTTAGTGGAATGTGATTCCTACTTTTATATACTCCTTTCGTCTTTTAAAAATATGAACTATTTCCTTTTTAGTCCTGTCCTAAAAAGTATGAACTTTCTAATTTTGGAATCTCATTTCTCTCTAATGAGATCAGATTCATTCTCCACCAACAATACTTTAAAAACTTTCTTTTTATCTCTCTCTTATTTTTTTCAATTATGCATTGAAACAAGTGCTGAATCAAATGTTCATACATTTTGGGACTGAGGGAGTATTAGTTTTATAGTCTAAAAATGTGAGTGAGAATTGGTCAGTAGAACATGAGGTCCATTAAAAAAAATGGTAAAAAGTGAAATGGAGTAATAATTTTGTGGGACGGATGAAAATGAAAAAATGTGATAAACTTTTGTGACAAAGGGAGGAGTAACATTTTATGGAAGGTATGGGTTGGTACAGAAAATTAAATTTCAGACAACAGTGTAAACGAGATTTGATAATCCATTAGGCGAGATTTAAATTTAATTACAGTAAAAAAGAAAGAAGAATAGATCGATTACCAGAGCACGTTTTTAGTGTGGCGAGCTTATAAATCAAGACCAAAATCCCAAGGAAATGAATGGCCTCAGATGCGACGAAGAAATGGGTGGGATTCTTAACCATCCGTTTCAGAGCCACCAGCGCGCAGAGCGCCGCCGCCGCCGCCAGGAGGGCCTTGACTTTGGTTGACCGCCGCCGCACCCATGCAAGAATCGCCGCAATCGGAGTCCACATCGGTCTCTAATTCTTAAGCCGGGGAATGCAAATTATATTTTAACCAATATTTATAATGTTGTAAGGATTTTGTTTAATAGTAAAAGAAACCGTTGACTATGGGATAAAATCTTGGCTATTGTTTGCCGCATTTCTGTGTAATTAATTAGGTGATAAATATGTGATTCACTAGCGTAGTAACAATTTAATGAGATTTTCCTTCAACAATTAATGATATTCTTGCCTAATTCAATAAATTGTGTTGTGACAACAAAAATATGCATCACTTTCGGCACAAAACTTTCTGATGTAAGATAACAGAACAACAACAAAAATATTATCTATACATATAAAAAAAGAATTTTTTAAAAAATAACTAAAATATTATTGTAATACTTAAAATATTATAAATTGAAATAATTTAATGCATATCATAAAGAAGTGAAGTATTTTTGTTCTAATCATTAGGGGTGTAAATTCGGGTATCCGCGGGTACCCAAACCCGAAAATTCGGGTACCCGAACCCGAAATCTAAAAAATATCATACCCAATACCCGACCCGTATGTGAATTCGGGTACACTAATACCCGATGCGGGTACCCGAACCCAACTAATCGGGTACCCATAAACCCGGAATTATTATATTTAATTATTCTTTTATATAAATTAAATTGTGATAAGAATAGAAATTATTAAAAATAACACAATACTTATACTATATATTGACTATAATTCTATATTATATAAAACACGTAGACATTAGACAAATAGACACTACTTAATTTTATAATAAATTTTTTTTTGGTATAATTTGAAACATAAAAGAAATTAAAATAATTTGTTAAGACGTTAAATGAACATGTAAATAAAATGGAGAAAGAATAACTAATTAACTATATATTTTCAAAAGATAACAAGTAAGAACATAAATAATGCAACATGAACCGAACACGAATGTAAAGAAGTATTAAATCTACATGTGATTAAATAAAATTACCCCAGATTTACCCTACGGGCCATAGGCCCGATACTAAATAAAAATATTTATCACAAATACATAATTAATCGGGTATTAGTCGGGTACCCTAATACGGGTTTCGGGTACCCTAAACCCGAAAAATCCTAACATTAACTACCCAAACCCGTACCCGAACCCATAATTTCGGGTTTCGGGTACCCAAAACCCGTCGGGTATTGGGACTGGATCGGGAATACCCGAAACCTGCAGATTAAATTTTCAGGCCTACTAATCATAGTTTGGAAATTGAATTTTTTTTTGGAATAAATATAAATAAGTGAAAAGTTTTTTTGTTCTCATCATAATTGGAAAAGTGAATTTTTTTTGGAATGGATATAAAGAAGTGAAAAGTTTTTTTATTCTTATCATAATTGGGAAAGTAAAAATATTTTCGAAAATAATTTATAATGATTTCATTAATTTTTCTTATACATCTTCAGATATTGATGATTTGTTACTTTCTGAAATTTTATTCATTTAAGTAAATTTGGAGACATCTGCAATAGAGCTTTAATCGTAAAGTTTTTTTAATTTGAGTGGCCGGTTGGACCGGCTTTTTCAATTATGTGGTGTATTTTGAAAAACTGATTTCAAAGGGACTCAAACCCTATAACTTATGGATGCAAAGCTAACTCTTTTACCATTGTACCATTTCAATTGTTTTGACAGAACAATAAACTTAAACCTTAATTGTAGTTAATAAGTTTAATAGTACTGAATTTTATATTTCAGTAACCTAATTAATAATACTATTCTTTCTAAGTATTTTTTAAAACCAGCTAACTCATTCTAGCATTATATGTATAAGTTATTTATTAAACTTAATACTACGAATATTTTATCATTCACTAAATCTTAATATTGGCATATGTATATAAGGATCTGTTAAAATGACAATCCATCTTAAAATAACACCATATCACCATTCATAGTCAATCATTTGTACACGTGGACGAATAATCAGCTGCCATGTAACATCCCAAAATATGCTTAAATGAAATTTATTAATATTTCAATAAGGAAGTATCAGGATTATGATCAATAGAAAAATAATAAGAGATTTTCCTATATAGTTAAAGTGTACTACTACTATATACATACATGAAACCTTTATAATTAAATGAAAAGATATAGTACACATATACATTTGTGTACGTATAAATTCTATTCAGTTGATATATTATTTGATTATCATCATTTTAATAATGTTACTTTGATGTCTCAATCTTCTACTAATTTATGTGACTTACACGTAAGTGAATAAAATAATATTAGTATGACACGTGTTATGTGTTAATGACTTAAATCTAAACTAGTAGCCAACTCTAAAAAAAAGAGAGAGGAGATGTCATGGAAAAAAAACGGAGGAAGAGGAGAGAATCGACCTCCATATCTCACACATCGGCAAGTTACAAGTAGGCTCCTTAATTCCGAGGTTAAGGTTGTTTTCCTGTCAAGCGAGCAACGTATCACGACTATGGTAATAAATTAAGGCACAATTCCTTTGCTGGGGAAGGAGAAACCATCGGCCATAGCTGCTCCAACTCTCAAGCTTATCTTACTACATTTCTTTTAGCATTTTTGGTGAATCGAAATTTTAATTGGTGAAATAATGCAGAGTTGAGGTAGACCTTTGATCCTAGTCTATTTATATGACCCAAAATTGATTTAATATTAAGTTTAGAAATCTGAAAGTTTTATGCATCTCATGTTTGCCTGTGTGGTGATTAAATTCTTAAAATTGTTGTAGGATATATGATCATAATATGTGTCGTCATGTTTTCATAATTATTTTTCAAGTTGATGAAATTATACTATTATAATTATAGGGTATGGATTGAAAATATTAGCCTTAAGAGATAAGGTGTTATAATATGATTAAATGGTTGAAGTAGCTACGGATATACATTCTAGGTTGTGAATAAACATAAATTTCTTACTGTGATCTGATGACGTATAAATATGAAACAAACTATGGGGAACTAATATGAGATAAGGGAAATCGTTTTTGTTCGAATAATCGTGATATCAAATGGTGACATCACTTATTCGATGGATTTCTTTATCGAGTAAGGGGTGTTACATGCCATGTGGCAATCATAAAAAATTCGCAAAGGTAAATTTACACGGACTGCAACATCCAATACGCTAGACTGCAAATTGTTGTAGATTGTTGTCTAGTGTTTATACTATTGCAGTCTAGCATATATAATATTGTAGTCTAGCATGGTGTCACAGTATCATTTTAAGAGTGTTGTCATTTTAACGCACCCCTATGTATATATATAATTATATACTACTATAAGTTTCAATATTTTAAATATATATTAATAACTTATTAAAATTTCATTATACTTATTATCAACTAAGTTTAATACTAACAATTTGTAAATCACTAAATTTTAATGCTATAGATATAGATTTTGATTAAAATTCAACCATATCTTGTTATAAATTTATATATATTTATAGGATTGTGATCAATTAAGATTTTTTATGCTAATTGAGAAATGAGATGCAATATCAGCCACTCATTTTTATTAAATGAGTATTAATGAGTGGTCCAGATTTTTCCACATGAAAAATATCTTTAGATTAATTAATTATGAAAGGGTAGAATGGTAATATCATGGGAAATTTTATTCAATAAATATTTTTTTTAATTTTTAATTTTAATTTTTTATTAATTTTTTATATTTTTTATTTTTTTAAATTTTTATTTTTCAACTACATATACAATTCATGTCAACTACACACATATAATGTCAACTATGTGTACAATCCATGTCAACCACACACACAATTCATGTCAACTACACACATATAATGTCAATTATGTGTACAATCCATGTCAACTACATATACAATTCATGTTAACTACACAATATAATGTCAACTACATGTACAATTCATATCAAATAGTATTTATTGAATAAAGTTGTTGACATTTGATGTGTAGTTGACATGAATTGTATATGTAGTTGAAAAAAAAAATTAAAAAAAAAATGGAAAAAAAATAATAATAAAAAAATTAAAAAAAAATTAATAAAATTACAATTATGCCCCTCTGTTGACATAAACTACATGCTGTTGACATTTCACAAATATTCTGGATGAGTGGCTGAGATTGCATCTCAATTCTCAATTAGGTTGATAAATCTCAACTTAACAAGACCCTATATTTATATAATATATATTTAATTATATATGCTACAGTAAAACAGCTGGACCAGTGGTTGAATCAGTCCGACCAGTTGAACGGTGAACTAGTAATTTCACTGGTTCGCTTACCGGTCCGATTTTTAAAACATTGGTTTCTTGTACATCATGACAAAAATAACACTAGGGAGTACCAAATATGTGATTTTTGAGTCACAGAGGGTATCTTTAGAAATTTCAATTAAATATTACTACCAAACATGTAATTTTTTCCCCTTTCTTCTTTCCTTTTTCTTTTTAGTATCTATTTCCTTTTCTTTCCTTTTTCTTCCTTTTCTTCTTTGTTTAGTATTTTATACAAACGCCTAATTAACATTCATAATATAAATAATATCAAAACACCTAATTAGATTAATTATTTAAACTAATCAAATCAATTGAATATTTTTAATTTAAATATTTCTTATCATTTTATGAGTAAAACACCAAATAAAAAATATTCATTCATTTTTTATCGTTATAAATATAATTCATAATTTTAAATTTTATTAAGACTATATTAATTAATTTTAAATAAATAATAATAATAATAATAATAATAATCATCGTTATTGCATAATTTAATATTATATGATTTATATTTCAAATAAATATATTATAATTATCTCTCTGTTCTACAATAATTATTTAATTATAAGTTATTAATATTATAATAGTAATTAAATACAATTAAACCTACAATTATAATTAACTATGAGTCATGATTTAAATTATATTATAAAAATAGTTAAATATTAATTTATAGCATCATATAATAATAGTAGAGAAGAGAAAGATAGAGAAGATATATATATCTCCTATTTTTGTGTATGCAAAAAATGTCCTTCATGGAAAAAATGTGTAAATGTGGTTTTTAGGGAATATTTTGGGGTGAAAATTAGCATTAGACACAAAAAATGTGATTATTAGGTACCAAAAACGATATTAAACAAAAGACCAGGTACCATTATTGTGCCAAAATGAAACATGGTACTCCCTTCGTCCGATCAAAGATGTCACATTTTCCTTTTTAGTTTGTCCCACAAAAGATGTCACATTTCCCTTTTTTGGAAAAAGTTCTCTCTCACGTGAATATAAAAATTATATTTTCTCTCTACATTTAATACACAAAACAAAATCTCTTAAAATCTCGTGTTGTCCCCACAAATGTGACATCTTTTGTGGGACAGAGGGGGTACTATTTATATAGTTAACTCCTTTTATTTAATTCCAGGTCTACGAGAAACGCATGAAACTCTTCTTTCACTGAACTGATCGTGAGTCTAAAAGCAATAGAAGAAGAAGCAGGCAGATGAAGGAAGCATGAAGCTCATGCATCTCTCACAAAACTGGAAATTTTAAAAAGAACTCCACAATTTGGAAAACTCTATCGTAGATCTCTCCAAAAGTAGAAATTCTCTCTTGATAGTCTAGTCTACTCAGGTGATGAGGTTCGTTCCTCTCATAGTTACGTAGAGCAACGATAACTAGTGATTATAAGTCAAAAGCAAATTCTGTAAAATTAATTAACGTAATTGCAGACGAAGAAGTGAGAGAAGTGTTGGCTGAGAGAGGAAAATGGGAGGGTGGGGCCGGTGGGGGTTGGTTTTGAATTGTGTGATAAAGATTAGTTCTCCCTCCGTCCCACAGAGATTGTCTTATTTTGATCGGATACCAGTTTTAAGAAATATAACGAAAAATGAGTTGAAAAAGTTAGTGAAACGTGAGTCCTACTTTTATGTATTTGTTTTATAATAAAATGTGGATAGTAATGAATTAGTGGAATATGAGGTCCACTACCAAAAATGGTAAAAAGTGAAATGGGACAAATTTTGTGGGACGGTCGGAAATGAAAAAATGGAACAATCTTTATGGGACGGAAGGAGTAATCATTTAAAATCTGAGAGGGATCCAGGAATTCAGTTAAGTAGGGACAAAAATAAAAATTTAAAAATATGAGGCCTTTGTATCTAATGAGTTGGACTCATTCCCCACTAATAATACTATAATTATTTTTTCTCTCTACCTCTCTCTTATTTTACTAATTTTGCATTAAAACCCGTGTCGAACCCAAAGTGCATATTCTTTGGAGACAAAGGGAGTATATAATATATTTTCTGTCTCATTAAAAATGAAACATTTTCTTTTTGAATTGTCTCATTATAATGAAACGTTTTCAAAAATGAAAACTAACTTTATCTTTATTTTTTTTCATCTCTGTTACTTTATTTTTATCATACTCTATTTTTAACTCACAAAACAAAACTACATCAAATGCTGTGTTGATTCCCAAATGTTTTATATTTAATTGGATGAATAGAGTATAAAATTAAAACTATTGTTATGGTCTTTAATTTGACGTACGTGTGTATTGAAAATTCGTTTTACGAAAAAAATCAGTGAATATAAAGAGATGAAAGATAATAAAAAAAATAGGGGGAATAAGAAGAAAAGATAGATAAATGAAATATAAAGATTTAAATATTAAAAAGATGATATAGTAAATGATAAAATTGCTGGAAAACAGTGCTAAAATATATCTAATTTGATTATTGTGTCTGTCCAAAAACTTCTAGTTATTAAATTAGTCTACAATCATGAGATGGTATATACAATATTCTAAGTTAGAAAAGGTTAATATACAAAATTGGAAGGAAAAATTATACAAATGTCAGATGTATAATCATGTAAAAACTAAATAACAATTCACATAATCAGGATTCATAAATCGTAACTATGGTCCATGTATATACTACTACCAATTTCTTGGTTATATCCTACTATTGTGTGAAAACACAATTACAATTTTGAAAAAAAATACTAAACGCTGTAATCAATCCTAAATTTTAAACTATAATAATAATAATTTTTGGTGGATTATCTTCTTCAGAGCAACAACCTTTGCCAAATCATAAAGAATAAAGAATAAAGATCAAACTTTAGTGCTAAACATACAATAAAATATAATTTTAATCAAAAACATTCATTTTTTAAAAAATCTGTAACAAATAGAATCTTTGTCATGATGGACCTTTTTTCAAGGTTGTTTTAAAAAACTAACGTGTATAAATATGTATTTCAAAAGGTGAATGTTTTAGACTAAAATGTCATTTCTTTTTGCGTTAATGTGACAAAATTTTGGACTTATACTCTTAACTGAATCTTCTTCAATCAGGATCTGTAATTATGTGGAAACAACAATAACGAATTTTGGTGGATAATCTTCCCATTTTCCATACAAGCCATATAAACACTATAATTTCTTATCTCTACAACAGCCCTTCGTTTCTCCCTCTCTCTCATCATGGATTTATTGATAACGAGGTTTTAACACTTCGATTTTTGGTGTGGTCGCTTTTAACCTAAAAAAGTTTGGAACTTTTCCATTGGGAGGCAAAATGATTTGATGCCCGAATCCATACCATTGGTGGGTTCTGAATATCGTAGCATTAATTAGTGATTTGAATCTCAAAAAGGGGGAAAAAAAGGTGATTTGATTTTGTTGTCGATGGGCGCTATAGATGGAGTGAATGCTAGGGGTTGTGTTGAGCTAGGGTTTGAGGAAGAGCCTGAGATTTTGGCAATTGAAGAAGCCGTGAGAGTTTTGTTGCAGGGCGTTTGTGATGATTCAAATCGTGAAGGTGTGAGGAAAACTCCTCTTCGCGTGGCTAAGGCTCTCAGGGAAGGGACTCGAGGTGATTTCCTTAATTTATTAGTTTTTGATGAAATGGAGATTAGAGTGATTTGATCAATTTGTGGTGTGTTTGGAGATAGTGAAATTTGATTAGGCTGATGTTGTTGAATCAAGAATAAAATGTTGTTTTCCAGTGCGAATATGTTTTTGAATTGATAGGCCTTGAGTTGCTTTGTGCTTTTAATTGTGTAACATTAGTTTGAAGAAGCTTAGGAATGTAGAGAAGAAGATAATAGGGACAGTTCATTGCACAAACAAGATGTTCACTTGTTTCGTGTTGATGATTATACAGTTGCGGTTGCGGTTGAGAAGAATTAGTTTTATTTGTGTTTTGAGATTTGGCTGGATATACTCTGAACTCCCTACGTTTTGTATGTAATCTGCAGCATTTTTCATTCAGTTTAGTCTGATGCTTGCATTTGTCTCCAGTGTGTATAGAAGTTTTAACACACTTGTATTGGTTGTTGTGGAGTTATGAAATTGACGAGAACCGTGTTTGTTGCTTAAGGAAGAGGGATTGTAGCTTTATGCTCGTCATAACATTTTGATCCGTTGATGTACATCCAGGTTATAAGCAAAAGGTGAAGGACATTGTGAGTGGCGCGTTATTTCCTGAAGCCGGGTTGGAAAATAGGGCCGGTCATGCTGGTGGAACGGGTGGGCTTGTAGTAGTTCGAGATCTTGATCTCTTCTCGCGTTGTGAGTCTTGCTTGCTTCCATTTCAGATTAAGTGTCATGTAGGCTATGTCCCATCTGGCCATAGAGTCGTAGGCCTAAGCAAGCTGTCTCGAGTAGCTGAAGTCTTTGCTAAACGCCTTCAAGATCCACAGCGATTAGCCAACGAGATTTGTGAGGCATTGCAGCATGGTTTCGGACCAACAGGAGTCGCTGTTGTCCTCCAATGTTCCCATATCAATTTTCCCAGTTCCGAGTCAGCCCTCTCCGATCCAAACCACAAGGGGTGGGTGAAAATGTTGGCCAAGTCGGGCACTGGTGTCTTTCACGATGATATGACGGATGTTTGGACTGATTTCCTCAGTCTTCTGAGATTCCGAGGGATAAACATTGAGGATGCTCATTCAAGTGGATCAGACAACAAATCTTGGTGCCCGTCTCATTCTTGTTCTAAGACGGGGGTGCCTGATTCAGCAATGCTTCGTTCAGTAGCTTCGATTCTTTGTTCACTGGGAGAGGACGTCCCTCTGAGGAAAGAACTTCAAGAAACTCCTGCTCGCTTTGTCAAGTGGCTGATGAGCTTCAAAGATTCTCGTTTGGACTTGAAACTGAATGGATTCGTCCAAAACAAGAGGGACTTCAGGTGCAACGGCGAGCACCTCCGTTGTGAGCTGAATCTCTCATTCTGGTCACAGTGTGAGCACCATCTGCTTCCCTTCCATGGCATTGTGCACGTAGGTTATTACAGCTCAGACGAGCTCAACCCTGTCCAGAGATCTGTCCTGCAGTCGATTGTACATTTCTATGGGTTCAAGCTTCAGGTGCAGGAGAGGCTAACGAGGCAGATAGCAGAAACGGTTTCTTCGTTCTTGGGGGAAGATGTAATGGTAGTAGTGGAAGCTAGTCATACTTGTATGATTTCTCGAGGGATCGAGAAGTGTGGAAGCCGCACTGCCACCGTTGCTGTTCTTGGTCGATTCTCCATGGATGCCTCAGCAAGAGGCAAGTTTCTGGAGATCATCCCCGACACCGGGGCTGGTGAAGGTTGATCTTTACTCCGGTGGTGAAGATGCCATTGAAGTTGCAATAAGAAGTGAGACTTTGTTGGGGCCAAATATTACCATGTCAAGTCTTTCATATTCATTTCATTGTCTTATTTGAAAGAGTTGGGGAAGGGGGAGCAGTGAGGATTAAATTGGAAACCTCTCCATTTTATATAGAAAAAAGTTGTAATAGTATTTCATTTCATTAATGTGATAATAATTTCTTGTTTTGTACACAAGCTTGGGTTTAAATATATGTCTACTCTCCTGTGTTTATAGAAGATTGAATTGAGTGGAACAGCACTTGGGTATATAGTAGTATACGATCATTGATTCCTCTATGAAATTTAATTTAAAATAAAGATGATTATAATATTGTATGAAAAGAGATAGTACAGTCGTTTACAGATAAAGATGGCATTGATAAACAAAAATTACAGCTACATTACAGAATATGTAAACTGTACACAGCAAATCACTATAGCAAACCTCACACACAAACACATTCTTCAAGCACCGTTTACTTATTACCTTTGTCACAACACTGAGGATCACCTTCATCTCTACGGCTCGACGACGATCTTTCCAGTAGCGTGGCCTTCGATGCACTTTGCCCAGGCAGCTCCGGCGTCGCTCAATGGGTGCTTGCAGTCGATCACCACCTTCAGCTTCCCCTGTTTCACCAACTCCGCGAGGAACACCAGGTTCTCCCCCTTGACGGAAGCGAAGAATGGCACCAGTTTTTTCTTTGACATCGTGATCTTCTTCACGGCGAAGGTCCACATGGCGCTCGCCCCAGGCGAGAGGTCGAGCACCTTTCCGGTCCGGCTCAGGTTCGGCTCGAACACCGACCACGGGACGGGAGGCGCGCATTGAATCACCGCGTCGTACTTCTTGCCCGACGGGCTCTTGAGGGCAGCACCCTCTGGGGTCTTGTAGTCGAGCACCTCGTCCGCCCCGAGGCTCCTCACAAAGTCGACGTTGCGGGCTCCACATGTAGCGGTGACGTGCGCGTTCGCCAATTTCGCCAGCTGGACGGCGAAGTGGCCGACGCCGCCGGAGGCGGCAGTGATGAGGATATTCTTCTGGGGGCCGCTGCCATCGAACTTGAGCCCTGCCGCTATGAGGATCCCGTGAGCAGTCGCGCCGGCAGCAGGGAGGCATGCTCCTTCAGCAGCTGATACTTCAACAGGCCTAAGAACTGTTACATCTGCCTTAGCCACACAATATTCTGCTAAACCACCTCCCAACTGTTTTATCGAGATTCAAAACCACAATCAAAGAAAATCCATAGAAAAAGATGCAAGATAGAACAACAATCACCTCCATAAATCTGAAAATTCTAAATAGCTGTATATCTAAATGAAATTTGATCTCCGACTAGAAGGCCGGAGATCAAATGTAAGAGAAACAACTCAAACACTTACACCGACGTTCAAGCCAGCAATGACTTTATCACCAGGTTTGAAGTTTTCTACTCCGGGGCCGACCTCCACAACTTCTCCAGCTACATCGTGACCTGTTTCGAGATGGATATTATAAGAAACAGCATACACAACGCAAGGTTGAGTGAATGGCCCAAAGCAAAGATTCGAATAGCTTGTCCACAGTCATGTCATGCCCCCTCAAATAAGAATAATTACAACAAGCTCGAACTAATGAATAGAAGTATCAATTAACAAAGGATCTGCCAGTGCTGAACACAGAAGAAGACATAACATATGAATGAGGAACAACCGAACAATGATTTACATGCACGGGAAAGAGGGTCTGCAAACACATGATGCAATTACTCCTCTACTAACTGGCTGAAATTTGTTAAGAACAAGTGAAACACCTAATGCATGTTTTCCATTAGTAGCCAACCTTGCTTTTTTTTTTTTCACCCAACTTAATATAATCTGTCATTTAGATTGACGCAGCAAATTCTTATTGGAAGCTAATCCCAAACTGCTTCCAGCTAATGCAACTCAGATTTAAGAGATGACTAATCATCGAGAAGATTCTTCAAGTCTTAGTTTAAGCCAATATCAGAAGTTAACAAGGTGGAAATAGAACATGCAGTAAGCTTACAAGGAATAAAAGGAAACTTCTTGGGCATAAAGGGGCGAAGCACGCCTTTCTGAATTTTCCAATCAATTGGATTTAATGCTGTGGCTTCCACCTTCAGCACGACTTCACCCTTACTCGGGCTAGGAACTGGAACTTCAACTTGCTGCAATAACATAACCATTATGAATCAAGCTCAATTGGCATAGCCTCAAAGTTTACTTTCTACTATTGAACGCGTCTCTCTATTTTCAGGCATCAATAAAAAGTCTACTACTTAGTTCACAAAATGGAGTATATTCTGGTCCAAACTTGTTCCTTAATACAAAAAGTAGATCAACATAAATTTACTTTCTATAAGTATTAAATGTCTATTTATGGAGATCATATACAATTATGACTTGTTCACAAAATAAATTTTGATCCTCCTAACCAGCCCTTAATAAGCGGAGTATATTCTAGATCATCCATCCTTGAAGGTGTAGAAGAGAGGCAACAACTTGATCATCAAATTAGTTAGTTTATTCATTTATTCCTATCATTTGGTTAATTTTTATCCAAACAAGTGAACAAAGTAGCTCTAAAAAAAAAAAAAAAAGTAGCTCTAAAATAGACTAAGAACCCCCAAAAATCAAGGAAAAAAGGCAAATCTACACAAACAACTGCGATCACAGACACAGAAACGAAAACTCAAAACTAATCACAGCCATTAAAACTATACAAAAAACTTGGTCAACGAAAATTGAGCTTCTATAACTCCGAATAAAATCATAGTAGAAGCGAGAGATACTAAAAAAAAAGAGGCGATCGAATGGAGTTACCTTCAAAGCAGCAGTTCCGCCGCCGTAACTGCCGTACTGAACCGCGCGCATGAGCTTTCCCGCCATACTTATTTTACAACGCACCGGAATTGGTGATGAAAATTTCTATTGAAATCTAGTCTTCACCTCTCTGTGAGATATAAGTAGAATAATTTGACGATGGTTACTGATTTGCCAGATTTTTAATATTTTTTTTTTCATTTGAAACATCACTCTCCCTTATATAAATAAATGAAAATCTAGTTGACTATTATTGCAGTATTTGATAAACTTCTCATTAATTTTATGTTTATATTATTATATGTCTTCTCTTCCTTCTTAATCAACATGCTATTTTTTTTTTTTTGACAAAAAGCTAATTTAGTCCGAGTACAAAGTAAATAGATTTAAATTAAATTTATTATTTGTAAGTTTATTGTTACATATTTTAAAGTAAAAAATGATACTTATCACAAATAATAAAACCTATATTAGTTTATTACTACATTAAAATACCATATATTACTTAAATTATCAATAGTCGTGTACATGGATATTATTGGAGTATATAAATATATTGAATATATACATATTTTGACCGTAAACTATTCAAAGACTAAATTTATGGCCGCTTCTTTTGACGATTGAAAAGTTGCGTCGAATTCTTAATGAGTTTTTTAGGATTTGGTCGAAGTATCTAGAAGATTATTTATAAAAGAGTATTACTATTGTTAATGCTAAAGTTCCAGGAACACGATATTTTTAATGGTTTTGTAAGTCATAGTAGCAAGATTAGCGCGTATTGACAAAGACTAAGATTTTTATTACCTTATTTTTTTCAATTTCGTCAAACATGTACTGTATATATATATTTTTTAATCTATTATTGTTGATTGTTGATTGTTGACATCATATATTTATACTGATTAATCTAATATATCCACCGAAAATTCCCAACTTTGACTATTGTATCCATATTCTTACAAAAATCATCAGTTTTAACTTTTAACTGACACGCATTCAACTCGTACCAACATAAAAAAGGTAACCTCCATTTACTAGTAAGTATCATTATTTTATAGGAATTAAATATCACTACGTATAGTTATGTTATTCAAACTTGAAAAAAATTTACAAACCATATGATGATAAACTCAGTACTTCAATATAACTGATAGTTAACACGTGGTGTAATGATCAATATGTTGGAAATTTGAGTTTTTATATTATTAATCTATATATAATTCAATGAAAATTAATATTTGGGTTAAAATATACTACCTCCGATTAAAATGATTCAATGAAAATTAATACTATTTGGGTTAAAATATACGCATTTTAGAAAAATCTTAATAATAAATAGTTAAAGTGGAGAAAATATAAAATGAGAGAAAGAATAATATAGAAAAGATTTTTATTTTTAGAAAAATGATACTTTTCTACATAGTTAAAGTGAAAAAAATATAAAGTAAGAGAAAGAATAATGTAGATAATATGTTTCTCAATATTCTTCTATATTACTTTACATTTTTTTTATTAATTACTTTATAATATAATTTAATTTTTTAAAAATGAGTACAAATAGAAAGCTTGCTTATAATGAGATGAAGAAAGTATATTTTATATGTCAAACAGATACTATTGTATCATAAAACCGATATACTAGTTTTCAATTTTCAGAATTTCCGTTTCAACAAAATTCTCAATGAATCATTCCCTAAGATGAAGAAAGTATATTTTACATGTCAACGGATACTATTCTATAATAAAACTGACCTGTATATATGAATTCAATATCGGTTGGTATTTTATATATTATCTTCTAGATACTTCAACCAAATTCTACAATTCCCATTAGATATATGTTCGTATATCGGTCAGAATAAGTTGTTTTATATATTATCTTCTACACTTTAATTAAATTCTATAATTCTCATTCCAAGTTCTTCGACATTTCTTGTAAAAAATGGCGGCCATAAATATATTCATATAGAGTTTGTATACATACACTATAATATAAATAAAATAAAATTAATTAAATCAAAAGAAAAATAAAAGTAAGGATGAATCATAGTACTATAAAACAAACACGTGGTCTCGTTATCATACTGCCGACATATATCTCACATAGAGGTGAAGACTGAAGACAATATATCAAAACAAAATTTTCTACACCAATTTAGCAATTTAGGTGTGTGTGTGTAAAATAACTAAAGTATGGCGGGAAAGCTCATGCGCGCGGTTCAGTACTTCAGTTACGGCGGCGGAACTGCTGCTTTGAAGGTTAACTCCATCCGATTGCCTCTTTTTTTCAGTATCTCTCGTTTCTATGATTTAATTAAGCTCAATTTTTGTTGACGGAGGTTTTTTTATAATTAGATTTAATTAGTTTGAGTTTTCATTTTTGTTCACTTGTTTGGATAAAATTTAACCAAATGATAAATATGAATGGATAAACTAACTAATTTGATGATCGAGATGCTGCATCTCTCCAACACCTTCAAGGTCGAATGATCTAGAATATACTCCACTTATTAAGGCTCGAAATTGGGGGAATGATAAAAATTGGGCCAGATCAAATTTATTTTTATAGTACTACTTCTGGCCACGAAAAATAGGACACTTTGTGAATGTTACGGGTTTTTAATGTAGAATTGGTAAAGTAAGAGAGAAGGGAAAAAAAAAGTAAGAGGGAAGTAGTGTTAGTGGAATGTGGGGTGCTTATCAGTAAGAGAAAAAAGAGAAAAAAGTAAAAGAGAATTGTTGAAAACTTTCGTTTTTTGAATGTGCCCTATTTGTACAATTTTGGACCAGTGGAATCACAATTGTATATGATCTCCTCCATAAATAGATATTTAATACTTTAGAAAGTAAATTTTGTATAGTTGAGCTTGATTGATAATGGTTATGTATGTTACTGCAGCAAGTTGAAGTCCCAGTTCCTAGTGCAAGTAAGGGTGAAGTCCTGGTGAAGGTGGAAGCCACAACCTTAAATCCTATTGATTGGAAACTTCAGAAAGGCGCGCTTCGTCCCTTTATGCCTAAGAAGTTTCCTTACATTCCTGGTAAGACTTTCGGCAAAGTATACTACAATATGCTCTACATCTTCAAATCTTTTTTCACTGGAAGATCCCTTGATAGTTTGCATTGCTTGATTTTCCAAACTCTGTAAAAAGCATAATGTGTTGATCAAAGGGAGATTTACCTCTGTGTGGGCTGGATTGTAGTTCTGACAAAGGTTAATGTGGATCCAGGAGAGTAGTGGAGTATTAGTTAACACCCTGGTTAAGGAGATATTGTGTCCGTGCAAACGTATTTGTTAAACGTTAACTTGTTGATTGTCGAATATACTACACCTGTTTGTTCATTGAAATTATTCGTTAGTTCGAGCTTGTTGCAATTGTTCTTCTTTGAGGGGGCATGGCATGACTGTGGAAAAGCTATTCGAATCTTTGCTTTGTTCATTCACTCAACCTTGCGTTGTGTATGCTGTTTGTTATATTACTGCCTGCAACTTTATAATTTGTAATACTATCTGTTTCTGATATTTTCTTCATTTTTTTCTCGAAACAGCTATTGAAGTAGCTGGAGGAGTTGTGGAGGTCGGCCCCGGAGTAGAAAACTTCAAACCTGGTGATAAAGTCATTGCTGCCTTGGATGTCGGTGTAAGTGTATTGAGTTGTTTCTCCTACATTTGATCTTCGGCGTTCTAGTCGGAGATCGAATATTATTTAGGTATACATCTCTCTAGAATTTGCAGATTTATGGAGGTGATTGTTGTTCTATCTTGCATCTCTTTCTATGGATTTTCTTTGATTGTGGTTGTAAATCTTGATAAAACAGACAGGAGGTGGTTTAGCAGAATATTGTGTGGCTAAAGCAGATGTAACAGTTATTAGGCCTGCTGAAGTATCGGCTGCTGAAGGAGCATGCCTCCCTGGCGCCGGCTTGACTGCTCACGGGGCCCTCACATCAGCGGGGCTCAAGTTCGATGGCAGTGGCCCCCAGAAGAACATCCTCGTCACTGCAGCCTCCGGTGGCGTCGGCCACTTGGCTGTCCAGCTGGCGAAACTGGGGAACACGCACGTCACCGCCACATGTGGAGCCCGCAACCTCGACCTTGTGAGGAGCCTCGGAGCGGACGAGGTGCTCGACTACAAGACCCCAGAGGGTGCAGCCCTCAAGAGCCCGTCGGGCAAGAAGTACGACGCGGTGATCCAATGCGCGCCTCCCGTCCCGTGGTCGGTGTTCGAGCCGAACCTGAGCCCGACTGGGAAGGTGATCGAGCTCTCGCCTGGAGCGAGCACCATGTGGACCTTCGCCGTGCAGAAGCTCACGATGTCGAAGAAAAAACTGGTGCCATACTTCAATTCCGTCAAGGCGGAGAACCTGGTGTTCCTCGCGGAGTTGGTGAAGCAGGGGAAGCTGAAGGTGGTGACCGACTGCAAGCACCCATTGAGCGACGCCGGAGCTGCTTGGGCAAAGTGCATTGACGGTCACGCTACCGGAAAGATCGTCGTCGAGCCGTAGATAGAGGCGATCCTCAGTGTTGTGGCAAAGGTGATAAGAAAACGATCTCTTGTTTGAAAAATGTCTTATTTTGTTATTTCGGGGTGTCAGCTATTTAAAGTTCATTTACTTCTGTTCCGTTTTAGGTAAATGGAGTTCATTATTCAACTAAATCATTACACTTAAAAATTTTTGCTTTACATTTTTTTCTTTTGAGACATTCACATCCAACCAATACATACTTTCCAAATCAACATTTTCAATAAGATTATTCTTTTCGTCACAAGGAAGATGACCCAGTGTTATAAGATTTTATGTAGTTTTATTTTGTATTAGATGTAGAGAACAAAGTAATAGAAATGGATAAAATAGAGATAAATGTATTTTTATTTCTAATAATAATCATCTTGGTTGGGACTGACAAAAAAAAAAGTAAGCCTCTTTAGATGGAACGAAAGGATTACATTTTAACTTCTAATTTTTTCTCTAGCTCCTCGATCATCTTGGTCATGCGAAGGGGCTCAACCACGGACAAATGGGAAGTGTTTCCTCGGCATAATCCAAGTTTCTGGATTGCACGGATCCCACCCCATGTGATGTGTGTGCATACCCCAAAGTCACTAGTAATTGGAATTTTACACAATTACAATTAAAAAATATTTCGATAAGAATAGTTTTTGATTTATCTATATTTTGTGATTTAGATCTCAAGTACATTAAAAAAATTATTTAATCAAATACTAATGATTTCATTAGAATTTCTCTTTAACAAATCAAAAGGTTAGATAAAAATAACGTAGGTTTGGTATGCTGAAAAGCATATTTTGAGTATGAATAGAATCTTGCTTGTATAAAAAACTATAAAATTCATTTTTAACCCAATTCAATATTATTTGAGCAGTTTCACACGAATATAATCAGTATTATTATTACATTGTGTTTGCTTGTGCATTTATAAGATGTTTTTCAAACATTTAATGTATAAGAAGCAAACAAAGCCTAAATCTTTTGCTTAGTAGACTGGTGTGGGCGTTGTCCACTTTAAAGTAACTTTAGCCAGTTCTATGCAATGCTTTGCAAAAGAGAAACAAGAATTTCACAACTTAGATAGGCTTTGGCTACCTATAACCAATGGTTACAATGTCAGTCTGAATATTTCTAAGCCTTACTAAAATAAGATGACATTGGTGTCGTATAGCACTGAATAGATCTAACAGCAAGACATGTCTTTATGCTATCTACTGAAAGGCAAGGTCTTGATAAACTACCATTTCTTAATTAATATATTTACTTTGAGCATATTTTATTAATTATGCATTACTTTGATTTATAAAATGGTGCGGGTTTTTTCACAACCCAATAATCATAATATCTTGGGCAGTGGTAATTAAAATCTAGCGGTGTTAGGATTGCTATTATGTTGAATTGCGCGCCTGGTGAGCCTGGTTTGATAATGTCCTCAAGAGAAGCTCGAAACAAGGTTTTATTATTCGGAAACTGGCCAGTTGGAATTTAATTATTCCATGAATAATAAATAAGTGTTTCTTGCTGAGTCCACTCTTGGAATTAAAACTAATACTCCCTCCGTCCGCGAATAAGAGTCCCGGTTCACTTTTACCATAAATGGTAATAGGGTCCCACCTTCCACTAACTCATTTCACTCACATTTCATTTAAAACTAATATATACAAGTGAGACCCCTATTCCACTAACTTTTTCCACTCACTTTTCTTAACATTTCTTAAAACTCGTGCCGCCCATGAATGGGACTCCTAATGACGGACGGAGGGAGTATTAATTAAGTCCATAGCATACATTAATTAATTAATGGACATTTATATCTTAAGCGTGAGAAATAACTCGTTAAAAGTGTAAACTCGGATTACTTGTAATTTCAGATTTGGATGGGTTAATTCAATATTATTACTGTAGTGGCTGATAATAATAATCCTATATGAGTTTGAATTAAATTGGGGTTCAATTTAATTAGAAGAGCCAATTGGGTGTGGCTTCATCTAAACCTCCATAGATTACTGACTGAACTTAATATGTAACTTAATATAAATAGAAGAATAAATTAGGGACATAGACACTTTTTTCTCAAGAATTTTGTTCACCTCTCTCTTGGGGGAGGCGTCGGTTTTCTTCTCCTACTTTGTGTGGGAGTTATGTCCTTTTTATTCGAGTCCTAGTATTTTGATAAGATCAGTCCACCCTGATATCGAAAACAGTTCGGGAACCAGTTAGAAGATTTGTGGTCTAGTATTGAAGATCACGTGGAGAAGACTGACAGCCCCAGGTTTTCCCACTCTTTCGAGTGTTGTGATGGTTTTCGTATGTAATTTGGAGTGTATCCAACTGATCAGGAAGAGATTCCCGACCCAGCTGAGTCGTTGATACGATAACCGGGACCTGACTTCAAACAAGTTTCCTCAACCCACTTCTACTGATTAGTATAGTGGAGGTAAGGGTCGAATCCGTTGGGCTTGATTCAAGGTCTTTGATGCATAGAATATCACGTACCTTTTCCCATCGATCTTCTGACCTAGTACGGCCCCCACTGCATAGTCACTAGCATCGCACATCACCTCGAAGGGGTGATCCCAGTCAGGAGCCTGAATGATCGGTGCAGAAATCAATTTTTCCTTAAGGAGGTTGAAGGCAGCTTTGCAATGCTCGTCGAAAACGAACTCCACCTCGTTTTGGAGAAATCTGGTAAGGGGTTGGGCAATCTTGGCGAAATCCTTGATGAATCTCCGATAAAATTCAGCATGGCCAAGGAAACCTCTTATTCCTTTCTGATCAGTAGGGAAGGGTAGTTTGGATATGACATCCACTTTAGCTCGATCCACCTGGATCCCCTTTTCTGACACCACGTGTCCTAAAACAATTCATTCTGTAACCATAAAGTGGCATTTCTCAAAATTTAAAACCAGACTCTTTGCTTGACACCTTTCTAGCACCACATCCAAATGTTGCAAGCACTAGTCGAAAGAGTCTCCATAGACAGTGAAATCATCCATAAAGATCTCTATACAATCTTCAATCAAATCCGAGAATATGCTCATCATGCACCGTTGGAAAGTACCGGGGGCGTTGCATAGACCAAATGGCATACGCCTATACGCATAGGTTCCAAACGGGCATGTGAATGTGGTCTTATCCTGGTCCTTCGGGTCCACATAGATTTGAAAGTAACCACTGTACCCATCCAAAAAGCAGAAGTACTTCCTCCCAGCCAGTCGCTCCAGCATTTGATCGATGAATGGCAGGGGAAAATGGTCCTTCCTGGTTGCATTGTTCAGCTTTCGGTAATCTATGCACATTCGCCACCCGGTAACTAGTCTGGTGGGCACTAGCTCATTTCTCTCATTCTTAATCACCTGGATCCCTAACTTCTTGGGGACCATATGGATTGGGCTAACCCATTCACTATCTGGTACTGAGTATATAATGCCCAGTGAGAGTAACTTCAAGATTTCCTTCAGTATCTCTTCTCGCATGTTTGGGTTCACCTCTCTTTGAGAATATCTATGCGCCTTGGCTCCATCCTCCAGCCTAATGTGGTGCATGCAGACATCCGGGCTTATACCTACCAGGTCCGTAAGGCTCCATCCAATAGCCTTCTTGTTTTTGCCCAGCACGGTTAGTAGTCTTGCCTCTTGCTCTTCAGTCAGCCCGCTATTGATGATTACAGGGAATGAGTCTTCCTCCCCTAGGTAGGCATACTTAAGATTTGCTGGCAACTTTTTCAACTCCACTTGCGGGGGCAGTGGGTCTGTAGGTAAAGGGTTATTCTTTGAATCCTCCTCTTACTCTTGTTCAACATCTGATTTTTCCTCCATACTGGCCGGTACCACGGCCCCTACGGATCCTGCTAGTTCTGACTTCTGACAAAATTCGGTAATTGCTTCTTCGATCTCTTCGTCAGTCAACCCTCGGCTACTGATCAGATCACACCATGCAGCTGCTTCCACATCAACCTGGGCATACACATCCAAGGCTTGGAGCTTTTCCTGCAATAATTCGATCTCAAGAAATTCTTGGACTAAGGGGTCAATTACATCAACATAACATAGATTTTCAGAATCTATAAGTTTTTCCATGGCTTCATTGATGTCAAAGACAAATTTCTCACCATTAAAGTCAATGCATATTGTAACGCCCCGTTTTTTTCGAACCCTAATTTTTGTGACGTGAATTTTTTTGCATTAAATGCTGTTAATGCTATGATATGTGGAATTAAATTGATGAGTGAATTAATTGCAATATGCTATGTGACCTAAATTGCGATTTTTGAGTTGAGATTGAGTTGAATGGTCAACTTGTTGAATATGTGACGTGGCTATTGAATAGTCAATATTGTGGAAAATATGACGTGGCCGTTGAATGGTCAAAGTCGTTTGAAAATGTGAAGTGGAGGTGAATTTCGAAAATGTGGATATCTGGATGTGGGAAGAAATAATATTTGTGGTGAAATATTATTCTAAGGGATGAGTGAGAAGTGAATAAGGAGCATTATTTAAGTATGTGAAATTTTCGACCCTCCTATTATTGGAAAGAAATCCTATTTTTCTTGGATTTAATTATTCCTTGGGATAATTATCCAAATTAAATCCAAAGTCCGATTATTCCTTTATTTCATGAAAATTTCGAAAACCCTATGTTGGTCTAGAGGGATTTTTCGAAAATCCTTATATTATGGGAGAAGGGAATTTTTATTATATTATTTGATCCCTTGTTTATTCTCTTCCATAATTAAATTCAAATATCCTAGCATATCTTGCCAAATCTAAGAAGATCTTACCATATCCTAATTTAATTAGGATTTATATTAAATTCCTTTTGAGAGAGAGGCAAATCACGCCACTTTCTTCTTTTAATTGGGGAGATTTTATTTATTTTCTTGCTCCGTGATATTTTATTCTACTCCGTTAAATATTCAAATTAAATCATAGGCTAAATTAATAGCCTAGAATTTGAATTTCCTATTATTACTCCTCAAATTTTCGGCCTCTACAACTAACAAATCTTTCCAAATCTTTATTTAATTATTTAATTGAGTATATCTTGCACTCTATAAATAAGAGTGAGAAACCTAACCCTAGCAACACTAAATCACGCCCCCACTCCCAAAAATCTCGACATCTCTCTCTCCCCACTCTCTCAAATTTTTCTTCTACTTTCTCCATTAATTCTTCATCTTTTGGAGAAGAATTGAAGCTGCAATTCAAGAATTCATTGAAGAATCAAGATTCTACTTGTTTCTACCGTTTGTTTTTGCAAGAAAAGATACTTCTATTATTAATCTTTTCTTCCTCTACCGATTAATCGGTGTTATTGAGTCCACATGCATTTAGATCGAGTGAAGGGGGAAATTAATCGGTGAATTTTTGATGCATGGATGTGAGTGTGTGTGGGTGGCCGAGAGTGTGTGTGTGTGTGTGTGCATGCCTCGGTAGGCGTGCACATGTGTGTTGCGTGTGTGCGTGTGTTGTGTGTGAAAAACACTCATGTGTGGCACGATTTGATGAAAGATCTGGAATTGTTGTGTGAATAAAAACGATAGGATAATCGTACTTTGATTTTGATTGATGATTTTGAAAATAATCGATGGAAAAAGGGTAACGTGTGATCATGCATGATTTTGATCCATGATTGAGACTTATTTGAAATATATGAACTAAAGGTGATAGTCCGCGTTCTCGTTGTGATATCAAGAAGAAGTGCGTTTTTGTTGAACTCGAAGGAAATCGAGGTGGGCTTTATTCTTAAACTCTTCTATATGCAAATTTATGATGTTGGAGAAATAAGGGTGGATTAAACTGTTATGCCATGCCTATGAATTATTTTGGATATTGTGTGTGCCTGATGCCTAGATTGTGAGTACACTCCATTAGGCTACAGTGGCTATGAATAAACGAATTCGGGTCTGAGTAGGGCCGCAAACCCTATCAGGCTAGTGTACACGGGAGATCGGGAGCCGTCCTTGCTAGTCGGCCGATCTCGTGGGCGAAAGTGTGGCCACACTTCGTCGCACCATATGGAATGATAAATGATGAGAAAATGGGAGGTATTATTTGACTGGCCAGTCCATGATATATTTTGTGATACTCGATGCTTATCTTTAAATAAATGCAAAACCTCGAGTTCACTATGGTAAGGGTGGCATAACTATAAAATGTTTTGGCATGAGTCCACTGAGTATGTTTAAAATACTCAGCCCTGCATGTGTTTTCCCTATGTGCAGGTTGAGCGGCGATGGGCGGTCGGTGGTGTTGAGACAGTGAATCGAATAAAATGGATGATTGGAACTTTAAGTGTAGTCGTGTCTTCATACATGACTCCACTTTCTCTTGAAATGCTTCCGCTGAATATTTTTGGAAAACTTATTGTCTTGGTTGTTTCGAACCTAATTCTTTGATTTGAAATGTTGGGAAATATTGCGTTTTATTGGAGTTACGCTAAATCTTTGACTTTTGAGCTTAGTCTATTATATCTTTTAAATCTTGATTCTCGTGAGCTAGCCGTTGACTTTTTGCCGTGATACTTCATTAAATGCTTGGGTCAAATCTCTTTAAATGAAACCTAGTCTACCTTTTTGTCGCCATAAGTTCGCCTAGTTAACAGTCGCCGTATTTATTATACCCTAGAAATGCCGGGCTGTTACAGTTGGTATCAGAGCCTCAGTTCTTTCCGCTCTGGACCCAAGAGTCTTGTTGTAATAAGTCTGAAATTTGTGGGAATTGATTAAATAATAATTGTTGAAGACTCAACACCACGACTCGTCTCCGCTCAACCACGAAGAATGAGGTAACCCGTATCTTTGAATGTTGATTTGAATTATGAAATGTTGGAGGTTGAAACGAATGGGAATTGTTGTGATATATGGAAATTTGTGTTGGAGTATGAAATGATGATTATGCATGCAATTGAAATTGTTAACTGCGATTATGCAAAAATAAAAGATGAATGTTGTTATGCAAGTGATTTTGCGACCAAGATCGCTACGGATCGAATAAATGAAATTCTATATGATTTGTGATTACGTGACTGTTCGGTGAACAACGATATGAGTTGAACTTGAGCATGCTATACTTAGTTGAAAATCGTGTTGTGATTGGAAAATTTGTATGACGATATCGAACTTGGAGGCACAAAAACGCCGAATGCGAGGCGAACGAACTTGCGAGAACAAAATTGCGAACTATCGAAATGCGAACAATATATATGTATATATACGATCCTTTTTGTCTCGGAAATGAAATTCCATTTATTCTTGATATAATATTATCTTCACACCTCCATCGTTCAACCCATATATATATATATATATCCATCTTACTCTCAGCATCAGTTGAAATCTTATACACTATTGATATTTTCTTCGATCCCTGTTCTGATGCTGAGATTTCTTTTGTAGATGCCTAATCAGTATTACCCACCGATGCGCGACCGTTATGCAAAGAACAAGGTTTTCCCTGTCGAAACCTACCAGGAGTTTGAGTGGGATGGAAAGTCCTTTCTCCTAACCTACGTCACTGAATTCTACGATCGCTGGATGGATGCATACGCGTATGGAGGAGTTACCCATCACGCGGGGATCTCGAGATTGATCCACAGCCTGCCTTCCCCATGGAGTGAATGGACTGCTCAAGCTGCGATACCGTTTACGTGGTTTAGTCCGCCCGAGTACAAGCCTCGAGGCGATATGATCGGCTTGATTGGAGTGCTACTCCCAGCCATGGCAGCTGCAAGGGATGGACCGCCGCTTAGTCCCCCAGCGCACAAGTACCCGCCGGGTCAGGCTCGTCGATGGAGATATCGTCGTGATAAGGAGCCGCACGTTGATCGTGTCCCTACTAAACCAAGGCTTAGGACTCGTACGTCTAACCCGTTGGTCATAAATGGGAACGTGGAGGACATGCGTGCGATAACCCCTCCGCCCCCGGATGTTGGTGGATCAAGCGAGGACGAGGAACCTTACGAGGAAGGACACGACTTGGACATGGGAAATGTCGATGAGGATGAGGACCCCGAAGAGGATATGAACGATATCGACTAGGAGTGATAGTTGTGGAAAACATTGTTTTGCTTCCCCCATATTTTTGGAATATTTTTGCTAAACTTTTGCCGTACCTTTTTACTTTTGCTCTTTTGAATTCCGTTGATACTAAGACCTCATTGAGGCAATGTTTTTGATTAATATGCTATGGGGAGAATTTTTTATTTTTCATTTCTGATCTCGCTACCTTATAATGTGATGGATTTCCATATTGTTATTCTCATGCCATTGTTGAAAAATTATCTATCACTATGTTATCATGCCATCATAATATCGCACCACTATCTTTGAATACCTTATTGCGCCCTATACTTGCCACTTGAATTGCATAAGCGCCTCTTGATTATAGTTACCTTGTTGATAAAGACCAATGATTCTTTGATACCCTATGTCGCAACCGATTATGTGATTATCATGCTTTGACACTACTTATGAAACCCATCTATGTGACGAACTTTTTGCTTGGACGTATACACCAAAACAATTGTTCCATGCACCTAGTTATACCACGCGACTATTGTTAGAATATTGAGAATAATCCGTGTATTGATAAATCAGAATGCCGCCGAGACGCCGTAACCGTCAACCGACACCTCCGCCTTCAAGCGAGGAGAGTGTGACGCAGTCAATTCAGACACCGGCGCCTCCCCCAACCCCGGTTGATCGGGAAATAGTGAAGCTGTTCTTGGAACAGAAACCACCCGTTTTCGATGGACTTGGAGAACCGGCCAAGGCCGAATCATGGATCCGCGCGATAGAGTGATACGCTCGGATTTTGCACTGTTTTAAGGCCATTATTTGGTCCGTTTTTACTATCAAAATCACTCTACATGTCCATTATTTGCATATTTTATACATTTTGGTATTTTGACGTGTTTTGTGAGAAATGTGCATATTTGAGCCGAAAAGGGGAGTAAAAACGCATAGTCTGGAAATCTGGAGTCAGACGACGACCAGCGACCGCCGCGAAGTTGTACGGCGACCGCCGGCGCCCGGCGATCAGAGCCATGTGGCGGTCCGCCTCGGAAATTTACGCTAGGAGAAGAGTCTCGCCCGGCGATCGCCGGAGGACATGTGGCGGTCCGCCACCGAAGGGTCAGAGTCTCTGGACTCCAACGCGGCGACCGCCGGCCAAGGTGCGGCGGCCCACCGGAGAAAGGCGGCGAATCCGACTAGCCCTAGATTTGCTCCAAGACTTACCAAATTTTGAAGATCTTTTCCTTCTATGATGAGGAATAATTTTCCCCTATTTCAAGCTTCATCAACAGGAGGAGAACACATTCATAGAGAAAGAGAGTTACTACTTGCAATATTCATAGAGATCAAAAGCTAGAGTACTTCAATTGTGCAAGGAGTTGGAGAAGGATTTCAAGAACATCAAGAACGACAAGGATTCTACCTACGGGTTTTATTTGCTTTAGTTTTATGTTCAAATTGTTTTCCCTTCAATCTATGTTTTTAGTTTATTCAATTATGTGTAACTAAACTCATAGGATTCTAGGGATGTGTTAGTAGCAACTTTGGTTATACAATTCCGTTTTCTATTTAATATCCGTTTTGTTTTTACTTTGTTTCTTCCCTAAGTTAATCATGATGCTTCGTAATTGAGTGACACAATTATGTATGATTTAATATAACTTGCTTCATAACTGTGACAGAGTTCTTGCGAGTTAGATCCACTTAGTAGACACTACAGTTAGCTTCCTTTAAAACGGCACTGTTAATTGAGAGTGAGGACTTTTCAAGGGTCTTAGGAGCTTTTTGGAGTTACGTATTAGGATTGACAACCCTAATGTTAGTAATCAACGTTTGTATCGCATGAGCATAAGCTAGGTGACTCGTCCTTTCAAAGTATTAAATGTGCTAGGGTATTGTAGTTTGGAATTTGTATAACCATAAAAGTGAAAGCACATCCCTGGAATTCCCTTATCTCTATACTTTTCTCTCCGTGATTTGCTTGCATTTAGTTGTTTACTGCTTTTAATATTTTCTGTTTTCAAAAATTTTCAAAAAAAATTCTTGTTTCTCCAGATAGTAATTGAGTTCTAGTAGGAGATAGACACTTTGTGTACGTCTTCCCCGTGTTCGATATCCGGTACTAACCTTTTGCTATACTATACCTACTCTGTATACTTGCAGGTATTTATAGTGCAAATAAAAAGTGCATCAAGTTTTTGGCGCCGTTGCCGGGGAAGACAATTCACTTTGGAGTGATATCTTCAAACGGATAATTTTACTACTTTGGATTTTAATCGCTTTCATTTTTTTTTTCTTTTTGTTTTAATGGATTTTCCTGCAGGCGTAGGAAATCCATGTGGTTATTTTGATGAGCAGCATGGGGGATCGCACTACGTCCCAGACTGTTCTGATTACTCCTATGATGCACAAGAGTACTGTTCTAATGATTATGAAACATGTGCAGGTATGGAGGATCAACCCCGCTCCAATTGGGAGGTTCTGTTAGAAGTTTGCATTACTGAGGTTCTCAACCATAGAAAGGTGACGAACAAAAGGTTGGAAAATTTGGAAAGAAATACCAGTGCCTTGGAAAGAGGGTTGGCAAACCTCGCTACTCAAGTCGGGATGTTGGAATTCAACCTTGGGATCTTAGCCACAACCATAGGAAACAGGCACACTCCAGGGTCGCTTCCTAGCCTGCCAGAAATAAATCCGAAAGGAAAATGTCACGCGGTGCAGCTACGCAGCGGGACTACATATCAACCTCCGGAGGCAGGAGACCTGGTCAGGAGAGGAAGAGAAACAGAAAAACCACCTGGTACCTTGTCTGTCGATGATGTGCGGCGACCCGCCGCATTCCAACACGGCGACCCGCCGCGTACACACCAACAGGACGAGGAAGATTCTGGAATTGGCGTTGCTGAAGACCCGGCGGTCGCCACGCCGCATCGCGGCGGTCCGCCGGCCGATAAACAGCAAGCAGATGCTCTACCACAAAGCAGTGTCACCATTCCATATCCTCAACGATTAAAGAGCAAGAAGCTTGACGCTCAGTTTACCAAGTTCTTGGAAGCAATGAGCAAAGTCCACATCAACATTCCACTGGTAGAAGCCCTTCAACAAATGCCCAATTACGCCAAATTTTTGAAAGATGTGGTGGCAAAGAAGAGAAAGTGGGGGAAGTACGAGACAGTGGGCCTAACGGAGAGCTGTAGTGCTATCATTCAAAAAGGATTATCCACCAAGCACAAAGATCCAGGGAGTTTTACATTATCTTGTGTTTTAGGGAATGATGTGAAAGGTAAGGCGTTATGTGATTTAGGATCCAGTATTAATTTGATGCCTTTATCTTTTTACAGGAAACTCGACGTTGATAGTATCCGTCCCACCTCAATCACGTTGCAAATGGCAGATCGTAGCACAACAACACCAATGGGGATAGTGGAAGATGTCTTGGTAAGAGTGGGAGAGTTTATTTTTCCTGCTGACTTCGTTGTGTTGGATATGTAGGAAGACAAGAAGGTGCCTTTGATCCTTGGAAGACCATTCTTAGCCACTGGCGGAGCCATGATAGATGTACAAAAGGGAGAGCTGACATTGAAGTTGAACAATGAAAGCATCACATTTAACATCTACGGTGCACTGTAATTCCATGGAAAGGAGGGGGCAGAAGGCTATCAAGAATGTAGTGTCATACAAATCGTTACCGACTGTGTGGGAGAAGTAGAAGCCACTTATCATCAAACCCAGGATCCTCTTGAATCTTGTCTCATAAATTCATTTACTCCTAATGCTGATTTATCATCTTGTGATGCAAATGTTTGTGCAGTGGTGACAGAATTGGAAGCGCTACCGGAGAGAATTCCTCAAAAGGGAAATGCATTTTTGCCATTGCGTACCCCCGAAGAAGAGGAAGAAAGAAGGCTAGCAGTGGGAAAACCACGGGGACCACCAACGGTGGAGCTAAAGCCGCTCCCCGAACATCTCAGGTATGCATTCTTAGGGCCAGGTAACATTTTTCCAGTTGTGGTGTCCGCTGCATTGAATGAAGAGGAGTGTGAAAAGCTTTTGTGTGTGTTAAATAAGTATAGGTCTGCCATAGGATGGTCTATTAGTGATTTAAGGGGGATTAGCCCGACCACATGCATGCATAGAATTTTACTTGAGGAAGGGCATAAACCTCGTGTGCAAAACCAACGTAGACTTAATCCTATCATGCAAGATGTAGTACGAAAAGAGGTAATAAAGTTACTAGATGCAGGGATTATCTATGCAATATCTGATAGTGAATGGGTAAGTCCTACGCAGGTAGTAGCTAAGAAAGGGGGGATGACTGTAGTGCCTGGCCAGAATGGAGAGATGATAGCCACTAGAGTAGCTACAGGATGGAGAGTATGCATTGATTATAGGATGTTAAATGCAGCCACTAGGAAAGATCATTTCCCTTTACCTTTTATTGATCAAATGCTTGATAGATTAGGGGGATATGATTATTACTGTTTTCTTGATGGTTATTCTGGTTATAATCAAATTGCTATTGCTCCCGAGGATCAACATAAGTCTGCCTTTACATGTCCTTATGGTATTTATGCGTATAGAAAAATGTCTTTTGGACTATGTAATGCTCCCGCTACTTTTCAGAGATGTATGATGGCTATATTTCATGATTTAATTGAGAAAGTAATGGAGGTTTTTATGGATGATTTTTCGGTATTTGGCAAATCCTATGATCATTGTCTTGAAAATTTGGCTAAGGTTTTGCAGAGATGTGTGGAAACTAACCTAGTTCTCAATTGGGAAAAATGTCACTTTATGGTGAAAGAAGGTATAGTTCTAGGACATAAAGTGTCCTCTGCAGGTATAGAAGTCGACAGGGCAAAAATTGCAGCCATTGAAAATCTCCCACCTCCGTCCAATGAGAAGGGAGTAAGAAGTTTTTTAGGACATGCTGGCTTCTACCGGAGATTCATCAAGGATTTTTCAAAAATCTCTAAACCTCTTTGTAAATTGCTTGAGAAAGAGGTGAAATTTGATTTTACTTCTGATTGCTTGCAGGCTTTTGAGACCTTGAAGAAAGCTCTAGTGAGCGCTCCCATCCTCATTACCCCAGATTGGAGTCAACCATTCGAGATTATGTGTGATGCAAGTGATGTTGCAGTTGGCTCAGCTTTGGGACAAAAGAAGAACAAGATTTTTAGAGTCATTTATTATGCTAGTAGAACTTTAGATTCTGCTCAAGCTAATTATACGACTACCGAAAGGGAGATGCTTGCTATCGTGTATTCTTTTGATAAATTTAGAGCTTATCTTGTGGGGACTAAAACTATTGTTTATACTGACCATGCAGCTATAAGGCATCTGTTCGCAAAGAAAGAAGCAAAACCCAGGCTCATTCGATGGATTTTGTTACTTCAGGAATTCGATGTTGAGATAAGAGACAGAAAAGGGTGTGAAAATGTTGTGGCCGATCATCTGTCGCGATTGGAACATCCGGTGGAAGGAGAAGACTTATCACATGAAATCAACGAGGATTTTCCCGATGAACATCTGTTTTTCACTCAAGCCACTTTCCCATGGTACCCTGATATTGTCAATTATTTGGCAGCCAAGGTACATCCTCCTGATCTCACTCCTTATCAGAAAAAGAAATTTTATAGAGATGTACGATCTTATTTTTGGGATGAGCCCTACTTGTTTAAAAGATGTGCAGATACTATACTTAGGAGGTGTGTACCTCAAGAGGATTGGGCGGCCATTGTTGAGAAGTGTCATTCATCCCCTACTGGAGGACATTTTGGTGTGCAAAGGACCGCAATAAAGATTTTGCAAAGCGGTTTCTATTGGCCCACCATATTCCGCGACTCTGCTAGTTTTGTTCTTCAATGTAATGAATGTCAGCGCACGGGGGGAATCACTAAGAAGAAGGAGATGCCTATGAATACCATTATTGAGGTGGAATTGTTTGATGTATGGGGGATAGATTTTATGGGACCATTCCCAAAATCAGGAGAGTACCAATATATCTTACTTGCAGTAGAATATGTTTCTAGATGGGTGGAAGCAATTCCAACCAGAACTAACGATTCTAAAGTGGTTACTGCTTTTGTTAGAAAGAATATTTTTTGCAGGTTTGGTACTCCTCGTGCCCTCATTAGTGATGGAGGATCTCACTTCAACAATAGATGGTTAGACAACGTGTTGGACAAATATGGAGTCAAGCATAGGGTCACTTCTCCATACCATCCGCAGGCGAATGGACAAACGGAGTTAGCAAACAGAGAGATCAAGTCGGTTCTTCAAAAGACGGTGAGTGTGAACAGAAAAGATTGGGCACTTCGGTTAGAAGATGCGTTATGGGCTTACCGCACTGCCTACAAGGGTCCCATAGGTATGTCTCCTTATCAACTTGTGTTTGGGAAGTCATGCCATTTGCCTCTTGAGATGGAATACATGTCGTATTGGGCAATCAAGAAGTTGAATCAAGATTTTCAAAAGGCCGGTGAGGAAAGACGTCTTTTTCTTAACGAGATGGACGAATTTCGAATGGAGGCTTATGATAGTTCATCCATCTACAAGGAGCGAATGAAGGCTTATCATGATAGGATGATCAGTCCGAGAGAGCTCACCTTGGGGGATGTGGTTTTGTTGCATAACTCGAGACTATCTTTGTTTCCCGGGAAGTTGAAGTCCAAGTGGACTGGTCCATACATGATCAAGAAAATTTATGATAGTGGAACAGTTGAGTTACTAGCCCCGGATGGACAGTTGTTTCAAGCAAATGGTCACCGTGTTAAGAAGTATTACAGTGCAGACAAAGTGTTAGATGAAGAGGTTGGTCTCGAAGAGCCAACCAAGGAGTGAAAAAGGGGGGTAAAAGTCAAGCTAATGACTTTAAAGGAGCGCTTGTTTGGAGGCAACCCAACAAATTTTGCTTTAATTTTAAGTATTTTTTGTTTTGGTTTAATTTTGTGCTTTGCAAAAATTTTCGCAGGATCTGACCTCTCCGTGGCGACCGCCGCTAGCGCTGCGGCGGTCCGCCACCTGAACGCTGGAAAGCATCTTTGACATACGGCGACCACCGAACAGCTGCGGCGGACCGCCACCTGGGCACAATTTTCCAGCGCGATTTTTTGAAATTCTTCAAATTTTCGCCCCGCTCAACCTCTACGCGAAATTTTTCAGGGTACGTTTTTTTTCAGTAGTATACTCACGTCCCTACCGACTCTACAAACTTATTTTACACTTTGTTGTAAATAAGTTTGGGGGGATGAAGTGGTGGACCGTGAGTTTAGGGTTTTCTTTTTGTTTGTTTTTGCTTTAATTTTTCAAAATCCCGTAGGAGTTTTTTGTGTTCTAAAAATGTTTTCTTGAATCCATGTCATGAACATAACATGAAGAACTTAGAAACACGCATGCTTAGGGACACATTAGACCGAGTTGCCAATGATATTATATTCCATTTATATTTAAGTGTGGCTTAACGTTTTGATATGATGGTTTGGTGAAAAGGTGCATAATTAGTGAATTGCTTGTTCGCCTTGAATCGTGCTTATACCTTGTGTGATTTGAGCCTTAAATTCTTTCTTGAGTGATTTATCTGTATGCATGTATATGTTTCTAGAACTTGCTCCTAGTCTGCCTAAGTTTACATAGTGTTTAAGTTGATTTAGGAGGATGTTAGGCCGTCTTTTCTTAGCTACTTTTATATCCAAAATTTTCGACCCTCTCAAATTTTTCCTTTGGAGCCAATTTTGAGCCTTTAAGCCTTTTCTTTGGAAGCCAAAATAAATGGGGACAATTCCTTGGGTTGGTATAGTTTTTGTTATCTACTTTTATAAAAGAATTGGAGAGATAAGGAGAAAAGTTAGAGAAAAGTAGTGTGCTTAAATGTTGAAAAGTACAAGTTGTGAAATAGTAAAAAAATTCAAAATATGTGCTTGATTCTAGAAAGGATGCCTATAAAAAAAAAGAGAAAGAAAGGTTGTGAAAAAAAAAAAAAAAAAAATTTCGAAGGATTGAAAGTTAGTTGAAGGAGAAAAATAAAGTGTTAGAAGTGCCTTAAGTTTTAGAAAAGTGGAGTCATCTTAACTCTACTTGGGATATTTTTGTATTTGAGTCACTTTTTAGCCAAATATTCCTCACCTACCAAAGAGCCTACGTTACAACCGAAAAGAAAGACCTTTCGGACTTTTGATGCTTAATCACATTGAGTAGAGGAGGGATTAGACTTTGAGCAAGCCTATGGTAAACTTTGCATGATGCATGATTTGAGTGATATACACTTTACCTTTATAAACTTTGAGAGTGAGAGAAAGAACACTTCCCATCTTTGGAAGTTTGCAACATGTGAGTGCTTGAATTCAAGGTGTTCCACGAGTTAGTAATGAAAGTTCACTATTAAGCCTTGCTTGATTTGATTGTGTTAATTCATGCTTAATCTATTCTTTCATCTTTTGAGGCAATTATGACGTCTAGTCCTTGTGCATTCCGTGCGTCTATTCTTGTATCTTTAGTGTTTTGTTCGAGGACAAACAAAAATGTAAGTTTGGGGGAGTTGATACGCTCGGATTTTGCACTGTTTTAAGGCCATTATTTGGTCCGTTTTTACTATCAAAATCACTCTACATGTCCATTATTTGCATATTTTATACATTTTGGTATTTTGACGTGTTTTGTGAGAAATGTGCATATTTGAGCCGAAAAGGGGAGTAAAAACGCATAGTCTGGAAATCTGGAGTCAGACGGCGACCAGCGACCGTCGGCGCCCGGCGGTCAGAGCCATGTGGCGGTCCGCCTCGGAAATTTACGCTAGGAGAAGAGTCTCGCCCGGCGACCGCCGGAGGACATGTGGCGGTCCGCCACCGAAGGGTCAGAGTCTCTGGACTCCAACGCGGCGACCGCCGGCCAAGGTGCGGCGGCCCGCTGGAGAAAGGCAGCGAATCCGACCAGCCCTAGATTTGCTCCAAGACTTACCAAATTTTGAAGATCTTTTCCTTCTATGATGAGGAATAATTTTCCCCTATACATAGGACCTCAAGCTTCATCAAAAGGAGGAGAACACATTCATAGAGAAAGAGAGTTACTACTTGCAATATTCATAGAGATCAAAAGCTAGAGTACTTCAATTGTGCAAGGAGTTGGAGAAGGATTTCAAGAACATCAAGAACGACAAGGATTCTACCTACGGGTTTTATTTGCTTTAGTTTTATGTTCAAATTGTTTTCCCTTCAATCTATGTTTTTAGTTTATTCAATTATGTGTAACTAAACTCATAGGATTCTAGGGATGTGTTAGTAGCAACTTTGGTTATACAATTCCGTTTTCTATTTAATATCCGTTTTGTTTTTACTTTGTTTCTTCCCTAAGTTAATCATGATGCTTCGTAATTGAGTGACACAATTATGTATGATTTAATATAACTTGCTTCATAACTGTGACAGAGTTCTAGCGAGTTAGATCCACTTAGTAGACACTACAGTTAGCTTCCTTTAAAACGGCACTGTTAATTGAGAGTGAGGACTTTTCAAGGGTCTTAGGAGCTTTTTGGAGTTACGTATTAGGATTGACAACCCTAATGTTAGTAATCAACGTTTGTATCGCATGAGCATAAGCTAGGTGACTCGTCCTTTCAAAGTATTAACTGTGCTAGGGTATTGTAGTTTGGAATTTGTATAACTATAAAAGTGAAAGCACATCCCTGGAATTCCCTTATCTCTATACTTTTCTCTCCGTGATTTGCTTGCATTTAGTTGTTTACTGCTTTTAACATTTTCTGTTTTCAAAAATTTTCAAAAAAAATTCTTGTTTCTCCAGATAGTAATTGAGTTCTAGTAGGAGATAGACACTTTGTGTACGTCTTCCCCGTGTTCGATATCCGGTACTAACCTTTTGCTATACTATACCTACTCTGTATACTTGCAGGTATTTATAGTGCAAATAAAAAGTGCATCATAGAGCGTATCTTCGCAATCTTGGGATGCAATGATAGGGAACGGATGAGTTGCGTTATTCACCAACTAATCGAAGTAGCCGACTTTTGGTGGGATACTAGAACGAAGACCTTGACGCGGGATCAAGTGGAAGCAATGACGTGGGAAGATTTCAAGACTGAATTGTACAACAAGTATGTGCCGAAGAGCTATCGGAAAGCGAAGGCACCCGAGTTCCATAATCTGACTCAAGGACGTATGACCGTAACCGAGTACGATCGAGCGCTCAACAGCATGACCCGATACGCCCCTGATCAAGTCGACACTGACGAGAAGCTGTCGGACAAGTTCCGTGAGGGACTAAGGTCCGAGATAAAGATGTCGTTGGCCAGTCGAGGGAGACTCACCTACGCTAAAGCTTTGGCACTCGCATTAGATATTGAAGCCGCAATGCCTAAAGAAAGAGCCAAGGAGAACTCTACACCGTCCCTGCCCCCATCACATCACTCCCAGGAGAAGAGAAAGTGGGAGGATTCTAGGAATTTCTACGATGGGAAACGACACCAGTCGAATCAGCATCGTCCCAGCACGGAGGAGGGCAATATACGTCTAGCCAGAGAGGAGAGTATCGACCCAAGGCACCGAAGTGCAATGTGTGCTCTAAGTACCATTTCGGAGAATGCCGATATCAGAACGTCGTCAAGTGCTACACTTGCGGAGGAAACGGCCACTACTCTAGAGAGTGTGCGAATAACAAGATAGGATCGGGATCAAGGCAGAACAATCAAGGATCCCGTCAGCAATCGAGGGCACCGCAAAATGAAGCAAGAGGAAATCGCGACCCATCGTCGCGGCAGCAACAACCTCACCGCCCAAGACTTCCTCCACAAGCTAGAGCGTTCAAAGAAGCCGAAGAAAGAACAAGACGAACGCGAAAAAGGAAATTTGACAGGTATGGGTGAAATTCTCAACACCCCTGTTGTTGTGTTGTTTGATACGGGCGCGTCGCACTCTTTTATATCTGAGCTATGTGTGCACACTTTGGGCTTGCCTTCTAGCAAATCTGAACATAGAATGATGGTGTCCTCACCAGTAGGAGGAATGATAGAAATATCTAGAACTTGCTCGAACATAGAAATTGTCATGGGAGAACTTAAGTTAGTCGCTAACGACCTGCAAGTATTGGCGATGAGAGATACCGACGTGATCCTAGGAATGGACTGGTTGGCCGCAAATTTCGCGACGATTCGATGTAAGGAGAGGCAAATATCCCTACAAGCTCCGGGAAAGGAACCCATCGTGTATCATGGAATCTCGAGGAACCGACGAACCGCGATAATCTCTGCACTGCAAGCTACCGCGATGATGAGAAAGGGGCGACCTGCCTATCTCGTCTACCTTCACGGCAATGAGAATGATGAAAGAAGAGTGGAAGACGTCGCTGTTGTGCGGGAATTTCCAGATGTTTTTCCCGAAGTGTTACCTGGACCGCCGCCGGATCGACAATTGGAGTTTACAATCGATCTCAAGCCGGGAGCAGCACCCGTATCCAAAGCACCATATCGAATGGCGCTTAAGGAGTTGGAGGAACTCAAGATACAACTCCAAGAGCTCATGGACCTAGGTTTTGTCAGGCCTAGTGTTTCGCCGTGGGGCGCACCAGTTCTTTTCGTAAAGAAGAAAGATGGATCGATGAGGATATGCATCGACTATAGGGAGCTAAACAAGTTGACTCTTAAGAACAAGTATCCACTGCCGAGGATAGATGACTTGTTCGATCAACTTCGAGGAGCCGGAGTCTTTTCAAAGATGGACTTGAGGTCCGGATATCACCAGCTACGAGTACGAAGGGAGGATATACCGAAGACTGCGTTTCACACAAGATATGGACACTACGAGTTCGTTGTAATGCCGTTTGGATTGACGAATGCCCCAGCGGTATTCATAGATTTGATGAATCGGGTTTTCCACCCGTACTTGGATAAATTCATCTTGGTGTTCATCGTTGACGTTTTAGTCTACTCGAGGAACGAGAAGGAGCACGAGTAGCATCTACGAATCGCTTTAGAGACTTTGAGAAACGAGAAGTTGTACGCCAAATTCAGCAAGTGTGAATTTTGGCTGAAAGAAGTAAATTTTCTTGGACATATTGTGTCGGCAGAAGGAATCAGAGTGGACCCCGCCAAAGTTGAGGCGGTACAACAATGGAAGTCACCATCAACCCCAAACGAGATTCGGAGTTTCCTAGGCTTGGCAGGATACTACCGAAGGTTTATAGAAGGGTTCTCCAAGATAGCGAGACCAATGACGCAACAACTTAAGAAGGGAGTCAAGGTGAATTGGACTCCAGAGTGTGAAGCAAGCTTTCAACTCTTGAAAGAGAAGTTGACCACCGCGCCAGTTTTAGTTGTGCCAGAATCTGGAGTGAACTACGTAGTCTACACCGATGCTTCGAAGGTTGGACTAGGATGCGTATTGATGCAAAACAACAAGGTGATCGCCTACGCGTCACGACAGTTGAGACCGCACGAGTTGAATTACCCAACACACGATTTGGAGTTAGCAGCAGTGGTACATGCCCTAAAGATTTGGAGGCATCATCTCTACGGAGTTCGATGTGAAATCTTTACGGACCACAAGAGATTGAAATACTTCTTCGAGCAGAAGGACTTAAACATGCGACAACGAAGGTGGCTCGAACTAGTGAAGGACTACGATTGTGGTATCAATTACCACCCCGGCAAAGCAAATGTGGTGGCAGACGCTTTGAGCCGAAAGGACCATTCGCAACTAGCTTTCCTAACGGAAGAGGAAAGTTTGATACGAGAGTTTAGTAATTTGCGATTGGAAATAATAAGGGCACCTGAAACGGTTGAAAGACGAATCGCCACCTTAGTGGTGGAGCCAGACTTGAAAACAAGAATCGTTGCAGCGCAACGAATGGATGCGAAACTCAAAGAGATAATGCCCTCATATTTGAAGGAAGACTATGCGTGCCCGACAACGAGGAACTCAGGAATGAGATCATGATTGAAGCTCATGAGACTCCATACACCGCTCACCCTGGAAGCACGAAGATATGCCAAGACTTGAAGAAGTCATTTTGGTGGAATGGCATGAAGAAAGATATCGCAACATTTGTGGAGCGTTGCTTAGCCTGCCAACAAGTGAAGGCTTTACACCAACGACCGTATAGAAAATTACAACCGTTGGAAATACCCGAGTGGAAGTGGGAGCACATCACCATGGATTTCGTGACGGCTTTGCCAAAGACTCTCAAAGGAAACACCGCCATTTGGGTGATTGTGGATCGACTCACCAAATGTGCGCATTTCATACCGATTCCGATAACTCATGGATCAGATAGACTAGCTCTGATCTACATACGAGAGATCGTGCGATTGCATGGAGTCCCAGTGACGATTACGTCGGATCGTGACCCGAAGTTCACGTCAAAATTTTGGATTAGTCTACAGCGCGAGCTTGGAACACGATTGAACTTTAGCACGGCGTTTCACCCGCAGTCCGATGGACAATCCGAGAGGACGATACAAACTCTCGAGGATATGCTAAGAGCCGTAGTGCTCGACCGCGGTGGAAGTTGGGAGACCGCATTACCACTAATCGAATTCGCTTACAACAACAGCTTCCAAGCAACGATTAACATGGCTCCGTATGAGGCACTCTACGGAAGAAAGTGTAGATCACCGCTCTATTGGGATGAAGTTGGCGAACGAAGGGTACTTGGACCCAACGCAGTCGAGGAGATGATCAAAATTGTTCGACAAATCCGTGTGAGAATGAAGGAAGCCCAAGACAGACAAAAGTCTTACGCTGATGTCCGATGGACCGACTTGCAATTTCAAGTCGGTGATAAAGTTTTTCTCAAGGTATCCCCGTCGAAAGGGATAACGCGTTTTGGTGTTAAGGGAAAGTTGAAACCACGATTTATCGGTCCTTATGAAATTCTCGAAGGAGTAGGACCTATAGCCTATCGATTAGCGCTACTGCCAAACTTTGGGAACGTACACAACGTTTTCCATGTGTCGCAGTTGCGGAAGTATGTGTTCGACCCGAAACACGTGATTCACTATGAAGAAGTTGCTTTGAATCCGGATTTGAGTTACGAGGAGCGACCTCAGATGATCTTGGACCGTAAAGTTCAAATCTTGAGGAACAAATCTATTGCTAGCGTGAAAGTACTTTGGAGAAACCACGAATACGAGGAAGCCACGTGGGAGCTCGAGGATAAGATGATGGAACTGTACCCGGAACTTTTCCAATGAGGTACCAAATTTCGGGACGAAATTTCTTTTAAGGGTGGTAGAATGTAACGCCCCGTTTTTTCGAACCCTAATTTTTGTGACGTGAAATTTTTTGCATTAAATGCTGCTAATGCTATGATATGTGGAATTAAATTGATGAGTGAATTAATTGCAATATGCTATGTGACCTAAATTGCGATTTTTGAGTTGAGATTGAGTTGAATGGTCAACTTGTTGAATATGTGACGTGGCTATTGAATAGTCAATATTGTGGAAAATATGACGTGGCCGTGGAATGGTCAAAGTCGTTTGAAAATGTGAAGTGGAGGTGAATTTCGAAAATGTGGATATCTGGATGTGGGAAGAAATAATATTTGTGGTGAAAGATTATTCTAAGGGATGAGTGAGAATTGAATAAGGAGCATTATTTAAGTATGTGAAATTTTCGACCCTCCTATTATTGGAAAGAAATCCTATTTTTCTTGGATTTAATTATTGCTTGTGATAATTATTCAAATTAAATCCAAAGTCCGATTATTCCTTTATTTCATGAAAATTTCGAAAACCCTATGTTGGTCTAGAGGGATTTTTCGAAAATCCTTATATTATGGGAGAAGGGAATTTTTATTATATTATTTGATCCCTTGTTTATTCTCTTCCATAATTAAATTCAAATATCCTAGCATATCTTTCCAAATCTAAGAAGCTCTTACCATATCCTAATTTAATTAGGATTTATATTAAATCCCTTTTGAGAGAGAGGCAAATCACGCCACTTTCTTCTTTTAATTGGGGGGATTTTATTTATTTTCTTGCTCCGTGATATTTTATTCTACTCCGTGAAATATTCAAATTAAATCATAGGCTAAATTAATAGCCTAGAATTCGAATTTCCTATTATTACTCCTCAAATTTTCGGCCTCTACAACTAACAAATCTTTCCAAATCTTTATTTAATTATTTAATTGAGTATATCTTGCACTCTATAAATAAGAGTGAGAAACCTAACCCTAGCAACACTAAATCACGCCCCCACTCCCAAAAATCTCGACATCTCTCTCTCCCCACTCTCTCACATTTTTCTTCTACTTTCTCCATTAATTCTTCATCTTTTGGAGAAGAATTGAAGCTGCAATTCAAGAATTCATTGAAAAATCAAGATTCTACTTGTTTCTACCGTTTGTTTTTGCAAGAAAAGGTACTTCTATTATTAATCTTTTCTTCCTCTACCGATTAATCGGTGTTATTGAGTCCACATGCATTTAGATCGAGTGAAGATGGAAATTAATCAGTGAATTTTTTATGCATGGATGTGAGTGTGTGTGGGTGGCCGAGAGTGTGTGTGTGTGTGTATGCCTCGGTAGGGTGCACATGTGTGTTGCGTGTGTGCGTGTGTTGTGTGTGAAAAACACTCATGTGTGGCACGATTTGATGAAAGATCTGGAATTGTTGTGTGAATGAAAACGATAGGATAATCGTACTTTGATTTTGATTGATGATTTTGAAAATAATCGATGGAAAAAGGGTAACGTGTGATCATGCATGATTTTGATCCATGATTGAGACTTATTTGAAATATATGAACTAAAGGTGATAGTCCGCGTTCCCGGTGTGATATCAAGAAGAAGTGCGTTTTTGTTGAACTCGAAGGAAATCGAGGTGGGCTTTATTCTTACACTCTTCTATATGCAAATTTATGATGTTGGAGAAATAAGGGTGGATTAAACTGTTATGCCATGCCTATGAATTATTTTGGATATTGTGTGTGTCTGATGCCTAGATTGTGAGTACGCTCCATTAGGCTATAGTGGCTATGAATAAACGAATTCGGGTCTGAGTAGGGCCGCAAACCCTATCAGGCTAGTGTACACGGGAGATCGGGAGCCGTCCTTGCTAGTCGGCCGATCTCGTGGGCGAAAGTGTGGACACACTTCGTCGCACCATATGGAATGATAAATGATGAGAAAATGGGAGGTATTATTTGACTGGCCAGTCCATGATATATTTTGTGATACTCGATGCTTATCTTTAAATAAATGCAAAACCTCGAGTTCACTATGGTAAGGGTGGCATAACTATAAAATGTTTTGGCATGAGTCCACTGAGTACGTTTAAAATACTCAGCCCTGCATGTGTTTTCCCTATGTGCAGGTTGAGCGGCGATGGGCGGTCGGTGGTGTTGAGACAGTGAATCCAATAAAATGGATGATTGAAACTTTAAGTGTAGTCGTGTCTTCATACATGACTCCGCTTTCTCTTGAAATGCTTCCGCTGAATATTTTTGGAAAACTTATTGTCTTGGTTGTTTCAAACCTAATTCTTTGATTTGAAATGTTGGGAAATATTGCGTTTTATTGGAGTTACGCTAAATCTTTGACTTTTGAGCTTAGTCTATTATATCTTTTAAATCTTGATTCTCGTGAGTTAGCCGTTGACTTTTTGCCTTGATACTTCATTAAATGCTTGGGTCAAATCTCTTTAAATGAAACCTAGTCTACCTTTTTGTCGCCATAAGTTCGCCTAGTTAACAGTCGTCGTATTTATTATACCCTAGAAATGCTGGGCTGTTACACATATTGTCCCCTCGGCCATATCCACAATTGTTTTAGCCGTTCTTAAAAATGGTCTTCCTAACAATATCCCGCTAGCTCCCTAGCTTCTGGTTCACTCATTTTAATGACATAAAAATCAGCGGGATAAGTAAAGTTCTGTATCCTGACCAACACATTTTCTAACACACCCTCAGGATTGATACATGACCTATCAGCCAGTTGGATCAACACCCTAGTATTCGACAATTTTACCCCTTTTAACCGATTATAAATGGATAACGGCATAACATTGATAGATGCTCCTAGATCACACATTGCATGATCGATTTTCACATCTCCAATTGTTATGGGTAGGGTAAACATACCTGGGTCGGCTCTCTTGGGTGGTAGCTTCTCCTGTACAATGGCTGACGCTATTCCCTCCACCATGATCTTTCCATCCTCCTGGGCCTTCCCGGCTATGAACACCTTTATAAACTTCCCAGAGGGAGCAGTCTCACGGCTTTGAGGAATGGTATGGTGACATCCAGCTTCCCAAAGATCGACATGAAATCCACAGGGTTTTCTTTCTTCCTCTTCGTCACAAACCGATATGGAAACGGTTTTTCTCCCTTAGCCTCTCCAGGCAGTCCTTGTGGAATTTCCTTTGGCTCCTCCTGGGTTTGAGGTTTCGATGTGGGCATTACTCCTCCCGGTTGCTCATTTCCAAGTTGTGTTTCTCCCTCCTTTCCTTCCACGGTAGGCTCCTCGTTTAGAAAAAAACGGATCCTCCATCTGAGGCAGAGGCCTCTTGAGCTCTCCGCTGAGATGGTGTCGCTCAGCACCCCTTCTCTACTAGACTCCCCAACAGGGTTCTTGAGTTGAGGTCCATTATAGGCTGTCTCGGACCGCAGTGTAATTTTACTCACATTTGCCTTTTCAGGTACATGGATTGTAGATGGGAGTTTCCCTGAGTTCCCTTTCATTTCGCCCACCGAGTTAGCGAGCTGGGCCAACTGTCTGTTCATCATGTCCATATTTGCCCTATGCTCCTTCTGGGCACTTTGCATTCCTTGCATTGTTTCATTACTGGACTGCAAGTCATTTTTAATGCTTTGCTGCGAGGCAAGCATCTCCCCCATCATGTCCTCCATAGACCTCCTCGACCTGTTTGGGTGATGGAACTGATTCGAGCCCTGGTGCTGGTTATACTGAGGTGGCGGGTTTGACTGGTAGCCTGAGAAATTTTGTTGGTTTTGGTTCTGTGGGTACTGGCTATACTGGGCAGGAGGGTTATACTGGTCGTGGTTGTGCTGGTACTGACCTTGGTTTTGGTGGTGGGTGTTATGTTGAGGCCCTGGGTTAAATTGGTTCTGCTTTTGGTTTTGGTTTTGAAAGTTTCGCTGATGAGGTGGCACATAGGTAGGGTTCGGGTTCTGGTTTTGAGAGTTTTGGTTCTGAGGATGCTGGTTTCTTCATACCCAGTTAGACTGGTAGTCAGGGTTTGTTGGGCCACGGTTGGGATATTGGCTCGGTTAGGGGTTGGGTTGATTTGGAGCCTGATTTTGGTTCTGATTCTGATTTCCATCTCTCCATCGGAAATTTTGGTGGTCCCTCCACGGTGCATCTCTTTGTTTCCCCGGAATCCAATTGCCGTTGGAATTGTAGTATCCTGCGGCATTTGCTTGCTCCACATCCAGCGATTTGTCCGGCTGATCATATGGTAGTGCTGGGGCTTCTTGGCCTCCAGTTGGAGAAGGTGGTGGAGTGTTCTGCTTGATTGCAGTCAGCAACTCCTTCTTTAATTCCTCCATCTTCAAATCCATCCGTTCCTCCTGGTCAGTAGCCGAAGCACTTGCTACCCTCTCTCTGCTGTACCCATTTCTAGCGTTGTCGTACGTCTTCTTTGCATTCAACAGCTTACGTAACACCTTCTTGGCTTCACTTAATCTCAACTGGGTGAAATCGCCTCCAGATGATGAATTCGCCAGATCCTTGGTTTTCTTGTTCATTCCTTCATAGAAGGTGTGGTGCACCTCTATCTCCTTCATGCGATGGTTGGGGCATGACTCCAAAAGGCTCATGTACTTCTCCCAGTACTCGCTCAGGGTTTCATCATATTCTTGCCTTATGCACGATATTTTCCTCTTCAATGCACTTGTCTTTGAAGACGGGAAAAACTCGGCTAGGAAAACCGATTTGAATTCAGCCCATGTATTGATAGAGTCGGTTGGCAGGCGCATGAACCAAGTGTTGGCCTCTCCCTTCAGGACAAAAGGTAGGGCTTTCAGTCTGTAATCATCCTCGCTCGCTCCTGCTGGCCGCCTCTGTGCCTTACAGATTTTGCAGAACTCATTTAAGAATTCGTATGGTCCCTCGTAGCTCTTCCCACAGTACGTCGGTAAGATTGCGATAACGTGGGGTTTCACATCACAGGCGGTTTGGCCTGGGGTAACCACTATGGCTTGCGGAGGATCCCCGTCGGCGTGCGCGGTAAGTGTTGCGAGCTCGGGATCGTCCTCACCCTGGTCAACCATTCTCACTAGTGTTCTTACTGGTTGGGGTGGAAGCTCCGGAAGTTGGTACTCTAACTCCTCCTTTTCTTCGTCGCTACTCGTGCCTAGGTCGGACAGTGCTGTCGACAGGCCAGAACGAGTGGTAACGAGTATTGTTCCTCGGGGAAGTATCCTTGGTCTCCACTGGCCAGGAGCCGAGCCACTTATCATAAACTGAAAACAAAAAGAAAAGAAAAATTATAAACAGTATGTACACCAAAAAGATCACACACAATAACAGGTATGAACGTCATCCATCCCCGGCAACGGCGCCATTTTGACAGCCCCAGGTTTTCCCACTCTTTCGAGTGTTGTGATGGTTTTCGTATGTAATTTGGAGTGTATCCAACTGATCAGGAAGAGATTCCCGACCCAGCTGAGTCGTTGATACGATAACCGGGACCTGGCTTCAAACAAGTTTCCTCAACCCACTTCTACTGATTAGTATAGTGGAGGTAAGGGTCGAATCCCACAAGGATGGACGCGTTTAGATAACTGCGGTGACTTTCCTGGGTGTTTTGGTTAGCTACCACGCTTGGGTTGAGATTTTACCTAGACAGGAAATAAGGTGGTACTCTACTGACTAGTAGGCGTGAAAATAACAGACATGTGGGAGTGTTCGTGAAAATAGGGGACAATGTGTCTCAGAGGCATATGAAAAGTAGACAGTTACTAAAAGGGGAAATTTAGACTACAAGGCATATTTGGTGGCTGGGTGGTTCTCTGACAGGTCTGGGCAGTACATCTGAAAAGTAGGGAACAAAAGCAAAAGTAACTTAAAAGTAAAGTGGTTCAAACTAAAGTTGATTTTGACGTTTTCTTCTTCACCAAGTATTAACAGAATTCAGATAAACACAAACACCATGACTGAACTTCAGATTCACAAATTCAAACTCAAGATCCATCGATTTAAATGCTCAAACTTAAATTAAATAGTGAAACTGCAACTTTACTTCTACTGACTGACATGCAAGGTGGTAATCACGGCACAGAAAAGAAACTCATGCACGAAAACTTGACTAAACATAGCTACAACTTTGAATCAACAACTCCCGATAAGAAAACACTTAGAAATTGAAGGCAATAACTAAATCTAACTTTCCTAGGCAGAATGAAGCAAACTCGAACCAAAGTGACATGCGAAATAGGAACTTCATAATGTAAATGTTGGAAAATAACAAAGTACTTCAAAAGAGTAACCGCGATGAGTGTTTGCAAATAACATAACGATGAAAACAGTTAAACTTTAAACTAAGAAAGCGATTAAGATTGTTTGTGCCACTCCGGGCGATGATACTACTACACTGCTACGATAACTGGCTGGAACGGCGGACTGATGACTTCTCCGGCAGATTCTGGAACGTCAAGTGATCATGGCTGTGGCGAGAAACGAGAGGTAGGATAATGCTGAAGGACTGATCTTCTAGAGAGAATTCTACTAAGTGTGTTGAGAACCGAGAACTTCGAACCGAACTCTAAGGAACCAACTCTAAAGGGGCGAACTTCGAACTCTCTCTCCAAGTGGCTTCTTTTATAGGGAGGCTTGCCCTTGCTTTTAGGGTAGACTTCTCCCGCGTTTTGACCTTTTTGCCCTTGTCAATGATCATCCCAGCTATCCTCCTTCTCCATCTCGAGCCTTTTCTCTGGCATGCATCCTGGTCAGTATCGCACCCTTCTGGCGCCCTTTTCACTTGCGTCACCTGAATCGTCTCCTACTGACTTGGATCCTTTAATCCTGCACACTTGAGCAACTGTTTTGCAGATAATACATGCATTTCACGACATACTGACCAGTAACCAAGGCTTAGAATACGACTTATCAAAGACGCAAGCAATCGACGATTCTTTGAGGAATCAATTCAGTATTTCTAAACCGTAGAATTCATGTTTTAGGATTTATTTTCTTTAAACATGAATTATTTGCGTTCTAGCATGCAATTCTGTGTTAACATATGAATATACTAATCTCATAATCTGTCAAATAGATCATTTATCTAATTTATTTGTTTCGTATAAGTGTTCCACTGTGCAAGGGGCTCCAAACCCCAACAAATAAATCACTAATTGAATTTCGAATATTTGACTATAAAGCATATTAAAAAATCACTAAGTGATTTAACTATTTTTGCGAGAATTGAGATTTCATTCATAGATCAATAAGAATAATAGTAGAATACTTTTTTAATGTCTTCAATTTTATTACTCTCTCCATCCTGGAATAGGAGTCATATTTAGTTATGGTACGGATTTTATAAATTGTAAAGAAAAGTGACTTGAATAAGTTAGTGGAATGTGAGTTCCACTTATATATTTAATTTTTTAATAAAATATGAGAGAAATAAGTTGATGGAACATGAAACTTACTTATTCCCTCCGTCCCACAAAAGATGTCACACTTGTGGGACGGCACATGATTTTAGGAGGTTTTGTTTTGTGTGTTAAATGGAGAGATAATATAATTTTTATATTCATGTGAGAGAGAACTTTTTCCAAAAAGGGAAATGTGCTATCTTTTGTGGGACAAACTAAAAAGGAAAGTGTGACATCTTTTGTGGGATGGATGGAATATTATTTACGATAAAAGTGAAATGTGACTTTTATTATGGAACGGACCAAAATGACTAAACATGACTCTTATCGTAAGATAAAAGGAAATATTTTAAATTCAACAATTACAGTTATGTTGCTTTGAATAAACAAATCCTAGAATACAGGAACAAATGAGTTGTTAAATTTTTGGGGCAGAGGAAGTCAGTGAACAATTATGGATAGTTGTGCTGGAAATTTGTATGCTTGTATTCGTATACTTCTAAATTATTAAAGGAAGGAAAAATGGGAAAGGAAAAAAGTAAATGGGAAAGAGAAAAGTAGATGAGAAAGAAGAAAACGGGAAAAAAGAAAAAGAAAGAAGAAGCGCTAGTTGTGGGAATAGAAAGATGTGGGGGTACTTTTATTAAGAAGTAAATTTAATTTTAATTGAACCCGAAACAATAAATAAACTACTTGTTTTAGTTAAATCAGTTTTTGGCCGTACATAGGGGTGGCAAAATTGGTAGCGGAAAATGGGTAATTCTCATCTCGACCCGCTACCTGCCGGGTATTGGATACCCATTACCCAACGATAACGGAAAACGGAGCGAGATCTAGTAGTGTGTCGTAAAGTTTGGCGGGTAGCGGGTATACCCGTTAGTCCCGATAATACCCGTTATTATTAGTATTAGCCATATTCTATCTTTTAAAACTTCATCCATTCCATGTTATTAGAGGTGTTTCAAATTAAAATGGAGGAAAAAAGGTAAATAGTTAAATAATAATAGCCATATACGCACTCGTTTTGAAAAAAATAAAATAAATAGTTAGAACGGAAAAAAAAAAAGTAAGAGAGATAATAATGTAGAGAAGAGTATTTATATTATTATTTTTCCAAAATGAGTATAGAAAATGAAATGCCTCTATTAAGGTGGAACAATGGGAGTACTTTATATAATCTAAGAGTTCTTTTAAAATATTTTTATATTCCAACGAACATACAATTGAAAATTCACCGGAACTAGCTATAGAGTGTCCCTTCACTTTTATTCTCAATCTATTCAACGTTTACCATCGATATCAATAAAGTAAAGTAGGGAACATGTTATTATGGTTTTCAAATTTTTTATTAGGATTTCAGTTCGGGTACGGGTACACACAATGCCAGGTACATGATACCCGACACGGGTATCGGGTAATCCCAGTATGTCGCGGGGCGGGTATTGGGACAACAAATTTAACTAAAATCACATAAGGATACCCGACTTGCCGGGTGCGGATACCCGCGGGTAACCCGTTTCGCCACTCATAGTCGTACATAATTTGGTCACATAGATTTATTGTTAATTAAATCAGTTGGATAGCCGCTCGCATGGATAGTGTTCAATTAGTATTCATTAAATATGAAATATTTGATTTTCGGCGCGAAATTTTATGTAGTGTTGTTTTGTGAGTTATTGAAGAAGGAATAAAGTGAGAAAGAGGAAAAATATAAATTATGTTATTTTCATTTTAGGAAATGTTTTATTTTTAATAATAAAATCCAAAAAGCAATAAGCTCCATCCATGCTCTTAAATAAAAGCACGGAGGTGGGCCCGGACCCACTTTTACTCCATGTCCTTAGGCAAGAGCACAACACCCATATCCATGCTCTTCCGCAAGGACAAGCTCAAGGGTCTCGCCATTCTATTATTCAATTTAAATACTTCAATTACTAAAAACATTTCTACAATATAAAAATACATATAAAAAATACATAATTAAATCCTAAAAAATAAAAAGTACATAATTAAAATTCTAAAAAATAAAAATACATAATTAAAATCCTACAAATTAAAAATTACATAATTAAAGACTAAAAAATACCTCGGATGGAGTCGGGGCGCGATGGCGGTTGGCCGTCGCCTTCTTCATTCCTTGTGGCCGGCGGGAACTGCTCGGGCCAGCGTCGGGGCTACCCAAGTTAGTTCCGCAAGCTGGGTAGCCACCTCATCGAAAGCGCCGTCGGATAGGGCTACCGACCTCGACCATTTGCTGGAGGAGCTGGAGGAGGATGCTACTACGCCACTCCTATACTTCTCATGATGGCGCACCTCCTGCCAACCGCTGAGGTACTTGAACGGTTTCAAGTTCAAGGATTGGTAGGTCGCCAAGGCGGCACTGATGATGTCGAGCTCGCTCTTGCCGCTCCCCGCCGACCGCTCTTCCCGGTGGTAATACCTCTGGAACTTACAGATTGCGTTTTTGGCTCTGTATATGGAATTGCGCACCATACTATCATTGCGATAGATGGTTCCCTCCGGCCGGTTTTCATTGTACAGACGAGTGACGCGCCACCAAAACCTTTCCCCGCTTTGGTTTGTGCCAACTTTCGGATCTTTAGAGATTGCCAAGTAGGCTTTGAATAACTGGATCATCTCATCCAGAGTGTACGGGGTACGGGTACCACGAGTAGGAATAGTAGTAGGAGTAGTGCTTCCGCTCCCTGAAGGAACTGGCAGCGGAAGCGCGTTCGAGTTTCATAATTTAATAATTAATCGAACAAATAAATCACATAATAATCAGATCTATTTAGCAGATTATTTAGACAAAATCTATTCGCATAATTCTCACATGTATCATGCTCATAACTTGAATTAATCATGCTTTAAGTATATTGAAACCTAAAACATGCTTTTCTACGGAGCAGAAATAATACCTAATTAATTCTCCAAAGAATTGACGATGGCTAGCGACTTCTCCACGTGACGCTTTGAATACTAGACCACGGATCTTCTCTCTGGTTCTCGAACTATACTCCAATATCAGTGTGGGCTGATCTCACCGGAATACTAGGACTTAAATAAAGAAGACAGAAATTCTACTCCACGAAGGAGAGGAAAAATCGTACAACTCCTGCGGGGGGGACGAAAATTTTAGTGAAATAAAATTGTATTATTTCTGTCTCCTTTATTCTCCTATTTATATTAAGTTCCTTTTGGGCCCAGACAGAGATCTATGGAAGGTTTTGGATATGGGTTCATCCAATTTACTTTTAATAATTAAATTGAACCCACAATTTAATACAAGCTTTGATTGGAATATTACGAGCAGCCACTACAGAAGTAATATTGAACTCACCCCATCCAAATCCGAAATTATAAGTAATCTGGGTTTCCGTTTTAACTTTCATTTCCGGCGCTTAAGATAAAAATGTCCATTAATTAATTAATGTCTGCTATGGACTTAATTAATTAATTTCTTATTAATTCCAAGAGTGGACTTAGCATGAAACGCTTATTTATTATTCATAGAGTGATCAAACTCCAACTAACTAGGTTCCGAATAATAAAACCTTGTTTCGCGCTCCTCTTGAGGGCATTATCAAAGGAGACTCACCTCGCGCACGATTCAATATAATAGCAATCCTAGCACCGCCAGATATTAATCACCACTACCCAATATATCAGGATTATTGGGTTACGAAAAACCCGCACCATTTGATAAGTCAAAGTAATGCATAATCAATACCGTATGCTCAATGCTAACCTACATTGATTAAGAAACAAATATTTATCAAGACCTCGCCTTTCAGTAGATAGCACAAGGACAAGTCTTGCTGTTAGATCCGTTCAGTGTTTTACCACACCAATGTCATCTTATTTCGTAAGGCTTAGAAATATGCGGACTGGCATTGCAACCTTTCACGATGGAAAGTCTAATTCCATCTAGGTCGTGAAATTCTTCTTTTTCTTTGTTTAGCACTAACCGTGTTACCTTAAAGTGAACGCCGCCCACAACCGGTCTACTAAAACAAAGACTTAGATTTTATTAAGTTAACTTATACATTTAAACATGCAATTAACATCTATTAAATGTAACACATAACAACATTATGACAAAAATAATCTGTTTTATTCCTTGGAAAATAAAATAAGATTTTTACAGTATTCAATCACTCGAAATGTGATTTCTAGTATAGAAACTCTAACACTCCCTCCCGAGCCGGATTCGGGTGCCCACCCGTATCGCCCATCGGGGGCATCTTGGTCGTCCACCGGGTAAGGCCGGTAGCCACCCGGAACTTGAGAACCTTGGGTTTGAGGAGGGCGCCGTGAATTTCGTTTCCGGACTAGGAAATGGTAGTGAGCCGAACCATTCGTGGTTCCAACCGCGGGAGTCGAAGGGGTGATCGCCGGAGCCGGACATTGTGTAGTGTGGTGGGAATTTAGATGAGAGAATAGATGGAAATAGATGAGAGAATAGATGAGAATTGATGAGAGAATTTAGATGTGAGAATTGTGTAGTGTGGTGGGAATTTTTTTGTGTTGAACACGGGATATTTATAGATGAAAATGTGAATTTTGGGGAAAAAAATTGAAAAATAAATTAAAAGTGTGTAGAAAACGGATATAATTTATTGGGAAGTTTGAAATTTTTTTTTAAAAACAATTTTTTTAATTAATTTCGATTTTTTTTTTAAAAAGAAAAAAAAATCAAATTTGCCAACAGCTATGTTGTTGGCTAATCGCAGCCCGCCACGTAAGTCTGCTCAACGGCACGGACGTGCTCTTATTTAAGAGCACCGCCGTGCCGCTGGCACGAATGGACGAGTTACAGCGGCGAACAACGGTAAGCCGTGCCGCTGGCACGGACGAACAGCTTACCGCTGCGGATGCTCTAAATTTATAGTCAATCGGTTGCATTTTTATTCAGCAGATTGAATAGAAAGATTCGGATGATCATAAATTTGTACTAAAAGTAGTTGATTAAAGTGGTAAGCTAGATGTACAGTATAGAAAAGGACTTTTTTGTAACATCTAATGAATATCTAAACATAATCCTGTATAAAATAGACATATATAAAACCTTTTGGTTGAATCTTACGAGCTTTAAACTAGCGCTATAAATATTCTTGTTTTCAGAGTGATAAATAAATAAAGAAGTATACCTATGTTTTCAGATGTTTTATAAGTTATTTAAAAAGAAATTAGAAACTATACCAATAAGCTATATAAAAAAAATTAGAAACTATACCAAGTGATTCGTAATTTTGTCTCTCTAACATTGTGATCAATATCTAAAATTTCTTAATTTGTTAATATAAGTTTGCAATCAAACTTTGCATGATTGATAATGGATGATTTTATAAATATACTCAAAACATTATCAAATGACACTAGAAAAGCGAAAGTAGTGTACCTCCAAAAAAGCGAATCTAAACTAAAATTGGGAACTTTGTGCAGTAAAAAAATTCAATAATAAAACAATGGTAGATTGCTATGATTATTCATTCATCCTCATTTGTCAACAACTTTAATGGACCGAATTAAGGTGAATGGAATCACCGGCGAAGACTGCCTTGTGGCCTACTTGTGTACATGGGGTACATAGCACCAATGGCGGATCCAGGAGTTGAATATCGTGGGGTCGGAAAAAATATAAAACTCGCTCCGTTCACAAAAAATAATCTCATTTGTGAACAACACTGGTTTTACCGATAAATTGATAGAATAAGAGAGATGGGTGAAAAAGTAGATAAAGTATGAGAGGAAATGAAAAAAAGTAAGAGAAATAAAGGAGAGAATATAGATAAAGTATGAAAGAAAGTTTTCATTTTGAAACGAAACTATTTTTTATGGACATCCTAAAATTGTAAAATGAAATTATTTTTCATGGACGAATGGAGTATTAAATTAATAAATTTTTTAAAATACGTTGTATTTATATTTTATATGCTGGAAATGAGTAATTTTTTCTATAACATCAAATATTTAGAAAATTAACTTTTTTTTTAAATGATTAAAATATGAATAATAAGGCTGAATGTGAAATTATACTAACAAAAACTAGAAAAAATTAAGAAATACCACTATATTATTATTATTAAAGTCTGTGTTCAATTTAAATAAATTAATTAGTTGAATTGATTATACAAAATTGATTAATGTGAAAATAGTTGTAAAGATATATCAGTAAAATTTTAATAGTGTAGTTAGTATTTTTCAAATTAGAAAAATCTAGTAAGCTAGAGTAGGGATGTGTCAATTTTTTATGGTGCCACCTATGTTTTTTTATGTAAATTAATGCTTATAGGAACTTCTCTCTCCTACCAACTACCCCCCTCTCCTCTCACTACAACAAACCCGTATCTCTCCTTCGAAAACAAAAACAAAGCTGAAAAAGCCTCTCTCCCATTCTTCATTCTCGCCTTCTCGGTCGCCACACCTCCATCAGCGCGCAATGCTGCTGCTACATCGTAGTTCCTCCCCATCTCTTGCTAACCTTGTCATCAATTCTCTCTGAGTGGGGTAAAAGGGCGGAGGAGCGGACGCCGTAGGGTCGAAGGCAAACTTTCCGGCAGCGGTCCAGGGGCGATGGTGAGGTCGGCCGACCCCACTCGACCCCACCTGGATCCGCCGATGCATAGCACTATACCTGGGGGAATTTTTTCTCTTATGTTTAGTAATATAGTCATTTTGGTACGCCTCCATTGCTATGAAACGGAGAGAGTAATTATTTTCGGATTCGATAATCCCGAGGTTGGGAACTCGACTTTATTTCACTTTAATGAAAATCCGAGCAACAAAAACACATTGGTATATTTGCGCAAGTGGTCTAATAAGGCGCATGCCGTCACAAGGTCGTGGGATTGAATCCTTACTCCGCCAAATTCGATATTACCAATCTGAAAATTAAACAATGTACGCAGGAGCCTAAATCCTATATTCGCTTATAAGAAGAAATTCTTTGGATAAGGGTTTGGTCCAGGGACCTTGAGATGATCTTCTTGTCTACTTTTTAAAGAGCTCATATATTCCATTTTAATTGAAGCCATTTTATTTTATCATGAAAATAATGTTGTTGAGGTTATAATTCCTCTTTATTGCTCCCTCCGTCCCAATAAATATGAAACGTTTGTTTTTTGGCACAGAATTTTATGTAGTATTGTTTTGTGAGTTAAAGAAGAGAGAGTAAAGTAAGAGAGTGAGAAAAGTAGAGATAAAGTTATTTCTATTTTAAGAAACGTTTCATTTTTAATGGGACAAACCCAAAAAGGAAAACGTTTCATTTCTACTTGGACGGATGGAGTATTATTTTTTTCATCTTTTACATTTTTCTACTTTTCTTATTGGGAACCAATGTCTCTACTCTCATGTATTATCCCCATCACTTGAAATCCAGAGGCTTTAAATCTCACTTTTGTTCCAATCACTTTTCGTATTTTCTTTCTATTTCTTGCTGCTTGGATTTTACTTCGTTAAGAGTAATCAAATTTAAGTGTATAATGTATTAAGCTTCATATATAACTTAACAAATTAACGCAACAATGAAAAAACAGGATCATTAAAGGTCGATTGATTGCATTTTAGTTCAATATTTTTAGTTTGGTATAAAAACCCATAAACAAAACGAATCTTATTTATACACCATTGAACAAAAATTAAATAATACTATATGTCTACAGTTAGTGCTGACAATTTTTGGCAAGACACGATAACACGACACGAACCCACACGAAATTAATGGGTATGTGTCAAAGCTTATTGGGTTCGTATCCTTATCGCGTCGACACGATAAGGACACGAAAACTTCGTGTAGTGTCGTGTCGTGTTCGTGTTACACGTTAAGAAATAATATTAATATATTATAATATTATAATAATTTTATTTATTTTAAAATTTTAAAATTTAAAATTTAATGTTTAAAATTTAATATTAGAAATAATATTTATTTATTATATTATTATTATTATTATTATTATTATTATTATTATTATTATTATTATTATTATTATTATAGTGTCGTGTCGTGTCATATAAATGTTGTTAGCGTGTCGTGTCATATATGTGTTGTTATCGTGTCGTGTTGACCCGAAGTGGTTTGTGTCGTTAATGTGTTCGTGTCGTGTTCGTGTTTGAGGATAGCGGGTCGTGTTCGTGTTCGTGTTTGGAGTTTTCTTAACGGGTCGTGTTCGTGCTTGTTGTTATCGTGTCGTGTCGTTATCGTGTCGACACGATAACGACACAACATGCACGATTTGCCACCCCTACTGCAGGAGTACATTATGATGACCTCATAGTTAAAATGACAATCTTGATAAGCAATCTGTAATACATGGGTAAACAACTTGGCATATGACTCCAAACAATCCGAGATACAAAATCAGAACACTATGGTGACACCATAGTTAAAATGACAATCTAGGCAATCAAACTGGTATACCAAACAACTCGGCATATGTTTTCAAGCAATCCGCGTTACGAAATCAGAGATAATCAAGCAATCTGCGATATATAGGCAAACAAGCATGTCACATGGCAGGTTAAGATTAAATCTGCTTTTAAATCTAAAAGTCTCTCATTAATGATGGATTGTCATTTTAGTATAATCCTATATATATACACATGCTTAGCATATTTGACACATTAGCTGAATCTTAAGTGATAAACTAATGTTTCAAAAATTCCTAATATCTTGTTTTCAGAACAAAACAAAGTTTGTCCTATGTTGATATTTGAAAATATTATAGTGTACATGTGACTTAATTTAGTACTCCCTCCGTCCCATAAAAGTTGAGACAAAACTTTTGAACACGAAGATAAGAATTTATATTAAATATGTAGGAGAGATTAAAAATAATAGGAAATATAAAAGAGAGTAAAGTAAATGATGGAATAAAATAATAGTGATAAGATATTTTGTCTTTTGTTAAAAAAGGAAATGACTCAATTTTATTGGAACGGACTAAAAATGAATACAACTCAACTTTTATGGGACGGAGGGAGTACTCCATATGATTGAGGGAATGCGAATCTAAAAGTAATGCTAGCTGTCGCTCTCTCAACCAGACAGCTGGGTATTCATAGCACAGAGATGTTTCTTTCTATTTAAGGTAGGGTGCTTGCCTACTCTGCGGTCATAATTTGTCTTTTAGCTGAAAATTAAATGAGTTCAATTATTAATTAATTCGTCTTAAAAGTATCAAAACTCTTAAGACAACTCTACCCTCTCCCTTAGTTTATAATGTAAGTGTTTTTATTATTTTTAGAAGACATTTTTGCTTTTTATTCAAATTTTTATTTAAAATAATATTACTCGACATCTACTATAATCTTCAGAAATATTTTATCATTACTATTATTATTTTTATTTTTATAAATCAAGTATGACAGAAAAGTTATCATAAATTAATAATTTAGTTATAACTTAATATTAAGTTTCAATACTATGTTGTCGTAATTTTTCATAATCAAATAATCGTATATCATAGTACAGTATAATATATTATTATTAGATTATAATGCACCTTAGTGTTTAATTAATACATAAATTATTAACTTGTGTATTATGATATAGTGGAGAATATATAATCCTAATTAGTATGTAGACTACACTAATTATTACTACTATATATACACGAAGTATGTCACAGTAAACTTATTAATTACTAGTATATGTTTTAATGTGTCACGATTATTAGTATTACATTCAGTTGAGTAATCGGGGTTGCCAATTAATTTTCCATTTAATTATGTAACAAAAATTTATAAATCGAATAACAATTTGCTTTAATAAATCAGTGAAATAATTGAATAAAATAAACCTACGTTATATTAATATACACTATTCACTTCGTGTCCTAAAAATAGAAATTCTTTTCCTTTTAGTTCGTTACCTAAAAATAAAAACTTTTAATTTTAGGAAATGGACCTCACAATCCACTAACACTAGAACGCATAATTATATCAGTTCGCAATTACATTAATATTTGTTGGCATCACAAAACATATCAATCATAACTCAATACCAATTCGCTGATTCATGAATATTCGTTTTATCTTGACTCAATATCAGTTACTGACTACATATCATATATTAATATGTTTTATGATGCCAACCGATATTATTGTATCAAATAACTGTTATGATTTTCAGTTTTTAAAGTTTTTATTTTTAAAAAGTTCTCACTAAAACCGCTTTCTATGGTACTCCCTCCGTTTTCTAAAATAAACTTTTGCACTATCGTTATGATTTTTAAATTAATCTATGATCAATTGGAAGTTGGAACTATGTAATGGCTATGTATATTGATAAAATCTTATGAAATTTACTTATTTATACTTCCTCCATTTCCTAAAAATAGGAACTTTTTGAAACGGTATGAGTTTTAATGTAAAATTAGTAAAATAAAAGAGAGATAGAAACAAAAGTATGTTAGTAAAAATGGGTCCCACTTTATCAGAGAGAAATAAATTTCCATAAATAGAAAGTTTCTATTGTAAGGGGATGGTTCAAAGGAAAAGGAGTTTCTATTTTTAGAGAATGAGAAGTATTATATATGAACACAAATATATGTAACAAAATGCTATGCTATAAATTGATACAAATGTAATGAACTTAATATCAGTTGGTACAATCAGAAAGACCTAAACCGTCCAAGTGATATCTAAAATAAGTTAATATATTCAATTAATTGGTCAATTTGATAAAATACTGAATATAAAATAAATTGAAACAATCATTTTTAATTTATCAATCAAATTTGAATGTAAACTTAATTGAGAATTCTAACTATTCCACTGAATCTCAATCAAATTTTATATTTAGTTATATTAAATTTTTTTATTGAATTCCAATATTTTAATCAACTATAAAATCAATGGATAACTCTAATTATTGCATTATATCTATAATCAATTAAAATTTCTAATTAATAGTATAAGATAAATCGGCATGTCATGACGTATTATGTTATTAGTATAAAAACTAGTGTGCTAATAAAATCAATTACTATAAGATTATAATTGAAAATTGAAAAATTATTAAATATACATTATATAGTGTACATAAAAATAAGTTGAATATTACTATTAAGTAAGCATATTATAGTGTACATAAAAATAAAAATAAATGACTCGAAAATCACGATATCAAAATCGACGAGATTGAGACGGTGTAGGAGAATTTTTGTTTGACAAAGTGGGTGAAGGCATGAACCTCGGTATATTCCTTTTTTTTCCTTAATTAATTTGATTTCATGTTATCAATTTTTATTAATATATGAATTAAATTCAAACTTAAAAATAATACTCCCATCTTTATAACAAATAGCAAAGGGTAATAGTGTAAACAAACTGAATCATTAAATAGCATAATTAAGTAGTTATTGTTTTAATGCTATATATTGACCTAAATACCCCTTACGACTAGCCATAATGCTATATATTGACCTAAATACCCTTTTTGTGGCTAGTCATAACGTGACCACATAGCATTATCCTTAAAAAATTACTGAAATACAGACCTTTCATTATCATGGGTTGTTTTAATTTTTAGTTTGGGAACACTTTTTATTAAATATTGTAAACCACTATCAAATTACTCTTGTAACATACTACAAATTATAAGCATTTTTTATTGGTGATTTAATACCCTTAACTAAATACCCTTAACTAAAATTGTAGATGTTAATTATTAAGTTAGGACACAATTAGGTTTTCTATTCCCCATTAAAAATGAAATCATATTTATATATGTTTGATATTATATTTTCGGAAAAAAATATTTTATCGAAGACTATATAATGATAGTTTTATAATAAAAATATGATTGGAAATGAATTAGTGGAATGTGGAGACTACTAAAAAAATGGTAAAAATAAAAAATGACAAATTTTTAAGGATAGACAAAAATAAAAATAAATTATTAATTTTCAGGGACGGAGAGAGTGCTATAATTTCTGTGCCCATCGTTTAATAGGAGTAGTATTTTTTACTATTTGTTAAATCATCATTCTTTGAATACTAAAAGCCATTCTTTTTTAATGATTTCTATATCATAATTAAAATCTATTACTATTGTGTGTTACAGTACATTTTATTATCTCATTTATACCTACGGCATAGAAGAGATGAGGGAAGAAGAGTTGTGCAGACTGCAGATCTGGAAGAAGATACCAATTGTATTGAACTAAATTAGCGATTAAGCACATGCAATAAAATCCATAATTCTTCCACACAACAAGCAATTAAGTAAATCGCGTAATGCAGGTAACGGCGGCGACGGAACCCGGCTGGGGTCCCAAATTAGCCACTAACCAAAACATCAATCAGTACTCCCTCCGCGAGTTTGCGGTAGTTGAGTCATTTCATTTTCTGCACTCGTTTTAGAAAAAATGATAATAAATATTTTAAGTTGAGAAAAAGTAAAGCAAGAGAAAATAATGTAGATAAGACTTTTATCTAGCTTATTCTATCATTTATTTTACACGTTCATAGGAGTGCGTCTATGTTTTTGCTTTACGAATATGATATTTTTTGGGCATTTCTAATAATATCAAGTCTTACCTATTTTAGCATTTTTTATTTCTGGGATTTTAGCCCCGATTAGGAAAGCGCCGGAGAAACTTTCTAGTTATGAATCGGGTATAGAACCAATGGGCAACGCTTGGTTACAATTTAACGAAGAGAGTATTATTCAACATACAAGAATCAGAAACTTAGCATCTCGGGTAACAGGTCGGCGGAGGTGGTTTTGATGGAGGCTCACTTTCTACAACATATGCCGATAGTGATGGTAAGCGGCTGGCAGCCAACATGTCGATGGGGATGTAGCCCAATGACCTCTTGTGAAGCATGAAACGGCTGGATACGGCGTTTCCTCCCGGGGATCTGGCGATGGGGTGGTTGTTGCCCAATGACCCCCTGGGCAGCATGAGGCCGTCGTTGCCCAATGACCGCCTGGGGAGCATGAGGCCGTCTCCACCGGGGATGTAGTTGCGGCTGGAGACAGCGTTTTCTCCCGGGGATCGGATGAAGCTGCTGCTGGCGGTGGAGTCGCCGATCCTGGGGATGTATACGGGATTGTTCATGGGGGGCGAGGAATGGATGCGGCCATTTAGAATGGGACGCACTGCAGCCGCCTTGGTGAATAGGGATGAGACGAGGATGATGAGAGAGAGGAGGAAGAAGAAGGATGAGGAAGAGGAAGAGGATGAGGAAGAGGAAGAGGATGAGGAGCTACTACAACTCATTCTCACCGATTTTAGAGTAGCGGCTTGAGTACAATGAGTACACAGATATGGCCTCTTTATATGATACAATAACCACCCACACCAGATTAATATCCTTTGCCACATGTCACTTTTCTTTTCCCGGAACAATTTAATGAATTTCATTTCATTTATTTTATCTCTCATTTTTTAATCGCAAGTGTTTTTGCTAAATGACCACCCAGAGAGCAGTACTCCTCGTCGCTTTTTTTTTCTTCTTCTTTTTTTTGTCTTTAAGCTTCTTGCCGTTTCTCTATGAGTCTGTTCCAAAAAAAAAAAAACTAAATTTATTACACTCTAATTTAATTACCCACATGAACTACACTAAATCACAATATGATAATCAAATCGTCTTATGATGAAAAATTATACATAAATTATACTAGTACACGCTACTTTTTTATAATAATTTAAGAAAAGATTAACTGTTCAAATTAAATATCTATAAATTATAGAAAAATATATTTTTTTATTAAACATTATATGACTATTTCCAACTGATCATGTGTGGATATTTTAATAACAATTTCATATCATTCGTTCCTATTTTTTTTTATAAAATACTAATATAGTTAAAAATTAAACTAATTTATACTATTAATTATAAATAATTCAAGTTAATGTTTAATGGAATTATCCTTGACTAAAGAGGCCATCTGTGTACTCAAATTGGAGACTTGAGTATCAAAAGTACTCATCTCAGTCTCCAGAGCAACTATTAAAGTACTAGTAAGATCGTGAATTACTAAAAATTAATGAAAATAGAAAGTTATTGAATATTAATTCTCAATTTCAAATTAAAAAAAAAAAATCAAGTCCTATTGCGATTTTCAAAATTTAAGTTATATTTACAATTACTTAAGAACTCAAGCTAGCATATTACTCCCTCTATGCCACTGAATATGACTCACTTTTCTTTTTTATTTGTCCATACCAAGATGACTTATTACTAAAAATGGAAACACATTTATATCTACTTTATTTCTTCTCTCTTACTTTACTCTCTCCATTTAACATACAAAATAAAATTGTATAAAATCTCGTGCCGCCCAAGGAAAGAGTCATCTTCCTTGGGACTGAGGATTATTAATCAGTACTCCTATGGAGTTCTAATTGGATTGTACCAATTTCTCTTAGGCTCTCTTTGGGAACATGGAATTCTGCCATGCTTAATTTGATTCCAGAAAATGAGTTGTCTACGTTATTGGTGATTTGAAATTAGAACTACACAATATAATTTAGTACTCCGTAGAATACATTCTTTTACAGTAAAAAAAAAACTAAACTCAATTTAGAGTCATGCTATTAGGTATTCTGTATCCCCATAAATGAATATGAGTATTTTGGGGGTAGGAGGTTAGGAACTTTGGACTCCTAGAATACAGACAATGGGCCATTTTCCTCTCTTCTTGGAGTAGCAGCTGGACTGTTAATTGGTTTTCATGGGATGCAACTTTATTTAATTAATTTGTTCACAGTGACAGCCAATGTTGGCATTGGAAAAATATCATATACATTAATTTTGAATTAATTATATAAAAATCAGTTATAAAATTAATTTATTAATTAAACTAATAATCCATCCGTCCACCATTTAAAGAGTTATTTTGTTATTTTGAATTATCCACGATATAAAAAACCATTTCCTTTTTTCCACTATTGGTATGTGGATCCATCCACTAATTTTTACACTGACAATTTATTACTATAAATCTAATATTAAAAGTGGGTCTCATGTTCCACTTACTTTCTCTATTTATTTTTCTTTATGAAATTGAACAATTTCTCAAAATCCAAACCAAGATGACTTTTTAAATGATGGACAAAGAGAATACATTTAGATGCTACGTAGTGAAGTATTTAAAGGGTAGTGTGTATAGTCCAAGAAATAGGCCATACAAATTTGAATAAAAGTAGTTTATCACTTGATTGTATTAGGAGTAAAGAAAAGTATAGTGTGGAATTCTCCTATTTCCTCTATTCATTTTTGCTAATTCGGTATACAAAGTACTGGTCAATTTTTATTTCTAAGCAATATACTTTATTACCTTTAAGCACTATATTAACGGTGATCGTTACCTAATTCATCTCCTAATACATACATGTATGAGTGATGGACCCACCATTATTTATTATATATGTGTGTATGTATTAGGAGATAGATTAGGATTTGCCGTAGGTGATCCTCTCCAATAAGCGGAATAGGAGAATCAAATTAATCATGCGGTGGACCCTTCCTTTTCACTCTTATCACCCGAAATTGTTGACCCGTCACTTTCAGTTGCTCACCTTTACAAGTCACAACAAAACAAAACTTGTCGAAGAAACAACATTTACTATTAACGTTTTTACGTCTAACTTTTTATATTTTGTGGTTATTACAATACTTGAATGTATATTTATTTGTTACTGTATATTTACAATTTTATTTTGCAAAATATTTAGTTCCTTGATAATATTACTATTACTTCTCTCTCACATAAAAATAGAGATTTTAAAATTACACAAATTTTAATACTTATTGAATTAATAAAATAGAAGAAAAATAGAAATAAAAGATAATTAAAATATTATTAATAGATGATGAGGCATATATCAAAGAAAAACTTATTAAAAATAGAAGTGGAGTATTTTTTTAAAGCGGATCAAAATGGGAAGAGAAGATTATATATTTTATAAGAAGTGAGAAGTATAATTAATTTTTTAGATTATTTAGTCCAAATATTAATATTTATCAATGCCAAAATGTATCACTTTAATATTTACAAATTTACTGGTACTACAACATGAAAAAGTCTTGGTTTTGAACTTTGACTATCAATATCAAGTCTTGAAATCTAAATAATACTTCTACCATCCGATAAAATTTACAAATTTACTAGTACTGCAAACATGAAAAAGTACAGGTTTTGAACTTTGAATATCAATATCAAGTCTTGAAATCTAAATCTTACTTCTACCATCCGAAAATTAATGTCACATATTGGTTATTCTTCCTAAATTCAAAATAAATAATTACTGTCTCTAATTTTGTATCCAATAATTGTTTTAGTGTCTTTCTGTTTTAGATACTTTTAAGTCACTTAAAACGATTATAAACTCTACCAAGTGACACAATTTAATCTCATCAAAACATTATGATCAATATTAAAATTTAATTTAATTAAGCCATCAATTTGTGATAAATAACAGATAATATTTCCCATAAGTTTGTGATTTATATGTATTCCATTTTCATTTGCATTATTGATTCATATCTGTATCAAGCAATACATTAGTCAACATTATGAATGAAGTTTTGAACAATTCGTAAAAAACAGGCTAGTTAATCTTAGTTATATTACAATAAAAAGGAGAGCAGTTGCACAAATTATCCTTTTAATTTTATGCGTACCATATGATTTTAAATTTATAATTGTTCCATCTTTTTTTCGTTGATCGATAGGGAGGAGGAGGAGGAGGAGGAGGAGGAGGAGGAGGAGGAGGAGGAGGAGGAGGAGGAGGAGGAAGAAGAAGAAGAAGAAGAAGAAGAAGATTAATTGTCTATATATGCACGAAATTTGTTCAAATTAATTTTGATTTATTGTATAATTTTTAAAAAAATGAATAGTAAATTAGAGTTTAAGAAAATCTCAATTGTCTCATTTCATCAAATTTATGCTACTATGTTTCATTTTTAAGTTCAAAATCACTTCATTTAGTTGTCTACATCATCAATACACATTTACGTCACAATTCATTAACAATATCAAAATTTTGCACGCGTGCACTAATTTATCATCGAATTCTCTGCAAAAAAGTAATCATGGAATAATTGAGAAATTTTTAAAACTTGGTGATGTACCATTTAAATTTTGAAAAGTGTGGGACAACTAAAATTCTACCAAACTTCGCGATTCGCGATTTTGTAGGCAATTAACACCTTTTCGTATAAATTTGTGGTTATTTAATTTTCCATATTAAAATTTAAAATGAAGTTATTTCTCATTTTACATCAAATTACATATGTATACTACTTTTCTATTTTATTTTCTTTACTCACAAAAAAATTAACCTATAGATAGATTTGTATAAATTCCCATTAATTTGGATATTACATGGTAAAAGAATCGATCATGATGTATTTCAAAATGAAATTTAGTCAAAAGATTTCTTCCACCTAAGTCGTAAATAACACGAACTAAATCCGGTACCATCATTTATATGATCACAAAAATAGCATTGTGAGAGCCCTTTTGATAAATCCTTTATCTTCCCCTTTAATCCTTTTGTTATTTTTGTTTGTGTGTGGGGTTAATTTAGGAGTGGGTAAAAATAACGCATTTATTGTATCAAAAAAATATATAAAAATTACTTAATTTTTGATATACCATAATTTTCAGTATGGTATATATCGTACCGTATGAATATTCTTATACCACGTGTACCAAAATATACATAACATACGGTAGATACCGATTTGTTCGATCATATTAGTATATACAATTACGTTTGGTATCGATGTACCACAATATATACCGATATCAATACAGGGGAGTGTTATATTGCTAACTCAATGCTTAATTGTTAAATACAACTCAATAATAGTCATTAGATATTCAAATTAAAGGCCTAGATTATCAACCACGAAATGTCAATACGATCAACAAAAAACGTCAATAAGACCATATGATTAATTCCAAAAAATATCAATAGGGGGGTATTAATGTCAAGTTAGTTATAACTAACTTTTAAAAGAAATCTCAAAACTTTAAATTCATATAACATATATCAAATTAAAGATAATTTTATAAGGATTCCAACGATATACTACATGCATATGTTCCGACGTCAAAATTTGAAAAAAAAAATCTAGAATTTTCGTATTTTTCGTACATAGGTTAATGTCAATGCAACTAAGATAATATGTCAATATAAAGCATATACAATGTCAATCCTAAATTGTGTTGGCATTCTCAAAGCATTGTGTTAATATTTTCGAAACACTATATTGACATTTTCATCCAAAACCCTGATTTGGAGTTTTTTTTTTATCTTTTTCGATTTAATTAATAAAAACGAAAATTACATGTGGCAAATTGTAGACCACACGTTTTCTAAAATCATATGGCCTTAAATTAGTTGTAGTTAACAATTAAATGATAAATTAGCAATTGATCACTTCCCTATCATTAATATACACTATATATGACGATTTTAATTGATATTTTTGATATACATGTATAAGAAACAGTACAATAGAACGATATATCTTACCAAAATTCAGTACACAAGTATATCGAATTTTGGTACAATATATCATAAAATCAGTATGGTAACAATATTTGGTACGATAACAATATGATATTTTCTCATACCGATATTTTCGGACTGTATGACACTTTTGGTATGAGATCAACAAGCTAAAATAAGTGTACACATTTGTCAAATACACAGATCCTTTGTAATTTTACTTCTATGGTTCTACAACGATTTTCCCGGTGGCGTGGCCATCGATGCTCTTCGTCCACGCATCTCCGGCTTTGCTAAGCGGGGTTTTCGAGTCGACGATGGTCTTGAGCTTCCGTTGTCTAACTAAATCAACAAGAAATTGCAGGTTCTCTCCTTTGGGGTTGAGGAGTATCGGTACCAGCTGCTTCTTAGAGAATGTGAGTTTCTTCATAGCAAAAGTGAGCACTGAACTAAGTCCCGGGGTGACGTCGATCACCTTTCCATTCGAGCTCAGGTTTGGCTCGAATACGGACCAAGGAATGGACGTTGCGCAGTGGACCACTGCATCGTACTTCTTCCCCGAGGGGCTAGTGAGAGCAGCCCCCTCCGGAGTCTTGTAGTCAAGAACCTCGTCTGCTCCGAGGCTCTTCACTAGGTCAATGTTACGGGCACCACAGGTGGCTGTTACGTGCGCGTTCCCCAGCTTCGCAAGCTGGATGGCGTAATGACCAACTCCGCCTGAGGCGGCTGTGACGAGAATGTTCTTCTGGGACCCACTTCCATCGAGTTTAAGCCCGGCCGACTGTGTGAGAGCCTGGTGAGCAGTGAGGCCTGCTATGGGAAGGCCTGCACCTTCAGCAGCTGATACTTCGGGAGGCCTCTGAACCGTCAGGTTTTCCTTAGCCACTCCATATTCGGCCAGACCGCCTGCATCCTGTTTCATTGAGATTTATGACTAGATCATGAAAGTAAATCATACAAGAGATACGAAACACGGACTCGAGACGCCTCTATTGACGTTTTAGACATCCACTGTTTTCAGTAAAGAGCAGTTAATCGTTTATTTTCACTATATCTCCGATATCAGCAACAAACTTACAAAGAAATTCAGCAACGCGACAACTTTGTCACCCGGTTTGAAGTTTGTCACTCCGGGTCCAACCTCTATTACCTCTCCAGCAACATCAGTGGCTGCTCAGTAAAACAGAAATAGGTTAAGAAAACTATCACTACTGAAAGTAATTAACGATGTGTTTCCAGCTTCGTAAAATCACTATCCACAAGATCTCAAGAATTCATAACTACGGAGGCCTACCGGGAATGTGAGGGAACTTCGGAGGAAGAAAAGGCCGAAGCATGCCTTTCTGAGTTTTCCAATCAGCAGGATTTAAGGTTATAGCTTCAAACTTTAGCAGTACTTCACCCTTGCTCGGAGTGGGAATCGGAACTTCAACATGCTGCAAGGAGGTAAACTATATCTATGAGTGGATGAATTATAACTAAAATCCAACCTCAAACTACACTTCAACAAACAACATTGTGTGTTATGCACAAATAGCTATCAACAGGCATGCTCGAGAACAAGTCCAAGGTACCACGAAACTAAAAATTGCTTCATGTTAATTTCTATCTCTAACAAGGATTTGCTTCAATCGCATTCCAAGCTGTAACGATGCAGAGCTAATTTATTTCTCCAAGCATGAAATCACGCACAAATGATTACAGAAAGAAGAGTATAGATTGGCAGTTTAACGGAGGTAAAGCTCTTTTCTCAAAATTCGAATTCCAATTGAGTAATCATGAATCCAAGGCACCACAAAAGTAAAAAAGTAAGCAGGGAGTGAAATTCACCTTTAAACCGGCTGCTCCACCGCCATAGCTTTCGAACTGAACCGCATGCATTACCTTCCCAGCCATTACCAAATCACACAACTGCTATTGTTCCTTTACTGTTGGGAAAGAGAGATGGAGGCCTAAACCCTTTTATAGAGCGAAAGGTGAGAAAATGGTGAGACTTTCTTTTCTTTTCTTTATCTAAAATGAAGAATATCATTTGTTTGTTAAAGTTTATATTACCAATACATTACTTTTTAAAAGATAAAAATTATAAATAATAAATTTAGTTTTCGCGCGATTATAAGAAATAAGAGTACACTTAATTAATTTATAATTATAAAAAAAATTAAGTTATAATTTAAATTATGTTCTTTTGAATTAACTCAGTTATTTATTTCAATTAAGACTATTTAAAAAAAGAAATTTAAATTATATAGACACACAATCAAAGCTATACCCAACAAATTTATGATTGAAGTAAAATAATATATTCGGTCAAATATTATACCCATTTCTTCCGTTATTAATTATCACACTTTGATTTAGCACAAATTTTAAAAATCTAATTTGATTTGAGTTGAAAAAATTAGTAGAATACGAGTTCTTAATTAAAACATAATCCCTTAATTAGACGAAGGGGGCCGAGCCGCCCATGCTAAGAAAAGGGATACGGACAGAATTCCCTCATAATTATCACAATAAAATTACATAACATAACTATCACTAATTATTCAAACATGATCCATTAAACATGAATTAAGCTATATAATAACACTCATAATTAGACTAAGGGGGCCGGACCTCCATGCTAATTTAGGAGCCGATCCCAAGAACCTCTTAAGTATAATTTATTAATTAAATTTACCAAACTAACTTAAATAACACTCTTTAATTAGAGCTAAGGTGGTCAAGCCAACCATGCTAAGAAAGTAGTGGGGTGCTAAAGCCCCACCCAACAAAATATGGGTATTGAGCTATTTATAGGCAACTTCAATTATTCTAGAAATTCCATTTTTCTTAATTCTTTATTAATCTCTAGAATACTCTAGTCTTATATGTACATAATAAAATAATTACTCACATGTTTGTAAATTTTCGTACCATGTTTCTTCTAGAAGGAATATTTTAATTTTATTTATAAGGTATGGCTAATTTGTCCTTCTACTTATTAATATTTACAAAATTGTCATAATCCATCTTATACGATTTTATTTCTAATCTTCATATATAATATTATTGTATTACCAACATGTTTTACATTCTAGTTAAATTACTTTCAAAAGCAATACTTATCGTTTATTCAATCGTTTTTCTAACTCGTTCTATTTAATTACTAAAAATTCTTTTTATAATTCATATTTATTTTAACTCTCATTTTATTTTATTTATTTATTTTTATTTTTTAACTCCATGATCTTATAAAATCATATTAAATCATACTAATTAAATTCATGCAATATTCCCAATAATTTCGCCTAAATCGCTGAATTTCGTGTCGGAAAATAATTTCCGACTAAGCCCAATTTTGGGATGTTACATTCTTCCCTCCTTGAAAGAAATTTCGTCCCGAAATTTTCAACAGATAGGTTTAATCACAGACATTCTTATCTTTTATATTTAGTCAGTGTTTCATAATCTTATATGTTACCTCATGCTATACATTTTACTTACTTGATCTAATCCAGAACCGCCTAAATCCGACATTACAAGTAATCCGGGTTTCACTTATTTATATTATTTATTTCCCACGCTTAAAATATAAATGTCCATTAATTAATTGAAGTCTGCAATGGACTTAATTAATTAACATCTTATTAATTCAAAGAGTGGAATCAGCAAGAAACACTTATTTATTATTCATTGAATAATTAAATTCCAACTAGCCAGTTTTCCGAATAATAAAACCTTGTTCGAGCTCCTCTTGAGGACATTATCAAACGAGACTCACCTCCCGCGCGATTCAACATAATATCAATCCTAGCACCGCTAGATATTAATCACCACAACCCAATATATCAGGATTATTTGGTTGCGAAAATCCCGCACCATTTGATAAGTCAAAGTAGTGCATAATCAATACCGCATGCTCAATGCTAACGTATGTAGATTAAGAAATAGTATTTTATCAAGACCTAGTCTTTCAGTAGATAGCATAAAGACACGTCATGCTGTTAGATCCATTCAGTGCTATACCACACCAACGTCATCTTATTTCAGAAAGGCTTAGAAATAATCGGACTGACATTGCAACCTTTCATGATATGTGGCCAAAGCCTATCTAGGTTGTGAAATTCTTCTTTCTCCTAAGGTAAACACATATTCAGAGAATGACTTCCTCGATCACTGATTAGTCATAGAACTAAGTCAGTGTAACCCCAAGGACATTACATGAATGACTGGTAAACTAGAATATAGCAATTAGTCTTTCTCAAGCACTATTGTATACTCTTTACCTCAATCAAAGTCCTTTGTCATGGTTAATATGATATACGCTTGTCATGCATAAGCACAACTAATATCAAACTTAGTACACATTATAGCATACATGAGACAACTATCTTCGAAACTAGTCTCATAATTCTTGATCTCTCTAAGCGTCAAACGACACTTAACTAGAGACAAGACAATTCCATCTTGAAAGGTATAAACCTTTTCATGGAATTTCTAATGCTAAAATGTTCCAAGCAATGTGTAGATATAGGATTCCTAAGAGAATCTCAACATTCTTTCTAGCATCTTAAAAGGATTTAGATGCTAAGAATGTAATTAGTTTATCTTAAATCCTTTATCTTAAACTGGGCAGACAACCAGTTTCCTACGCCAGATGCCAATCTTAGTTGTTTGCAACTTTTGTAGATTTCATTGTCTAGCCATTTGAGATCCACATTTACACTTGCAAAGATACTTTCTCCCACTAACTGACACAACCTGTAGGTTGTATGGAAAGTCTTGTAAAATATGTTATCTTTCTTAGATTGTAATATGGAATCTATCACCTTTTCAAAGATGATTATCCAAATTAACCAATACTACATTGTAGTTAAAAGGATTATGTTCAAGTTAATCTAAGATTGAGTCTTACAACACTCTTAGACCCTTGAACTTGTTGTGTTCCACATGAACGCTCTCACTACGACATGATTCTTTTACAATCTTATGTACTGAAGTTGATTTTATTAGTGCAATAGTTTCTAATGGTATGACTTCTTGGTAATGTGGAAAATCCGATATCTCTCTCTTTATTTTGAGAGTTATCACGTTGTTAGGCTTGTAGTTCCTCTCTTGATCTTCATACAAGAATTCTATCTTTGAAGGTTACAGAACTTATAACCTTACATCATTTGGGACAACCTTAAAACATGCCTCAGTACTCAACTCCAATTTCTTGGACACTTTTCCAACACGTGTTGGAACAACATTACACCTTGAGATGTTCTTGAAGGGGTTGGCAGCGGAAGCGCACTCATATATCGATTACATAATAATCATGATCTATTTAGCAGATTATTTAGACAAATTCTATTAGCACAATTATCACATGTATCATGCTCATAACTCAAATAAATCATGCTTTAAATTAATTAAAACCTAAAACATGCTTTTCTACGGTTTAGCTATTTTACCTTAATGATTCTTCAAAGAATCGAAAATAGCTAGCGCTTTCTCCACGTGAAGATCTTCAGTACTAAACCACGGATCTTCTGTCTGGTTCCCGGACTGTAAACTGATATCAGGGTGGGATGATCTCACCAGTATACTAGGACTTAAATAAAGAAGACGGAAAACCTATCCCTCGGAGGAGAGAAAATCGCCCCTTGTCTTTGTAGAGAGGGGGACGAAAATTATGAAGAAAAACAAGTGTGTTTTATGTCTCCTTTATTCTCCTATTTATATTAAGTCACAAATTGGGCCAAGACAGGGATCTGTGGGAGGTTTTGGATATGGGCTCCTCCAATTAGCTTTTTACTAATTAAATTAAACCCAATTTAATATAAGCTTATAATTGGAATATTACGAGTAGCCACTACAGAAGTACTATTGCACTCCCCATCCAAATTCGAAATTATAAGTACTCTAGGTTTCTATTGCTTGATATTTACTTCCCGCGCTTAAGATAGAAGCATCCATTAATTAATTATTGTCTGTTATGGACTTAATTAATTAATTTCCTATTTATTCCAAGAGTGGACTCAACAAAAAAATCTTATTTATTATTCATAGAGTAATCAAACTCCAACTAGCTAGGTTCCGAATAATAAAACATTATTTCAAGCTCCTCTTGAGGATATTATCAAACGAGACTCACCTCGTGCACGATTCAACATAATAGCAATCCTAGCACCGCTAGATATTAATCACAACTACCCAATAATCCAGGCTTATTGGGGTATGAAAAACCCGCAACATTTGGTAAGTCAAAGTAGTTCATAATCAATACCGTATGCTCAATGCTAACGTACATTGATTAAGAAACAATAATTTACAAGACCTCGTCTTTCAGTAGATAGCATAAATATATGTCTCGCTGTTAGATCCAATTCAGTGCTATATCACACCAACGATATCTTATTTCAGTAAGACTTAGAAATAATCGGACTGAGATTGCAACCTTTCACGATAGGTAGTCTAAGCCTATCTAGGTTGCGAAATTCTTCTTTTTCTTTGTTCAGAACTGACTGTGTTACCTTAAAGTGAACGACTCCCACAACCGGTATACTAAAATAAAGACTTAGACTTTGTTAAGTTACTTATACATTTAAACATGTAATAAACATCCGTTAAATGTAAAACATAACAACATTATGACAAAAATAATCTGTTTATTCCTTTGGAAAATAAAATAAGAGTTTTAACAGGATTCAATCACTTGAAAGGTGATTTCTAGTATACAACTCTAACAATCTCCTACTTATACTCAAAACAGCTTTCGAGCGAGTTGAGGTCTCGAGCGAGTCGAACTCCCATTCCTTCAACATGGCGCTCGAACGGTTTCACCGCCAATGCCTTTGTAAAGGGATCTATCAGGTTGTTTTCTGACGCAATCTTGACCACTTGTATGTCTCCTCTCTACACTATATCTCTAATGATATGATACTTCATCTCTATGTGTTTGCTCGCTTTGTGAGCTCTTGGTTCCTTCGAATTCGCCACAGCACCAGAATTGTCACAATAAATGGTGATGCTCTTGGGCAGATTCGTGACCACACCTAAGTCCATAAGAAAGTTCTTGAGCCATACAGCCTCCTTTGCAGCCTCCGAAGCGGCCACATATTCGGCTTCCATGGTAGAGTATGCAATGCATTTCTGCTTTACACTCTTCCAAATTACGGCTCCACCTCCTAAGGTAAACACATAACCAGAAGTAGATTTCCCCGAGTCTTGATCAGCTTGAAAGTCTGAATCATTATATCCCAAAGGACAAAGCTCGCCTGCTTTGTAAACTAGAACATAGTCCTTAGTCCGTTTAAAGTACTTGAGTATGTTCTTTACTGCAGTCCAATGTCCTTGGCCCGGATTCGTCTAATATCTTGCTACCATGCCAACAGCAAAGCAAATATCAGGCCTTGTACAAAGCATAGCATACATGAGACTACCAACTGCCGAAGCATATGGTATCTTTCTCATCTCTGCTATCTCAGATGCTGTCTTAGGACACATATCTTGAGATAAATGGATGCCATGTCTAAAAGGTAAGAAACCTTTCTTGGCATCTTGCATTTTAAAACAACTAAGTACAGTGTCGATGTAAGGTTCTTGAGATAAGCACAACATCCTTTTCTCATGGTCCCTTAGGACCTTGATACCTAGAATGTGTCTCGCGTCTCCCATATCCTTCATCTCAAACTAGTTTGACAACCACGTTCGTACTGATGACATCTTTTTATTGTTTCCAATTAGAAGAATGTCATCTACATATAAAACTAAGAACACCACATTCCCTTTCTCAACCTTCTTGTACACGCAGCTCTCGTTAGGGCACTTTTCGAATCCAAACTTATGAACAGTTTGATCGAAGCACTGATTCCATGATCTAGATGCTTGCTTGAGGCCATAAATGGCCTTCTTAAGCTTCCATACCATGTGCTCTTTGCCCTTAATGGCATAACCCTCGGGTTGTTCCATGTAGATGGTCTCCTCAAGACTACCGTTCAAGAACGCATTCTTAACGTCCATCTGCCACACACCCCAATCCATGTAAGTTGCTATAGACAATAGAATCCGGATCGATTTGAGCATGGCCACCGGGGAGAAGGTCTCGTCGTAATCGACACCTTCCTTTTGGGTGTACCCCTTAGCCACTAGTCTTGCCTTAAAGACTTTCACTCGTCCATCGGGTCCACGTTTACGTTTGTATATCCACTTGCTCCCAATGGCAGTACAGTCTTCGGGTAGGAAAGATAAATCGTAGACGTCTTTGTCTATCATAGATTGTAGTTTCGAATCCATTGCACTTACCCATTGGCAATGATCGACATCCGCCTGCGCCGCTGTAAAATTCCAGGGATCTAATATTGTTGTCCGAGGAGTGATCCATAGATTCTCCCAAATCAATGTAACTATCGGGCTCCTGGAGACCCTACCACTGCGGCGCGACACTACAACATTAGGTGTAGAAGTTGAAGGTTCGGGAATTGGTTGTACAGTTGGTACTTGTTATTGGTTAATGGAACTTGTGACTGAAGTGAGCTCTTCTAGAGCCACCTCACTGCTGGGTTTATGATTCATAACAAAGTCTTCCTCTAAGAATGTCGCGTGAGTGCTCACAATGACTTTCTTGTCTCGGAGACTATAGAATTCATAAGCTTTCGAACCTCTGGGGTAACCTATAAACAAACATACCTCTGTCCTTGACTCCAGCTTAGTTGGATCATTTTCCATAACGTGAGCTGGACACCCCCATATCTTGAGATGTTCCAGATAGGGCTTGCGCACATCCCATAACTCATATGGAGTGGCAGGAACAGATTTTGACGGTAAATTGTCTAAAATATGGCTCGCGGAAAGCAAGGCATGTCCCCAAAACGAAATAGGCAGTCGTGCATAACTCATCATCGATTGAACCATGTTTAACAATATGTTATGTTCATTCTTTCAACTACGCCATTCTGCTGGGGTGTGCCCGGCGCAGTCAGTTGGGATTCAATTCCCTCTACCGATAAGTAGTCCAAAAACTCGGCACTAAGGTATTTGCCTCTGCGATCAGATCGCAGGCTTTTGATACGTTTTCCATGACGCGTCTCCGCATAAGCCTTAAACTCTTTGAACTTGTTAAAAGATTCAGACTTAAAGCGCATCAAATAAACACATCCAACTTTCGAGTAATCATCAATAAAGGTGATGAAATAGCGAAAGTCGCCTCTTTCCTCGGTTGACATTGGTCCACATACATCAGTATGAACGAGTTCTAGTACTTCCTTGGCCCTATTTTCTTTCACCCTAAAAGGTCTCTTAGTCATCTTGCCTTCCAAGCAGGATTCACATGTGGAAAACGACTCAGTGTCTAGACCTTTAAGAAGGTCTTGGTCCACTAGAGTTTGAATCCTTGTTTGGTTGGCATGACCAAGTCTAAGGTGCCATAAGTACGTTTCGTTCATTGAACTTGAAGGTTCCTTTCTTTTCTTTGAAATTTTCGATGCATTATTGAGTTCTAATTTGCGATTGTTATATTGTGTAGATATGATTGTGTACATATTATTTTCCATGATACCACGGCAGATATAAGAACCATCTTTCTTAATAACACAATTGTCATTAAAAGAAATCGAATATCCATCAAAAACCAATTTAGAAACTGAAATTAAATTTCTTCTAAAAGAAGGTATCAACAAAACATTCTTCAAAACCAAAAATCTATCACTACTAAAATGCAAATAAACGTCTCCCACTGCTACGGCCGCCACTTTAGTAGGGTCGCCCAGCTGTACTTCGATCTCTCCATCATATAGCCGTCTTGTCACCTGCATTAAGTCATGATCAAAACAAATATGATTAGTAGCTCCAGTGTCTATAACTCAAGTATGAGATGAAGCCGAGGCCAAACATGACTCGACAACTAGAGCTTGATGCATACCTGTAGCCTTACCCTTTTTAGGGCAGTCTGGCTTCTAATGCCCCTTCTCTTCACACCTGAAACACTTTCCTGTTTGCTTCTTTCCCGACCTCCTCTTTTTCTTTCCCTTAGCTTCCTTAGGTGCGCGCTGGTTTGTCACTTTCTTCTTTCCTGCTCCAGGCCTAGGGCCAGAGGAACGATGTGACGAACTAAACATCGCAGCCTTAGCTTGGTTCATGAGATCCTCTGCCGACTGAAGTTAAGTCAACAACTCAGCCAAGGTGTAGTTTCTTTTGTTTTATCTCAAAGTTGAGCTTGAACTGCTGAAAGCTAGGGGCAGACTCTGAAGGATGATAGTAACTTGGGACTCGGCATCAATGATGCCTCCCAAAACCTCAATTTGATTGAGGTGGCTCATCATCTCGAGGACATGGTCCCGCACAGATGAACCTTCCTTCATAGTCTTGCACATGATACTTCGAAAGGCTTAAGACTTAACCGTTCGATTCTGAGTACCAAAGAGATTCGTGGGATTTTGCATAACTCGGTGGCAGTCGCCATGACGGCATGCTGATGTCTAAGCACCGTTGACATGGAGGCCAACATATAACACTTAGCCATCTCACTCGCCTTATGCCACCGCTTATGTGCATCTCGCACTGCCTGCGCGGCATTAGCCGCTGGCCTGGAGGCCGTGGAATAGTGAGCACGAACTTGTACTTATCAGCCGTGAGAACGATGTCCAAAATTTTTTTCCATTCTATGTAATTTTGGCCCTCGAGTTTGTTTTCTTTAAGAATTGCAGAAAGAGGATTGAGTGACATGATGACGATTTAGTTTGCACTGCAAAACAGAATATATACTATTTGTCATAAACTTATGTGATGAAATTGAGGAAGTTAACCATAAAACTTTTCAAATTCTCACAACTGTAAAAATTAAAATTTTGTACCCACAAGCAGAGGTCAATATGGATTAAAATTTTAACATTTTTACTGGTCACAACATCGACGAATAGTCCAGAGACCGCAGCACGACATGGCCACCAAATGTTTCCTAAGCACGACCATCAGATTTAGCATTACAGAATCTTGTTTCTACAACACACTCCCATAACAATGTTCATGAGCTGATAACAAGACCAAACTATCTCATAAATTCTGTTTGGACTTCTGAAACTTGTAATTTCTTAGGATTATTGTCCCCACAGCATGGGTGGCGATAATATTGGAAACTACTTTCTAGTCCATACTATTTACATATGAGAAGTCCACGTATATATGAACTCGCTATTTCTTAGGATTACTGTCCCCACAGCATGGGTGGCGATAAGATTCAAAAAGTAGCTTCATAAGTTGTGGATCAATCGATGGAGACCATATACAAACTTAGTTCGTAATTATCGCTTAAATATTTGAGTTATGGTTTTTCATTAGTTATCCTTAGCCTTAGTGCAGATTAAAGGCTTAATAAAATTCTGTTGGCATTTAATTGACTGGATAATGAAATCTTTTATAATCTTTTAAACATCTTATTAAAGGATAATGTATTAATTACTAGAGTTTAATCCGTATTCATGTCTTCTATAAGATTTATCTAAAATAATTAATTATTTATATCTTGGACTGACATGAATAAATAAACTTAAATTAATTCATTATTAAGATTAGGAAGAGCATAATTTTATATTATTTAATGAAATCATATATATCTATCCATATAAGGATTCTAGATACATAATATAATTAGGAAACTATTAAATTATTTTTGTCCATATCATCTAGGAATAAAATAAATATATTCATTTCCATAGTCAATAATCTAAATATTCCTAAAATCTAGGGAAATCTTCCCAAAATATTTTATTTGTATTAAATACTAATATTTTAATAATATCTTTTAATTTATGAATCAAATAATCATTAAAATAATATTTCATCGTTATCTCATCGTACGAGGTTGGCACGCACGACGAACGACGAAAATCTGCTGGGACATTCTCGCCGGAACAGCGGATTCGCCGCCCAGCAGTCATCGGCAGCCCGCGCAATGCGCGGCTGCTTCCTTCTCCCTCTTCGTCGTGTGAAGAACGCCGACTACACCCTTCATCGTCGTCAGCCTCTGCGCGCCGGCCGACGCGCTTCTCCGGTGACCTCCCTTTCCCACCGTTCAATCTCGCATGAACTAGCCGCCGCCGCATGCGGCATTGCCAATTCTCGGTTCAGCGTCGATCGGCCAGGGTTCCGGCTAGGGTTAGGTTTAGGGTTAGGGTTCTTCGCGGCGGATAAGACAGTCGCTGCTCTCGGACGAGCAGCGAGCTCCATCTCATTCCACTGCCGTCGACCGCCGTCAGATTAGGGAAGAAGGCCACCGCGGTCTTGCCTACGGCGTGGACGAGTTCGTTTTCACGTCGCAGAGCAATCGCACACTTACTCCCACTTTCTAGGCGCGATTTCTTGGAGATCGCCGGTTCCGGTGGTCACACCGGCGGCGCGCACGAGTCCACCCTCGTTCACGCGTCATAAGTCGATCGCCATCCCTACTCTCACTTGCTCGACAACCATACTCCGAACGCATGTAGCGCGATTCGTTTCGGCGCAAGCGCCGACGAATCGCACGTCTCGTGCGCTCGAAATATTTGAGTTCTTTGTTTCGATTGTTCTTGAGTTCATCATGCATATTACAATAACAACTAAAAACAAGAACATGCTTTGAAAAAAAAAGCATGCATACATCAATTTCGCGAAATATAAATCCAAATAATAATCGTGATCTATTTAGCAGCGGAAGCGCACTCATAAATCGATTACATAATAATCCTGATCTATTTAGCAGATTATTTAGACAAATTTTATTCGCACAATTATCACATGTATCATGCTCATAACTCAAATAAATCATGCTTTAAATTAATTAAAACCTAAAACATGCTTTTCTACGGTTTAGCTATTTTACCTTCTGATTCTCCAAAGAATCGAAGATAGCTAGCGCCTTCTCCACATGAAGATCTTCAGTACTAAACCACGAATCTTCTGTCTGGTTCCCGGACTGTAAACTGATATTAGGGTGGGCTGATCTCACCAGTATACTAGGACTTAAATAAAGAAAACGGAAAACCTATCCCTCGGAGTAGAGAAAATCGCCCCTTCTCTTTTTAGAGAGGGGGACGAAAATTATGAAGAAAAACAAGTGTGTTTTATGTCTCCTTTATTCTCCTATTTATATTAAGTCACAAATTTGGCCCAGACAGGGATCTGTGGAAGGTTTTGGATATGGGCTCCTCCAATTATCTTTTTACTAATTAATGTAAACCCAATTTAATATAAGCTTATAATTGGAATATTACGAGCAGCCACTACAGAAGTAATATTGCGCTCCTCATCCAAATCTGAAATTATAAGTACTCCGGGTTTCCATTGCTTGATATTTATTTCCCGCGCTTAAGATAGATACATCAATTAATTAATTATTGTCTGCTATGGACTTAATTAATTAATATCTTATTTTTTCCAAGAGTGGAATCAGCGAAAAAATCTTATTTATTATTCATAGAGTAATCAAACTCCAACTAGCTAGGTTCCGAATAATAAAACCTTATTTCAAGCTCCTCTTGAGGATGTTATCAAACGAGACTCACCTCGCGCACGATTCAACATAATAGCAATCCTTGCACCGCTAGATATTAATCACCACTACCCAATATACCAGGCTTATTGGGTTGTGAAAACCCACACCATTTGGTAAGTCAAAGTAGTGCATAATCAATACCGTATGCTCAATGCTAACGTACATTGATTAAGAAACAATAATTTATAAGACCTCGTCTTTCAGTAGATAGCATAAAGACATGTCTCGTTGTTAGATCCAATTCAGTGCTATACCACACCAACGTCATTTTATTTCAGTAAGGCTTAAAAATAATCGGACTGACATTGCAACCTTTCACGATAGGTAGTCTAAGCCTATCTAGGTTGTGAAATTCTTCTTTTTCTTTGTTCAGAACTGACCGTGTTACCTTAAAGTGAACGACGCCCACAACTGGTCTAGTAAAACAAAGATTTAGACTTTGTTAAGTTACTTATACATTTAAACATGTAATAAACATCCATTGAATGTAAAACATAACAATATTATGACAAAAATAATTTGTTTATTCCTTTGAAAAATGAAATAATTTTAGGTACTGAAGTTGATTTTATTAGTGCAAAAGTTTCTAATGGTATGACTTCTTGGTAATGTGGAAAATCCGATATCTCTCTCTTTATTTTGAGAGTTATCACGCTGTTAGGCTTGTAGTTCCTCTCTTGATCTTCATACAAGAATTATATCTTTGAAGAGTACATAACTTATAACCTTACATCATTTGGGACAACCTTAAAACATGCCTCAGTACTCAAGTCCAATTTCTTGGACACTTTTCCAACACATGTTGGAACAACCTTACACCTTGAGATGTTCTAGACTAGAGACACTCTAGTCCACAACTCATGTTTTGTAGAAGGTGCTGATGTTGGTAGTTTCTTAGACGTTATCCCATTAATGACAAGATTTTAATGAGTACAACTCATCACTTAATCAAACTTGTCTTAAAAAGACTTCAATTCCTTCTTACATAACCTGATCTTGTAAACCCAAACTCCAACGATAACCAGATTCCTTATATAAGTAGTATTGAGTCTCTAAAGAGCAAAACCATGTCAGAGGCTCCGAAGAGCAAACCACATCAGAGGCCCAAGAGGACAATTATCATATTGATTTCCCCCGCGTGGGGACCGATCGACATATCATATTTTATTTCCGCCGCGTGCAAACCTATCAAAATATTATGGTGCACCAATATACATATCATATTGATCGAATATCAGATATCATTTCCCCCGCGCGGTGACCGTTCGGACCCAAGTACAATCTTAGGCTTGTACCATGGTACACGAATATTTCCACCGCGTGTGGACCGATCGGACTCTAGCATAAGACTCGAGCCTGCATCATGATGCAGTACCTATTTCTCCCGCGTGAAGACCGATCGGGTCCGAGTAGAACTCACCCTACATCATGGTGTACAATCATCCTATTTGCTGGGGTTTGGTGCATCTTGCACAGCGGAAGACTTGTACAAAACAAATAAATCAGACACGGATCTATTTGACCAATTATGCGATTAATCAATTCACATGTTAAACAAGTAATTGCAGCTAGAACGCAAATAATCCATGCTCATAGAAAGTAAATCCTATACATGAATACTACAGTTTAGAGTTACCGATTTGATTCTCCAAAGAATCGTCGATTGCTTGCGCCTTCTCCACGTGATGATCTTCAATACTAGACCACGGATCTTCTGAATGGTTCCCGAACTGTATTTCGATATCAGGGTGGGCTGATCTTATCAAAATACTAGGACTCGAATAAAGAAGACATAAATATTCTTCACGGAGGAAAAGCTGAAAATCTCACAGAGGAGAATTATCTTGAAAAAAAATCGTCCTCTCTACTTAATTGTAGTAGACGTGATTTTCACTATTCTGCAATCTTAAATTCTGTCTTATTTATTCTCCTACTTATATTAAGTTCATATAGGGCTCAGTCAGGGATCTACGCAAGGCTTTTGGATATGGGCTCCCCCAATTAGCTTTTTATTAATTAAATTGAACCTACAATTTAATACAAGCTTATATTGGAATATTACGAGCAGTCACTATAGAGGTAATATTGCACTCCCCATCCAAATCCGACATTACAAGTAATCCGGGTTTCAGTTATTTATATTATTTATTTCCCACGCTTAAGATATATAAATGTCCATTAATTGATTGAAGTCTGCTATGGACTTAATTAATTAACATCTTATTAATTCCAAGAGTGGAATCAGTAAGAAACACTTATTTATTATTCATGGAATAATTAAATTCCAACTAGCCAGTTTTCTGAATAATAAAACCTTGTTCGAGTTCCTCTTGAGGACATTATCAAACGAGACTCACCTCTTGCGCGATTCAACATAATATCAATCCTAGCACCGCTAGATATTAATCACCACTACCCAATATATCAGGATTATTGGGTTGCGAAAATGCCGCACCATTTGATAAGTCAAAGTAGTGCATAATCAATACCGCATGCTCAATGCTAACGTATGTAGATTAAGAAATAGTATTTTATCAAGACCTAGTCCTTCAGTAGATAGCATAAAGACACGTCTTGTTGTTAGATCCATTCAGTGCTATACCACACCAACGTCATCTTATTTCAAAATGGCATAGAAATAATCGGATTGACATTGCAACCTTTCATGATAGGTAGCCAAAGCCTATCTAGGTTGTGAAATTCTTCTTTCTCTTTTGCAAAGCATTGCATAGAACTGACCGTGTTACCTTAAAGTGGACGTCGCCCACAACCGGTCTACTAAGCAAAAGAATTAGGCTTTGTTTGCTTCTTATGCATTTAAATGTTTGTAAAACATCTTATAAATGCACAAGCAAACACAATGTAGTAATAATAGTGATTCTATTCGTGCGAGACTGCTCGAATAATACTGAATCGGGTTAAAAGTGGATTGCAGAGTTTTACGTATACAAGCAAGATTCTATTCGAGTGAAACTTGCTCGAAACATGCTTTTCAGTATACCAAACCTAACAATCTCCCACTTATACTCAAAACATGCTTTCGAGTATACCCACTGCCAAAAACTCTCCCACTTATACACAAAGCAGGTCTTGGTACTAGATATATCGAATCACCATTCATTTCACATCATGTTTGAACATGTTGCCACAAAGGCATTTTATGTGAAAAATCTCCTTGGTTGTTCTCTGATCATATCTTTTCCACCATAATGCCTTTGCTGCGTACTTGATCTTTAATTAATTTCATCTCTCTATGTGATTGCTTAGCTTTATTATCTCGTGTGTCCCTTGAGTTACCCTTCACTAGAGTCATATTCCAAATGTAATACTCATAGGCATACTCAATCTTACGACTAAAGCTATTAGGAAGATACTCCTAAGGTAAACACATATTCAGAGGATGACTTACTCGATCACTGATTAGTCATAGAATTAAGTTAGTGTAACCACAAGGACATTACATGAATGACTGGTAAACTAGAATATAGCAATTAGTCTTTCTCAAGCACTATGGTATACTCTTTACCTCAATCAAAGTCCTTTGCCATGGTTAATATGATATACGCTTGCCATGCATAAGCACAACTAATACCAAACTTAGTACACATTATAGCATACATGAGACAACTATCTTCGAAACTAGTCTCATAATTCTTGATCTCACTAAGCGTGAAACGACACTTGACTAGAGATAAGACAATTCCATCTTGAAAGGTATAAACCTTTTCATGGAATTTCTAATGCTAAAATGTTCCAAGCAATGTGTAGATATAGGATTCCTAAGAGAATCTCAACATTCTTTCTAGCAATCTTAAAAGGACTTAGATGCTAAGAATGTAATTAGTTTCTCTTAAATCCTTTATCTTAAACTGGGCAGACAACCAGTTTCCTACGCCAGATGCCAATCTTAGTTGTTTGCAACTTTTGTAGATTTCATCATCGTAGAGTACCAATAAAACCATATATAATGCACTTTCAATTTCCTTGTGCTTACAGCACTGTTAAGGACACAAGTCAAATTCCAAATATTTGACAATTTTGATAAAACACATATACTCTGATTTAGATGGTTGCCTAAAACCACGAAGGTCTTTCTAAGCTTCCAATCATGCGTTTCTAGCCCTTAACTACATATCCATTAGGATGTTCTAGTAGATGATTTCCTCAAGACTTCTATTTATAGAAGGCTGTCTTGACAATCAAGATACATACATTCTAATTTATATAAGTTCTAATAGACAATATGATCGAATAAATCCTGGCACAACGATAGCGAGAAGATAATTCTCTTTGGGCATAACCCATTGTCATTGTCTAGCCGTTTGAGATCCACATTTACACTTGCGAAGATACTTGCTCCCACTGACTGACACAGTCTGTAGGTAGTATTGCAAGTCTTGTAAAATATGTTATCGTTCTTAGATTGTAATATGGAATCTATCACCTTTTCAAAGATTATTATCCAAATTAACCAATACTACATTGTAGTTAAAGGGATTATGTTCAAGTTAATCTAAGACTGAGTCTTACGACACTCTTAGACCCTTGAACTTGTTGTGTTCCACATGAACGCTCTCACTACGACATGGTTCTTACAATCTTAGGTACTGAAATTGATTTTATTAGTGCAAAAGTTTCTAATGGTATGACTTCTTGGTAATGTGGAAAACCCGATATCTCTCTCTTTATTTTGAGAGTTATCACGCTGTTAGGCTTGTAGTTCCTCTCTTGATCTTCATACAAGAATTCTATCTTTGAAGATTACAGAACTTATAACCTTACATCATTTGGGACAACCTTAAAACATGCCTCAGTACTCAACTCCAATTTCTTGGACACTTTTCCAACACGTGTTGGAACAACATTACACCTTGAGATGTTCTTGAACGGGTTGGCAGCGGAAGCGCACTCATACATCGATTACATAATAATCCTGATCTATTTAGCAGATTATTTAGACAAATTCTATTTGCACAATTATCACATGTATCATGCTCATAACTCAAATAAATCATGCTTTAAGTTAATTAAAACCTAAAACATGCTTTTCTACGGTTTAGCTATTTTACCTTAATGATTCTCCAAAGAATCGAAGATAGCTAGCGTCTTCTCCACGTGAAGATCTTCAGTACTAAACCACGGATCTTCTGTCTGGTTCCCGGACTGTAAACTGATATCAGGGTGGGCTGATCTCACAAGTATACTAGGACTTAAATAAAGAAGACGGAAAACCTATCCCTCGGAGTAGAGAAAATCACCCCTTCTCTTTGTAGGGAGGGGGACGAAAATTGTGAAGAAAAACAAGTGTGTTTTCTGTCTCCTTTATTCTCCTATTTATATTAAGTCACAAATTTGGCCCAGACAGGGATCTGTGGAAGGTTCTGGATATGGGCTTCTCCAATTAGGTTTTTACTAATTAAAGTAAACCAATTTAATATAAGCTTATAATTGGAATATTACGAGCAGCCACTACAGAAGTAATATTGCACTCCCCATCCAAATCTGAAATTATTAGTACTCCGGGTTTCCATTGCTTGATATTTATTTCCCGCGCTTAAGATAGAAACATCCATTAATTAATTATTGTCTGCTATGGACTTAATTAATTAATATCTTATTTTTTCCAAGAGTGGACTCAGCGAGAAAATCTTATTTATTATTCATAGAGTAATCAAACTCCAACTAGCTAGGTTTCGAATAATAAAACCTTATTTCAAGCTCCTCTTGAGGATGTTATCAAACGAGACTCACCTCGCGCACGATTCAACATAATAGCAATCCTAGCACCGCTAGATATTAATCACCACTTCCCAATATACCAGGCTTATTGGGTTGTGAAAACCCACACCATTTGGTAAGTCAAAGTAGAGCATAATCAATACCGTATGCACAATGCTAACGTACATTGAATAAGAAACAATAATTTACAAGACCTCGTCTTTCAGTAGATAGCATAAAGACATGTCTCGCTGTTAGATCCAATTCAGTGCTATACCACACCAACGTCATTTTATTTCAGTAAGGCTTAAAAATAATCGGACTGACATTGCAACCTTTCACGATAGGTAGTCTAAGCCTATCTAGGTTGTGAAATTCTTCTTTTTCTTTGTTCAGAACTGACCGTGTTACCTTAAAGTGAACGACGCCCACAACTGGTCTAGTAAAACAAAGATTTAGACTTTGTCAAGTTACTTATACATTTAAACATGTAATAAACATCCATTGAATGTAAAACATAACAATATTATGACAAAAATAATTTGTTTATTCCTTTGGAAATTGAAATAATTTGTTTATCAAAACCTAGTCTTTCTGTAGATAGCATAAAGACACGTCTTGCTGTTAGATCCATTCAGTGCTATACCACACTCACGTCATCTTATTTCAGAAAGGCTTAGAAATAATCGGATTGACATTGCAACCTTTCACGATTGGTAGCCAAAGTCTATCTAGGTTGTGAAATTCTTCTTTCTCTTTTTGCAAAGCATTGCATAGAACTGACCGTGTTACCTTAAAGTGGACGTCGCCCACAAACGGTCTACTAAGCAAAAGACTTAGGCTTTGTTTACTTCTTATGCTCTTAAATGTTTGTAAAACATCTTATAAATGCACAAGCAAACACAATGTAATAATAATAGTGATTCTATTCGTGCAAGACTGCTCGAATAATACTGAATCGGGTTAAAAATGGATTGTAGAGTTTTACGTATACAAACAAGATTCTATTCGAGCGAAACTTGCTCGAAACATGCTTTTCAGTATACCAAACCTAACACTATTTGGCCTGCCATCCGTACTTACTAACCTTCTCATTACCCCTCCTTATACATTTACTTTAACTTCTTTAATCCATATACTACTTCCAATTGTCATGTACTACTTATATCATATATGTCTTATTTCTCATGTATCGTCTTGTACCAAATATTCATATTCCACATAATTACTATTTTTATTATCCTTATTACACATCTTTTTCTTATCATCTTCATAATTATTGTCACTTCCCACATCTATTCAATATTACTACTATTCACAACATACATAATCTCAATATCATAACCAAAAGACTACCAACTTAATATTATACGACTTTCCATCGTTAATTCCCTCAATTACTATTGACTTCTTCTATCTAAACTCACTTTAATAGAAAATATCCGTAATTAATTCCAAGATTAATTATGTTAATCCCATGAATCCTTATTTCATTATCACTCCAAGATTTTGTTAATTAAATCACATTAGTAATTTAAGATACCAATATAATTAAAACATAATCCCTTAATTAGATGAAGGGGGCCGAGCCGCCATGCTAAGAAAAGGGATGGGATTCGAAGTCCCTCATAACTATCACAATAAAACGACATAACATAATTATCACTAATTATTCAAACATAATCTATTAAACATGAATTAAACTATATAATAACACTCATAATTAGATGAAGGGGGCCAGGCCTTCCATGCTAATTTAGGAGTCGAACCCTAGAACCTCTTTAAATATCATATTAAAATTCTAGCACAAGATTAACCTCTTAATTATAATTTATTAATTAAATTAACCAAACCAACTTAAATAACACTCCTTAATTAGAGCTAAGGTGGCCAAGCCAACCATGCTAAGAAAGTAGTGGGGTGCTAAAGCCCCACCCAAAAAAATGTGGGTATTGAGCTATTTATAGGTAACTCCAATTATTCTAGAAAATTCCATTTTTCTTATTCTTTATTAATCTCTAGAATACTCTAGTCTTATATGTACATAATAAAATAATTAGAGAACAAAAATTATATCACATGTTTAGTAAATTTTCGTACCATGTTTCTTCTAGAAGGAATATTTTAATTTTATTTGTATGGTATAGCTAATTTGTCCTTCTACTTATTAATATTTACAAAATTGTCATAATCCATCTTATACGATTTTATTTCTAATCTTCATATATAATAATATTGTATACCAACATGTTTTACATTCTAGTTAAATTACTTTCAAAAGCAATACTTATCGTTTATTCAATCGTTTTTCTAACTCGTTCTATTTAATTACTAAAAATTCTTTTTATAATTCATATTTATTTTAACTCTCATTTTATTTTATTTTATTATTTATTTATTTTATTTTTTAACTCCATGATCTTATAAAATCATATTAAATCATACTAATTAAATTCATGCAATATTCCCAATAATTTCGCCTAAATCGTCGAATTTCATGTCGGAAAATAACTTCCGACTAAGCCCAATTTTAGGATGTTACAGTTTATGGTTCGATTTCACGTTTGAGAAATATTGAAATATGTTCGTTCGATTTCATGTAAAAATCGTTTTCAATTTACTTGTAATTACAGGAAAAAAAAATTGTACTCCTAGTTTTTTTAATAATACTGTTAATTGCAATAGTAAAATTTGAAAATGAATGTAGCTCATTTCTTAGGTCAGATTATGACAAGGGCAGTAAAATATACTGCCGGCCAACTTATGATCAGACAAAATAAAATTCAAATTTGATTAGGTCGTCCCATTACTCGTATTTTATCGCATTCATGCTCAAGTAAATTTTTTTACAACTTTAATTACTTTATTTGTATATATTCCAACTTCTAACAATTGAAGAGTCCTTCAAAAAAATAAGATAAATATAATAATTTAACTTGATAAAATCCTCGTCCTTAGATCCAACCAAATAACTGAACACTAACATATTACTACTATCAACAAATATTGAATACTCTCCTCCGTAACAATATGGAGCATGAAAATAGACAACTAATAAGATAAGAGAGTAAAATAAAAAAATATTATTAAAATAAAGTTAATGAATTTATATTATTAATAATGTTTAGTTGTGTTGTGGGTGAGTTGGTCAAGTTAGAAAGTTAATGCATAAGATAAAAATTTAGACTTTTTTATTGCGTGATCTTTAAATTTATATTCACCGATATCTCGTGCGATGCACGAACTAAGATATTTCAAAACATTGATTTGAAGTTATAAACTAATAATGTATATTGGACTCTGTGTTTTAAAATCAATGTCCCGAATTGATTTTTAAAATCAAAATATGGCAAGAGGAATCCTTCCATGATTTCTACGTTGATTGATGAAGCTATGATAGTTGTAAATCACTAAAGAAGGTTTATTCCATTTCACATGGTTTCAATTTTCTTCCTCTGGTAAAAGCAGAAACAACATATATAAATAACATAATAATCACACGAAAAAAGTGTGTAAAGTATATGAATATAAAAAGGTATAGCAAGAATCATACTACTAAAATCAAAATTTTCTTTTAGCATAAAATTAAGTTGAGTAAGTGAATTAGAAGTTAGCAATTGATATATATTTATAGCCATAGATAGGCATGTCAAAATGGATATAGGGTATGGATACCCGCTATCCAAACCCGAAAAAGTCGGATTATTGAATACCTGAAACCCAATTTTTCGGGTATTGGATCGGGATTGGGTAGTGAGAATTCTAGATTATCGAGTATCGGGTTACCCGATATCCGATCGGGTATACTCAAATTATCCGATTTGTTTTATAAAAATTAATAAATTATGTTTTTATTATAATTAAGTGTAATTTAATTTCTTAAATACATTTTAATTAATACTTAATAGTTAGCTTTGAAGAGTACATTTTAATTTCATTGACTTGTGATATTTTGAATTTTGAATCTTTGATTATGTTATTGTTAGATTGATTCTTATGAATTATTGAATTGTGATGTTTATAAGGGATGGATATTTAAACTTATGAATCTTGATGTTTATTGACTGGATGGATGAAAGATGTTAATATGTTCTCTATAACTTATGAATTTTGTATTTTTAAAATTTGTATCTTTTTTCTTTTAAATTCTAGATACTATATTGTATTCTAAAAGTTTGTAGTTATTTTATCTTAAATTTGAACTACTACAAGAATTTTGTATTTCTAAAAGTTTGTAGTTATTTTCTGTTGAATGCTACTTCAATTTTGTATTAAATTTGAATTAAAGAATATTAAATAAATTCTAAAAGCTTGTAGTAAATTTCCAAAAATTAAAAAATAAAAAAAAATCAAAATCACAATCGGGACTGGATACCCGACTCGGGTACCCGAAATCAAATTCGGGTCGGGTATCGGGTAATGGATTTTGGGAATTTCGGGATCGGGTATCCGTAGGTAGGGATGTCAATGTAGCCCGCAACCCGTGGGCTGACCCGAATAGCCCACCAAATTTATAGGATTAGGGTTGAACTTTTATAACGCGAAAGAAATCACAACCCGACTAGCCCGCACCCAATTAACCCGCAACCCGATGGGTTGGCCCGAAAATCCGATAAAATTTTTATAATTCCAATTTTTACTCCTAATTCGACACTTCATTGATTGATTATATAATTATAGATAACTAAAAAAAGTAACTTTCAATTTTATATTAAATATATAAATTATATATTGAATTTTTATTAATATAATAATTAATATATAAACTAAAAACTTTAAATTCACTAAAAAATTATTTAATTTTCTAAAATATACATTAAAATTTTACGAAATATCTCAAATATTAGTATTTGATTATGTTTATGATTGAGTTTAAGCATATATCTCAAATTTATCATTATTAAATATTTTACATTTAATGAATATAACTATTTTTCATCATTATTTATGGGATTGATCGCATGTTAATCCTATCGGTAGCAACCAGATTAACCCGCTGAGCTAGCCCGAAACCCGAGCTTTTAGGGTTAGGGTTGATTATAACCTGAAAGAAATCAAAACCCGACTAGTCTGCACCCGATTAACTCGCAACCCGATAGGGTTGGCCCGAAACCCGATGGGCCGACCCGATTGACATCCCTATCCGCAGGTAACTAATTTGATAGGCCTATAAGAAACAATACAATAAAACGATATAGCTTACCGAAATCAAGTATACCAGTACATCAATTTCGGTACAATATATCATAAAACCAGTATGATAAAAATATTCAGTAAAATAACAATATGATATTTTCTCATACCGATATCTTCGGTACAGCACTGGCACACTGTACGACACTTTCGGTACAGTATTATGTGATCAACAAGCTAAAACAAGTGTACACATTTGTCAAACACAGATCCTTTGTAATTTTACTTCTATGGCTCAACAACGATTTTCCCAGTGGCGTGGCCATCGATGCTCTTCATCCACGCCTCTCCAGCCTTGCTAAGCGGGGTTTTCGAGTCGACGACAGTCTTGAGCTTCCCTTGTCTAACTAAATCAACAAGAAATTGCAGGTTCTCTCCCTTGGGGATGAGGAGTATCGGCACCAGCTGCTTCTTAGAAAATGTGAGTTTCTTCATAGCAAAAGTGAGCATTGAAGTTAGGCCGGGGGTGATGTCAATCACCTTTCCATTCGAGCTCAGGTTTGGCTCAAAGACAGACCAAGGAATGGGCGTCGCGCAGTGGACCACTGCGTCATACTTCTTGCCCGAGGGGCTCGTGAGAGCAGCCCCCTCCGGGGTCTTGTAGTCGAGAACCTCGTCTGCTCCGAGGCTCTTCACTAGGTCAATGTTACGGGCACCACAGGTGGCTGTTACATGCGCATTCCCCAGTTTCGCAAGTTGGATGGCATAATGACCAACACCACCTGAGGCAGCTGTAACGAGAATGTTCTTCTGGGACCCACTTCCATCGAGTTTAAGCCCTGCCGACTGTGTGAGAGCCTGATGAGCAGTGAGGCCTGCTACAGGAAGGCCTGCACCTTCAGCAGCTGATACTTCAGGAGGCCTCTGAACCGTCAGGTTTTCCTTAGCCACCCCATATTCGGCCAGACCACCCCCAGCCTGTTTCATCGAGATTCATGACTATAATCATGAAAGTAAATCATACAAGAGACTGAAGACGCCTATATTGAAGTTTAAGACATCCCACTGTTTTCAGTAAGAACAGTTAATCGTTGATTTTCACTATATCTCGGACACCAGCAACAAACTATGTCCGACATCAGCAACAGACTTGCATGCAAAATAATACAACAAACTTACGAGGTGATTCAGCAACGCGACAACTTTATCACCCGGTTTAAAGTTTGTCACTCCAGGTCCAACCTCTGTTACCTCTCCAGCAACATCCGTGGCTGCTCAGTAAAACAAAAATAGGTTAACAAAACGATCACATCTGAAAGGAATTAATGATGTGTTTCCAGCTTCGCAAAATCACTATCCACTGTCCTATGCCTCACAGTAAATACTATACTATAAGCCAAACAAGATTTCAAGAATTCACAACTAGGGAGGCCTACCGGGAATGTGAGGGAATTTCCGAGGAAGAAAAGGCCGAACCATGCCTTTCTGAATTTTCCAATCAACAGGATTTAAGGTTATAGCTTCAAACTTTAGCTGTACTTCACCCTTGCTCGGAGTGGGAATCGGAACTTCACCATGCTGCAAGGAGGTAACTATTTCTATGAGTGGATGAATAACTAGAATCCAAGCTCAAACTACAGTCAACAAACAACACTGTGTGTTATACACAAATTGCTCTCAACAGCAACTAAATGTATAAAGAAAACCTACAACACAACCAAACATTCTTAACTCGGCAAATCAGAATGAAGAATATAAGTAAAATAAGATAATTCATCCATAATGAATATCAAAAGCAGTTGTCATTAGCTCCGACAAATGAATTCGCCAATTAAGTGCCAAGTACCAACTGAACTTGATGATGCACATATATTCATTTAAAAGCACTTCAACAACGTGTTTCCGAGACAGGAAATAGATCTAGTTCTGCTCTTCTACGAAAATCTTCAGAGGTTTTATTTAATATTTTTATAAAAATTCACCCAATGCTACGAAAATCCTTGTTATCATACGATCTAATCAATTCTCCGCCGAATGAACTGCATCTTCGGTCATAAATTACACTCAATAATATGACTCCAAAATTGAAAGCACTAACATCAATTTTCAGTAAAAAATTACTTCATGTTCATTTCAATCTCTAACAAGGATTTGTTTCAATCGCATTCCAAGCTGTAACGATGCAGAGCTAATTTATTTCTCCAAGCATGAAATCACTCACAAATGATTACAGAAAGAAGAGTATAGATTGGCAGTTTAATGGAGGTAAAGCTCTTTTCTCAAAATTCGAATTCCAATTGAGTAATCATGAATCCAAGGCACCACAAAAGTAAAAAAGTAAGCAGGGAGTGAAATTCACCTTTAAACCGGCTGCTCCACCGCCATAGCTTTCGAACTGAACCGCATGCATTACCTTCCCAGCCATTACCAAATCACACAACTGCTATTGTTCCTGTACTGTTGGGAAAGAGAGATGGAGGCCAAAACCCTTTTATAGAGCGAATGAGAGGTAGCGACGCTTACGATGTGGCGGAAAATGGTGAGACTTTCTTTTCTTTTTCTTTTGGCAATTTACAAATATTCGTACTTTAAATTTAATCTAAAATGAAGAATACCACTTTTTTTTTTATCTTATTTTGTTCATAAAGCTATAAAGTTTATAGTAGTACTTAGTTAACATTTTTTTTTATCTTATTTTGTTCATAAAGATATAAAGATAAAAATTATAAGTAACAAATTTGGATTTTGATTATAAAAAATAAGTTTACACTTATTAATTTATAATTATAAAAATTAATTAAGTTATAATTTGAATTATGTTCTTTTGAAACTCAGTTATTTATTTCAATTAAGGCTATTTTTCAAAAACAAATACTATAAATCAAGTTATATTCGATTAATTACAACTTGATACATTTATATAGACACGCAATCAAAGCTATGCTCAATTTTGATGAAAGTAAAATAGTTAGTGTATATTTTAGTCAAATATTATACTCATTTCGTTCTGTATTAATAGTGACATATTAATTTGGCACGGATTTAAAAAATGTAATGTGAATTTGATTGAAAAAAATAATGGAATATGCATCTTATTTTATAAATTAATAATACGGAAATATAAGTATAAATGAGTTAGTGAAAATATGGAATGTAGAATTTATTACTAATAAGAATTAGTATCAAGTGTACGTATTGGCTTATGGATAAAAACAAAATTAGCAACAAATAATAGCGGAAGGATGGAGTAATAAAGTTTAAAATATACTCCGTATATATTTATTTCAATTTACTTGAGATGACACAAATTAGAGTCCGGCATTTATTTTGTCCTTTTCTCTTTCTGTGCTATTTTTCAACCTTTTTGTGTCGATGAACAGAAGTTTATGGTTCGATTTCACGTTTGAGAAATAATGAAATAAGTTCATTCGATTTAATATAAAAATCATTTTCAATTTACTTGTAACTACGGAAAATAAAATTGTACTCCTACTAGTGTTTTTAATAATACTGTTATAATTGCAATAGTAAAATTTAAAAATGAATGTAGCTCTTTTCTTAGGTCAGATTATGACAAGGGCCGTAATATAAACTATAGGCCAACTATGATCAAACAAAATAAAATTCAAATTTGAATAGGTCATCCCATTACTCGTATTTTATCTCATTCATGCTCAAGTTAAATTTTTTTTACAACTTTCATTACTTTATTTCTGTATGTTCCAACTTCCAACAATTGAAGAGTCCTTTAGAGCATCCACAGTGGGGGAGTCGCGGCTCTCGGCCCGGGCTTGGGCAGCCCACGGCCCCCCACTACTGAGGCGAGCCATGCCCGCGGCTCGGGGGGGTGGACGAGAGAGAGCCGAGCGCTCGGCCAGGCCGAGGCTCTTGGGCAGGCGGCTCGGCCCGCCACTGCAAGGGCCGAGAGCCGCGGCCCTGCCCACCGAATTTTTTTTTTTTTTTTTCCAAAATTTTTAATATATTCATCCCTTCTCCCCCAATTTTTTTACCCCAAACCAAACTCTACTCTTTCCACTTGATTTCAATTTAAGATTCAAAACATGGATTCCGACGACGAAAATTTTCAGCGCTTGGTCGATGAGGAGTTCGAAGAACTCGTTGCAGCGGTGCAAGATGAAGCCGACGAGGAGGAGGCGGCTTTGGCGGTGGCGGCGGCCATCCCTCGGCCGAGATACCGTCGCCGGTTTATCAACCGTGACCATGTCGGAGCCGACCAGCGGTTGATGGAAGACTACTTCGGCGACAACCCCCGTTATCCGCCGGAGATTTTTCGTCGGCGATTCAGAATGTCGCAACGACTCTTCATCCACATTGCGGATTGTTTGTCTCAGCGATACAGGTGCTTCACCTTGCGGAGTGATGCCACCGGTCGACCCGGATTGTCGACATATCAGAAGTGCACGGCCGCAATTAGGCAGCTTGCCTATGCCGGGCCTGCTGACATGTTCGACGAATATCTACAGATGGGCGAAACGACTGCCCTCAAGACGCTGAGGCAGTTTTGCAAGGGTATCAAAGAACTCTTCAAAGGGGAGTACCTACGGAAACCGACGGCCGAGGAATGCCAGAGACTGATAAATATGCACGGGACAGTGCATCATTTTCCGGGCATGATGGGCAGCATCGATTGCATGCACTGGGAGTGGAAGAACTGCCCGGTGGCTTGGAAGGGGCAGTTCACTTCTGGTTTCAAAGGGCGACATCCCACGATGATTCTTGAAGCCGTTGCTGACTACCGCTTGCGAATCTGGCATGCGTATTTTGGTGTTGCTGGGTCGAACAACGACATCAACGTTCTACAATCATCGCATCTCTTCAATGACGAGTCCCGGGGTGAGGGTCCGCAGATCAGCTTCGTGGCCAATGGCACGCAGTACAACAGGGCATACTATTTGGCCGATGGAATATACCCACGCTGGCCCGTGTTTGTCAAGACGATCCGACAACCTGTTGGGCCGAAGCAGACCTATTTTGCAAAAAAACAAGAGGGTGCTAGGAAGGATGTTGAGCGGGCTTTCGGAGTCCTCCAATCGCGATGGGCCATTTTACGGTGTCCGGTTCGACAATGGCACGAAGATGATGTCGCGGACATCATGACTGCGTGTATCATACTGCACAATATGATAATAGAAGACGAAGGCTTTAGTGCAGAGCGTTGGGCACCGGAAGATGGTGCTAGCACAAGTCACGGTATTGCAACCCCTCCTCTGCAGATGGGTGTACCACGCAGTAATGAATACTTGATTCAGCGCTTCACCAATATGCGGAGTGAAATATCACATTCAACACTGCAGGCTGATTTGGTTGAAGAGGTCTGGAACCGTAGAGGAGGGGGCGCAGCGTGATAAGGGTTCTATTTATTGTTCGCGTTGTATCGAAAATTTTCGTTGTGTAATTTTCCCTTTTATTATAATACAACGAAAATTTTGTTATAATTTAGTTTAGTTTAATTATTTCTATGTAATTTAATAATTATATGCAAATAATTTTTATTTTAGCTAAATTAAAATATATCAAAAAAGTTAAGAAAATAATTTTAATTGGTGGCCCGGAGGGCCACCATTGTGGTGGCCAAGTTTTGAGGGCAAGGGCCAAGTTTCTTGGGCATGCCCAAGAAATGGTGGCTTGGGCATGCCCAAGAGGGCCACCATTGTGGATGCCCTAAGGAGGAGGATTTTATCATGTTAAATTATCATATTTATCTTATTTTCTAAGGGCATCCACAATGGTGGCCCTCTTGGGCATGCCCAAGCCACCATTTCTTGGGCATGCCCAAGAAACTTGGCCCTTGCCCTCAAAACTTGGCCACCACAATGGTGGCCCTCCGGGCCACCAATTAAAATTATTTTCTTAACTTTTTTGATATATTTTAATTTAGCTAAAATAAAAATTATTTGCATATAATTATTAAATTACATAGAAATAATTAAACTAAACTAAATTATAACAAAGTTTTCGTTGTATTATAATAAAAGGGAAAATTACACAACGAAAATTTTCGATACAACGCGAACAATAAAGAGAACCCCTATCACGCTGCGCCCCCTCCTCTACGGTTCCAGACCTCTTCAACCAAATCAGCCTGCAGTGTTGAATGTGATATTTCACTCCGCATATTGGTGAAGCGCTGAATCAAGTATTCATTACTGCGTGGTACACCCATCTGCAGAGGAGGGGTTGCAATACCGTGACTTGTGCTAGCACCATCTTCCGGTGCCCAACGCTCTGCACTAAAGCCTTCGTCTTCTATTATCATATTGTGCAGTATGATACACGCAGTCATGATGTCCGCGACATCATCTTCGTGCCATTGTCGAACCGGACACCGTAAAATGGCCCATCGCGATTGGAGGACTCCGAAAGCCCGCTCAACATCCTTCCTAGCACCCTCTTGTTTTTTTGCAAAATAGGTCTGCTTCGGCCCAACAGGTTGTCGGATCGTCTTGACAAACACGGGCCAGCGTGGGTATATTCCATCGGCCAAATAGTATGCCCTGTTGTACTGCGTGCCATTGGCCACGAAGCTGATCTGCGGACCCTCACCCCGGGACTCGTCATTGAAGAGATGCGATGATTGTAGAACGTTGATGTCGTTGTTCGACCCAGCGACACCAAAATACGCATGCCAGATTCGCAAGCGGTAGTCAGCAACGGCTTCAAGAATCATCGTGGGATGTCGCCCTTTGAAACCAGAAGTGAACTGCCCCTTCCAAGCCACCGGGCAGTTCTTCCACTCCCAGTGCATGCAATCGATGCTGCCCATCATGCCCGGAAAATGATGCACTGTCCCGTGCATATTTATCAGTCTCTGGCATTCCTCGGCCGTCGATTTCCGTAGGTACTCCCCTTTGAAGAGTTCTTTGATACCCTTGGAAAACTGCCTCAGCGTCTTGAGGGCAGTCGTTTCGCCCATCTGTAGATATTCGTCGAACATGTCAGCAGGCCCGGCATAGGCAAGCTGCCTAATTGCGGCCGTGCACTTCTGATATGTCGACAATTCGGTTCGACCGGTGGCATCACTCCGCAAGGTGAAGCACCTGTATCGCTGAGACAAACAATCCGCAATGTGGATGAAGAGTCGTTGCGACATTCTGAATCGCCGACGAAAAATCTCCGGCGGATAACGGGGGTTGTCGCCGAAGTAGTCTTCCATCAACCGCTGGTCGGCTCCGACATGGTCACGGTTGATAAACCGGCGACGGTATCTCGGCCGAGGGATGGCCGCCGCCGCCGCCAAAGCCACCTCCTCCTCGTCGGCTTCATCTTGCACCGCCGCTGCAACGAGTTCTTCGAACTCCTCATCGACCAAGCGCTGAAAATTTTCGTCGTCGGAATCCATGTTTTGAATCTTAAATTGAAATCAAGTGGAAAGAGTAGAGTTTGGTTTGGGGTAAAAAAATTGGGGGAGAAGGGATGAATATATTAAAAATTTTGGAAAAAATAAAAAATAAAAAATAATTTCGGTGGGCAGGGCCGCGGCTCTCGGCCCTTGCAGTGGCGGGCCGAGCCGCCTGCCCAAGAGCCTCGGCCTGGCCGAGCGCTCGGCTCTCTCTCGTCCACCCCCCCGAGCCGCGGGCATGGCTCGCCTCAGTAGTGGGGGGCCGCGGGCTGCCCAAGCCCGGGCCGAGAGCCGCGGCTCCCCCACTGTGGATGCTCTTAGATCTAACCAAATAACTGAACACTAACTATTACTATCAACAAAGATTGAATACTCTTCCTCCATAAAAATATGAAGCATGAATTTTAATACGCAACTAATAAGACAAGAGAGAGAAATAAAAAAATAATATTGAAATAAAGTTAATGGATCTATATTATTAATAGTGTTTAGTTATGTCGTGTGTGAATTGGTCAAACTAGAAAGGTAATGCATAAGATAAAAAATTTCAATTCGAGTTCTTTGTTATGTGATCTTTAAATTTATATTTATTTATGCATAAAAAAATATAACTAATGTTTAGTTGTGTTCGTTTACATAACACAATTTCTTTAATTAGGTCATAGAGTCAATGACTACAATTAAATTCGCTAATGCTTTGGTAAATCAACCAAATTAATAACGCAATGGATTGCTTTAAATGAGTATGGGAAATCGTTTAGTATGAAAAATTATTTAATTACCAAATTAATAACGGTGATTAATGCGGTAGTTAGTGTTGTAAATGGTTTGAATCATTTATTGCATTATTAGCTTTAAATCAGTATGGAAAATTGTTTATTTAAATTTTAACGTATGCATACATATTTTTTAAGTTGAAAATTATGAAAGCTAGTGTCACACCCGTGCAATGCACGACTCAATTGGTTTTCTATATGCATTATTTTGAAACTGTGATTTCACATTTATGAAATGTAAACAATATAATTATATGAAGTTCTAAAAATTTAAAAAAAAAAGAACATACAATAACAATTTATTTAAAACACCTTTTCACCTCTACTACAAAAATTTCAACCACGAGACATGTTGAATATACTTTATTATTTAATTAAAGAAAACAAAAAATTATAGATATATGCGATGGAACATGATTGACATGTGCAAAACCAAGTTAAAATATGATAAATTGCATGTTTCAACTGATTTTGTATATTTCACAACAAATTTGATTAAATTAGTGAATTCAATTACAACAATGGTGGGACATTTAAACTCAAAATATGATCTCGACATATGTTGAATTTTAGTATTTTCACAAATACTAAAAAAAACTTTTTTTAATATTTTAAAATTTTATTCAAATCAAAATAAGATTTTTCTTACATATATACTCATTAACAGTACATCTCTAAAATCTAAAATTGACGGTTGGGATTGGTGAATTTAGTCTAATGTATGACAATAATTACAACACTAATATGCCCTATTAATATTTTGAGAATTTTGTATTCATGTTTATAATGATAGATAGAAATTAAAGTTTAGGAAAAAAAAATTGAATCTTTATTTCATTACGATTGAAAATCTATTTGGAGATTTTGTTTATAAGACCAATTATTACTTGTCTAGACAGCCAAAAATAATCAATTGATACCTTCATTTTGGCCCTTCCATAATCATTAACCAGGACTATGTGACAAAATTCTGAATAAATGTCATCAAAAAATTCTATAAATGGAGTATTAAAAGATACCTAAAAATCAACATCATCATCAACAACAAATATAATATGATAACATGCTAACCAAAATATAAAATTGCATAGGGTTATGGACGAACTACCAATAGCAAAAAATAATGAACAAATCAAGAAACCAATTATTATTACTATTGATCTGAACACTAAAAAAATTATTAATAAGAAATACCTTTATTTTGCCCTTCCATAACCATTAGCAACGATTCTGTGATGAGACATCGAATATATATCATCAAAATATTCTATAAAATATTTAAAAAAATACCAAAAAATTTAAAATCATCATCAACAATAAATATAATATAATAACATAATAATCAAAATATAAAAATGCATAAAATGATACGGAAATTAAGAATAGCAAAAAAATACATATTGAATATATAAATAGATAATACCTTCAAAATGAAGGTCTTGGCCAAAAATGCAACAATACAATACTATATTTTTCTTTGTTTGGTGCCTTTTCTTCAAACCTCCCGAGGCTTACACACACATATATAAAAGGTGAGTTTTGGCCTTGATTTGAATATCTTGAATTCTGAATATGAATTTAAATATTTATATATTTTAATCTCACTATATAATTCAAACATAATAAGCATATAATTCAAACATAATAGTTACCACCGTTACAAATTGTATTTAATACATATTAAAACTAATAACAATTCATAGTGGAGTAGTAATAAACTGACACCAATATTAACAATTTTATAGTAATAAATTTTCAATTTTTAATGCATGAGAAAGTGGGATGGCAAATTCATCATGATGAAAATATAATGATAATAATGGAAAATAGAATGCACCCTCCTCCACTGCTTGTAACAGCCAAAAAATGTAAATTTTTATTCTCACAATCATGAATTTGCCGAGAAAAAATTCATAGACCTAACATACCACCATGGAATGCTTATGTGGTATGTCCTACCAATAAGATTTTGACAACTAGATATATACATGGCTCACAAATCCATCTATAAGGGCATCCGCAATGAGGCGAACGATGCGACGGACGATGCATCGTCCGCCACTGCAGCATCGCGGACGATGCGCGGAGGATACTCATCGTCCGTCGCATTTTCCGCCACTGTGGACGACGCGGACGATGGGTCACGGACGATGGACACGCGTTTCCTTTTTTTTTTTTTGAATTTTTTCAAAAAAATTTTCTTATTTAAACACTACTATTCACTGCCATTTCACACACTCCAATTTCACATCTCTTCAATTTCTCTTCAATTATTCCCTCTCATCGACTCAAAAATGAATCCCGACGACTACGATTTGAGTACATCGGATGGCTGCAAACGGGCCTTGACTCGAGCCTTGTTCGATGCCGTTAATGAAGCCAAGGCGGAATGCTTGGCACAAATGCAGCGGGAGCAGGCGGCGGCGGCGGCGGTGGAGGCGCGGGTCCCTCGCCCGATACGACGTCGGACGTTTGTCCCCCGCGAGCACGACGTAGCACACGAACGTCTGTTCGCAGATTATTTTGCCGAGAATCCAAGGTGGGGCCCGAATGTTTTTCACCGCCGTTTTAGAATGAGCCGAGTGTTGGGGATAATCGCAGCGGAAATTGCAAAACAAATAAATCCACATAAGAATCTATTTAGGTGATTATGTGGGTCGATTCAATTTCATGCTTGAACATGTAGAAACATATAATTGTGCAATTAATCACATAATTTAAATTAAATTCTGTTATTGAATACTTACAACAATGATTCTCCAAAGAATCGAAGTGGCTTGCAACTTCTCCACGTGTAGATCTTGAAGCTTGATTGTGAATGCAAGACCAAAGATCTTCTAACCTATGACCCTTAACTCTATAAATCTAAGTTCCTTGTGGGAGGAATCTCTTAGAAATTATAAGAATCTTGAAGGAGAAGACAAGAAAGCCAAGTGTGGAGGCTAGGGTTTGTGATAACATTTTTGTCTCCTCTCCTTACATTCTTATTTATAGAGTTTATGATGGGCTAGGTTAGGGATCTATGGGGCTTGGATTGGGCCTCCCCCATTGGACCTTCTTTACTAATTAAATTATAACCCATAATTTAATATAAGACCAATGGAATATTTCTTGTGCCACTATAGAAGAAATATTGACCGCCCATCCAATCCGTGATTACAAGCAATCCGGGTTAACCTCTTTAATATATTATTTCCCGTGTCTAAGACTTTCTATATCCATTAATTAATTTGTAGTCTGCTATAGACTTAAAATTAATTAATACTCCCTCCGTCCAGCAATAGCAGTCCCATTTCTAAAGGGCACGAGTTTTAAGAACGAGTTAAAATATTTGGCTTTATCTTGCATTTCAAAGATGCTGGCAACTTATGATTTTTTCTAATGTTGCTACACAATCATACGGACATTTTTAGTTTCCAACTATTAAAAAAGTGAGAATGACATAAATTAAACACTGAAATTAAAAAGAATCTTCAAATATAAAAACTGTCTTCCAGATCTGGAGTTTCAAGGAACCGCCTCTTGACCGTCGGAGTTTCAGGAACCACCCATGGCATATCTTCCAGATCTGGACTTTCAAGGAATATAGAAGGCTGGGAATCGGTCCACGAAGGGCCTTCGACCATCGGAGTTTCAGGAACCACGGTGGAAGTTGAATATGGTTTCCGTTCGAATCTAACCCATAGATAGGGGGTTTCAGAGGGTAATTGATCCATTTAGGGTGGAGTAGGGAGGAGGAGGAGGAGGCGGCGGCTGGGAGGAGGCGGCGGCGGCGGTGATGAAGGGTTCCGAGATGGCGAGATAGAGAGATAGAGTGAGTGATAGAGTGAGATGGATAGAATGAGAGAGAGAGAGAGAGGGGGTGATTTTTTTATGGCAGATTTGTAATTAAGTGAGAAGGGGATGGGTAATTAGATTGTCCAAATATAGTAAGTAGAACCGGGACTCCTATTCCCGGACGTCCCAAAACGGAAAAACGGGACTTCTATTGCTGGACGGAGGGAGTATCTTTTATTTCCAAGAGTTTGTCTAGTACGAGATGTATATCAAAATATACTTTTCCTTTTCTATTTATTCTTGGATTAAATCCAAACCGGCCGGGTTTCTGAATAATAGAACTTCTCTCGAACACCTCTTGGGGATATAGTCAAACCACGCAGGCACACGATTCAATGTAATAATAAAACTGACACCATACTAGTTATTAATTACTACTACCCAAGATATCAGGAATATTGGGTTGCGAAAAACCCGCACCTATTGATAAGTCAAAGTAGCGTATGATTAAATAACGTATGTCCTATATTATTACAAAGATTAGGAAATATTAAATCTCCAAGACATCGTCTTACAGTAGATAGCAACAAAGACGTGTCTATACTTTAGATCCATTCAATGCTATACCACACCAGTGTCACTAGTCATTCTCAAGGTAAAGACGACTTTCGGATGGACACTGCAACCTTTCACGATAGGTAGCCAAAGCCTATCTAGGTTGTGAAAAAGTTTTACTTCTACAAGGTACCGGTTGGGCCACCTACTGTGATGACCTGTTCCACGACCCAACCTTCAATGTAGAAGACTTAGACTGATTTTACTTTCCGGCGTTTTAATTATATAATTTAATATATAATTAAATGCGGTCAATACCCATTAAAGTAAAATACACAGTATGAAGAAAACATTTATTATTCTCATTAAATGAAGAGTGTTTACAATATACAAGCAATTTATCAAATTCAAAAATAAACTCAAAAAATGCTTTTTAGTATATATGTTCCAACACCGAGATCTTTTTCTCCGCATTGTGCACACGTTGGAGGGCCGTGATGAGTACTTCCAGTATCGGGAAGACGGGATCGGCAGACCCGGACTTACGCCGTTGCAAAAGTGCACGGTTGCGATCCGCCAGTTGGCCTACGACACAACAGTGGATATGTTCGACGAGTACCTTCACGTCGGGGATACAACTGGCCGCGAATGTCTGAAGAAATTTTTATAAGTTAGTTGTGGAGGCTTTTGGCGACACATATTGATGGAACCGGCAGCGGAAGCGGGTGCATAAAACAAATCACATAATTATCAGATCTATTTAGCAGATTATTTAGACAAAAGCTATTCGCGCAAATTTCACATGTATCATGCTCATAACTTGAATCAATCATGTTTTAGAATATAGAAACCTAAAACATGCTTTTCTACGGAGCAGGAAAAATACCTTGTTTAATTCTCCAAAGAATTGAAGATGGCTAGCGACTTCTCCACGTGATGCTTTGAGTACTAGACCACAAATCTTCTCTCTGGTTCCCGAACTGTACTCTAATATCAGTGTGGGCTGATCTTACTAGAATACTAGGACTTAAATAAAGAAGACAGAAGAAATCCTTTTTGAAACAGGAGAGGAATTCGAAAATTCCTACAGCTTGTGAGAGCTGAAATTTTCGAAAATTTTAGCAAATAAAATTGTGTTATTTCTGTCTCCTTTATTCTCCTATTTATATTAAGTTCCTTTTGGGCCCAGACAGGGATCTATGGAAGGCTTTGGATATGGGCTCATCCAATTTACTTTTACTAATTAAATTGAACCCACAATTTAATATAAGTTATAATTGGAATATTACGAGCAGCCACTACAGAAGTAATATTGAACTCTCCCCATCCAAATCCGAAATTACAAGTAATCCGGGTTTCCGTTTATCTTTCATTTCCCGCGCTTAAGATTAAAATGTCCATTAATTAATTAATGTCTGCTATTGACTTAATTAATTAACTTCTTATTAATTCCAAGAGTGGACTCAGCATGAAACACTTATTTATTATTCATAGAGTAATCAAACTCCAACTAGCTAGGTTCCGAATAATAAAACCTTGTTTCGCGCTCCTCTTGAGGACATTATCAAACGAGACTCACCTCGTGCACGATTCAATATAATAGCAATCCTAGCACCGCTAGATATCGATCACCACTGCCCAATATATCAGGATAATTGGGCTACGAAAAACCCGCACCATTTGATAAGTCAAAGCAATGCATAATCAATACCGTATGCTCAATGCTAACCTACATTGATTAAGAAATAAATATTTATCAAGACCTCGCCTTTCAGTAGATAGCCCAAGGCAAGTCTTGCTGTTAGATCCGTTCAGTGCTATACCACACCAATGTCATCTTATTTCAGTAAGGCTTAGAAATATACGGACTGACATTGCAACCTTTCTCGATGGGTAGTCTAATTCCATCTAGGTTGTGAAATTCATATTTTTCTTTGTTTAGAACTGACCGTATTACCTTAAAGTGGACGACGCCCACAACCGGTCTACTAAAACAAAGACTTAGACTTTGTTAAGTTAACTTATACATTTAAACATGCATTAACATCCATTAAATGTAAAACATAACAACATTATGACAAAAATAATCTGTTTTATTCATTGGAAAATAAAATAAGAGTTTTACAGTATTCAATCACTCGAAACGTGATTTCTAGTATACAAACTCTAACAATCTCCCACTTATACTCAAAACACTTTCGAGTATACAAAATGTGCTAACGTCTAAATCTCCCACTTATACTGAAAGCGGATTGAGGTCTTGAATTAGTCGAACTCCCATTCCTTCAACATGGCTTTCATACGGCTTTACCGCTAACGCCTTCGTGAAAGGATCTGCCAGGTTGTTTTCTGACTCAATCTTGACCACTTGTATGTCTCCTCTCTGCACTATATCTCGAATGATATGATACTTCCTCTCTATGTGCTTGCTCGCCTTATGAGCCCGTGGTTCCCTCGAATTTGCCACAGCACCAGAGTTATCACAATAAACGGTGATGCGCTTGGGCATATTCGTAACCACACCTAAGTCCAGAAGGAAGTTCTTAAGCCATACAGCCTCCTTTGCAGCCTCCGAAGCGGCTACATACTCGGCTTCCATGGTAGAGTCTGCAATGCATTTCTGCTTTACACTCTTCCAAACTATAGCTCCACCTCCTAAGGTAAACACATATCCGGAAGTTGATTTTCTCGAATCCAGATCAGCCTGAAAGTCTGAATCTGTATATCCTAAAGGACAGAGCTCGGCTGCATTGTAAACTAGAACATAGTCCTTAGTCCGATTAAGGTACTTGAGTATGTTCTTTACGGCAGTCCAATGTCCTTGGCCGGGATTTGATTGATATCTTGCTACCATGCCAACAGCAAAGCAGATATCGGGTCTAGTACAAAGCATAGCATACATGAGACTACCAACTGCCGAGGCATATGGTATTCTTCTCATCTCTGCTATCTCAGATGCTGTCTTAGGACACATCTCTTGAGACAACTGGATGCCATGTCTAAAAGGTAGGAAACCTTTCTTGGCATCTTGCATGCTAAAGCGTCTAAGTACCGTTTCGATGTAAGATTCTTGGGATAAGCACAACATTTTCTTACCTCGGTTCCTAAGAACCTTGATACCGAGAATGTGTCCCGCATCACCCATATCTTTCATCTCGAACTGGCTGGACAACCAAGTTCGCACTGATGACAACATCTTTTTATTGTTTCCAATTAGAAGAATGTCATCTACATACAAAACTAAGAACACAACATTTCCTTTTTCAACCTTCTTATACACGCAGCTTTCATTAGGGCATTTTTCGAATCCAAACTTTTGAACAGTTTGATCGAAACACTGGTTCCATGATCTAGATGCTTGCTTGAGACCATAAATGGCCTTCTTAAGCTTCCAAACCATGTGTTCCTTGCCCTTCACTACATAGCCTTCGGGTTGTTCCATGTAGATGGTCTCCTCAAGACTCCCGTTTAGAAACGCAGTCTTAACGTCCATCTGCCATACTTCCCAATCCATGTAAGCTGCTATAGACAAAAGTATACGGATCGATTTGAGCATGGCCACTGGGGAGAAGGTCTCATCGTAATCGATACCTTCCTTTTGGGTATACCCCTTAGCCACTAGTCTTGCCTTGAAGACTTTAACTCGTCCATCGGGTCCACGTTTACGTTTGTATATCCACTTGCTCCCAATGGCAGTACAGCCTTCGGGTAGGACAGACAAATCGTAGACGTCTTTGTCTAACATAGATTGTAGTTCCGAATCCATTGCTTTCACCCATTCGCAATGATCGACATCAGCCTGCGCCTCTGCAAAATTCCAGGGATCCAGTACATTGCTGTCCGAGGAGTGATCCATACACTCACCCAAACCAATGTATCTATCGGGCTCATGAGAGACCCTCCCACTGCGGCGCGGCACTACAATATCTGGAGTATTAGTTGAAGTTTCTGGAATTGTTGTTACACTTGGTAATTGTTCTTGGTTAATGGAAGTTGAAACTTGAGTTAGCTCTTCTAGAGCAATCTCACTGCTGGACTTATGATTCATTACATAGTCTTCCTCTAAGAATGTGGCATGAGTGCTCACAATCACTTTCTGATCTCTGAGACTATAGAATTCATAAGCTTTCGTTCCTCTAGGGTATCCTATAAACACGCAAACCTCAGTCCTTGATTCCAGCTTAGTTGGATCCTTTTCCAATACATGAGCCGGACACCCCCATACTCTGAGATGTTCTAGATTGGGCTTACGCCCATTCCACAACTCATATGGGGTAGTAGGAACAGATTTAGAAGGTAAGACGTCTAAGAGATAGTTTGCAGAAAGCAAAGCATGACCCCAAAACGAAACAGGTAACCGTGCATAACTCATCATCGATCTGACCATATTTAATAAGGTCCTATTCCTTCTTTCAGCCACGCCATTCTGCTGGGGTGTGCCCGGCGCAGTCGTTTGGGATTCAATCCCAGCTACCGATAAATAGTCCAAAAACTCGGCACTTAGGTATTCGCCTCCGCGATCAGATCGCAGGCATTTGATACTCTTACCATGTTGCGTCTCTACTTTAGCCTTAAACTCCTTGAACTTGTCAAAAGTTTCAGACTTGTAGCGCATCAAATAGATGTATCCGATTTTCGAGTAGTCATCTGTAAAGGTGACGAAATATCGAAAACCGCCCTTTGCCTCGGTTGACATTGGTCCACACACATCAGTATGAATGAGCTCAAGTACTTCTTTGGCCCTATTCCCCTTTGATCTAAAAGATCTCTTAGTCATCTTGCCTTCGAGACAGGACTCACACTTCGAAAACGGTTCCTTCTCAAGACCTTTAATAAGATCTTGATCAACCATCGCATGAATCCTTCTTTCGTTGGCATGACCAAGTCTAAGGTGCCATAAGTACGTTTCATTCATTGAAGTTGAAGGTTCTTTTCTTTTCTTAGAAATTTTCGATGTAGCATTGAGTTCTGATTTACGTTGATTAAATTGTGTAGAAGTGATCGTGTACAGATTGTTTTCCATGATACCGCGACAGATATAAGAACCATCTTTCTTAATAACGCAATTGTCATTAAAAGAAATCGAATATCCATCATAAGACAATTTAGAAACTGAAATTAAATTTCTTCTAAAAGAGGGTATCAACAAAACATTCTTCAAAATCAAAAATCTATCACTAGAAAAACGTAAATAAACGTCTCCCACTGCAACGGCCGCCACTTTCGTAGCGTCGCCCAGCTGGACCTCTATCTCACGATCATGTAGCCGCCTTGTCACCTGTAGCCTTGCCCTTTTTAGGACAATCTGGCTTCCAATGACCTTTCTCTCCACACTTGAAGCATTTTCCAGTTTGCTTCTTGTCACCCCGCTGTTTCTTCTTTCCCTTAGCATTGTTGACTGCTACTTGGTTCGGTGCCTTTTTCTTTCCTCTTCTAGCCTTAGAGCCAGAGGAATTAGGCGCGATACTCATCATAGCTACTTTAGCTTGAACCATAAGGTCCTCCGCCGACTGAAGTTCAGTCAGCAACTCTGCTAAAGTATAATTCCGTTTGTTCATCTCAAAGTTGAGCTTGAACTGCTGGAAGCTAGGGGGAAGACTCTGAAGGATTATAGTAACCTGGGACTCGGGATCGATCGTCCCTCCCAATACCTCAATCTGGTTGAGGTGACTCATCATCTCGAGGACGTGTTGCCTCACAGACGAGCCTTCCTTCATAGACTTCGTCATGATACTCCGAAAGGCTTGAGACTTAGCCGTTCGATTCTGAGTACCAAAAAGATTTGCGAGATTTGTCATGATCTCGGCGGCAGTTTCCATGGCAGAATGCTGATGCTTGAGTACTGATGACATAGAAGCCAACATGTAGCACTTAGCCATCTCATTCGCCTTATGCCACCGTCTATGCGCATCTCGCAATGCTTGGCTGGCACTAGCAGCCGGGACAGCTGGGCGTGGAGTAGTGAGTACGAACTTGTACTCTTCTGCTGTGAGAACGATATCCAAGTTTTGTTTCCATTCGATGTAATTTTGGCCTTCGAGTTTGTTTTCTTTGAGAATGGCAGAAAGAGGATTAAAAGACATCTTGACGAATTTTATTGCACTGCAAACAGAAGATTTTACTATTTGTCATAAACTTATGTAAGGAAATTGAGTAGATTAACCATAAAACTTTTCAAAATCTTACAACAGCCAAATTAATAAATTGTACCCTCCTCTGGAGGTAAATACGCATTAAAATTTTGACAATTTTACTGGTCACAGCACCGACGCATCAATATCTTCCTCCTCTGGAGGTCAACACGCCTAATGTTGCCTAAGCATGACCATCAGATTTAGCATTACAGAATTTTATTTCTACAACACACTCCCATAACAATGTTTATGTGCTGATAATAAAACCAAGCTATCTCATAAATTCTGATTGAACCCTGAAACTTGTAATTCCTTAGGATTATTGTCCCTACTCTGTAGGTGGCGATAATATTAGGAATCACTTTCTAGTTCATTCTATTTATTATTTGAGAAGTCCGCCCTTATGAACTTACTGTTTTCGTAGGATTATTGTCCCTACTCTGTAGGTGGCGATAATATTAGAAAATCAGCTTCACAAAATTTGGCAGTCCAACCGATGGAGACCATATATAAACATTTAGTTCATAATTATCGCTTAGATATTTTAGTTATGGTTTTTCATTAATTATCCTTTAGCCTTAAGGCAGATTAAGACTAATTAAATTCTGTTGGCATTTAATTGACTGGATAATTAAATCTTTCATTATCTTTAGTATCTTAGTTTAGGAATTATTATTCTAGAATTTAATTCTTATTCATGTCATACTATAAGATATATCTAAAATAAAGTACATTATTTATAATCTTAATTAGACATGAAAAATTAAATTCATATAATTTCCAAGTTCAAGATTAGGAAGATGATTAATTATATTATTTAATGTAATCTTACATATATCTTATCTTATTATAGATTCAAGATATATTATATATTTAGGAAACTATTAAATTATTCTTATCTATATCATCTAGGATATAAAATATTCATAGATATAGAAAATAATCCAAATATTCCTAAAATCTAGGGAAATCTTCCCTAAATATTTTATTTCATTAAATAATATTATTTTTAATGATTTCTATTAATTTAGGAATTAAATAATCATTAAAATAATCTTTCGTCACTATCTTGCGTTTCGAGGTTGGCACGAATCTACACGACGAAGATTTTAAGATATCTGCCCGGAGACTCTCGCCGGGGCGGCGAATTCGCCGCCCGACAGCCGCCGGCCGTTTGCGCCGATCGGCGCAACGCTTCCTCTTCCGAATTTCTCCCCGGCGAAGTCATGCCGCGACTGATTCAGCCACGGCCTCGCCTCGACGCGGCTGCTCCGCATCACTCCGGCGATAACCCATCTCCACCGTCGACCTCGCTCGAACCAGCGACAGCCGCCAAGGGCGGTGCAGCTCCGGTTCGGCGTCGATAGCTTAGGGTTTGGCTAGGGTTTCGGTATTAGGGTTAGGGTTAGGGTTAGGTGGCGTCTCGGCAGCCCTCGGACGAGCCACCGCGCCGGTTGATCGCGCGACAGCAGATTCCGGCTCGGGTCGCGGTCTCGACTGGCGGCGCGCACGAGCCCATGCTCGCCAGCACGTCGCCGCGTGATCGTCGCTCCCGCGGCTCCTGCTTGATGTCGCGGCACGTCGAGTTCGATCGGGGCCGGCTAGGGTTAGATGGGTTCGGCTGGTGGCGCGCGCGAGTCCAATCTCGCCGGCGCGTCGCCCCTTGCCCATGACCCTCGGCTCCCACTCAATTCGACAACCCTCTTCGATCGATCATAGCGCGATTCGTCCCGGCGCAAGTGCCGACGAATCGCACATCTAGTTCGTTCGAATAATTCAAGTTCTATGATTCGAATGTTCTTGAGTTCAACATGCATAAAGATAAATAATAAAAACACAAGAACATGCTTCGTAATCAATTAAGACATGCATACATGAATTTCGCGAAATTTAAATCCAAATAATCAGAGCCAAAAACTGGCTCTGATACCAATTGATGGAACCGGCAGCGGAAGCGGGTGCATAAAACAAATCACATAATTATCAGATCTATTTAGCAGATTATTTAGACAAAAGCTATTCGCGCAAATTTCACATGTATCATGCTCATAACTTGAATCAATCATGTTTTAGAATATAGAAACCTAAAACATGCTTTTCTACGGAGCAGGAAAAATACCTTGTTTAATTCTCCAAAGAATTGAAGATGGCTAGCGACTTCTCCACGTGATGCTTTGAGTACTAGACCACAAATCTTCTCTCTGGTTCCCGAACTGTACTCTAATATCAGTGTGGGCTGATCTTACTAGAATACTAGGACTTAAATAAAGAAGACAGAAGAAATCCTTTTTGAAACAGGAGAGGAATTCGAAAATTCCTACAGCTTGTGAGAGCTGAAATTTTCGAAAATTTTAGCAAATAAAATTGTGTTATTTCTGTCTCCTTTATTCTCCTATTTATATTAAGTTCCTTTTGGGCCCAGACAGGGATCTATGGAAGGCTTTGGATATGGGCTCATCCAATTTACTTTTACTAATTAAATTGAACCCACAATTTAATATAAGTTATAATTGGAATATTACGAGCAGCCACTACAGAAGTAATATTGAACTCTCCCCATCCAAATCCGAAATTACAAGTAATCCGGGTTTCCGTTTATCTTTCATTTCCCGCGCTTAAGATTAAAATGTCCATTAATTAATTAATGTCTGCTATTGACTTAATTAATTAACTTCTTATTAATTCCAAGAGTGGACTCAGCATGAAACACTTATTTATTATTCATAGAGTAATCAAACTCCAACTAGCTAGGTTCCGAATAATAAAACCTTGTTTCGCGCTCCTCTTGAGGACATTATCAAACGAGACTCACCTCGTGCACGATTCAATATAATAGCAATCCTAGCACCGCTAGATATCGATCACCACTGCCCAATATATCAGGATAATTGGGCTACGAAAAACCCGCACCATTTGATAAGTCAAAGCAATGCATAATCAATACCGTATGCTCAATGCTAACCTACATTGATTAAGAAATAAATATTTATCAAGACCTCGCCTTTCAGTAGATAGCCCAAGGCAAGTCTTGCTGTTAGATCCGTTCAGTGCTATACCACACCAATGTCATCTTATTTCAGTAAGGCTTAGAAATATACGGACTGACATTGCAACCTTTCTCGATGGGTAGTCTAATTCCATCTAGGTTGTGAAATTCATATTTTTCTTTGTTTAGAACTGACCGTATTACCTTAAAGTGGACGACGCCCACAACCGGTCTACTAAAACAAAGACTTAGACTTTGTTAAGTTAACTTATACATTTAAACATGCATTAACATCCATTAAATGTAAAACATAACAACATTATGACAAAAATAATCTGTTTTATTCATTGGAAAATAAAATAAGAGTTTTACAGTATTCAATCACTCGAAACGTGATTTCTAGTATACAAACTCTAACACATATTTGCGACATCCGACTGCTGACGATTGCCAGAGCCTATTAGGGAGCATCGACTGTATGCACTGGCAGTGGAAGAACTGTCCGACGGCCTGGAGAGGCCAATTTACTAGCGGCTACAAGGATAGCCACCCGACGATGATCCTAGAAGCCGTCGCTGACCACCGCCTCTGGATCTGGCATGCCTACTTTGGTGTAGCCGGGTAGAACAACGACATCAACGTCCTCAACTGATGTGAGCCTCGTTACGGATCGAGGATCACGATCCAACAATCGGCCCGTTTCACAGTGAACTTCCAACCTCTCCTTCTGTCCTTGAACCACGCATAGACAAGGAGCCTCCGTCGTGATAGGTTTATGAGTGTTGGAACTCAATTCTGGCATTCGGTTGGGACGAACAGAGTCGCCTAAGCTTATGGCCCTAGTGAGGCCGACTTTGGCAATTCGTCGAACAGTTGGTATGCGCTCCTTCATTGAGCAGATTTCTACTTGTTTGGAATTCGGCATGGACGAATAGGGTATTAGGGGCGGAGTGTTGATGGAATGAATGGAGGGAATGAGTGACGCCACGTTCAAATGCGATAGTTTGAACGATAAGTCGATAAGCTATTTCGAATTCGAACACTTTGCTACAAGAAATCGAAATAGAGAAAGATTCAAGAGGAACTCTCAAGAACTTCAATTGACAAAATCATAAACTTCAAAAACTGATCATATTCGTACTAGACTTGGCCTTTTATAGGCTAATAAAACTAAAACAAATCTCTAAACCTAGATCTATCTACTAATTAAATAATAGTAAATTATTAATAAACTATTCCCTAAAGCTATCTAATGCAATGCATCATTATCTCCAAATCAGAACAATCCCTCGAGCAATGTTACTGGGTGGTATCATGCGTCTTCAATATACACACGGCTACAAACATTGTGGACCAGCCCATTAATGGCTTCCTTAAATCTTCGGGCTTGTTGACGCGTTACGGGCCCTGCCGGAGCTTGTATCTCGTCTGATGTGTCGATGGATCCCTCGATCGCATCATTCCCCTCCTCTTCAAAAGGATTTGTCCTCAAATCCGTAATACCATCAGCACCAGACGGGCTCAAATCCGAAACATTAAAGGTGTGACTAATCTTATACTCTTCCGGCAGCTCTAGTTTATAGGCATTGTCATTTATCCTTTCGATTACCCGAAATGGTCTATCTCCTCTTGGTAACAGCTTAGACTTCCGTTGTTGTGGAAATCTCTCTTTGCGCATATGGACCCACACCCAATCTCCGGGTTCGAACGTCACTAACCGTCGTCCTTTGTTTGCCTGCTCCACATATTGTGCCGTCCTCTTTTCAATATTCAGCCGAACCTTTTCATGGATCTTCTTGACATATTCAGCTCTTCGAAGGCCATCCAGATTGACTTGTTCTTTAAGAGGCAAGGGGGTTAAGTCTAACGGAGTTAGAGGATTGAACCCATATGCCCCCTCGAACGGCGAAAGCTTGGTGGCTGAATGTACTGCTCGATTGTAAGCAAACTCCACATGTGGTAAACATTCCCCCCATGATTTCAAATTCTTTCTCACTACTGCTCTCAACAAGGTAGCTAAGGTACGGTTCACCACTTCTGTTTGTCCATCTGTTTGGGGATGACATGTAGTGGAGAATAGCAATTTGGTTCCTATCTTTCCCCACAATGTTTTCCAAAAATAACTCAAGAATTTGACATCTCGATCAGATACTATGGTCTTTGGAACTCCATGGAGTCGGATCACTTCTCGAAAAAATAGCTCAGCAATATGAGACGCACCATCTGTCTTGTGGCAGGGAATGAAATGTGCCATTTTTGAGAATCGATCAACCACCACAAAAATTGAATCAAATCCACGTTTCGTTCGTGGGAATCCCAGTACAAAATCCATTGAAATATCCACCCAAGGAATAGTAGGAATAGGGAGTGGGGTATACAAACCTTGGGAACTTGCCTTGGATTTGGCATGCCTACAAGTGACACACCTTTCACATAGTCGTTCCACCGACCGTCTCATGTGTGGCCAAAAGAAGTGCTCTTGTAGTGCAGTGAGTGTTTTGGCCACTCCAAAATGCCCCATTAAACCTCCTCCGTGAGCTTCACGCAGTAGAAGTTCACGCATTGAACAACGAGGGATGCACAACTTATTCCTACGAAATAGGTAGCAATCTTGTTTCTGAAATTCCTCGGTGTGTCCTTCATCACAGGCTTTATAAACTTCCCCAAAATCTTCATCATTCTCATACAACTCTTTGATGTATGCAAAGCCCAATAACCTTGAGTCAAGAGTAGAAATTAATGCATACCTCCTGGAAAGTGCATCAGCTACTACATTTTCTTTCCCTTGTTTGTATTTAATGATGTAAGGAAAGCTTTCGATAAATTCCATCCAGCGAGCATGCCTTTTGTTTAGCTTATGTTGCACTCGCAGATGTTTCAATGATTCATGGTCCGTGTGAATTATAAATTCCTTCGCCCAAAGGTAATGTTGCCAAATCCTAAGAGCTCGAACCAATGAATAAATCTCTTTATCATAAGTGGGATAATTAAGGGTGGCCCCACTTAATTTTTCACTAAAATATGCAATAGGTCTTCCCTCTTGCATCAACACAGCTCCAATGCCTACTCCAGAGGCATCACACTCTATTTCAAAATTCTTTGAGAAATCTGGTAATGCAAGTACAGGGGCTCGTGTCAAGTGCTGCTTAAGTTGAGTGAACGCCTTTCCTTGCTCAGGTCCCCATCTAAATTCACCATGTTTTTTAATCACTTCAGTGAGGGGAGCAGCAATCGTGCTGAAGTTTGGCACAAATCGACGGTAGAACCCAGCTAACCCGTGGAAGCTGCGAATTTCTCCAATGCTTGTCGGTTGCGGCCATTCTTGAATGGCCTTTACCTTCTCATCGTCAACTTGTACACCCTCGCTACTTACTACAAATCCCAGAAATACTAACTTATTAGTACAGAAGGTGCACTTTTTAAAATTGGCATACAACTTTTCCTTGCGGAGAGCGTCCAATACGTTGCGTAAATGGTGTCCGTGATCAGCCAAGCTTTTACTGTAAATAAGGATGTCGTCGAAATAAACAACGACAAATCTTCCAATGTAGGATCTCAAGACGTGATTCATTAATCGCATGAACGTGCTAGGAGCGTTAGTTAATCCAAAGGGCATTAATAACCATTCATACAAGCCGGTCTTCGTCTTGAATGCAGTTTTCCACTCGTCTCCCTCCTTGATCCTTATTTGGTGATATCCACTACGCAGGTCGATTTTAGAGAAAACACTGGACCCATGTAATTCATCCAACATATCATCAAGTCGTGGAATGGGATGTCGATATTTTATGGTGATGTTGTTAATTGCACGACAGTCAACGCACATTCGCATTGACCCATCCTTCTTTGGCACTAGTAGTACGGGTACGGCGCACGGGCTTAAGCTCTCTCTAATGTGCCCTTTAACTTGGAGCTCTTCGATCTGTCGCTCCAACTCCTTCGTTTCTTCCGGATTGGCTCTGTAGGCCGGACGGTTAGGAAGCGTGGCTCTTGGAATTAGATCGATTTGGTTTCAATTCCTCGCACGGGAGGTAGTCCGGTGGGGGTGTCTTGAGGAAAGATGTCACCATATCCCTGCAAGAGTTTGACTATGGGCTCTGGAACTCCTTGGAGATTGGTGGGTTCCAGGTTTACTTCTTTGTGTAATAGCACAAACATGGGGACTTCTTCTTGTACAGCAGCCCTTATATCCTTGGAGCTGGCCAAGCATGTTTGCTACATCTCTACTTCCTTCTCCTTTTCTATTTGTTCGTATTCCCTTTGCAGTTGGAGTTGATCTTCGTGAACTTGTTGAGGGTTAAGGGGAGCGAGTATGAACTTCATTTGGTTATAGGTGAATAAGTACCTATTGGTGTACCCATCATGGGTAACTCGGCGATCAAACTGCCACGGCCTTCCGAGTAGCACGTGAGTGGCCTTCATTGGTACTACATCACACAATATTTCATCCTCATAATTTCCCATCTTAAATTGTACCTTCACTTGATAGTTCACTCTGGTGGAACCATCTTCACTCAACCACTGCAGCTTATATGGCTTTGGGTGCTCGATGAGCTGCAACCCTAGTTTTCTGACCATCGTGTTGCTAGCTAAATTTGTACAGCTGCCCCCATCTATAATAACGCTGCAGACTTTGTCCTTCACCTGGCAACGTGTATGGAAAATATTCTCTCGCTGCTCATCTTCTTTGCTTCTGTTTCGGGTATTTAGAGCTCTTCGTGTTACCATAGTTGATCGAATATGACAGCTCATGTTGGTAGGTTCGTTGTGGAAATCAGGACCTGCTCTGATACCACCTGATGTGAGCCTCGTTACGGATCGAGGATCACGATCCAGCAATCGGCCCGTTTCACAGTGAACTTCCAACCTCTCCTTCTGTCCTTGAACCACGCATAGACAAGGAGCCTCCGTCGTGATAGGTTTATGAGTGTTGGAACTCAATTCTGGCATTCGGTTGGGACGAACAGAGTCGCCTAAGCTTATGGCCCTAGTGAGGCCGACTTTGGCAATTCGTCGAACAGTTGGTATGCGCTCTTTCATTGAGCAGATTTCTACTTGTTTGGAATTCGACATGGACGAATAGGGTATTAGGGGCGGAGTGTTGATGGAATGAATGGAGGGAATGAGTGACGCCACGTTCAAATGCGATAGTTTGAACGATAAGTCGATAAGCTATTTCGAATTCGAACACTTTGCTACAAGAAATCGAAATAGAGAAAGATTCAAGAGGAACTCTCAAGAACTTCAATTGACAAAATCATAAACTTCAAAAACTGATCATATTCGTACTATACTTGGCCTTTTATAGGCTAATAAAACTAAAACAAATCTCTAAACCTAGATCTATCTACTAATTAAATAATAGTAAATTATTAATAAACTATTCCCTAAAGCTATCTAATGCAATGCATTCTTATCTCCAAATCAGAACAATCCCTCGAGCAATGTTACTGGGTGGTACCATGCGTCTTCAATATACACACGGCTACAAACATTGTGGACCAGCCCATTAATGGCTTCCTTAAATCTTCGGGCTTGTTGACGCGTTACGGGCCCTGCCGGAGCTTGTATCTCGTCTGATGTGTCGATGGATCCCTCGATCGCATCATCAACTCGTCCACCCTATTCGCCGATCAGTGCAGGCGTCGCGGTCCGGCCATTCAGTTCACTGCCAACGGCCGCACACATCATATGGGGTACTACTTGGCCGATGGCATATACCCTAGGTGGCCTGTTTTTTTGAAGACGATCAGGTGCCCAATTGGTGAGATGAGAGTCTTGTTTGCGGCAAAGCAGAAGTCCGCGCGGAAGGATGTGGAGCGGGCTTTTGGGGTGCTCCAATCGCGGTGGGCAATCGTGAAAGGTCCGGCGCGTTTCTGGTACAAGGACGCCATCGCCGACGTCATGTATACGTGCATCATCATGCATAACATGATAGTCGAACAAGAACGTGGTCATGTCACCAATTGGGTGGATGATGAAGCCGGATATAGCTCCAGCACGGCGACCTCGCCGGTCACTTGAGGATTACCGACTGGCTTCGGTGCAGTTCTACAGCGACAGGCCTCAATGCGCAACCAACAAGACCATACTCAGCTCATGACCGACATGATTGAAGAAGTTTGGACCCGCAGTCGCCGCCGTTGAGAAATTATAGTTTTTTTTAATTTCGTATTGTAATGTTTGAATTTTAATGAAATGAAGTTAGTTTTCCAAATTTTGAAGTATTTAAATATTCAAATAATAGAAAAATGCTTAGGGTGTCGCTTAGGGCGGGCTATAGTCCGCCCCACTGCAGGTGAAATAAGAGAAGGATAAAATGCTGACGTGGCGGTGCATAGGGCGTCGCTTAGGGCGTCCCATTGTGGATGCCCAAAGCATACAGTTGCGGAAATTTTGGTGTCGCATATATAACTCAAATATCTATACATACACGCATTAATTACCTATATTCAAAACATTTAAATCTCTCACATCAAATAAGGTTGTGGAGAAAAAATTACACAAGTATATATACATCACTAATTTATATAGCGGAAAGTAATTTTTATTACTATCATAAAACAGTTTCATAAATAAAATATTTAAAAAATATTAGTTCAAATTTAAAGTCATCACATACTCTTGAAACTATTTTATTTCGGAAATTGTTTTATGTACTAACTATAAAATACACCCTCCGTCCCACTTAAGATGACACATTTTCCTTTTCAGTTTGTCCCAACTAAGATGACACATTTCCCTTTTTGGAAACTCTCTCTCCCATTAATACACCCAACCACTTTTTCTCATTCCTATTAAAATATTCATCTTTCTTTCTTTCTCTATTTTAGTACTTACACCCACATTTTCTCTCTCCAATTATATACTTTAACTAACAACTCCTAAAACCCGTATCAGCCAAGATATGTGTCATCTTAGCCAGGACGGAGGGAGTAATTTTTAGTATATGATTAAACTTTATGGTTCATGATTAATTTGAGTATATTAGTTTATTTATTTATATTATATATTTAATTCCTATTACTATTATAACAATCGTTCACTCTACTCTATTTTGTTTATAGTGTATATGGTATATTGACAAAAATTTAATATATTAAAAATATTTTTCGGGTCAACTTAATTTTGTTAACTATTTATTTTATATTTTAACATAGAATATAAATATTATCAAATTAACGTTCCATGGAATAATAATATAAGAATTAGTACGATATTATTATTCATATAGATAATTTATTATGCAAAACACTAAGAAAATAAAACTCCCATTAAATATTACTATATGCAATGCTAGCAATAAAAAATAACTTTCCACCATGTAAATTGGTGAGGTCTTGTGAGCGACTGTGGCACCTGACAACATCACCATCCATTTTCTCTCTTCCCTTTCTAATTTCCTCTCTCCCCTCTCATACTCATTCTCTTTCCTCCTTTGATCTGCATCAACTCTCTCTTTCACTTTTCTCCTCTCTCATGCCATTCTCTCTTTTCTGTCTTGGTTCTTTCTTCCCCAAATCACCTCACTTCTCGTTCTCAATTCGTCACCCCGAAATTGGAACTGCCATAGCCTATTTCTTCTCTAGTCGCCGCATGTTCATCGCCGGCGCGAGATAGCCAACGCCCTTACATCGCTGCTCCGTCCTCTATCTCTTTCGTTCAACACAATACCTCTAAATCGAGGACTCGAGCCTCCCCTATGCGCGCAGCCATCGACAATCCTCCAACACCGGTGAGACGGGACCCTTGTTCCTCGCTCCTCTCTCTCTCGCCTACTGCCGGTGGTTACACATTGGTGCCGTTGGGTTCGACAACAGCCGCCTCATCACCAGTCAGTCCGCCGCCGTCTAAAGGTGTGCGTCGGTCATTGCCTCGGCTGTTAGTCATTTCCCAAATTTTACAGTCGAAATCAAGAATTTTCCGATAAAATTGTATCAATGAAGGAGAGGAAGGGAATGAAAGTATTAGAGAGAATGAAAGAGAATTAGATCGAAATAAATCATCGCATAGATCGAAATTTGCAGAATCAATTACGGATCGAAAAATATTTGAAAAATTAGGGGGGGAATAAGAATTTGAAGCGTCAATCACCACATTGCATGAGGCGACAATTATGATTCATCGTATTCAAAGGCCAAATAATTAAAATAAAATTGAGAAATTGAGAAACAAAATCGATGAATTTGCCAGCCCACTTTCTCATGCATTGAAGATTTAAAGTTTAATACTATAAAATTGTTAATATTGGTGTCAACTTATTACTACTCCACTATGAATTATTATTAGTTTTGATATGTATTAAATAAAATTTGTAACAGCAGTAACTATTATGTTTGAATTATATGCTTCTTATGTTTGAATTGTATAGTGATGTTAAAATTTATAAAAATTTAAATTCGTACTTATAAATTTACCGTTTTTGGCTGTTACAAGAAGTGGAGGAGGGTGCATTCTATTTTCCATTATTATCATTATATTTTCATAATGATGAATTTGCCACCCCACTTTCTCATGCATTGAAGATTGAAAATTTAATACTCATAAAATTGTTTATATTGGTGTCAACTTATTACTGCTCCACTATGAATTATTATTAGTTTTGATATGTGTTAAATAAAATTTGTAACATCAGTAAGTATTATGTCTGAATTATATGCTTATTATGTTTGAATGGTAAAGAAGGTTAAAATTTATAAATACTTAAATTTGTATCCAGAATTCATAGATATTCAAATCAAGGCAAAATTCGCCTTTTATATATGTACAAATAAATATAAATAAATAAATTAACGTGATTAATGCTTTGAATTAAAAGACTTGCGTTTAATTCTTTAAATGACTATGGGATATTCGATGAAATTTTTTCAGAATTAGGGCGGAGCGTTCTTGGCCAAAAATTCTTTCAGAATTAGGAACAATGAATAAAATCAATCTATGGTTTCGGTGGATTTGGGTTGGGCCGGTGGGGTTATGTGTGTGGGTTAATTTATTTAGTTGAGATTAATTAGTTCTTTAGGTGTCATTACTTGGGTTCATTAGTTCTTTGTCTAAAACTAGTCTATTTTTATGGGTTAGATTTGAAAATAAAATCAATTGATTAGGTTTATATTTTTTGATATTCAATATACTATATCACGCTCTAATATTATACTCCCTCCGTTCCACAGAAATAGAAGCGTTTCATTTTGCGCATTCATTTTGAAAAAATAATTATAAATAGCTAAGGTGGAGAAAAATTAAAGTAAGAGAGAGAATATTGTAAATAAGACCCTTTTCTATATTATTCTCTTTCTTACTTTACTCTCTTTTCACTTTAACTATTTAATATCATTTTTTCAAAACAAGTGCAGAAAATGAAATGCCTCTATTACTGTGGAACAAAGAGAGTAGAATTTTCAAAAAGTTAAGTTTTTTTCATTAACTTTAAAATTGACAAATAATATCACGAACTTTACCCGAGTTTATTATTTTCCACCAACAAAAAAAATTATGGCAAATAATATCATGATACGGATTTTTTTCCTAAGATCTCAACAACAGCTTCGAGAGCTTCAAGTTCTTCAATATTTGAAGACAGTTTTTCTTAAAGTACACAATCTAAAATTGTTCTTCAATCCATTAATATAGTCGAATTTTTTTCGTTGGTAGGAAATAACAAACTCGGATAAAGTTTGTGATATTATTTGCCTAATTTAAAGATCGGGGTAAAAATCCAATTTTTTGAAAGTTCCATAATATTATAGACCAATATCCCTATTTAGAAAGAAAACATAGAAGTGTAACGAAATATATAGGAAAAATAAAAACAAAAATATTACAAATACAAAAAAGTTAGATCTAAGTTAGATCTAATTCAATTCAAATTTGTAGGTGCTACTCCATTCGTCCCACAATATTTGTCACTCTTTTTCATTTCGGTCCGTCCCATAATAATTGTCACACTTCATTTTTACCATAAATGGTAAGTAGGTCTCACATTCCACTAACTCACTTCACTCACATTTTATTATAAAACTAATATAAAAAACTGGATCCCACGTTTCACTAACTTTTTAAACCAACTTTTCTTTACATTTCTTAAAACTTGTGCCCAAAATAAAAGTGATTATTGTTGTCCGGAGGGAGGATTATACTAGATCAACTATTCAATTCAAATTTGTAGGTGCTATTATACTTGGATCAACTAAACGAAACACCGCGGAGTTGGTGAAGCAGGGGAAGCTGAAGGTGGTGATCGACTGCAAGCACCCGTTTAGCGACGATGGAGCTGCGTGGGCAAAGAGCATCGATGGGCACGCTACCGGAAAGATCGTTGTTGAGCCATAGATAGAGGTGATCCTCAGTGTTGTGAAATAGATAGAGGTGAGCAGGAGAAAGTCTCTTTATAATCAATGCTATTTTTCTGAGTATAACCTTTTGGACCAAGTTTGGCTTTAAATCGTTTGACTAAACCATTCATGTCGAATTTGGTCTTGATGACCCATTTACACCCAATACACTTTTGTCTATTAGGTAATTCGACAAGGTCTCAAACTTTATTATAATCCATAGATTTTAATTCATCTATCATGTATCAATCCATTTATTAGAATTATTACACTTAATGGCTAGTGAATATGAAATTGGATCATTACGTATTCATATATCACATTCGGATTCTTGGAGATATGCCACATAGTCATTAGAGATGGCCACTTTCGTTCTCATTAAGAAAGCATCAATGGCACTTCTGGAGATGCTTCCTCCACACCCATGTTCAATGACTTTGGCATCATCATTAGTCATTAAAATGTTCCATATTGTTAGGCTGTTCAACAATATTTGGCATACTTAATTCTTAAGGAAATGAGGGAAGAGGAAAATCTACCCTTATTTCACTAATGACCGTATTATGAGTGTTAAAACTTCCACTGATCTCACAATTCTCAAAGAATCATATATTTCCAGTTTTCATAATTCTCATGTTATCATTAGGACAATAAAACCTATACCCTTTGGATTTTCCTGGTAACCTATAAAGTAACCACTAACTGTCTAATATCCAATTTCTTTTCTTGCGAAGAGTATACTCTAGTTTCCGCTGGACAGCCCCAAACATGAAGGTGCTGCAAACTGAGTTTTCTACCTGTCCAAAGTTCATAAGAGAGTCTTTGGTACAACCTTACTAGAAACCCGGTTTAATAAATAAATAGCGGCTCTAAGAGCATAAATTCACAACGATATAGGTAAGGTAGAATTGACATACTTCTAACCATTTCCATGAGAATTCGGTTTCGTCTCTCAGCAACATCATTCTGCTGAGGCGTACTTGACATAGTATATTAAGCATAAATGTCATGCTTTTCTAAGTATCTGGCAAAAGGTCCATGTAATTCACTTATTTTAGTGGTACGACCATAAAATTCACCACCTCTACCAGATCGAACAATGTTCACCTTTCTATTTAATTGTCTTTCAACCTCAGTCATAAAATGTTCAACTGCCTGAGATTTTTCTTGCAATAAATAATTCCATAACACGAAAAAATCGTCAATAAAAGGTGATAAAATATTTTTCTCCACCAAAAGTTGAGACATTAAAAGATCTGCAAATATATGTATGTATAATTTTAAGGAGCTCATTGGTTCTTTTGGCATTTTTAGTACTGTGTTTAGTTTGTTTACATTTAATACAATCCACACAAACGGTAATACTTGTAAAGTCTAAATTCAAATGAATATTATCCTTTATAAGCCTCTTAATTCTTTCACTAGAAATATGATCCAGTTTCTTTATGCCATAAGAATGATAAATTCGACTGAATATTATCCTTTAGACGCTCCTTTGCTTGCAATGTGAGCATGAGATGCACCTATTCCATACTTCTTCATCTTATGCTCCTCCTAGATCAATACGTTTCCCAATTCTTTAAGAGTCCACTAATCTTTTATAGTGAATCAATTTGGAATGGTCCATATTAAGGAGGTAAGGAAGTTAGGATAAATTGGACAATGAAATCCTCATCCACCTATAATCCTGATTTTTCCAACTTAGAAGGTATGTTATTTATGTCCATCACATGCTCGTACATAGTTCGAGAACCATCATATCGCATGCTCATGAGATCCTTCATAAGTTTTCCTGCAATAAACTTTATATGCAGTTGTGAAGCGATCCTCAACATTCTGCAAACATTCTTTTGCAATGTCAGTCGTTGAGAGACTTTATCTGCAACGAACATTCTAATGGTAAACTTAGTCCTGTTAGATTTTTCCTAAGCATTATGGGTAATCAGCCAACTACTTTGATCATAAAATAATTGGCTTATCATTCAACATTGTTAGGTTCAAGTCCATTACTTCAAGATTGAACTTAAGTTTCTCTTTCCATTCAAAGAAGTTAGTTCCATTAAGTTGGGTAACGTTTGAGGTAAATATTCTAGTAGCATAAAATATATGTTTTTACATTATAGGAGCAATTAAGAAATGAATGCTCACATATAAAAGTTTTGAATAATAACACGAACATTAATTTGAAAATCCATATCATGAGGCAATTATGAAAACTCCTTTGGGTAGTCTTCATACAATAATAAAAATCATTCTTTTAATATCCATATCTTAGTTCAATAATTGAGTAATAATAAATTGGCGTTACCTTTGGGTAATCAACACCAATTTAAATTATAACTCCATTAGTATTTATTATGTCGCAAAGATTATTTCCTTTGGGAATCTAGACCTTTTATGACAAACAAACTATTTAGATAATGAATAGCCACAACAAGCATGGTGATTAATTGCATACATAGATTTTCATATTAACTTGATTATAAACTCTTATTATTTTACATCAATTTGGAGATTGCAAAATAAACATAATATAATCAAGAGTGTATAGTGACTAATTGTTTAAGCAGATTTCACTTAATTTGATTATAAACTCTTATTATTTTACCTCACTTTGGTGATTGTAAAATAAACATAATATAATCAAGAACATATAGTGATTAATTGCTTAAATAAATTTTTGTATGAGTTTGATTATAGACTCTCCTTATTTTGCCTCACTTTAGTGATGGCAAAATAAACATAATATAATAAAAAAGACACAATAAAACATAAATTAAATTATGTAATCATTATTCCACCGTCTCGGAGATTCATAATCATAAAACATTTAATTGAAATTTTAGTTAACCAATACATGTTCAATTTATATACATACGAACTATTAATTCTTAAACACAAAAGAGGTGAATTGAATTGACTAATGAATTCTCAATTCAAAGTAGTCACTGTGCGCGTGATTCATAAACCAAACAAAGCAAAAATCAATTCACAAACATCCCAACATATTTTAATATGGAAACTATCTACGACTGTAATCAAATATCACCGAATCCACAAGCATACGTAATCAAGTCCAATATATATTATTTGGAAACAAACATTATATTTCAATTGTGGCACAGAGGGGAGATTTGAAATGTCAACTGAACGAGAAAAAGATTCTCACGAGATTTTGTAATTTTATATTCCAAGATTTTGAATTCAAAAAAGTAATTCATTAATGAAAAGGTTACTAGATTCATCAAACACAAGACAATAAATGCAGTTAATTGTCTCACAACACGCATAGATTTAAAACAAAAGACATAAATTATGGTTTCAATAATATGAAGAAAAAAAAAAAGAAAAACTAGTTCATATTACTTCAAAATAGAAAATGTCATTAATTTAAATAAAAAAAGGAAAACTACAACTTATTTCACAATCATCATGAAAAAAAAAAGGAAAACTAGTTCATATTACTTCAAAATAGAAAATGTCATTAACTTAAATAAAAAAATTACTTCACCTGTCTCAAGCAAGATGACCTCTTCCTTGAGCGTCACAAGATTTTATATAGTTTTATTTTGTGTTAGGCTGAAGGAACAAAGTAAGAGACATAGAGTAAATTAGAGATAATTGTGTTTCTAATTCTAATAATAAGTCCTCTTGTTTGAGACTAACAAAAAAAGAAAAGTAAGTCGATGGAATAGAAGTGCATTTTAGCTTCAATTTTTTCTCGAGCTCCTCGATCATTTTGATTAGGAGGAGGCGCTCAACCATTGACAAATGGAAAGTGTCTATTAGAATTAGAGAATAAAATGTAATTAGGTTTTAGTTTAGCATTTTATTTCCAGCCTATATATAAGGCATCTTATTGTAAATTGTAGTCAACAATTCCAAAATGTAGTCAATAAAGAAATTCTGCCTTTTCTCGTCTCCCTCACAATCAACGGTTTCTCTCATTGTTTCTTCTTCCTCCTTCCATTGAGGTTTCTTCACTCTATTCAATTCTCAATATTTTACATGGTATCAGAGACAAAAGCTTCCGCAATCTCTCTCTAATTTCTCTCATATCTCGATCTTCTCCAATCGATCTTCTCCTATCGCGATGAACAATCGCAATCGAGCATTATCTCCCGATCTATTTCTTTTTTTTTTGTTCATGATGAACAATCATGGTGATTTGTTGCCGGAGAGTTTTCCGATCGACTGACCGCTGTCGAAAAAGTGTTTGATCTCCTCTCAGTTTTCAGTTTTCTCTCTTCTCTCTCTGTTTTTCATTTCATTTTTTGAATCAGTTGATTTGAATCTCCGATCTGAATTTTTTTTTTCTCATTAAAAGTTCTCTGTTTTCACCGATCTAAATCGGTTCTCTCTGATTTCACCGATCTAAATCGGTTTTCTCTTTTCTCACATATTGAAATAGGATTCTATGAATCTGAAATATCAAATTTGTTTCTCAATTTTAATCTCCGATTGAATTCGGTTTTCTCTATTCTCAAATATTGAAATAGGATTCTATGAATCTGAAATATCAATCTCAATCTCTGTTCTCTCATTGAATCTCTCGCTTTCCTTTCTCATTGGATTTGTATGATCCAAGTTTGTATCCTTTGTTTCTGGATTTGTATGATCCAGTCTCCGAATGATTCTCTGTTTTTTTTTCTTTCTCTTGTTTTTTGGTGTTATGAGAAACTTTCTAGTCTCTGTTCTCAAGTTCAACTCTCTGTTCTCAAGACTGTCGTGTGGCATTTGTTGGATTGTGCTTCTGAAAATATTCTGATTGGATTGTGTTGTTTGTTGTTGATAAGAAAAATTGGTTGTTTCCATCACAGTGGAAACCGAGCTCTTGTTTGAAGTATGTTAGGAGGTGTGTTTTGACTATATGAGAAGCTTTCTCAATTAGTGTTTGGTTGAGCAGCCAATTGCGATGAGGATCAAGATGTTTTTCTCCTTAGAGAATAAAATGTAATTAGGTTTTAGTTTAACATTTATTTTGATGCTTCTTTTGTAGTTTGATGTTCTTGTCAAGATGCTAGCAATTGTTTGCTTCCATCTTGAGGGAGGCTATTAGAATTAGAAAATAAAATGTAATTAGGTTTTAGTTTAACATTTTATTTACGGCTTATATATAAGGCATCTTACTGTAAATTGTAGTCAACAATTCCAAAATGTAGTCAATAAAGAAATTCCCCCTTTTCTCGTCTCTCTCACAGTCAACCGGCGTCGTAAAATCTTTCCTGGCATACCCCAAGGTTATAACTGAAATTTTACAATCATCTTATACACCAATTTGAATTTCAACCAAACAACACAGCCCATTTATGCAACCGAACATTGAAGATTGGAAAACATCCAATCTCAAATTGCATGAAAATCTTATTTGCAAGCAAAACAAGTTTGTAACTTGCAAGACAACCAAACGAGCCCGGGGAAATTCTTTTTCTCTTAAAAAGATTTCAAGAATATAATTTCTTTTATTATTGCCAATTTTTGTGCACACAAGCTTACATCACAAACCTATGGAACCATTGCCATGATTTTGAACAAATCTGAATTTGAATTTGTTTTAAAGTTTTTTTTTCTCTGGATTAAAGAACCATTGTCATTGTTGGAATCGTGGTCCGGTCAATGCAATTTGACGGATCGTTCAAGTGACGAAATATTTAATTTTGATAAAATTAAATAATTTATAATAGATCTACGCTCCGAGTAGATGATTGTGGTATATTCATTTTCTCTAAACCGATTCCCGGTGATTGAGAAATAATATATCAAAGAATGTCACGATATATGGAGATATATAATTAATTAAATAATTAATTAATTAATTTTGGACACGTAGATAATGTTGGAAAAATAAATTGAAGTATCCCATGTATGTTGGGAAGAGAATGTTTGGAGTCCCAAACTTGTTGGGAAGAGAATAACATTATATTGTGGAGTTCCAATAAGTATAGTTCCTAGGTATATTTATATCTAGGTCCTATAAATATCTATGTAGTATGTATCTCAAAGAAGAATTCAAACCAAATACAATGTAGTCGATAAAGCTTTGAGTGTTTTTATTTTCCGCATTTTTACTTTTCAACATGGTATCAGAGCAGCTAACGATCCTTCGTTAGTTTGTTCAAAACCAAAAAAAAAAAGTATCATGCGTATCCTAAAATCTAAAAAAAAAAAAATGAGAGATTCCTTTTTATTTCCACATTCAAAGCCGAGAGCAAGGAGAGAATGAAAGCTGCTTTGAAGAAGAAGGAAAAAAAAATCAACAACCAAGTGATGGACGAGAGGAGCAGCACGTCGTCGAGAATGTCGGTCATGGAGGCTGCTGGAAAAAGAAACCAGTTGCCTATCCCGCCAACCAGGAGAAGCCTGCCTTATCAGAGTACACAGCCGAGGCGGCCGAGGTGGCCAGAGAGCTGCAGACCGAGCTGACAGAAGAAGTAACGAGCTCCAAAGAAAAAGATGACGAGTTATCCTGCCGAGGCCCGAGTGGGCGAGATGCTGCCAATCGGACTACTCGTCTTCAAAACAGAACCGCTCGCCTCGCAGAAAAGGCTGCAAGATAAGCGGCCGAGAAGAGGCTCGATGTCTTGGTCGTTGCAGTCCGGTAAAGATGCATGGGGCAGCAAGAAGGCCGAAAGCCTCCACCCATAAAGCCGGCTCTACATGTCGGGGGTGGAGAAGAGAAAGAAGGGAGCACGATGAGAGTCAGGTGGAGCTCGTTACACGGACTTAGTCTGGGAACGCTCAGGAGGCTGATGAGAGCCGCTGACGATAGAGGCAATAGCAAGGCCACAAAGGCTACTGGAGAAGCGTTGATCGAGGGAGGAACGAGCAGAAGAGACGACGAGGAAGGAGGTATTGCCGTGCAGAAATACTGGAGAGGTTTGCAGATGCGAGCCCTGTGATAAAAAAGATGTCAGCCATGACAAGTGAATGACTCTCTGAGATGGAGACCAAAATGAAAGAGTTTAGTTGGTGGTCGCTGATGGAGCGGTGTCACTCAGCTGCAGCCAAGAGAAGAAAACAGAGAATGATTCCTCGGTTTGTCCGACCGAGGGGGAGGAGAAAAGTATTCGACCGAACAATCCCTCTCCAAATATATGTCCGCCGAGAAGGCGAGTGAATGGAGAGGATGTGAAGCCTGCTTATCAAGGAGAAGAAAGATTGAGAAGAGCTCATGGCGGTCTACTAGAGAGGTGGTCACCGAGCAGGGAGAGAAACGGGCAATGAAGAGTGTTGCCGATAACACCAAAATGAATAACACAATGAAGACGGCCAACAAGCCCTCGAGAAAGAGTGTTGAATCATCCCGCCTTAGGGGGGAGAGAAGGTACACAGATTCCTCTTCGAACTGAGGAAAGAACCTCCGATGGAAGAACAAATGCTGTCAGAAAGGCCGCAGAGTAGCAGCCATCTATCACAATGAATCGTCTGGCAAGGGGGAGACGACAGCCACTTCCAAACGATTCATCGCGCCTACAGAAATGCTGAGAAGATAGCAGCAAAAGCTGCCCGTAGAATATGGACCGCCAAGAAGGCCGAGGTGATGATTGAGCAGATGTCGTAGAGTTGCCTGCTTGGATAAAGGAGCCCGTCATGGAACCACCATGGAAAGAAGGCTGTGAAGAGCCGTCGTTGGTGTAGGACCAACAAGCCCACAAAGGCTGCTGGAGAAACGTTGGTCGGTGCGAGTAGCCATCTTCACTTGGGCATCAATGGCGAAGCCTGACCATGGAGACGCAACAGCGAGATTTAGAGACAGCAGCGCTGCGGAAGTAACATAGACGGCAAGAGGGCGTCGCAGTGAAGCGCTGGCGGTGAGGAAGCTGGTTGAATGCAGCACGGTGCCAGCTCTGTGCCAGCAGCAGCGAGCGCAATAGAGCCGACGGAGAACTAACGAGCAAAGAGTAGAAGGCAAGAAGACTCCAAAAGAGAATCGTTGACAGCCATAGTAGCTCAGTCCGTTTCTCCAGAGAAGAGATGATGGCTCCATAGATGAGTTAACTGAATCGTCCCTCAATGTTTGGCGGCGAGAAGAAAAACAGAAAAGAAAAGGAGGCACTGTTTGACCGTCCCTCAATGTTTTCACGTAAAGATGGCAATTTGGGCTAGTGTTGGGCTCAAAGAAAGTTAAAGAATTTAAAAATGAAAAAGAATATGGGCTCATTGTGTTTGAGCGGAATGGGCCAAGTATAGCCTTCCAAAAATGAAGTTTTGGGCTGCAAATTAAATTCAGTCCAAAGACGAGTAAACTCCTCGACATGAGTCAAAACTGTCAGAATGGCTCCTAATGGCATGAGCTAAAACTGCCGAAGTTGGCTCCTAATGGCATGAGCTAAAACTGCCGAAGTTGGCTCCTATGGCATGAGCTAAAACTGCCGAAGATGGCTCCTATGGCATGTGATAAAACTGCCGAAGATGGCTCCTATGGCACGAGCTAAAACTGCCGAAGATGGCTCTAGACACGAGCTAAACTGTCATCATAAAAAGTGAAGAACTCCTGAATACGAGTATAAACTATTTATCAAAGTGAAGATTGTGCAAGTTAAGTTTCCAAAAACTCGATACTTAACTTGAGGGGGAGTGTTGGAAAAATAAATTGAAGTATCCCATGTATGTTGGGAAGAGAATGTTTGGAGTCCCAAACTTGTTGGGAAGAGAATAACATTATATTGTGGAGTTCCAATAAGTATAGTTCCTAGGTATATTTATATCTAGGTCCTATAAATATCTATGTAGTATGTATCTCAAAGAAGAATTCAAACCAAATACAATGTAGTCGATAAAGCTTTGAGTGTTTTTATTTTCCGCATTTTTACTTTTCAACAGATAAAACAATGTGGCAATTGAGCAGAGAGCTTCGTAGAATGCATGCACATTGATCGGGTTGTCCAGATACATTTCTGAAATGAACAATTACGTGAGAGGTGTCTAGATACATCCATCGTTCATGCTTCATGGTTGACGTTTGTAACGTCCGTAACGGCTAGTAACCCCATGCGGTTACAATCTAGCCATCATGACACACTTTATGAGTGTTGACTCCATCAATTCAAATGAGTGGGCTTGGCCTATAAATAGGCATGCATACCTTTGCATTCTCTACACCAATTCACAAGCATTCTACAAAGCATAAGCTCTCTTCCTCTCTTGCATTGTTCTTCTGTCGAAGCTCTACTCTCACCTCCATCCAGTTCGCCGGAGCTCTGCTGATAGCGGTGCTGCTTCATCAGAGACGTAATCGTTTTATCTTTGGAGAAAAAACGTCAATCCGAAGAGAACTACCGGGGTGTATCTCGTCTTGCGGAAAGAGGACTCCTCGACTCGGCTATTTCCTTTTCTAAGGTTTATAGTTTCAATTTTTCATTTTTAATTTTGTTTTAGTTATCATTTCCGTATTCCTTTTTTAGGGTTGTATTACGCTCTGCTAGTCTTATCTTGTAATCACGTAATCCCCAACAGTCATTACATCTGAGATGATAATCAAGAGAATATGGAGAGTAGGTTTTCGAATTTGTATACAAATGCATTTATCTGACAAACTAAAACTAATCGCATTTATAAGATTTTTTTAATAAATAGTAAGGGTTTTTTTTAATGATGTTACATTTGTACCAAACGTGATATTAAATTATCTTTTTCACTTGTTTTTAATATACCAAACAACCGTCAATGTTAACTTAAATATCCAAAACTATATATTAGTACAACCGATCATGATGGATTTGAAAATTAAAAACAATTTAGATTATATCCGACTGTTTTAGTAAAAAAAAATTCAATTTTCTTCCCGCTTATTTGTAATCCCACGAACTAAATCCTGTACCATCTTTTTTATACACAAAAATAGTTTTGTTAGATAAGTTGTTCGATTAATCCATTATTTTCCCCTTTATCCTTTTGCAATATTTGTTTGTGGGTGTCTGAAATCAACAAACTGTAAATTGAATATTTAAAAGTGCACATTTAGTTCAATAGTAGAACAGAAGATGATACCATACACGTTTGTCAAACCCATAGATCCTTTCTAAAGAAACACATGACAATACTTACTGAGTTTCTTCTACGGCTCGACAACGATTTTCCCGGTGGCATGGCCATCGATGCTCTTCGTCCACGCATCTCCAGCTTTGCTAAGCAGGGTTTTCGAGTCGACGACAGTCTTGAGCTTCCCTTGTCTCACTAAATCAACAAGAAATTGCAGGTTCTCTCCTTTGGGGATGATGGCTATGGGCACCAGCTGCTTCTTAGAGAATGTGAGTTTCTTCATAGCAAAAGTGAGCACTGAACTAAGTCCCGGGGTGACGTCGATCACCTTTCCATTCGAGCTCAGGTTTGGCTCGAATACGGACCAAGAAATGGGCGTCGCGCAGTGGACCACTGCATCGTACTTCTTGCCCGAGGGGCTCGTGAGAGCTGCCCCCTCCGGGGTCTTGTAGTCGAGAACCTCGTCTGCTCCGAGGCTCTTCACTAGGTCAATGTTACGGGCACCACAGGTGGCTGTTACGTGCGCGTTCCCCAGCTTCGCAAGCTGGATGGCGTAATGACCAACTCCGCCTGAGGCGGCTGTGACGAGAATGTTCTTCTGGGACCCACTTCCATCGAGTTTAAGCCCGGCCGACTGTGTGAGAGCCTGGTGAGCAGTGAGGCCTGCTATGGGAAGGCCTGCACCTTCAGCAGCTGATACTTCGGGAGGCCTCTGAACCGTCAGGTTTTCCTTAGCCACTCCATATTCGGCCAGACCGCCTGCATCCTGTTTCATTGAGATTTATGACTAGATCATGAAAGTAAATCATACAAGAGATACGAAACACGGACTCGAGACGCCTCTATTGACGTTTTAGACATCCACTGTTTTCAGTAAAGAGCAGTTAATCGTTTATTTTCACTATATCTCCGATATCAGCAACAAACTTACAAAGAAATTCAGCAACGCGACAACTTTGTCACCCGGTTTGAAGTTTGTCACTCCGGGTCCAACCTCTATTACCTCTCCAGCAACATCAGTGGCTGCTCAGTAAAACAGAAATAGGTTAAGAAAACTATCACTACTGAAAGTAATTAACGATGTGTTTCCAGCTTCGTAAAATCACTATCCACAAGATCTCAAGAATTCATAACTACGGAGGCCTACCGGGAATGTGAGGGAACTTCGGAGGAAGAAAAGGCCGAAGCATGCCTTTCTGAGTTTTCCAATCAGCAGGATTTAAGGTTATAGCTTCAAACTTTAGCAGTACTTCACCCTTGCTCGGAGTGGGAATCGGAACTTCAACATGCTGCAAGGAGGTAAACTATATCTATGAGTGGATGAATTATAACTAAAATCCAACCTCAAACTACACTTCAACAAACAACATTGTGTGTTATGCACAAATAGCTATCAACAGGCATGCTCGAGAACAAGTCCAAGGTACCACGAAACTAAAAATTGCTTCATGTTAATTTCTATCTCTAACAAGGATTTGCTTCAATCGCATTCCAAGCTGTAACGATGCAGAGCTAATTTATTTCTCCAAGCATGAAATCACGCACAAATGATTACAGAAAGAAACGTATAGATTGGCAGTTTAACGGAGGTAAAGCTCTTTTCTCAAAATTCGAATTCCAATTGAGTAATCATGAATCCAAGGCACCACAAAAGTAAAAAAGTAAGCAGGGAGTGAAATTCACCTTTAAACCGGCTGCTCCACCGCCATAGCTTTCGAACTGAACCGCATGCATTACCTTCCCAGCCATTACCAAATCACACAACTGCTATTGTTCCTTTACTGTTGGGAAAGAGAGATGGAGGCCAAAACCCTTATATAGAGCGAATGAGATGTAGCGACGCTTTCGATATGGCGGAAAATGGTGAGACTAGACGTCACCAAACCGAACCGGCCCGGAACGTTACCGGCGGTTCGGAACCGTGAACCGGAACCGCGGTGGCGGTTCGGAACCGGATAGGAGTCGGCGGTTTAGGCGGGCCGGTTCAGGTTCACGAAAAATCAAGAACCGTAACCGCCGGTTCGCCGGAAACCGGCGGTTCCGGTAGCTTTTCAGGGTATAGGGTATAGGCATGCCGACTAAGAGTATATATATATACTATCTATTTACATTTATAATTTATTGTTTTTTACTTCAACTTTTTTTATTTAAATCTTTTGATTCTTTTGTAATTTCAATTTTCAACATTTGTATTTGTAATATCGACATTCACATATCGTTCAAATTTGTATGATTGTATGATTGTATGATTGTTTCAATAAAATTCCAATTGTTCCAACTCCAATGTCGACTTCTACTCCATTTGTCAATTGTCATTCTCGTTTTATTTATTTATTCGATAGTACAAGACTACAACTACACCTACAACTCTACAATTAGTACTATATCGGAATAAAATTAAAAAATAAAAAATAAAAAAATTTGGCATTGAACAGGCGGTCCGAACCGGAACCGCCCCGGAACTGGCCCGGAACCGTCTGGAAACCGCAGGTTTTGAACCGGCTTGGAACCGTGATTGAACCGGAACCGGAACCGCCTGACCCTAGGCGGGCCGGTTCAGGTTCCATATTTTTTTGAACCGGAACCGCCGGTTCCGAACCGGGAACCAGCGGTTCATGAACCGTGGTGACGTCTAGGTGAGACTTTCTTTTCTTTTCTTTTTCATTTGCTATTTTCAAATATTCGTACTTTAAATATTATCAAAAAGAGTTATGATTTAGAGATATAATGTATCCATGCCTTAATATTTTTATGGCATTTTGTCATAGATATAGTTTTTATTATGACTAATTTACCCAAATTCATATTAATGGATACAAATCTAATTAAGGAATATTAAATTAAATATCTTTATCTAATTGCATATTTATTGATTTGATTTTAGATAAACTAGAATCATGCTCGAAACTTTTTATATGTATGCGTATCATTTTTTTCATGTTAATTTAATACTATATATTTATTTAAAAATCATGAATTTAGATTATAAATTTTTTACTATAGTATTAATTAACAAAATATATACTAAATTATTATATTCAATAATAAAATAAATTGATAACTTATATGTTTTTTTTCAAATAAATTTTATTTAATTAGTTGATAATTTAATTATTAGTTTTTTCTTTTTTTTTATGTAATTCTTTCATAGCTGATTTTTTTGTTAAATTTTTAATTCAAATTTGAAATGTATGATAAAATAATATACTACTAGTAGTTACTATTATGATGAATCATTTGTTTGCTATCTTTTTTTATTTGAGTAGTGATTTAGAGACGTAATGTCTCCATGCCATAATACCCTTATGGCATTTGGCCATATATATACTTTTTATTATGACTAGTTTACCCAAATTCATATTAAATGAATACAAATCTAATTAAGGAATATTAAATCAAATTAAATATCTCTATCTAAATGCATATTTATTGATTTGATTTTAGATAAACTATAATCATGCTCGAAACTTTTTATATATATGCATATCAATTTTTTCATGTTAATTTAATACTGTATATTTATTTAAAAATCATAAATTTAGATTATAAATTAGTTACTATAGTATTAATTAACAAAATATATACTAAATTATTATATTTAATAATAAAATAAATTGATAACTTAATATAGTGTTATATGTTTTTTTTCAAATAAATTTTATTTAATTAGTTGATAAATTTAATTATTAGGTTTTTCTTTTTTTTATGTAATTCTTTCATACCCGGTTTTTTTGTTAAATTTCTAATTCAAATTTGAAAAGTATGATTTTTTATAAAATTATTAATGCATTTGAATTTTTAGTTTTTCACAATGAACGAATTAAAATGAACGTAACCAAAAGAGGGGGTATTTTTTATAAAATTATTAATGCATTTGAATTTTTAGTTTTTGAAAAATATTTTTCATTAAAAAAAATAGGTGAAATTGATAAATGTATATATTTAAATTTTAATTCACATCTTGCATATATATATATAGAGTAGTGATATGGGGCAAATGCCCCTTAAGTATATAACTAGAGAACAAATCTCAGCCACAAGATCAAGAAATCAAGGACTAAGATTACTTTTAGAATTCTAGCATTATATTCAGGTTTTGAATTACTATATGAATAATTTAGTTCACTCGGGGGTATATTGGTCATTTTACTGAATTAAAATGAGAAGGGTATTCTCTTTCCCTCATTTGAACATTTCATTTCTCTCTGTTTCTTCTCTATTCTCCCTCCGTCGATTCCTCGTCGTCATCAAAATTAGCAAAGAAGAGAAGGGATTCCACCCAACTCATCTCCATGCAATCATCTTCGGTCAATCACAGCCCGGGAAACTGCTCATCCATTATAGGGAAGAGGTCGTGGACCCCACCAAGGTACAGGGATGTGAATGAGGCGGCGACTGTTAGGTTTCCGGTCGCCGGAGGGTTGGTAGGGTTTAAGAATAGTATGAGGGGGAGATTCTTGTCGGCGATGTGTTGTCATTTATCGACAAGCTCCGTCGCGTTTTCCTCCAACGTTCATGTCACGTTGAAGACGGTGATTGAAAACTATTTTCAATCATTTTTTTTATATTTGTGATCGTTTCTAATCTTGCTTTTATTTATTTTTCTATATGGTTAAGCATTTCAGTTTTGCTTAATCCAAATTGATTTGAAAATTCAAAATTTGAGATATGTATATGGATCGAACCAAAATATTTTTAAAAAATCAATGTGAAAATTCAGGACTTTTATAACCATGGTTAGAGTGAAGTGTTTGTGATCCATGCTTATTGTACACTGTTTTTTTTCATTTCAGTGAAGTAAAATGTGCTTAGAGTGAAGTGTTTGTGATCCCTGCTTATAATGCACTGTTTTTTCATTTCAGTGAAGTAAAATGTGCTTAAAGTGAAGTATTTCATGGTTAGAGTGAAGTGTTTGTAATTCATGCTTATAGTGCACTGTTTTTTCATTTTAGTGAACTAAAACGCGCTTAGAGTGAAGTATTCCATGGTTAGAGTGAAGTGTTTGTGATGCATAAAATTTGCATAAAGTGAAGTATTTTATGGTTAGAGTGAAGTGTTTGTGATGCACGCTTATAGTGATCTAGTTTTTCATCTCAGTGAAGTAAAACGTGCTTAGAGTGAAGTATTACATGGTTAGAGTGAAGTGTTTGTGATCCGTGCTTAGAGTAAAGTGTTTGTGATTCGTGCTTATATAGTGATCTATTTTTTTCATCTCAGTGAAGTAAAATGTGCTTAAAGTGAAGTACTCCATTCTTAGAGTGAAGTGTATGTGATCCATTCTTAAAGTGCATTGTTTTTTAATTCCAGTGAAGTAAAACATGCGTAGAATGAAGTATTTTATGGTTAGAGTGAAAAGTTTGTGATGCATGTTATCAGTGATATGTTTTTTCATCTCAGTGAAGTAAAATGTGCTTAATGTGAAGTATTCTATGGTTAGAGTGAAGTGTTTGTGATCAATGCTTATAGTGCACTGTTTTTTCATCTTAGTGAAGTAAAATGTGCTTAAAGTGAAGTATTTTATGGTTAAAGTGAAGTTTTTGTGATCCATGTTATTAGTGATCTGTTTTTCATCCCAGTGAAGTAAAATGTGCTTAGAGAGAAGTATTTCATAGTTAAAGTAAAGTGTTTGTGATCCATGCTTATAGTGCATTGTTTTTTCATCTCAGTGAAGTAAAATGTGCTTAAAGTGAAGTATTTCATGGTTAGAGTGAAGTATTTGTGAAGCGTGTTATTAGTAATCTGTTTTTCATCTTAGTGAAGTAAAATGTGCTTGGAGTGATATATTTTATGATTAGAGTGAAGTGTTTGTAATCCATGTTATTAGTGATCTGTTTTTTCAACTCAGTGAAGTAAAATGTGCTTAAAGTGAAGTATTTCATGGTTAGAGTGAAATGTTTGTGATCTATACTTGTAGTGCACTGTTTTTTCATCTTAGAGAAGTAAAATGTGTTTAGAGTGAAGCATTCCTTGGTTAAAATAAAGTGTTTGTGATGCATGTTATTAGTGATCTGTTTTTCATCTCAGTGAAGTAAAATATGCTTACAGTGAAGTATTTCATGGTTAGAGTGAAGTGTTTCCGATGCATGTTATTAGTGATCTTTTTGTGTTTGAATGTTGTTATGTCCAAGTATATTGTGTTTGAATGTTGTTATTAATCATTTTTTACTTTCTTTATATGATAGGATAACCAATGAATCTTTCAGAAGCTGCTGATGTACGTAAAGAAAGACGAGAGAAGAAGAGAAAAATAAACAGTAGGGGAAGATTATGCGTGTATGGAGAATGAAACAATTGTAGAAATTGATATAGTTCATAACATGATTCAGTTCATTGTAATACCTATTCGGTTCATTTACATTCAACAGTTTCATAACTTACATTAATATTTTGTTCAAATTTTTTATTTATGTAGTTCATAGATATAGATTCAATTGATTTTTAATAGCTCTTTTGTTCACAAATGATATTTAACAAAATATAGTTCACAAATAAACTAATTAATTGTTGATACGAAGTAAACAACTAAAAAAGTGAATCAATTCGCAATCACAGTGAACTAAAATAAGTACACAGTGAACTAAAAACATGTAAGCAGTGAACTAATTCACACTTGTACTGAACTAAAAAATAGGTACACAACGAATAAGTATGTTGAACCAAGAAGTTTTCAAACGAAACAAAACTCACTTACAATGAAGTAAATATTGTTTATAGTGAAGTAAATATGTGTGTTGATATTTCAGTGAAGAGTATTATTTATAGTGTACTAATTTTCATTTCGGTTAAGTATAATGAGCATATAGAGTGATGTATATTGTGTGTATAGTGAAGTATATTCAGCATTCTTTATAGCGTACTGTTTTTCATTTTAGTGAAGTATATTAAGCATAGAGTGATGCATATGACGTTTATAGTGAAGTAAATGTTGTTTTCATTCCATATATTTAACAATTTTATCCACACTTAATGTGTTGGATATAAAGCCCACCTCGATGCTTCCCAATAAATTACCACTTCTCTACACAAGCTCGCTTCGAAAACAAACTCCTTGTACACACCCTTCTTGAAAGAGGTATTCATTCAATTAGTCTTATGAACATACATAAGGTGCATGACATGCAATGATCCTATATGGAAATGCATCCTACGTTCTTATCTTGATCAAACTACTTCAATTCTTTGTGATAATTAAACTTGTGGATTTAGTTTCTCGATCCAGTACTTTAGTGCTTACTTCAATTTCAAGGTTTAGTTACTTGAAATTAATTAATCTGGAGATTTATTAAATTTATAGATTAACTAAGAAGTAGTTATTTTCTTACTTTCATCCATTAATTTGTGCGAGTCCAAAATGACCCCTAACTTTACTTCAAAAAAAAAATACTCATATTTTGAAATCAAGAGGGCTCTTTCTTCTTCATCCACTCTCCTCACGTCGATCACACATTCCTCTCTGTCCATCTTTCTGATATCCGTTCTCCTCCACGGCTCACCGGCGAGCTCATTGTCGTCGTCGTCCTCCAGCTTAGTCCTTCTTTTTTCTTCCCCCTTTCTTTTCTTTTCTTCCTCTTTCCCATTTACACACATACATGTACACACGCATATACACATACACATGCTCCCCCCCCTTTACTCCATTTCTCTTCAAAATATGTCCAACAACGTGCTCAGCCGCCGTCACAGGTGTGGGGCAGCAGAGTTATTCCAGATTCGCCGTTGCAGCTACCGGAGCTTCGGAAGGGCAGTAGCCATTGGGCAGGGGCTGTGCCGGAGCAGCAGCCCCTGCCCAACTTGATTAAGAAATCTAGCATAAAGATTATTTGGATATAAGTAGCTTGGAATTGCTAAATTCATGTCACGAGAGCTATTGTAGAAAAAGATTATGGTGGGATTAGCAATATCAAGAAGCTATGTTTGAGCATTCTATGTTCTTTTGCACATGCTTGGCTAGTGACATGAAATGCTAGGAATGAACTTGGTTTGAAGATGATTACGTGGAGTGCTCGTTGGGATTTAAAGAAGTAATAATTTGAAAATGATCATACTTGGATTTTCTCTAATTGAGCATTCTTTAAATCATGTTCATGCTTGTTCTAAGAATATGAAAAAAAAAACTATGAGTAAGGTTTAATGTGGAAGAGTTTGCATTGAGCAAAGAAGTAGAAGAAAGGTAGTGTGTGTACGAAATTTGACTCCTCTTCCTCAAGCACTTACTTGCATCCTCATTTTGAGAAAATTTGAATAGGGATTGGAGGAACAAAAGAATTAAGGGTAGAGATAAAGTGGTATTTATAGTGGAAAAGGGTGCATGGAAAAACATGGTCAAATCCCTAATTCATGGAAGCAAACTATTACACAAGAGATAATGACTTTTTGCTAAAAGGGGTAAGTTGGCAAATCAATCATTCTTAATACCATAAATGGCAAGAACATTACATTTTGTCGCTTAAAAAGACATGAGTTGTCCTTTGGAAAACGCGAGCCGTCGTTTGATAAGCGTGCTTGATGTGATGTGATTTCGTCGATCGTCTCCTCTTTATTTAACATGCTTCTTATCCTTTCAGGTAGCTATCGGGGTTCAAAGCGTGACTATTGCGCAAGATACAGAGAGCATAGAGAGTATTTTTATTTTTACTTTAATGTTTAACTCGATGTAGAACTTTTATTTGAAGCTCGGTCTTTAAATACGGACTATAAGGATATTAAATGTTGTAATAACACTATTTTCGTTCATCACTCAAAATATACTTCACAACGTTTGATCATACTGAGAAGTAAAAGAGGTTAGGCGCGAAACTAATATATATTAATTAATAGGTCAGTTTTCAAAATTCTTAGGAATAAAAAGGGCGGGTGTTACATTCCTTCCCCCTTACAAAAATTTCGTCCCGAAATTTGTGAGGGTCTATTCGAATAGCTCTGGGAATTTCTCTTTCATTCTGTTTTCAAATTCTCACGAAGCTTTTTCGTATCCATGATGCCTCCACAATACCTTCATTGGAGTGATAGATTTGTTCCTTAGTGTTGTATTTTTGTCTAAGATTGCTTCGGGCTTCTCCCTGTAACTCGAGTCCAGTTTAACATAATCTCTTCGTGGTGGATCACATGCTTCGGGTCGTACACGTACTTTCATAGCTTCAAAACATGGAAAAAAAATTGTGGACATTTCCACAACTTGGTGGCATCGCCAAACAATATGACTTTTGTCGGTTTTGTGCTTCTTTGATCCTTCCTTTGATTTGTCGCATGATTTGGATCATCTCGTTGACCACTTCAAGGCCCAACATCTTTCTTCCACCAACTTCGTCTCAATATAGTTGTGAGTTGCACGTTCTCTCGTATAACACTAGGTAAGGTGTCATATTAATGGTCGTCTCGTAACTATTTTTGTTTGTGATGCATGCTTATATTGGCTATATTGCGTTTATAGTGAACTAAGTATATTTTGTGTATAGTGAATTGTATTGCCTATATAGTGAAGTGCACAGATGAACACATATTTGACAAAATATAGCTCACTACATTAAAAATGAGTTCAAAGTGATTTAATTATGTTTTAAAGTGCTCAATCTTCGGTCAACAACACCACAATACATAGATCTGCATCTCCGTTACAACAATTCATCCCACGAAAAATCCTAAAAATCCAAATGATTTCAAATCCAAACAAAACTACAAAATATAAATATGTTCATAGATCTGCATCACACGCATAGAACTACAGTGATAGAGATAGATTATTCAGTGTGAGGACATTATTGAGTGAGAGAGATTATTGAGCGAGAGAGATTGAAGAAGTTTTTCAGAAGCAAAAAGCTTCTCCATAAGAAGCGTGATCTGAGCCCTAGATTCCATGGCGTGATCGACAGCCTCCGCCTCCAGCTCGTCAAGCTCGTTGCAAATCCGCTCCTCTACCAACCGTACATGCTGCCACGTCACCGCAACTCCTCCTCTACTCTCTGCTCTCCCTCCAGGCTGCTCCGGAGCTCCCTCTCTAGCTCCACGTTCCTCCGCCGAAGCGCCTCCGACGCATCACGGTGGCGGCCAGAGATCGGCACACAGAGAAAGAGAGAGAGAGATAATGATAATAGAAATAGAGAGAGATAATGCGTGAATGGAATGCATATGTCAGAATTTAGAACAAAGTTGATTTCCCAAAATACCCCTGCAATTTTTATTAATAGAAATTGAATATTTCATTTAGTCATTAGATTAAGATAATGAGTGGCTAAGATTTATTCTCTAGTTATACACTTTAAATTAGTTAGACCTTGAGCACTCCTCTACATATGTATACATTTCACATAATTAAGCTATCACATCCTTATTTAAGATCACAATTAATACTCCATTATGCACAATTGCACATGCTACTTTTTTAAGATTCAAGGGCATAAAGGTATATATAAACATTATAAATTTAAATAGAAGTGATTACAATTTTATTCCCATTATGGCATTGCCATTATGTCTCTAAAATATTTTTCTTTCTATTTTCGTATTATTTTTCTTAGCTTTTATCACTTTTTTGTTATATTTTGATTGACAACTAATAGAACTCAATAAAATTATGCTTAAAAAATTTAACTATATAACGTTACAAAAAAATAAAAAATTATTGTATTGTTTAATACGAAATAAAAAAATTATTGTATTGTTTAATACGAAAATAATCGGATGAATCAACTTTTCTCATTTTAGATTATTTAATATATTACACATCAACTAATCACAATGAACGAATTAAAATGAACGTAACCAAATGAGGGGGTATTTTTTATAAAATTATTAATGCATTTGAATTTTTAGTTTTTGAAAAACATTTTTTATTGTATTTTCATTTAAAAAATATTAGGTGAAATTGATAAATTTTTCTTAGGTATATATTTAAATTTTAATTCACATCTTTCATATATATATATATATATATATATATATATATATATATATATATAGGGGTGCATTAGGGTGCCACCATAGATAGAATAACACCATACCACCAATATAGTCCGTTAGATCTCGTTTATGGACGCCTAGGATTATGTTTCGTGAAAAAACACGGGTTTGCAGTCTACTGTATTAGATATTGCAGTCTACTGTATTATATTTTGCAGTCGTGGTTAACTGCAATATTGTTGTGGTAAGACTGCAATATTCAATGAACAACACTGCAATCTAGTAACGTAAAATTAGAAAATTTCCTATTTTACCCCTCCGTGTTTTTACACGTGGCAGCATGACAAGCACACGATTTTCAGATCCAATGGCCTAAAATGGTGGTATGATGTTACAATAAAGAGGGTTGTCATCTAAACACGTCCCTATATATATATATATATATATATATATATATATTGTCACGACCACGCCTTACTAAGGATAGCATTGCTCGGTGAATCGTAACTAGGGGAGGGGAAAAAGAAGAGGGGATAGAAAGGGGATGAAAGAATTAACAATAAGACACTCAAATACGTTTTAATAAGATAAAGAAGATTCACAAGGCAACGAAAGATCATGAAGATAAAAAAAAGTGTTTATCACAAGTCACTCGTTGATAATCATTTTCCTTACGATCCATCTAATACAAAATACTACAATAGTGCACAGCGGAAGGTGTTGCAAACGCATGGCCATATGTGTGAAGACATATGCCACAAAAATCCTACAAAAGAGATGAGACGGCCACCAACTCCACTCAGCCATCATTTCATCACAGTTCAACCTGCACATTTAGAAATACATGCAGGGGTGAGTATGGGGTACTAAGTGAACACAGTGCCGAAAGTTACACATATAAGAAAAGTTATCATTATCATGCCATCATAGTAACACACGGGGGTTTTTCTTAAAGGCGCGAGCTTACTAAGTTCGTTTTCATAAAGTTCGTCTGATCAGACTAAGTTCATTCCAGCAATCCGCCATATCTGATGGTTCATTGTGTGTCGGGAAGGTGGCCACCTTCCACGATCACATTGACCGGCCAACCTTTACGATGACTCACGGTCCATTCCTTTGTGTACACTAACTCGTATAGGATCTTAGTCCTATTGGAGCCGAATTCGATTCATTCATTCATTTGGCATTGCCAAACAGATAGACATCATAAAACAAACAATTTATGGCACGATAACAATTTTTAAAAAAAAGTAAGTGTGATTTTATCAAACAAAAATTATTCCATATATTTAATAATTTTATCCACACTTAATGTGTTGGATATAAAGCCCACCTCGATGTTTCCCAATAAAGTACCACTTCTCTACACAAGCTCGGCTTCGAAAACAAACACCTTGTACACGGCCTTCTTGAAAGAGGTATTCATTCAATTAGTCTTATGAACATACATAAGGTGCATGACATGCAATGATCCTATCTGGAAATGCATCCCACATTCTTATCTTGATCAAACTACTTCAATTCTTTGTGATAATTAAACTTGTGGATTTAGTTTCTCGATCCAGTACTTTAGTGCTTACTTCAATTTCAAGGTTTAGTTACTTGAAAATAATTAAACTGGGGATTTATTAAATTTATAGATTAATTAAGAAGTAGTTATTTTCTTACTTTCATCCATTAATTTGTGCGAGTCCAAAATGACCCCTAACTTTACTTCAAAAAAAAAATACTCATATTTTGAAATCAAGAGGGCTCTTTCTTCTTCATCCACTCTCCTCACGTCGATCACACATTCCTCTCTGTCCATCTTTCTGATATCCGTTCTCCTCCACGGCTTACCGGCGAGCTCATCGCCATCGTCATCCTCCAGCTTAGTCCTTCTTTTTTCTTCCCCCTTTCTTTTCTTTTCTTCCTCTTTCCCTTTTACACACATACATGTACACACGCATATACACATACACATGCTCCCCCCCCCTTTACTCCTTTCCTCTTCAAAATATGTCCAACAACGTGCTCACCCGCCGTCACAGGTGTGGGGCAGCAGAGTTATTCCGGATTCGCCGTTGCAGCTACCGGAGCTTCGGAAGGGCAGTAGCCATTGGGCAGGGGCTGTGCCGGAGCAGCAGCACATGCTCCCCCTAGATGAGGCAGCAGTTACAAAGAATTGAAGTAGTTAAGTAGCTTCGAGCAGTTCCCGGTTAAGGCAGCGGCGTGGTATTGTGTTGGCGAGGGCAGCAGGTGCGCGGGGCACCGAGAGCAGCCCCTCCTCCGAGGATTTAAACCTCCGAAATGCTAAGTTCTTGTCTATATTTCATGCTCGTTTATGAATATTACACTTATTGTTATTGCAAAGTTATACTACTTGAATATTGAAGAAACGGATGGTAAAGAGAATACGTTTTTGTCAACTTGATTAAGAAATCTAGCATAAAGATTATTTGGATATAAGTAACTTGGAATTGCTAAATTCATGTCACGAGAGCTATTGTAGAAAAAGATTATGGTGGGATTAGCACTACCAAGAAGCTATGTTTGAGCATTCTAAGTTCTTTTGCACATGCTTGGCTAGTGGCATGAAATGCTAGGAATGAACTTGGTTTGAAGATGATTACGTGGAGTGCTCGTTGGGATTTAAAGAAGTAATAATTTGAAAATGATCATACTTGGGTTTTCTCTAATTGAGAATTCTTTAAATCATGTTCATGCTTGTTCTAAGAATATGAAAAAAAAAAACTATGAGTAAGCTTTAATGTGGAAGAGTTTGCATTGAGAAAAGAAGTAGAAGAAAGGTAGTGTGTGTACGAAATTTGACTCCTCTTCCTCAAGCACTTACTTGCATCCTCATTTTGAGAAAATTTGAATAGGGATTTTGTGGAGGAACAAAAGAATTAAGGGTAGAGATGAAGTGGTATTTATAGTGGAAAAGGGAGCATGGAAAACATGGTCAAATCCCTAATTCATGGAAGCAAATTATTACACAAGAGATAATGACTTTTTTTGCTAAAAGGGGTAAGTTGGCAAATCAATCATTCTTAATACCATAAATGGCAAGAATATTACATCTTATCGCTTAAAAAGACATGAGCAGTCGTTTGGAAAACGCGAGCCGTCGTTTGATAAGCGTGCTTGATGTGATGTGATTTCGTCAATCGTCTCGTCTTGATTTAACATGCTTCTTATACTTTCGTGTAGCTATCGGGGTTCAAGGCGTGACTATTGAGCAAGATTTGGAGAGCATGGAGAGTATTTTATTTTTACTTTAATGTTGAACTCGATGTAGAACTTTTATTTGAAGCTCGGTCTTTAAATATGGACTATAAGGATATTAAATATTGTAATAACACTATTTTCATTCATTACTCAAAATATACTTAACAACGTTGGATCATACTGAGAAGTAAAAGAGGTTAGGCGCGAAACTAATATATATTAATTAATAGGTCAGTTTCCAAAATTCTTAGGAATAAAAAGTGCGGGTGTTATATATATATATATATATATATATATAGAGTTGTGATCAATGTCGAACCAATTTTAAAGACCGAACTAGAGACCAAATCTGAGCCATTAGATCTAGTTTTTTTTATGAGATGTGCTGCTGTGAAAAAAATTTCGGCTTCATTACAAGCCCATTTTACTTCATTATATAGGTTTATTACTTCATTCTGTACTTCAAATGCTTCTACACATACTTCATTCCAATAATTTATTACATTATTCCATGTGTTTATTAAACCATATTAGCGCCATGGCGTTGGTGATAGATATTGTAGAGAGAAAGAACGGCACGCGACGGCGAAACCACATTTACGTACTGGAATAAAGTAAAAACCTACTGGAATGAAGTAAAATCCTACTAGAATGAAGTAAAAACCTACTAGAATGAAGTAATATATTATGGAATGAAGTTAAATCTTCGTAACATGTTAGTATGACTTATTTACCTTCAGATGAATTAAAATAAGCTCGTGATGAAGGCGAAAATAATTTATAAATTTCTATATCTTATCCATAAAAAACTAGATCTAAAAGCCCTAATTTAGTAGGGTTCGGTGGTTCGGTCTTTAAGAGTGGATTTATGGATAATGGGACTATATATATATATATATATAGGGAGATGATCAAAACAAGTATGTGTTTAAATCCAGAAATGCAGCCCAAATCTTGGCCCTAGGATTAGATGATCTAATGGTCAATAATTAACTCAAAACACGGAAGGTCATAATTAAGTAGTTTTAGGTCATATTATAAGATTTGGGTTTATGTCATGTTAAGATCATTTTAGGTCATGCTTTATTAGCATGACCTAAAAATAAACTAACTATGACCTAAAAATGCCCTACGTATGACCGCGTTCTGCGTTTCTATATTAAAATCTGGTCTTCATAGATCAAAATCATATATATATATACATTTCACATAATTAAACTAGGACATCCTTATATAATGTTTAAAGTAAACTAGGACATCCTTATATAATATTTAAAGTAATACTTCATTATGCACATAGTTACTTTTTTAAGATTCAGGGGCATAAAGGTATATATAAACATTATAAATTTAATTAGTAGTATAGGATTACAATTTTAATCCCATTATGGCATTGCCATTATGTCTCTAAAATATTTTTCTTTGATTAATTACAACTTGATACATTTATATAGACACACAATTAAAGCTATAATCATCTTATTTATGATTGAATTAAAATAATATATTCGGTCAAATATTATACTTCTTTTGTCCGTTATTAATTATCACACTTTAATTTGGCATTTTAAGAAATGTAATGTGAATTGGGTTGAAAAAATTAATGGAATACGAGTCAAATTTTAATACATTAGTTTTAAACTAAAATGCGGGTAGAAATAAATTAGTAAAAATATAGAATATCGAGTTCATTACTAAAAGTAGTATCAAGTGTCACAAGGATTGGCGGATGGATAAAAACTAAATTAGACAGAAGTAATTACGGATTGATGGAGTTATAAAGTTTAAAATAAATACTTCGTATATATTTATTTCAATTTACTTGAGATTGACACAAATTAGAGTCTGACATTTATTTTGTCATTTTTTCTTTATATTCTATTTTTCAACCTTTTTGTGTCGATGAACAAAAGTTTATGATTCGATTTCACGTTTGAGAAATATTGAAATATGTTCATTCGATTTCATATAAAAATCGTTTTCAATTTACTTGTACTTACGAGAAAAAAAATTGTACTCCTACTAGTTTCTTTAATAATACTGTTATAATTGCAATAGTAAAATTTGAAAATGAAAGTAGCTCTTTTCTTAGGTCAGATTATGACAAGGGCTGTAATATAAACTGCAGGCCAACTTACGATCAGACAAAATAAAATTCAAATTTGAATAGGTCATCCCATTACTCGTATTTTATCTCATTCATGCTCAAGTTAAATTTTTTTTACAACTTTAATTACTTTATTTGTGTATGTTCCAACTTCCAACAATTGAAGTGTCCCTTTAAAAATAAGATAAATATAATAATTTAACTTGATAAAATCCTCGTCCTTAGATCTAACCAAATAACTGAACACTAACATATTACTATCAACAAAGATTGAATATTCTTCCTCCATAGAAATATGAAGCATGAATTTTAATACACGATTAATAAGAAAGAGAGAGAAATAAAAAAATACTATTGAAATAAAGTTAATGGATCTATATTAATAATAGTGTTTAGTTGTGTTGTGTGTGAGTTGGTCAAGCTAGAAAGGTAATACATAAGATAAAAATTCTCGATTCTGAGTTCTTTGTTATGTGATCTGTAAATTTATATTCATTTATGCATAAAAAAATATTACTACTGTTTAGTTGTGTTTGTTTACATAACACAATATCTTTAATTAGGTAACAGAGTCAATGGCTACAATTAAATTTGCTAATGCTTTGGTAAATCAACCAAATTAATAACGCAATTGATTGCTTTAAATGAGTATGGGAAATCGTTTCGTATGAAAAATTATTTAATTACCAAATTAATAACGGTGATTAATGCGATAGTTAGTGTTGTAAATGGTTTGAATCATTTATTGCATTAATAGATTTAAATCGCTATGGAAAATTGTTTATTTGAGATATGCATACATTTTTTTTAAGTTGAAAATTATAGAAACTAGTGTCACTCTCGTGCGATGCACGACCCAATTGGTTTTCTATATGCATTATTTCGAAATTGTGATTTCACATTTATGAAATGAAAAACAATATAATTATATGAAGTTCTAAATTTTACACACAGTAACAATTTATTTAAAACACTTTTTTACCTCTACTACAAAAAGGTCAACCACGAGACATGTCGAATACACTTTATTATTTAATGAAAGAGAACAAAAATTTATTGATATATGCGATGGGGCATGATTGACACGTGCAAAACCAAGTTAAAATATCATAAATTACATGTTTGAACTGATTTTTTATATTTCACAATAAATTTGATTAAATTAGTGAATTCAATTATAACAATGGTGGGACATTCAAACTCAAATTATGATTTTGACATATGTTGAATTTTAGTATGTTCACAAATACTAAAAAAAAAAACTTTTTTTAATATTTTAAAATTTTATTGAAATGAAAAGAAGATTCTTTTTCTTACATATATACTCATTAACAGTAATCTCTAAAATCTAAAATTGACGGTTAAAATTGGTGAATTTAGTCTAATATGCCCTCTTAATATTTTGAGAAATTTGTATTCATGTTTATAACGATAGATAGAAATTAAAGTATAGGAAAAAAATTGAATCTTTATTTCATTACAATTGAAAATCTATTTGGAGATTTTCTTTATACGACCAATTATTACTACTATAGGTCTAAACAACCAAAAATAATTAATAAATACCTTTATTTTGGCCCTTCCATGATCATTAACCAGAATTATGTGACGAAATTCTGAATATAGCATAGGTCATCAAAATATTCTATAAATATATATTGGAAGATACCTAAAAACCAACATCATCATCAACAGCAAATATAATATGATAACATACTAATCAAAATATAAAATTGCAAAGGGTTATGGACGAATTACCAATGGCAAAAAATAATGAACAAATCAAGAAACCAACTAGTAAATGAGCAAATAAGAAACCAATTATTATTACTATTGGTCTGAACGCTAAAAAAATAATTAATAAAAATTACCTTTATTTGGCCCTTCCATAACCATTAGCAATGATTCTGTGATGAGACATCGAATATATATCATTAAAATAATCTATAAAATATTTAAAAAGATACCAAAAATTCAAAGTCATCATCAACAATAAATATAATATAATAACATAATAATCAAAATATAAAAATGCATAAAATGATACGCAAATTAAGAATAAAAAAAATACTACTACATATTGAATGAATAAATAGATAATACCTCAAAATGAAGTTCTTGGCCAAAAATGCCACAATACAATACTCTATTTTTCTTTGTTTGGTGCCTGTTCTTCAAACCTTCTGAGGCATGCAAACACATATATAAAAAATGAGTTTTGGCTTTGATTTGAATAGCTATGAATTCTGGGTATGAATTTAAATATTTATAAATTTTAACATCACTATATAATTCAAACATAATAAGCATATAATTCAAACATAATAGTTACCACTGTTACAAATTTTATTTAATACATATCAAAACTAATAATAATTCATAGTGGAGTAGTAATAAGTTGACACCAATATTAACAATTTTATAATATTAAATTTTCAATCTTTAATGCTTGAGAAAGTAAGGTTGCAAATTCATCATTATATTAATATTGGTGTCAATTTATTACTACTCCACTATGAATTATTATTAGTTTTGATATGTATTAAATAAAATTTGTAATGGTGGTAACTATTATGTTTGAATTATATGCTTAGCATGTTTGAATTATATAGTGAGGTTAAATTTTATAAATATTTAAATTCACCCAGAATTCATAGATATTCAAATCAAGACCAAAACTTGTCTTTTATATATGAACTAGTATCATATCCCGTGCGATGCACGATCCATTTTATTTTAGCACACTTGTTTTACATTATTAAATAATTTTATACAATGATGAACAGTATTATCATACAAAACATAAAATTATAAATATATATAACAAAAAATTATTATAAAAATATCAAATCTAATAACTTTTGAAACCAAGTATTTTACATAAATAATACTATAGATTAGTGAATTAGATAAAAAAATGCTCAATAAAATAATTGAGCCGATTATTAAAATTAATAAAAAAATCAATACTAATTAAGAAATAATAAAAAAAAAAGTCATTATTAATTATGTATTAATCCGCCTTCATCTTCTCTTATGCTTTAGTACGCCTCCATCTTTATTTTTTCCACCACTTTTCTTTTCACCTCCATCAATATGTCATCATACAAAACCTAAAATCATAAATACATATAATAAAAATTTATTACTATAAATTAAAAATACATATAACTTTTGAAATAAAATTTTTACACCTATATAGATCAGTGAAGTTAGCAAATATCAATTAAATAATTGGGCAGACTAATAAAAATTAATAAAAAAGGGTCATTACTAAGTAATTAAGAAGTAATCCATCCCCGTCTTCTCCTATGCTATAGTACGCCTCCATCTTTATCTTCTCCATCACCTTTTCTGTCCGCCTCCATCTATATATCATTACACGAAACCTAAATCATAAACATAAATAACAAAAACTTATTAAAATCAAATAATTTTCAAAATAAAAATATTTTTACAAATATTGTGATTAGTGAATTTAGCAAAACATATTCAATAAAATACTTGGACCAACTGATTATAATTAATTCTGAAATAATATATATGTCTTCCTTCTATTCAAGTATGCCTCCATCTTATATTCTCCCTTACCTTTTCTAACTACCATCATCTATTTCTTCTAGTAGCGTCATCTTCTCCTATGATTGTCTCCAGCACTTTCATCGTCTTGCATCGACATATATTTTCTCTCAGACCAGTCCACCTCAAATAGATAAGAACTTCAAACATAAAATAAGAACTAAGAATATATCTTATAAACATAAACAAAATCTTCGATTTGTTCTACTAACACTAAATGAAACATTAGAAGCGATATGTTTCCCCTAATAATCCACCAGCCCAACAATCCACCATGCAAAATAGTGAAATACTAGTGCGTTAATATATATACCATTGGTACTAAAAGAGAGACAATTGATATAATTATTCAATAGGTTTTAAAATGAAAAACGGCTAAAATATGACCATTACTCGATTATACAATAAATACAAAAACTTATGACTAAATATCAAGGCTAATTAACGGTTACTCGGTTAGCATTCAAACACACCACGCCTTAAACATTTCGCATCAAAACATGTAAATCAAGTTATAAGCGTTACAAAGTTAGGCGTTACAAATTATGGCATCTAAATATTCAAACCATTAAGAACACGGATGAAGATGTAAATTTATGTTGGATGACTATTCTAATCATATAATAATATTGCAATTGATTAGGTGTGAAGCATGAATGTAGCGGTTGGTTTCTCATAATGCATCAATTTTAAAACTTGTAGTTATGTTTTTCATTTGAATTCATGGGATTTCTAATAATGCAGCGGTTTCAACTTCACACCCTATACTTGTTAATATATAAATTTGTACCCAGAATTCATAAAAATTTAAAAACGGCACAAAACTCGCCTTTTATATATGTATAGATAAATAAATAAATTAATTAACGTGATTGAATTAAAAGATTTGCATTTAAGTCTTTAAATGACTATGGAATACTCGAAGAATAATTTTCAGAATTAGGGCGGAGTGTCCTTGGCCGAAAATCCTTTGAGAATTAGGAACTATGAATAAAATCAATCTATTGTTTCGATGGAATATGGTTGGGCCGTTGGGGTTATGTAGGTGGGTTAGTTTATTTAGTTGGGATTAAATAGTTCTTTAGGGTTCATTAGTTGGGTTCATTAGTTCTTTGTTTAAAACTAGTTAGTATAGTTTTTTGGGACAAACAGTAGAAGTAAAATTAGTCTATTTTATGGGTTTGATTTGAAAAATCAATTGATTAGGTTTATATTTGTGGACATTCAATATAATTTCACTAAATTAGATTAGTGAAATTGAAAAAAAAATATTACGAACTTTACCTGAGATTGTTATTTCCCACCAACAAAAAGATTATGGCAAATAATATTATGATACGAATTTTATTTTTACTAATTTCTCGACAACAGCTTCGAGAGCTTCAAGTTTTTCAATATTTGAGGATAGTTTTTCTTAAAATATACACTCTAAAATTGTTCTTCAATCCATTAATATAGTTGGAATTTTTTCATTAATAGGAAATAATAAACTCGGATAAAATTTGTGATATTATTTGTCAATTTTAAAGTTCATGGAAAAAACCCAACTTTTTCAAAATTCGATAATATTAGAGACCAATATCTCTATTTAGAAAGATAACATACGAAACATATAGGAAAAATAAAAACAAAAATATTTCAAATACAAAAAAAAGTTGGATCTAATTCAATTCTAATTTGTAGGTGCTACTCCCTTCGTCTCACAATAATTCTCACTCTTTTCTATTTCGGTCCGTCCCACAATAATTGTCACACTTCATTTTTACCATAAATGATAAGTAAGTCTCACATTCCACTCACTTCCCTCACATTTTATTATAAAATAAATATAAAATCACATTTTATTATAAAATAAATATAAAAGAATGGATATCACATTCCACTAACTTTTTCAACCATTTTTTTTATATTTCTTATAACTTTTTCAACCATTTTTTTTTATATTTCTTAAAACTCGTGCTCCTAATAAAATGATTATTGTTGTCCGGAGGGAGGATTATACTAGATCAACTATTCAATTCAAATTTGTAGGTGCTATTATACTTGGATCAACTAAATGAAAGACCGTAGTAAAATTTTGGGAACACATTATTTAAACTTAAAAGAGTACCAATTCATTAGCAGTAGTAATACCTTTGTAGAACTGTACACAGCAAATCACTACAGCAATCCTTGCACACATAAACACATTCTTCAAGGAAGAGATCGTTTTCTTGTTACCTTTGTCACACCACTGAGGATCACCTCCATTACTGCTCGACGACGATCTTTCCAGTAGCGTGCCCGTCGATGCTCTTTGCCCACGCAGCTCCGACATCGCTAAACGGGTGCTTGCAGTCGATCACCACCTTCAGCTTCCCCTGCTTCACCAACTCCGCGAGGTAGGCCAAGTTCTCCGCCTTGGGGGATGTGATGAACGGCACCACCTGTTTCTTCGACAACGTGAGCTTCTTCACGGCGAAGGTCCACATGGTACTCAACCCAGGCGTGAGGTCGATCACCTTCCCATCCGGACTCAGATTTGGCTCGAACACTGACCACGGGATGGACGACGCGCATTGGATCACCGCGTCGTACTTCTTTCCCGACGGGCTCTTCAGGGCCGCACCCTCTGGGGTCTTGTAGTCGAGTACCTCGTCCGCCCCGAGGCTCCTCACAAAGTCGAGGTTGCGGGCCCCGCACGTGGCGGTGACGTGCGCGTTCCCGAGTTTTGCCAGCTGGACGGCCATGTGGCCGACGCCGCCAGATGCGGCAGTGATGAGGATGTTCTTCTGGGGGCCGCTGCCGTCGAACTTGAGCCCGGCACATATGAGGGCACCGTGAGCCGTCTGGCCGGCGATAGGGAGGCTTGCTCCTTCAGCAGCTGATACTTCAGCAGGCCTAGGAACTGTTACATCTATCTTGGCCACACAGTATTCTGCTAAACCACCTCCTATCTGTTTTATATCAAGATTCACAACCACAATCAAAGAAAATACAAGATAGACAACAATCAACTCCATAAATCTGCAAATTCTAGATAGCTGTGTATCTAAATGAAATTTTATCTCTGACTATAAGGCTAAAGATCAAAGGTAAGAGAAACAACTCAAACACTTACACCAACATTCAAGCCAGCAATGACTTTATCACCAGGTTTGAAGTTTTCTACTCCGGGACCGACCTCCACAACTTCTCCAGCTACATCGGTACCTGTTTCGAGAAAAAAATGGAATCAGATAGTAGTATAAACTAAGATCACACTACAAGTGAAGGTCTATTCTGGATAGAGGATTTCTAAAGTTGCAGGCAGTAATATACTCACAAACAACATATGTAACACACAAGGTTGAGTTAATGGTCCAAAGCAAAGATTCTAACAGATTTTCCACAGTCATGTCCCCTCAAAGAAGAACAATAGCAACAAGCTCGAACTAACGAATAGTTTCAATGAACAAACAGGTGTAGTATATTCGACAAATCAACAAGTTAAGTTCAAATTCAACGTTTGACAAGTATGTGTACATGGACTCGATATCTCCTTATACTCTCTTGGATTCACATTAACCTTTGTCACACACAGAGGTAAATCTCCCTTTGATCAACTCATTATGCTTTTTACAGAGTGTGGAAAATCAAGCAATGCAAACAATCAAGGGATCTTCCGGTGAAAAAAGATTTGATGATGCAGTCTTACCGGGAATGTAAGGAAACTTCTTAGGCATAAACGGACGAAGCGCGCCTTTCTGAACCTTCCAATCAATAGGATTTAAGGTTGTGGCTTCCACCTTCACCAGGACTTCGCCCTTACTCGGCCTAGGAACTGGAACTTCTACTTCCTGCAATAACATACACAATCAAGCTCAACTACAAAATTTACTTTCTATTTCTATTTTCAGTCATCAACAAGCCTTGGGATCCCCCAGCCAATTTTTTTGATAAAAGAATCAATATAATTAGGTCGTAATTTATACTACTAGTTTTCTCAATTTGTATATACTTCCACTGCTCATTTCTAAAATCCTAGATCCGTCGCAAAGAAACTAGTAACTCCTTAAAATTTGCAGCTAGATGAGTAAAGTAGTTACGGCGAATAAAAAAAGACGAAAATTGAGCTTCTCCAACGCAGAATCAAATCAAATCAAATCAAATGATAGGCGCCAAGAAATTGACCTTCAAAGCAGCAGCTCCGCCGCCGTAGCTGTCGTACTGGACCGCGCGCATGAGCTTCCCCGCCATTCTACCGAGATATGACCGACCGAATTTGCTGAAGTAATTTTATTTTGAAATCTTTTCTTTTTTTTGAAGAAATTATTATGAAATCTAGTCTCCGCCTTTTATATATGAATACGCGTGTATGCGGTGAGTGTTATGAAAGCGACGCCTTAGCTAGGAAGCTTCTGCCGCTTAGCCAAATGCAGACACCTAACTCTATCATTAATGACGTGCTTCATTCATTTGATTTCACTTAATCATATAATAATTTATGGAGTAGTATCTTTTGCGTGTAATTTCGCCGAAGAATAGTTCACGTCATTTATAATCATTTTAGGTTGTGTTTTTTTTTTATTAAGATTCCATCCTTGTTATATCGTTGATTGCGACCAAGTAATAAGAATTAAGAATATCGGGTGCAAGTATCTTTTTGTTTAAATTTCGGAGCGAACTACTTAAATGGTATCTGATCTTTCACTTTCGCACATAAATGATATCTGATTTTTATTTTATACTCCCTTTGTCTCATTAAATATGCAACATTTGCTTTTCAGCACAGGATTTTATGTAATGTTGTTTTGTGAGTTAATGAAAAGAGAGTAAAATAAGAGAGAAGAAAAAGTAAAGAGAGTTTTGTTTTCATTTTTAATAGGACAGACAAAAAAGAAAACGTTTCATTTCTAATGGGATAGAGGGAGTATTATTTTTAGTACCTATAAATCACATTTTTGGTACCTGATGCAATTTTCACCCCAAAATACTCTTTAAACAAATTCATTTTTCCATTTATATTCTAAAGGATATTTTAGGCATTGAGAAAACTAGTACCAAAAGTAATATTATAATATCTTTTCTCATTCTCCTCACTATTTATACAATTATTATTAATAAATATTAATATTATTATTTTGATGTTATAAATTAATAAATAATTTATTTTTTATTATCATTTAAATATACTTAATTATAATTATAGTTGTATTTATATTTAATTATTATAATAATATTATTGTTATAAAATTAAAAACAAAATATTTAATTTATTGTTGTTACATACTTAATCAATATAGCCTTAATCAAAATTTATAATTGTGAATTGTATTCATAATGATAAAGAGTTAAATATTTTTAGTTAGGTGTTTCAACCGTAAAATGAGTATAAATAATTTAATTAAAAATATTTAATTAATTTAATTATTTTAAATAATTAATTTAATTAGGTGTTTTGTTATTGATTTATATTATGAATGCAATTATATGTATGTACGCTAGAAAGAAAGAAGAAAAAGAAGAAAAAAGAAAAAAGAGGAAACATAAACTATGAAGAAAAAAGAAAGAAGAAAGGAAGATAAAATACTGAAAAGAAAGAGGAAAATAAGAAAAAAGAAAGAATAATAAACTAAAGAAGAAGAAAAGAAATAAGGAAGGAAGAAAAAATAATCACATATTTGGTTCTATATTATTGAAATTTCCAAAAGTATTCTTCATAACAAAAAAATCACATGTTCGATACCTAGGATTATTTTTGTCATAGGATACCAAAAACGATATAAAAATAAAGATCAGGTATCATTTATATGCGAAAGTGAAAGATTAGGTAATAATAAACTAAAGAAGAAGAAAAGAAATAAGGAAGGAAGAAAAAATAATCACATATTTGGTTCTATATTATTGAAATTTCCAAAAGTATTCTTCATAACAAAAAAATCACATGTTCGATACCTAGGATTATTTTTGTCATAGGATACCAAAAACGATATAAAAATAAAGATCAGGTATCATTTATATGCGAAAGTGAAAGATTAGGTACGATTTAAATAGTTCACTCTAAATTTTAAATCAAAAAAGCTCTACTTTTCTAATCTAGAATTGATATTCTCACGAAATTTCTTAAACCCGACATGTTTGGAAATATTTATAGAAAAACTGAAATGGTCTCGGTTATTGTTGACACAGATCATTGACTCGATTTATGAGAATATTACTTCAAATTTATATTGGTCGATATTTTCTAGATACATCTATTATTTAAATTGATAGTTCTTACATGAAGTTGACCAAGTGAAATTATAATACTAGGAAATTAAAACATAAGAGCATTAAGTGCACGAAATTCAATTCTAATAAAATTGTTACTATTAGAACTAAATTCTATAAAAGATGTCACACTTACGGAACAGACATGAGATTTTAGGAGGTTTGTTTTATATGTTAAATGGAGAGAGAAAATATAATTTTTATATTAATGTGAGAGAGAACTTTTTTCAAAAATGAAAATGTGACATTTTTCATAGGACAAACTAAAGAGAAAAGTGTGACATCTATTATGAGACGGAGTTGTATTTAATTTGCACATATAACAAGAAATCTTGAGAATCTTGATACAGATTTTAACATGCCAAAATGCAAACGGACAATAGATAATACTCCCTTCGTTCTATCATAGGGTCCTATTTAGATTAGACACGAATTTTAAAAAATATAAAGAAAATTGAATTGAATAAGTTAGTATAGTATAAATCTCATTTATATATATTAGTTTTATAATAAAATGTGAGTGAAATAAATTAGTAGAATATGAGACCTACTTACCATTGATGGTAAAAGTGAAATAAATCTCTTATTGTGAAATGAACGAAAAGGGCAAAATAGTATTCTTATTGTGGGACGTAGAGAATAATATTTAGGAAATCATTTTAATATTTTCACATCTTCATATCTAAACGATGATATTACGAATTTAAATGCCCATGATTTCATTATTTTCCAATAAAATCGTCTCTCCAAAAAAAATAAATGAGTACACATTACAATTATTAATTCATTTCATGATTTCATTATATTCCAATAAAATTATCTTTCTAATTAAAAAGTGAGTACACATTACAATTATCAATTAATAAGTGTTCTTCACATATACTCACCATGTTTGGTTGTCAGGAAGGTAAAGAAGAGAGAATTTTTTTTGCATATATTTTGTCCGCATCTTTAAAATCCAAAGATTTGGAAAAAGAATATTTAGGTTAGGCTAGGAAATCAGAATCCTATTATTTTGTCCAATTTTCCTCATTTTTAGGATTATGATTACTTTCTTAATTCCATTAAAAATCAAAGAAACACTGAATTTAAAAATTAGTAAATCAAATTACTTTTCCTACCTGAATTCTGGCAACCAATCATGAAGAGTCAAGATCGATCACCAACAATATAAAACAACATATCTATAACCCATATCTGATCTTGAAACTTAGTATGAAAATAAAATCCAGTCAATTTCAAACTTTTGAGATTGGAAAAATTATATTTTTATGCAGTAACATTATTGTATATATTGTGATCAAGAAGTGAAAAGAATTCACCAAAGGAATCGTAGTAATGCGAAAAGGAAATGAATATATTGAAGAAGACAAACTTGAATCTTTTTAAAGAATGAAAGGAAGAGTACAAACTCGAATCTCTTTAAACAAAGGAAACTCTCGACTTTTCAAAATGAACTGGTAAACAATCATACATCAATGATATATATATACGCATGTTGACCAAGAACTAATCAACTAAACGATTACTCTAGCGGATAACTCTTTGCAAAATCAATGCAATTTCAAGTGTGATAAGCTTATAAATTGGATTTATTCAAATTTTTTCAAAGGATTGATGTTTTTGTTTTCAATCTAATCAAGATATTTATATTTTATCCAGAATCACAACACTATTAAATTAGTATAGCAAAAGAAGGGTATCGAGCTTACAAGGAATGGATGTTCCCATTGACACATTTGCCACACTTAATCTTGGAATTTTTTCAACTTACTAAATTAATTAAAACTCATACTCATTTTCTCACTTAAGCTAAGCTTGAAAATCTACAAGTAACCATAATTAAAACAAACTAGCTGATTGGCCGGACAAAGAAACAAGAGGACTGCACTTAAAGTTAACTTTTCGGAAATAAACTAAATAAACTACTTTTCACTCAAATGCATTAACGAAAGTAAAGAAACTAATTTTGACTCCATTTTATAAAGAAAACTAAAAAGGCAATCACTTTTTTACCCAACACGAGAATAAGTATTTTTATGGCAATGTGCTTACTTATGTATTTATAAGATATTTTTGAAACATTTTACTCCCTTCGTCCACGAAAATTTGTTCCAGTTTTCCATTTCCGTCCGTCCCCCAAAATTTGTCTCATTTCTCTTTTATCATTTTGGTAGTGGATCTCATATTCCACTAACTAATTCCTACTCACATTTTATTATAAAACTAATACTTTAAAAGTAGGACCCACAATCCACTAACTTTTTCAACTCACTTTCCATTACATTTCTTAAAACCCATGCCCGATCAAACCAGGACGAATTTTCGTGGACGGAGGGAGTAATATATAGAAGCAAATAAGTTTGTTATGCATAAACTCCATTCTACATCGGGAGTCTGAGGAAAGTTGAAAGGTGTACTCCCTCCGTCCCACGTTACTTGAGTCACTTCTTTTTCGCACTCGTTTTAAAAAAATAATAATAAATAGTTAAAGTGTAGAAAAAATAAAGTAAAAAAGAGAATACTATAGTTAAGACTCTTCTCTACATTATTCTCTCCCTTACTTTTTCTTTCTCTCCACTTTAACTATTTATTATTATTTTTTCAAAACAAATGCAAAAAAGAAATGACTCAAGTAACGTGGGACAGAGGGAGTATATAATTTCTGTCCAATCTCAATTAGTTTGAGACCTTTTGGGAGTGACCCAAAAATAAATCCGTGCGGGCTTGATCCTTATATGGACTAAAGCAGTCTCCGAGGCAATGGTATCAGAACCTGGTTTTCAAACCTAGGGTTTCTGAATTCCACATCCGGATTTTATTCAGAGTGTTTTCGGATTATGGCTACAGATTTCAGATTTCATACCTACAGATTGGATCTGATTGGATCCTATCCCAAATAGGAAACCTAATCCTATACAGATTCAAGACATACTAACAAATCTCCACCTTGACTTGAATTCTCCCGTGCAGATGCATCATTACAATGACAGACGAACAAACTTCTCCTTCCTTGCCTCAAATTTTCCATAAACTGAATTCACCTTGCAGGCGCATCATTATAATAGAGGAACAGACTTCTCCCAATGAATTTGTCGACCTTCACGTGATATCTTCGATTTACCAGGAAATCCTCCTTGCCTCAGATTTGCCATAAACTGAATTCACCTTGCAGACGCATCATTATAATGCCAGAGGAACAGACTTCTCCCAATGAATTTGTCGACCTTCACGTTCAGAGCAGATATCTTCGATTTACCAGAAAACCCTCCTTGTCTCAGATTTGCCATAAACTGAATTCACCTTGCAGACGCATCATTATAATGCCAGAAGAACAGACTTCTCCCAATGAATTTGTCGACCTTCACGTTCAGAGTTTACCAGAAAACCCTAGCAGCGGAATTCAAAATCCTAGTCCGAAAACCAGGCTCTGATAATTTGTTAGGATCGTCAACTGCAACAAACGTTTGATATTGTCCACTTTAGATCAAGCCTGCATGGATTTATTTTTGGTTCACTCCTAAAAGGCATCAAACTAATTGGGGTTGGACATGAATTATATACACCTTCCAACTTCCCTCAGACTCCCGATGTGGGATGGAGTTTGTACATAATAAAGTCTAATTTTTTTGTATAGTAAATTGGTCGTGAACAACGTTTACATAAGATGACGGGATCGGTTCAGTGTAGAAGAGAAATAGTACACCCTCCATCCCATAAAAATATGGGCATATAATATGGCATGAGAATTAAGACAAAATTGGGAAAGTGAGAGAAAGAAAGAAAAATGTAATTAAAGTAGTGTTAGTGGATAGTGGAACCCACATTATTATTAATGTTTATAAGGGTAATAAATTGAGACAACTTTAGATAAATGGAAATTCCCATATTTTTATGGGACAAACGAAAATGGAAAGTTCACATATTTTTATGGACAGCTGGAGTATTTCACAACTTAGTGCTTTGATTACATATTGCGAAAGGTTGCAGTATCAGTCTGCATGTTTCCTTACCTTGTGAAATACGCGACACTAATGTGGTACAACACTAAAGGATCTAACAGTTGAGATGGTTGAGATAAATCTTTCTTGACTATTTGCTGAAAGAACGGTCTCGGTGATTATTATTTCCTAATCATCGTTGACATAACATTGAGCACACGATATTGGTTATGCACTGCTTGGATTTATCAAATGGTGCGAGTGTTTCTTAATTCAAGAATCTTTATAACTTGAGTAGTGACGATCAATGTTTCGAGGTGCTATTATAGTTATTGCAATGAATCATGTGCGGGAAGGGTCCAGTTTGATAATTTCTCAAGAGGTATTTGGAAAATGTTTTACTAATCAGAAACCCGACTGATTGGAATTTATTCCTTGGATAAGAAATAAATGTTTCGAACTAAACAACTCTTGAAAAAATGTACTAATTAATTAATAGATATTTTTATCTTCTACACGGAAAATAATAAATTAAAAAGGAAAGTTTGGACCACTCGTAATTTAGAATTGGACGGGTAGTCAATATTATTATACTATACTGGCCGACAATAATATTATGTTTAGACTTGAATTAAATTTGGCTCAATTGAATTAGTAAAAGTCCAAACTTTCATGGATCTCTAATCTTGCCCAAAATAACTCTATATAAATGAGACTAAACATGAGACAGATGAATTAATTCCTCATATATTTTGAGTAATCAAAATATCACCCGTAAGTGTACGGAGTTTTGTACGTCGTGACAAGTTAAAATTATCGATCCTAGAAGACTAAAAACCGATTTGAATAATATGATGCAACTTTGAACACTATCTAGACTAAGGAATTGTGTTCATACGGAGTTTTGTTTGTTTAATTAACTAAGATTGAAGAGTAATTAAACAAACAAAATTAACTAAGGAAAATAATTAAAAGATGATTTTCATACAAATTGGGAAGGACATGGGATTGGATCCGTTGGTATGGATCACGGGATATCACGTACGGGGCATGCTCATCTATGGACCTTAATTGTGATTAGGAAAGTCAGGATTATTTGATAAACCCTTGATGCACTATTTTTAGCACTATTAATACCTGCAAGTATACAGAATAGAAATAGTATAGCCAAAGGCCAATACCGGATATCGAACACGGGGAAGGCAAACACAGGCAGTCTATCTTCTCCTAAGACTCAATTACTATCTGGAGAACCGAAAGATTTTGAAAAATTTTGAAAACAGAAAATATTTGAAAGCAAATAATAACTAAATGCAATTAAAACACAGAGGTAAACGATAGAGATAAGAGAAAGACGGATGAGTTGTTGGCGAGAGTCAAAACAAGGAGATTATTTCAAGCATACACTATCCATTTTCATAATTCAACCGAATAAGATTTGAAATCTGTATTTTGAAATCTTATTTAGTTCACATTGATTATCTATTTAGTACTGCTACTAAACTTAAATTGGTTTGAACTGTTTATGTATTATGGTGAACCGAATGACAGGTAATGTACAACTAAATCTACTTTAGTGAACAAAATAATGTTATCAGCTAGTATTCATTTACCTCCAACTACCTACACTAACTACGGTCACCCCCTAAATATTTTATACTTTCTTCTACAACGAAATTCATGATACCAATCTCGTTCGAAATTCCATCGATTACTTGTCTATCAAAAGAATATGTCAATTGAGGAAATTCTCTTAATAACATTAAAGATTACTTAATAAGGATAATAAATCAAAATCATGATTAATGCATCTGATATGACACAAACGAAATAGAGATTGTTTATAATAATAACTAAATATTGCATTATAATATTCATATAAAAAAATAATATAAGAAATGAAAAGAATCAAATAATTTTTAATATTGAACTAAATCGTGAATTTCAATAAAAGTCATTTGTAATAATGGACGGAGAGAGTAACATTTATGAGCAGCTGAGTACCCCTTTTCCACTTACAAAAATATAACTATACATATTTAAATAATGTGAATTAATATAAAAGTTTATATATTAAAATAATGGATGGGTGATTCAATTCCAAATGATCGTAATTCACATAAAAAAGATGCAGATATATTTTCCATAATTAAGTTGCATGTATTAAGTTACCAAAATAACTGCATGACTAGTGGAGTTCCTAAACAACCCTTTTGTAAGATTAATTGAATAAAGAAAATCATATTTAATTGATAATATAGGACCGTTAGATTCTATTAAGGGGTGGATGAGATTTGTTCTCTAGTTCGGTTTTTAAAATTGGTTCGACATTGAATACAATCCTAGTATATATTTAGGGAGATAATCAAAATAAGTATGTGTTTAAATCCAGAAATGCAGCCCAAACCTTAGCCCTAGGATTAGATGATCTAATGGTCAATAATTAACCAAAAATACGAAAGGTCATAATTAACCAGTTTTAGGTCATATTATAAGATTTGAGTTTAATGTCATGCTAAGTTTATTTTAGGTCATACTAGGTTAGTATGACCTAAAAATACACTAACTGTGAAAAATACCCTACGCGTGATATTGTTTTGCATTTCTTTATTTAAATCTAGTTTTGCATAGATCAAGTATATATTTTAAGAAAACAAAATTAAAGAAAAAGAACAAAGACAAAAATTGGGTTGCCTCCCAACAAGCGCTGTTGTTTTTAGTCGTTAGCTCGACTTGAAGCAGCCCACTAGTTGGGCGGATCAGCGATCCGAGTGTCGAAGATCGGCATAGGAAGCAACTTGGTCCCTAACTTCTTCCACCACTTGTACTTCCCCTTATTGATTTTAATCACGTAGATCTCGGGGTCTTCCTTGGGTACTTTCTTCTTCTTTTGCTTCTTTTTCTGTGGAATAGAATTAGAAGAGTTAGGTTCGCCCTTTTTAGGAGAAGGACTTACCTTGTTGACAATATAAATTGTGGAGGTTGAAGGGTCCTCCACTTCAAATGGGTCTTGGGGCTTTGTCAAGTCCGTGACAATGATCGCCCTGCACTGTCGTTCCATCTCTGCCTGTTTTGCTTCCTCAAACTTGAGCATTTCTCTCTCGATCTTGTAGGTGGAGCGATTGTAATTGTCACTGATTGTGATCTCTCCACGACCTACATCAATCAAAGCTTTGCAAGTGGCTAGAAAGTCTTTGCCTAAGATTAGAGGAACATTCTTGTCCACTTTCATGTCAAGCACAATAAAATCGGCAGGAAAGATGAAATAATCAACTTTTACCAACACATCCTCAATCATACCTACTATTTTAATGGACGAGTTATCGGCCAACCTTCGTGTTACGTCTGAAGTTTTGAGTGGCCCAATGTTGAGCTTTTCTTAGTACTTCAGTGGCATGAGGTTGATGGATGACCCTAAATCGCATAGGGCCTTGTCAACTTTACCTTCTCCAATCTGGCACCTTATGATGAACTGGCCCGAATCTCTCTGCTTCACTGCCCTTTCCTTTTGGATGATCTCACTACAATGATGCGGTAGCTTAAGGTCAGCTTTAGTCGGCTTCTTCTTTCTCATCATTGCTCCCTCAGTAGCTTTGCATATTTCTCATCAACTAGAGGAATGTTAGTATGAAACTTACAAAACATGTTTAAATAGTGTTTGAACTGCTCTTCGAGCTTAAACTTCCTCTTCGGTTGGAAAGGGAGCACAATCCCGTTATGGCACACGAGTCCTTGCTTGGTGGATGATTCTGCCTTGTCAGCGGCGGCCCATTGCGGGGTGTGCGGTGGTCCGCCGGCAGTCGGGCAGATTGCATTCGGTGGGTCAGTGGCGGCCCGCTGCTGTGGTGGCGGCTGGGCAGTCCCCAGATATTTGCTTCGCCACCCACTTCTTGTTGATGTCGTCCACTCGTGCTGTTGCCTTTGCCTTATCCTCATCTAGCTTCTTTTGGATTTGCTCCATTTGAGTGTTGATGTTCGCTATGGCAGTTGAGATCGTGTTCATTCCTAGCTCGAGGTTGTTTATCCTAGCTTCCACCACTCCGATCTTGGTATCATTAACTTTTCTGTCTTGTGTAATCACCTCCAAGATTTTCATGATTCCTTAGTCATACTTCTCTTCCTTCTTGATTGGCTCAACTACTCCTCCCTTGCTAATGTTAAATCTTGCGGGTGGTTGCAAGAAATTATTGTTAGAATAAGAAAGATTTGGATGAGGTCGGTTTCCATTATAATTATTGAAGTTACCACCCCCCTGGTTAGGGCGATAATTATTGTTGTAGTTTCTATTGGGACCGCCTCTTTGCATGTAGTTGACTTCCTCCACTATCGCGGCAGGAGCTTCGGATTTAGAGACCGCTATGATGGAGGTTGGTGGAATCAGATCCTCCTTCCTCGATGTATCCATTTGGTCTACCCTAACTCTGAGCTTGGCCAATTCCTTCGTAAAAGAACTTTCCTCGGCCTCTTTAATCGCTGCTACTCTCCTTGAAGCATGCCTTTCTTTCGATCACCCCCTGCTGTTGGTGGCGAATTCCTCGATCACCGTCATTGCATCTTCTCCTGGCCTTCTCAAAAAGCCTCCGTTTGCCCCTGAATTCAACATAGCACAAATTTTTTCGTTAAATCCGTTGTAAAGGATTCCTACCTTATGGTCCACGGTGAAACCATGGTTAGGGCACTTTCGGAGGAGAGTTTTGAAATGAGCAAACGCCTCGTAGAGGGGCTCATCATGGCCTTGAATGAACTGGAAGATTTCGCTTTTCAGCTTCAAAATGGTGCCTGGCAGGTAATACTTGTCAAGGAAGGCAGCTACGATGTCCTTCCATGTGAAAACCTTCTCTAGGAGCATACACTCAAACCACTCTTTAGCAGAATCAGTCAATGAAAAGGGAAAGAGTCTTACCCTTATGGCATCGTCGTCGACACCATTTAACTTGAGAGTGTTTGCGATCTCCACAAATTTGGAGAGATGACGGTTGGCGTCCTCTGCGGCTCTACCTGCAAAAGGAGTTTGCTCATCCCTTTGTATAAGGGTCATGCGTAACTCAAAATTTTTAGCATCAATACGAGGACCTTCAGGAAAAATAATCACATTCCCATGATTGAACATGTTTATCACGAATAATATTTCTTTGTTCTTCTTTTCCAGTGCCTCGCGGGCTGCCCTCTCCGCATCTCTCTCGTCCATTAACATCTGGACCATCTCCTGCAGATTTTCGAGGTCCGTTTTGTCACCCATTGATCCTGATTCTTGTTCACTCCTATTCTCCTACGAGTTCTTTCAAGTTCTAAATCGAGCAGTTCTAGGTTGTCCTTCCCAGAGCGCGTTCGCATACAAAACCTGCAAGAAACGAAAACAAAAACAAATTAAAATTAAAAAAATAAAAACAGAAAGCAATTAAAATCCAAAGTAGCAAAATTGTCCGTTCGAAGATATCACTCCAAAGTGAATTGTCTTCCCCGATAACGGTGCCAAAAACTTGATGCACTATTTTTTAGCACTACTAATACCTGCAAGTATACAGAATAGAAATAGTATAGCCAAAGGTCAGTACCAGATATCGAACACGGGGAACACAAACACATACTGTCTATCTTCTACTAAGACTCAATTACTATATGGAGAACCGAAAGATTTTGAAAACTTTTGAAAACAGAAAATATTTGAAAGCAAATAACAACAAGATGCAATTAAAACACAGAGATAAACGATAGAGATAAGGGAATTCCGGGGATGTGCGTTCACAGTTATGGTTATACAAATTCCAAACTACAATACCCTAGCACATTTATTACTTTGATAGGATGAGTCACCTAGCTTATGCTCATGCGATGCAAACGTTGATTACAAGATTAGGGTTGTCAATCCTAACACGTAACTCCATAAAGCTCCTAAGACCCTTGAAAAGTCCTCACTCTCAATTAACAGTGTCGTTTTAAAGGAAGCTAATTGTAGCGTCTACTAAGTGGATCTAACTCGCTAGAACTCTCTCACAGTTATGAAGCAAGTTATATTAGTACATAATTGTGCCACTCAATTATGTAGCATCAGAATTACTTAGGGAAGAAACAAAGTAAAAACAAAACGGATATTAAATAGAAAATTGGAATTGTATAACCAAAGTCGTTACTAACACTTTCCTAGAATCCCATGAGTTTAATTACACATAATGGAATAAGCTAAACACATAGATTGAAGGGAAAACAATTGGAACATAAAAATAAAGCAAATAAAACTCGTAGGTTGAATCCTTGTCGTTCTTGATGTTCTTGAGATCCTTCTTCAACTCCTTGCTCAATGACGTACTCTAACTTTTAATATCTGGGAATTTATGTTGCAAAAAGAAGCTCTAATTTGATGAAGCTTGAGGTCCTATTTATAGGGAAAGTCAATCCTCATTGTAGAAGGAAAAGATCTTCAAAATATGGTAAATCTTGGAGCAGATCTAGGTCAAGTCGGATTTGCCGCCTTTCTCCGGCGGGCCGCCGCACCTTGGCCGGCGGTCGCCACGTTGGAGTCCAGAGACTCTGTCCTATCGGTCGCCGCATGACTTCTGGCGGTCGCCGGGCGAGACTCTTTTCCAAGTGTAAATTTCCGAGGCGGGCCGTTGCATGATTCTGACCGCCGGGCGCCGGCGGTCGCCGTACAACTTTGCAGCAGTCGCCGGTTGCCGTCTGAACTCCAGAATTCCAGACTTTGCGTTTTGACTCCCTTTTTCGGCTCAAATATGCACATTTCTCACAAAACACGTCAAAATACCATAATAGATATAATGTGAAAATAATCAACATGTAAAGTGACTTTGACATAAAAAACGGACCAAATAATGGCCTTAAAACTGTGCAAAATCCGAGCGTATCAACCCTCTCGAGTGCATCTAACACGTAGGTCGGCCTCTAATGTTGGAATCCGCTCCCAACAAGTCGAGGCTTACTCCCCACATCTACAGACTCAAGTCCTCTCTCTTGCATATGTATCTCTCAATCACATGAATTGCACGTAGTTGTTGATTGTTTATCTATCCTAATTATACATTTCTCAATGACAGAAATTGTATTAAGATGTACCAAGTGTTAGCTAGACAATTGGAAAATAAAGACTCAACAATCAACAAAACCAACAAATTAAGATAGATAAGCAATAATCTAAGGATCAAGACATAAAATCCATACAAACTTCACCAAATCCCTACAGAAAACTTAGCTACTCATGATAACAAAATACAAGACAAATCCTTGAACATGAAGCAAAATATGATAATAAAGAAAGAGAAACTCCCAAGAGGTAGATATGGTGGTATGATGCCTCCTTCTTTCGATCTCTTTAATGGGGAAGTCCTTAGCCCTCAAATCACCTTGAAATCCCTAGAATCAGTTCAATTTGGGATGTGTGGAAGTTGGCGATAAAAATGTGTGAAGTCTCTTTTATACTTGGCATCAAAATGAGCAAAATAAGAAAGCTGTAAAAAACGCCAGGGCGGGCGATTTGTAAGGGGCAAAATGCCTGACCGGGCGTTTTGTCTGGATCTTGCAATTCGCTTCAAAACGCCCGGCCGGGCGTTTCTTCGGATAGGAAATGCCGACCGAGCGAATTCTCTGTCTTTTGATATGCATTTCCAGCCAGAACGCTCGGACTGACATTTCTTCGCCTAGAAAACGTCCGAGTGGGCAAATTCTCTGTATAGGCACATTCAACATCATTTAAGCTCGTTTTAGACCTATTTTTGCTTCAAGACTTCGACACACTCATTAGCTCTAAAAATAGCAAATAAGTTGATGAAACCTAAACTTTACACCTCAAATTACTCAACAACTTAATCAATAATCACGCACCTAAACATCCCAAAACTATGAGTTTGTCAATATCAACTTTAAAATCTATTTGTGTAAACTATCGAATATTGATTTGATATTATTTTGTAGACAATCAAGATTGTAATGGTATCATATGACAACCAAAACAACGTCACATTGTACAACAATCAACATCGTTTTATACTTAATTATATAATTTGCAAAAAGCACCGTTTTATACTTAGTTATATAAGTTTGTGTTAAAATGACAACCCCTCTAAAAATGACATCGTGACACCACTTATACAACAATATTATAAACGCTACACATCAATATTACAAACACTACACAACAATCTATTGATTGCTGTATAGTGTGTCGGATATTGCTGGACAAGAAATATTGTTGGATAAAGACCAGCAAATTGCTGACCGTCTTTTTCCAGATTTTTTTTTGCCACGTGACAGCTTATTATTCGTCCACGTGTACAAATGATTGGCTAGGAATAATAGTAAGGTGTTATTTTAAAGGGTTAGGGGTGAGCAAAATAACCGAAAACCGAATATCCGAACCGAACCAAACCGAAAATTTGAAATTCGGTTCGGTTTTTCGGTTCGGTTCGGTTTTAAAAATACAAAAATTTCGATTTTTCGGTTCGGTTCGGTTTGGGCGAAAAAAAAACCGAAAAACCGAATTATATTTTAAATATATTATTATATATTTTTATCCTATTAATTTAGTATATTATATCATATATATAATATATATTCTTCTAATATATTTTTATATAATAAATATTATATATATTATATTAATTTTATATTATATATATTTATATTCTATTAGTATATATAAAATAAAATAAATTAGATATATTAAAATATACTATTTTTTTTCGGTTTTTCGGTTTTGTTTTGAAATTTTGGTTTTTTCGGTTTGGTTCGATTTTTTAAGTTCGGATTTCGGTTTTTCGGTTTTCGGTTTTTCGGTTCGATTCGGTTTCAAATTTAGCCTAAATTCGGTTTTTCGGGTTTGGTTCGGTTTGGGCGAAAAACCGAACCGAAACCCGAATACACACCCCTATAAAGGGTGGTGGCATCCTAACATGCCCCTAATTTCATCTATATTACTCCCCTTTCATCTTGTTTCTTCTTTTATTCCTTCTATAGCTCTATCCCATCTTTTTTAAACATAAATCTAAATTAAAAAAAATAAAATTATTTAATTCTGTATAATACAAAATCATTTCGCATCTTATAATGTGTCATTGTTTTGTCGGCGTCCGATGACGCTATGTAAGTAAATCATTAAATCATGTCAACATTTAAATATTATTTAATGGCAAAATCAAAACAAATAAATTCATACCGGTTTTTAAATTGATATGCAAAATTATAACTGGACTATGAGTTTAAAAATTTACGTGAACTAGTCGAGTCTCTCCATTGCACGATATTCTATATTCATCATATTGCTACTGGACAACACGATTTTATATTTAGGCTTATATTGGCGATTTAACTCTGCCCAATTCAAAATCCATAAATACGAATATCAGTTACAATAACAATTTTAATATAATAATAGTAATAATAATATACTAATATTTTTTTGTATATCTCGTTCCATTTTGTTAATTTGTTTGAAGTTATAGGAAGAATAAGAATAAACCAAACTTTTAATTATAACTTTTGATATATTGGAATAGATTTAATGCAAGAATGGAGATTTAAATAAACGCGACCCTAAATAAGGAACATTATGAAGTCCAACCCAATTATGATTGGGTGAAATAGCATTTGGGCCCAATTCATTTTCCCCAACTACACCCTGGCTGTTTATACACTATAAATAGCTCTAAACCCTACTCTCTCTACGCACAGCGTCGACACCAGAGGAGGAAAACTCAGCCGCTGCGTAGCCACAAGGTTTGCCGCCGTCCGCCATCATCTGTAGAGTAGATTATTTATGTCTGTTTGTTTATGTGATTTCGATTGTGTTAATTGTTGATTGTTAACCTGTATTTATGTACAACTTGAGCTCAAGCCCTAATTTGTCAAGGTTTAATCTGCCTCGTTTCGGTAAATGTATGGATCGATTATTTTCTCCGTTAGGTTTAATTTGAACAAAGGAATTCAGCAGCCGATCCGTTCTGTAATTTTGTTAACTTGTTGATGGCTGCTTCTTTGATTTACATTAGTCGTTACTGCTGTGCGTATTAACTAATGCTACGCAAAGTCTATGCTGAACATTTGGGGAATTTGCAGTTTTAGTTTTGATTGGCCTGCTTCTTATTTTAGTTATGTGTTTGCAGAAGCCATGGCTGTTCCTTTGTTGGACAAGAAGGTTGTGAAGAAGCGTGTCACCAAGTTTAAGAGGCACCACAGTGACAGATATGCTTGCCTCAAGGTATTCTTCTACTATTCTTTAATTTTTGCAATGATAATATTGGAAAAGGTGGAGCCACATCATTCTGTTTCCTTTAAAATGCTGTCATGTTATTGAATTATCTCTTAGCTAAAGATTGTGGATACCATCTATTAGCTGAAATGACTACTAGCATGATGTTATTGATATAGTTTCACACCTTACTCTGAGCTCACAGATTGCTTGTGATTTCTGCTAGAATTAATTTAAGTTGCTTTCATGCTCATTGCCATGCTAATTGACTTTGTTTTTTCATGTAATAGACAAATTGGCGCAGGCCCAAGGGTATTGATTCGCGAGTGCGAAGGAAGTTTAAGGGAGTTACCCTTATGCCAAATATTGGCTATGGCTCAGACAAGAAGACCCGCCATTATCTTCCTAATGGCTTCAAAAAATTTCTTGTCCACAACGTCAAAGAGTTAGAAATTTTAATGATGCACAACAGGTTCATATGACTTCTATATCGCATTGCCTTTGAATGTTTTACCACCGCATCTGTTCATAGCCTCCATTTTCCAATGCAACTGCGAGTCCTAACATGCTATTTTGATCCATACTTTGCCAGGAAATACTGCGCAGAGATAGCACACAATGTATCCACCCGGAAAAGAAAGGAGATTGTTGAGCGTGCTGCTCAGTTGGATGTAGTGGTTACTAACAAATTGGCTAGGCTGCGCAGTCAGGAAGACGAGTAAGCTGTTGCACGGCTGCTGCATTTTTTTTCTAAGTGTTTTACTCAGTAGAATTCAGGTTATCGAATGGAGAGTTGCTAAATTTTGTTTGGATTTACAAGTGATGCAACGAAGACATGTTCTGGATGAAACTTTACTTAAGCATGTATTTCTTTTTTGGATTAAAATTAGTGTTCGTTTTTTAAGCGCCACTACTCTTTCGATCTTCGTATGCAATCTGTTTCAAGGTTCTGTGAGATTATATCATATTCTACTACTACATGGGATTGTTTTTTTGTCGAAGTATATATGGTATTTAATACTTGTACGTAGCATTTCATCCAATAATTTGGCCAGAAGAATAGTGAAATTTGGATTGGAAATAACTTTTTAATTTTGAAATCTTTTGATGTTGTGTATACGCTCTCATTCTTAAATGTTACGACTTGTTTAGCGAATGGGTAACAGGCTTGTGCGGTTGTCTCTAAACATTAATTATGTAACTATTTGATTTAAAATGTGATTGTTGTGATGTATTTTTAATAGTGCTCTTCTTATGTCAAAGAAATAGTCCTTTTATCGTTCATGTAGTAATATTTTGTAAAGCGAGTATACTATGGTGTTTGTTTTTAGACTAAAGTTCACTTTTGGTTTCCTATATTTGTCCTAAAATTCTTTTTGGTACCTTACATTAAGTTTGTCATCTTTTGGTCCAAATCATAGTATTTTTATCCAAAAAAGTAATTTTCCATTAAATAATGGTTAAAGTGTTTGATCAACTTAATAACTTAATTAGTATAATCTAATTAACTTACTTAACTATAATTATAAATTAAAAGATAATTTTTTTTAAGAAATAGAGTATACGGGGGTCCTCTCCATACACCCACTTTCCCCAATTTTAACTTATTAAATTGAAATTTCACCCAAATTCAAAAAATCCCTACCATCGTCTTCTCCACGGCGATGAACATGGAGGGCTGGTTTAACTGTAGCGGTGGCAGCGAACGAGACCTCCGTATAGCATATGACAGAGGAAAGGCGAAAGATGGAAGCGTCGAACCTCTTCCTCTGCCGCGAAATCCTTCTCCTCCACCGCGAAATCGTTCTCTGCCGCGAAAGCCTCCTCCTCTGCGTAATCATCCTCCTCTACGAAATCCTCCTCCGCCGAGATATCGGCTTCCCTCGCCAAATCTTCCACAGCTGCTGAACACATGTTAGTTCAATATAGTACTATCAAGTAAATTTGTGACGATTTGTGGAAAGCTTTGTGACTATTTGTGGAAAGCTAATTAGTTTGTATATTTTATTATTTATAATAGGAAAAATGAGCAAAGTAAATTTCTTTTTAATCTGATTAATTTTTATTTGAAGTAAAAGAATATTTTATAAAATTTAATATTAAATTAATTAAGTTAATTAGGTTAATTAGATTATAATTAAGTTATGAAGTTGGTCAAACACTTTGACTGTTTATTTTAACTGAAAAGGACTTTTTTGGACCTAAACAATATGCTTGGGACCAAAAGGTCACAAACTTAATGTAAGAGACCAAAAAGAATTTTAGGGCAAATGTAACGGACCAAAAGTGGACTTTAGTCTTGTTTTTAAGTTTCAAAATGAGTGCGCAAAATGAAATGCCTCTATTACTGTGGAACGGAAGGAGTACTAACTAGTATCTCATCTCTGATATGCACGGAACATTGAATTATTTAAAAAATATAATATGGTGGGTAAAATTTATCTAACATAGATAATATTCCTAATTATTTACTAAAGCTTATGCATAAGTTGTTTGTAAAATTTATTAGATCTGTAATAAATAAATTGTGAAGACACGTTGAGAACATGGGAAAAAAGTCATATATAGTTCAGCAGTAAAACAAAATTGGTAAATGTAAATACATTACTGTAGATTAAAATACAAAAGAGTAATTCATATGTTCTGAAAAACTTCTTTGTAAACAACATTTACAATAGAAGACACAATACTATTAAGTTCACCATCCCAAACTAAAATCTTCAATCCTGCACGACTTGTAACTCTAGACACGGCAACATATAATTGGTCGTGGATAAAGATAGGTTTTTTTAAAAATAACCCCACATGCGCAAGAAATTGACCTTGGCTCTTGTTAATTGTCAAAGCATATGACACCGACAAAGGAAATTGTCGACGTTGAAATTTGAATGACAACCTGGTATCAGAAGGCGTTACAGACATCTGAGGATTCAACAATTTATGACCTTGGTTATCAGCACTCAAGACTTTGGCTTCTAAAACATGATCACCTAGACGTGCGTAATGATCAATCGTGTTCCATTACACAATCCGTTAGCAGGATCTATGTTTCTTAACAACATAACAAGAGTACCAACCTTCAACAACAACTCATGATTTGGTTTACCAGAGCACTTAAGATTATTCAAAAATTCTACTGAATGTATCTCCGCAAAACCATTAGAGGTTTGATCAGACTTAGATATGCTATTTGAGTCAAATAAACACGACCATCCGATTGATCCAAAGAAATCATATATTGATTAACCAAGTCAACCACATCCAACGTTGGAGCAAGTATAGCTCAATCATGCAAATGGCAGCTCAAATCTTGGTTGCCATATATGAAGGATAAATAGATTTAACAATGTTTTGTAGAGGATCACCACTCTCAGCCAATATAATATCAGTAGGAAGATCAATATTGACTTCACCATCATTAGGACCCCCAATAACCCCATCTCCAATTGATGCCACCCACTCAGAAAAGTCCTTCAATTTCGACGCTTCCTCACTAGATTTAATACTAAGAAGTCTCATATTGGTAGTCAACCTCAAAACTTTGCAACTACTCCAAAGATAGGATGAGTTAATAGTAGCATTCACAATATCTTGTCGACTACCCTTAGGCACAACTAGTAAAATCTATCTAAAATCACCCCCCAAAACAACCGTTTTCCTACCAAATGGCATCTCCATGCTCAACTCATTGCATACTCTCACGAGGTCACACAAACTCCGATCAACAGCTTCCAAACAATGTTTGTGAACCATAGGAGCTTCGTCCCATATATTAAGTTTCGCTCTCGCAATCAACTAAGCTAATACACTACCTTGTTTTATATTGCGGACTGAATCTTCATTAGGATTGATAGGAATCTTAAACCGAGAATGAGCTGTTCTCCCACCAGGCAACAATAACGAAACAATACCACTGGAAGACACGTTCAAAACAATATCACCTTTTGAACGAATAGCTGCTGACAATGTCTTCCAAATGAAAGTTTTTCCAGTGCCTCCATACCCATACACAAAAAAATAATCCACCGTGATTAGAGTCGACAGCAGACATTATCGTACCATACACATGGCGTTGTTCATCAGTGAACTTCGAGACAAAGATGAAATGATCTCTTGCCAAGTAATGAGACCCGTTTCATGCATGTGTTTTATAGCAAAACCGCACTGATATCAGCAAACTAACGACCCTTTTGAGCCAGATGTGTGTAGATTTCGGCAGAAACTGAAGATCACATCATTCCAGAGGGCGAAAGCAAAAGTTGGGAAAAGAGGAGAAAAGAGGCGGCTTTTGAACTGATCAAGTCATTATCCAACCGGAGCTAGCCAGACCTTGCGCTGGAGAGAAGACTATGAACTCCACTCTAAGGTGTGAAGGACAAAAGCGTCATTTCAGGGGGGGTAGGGATCAGAGCACTACGCCTCCCTATATAAAGGAGCCATGCACACTAAGGGAAGAGAGTTCCCCCACATTTCATTTCTTGCTGAGTAGTTTAGGGAGGGTTCTCTTTAGAGTAGGTAGGATTTCTAGATCTCTTCCAAAGTTGAATTCAAAGTTCTCTCCAATTCCATGTCTTTCAATCCTCTGCACACACTTGGTTCCGTCTAGATTAGTTGGTAGTTAGCTGTTTCTTTTGCTGTTCTCGCACATTTTTCGTTTCTGTTCTGTAATTCCACTCCGAGAAGGGATGACGAAACAATTTCCTGCTTTCTTAGTTTAGTTCTGTTTTCTGTTTATGTAATCGACTCTCGTTCCTGTTTTGTTTCAGTTTAATCTAGTTTCTGTTTTCATTTCCTTTGCTTCGTGCTTGTTTTATATTTTAATCTTTAGATCTGTTTTCTCTTGTATGTTTTCTTGTGAGTCTTAGCTTAGATTTGTTGTTTTCTGCTTGAGTCTCTGTGTTTTGTTTAGATCTACGTGTTTTCTTTTCGTTTCTGCATGCTTTAGCCATAGTTCTTGTTTTTACGTTGTCGTACCTTAGTTCGTAGGAGTAATTTTAAGTTTTATGTGTTTTCTTTTTTGTTTCGTCTTCTTCAGCTTTTCAGATCTGTTGTTGTTCTGTTTTCTTTACGCTGATATGTTGAGGAAGACGATTGTGTTAAAGTTGTTTTACTTTTCGTACCTTTCTGCAGGGGCCTGACAACCCCGTTTATTCTGTTTCTCTTTTTATACTAATGTTTTCTGAGTTGATCAGTTAGGTAGTTTAGTTGTTCAGCTTAGATAGTTTTCTTCTTTTCCGCACCAGTAGATACTTAACCACCCCCTAAAGGTAGTGTGGTAGCAGTCATGCTCCAAGCCGTATCACACAAACAATTCGAAACGCATCATCTCTGTGGGATTGATCCTTACTTCCCTATACTAATTAATAGTATTATTGGTTAAGGTTTTTGATGTCGTATTCCCTTCAGCCTCTCAATACTTCTCACTCAAGTCGGAGCCACTCACCTTGATCAGCCCGAACCTTTACCGGATCCACTCACCTGCAATTTTGTAGGTGAAACAGGCAGAAATAGGCTGGCTTGATCAGGTCGACTGTCCAACTTGAGCAGTTCGCGACGACACACAACTTTCAAGAAGAGGGAGACGGGAGCGGAAGGGCCGACTGTCACCAAGGCTTCCCGATCATAACATAGTTCATCAGAAATCAATCTATTATTAGAACTTTCCAAAGATTGTATCCTCGGATATGGCATAGAATGAAATTCATGCAAAGTTCGTCCTCCATTAACTAACAATTTTTCAATTTCAAGCAATCCCAAATTTTTAATCTCATCGTCATCCAACAACAAATCTACAATAATTTAAAAAGTATATGTAATTAAAAAAACATTATAATGAGCACCTATAAAACTATGGAAACCTGGATGACTTAAGAGTTTACGCCGTTTATGAAGAACATCTTCACATAAATATTTCCAACAGCTTGTCCATGCAATATCTGGTCGTGCAATGGTTTCTGATATTAATAGACTCACAAACAACAATCGTATTGAATGTGCCGAAGCCCAAAAAGAAGCCTCAGTAATGCCATCGATGTACTCTCTATCATCATCCAACAACCCCAATACATAGCAAGCATCTCGAAACGTAGCATACTGAATACCATTAACACACTTAATGGCTTCATACGATGAAGCACCAAGAACAACATTTAGTAAACATCTCAAGTAATACATTTCACCATAACCAGGAGGAACATAAAACAATCTCCGGATAGAATACCTTTGTTTTCTAAGTGTCCAGGTATTTGTGTTCCATACAAACTTCGTGGGGAATTCTGCGTAAGTGAGATCGCTGCCTTCCACATATTTCTTATTTGCTTCCATCCAGGCCAAAAATTGGCTCTCACGCGCTGTTTTCCGATTCAAGACACGTTCCAATGGCTCAGATTCTTCAAAAACTACCTATTGTTCATTTGGCAGATGAAACCTCAATCTTTCAACAACCGGATCCTTATATTGAATGTCGTATCCAAATATTCTCCAAGCGGCTCCACAGGACAATATGTATCTACAATCATAAAACAAACTAACCTCATCCACAATTTTCCACACTATCAGAACCGGTTTCAAAAAAATATGTCGTCACATGATCATAGCCCTTATTTATGTACTTAAACAAATACTCCCTTTGTTCTATAGTAATTGAGGCGTTTCTTTTCAGCACATAGATTAAGTAAATTGTGTTAGGTGAGTTAAGTAAAAGGAGAATAATGTGGAAAATGAAAAAAGGTAGAGAGATGAAGAGAGAATAAAGTAAGAGAGAGTAAAATATGTGTGGAGAAATGTGTTGACTTTTACTAAAAAAGGAAATGACTCTATTACTGTGGAACGTACTGAAATGACAAAATGACTGAATTACTATGGAACGGAGTGAGTACTTGATTGATCGGGATTGATTGCACCATTCCACAATAATATGACCTCCATACTTCATAAGAAGAAAACGATTGTGTGGAATTACAAATCGATTATCCAAAGGCACGCCATCCTTCAAGACAACACAACCATTATTTCTACGTCGGTAAACAAAATAACCATCATCATCAAAATAGGTTTCTGCAATATACTTCTTAGGGAAGTATTTCGTACATCTTCCGTTAGCCATACATGGAGACGATTGTCTAACAATACCACAAGGACCATGGACCATAAATTCTTTGACATTCGCATAATAGTATGGATCATCGTGGGCATCAGGTATTTCAAAAGAAATTATCTCATCAATATGTTGAGAATTAGGTTGTTTATTCTCTTTGCTTAGGAAAAACAAAATATGTGCATGAGGTAAGCCACGCTTTTGAAACTCGATGGTGTAAACAACTGCACAGTAAAATTTTTAAAGCATAAATATATATAAAATATACATTTTAAAAAGTTAAACAATTGACTCAAACGTACCTCCTTTCACAGCTCCAAAAAGTCTCTTACTCTTAAGCTCTCTAATAAAATTATCCATTTTCATTCAAAAAACTCGACATACAATATCAGGCCAATCAACTGGACGCAATCCTTAGGGGTCAAGGAATCTTATAATTTCTAACCAATTTGGGTTACAAGTAAAAGTAATAAATAAATTTGGATACCCTACCCATCTACACATAGCCATAGCATCTTGATAGGTCTGAATCATATATCTAGCACCACCAATAAAACTGGAAGGCAAAATAATGTGTTTTCCATGTTTTGACCCATCTGTCTCTCTTGTCAAAACTGCATCGGTCAATCCCTTGTATATCTCAGCACGTAATTTTTTTTGTTGGGTGCGTACAAATCTTAAGTGGCCCGACTCAATCATAGTATATGCATCAACAATAAATTGTTGAAATAATCGGCGTGAGAAAAGAATAAAAAAACATTCATTAACTCACTCGTGTAACCGATTTGCAAAATACTCTTTTGGACTAATTCGACTCCTACGACTTGTAGAATGATGTGCAATAGATTTAGAAAATGCAACGTCATCTGTATAACCATCCTCACCATATGGGAATAAAAGAGGATTGAAGTGGAAGATAAGAAGGATCGAGCTCAGTTATACATTATAATTGCCCACACTTATATTCTATTATAATTTCTCTATCACCCAAAGCTTCATCTAAATACCCCACAATAAGAACAGCAACCTCAGACACAAAAGGAAGGTTATAAGTTCTCCCATCTCTACCTCTTTTACCAAGCAACCTCAAATGAACATTCCTATGATTTTCTTCATGAAGTTTATCTTTGGCCATCCGAAATGTCACGACTATGGGAGGATTAAAGAAGCCGGGAAGAAAGGGGGAACCGTGGCACAACTGAACATAACAGAATCATCTTGGAATAACTGGCAAAATATATCAGAGTGCGTGATACAAAAGAACATAATTTCAACTTTTACATTGCAGCAGAAGAGTCAAGAGAGAATGACACCATGTATGGAGACACGATTCATCCGAGCATTATACTACTGAAACACATTCGTCACATCTACGCAACACCGCCCTTCGTCATCGCCGCTTAACCTGCACATTTTTAAAACATATGCAGGGCTGAGTACTTGATATACTCAGTGAACAATTGCCAAAATATACTTTACATTAAAACTGGTTTTATCAAGCCATCACCGAGTGAGCTCGGGAATTATCTTAAAAAGGCCCAAGTACACTAAACTCTTTTCTTCTGTAAACTATGACTGTCCAGTCTATTTTCCTGTAGCATATACCATATCTGAACCTGTGTGAACCGGGAATGTGGCCACATTCCAAGTCACTGGACCGGCCAACTCAAAGGATGGCTCACGATCCCCTGGTGTACACTAATCCAAGTAGGGTTTGCGACCTTACTGGGACCTGAATTCGATTAACTGACCTGGTCTAGTAGGGAGGCTCCCCTTGCTAGACAAACAAATAGGCATTGCTAAAAACATAATATGACAAGACAAAATATACTTAGAATTTAAATAACTTAAATCAAACTTGAAAGCCCACATAATAATGTAGGATAGAAAGCCCACATAAGATCATATCTCATAAAAACTATAAACATACTTTCAACCGAAAGCTCACTAAAATACTTTAATTCGAAAGCCCACAATAAAAGTTTAGTTCGAAAGCCCACCTCGTTCGTTTAATTTCCTTAACTTGATTTTCTCGTTCCAACCTTAACTTGCGGAGATAACCTTTTTCAAGACAAAACAATATAAAATAACTACTAATCAAACTTAAAGAAATTCTTAAACTTTTATAGGAATGCATGCCTCCTAAGTAATCCCTTTCATTATTTCACTTATCTTTAAGGAGTTTCTAAAACTCATATTATTTGTTGTTTCTTCTTCCACTATTCTCGGGCTTTGACTAAGTGATATTCCATACACTACTACAAATTTACACAAAACTATAACAACTCGGATCACAACTAATTATTTTAGTTTGCTTAACCAATTTATTCTCCAGTCCAGCAGCTCTTCTTGTTCTTTGATGAATTTTGGCCCAAAATAATTAATTATTCTAGCCTATTGTATTTTCCATAGAACTAGCCCACAATCTTTGCACCAAATTAGAAATTGACCCAACTCTAATTAAATTAGTGGCCCAACTATTATTCAGAAAAAGAGTAGCCCAAATTCTAGGATTAAATCAACCCATATACTCCCTTCTTCTTTCTTTCCCCAACAAAAACGCAGCACCGCCATGAATCCGCCGCCGCCTCCTCCCTCCATAATCTTCCCCCTCTCCCTTTTCTCTCTCGTTTCTCTGATCTGTCGTCGTTGCCCCCCTCTCTCCCGATCTGTCCGCTCTTGTGCGTGCACCGCCAGCGGCTTCGCCGCTTCTTCTCCACGCCTCGTGTTTAAATCTTGAATTTCAAAGTTTGGTGTTTTTAACTTGTAGATTTGTAAAGGTCTTGAAATCACTGAATCGGTGACATATCGGGGCTGTGGGGCTGTCCTCGTGTCGATGGGGTGCCTAAGTCCATACGCCGGAATCCGGCAGATTCATACTCAAGAGATAAGATTCTTAACTTGTGCTTACTTGGTTTGTCTATTATATGACTTTGGTGAATTGTAAGTATGTTATGTGCCTTGCTATTTGGGGGATTCAACGAAGGAATATGTTGTTAAACTTGTTATAGCAGATTCTACTTTCAAATTACATGCATATGCTTGTACATACATTAAAGAAAAGAGAGGTTTGGGATTTACCAGAAGTTGTGTTAAGGAATTGGAATTGAATTTGCTCTTAAAAAAAAAAGGAACTTTCTTTAATATGCTGTCTCTAGTTTTTGATTTCTTGGTATTTGATGGAAGAAAGTGGTGAAGGAAATTGTGGACGAAGAATGATATGTATATATTGTTGGGACACTTCTGGGATTATATTTGTGAGTTAGTGTGCAGGAGGTGGTCTAATCAAAGCAGGAGGTGGAGGTGGGGGATAACTACGTGGCTTGAGGAGGGGAGAGTAAACAAGCAGGAATTAATCAAGCAGGAAGAAGTAGGAGAGCTATCTCAACTTATGTAAAGAGGGACCTTTGGGCTCCAAGACTAAATTATTTTGGTGATTTGGGTTTTCCAAGAATGAGCTCCAAAATGATGTAATTTTTCTTTTTAATTTAGGCCCACAAGAAATAAATTCTTTTAGTAATATTTGAAAATTCGTTGGAGAATAAAACAACAACAACTATTCTATATTTCGTCTCTTTTCCCATACAACTCAGCGATAAATATTTTAAAACATAGATGGAAATTTTTAGCACCATCTAAGCCACTTAGCAAAGGATAACTAAGCTAATAAGCTTGTGAAGTTTCGGATTGTTACACGAAAAGTTTTCACTAACACATTATTTCATCCAGCATCTTTTGCACATCTAATATTATTTCGCAATGAAGATTATTTGCAACATTCTTTTCCCTAAAAAAGGTCAAGTAGGATAATTACGTGAAAATTTTAAAAATAATAAATGAATAATTTAAAAAGTGAGATTATAAAGCACATACCTCACGGACGTCAACCTATTAGTCACTTCATTTTCTGTATCATAGATGTACAATTGGGTAAATTTCGGTGAGCAGCCATCTAGCGGCAACAAATTACCCATTAAGTGGAAATTTTGGCCATGCAAACGGAAAGTTATCAACTTTACCTCCAAATAAAGTAAAGGAAAACATTGAATTATAGGAGCGAATATTTTTCATAAAGTGGACACTTTTCAAGTCTTTAGAAAACATTAAATCATATAAAATGGTTGGAGGATGGAGAAGCGTAGGAAACTCAATCTTCCCTTTCACACAACAATTTGAAAATTTTGGTTTCTTTGCTTGAGACGGATTGCCTAATCGTTCTTCATACCAAAAATATACACCAGAGAATGAACATAGAAATGAAGCATCACTAATATCCCAGAATTCTACAAAACATTAAACAAAAGTGAGGAAATTAAAATAACTCAATTTAGTCAACATAATACTTTAAATCTAGCACACATGATTATGTCCAACCGAACAATTACTACTTTAATTTTAAAAGCAATTATAATTACAATTATAATTATAATTTTGGGAGCAAGTTTACGTTGCTCGGGATCCCCAGCACCAAGATGAATATACACAACACAAGCAAAATAGCCATAATAAATAATCGTTTTGCATTTAAAACAGGAAAATGAATCATTTAAATTGTGTTGTTGTAACTTCACCCGATATCTAGATTCTGGAACATTGAAGTCCATAATAGTGGTCCAGTAAATGTTAAATGACACGTAAACACCTTAGCAGATCCATTTGGTGAATTCATCAATTTGGAAGCAAAGAAAAAAGCATCACCTTTTAATATTTAATTAAGAATTGATAGAGTAAATCCAAAGTATCTGTCTATATTGCACTGCTTTATCTAGTTCAAATTCTAGATCAGCATTGCCATACATAAATGTGATTCTTACTGAATCTAGGTTCGTTGCATCACATACGGACTAAATTCTGAAACATTCAAGGAGAAGCATCTTCATACTAATAAACCTCAATCCCCTAAAAAATTAATGATAAAATAAAATAGTAAAATTTACAAATCAATCAAAGAATTAGACTAACTCAAGAAGTTTTTTAAACAAGGGCCATGGATGGAATACATAAATGAAAGAATGGAATGCATAAGGGAAATAAGTAAAAAATGAAATATGTCATTCTCAATGAGGTGCCTATTCAATTACTATTGTAAAAGTTACATCTCAAATTGAAAGCAAACTTGTGTTCTGGAGCTGCCCTGAACTGTTCATAGCCAAAGCCTGTCTTCGACTGTGGAGATGGAAGCAAATTTGTCCATTGAGTTTTAGAAAAAATGACTTTGGATCGAATAAAACTAACTAAATGTGGGACGCACTCACTCCACGTAGGCTTTTCATAGCATGTTTGCTTGATGTTCCAAGACTAATTAAGAGCCACTACTCCTATTAAAATAGAAGATCCACCGGTACACTTCCAATTGTAATCAATGGCCACTACTCCCAATAAAATTAATAGTAGTGTAAAACCCCTATAATGAATTACGTAAATTGTATTTTTGTCTTTTCACTTCCACTTCCCTCAATTATTATATGAACAAAAAACTCTTTTATTTTTCTACATTTAATCAATTATCCTCATTTTCTTTATACAAAATTTGTAAGTACTTATTTAATTAAAAATGTATGAATTGTTCTTCATATCTTTCATACGACGAGAAGTATGAATTCCACAAATATAGGGATTGATTATTATAATTATAATTATAAAATTATACTTAAAATCAAAATATTATATTGTATATTTTAATTTAACACTTAATCACACGTTTTGCTAACCTCCCACTCACTCACGTTTAAATCATATATTTTTAATTGGTTTAAATTATGCTCCCTCCGTCCCACTTTAGGAGTCTCGGTTGAGTTCGGCACGGGTATTAAAAAATGAAAAGGAAATTTGGTAAAAAAAGATAGTGGAATGTGGGTCCTACTTTTTTATATTAGTTTTATAATAAAGTGTGAGTGGAAAAAGGTTAGTGGAATGTGGGGCCTAATACCATTTATAGAATATTCTAACCGGGACTCCTAAAGTGGGACACCCAAAAATGGTAAATTGGGACTCCTAAAGTGGGACGGAGGGAGTACATTTTTAATTTAACACTTAATTAATCATATGTTTTGCTAACCTCCTACTCACTCATGTTTAAATCACATATTTTTAATTCGTTTAAATTATATATCCCACGCTAACCTCCCACTCATTCACGCTTCACGTTTAACTTATACATATATTTTTAATTTAACACTCATATATATGAATCGGAGAATTGGGTCAAGCCCAATGCGCAATTGATAGAGAAGACATTCCTCAGCACTTCATTAAAATTCTTCACCTCTTTAGTGTCTTGAGAATCAAGTGCATATACAACCACTAGATTTTGCGCAAAAAGGGCAAGACTAAGCATGATGACATATATGAGACTGCACATCTCCAAGTATGCTAGAAGATCTTGCGTCTGCCAACTGAAAATTTCTCTGATTCATTAGCACAAGCTTTTCCTTACTTTTCATTTGTTTGTTTCCTGTTTTTAAAGCAGAGGGGGCAATGACAGTAAAATCATCTAACTTCATCCACAAGTCCATGAACTTGCCATCACAGTTAGAGTAAAGTGTACTATTCTTATGCTAATTAATGCAATTAATCTCTGTCTCAAGTAAAGAGGTGTCACCAGATTTAGCGAGTACTTCATTTTGTGCGTTTGCATGCACTTTTCCATAATCAATGCTATGCTCCGAACACTGTGCAATGGTCACCTTCCTCATATTTAGATATCCCATATATGTCATCATGCTTAGTCTTGTCGTTTTTGCGCCAAATCTAGTGGTTGTATATGCACCCGATTCTCAAGACACTAAAGATGTGAAGAATTTTAATGAAGTGTTGAGGAATGCCTTCTCTATCATCTGCGCATTGGGCTTGACCCAATTCCCCGGTTCATATATACGAGGCATGCTTAAAGATCTATATCAAGTGAAGAAGAGTGCCGAAGTCATACAGTGGATACTAAAGTTCATATATCAAATGCTGCATCAATCGGGTCTCGTAGATTCGAAGAAAGAAGAGGAAAGTGACCATGAGAAGCAACACTGACTGTATGTTGCAACTTTGATTCTGTTTTTATATGTTGCAAACTTGAATTCTGTTAGACTAGTATGAAATGGTTGGAGTGCTTTTCAAATAGAAGATGGAGGATCTTAATAGCATGATGTCTTTTTCTCATTTATTTGTCTCTTATCTGAATTAGTTCAAGGTTTGTTTCTGAAATTTTTAATATTCTTATTTTTGTTATAAAAATAGTTGTTATTACTTAGGAGTTGGTCCATTAATCAAGCATTCTTGATCTATCTCAAATGCTCATTTCAATGCCTAGTTTTAACAATTTACACCAAAGAAGACAGGCACAGGCCATCAGTTAACACATCATTATTGCATTTAAATCTTAATAATTTCAAAACAAACAAATGTAGTTATCATGATTTAAGTAAATTTCCTACAAGTTATCTATTATCCAACAAAGCAAAGCCTTGTATTTACCTATTATCCAATGAAGTCAAACAATGCATTTAATACTAATCCACATCTTAATACTGAGACTTTAGTGTATGCATCACAATAAATAATCATGAGTAAAATAAAAATAACAACTTTCAAACTTTCTAATTTAGGAAATCTTTACACCCTTATACATCAATTTATTTACCACTTATACCGCTAATAAAGTGGATCCCATAATCCACTAATATTAATTCCATTATTTTTTTTTCTCTCTCTTACTTTACCAATTTTTCTCTCCTTCTCTCTTATTTTACTAATTTTTTTCTCTCACTCTCTCCTACTTTACCAAATTGTGCATTAAAATCCGTGTCATTTCAAATATTTCTATTTTTTAAAAACGGAGGGAGTAAACTTCTTCCCAATCAAGATGACCACATTCTTGAGTGACACGAGATTTTAGGAAGTATTGTTAGGTGGAATAAAGTAGTGCCACATTCTTGAGTGACACAGGATTTTAGGATGTGTTGTTAGGTGGAATAAAGTAAAGAGAAAAAATGTGGTTGAATATTTTAATGTGGATAGAGGAGATAAGAGGTTATTTCCAAAATTGGAAGTTGAATATTTTAATGTGGAAAGAAGAGATAAGGGGTTATTTTCAAAATTGGAAAGTGGTCATCTTGATAGGGACAAATAAGAAAGGAAAGGTGACATCTTAAATGGGACGAATGGAGGAAAAAGGAGAGAGAAAGAAAAGTAAGTGAGATGAAAAATGTTGAGTTTTAGTAAAAAAAAAGGAAAATGACTCAACTACTATGTAACTTATCAAAATGACAAAATGACTCTACTACTAAAGAACGGAGGGAGTAGTATTTACAATTTTTCAATAATCCATTGAGAATTCGTATTAGATAATATTAATTGGTTGAATCAAAGATTAAAATCGTGATTTGGACGTTGAAACAAACATAAAACAATTGAGAAGATATTAATTTGGGGAAATCTAATATTTCCCCTGAAAAAGGGCCACGAATCAAGTAATTGTAGATAACATATAACCAACCACAAAATATTTCCCTCCGACAGCAACTCTAAAATTCTTTTGTAACCAAAGAAAAACATTTAATAACAAAATAAAAATACAAAAAAAAGGATGAGAAAAAGCTGAGAAGCACACAGTTATCAACAATATTATCTGAATCAACAAATAAACGCAAAAAAAAGAGAAAAAATTCTCGAAATTTCTTTCATTGTTTTATTCCGAAGCTTCTCAACGCAGAAATTCATGGCGCACACAGTCTCGTAGCCAATCCTCTTCACTGTTTGCTCTCACGATGGAGGCTCGTGCGCGACGTCGTTTAGCTCTGCTTTCCTCCCACGTGAATCCACTTGTAGAGACCTCGGGCACGGCCTCGTTTAGCTCGCTGATGGCCTCCGCTTGCAACGGAGGGAATGAGATGAAGAAAGGAGAAGATGATTGTGTATTTTGCAGGATTGTTCTCGGTGAAGCTCCTGCTTTAAAAGTAAACTTTCGTTTTTTCTTAATTCTCCCCCCTTTTTATTGGAAGTGTTTGGAATTTTGAATTTTCCGATTATTATGTTTGTCGCCAAATGTTGGTGAACATTTTTAGGGAATTTTATGCTTCCTTGGTTTGATTAATTGATTGTGTGTAGCATTTTAATTTATTTTCCATTATATCAGTTTGGGTGGAAACTAGAAATATGTGTTTAGGGTTATGGAAGCGAATTTAATCAGAGGGGAATCCATTATAATTTTTGTTTTAGATGAAATTGCCACATTTTTCAATGAAAATTGTGGGTAAAGAGTGTGAGAGTGGTGATGGACAAGTTATTAGCTATGGACATTCTTCTAGATGATGCTAATATCATCACAAATCGCAGCTTTAGTTCTCAGGGTTTCCGAGTGCATTCTAGGATGGACAATGCGGAGGTACTATAGCATTGTCCGACTATGATTGGTTCCGGCCAATCTGAAGTCTATCGAGGCGATAGAGCTGTTTTCTTGATCTGTTTTGGAAGTTAGTGAGTTGGAGATACCTATTGGCTTGTGTTTCGAGGTTATGAGATCAACATGTATGATGTATTTGGAGGTTGTGGTTATGAACTTTAAGCAATGAATGCATCGTTACTGCTCATTAGAGTTGCTATTTCAGGAATATTTGTAGAGGAGCAGTGTGATCTAGCTATCAGTTGGATCTAAGTTGATGATTTTCGAGTTGTTTCATGAAGAATGAAAAAATTGGGATTTTTGTGAAAAAGTTGCAATTTAACTGTTTATTCAGTTCCAAAATCTGTGCTATAATTTTGGTTCTGAAATGCTGCCTTGTTTTCTAATGTCGATTTGTGTTTATAGTCTTTTTTATGGATTGGTTTCTTAAAACTTGTAAGTTTTTAACGTTGAAGCTGCTGAATTTACTCAACTACGAAGGAAAAGAAGTGAAACTAGACCTTTTTGCTGTCTGCGTTCCAAAGTCTGATTATCTGTTACTGTAACATTGTGTTTGGCTGCAGTTATACGAAGATGATGAGTGCGTTTGCATTTTGGATACATATCCTCTATGTCATGGGTAAGGTATCATCTCCCGGAACTCCTCATATTTTTCTGGTCTCATTCTTTTATAGGCCAGGATCGGTATTTGTTCATCTGGAATTTCCCATTTAAGTGGAAGAATATTTACACTTTTTCTAGGCACTCTCTTATTATTCCAAAGGGTCATTATCCCTCGTTGGATGCAACTCCTCCATCGGTAAGTTTTCATATGTTGTAGTACTAAATTTGCTCAATATCTAGGTCTAATTTCCACACTTCCTAAATTTCAAGTGTCCGGACAAATATAGATAACTTCATTAATTCTAACCTGCTCCAGCATAAACCTATTCTGATTGTGGGCTTCCATTGATGCAAGAGATTTATGACTTAAATTTCAAGTGAATGTCGAGGCTTTTCTTGAATGCATTAATATCATTAGTTCATGAACTATAGCATGATTCCTCTTGCTGATTCTATTCTGTGTGAAGCTAATTCATCCTTCATCTCTTCTCCAGTTTAAGTGAGCAGTTTTTCAACCATAAAGTTCTACCAACATATTTCATCTTTACAATGCGAGCAATCAGATTTGATCTCTAGTCTTCCCTAGTTGTGCCGTTCTGTTCTCAACTCGATAGATTATTGTATAAAAAAACTACTACAAGATTTTCGGAGCTCACTATGAATGTACTGCGAGTAAACATGTGTTCACACTGTCACGTGACAATGATGCTTAATTCTACTTATCGACTCACTTCACAGATTATAGGGGCCATGTGTTCGAAAGTGCCTTTGATTAGCAACGCTGTCATGAAAGTTACCGGTTGTGGTACGTTTTCTACTCTCTTTTGCTTACTCCCCTCCCCCTTCATGTCGTTGTTGCAGTGGTGACCATTCTCATGCCATCAGCGTCTCTGTTTTTTCTTACCAACTTCTGTTTATTTGTCTGCTGCTGTGAGTGTGTGTGTGTATGTGTTTCGGCTTCTGCTACTCTATGCCAAACTTACTGTTGCTTTTTGTAAATCTGACACATGGGGTAGTTTCTCCAATTCGACTCTTTCACGCTTTCATTTGGTACTTCAAACATAGATATCTTATCAAAATTCCTTTGCTGCTTATTTATGTTTACGAAACTAGCTCAGAAGAATTTTAACCATACAGATTCGTTCAACTTGCTGGTCAACAACGGTGCAGCTGCTGGCCAAGTTATATATCATGTAAGCTCTAATCCCTTTCTCGAGCACACACTCCCATCCGCTGTCGTAGACGGTCGACCCCTCATATTTAGATCAGGATTTACTGATGTATGTAGTAATTTTCTGCTGCATGCCAAGTTCAGACCCACATCCACATAATACCTCGTAAAGCAAACGACTGCTTGTGGACTTCTGAGGTACCCTCTCCCTCTCTCTATATATCTCTGAGTTGAATAAGAATTGATGGTGAAGTGGAAACGCTCTTGCAGTCCCTACGGAGGCGCCCGATGAAGGTGGACCAAGAAGTTTCACAGCTTGCAGACCGCATTCGTGAAAGCTTGATGTTCGTGAGCAGGTACGAAGATAGCAAAGGTCAAGGATCGAGTCTTGTTGTGAATTAGTTGCGCGTCATCTCTCGGTTCCATATGTGAGTTGTTTTGCTTTGACCTCTACACCATCGTGTGACGAGGTGTCGATTGATCTCGTGAAACGAACTGCATAAATGGTTGTATTCTTATATAGTGTCATTTGTTGCTATGGCTGATCACAGAACTCTCCTCCATGTTTTGTACCATACAAAAACACTGCTCTAGTGCTCTACTTCAGTCGGTTTCTCAGTTATATATTTCAAAATAATCATCAAGCTGACCTTTTTCGTTTGCAATTTCTTAAAAAATTACATTTTCAAAAACAAGTAAGGTAAGTCTTGTGTCACACGTCCAATTTGATCGAAATTACACTCCGCGAACACTAGCAATGTGATATATTATGAACTTTAACATGAGCACAATTGAATGAGCCTTATGAATTAAGTAGTATAAATGAGAAAGATACACTACTACTATTACTCATTTAGTCACATCATTAGGTAATAACTTGACATAAAAAATAGAGTTAATATCAATTTTGGATTTGACATATATTAATACTTTCTCCGTTTCATGTTACTCACTATTTATTTTAGGTTGTCAATTTGATAATTTGAGATTGATTTTTAGTGTAATTAAATTAGTATTTTAAATGAATAAGAGATCAATTAATAACAAAATACTTAATTGACTCTAATATTTTAGTAAAATACCCTGATTCTCACTTAAAATACAAATGGTATAAGTAATTTGAAATGAATCGAAATGGAAAAGTGCGATTAACATAACATGAAGGGGTACAAGCTAACGAACAATTAACATAACATGAAGGGAGTACTAGCTAACGAACAGTTAGCAAACTTACAGTTAGCAAAGTTATTTAGTGGAAACTTACAGTTAGCAAAGTTATTTAGTGGAAACAACCTGAGCATATTATATCTTTCTAAACTAAAGATGATATTTCTGTTAATTAATAAAGATGTTTTGAATTTACTCCTACATAATTTCTAAATTAAAGAAGTTTCCGACTAATAAAAATATAATACTACTAGTAGAAGATGTATTTCCACGTCAACTTATAAAGTCCTGATATGGTCAACCCTGATATAAAAATGACCTTATCCAATTCAGTGCAGCTGCTCGTAGCAAAAAATTATCAACAATTATTTTTTAAATCATCCATCAAATTTGAATAATGCCACGTCAGATTCATATTTAAGGATCCATATAAATGTGAAGATGAATATTGACCAACCTGATAGAATAATTTAACTTAAGTAGAAAATTGTACACCTAATTTCGTTTTATTATCTCTATCCAATTTGGTGTCCTATTAATAGATTTGTCAACTCTTTTAATTTCCGGTGTTTATATCATTCAAAAGTTTAAAAATTCCTAAATGCCTATTATATGAATAAATACAATAATTATTAAATAATTTTAAAATATTATGCCAGGTGAAGATAATCCAAAATATATTTATGTGTTTCTCACTTTCTTTGGATTCTTGTGTGGAAGCTATGCTTCTAGCGTTTTCATCATTTTACATTTTATTTGAACGTAGTTTTAACATAGGAGTCTTACAAAATAGTTTTTGCGTTTCAAATTTCATAAATTAAATCACCATTAATCATAATTAACCAATTATTAACGCTAGTGGGTCTGGCAATAGCAAAACCAGCAAATCTCTCGATCCAATTCAAAAACGTCAAATCAAAAACATTTTCTCTCACATCAAATTTCCCAATTCCCCTCCGTTTCTCTTTTTCAATTTTCCCCAATTCTCAAATAGCGCCCGTCCACTTTAGAGAGAGAGAGAGAGAGAGAGAGAGAGAATAGGTAGGAAGAGGAAAATGTCGCCAACAATGGTGGCGAAACAAGCCGAGCAGCTCAGGCAAGACGGCAACACGTACTTCAAGAAGGATCGCTTAGGTGCCGCCATTGATGCTTATACTGAGGTAGGTTTTTCTAATTTCTAACTGATTTCGTTTTTCATCTTTTCTTTCCTCACCGTTGCGTGTTGCTCAAAACTTCGATTATTCTAAGGCTATTGCGCTGTGCCCTAATGTTCCGGTGTATTGGACCAATCGCGCTCTCTGTCATCGCAAGCGGAAGTATGTACGATCACTGAACTTGTTTCAGAGTTGTTCTTTCCCCCCTTTTTTTGGTTTTTATTCGTTTTATTTTTCATGATGTGCAGTGAATGGGCGCGTGTGGAGGAGGATTGCAGGAGAGCGATTCAGCTCGATCACCATTCTGTAAAGGTATGGTAGGTAATCACTGTGGAAACATTCTTATAGTAGGAGTTATTTGATTGTACTTTACTGTTTATGCTGAGGTTTATGTGAATCGCTGAAATTGAATTAGTAAGTGCAAATAAATGTGAAAGAGTGTGTGATACATATGACTTTCTCCTTTTTTTTTCCTTTTAGTAATTGCTATATAAAATTTAATGGACTGTGCCATGGTAGACTCGAACTTGATACCTTGGGGTCAGACATTGACCACTCAATTAGCATTGAATTCAATGGGAACAATTGTTTTTATGCCGTTGCCAAAGTAGCGTTGAATTCAATGGGATCATTTGTTTTTATCATTAGTTCCTGATAAGGTGCTACTGGAACTTTATCACTCTTTTTCTTAAGGCAGAGTGAGGAAAATGTTGACATTTTCGGGTAGAAAAAGGGGAATCGTCGTTCAACTATGTAAACTAGTTGTGCATGGGGATGTAGTAGTTGGTGAAATTATAGCTGGATTCCTTAAGGCAGAGTGAAGAGAATGTTGATATTTTCTTGTTGTAAAATGGGACATCGTGGTTCAACTCTGGACTTGTAGTACACACACATACAGGAGTTGGTCAAATTGTTGATTGATTCCTTTGTGTTTAAGTTGTTGGGGCTATAGATGCACATATTTTCTTTTCTTTCATAAGTATTAGATGCTAAATTTTTCCGTGCGGATGCTCTTTTCTTATTATGTTAATATCCAACAAACATATTTTCTTGCATCTGGCTTTGGAAGTTATGGAAGCCTTTGGAAACTTGAAATATCATGAAAATATGTGTCTGTTTGCAAGCTGTAACCATTAACAATGCTCTGGTTGCAAGTTGGAACTATTAACAATGAGCTTGCAAGTGTTCCCTTTGAAAATATATGCTGTCGTTTAAGCATGAGAGTTTGTTCTGATGTTGGATTAAGCCTTGAGATATTCTTGCGGCTTTAAATGTAGTAATATGAATATTCTTCTACATTTATCTTCGGAAAAACTTGCAAACTATAATTGCAACTAAATATGCATGCCTTTGCATTTCAGGCTCACTATATGCTCGGTCTTGCTCTGCTGCAAAAGAAAGAATATGCAAAAGGGGTGAAAGAATTGGAGAAGGTATGAGGGATTTGCATAAATTAGTGAGAGCTGAGGGATTTGCATAAATTAGTGAGAGCACTCTTTTTCTTGAGGTCCAAGTCTCCAAGATCTGTTTTCATATGATTGCATGTGATTCATGTTCACTACTTTGGTTTTAAATGTTTAGATATTACTTCATCAAGATATGTCAAGATGAATTGTGGCTGGTATATTATGATTTTTTATTTTTGATTGTTGAGATTTTGTTGAAAATGATTTGTTGTTCGTGATGCATGATGTTACTCATAGGCATTGGACCTTGGCAGGGGTGCGAACCCCCAAGGATATATGGTAGAGGAAATATGGCAAGAGCTTGCAAAAGCAAAATACTTGGTATGGGAACATGAGTCTACCAAGCGGTCTTGGGAACTTCGAAACTTAAAGTAAGTTCTATCATTGGTTTCTCTTCTTTGCCGTTCTTAAAGTTTCTTTACGTTTTGCTTATGGTATGGCATGATATCTGTTTTTTTTTTCTGATGAAATCAATTCAGTTACCAAATGTTTTCTTTGTCTGCATTGCTTACTGTGCCTATATGCTTCAATAGAGAAGCTTGCGAAGCGGCCTTGATCGATAAATGTAACCGTGATGCTTCTGAGAAAGAAGGTTTTGTCGAGGATAGTCACCGGTCTACTGTAGATCAACTGAACGCCTTGAACCTAGTATTCAAGAAAGCTGCAGAAGATGATACCCCAACAGAGGTTAGCATTGATGTCTTTGTATGTTCATATGGTTACCATCTTGTTGAATTTCCATGACACCAGTTATGGATTTTCAGGTTCCAGACTACCTGTGCTGTAACATCACTCTAGACATTTTCCGTGATCCTGTAATCACTCCAAGTGGGGTAACATATGAAAGAGCGGTGATCCTAGATCATCTCCAAAAGGTGACTATCACGTCTCATAACTCACAGGATCATAATTGTCATCATAATAATGAATATGACTTCAAAGTTTCCATTGATTAGGTGGGTAAATTCGATCCCATTACCCGTGAAACACTACATCCATCTCAGTTGGTGCCCAATTTGGCCATAAAAGAAGCTGTGAGAGCATACCTGGAGGTGCATGGCTGGGCCTATGAGATGGATTGAAGCTGTTCTGGGATCTTGGATTTGTTCATGTAAGTATATGCTGCGTCTCTCCAGCAGAATGAGGATAACAGATCCATAACTATTGTTGAGTACGTCAGAACACCCTAAGGTCTATTGAACAGTGTGTCGTCCATTGCATAACATATATGCCCGATTCTATTAGTAGCAGATTAGAAGATCACATAGTTCATAATTTCATATGTATAGTCTCCAGAACCAAACTTGTACAGTGTTTGTCACAGACTTTTGCTGGGAGACGAAAATCTTGTTTTGTAGCCTACTCGAGCTATTCTTACTCTCAGACGGTCTTCTGTTTGTGGCTAAAGTTTGAACTGGAAATCTTGCATCTAATCTTGAATTTTTCCATTTAGGTGTCTTTTCAATTTAGTTTGGCTGTTATTTATGGCTGCTCTCTAGCTAGCTCGACTTTGAATTTAAGGCATTAGTAGGATACGAACTTGGAACTTTCTCCTGGAGCCACTCCTACATCCAGAAAGTGTTTCTGTTATCTGTCTCAAGTTTGATCAGAAATATTCCATCTAATCTCGAATTAGGCTATTACATGAAAAACATAGCATGTGTTATTATATGATACTTCTTCATTTCATGAAAATTTGCATGAGACCGTCTAATCATTATAAAACATGGTAACATCCGGATGATTGTAGTTACATTGTCATTGAATATGAGTTTGGATCTGTAACTTGGCATGTCTCAGTGAGTCAATTTCACATAAGCTAGAAATTTTCTCAGTTATTGGATCATTGTTGTATCAATCTCAAACCAATGTTTTAAAAACTGGATTGGTAAGTGAACTGCAAAACTTTCGGTTTATTGTTCAACTGGTCATACTGGTTTGACCATTGGTTGGACTAGCAAATGGAGTATATATTAGTAGTATATTTTTTAGTAAAATCTTGTCTATCTTTACTGGTTTTCTTGATGGTTGAGCTTGCTTGTGTCTGCTGTTAGTATTTTTTTATAAAGTTTATTGCATACTTATTTTTCTAGTTTATTGCATACTTATTTTTCTATACATGTACATTTCACAATGTTTATGGATATTATTTACCGTCTGCTTTGGATATTCGATGCTTAGTATAATTTCTTCTCTCTCTTTTAATTGTAATTCTGTTTGGCATGTATACTACCCATTTATGAAATCAAAGACCGAAATCACTTAATTTTAATGTGTATAATACATTGCACTCTTGTGGTTTGTTGTTTCCTTTTAAATGAAACTAGCTACACGCATCAGGGTGAATGATGGATCCAGAAAATACAGATCGCGGGGTTAGATACAGTGCATAAAAAATATTTATAATATTTAATAATTATTTTTAAATAATAATATTATAATTTAAAATTCTCATAATTTATTAGTATTATATTTTAAATATATTAAAAAAAATAAAAGAAATCAAATCGTTTTCTTTAACAATTTTTTAATATTTCGCACATTGAATAGGTTTAATCTAAAATCAAACAAAAAATTTAATCTGGGGTGAATTGTAAACTATCAACTATCATATATTTATAGTCCAAACAAATGAATTGGGGGATATTCTAAAGTCTTTTAATTTCCTCCATTTATGATAAGAAATTTAATTTGTTAATGAATTCAAGTGGACACTGGACATATAACGGTTCATGCAATTACGTCTAAATTCATTTTAATAGTGGTAATAGTATATTATTTGGTCAAAATCGTAAAGATTTTCCACCGTAACGACCTATGAACATGAATGACATTCATGTGTAATGCTCATGCATTCTCACAATAATAAATTATCATCATTATTAGAAAACTAAATTTACATTAATATTTTCATTTTTACATCTTATATTTATAAATATTTAAATCTATATCCAAAATTCACAAATTTTCAGAAACAGTATAAAATTGGCCTTTTATATATGTATGGATTACTCCCTACCGTCACATGTACTAATTAAAGAAATTACTCCTACTACTTGCAGTTATAGTCAACTTTAAGTGATTCCACAATGTCGATTTCAATGATGATTCATATGTGTTGATGTTAATAGTGACTCATTATGTCAATTTTGCTATTTTAGCAAGACAATTAAGCTGAGCCATAGGTTGTAAATTCTGGTTTTTAGTGGATGGATAAAGATAGGATTCAATTATTTTATTGGAAAGAGGTTGTCACGGACATTATTGGCTGCATTTGATTCACATTTGTTAGAACCATCCATACGATTCTCAATTATAAATTCACTACAATCAAGATACCAAATCTCTTTTGTATATATATGATGCATGGGTGCGATTCTCAATTATAAATTCACTACAATCAAGATACCAAATCTCTTATATATATATATATATATATGTTTGTGTTAAAATGACAACCACTCTTAAAATGACAACGTGACAACGCTTATACAACAATATTATAAACGCTACACAGCAATATCCAACACGTTAGACAGCAATCTATAGATTGCTGTCTAACATGTTGGATATTGCTGTTCAAGAAAAATTGCTGTTTAAAGGCCAGCATATTGCTGCCCGTCTTTTTTGGTTTTTTTTTTTTTTTTTGCCACGTGGCAACTTATTATTCGTCCACGTGTACAAATGATTGACTAGAAATGGTGGTATGGTGTTATTTTAAGGGGTGGTGGCACCCTAACATGCCCCTATATATATATATATATATATATGATGCATGAGGTGCGTATCCCATTGTATTGCTAACTTATCACTAAATTATTAATTACAATTAAATGATAAATACTGGACTAATAAATCAAGATACAAGATCATTAAGCTGCGAGTATCACTACAAAAAATATCAATTTAAAATTATCTTCAAATTTTAAATGATTATAACTAACTTTTTAAAGTATCTTAAAATTTTAAATGATTATAACTATCTCAGTTTAAATTATTTTACTCAACATATCAAACTAAAGATAATTTTATAAGGATTTTAACGATATCTCACTTGCATATGTTACGATGTCAAAATTTGAAAAAAATCTTGAATTTTCGTGTTTTTCAAGTAACAGTTGAATGTCAACATAGCTATCATAACATGTCAATATAATGCATATACAATGTCAATGTTAAATTATATTGACATATTTAAGGAATTGTATTGATATGTTTATTACACTATATTGACAATTTGATTCAAAATCCTAATTTTAGTAGTTCTCTAATCATTTTAAATTTAAATAATAATAAAATGAAATTACACATGCCAATTTATAGATCACTAAATCTCTAAAAATTTTAGGTTCTTAAATCAGTTGTAGTTAGCTATTAAATATAAAGTTACCAATTTATTAACGCCCCTATAATTCATAGTAGTATAATTATTAAGACTAATGAAGAAGACATAAAAAAGAACACGAAGAAGAATTAATTACGCATATCCCTTCTACCCTTAATATAAGCAAAATCAGCATCAAGCAAGTTCACCAGAAATTGCATTGCATGAAAATAACATAATTTATTTATTTGACGTAAAATATACTCCACTCGTTTAACATATAAAGCTATATTCTGATAGCTCAAATTGAGCTGTTTATGAGTGGAGTAAGGCACGTGAAATATTTCAACCGGATTTGATTTGATTCCTTAAATTATAAACAAAGCCAAAACAACCCTTTTTTATTTGCTCCACATAAAATTCACGCAACTACTAAATTCCCATGTGATCAATTTCAAAATACACAATCGACAAATTTAACTCGTCAATTTCTAAATACACAATCGACAAATTTAACTCGTCAATTTCTAAATACACAATCGACAAATTCAACTCGTCAACTTGATATGAAAGAAATTACTACTACTACTATAATAATAATAATAATAATAATAATAATAATAATAATATACCAAAAATGACGCCCAATCACGCTGAGTTTGAACAATTTTGGACAAGGATCTCAAAGCAAGATCATTACTAGTATTATTTACTAAAACTAACTAGTTCTAACAATATGATCAATTTATTCCTAAAAGCATAATATACACATGAACTCAATGTGTGTGTATATATATATATGAAAAGATATGTGGTGAAGAATTTTACAGATTATTTGCTTGATCAATATCACGAGGTGTAGTTGTTATTCGACCCTCGATTCATTCTCTCAAGAATGCCATTGGCTTTCCTCTTAGCTCTAGAACTCCCATCTTCAGCAAGCTTCGATATCGTGCGATACGTCGTCTCCTCCTCCTTCATCGCCTTCAACATGGACCGGTCACTGTAGCAGACGTTGTAGAGAATCGCAGCACAGTTCTCCTTGTTGCGCGCACAAGACGTCTCCCTCATTATACCGAGCAGGCAAGAGACGGCCTTGAGCTCGCCCATCTCCTCGATGGCCCTCTGGCTGGTTGAGAGCATAGCAAGGATCGATAGCAGCTCATCTACGTGGTTCCTGCTCTCGAGCTTCTTCAAGATCACAGGCACCGCCCCATTCCTGACCGCCCTCACCTTGTTCTCGAGAAGAATGCACAGGTTGAAGATTGCCGAGGTGACATCCTTCATTGCAGATGGGTGCCCCTCGTCCAATAGGTCGATGAGGGATTTCAGCGCGCCAGATTTCCCGATCAGAGCCTTGTTGGAGTCGAGGGCGGATAGCGTGAAGAGGGTCGCAGCTGCATTGCTCCTCGTCTCGATGGTTCCTGACCTCAACGCATCCATGAGGAGGGGTATGACCGTTGGCGTCTCTGCAACGAGCTTCTTGTTGCTGTCGTGGATGGAGAGGTTCAAGAGAGTAGTGATTAGATCTTCCCGGAGGTCCGGGTGAGGCTCAGCCCCATCCTGCTTGGTCTGAGATAGCGGAGACAGCAGCTGAGGGATTGCATCCAGGGATTCACCAAAGAAGGAGCGGAACGAAGGAGTTCTCTTCGTGAGGTGACGAAACTCCTTGGCCGCATCTCTCTGGTCCAACCGCGAAACAGAAGATACTTTCTTGAGCAACGAGACAAAACGAGCCTTATCACCCTCTGTCATACCATCCTCGTTGGTGTACTCGAGGGATTCAGGCAGCTTGATGCCATGCATTTCGCACCATTGCACAATCATGCCCCGAACCAAGTGGTTCGGGGTGAGGATCGTGTGGGAAAGCACCTGCTGAGTTCGAGGGCAGGTTCGGTTCCCTGATTTTAGCCATTTTTGGATGAATGGCCTATCAAATGTCTGCAATTTTGCAGGAGAAAATGTATAGTAAACACTATGAACCGAAATTTAGATCTAATTGCAATAGAATTCCAGTTACAAATAGATGAATCAAAATGAAATATGCGACATCATATTTATACAAATTTACATAACAATATGAATATCCCCAATAAACAAACACCTCATATGCAGAAGAGAGAAAGAGCCTCAACAAGCAAGGGATCGAAAGAGAAAACGGTGTAAATCATTTAAGATTCTCAATTCAATTCCTTCATCAATATAAGCATTTCAACGCTAAAATCAAAAAAAAAATAGTTTCAACAAAAAATTGCTAGAACATAATGACTTGGAATTCCATCAATGATGTCAACGGCGGTTATACGAAGTATAAAATAATAATTTAAAAAAATAAAAAAAAAAGAGAGAGAAAACGATCGATTTACCTGACCGGAGGCGATAATGACGGGATCTCTCATGAGTTGCAGAGACAGCGGGCATTTAAACTCCTCCGGCACCGCTGCCTCTCCGCCGCTTCTATTCAGCTTCAATTCACTCAAACAGCGCAGCGTTTTGTGCGCTCTGTCAATCGCGTCGAGATTCACAACATCGTTGCCGTCATCATCCGCGATCGATTTCACCAATTTCTGCAATTCTCTTTTGAGCTCCATCGCTCTATCCGCCGCCGCCGTTTGTTCCCCTTCCACCACGCCGCTTTTCGCCATCACCTTTCAATAATTCAATTCCTTTCCTACGCTTTCCACGAATGAAATCCACTTGCGTTTTTGATTCTTTGTTATCTGATTTCCCCCATTTTCTCTCTAGTCGAGTGGCTTTCGCTTTTAGTCTTAATTGAAGCACTCTCTCTCAACTCAATACACAGACGAGGAGAAGACACCTAATTTTCCTCATTTTTTCTTTTATTATAGCCTTTTTATATCCCAATTTTCATTAATTCTAACACCAATTTTGATGGTAAAAGTTGGAACGGAATTTTGACTGATATTATTAATCCACATTTGTATTAATGGAATATTTATTCCAATGCTCATAATATCTAATAAAGAAAATGGAATTGATACGTCAACCAACGTTAATAGCTCACTAATTTTTTATGAGTCATGACACATAATCAAATACTGCTACTACAATCAACCATATATTACTACAATAACTTTTAATATGTAATTTAAACTATTCTACGTACACGAGAGGTTACAAGATTGTATTCCAGAATTAAATATGTGGTTCATGAGATTCAAAATCACAATTCAATTCTAGATGAATAATCATGAGATAATTAGTCATAACTATGACTAAAATAATCTCACAACTCTATCCTAAGTTATATCTTGGTACTATTTTATTTAGGAAACCGAACACCACCGACTAGTATAAAGCTAGATCTTAGAATCATTCACAATTAATCGTTGAGAAAAATATAATAAAGATAATTCGGTTTTAGGAAATAAGATATTGTTGAAATTAATTAAGTATACTTGTTCAGGAAACAGAATCAGAGTCCACTTCATGGTCAAAATATATCTTCCAATTGTGACATGAATTTAGAGAAAGTAACAGCTAAATTATGATAAATAAGTGTAATATTAAACGGATATATAGCTTTTACCTATAATATGGAGTATAATATATAGTGATAAATGTAAATATATTCAACACACATAATTGGATATTTTAGATATTTTATACTCCATTTAAAGTTGTTCATGAATTTCAATTATTTTATATCAAATTAATATACTTATATAGTCACACTTTTGCTATGTTTAGGGAAAGGGTAATATTTTCAAATTAAATATATAAGATTTGGGAAAAGATTATAGAACTGAGTTTTCTTTTAGGATTCAAAATACAACTGAGATAACTTAATCAGAAAAAAATATACTATGAAACCAATTTCAATAAAATTGGTACGGTCTAATTAGAATGTAATATTATATTTATTCCTATAATTTACCAAGAATATGAAAGGGATGGCTTCCACTCCTATACCAAGCAAAATGAAGTATTTATTTTTGGCAAGTTTTTCCTAAAGAAATTTGTTAATTTTTCTTAGTGAAACAAAATTTCGAATATAAGTATAAGGTCATATGATCTCGACTTGTCATAGAAATGAAAAATTAAGGAAATTTTCACACATTTATGAAATCTTTATGTTAATAACAAATTCAAATATTATTAATAAGATAATAACATAATCATGAAAACATCTCTAACCATTTATGCTAAATTAAAACACATTTTAGTGTAAATGTCATATCCATGATTTTACTTCAACCATTTACACTAAACTCAAACTTAAAATATTCTCTATATTATGCCTTTTTACTCACAAAATTTAAAAAAAAAAAATGTTTTGTTTTAATATAAACCAAAAAGTAGATACTATTTTTTACTAAAAAACTAAAAATTAGATTGATTTTGGATTACCATTAGAGTAATTGTCTACCTTATTTTATGTTTTAGCATACCATTTGAGATGGTCTTTTCGCACAATAAAATTAGAGAACCACATAATCATGGTTTTGAGATTATATGATCGTATTATGTAAATATTAGGGCCATTTATTTAATAAATTTTCCATGAAAAAGTAGTCACATAATTAATACTTAGTAAGTTAATAGTGTAATCATGTACAATACTATTAGAAAATCACATATATAATTGTGATTTTGAGATTATATATATGATGTAAATATAAAGGTCGATTATTTAGCAGAATTATGTCATGAGAAAGTAATCTTATTAGTATGATTTTTAAATTGATGTATTTATTTAATTTTTTTCTACATAACAAGAAAAGTAATAAGAATCGTAAAAATGAAGAAAGTAGTGTAACTTTGTAGATTTTTAATTTATTTCCTAGCTTCTTAAGTTTTTTCGCTTTCTAGTTTTGGGTTATATGAGTATTTAAATTTATTTTATTATTGTTATTATAATAACAATCCTAATTATTAATTGTTTTTATAATTAAAATTACTATAATTGACAATATGGTAATAACCCTAAATGTATAACAAAATGATAACAATAACAACTACTACTACCACTATAACATAATGTTACAGGTTATAAGCAAACCTTAATTTAAATTTAAAATTATGAATAATAACTATTTGATTTATAGATCATACTTACTTATAATAATTATAGTAGTAATAGTAATAATAATAATTTCCATCATTATACTTATAATTAATAATTCATCAAACAATTTTTATTGTAACTTTTAAATTATGGATCTTTGTAGTACATTATTATTATTATTATTATTATTATTATTATTATTATTATTATTATTATTATTATTATTATTATCTCAATTTATAATTTAATTAAACAATTCATAGTTTAATTATTAATTAGAATTTCATAACAAATAAGTTCTACTATAATTTAAGATTTCTTATAATTTTCCTTTATATTTTCAAATACATGATATTTACTACGAGGAACATATTCTCATGAATCATATACTTAAGAAACAAATGAACCCTAAATGTAACTCTATAATCTTAATTAACTAAGAAAAAATATTATGTAGGTTGTTTATTGTGTTAAATAGCTAGTTTAAAATTTCTAAATTGGGAGGTACAGTACTTCCTCTGTTTCAATTTTAAAGGTCTGTTTCAATTTTAAAGGTAGTAGAGAAATTTATTTTGGATACGGGATTTAAGAAATTGATATATTAAAAGTTGAAGTGAAGAGAGTAAAAGTACTAATACTCCATTCGTCTCACAAGAATATATATTTTTTCCTATTTAGTCCGTCTCACAAGAATATGCACTTTCCAATTTTGAAAATTCTTTTCACTCTAATGAGTTGAGACTCATTCTTCACTAACAATACTTTAATTACTTTATTTCTCTACATACTTTCCTAAGTTTACATTAAAACCCGTGCCGAAACCAAAGTGCATATTCTTTGGGGACGGATGGAGTATGAGAGAAGATAAGTTTTTGTCAAAAAAAAAATTACTCAACCAATTTAGGACAACCAAAAAAGGAATACGACTCAATTATCCTGGGACGAAGAGAGTATTATTTAGTAAATTATAGTAGCATTATACTATTAAGGGCAAATTGTCTAAAAAAATGATCAAATATTTGTTTACCATGACTTTAAAATTAGACGAAAAAACTATAAAGTCACGATTTGTTCATAACTTAAATCACAGACGTCCACGTATGATTTTCTTGATGTCATATCCTACACAGTTGAAAATTCTTTTCACTCTAATGAGTTGAGACTCATTCTTCACTAACAATACTTTAATTACTTTATTTCTCTACATACTTTCCTAAGTTTACATTAAAACCCGTGCCGAAACCAAAGTGCATATTCTTTGGGGACGGATGGAGTATGAGAGAAGATAAGTTTTTGTCAAAAAAAAAATTACTCAACCAATTTAGGACAACCAAAAAAGGAATACGACTCAATTATCCTGGGACGAAGAGAGTATTATTTAGTAAATTATAGTAGCATTATACTATTAAGGGCAAATTGTCTAAAAAAATGATCAAATATTTGTTTACCATGACTTTAAAATTAGACGAAAAAACTATAAAGTCACGATTTGTTCATAACTTAAATCACAGACGTCCACGTATGATTTTCTTGATGTCATATCCTACACAGTTGAAAATTCTTTTCACTCTAATGAGTTGAGACTCATTCTTCACTAACAATACTTTAATTACTTTATTTCTCTACATACTTTCCTAAGTTTACATTAAAACCCGTGCCGAAACCAAAGTGCATATTCTTTGGGGACGGATGGAGTATGAGAGAAGATAAGTTTTTGTCAAAAAAAAAATTACTCAACCAATTTAGGACAACCAAAAAAGGAATACAACTCAATTATCCTGGGACGAAGAGAGTATTATTTAGTAAATTATAGTAGCATTATACTATTAAGGGCAAATTGTCTAAAAAAATGATCAAATATTTGTTTACCATGACTTTAAAATTAGACGAAAAAACTATAAAGTCACGATTTGTTCATAACTTAAATCACAGACGTCCACGTATGATTTTCTTGATGTCATATCCTACACAGTTGAAAATTCTTTTCACTCTAATGAGTTGAGACTCATTCTTCACTAACAATACTTTAATTACTTTATTTCTCTACATACTTTCCTAAGTTTACATTAAAACCCGTGCCGAAACCAAAGTGCATATTCTTTGGGGACGGATGGAGTATGAGAGAAGATAAGTTTTTGTCAAAAAAAAAATTACTCAACCAATTTAGGACAACCAAAAAAGGAATACGACTCAATTATCCTGGGACGAAGAGAGTATTATTTAGTAAATTATAGTAGCATTATACTATTAAGGGCAAATTGTCTAAAAAAATGATCAAATATTTGTTTACCATGACTTTAAAATTAGACGAAAAAACTATAAAGTCACGATTTGTTCATAACTTAAATCACAGACGTCCACGTATGATTTTCTTGATGTCATATCCTACACAGTTTCACTATAACTTTATGTTTTAAAAAATTCTCTACAAATTAAAATTTCAATTGTTTTAAGTTAATTTTAAAATAGAGTACAAGATAAAACCAAATTTGACAAAGCTTAGTTATTTTTAGAGTCACTTGAAACTGGATATTTGCGAATAAAGAAGTCAATTGGTGTCTAGTGAGGTGTGATACTCTATAGTTTGCCGCGTGGGCCCTACATCTGAGGGGAGCGTTGAATAGTGACGTGGCATTTTATGGTGCTGTCGGTTTGTCGTTTTCGTTGCAGACATGGCAAAGCCAAGTTGGATGGTGTCGGCATCTTACACGTAGCTGTTCCTCAATTGTGTTATTGCAATTTGAGTTTTTCTTGTTCCTCCAAAACTCCTAATCTTGTTAGCATTTTCTTTTTCTTTTTATCTGAATTACAATTTATGGTACTTTTCATATTACTGCAAATCTGCAATAGTACTAGATTAGATTGGACAACAAGTTTAACTATATTAATTGCAAAAAAAGAGTGTTAATAGAAATTAAAATACATTCTTGAATATTTTCGATTGCCATCAACTCTAATTTTGGGAAATAAGTTGTACTTTTTCCGTGTTCTAGAAATACTAGATACTTTGAAGATATTAATATGCAAAACTAACAACGTAAAAGAGAGATAAAAATGAAAGTGATTTAAGTATTATTAATAAAGAAAGAAGTCAATCTTATACGAAGTAGTACTCCTAATCTCCTATAGACCTGCATTAATTTGTGGATGGAAAAAAAGAAAAAAAGAAAAAGTGAAACTATTGTTTACTGTCATTATAAAATGATTAATTTTTTGCTTTCGAACGCCAATTATGAAAGTTCAAAAAGGGCAATGTAGAGTGTTAATAAAAAAAATCCACCGAATATAAGCAAATGTAACATTCCAACTACAAAATCTTTGCTTTTGACCATTGCTTTGGAAATTTATGCATAGCCATGATTACCCTTCAATTTCAACTTACCGACATTGATGACAATATTGTGTAATAATCACCTTTTTAGTATACATATTTAGGTAGCACTTGCTGGGTCTAACCTGACGTTGGTGGTTGTTGATCAGGGATGAATCTAAGAATGTAAATGGAAGGGGCAAAATTATATGTACAGATCATTTGAGAATTTAAGAAGGGACAAATATAAAGAAATTTTACAAATTTTGCAAAATTATTAAATAACATAGTATATATCAATATATTTGAGGAGGGGCATTTGCCCCACCAAGTAATGCACTACATCCGTCCCTGTGGTTGATGATCAAATCAAAGACAGAATACAAGCTAATTAAGAACACAAGCGATTACGTGGTTCGGTCTTTGCAATCTACATCCACGAAAAAAATGAGTTTATCTTCGTTCACTCTTACTATCAGATTTACACACAACACACAATGCAAAAATAAAAACGAAATAATCAGCTCAAAAAACATGAGTTGGCTACTCGTTTCCTCTCTTCTCTCTTTTAACGTATTAATGATTTCATGTGTACAACAATGCATAATAAAAAGGCATGTTCGGCTTGAAAGATTACATCTCATTATTGAATATGTAATGTTTGTTTCATAAGATTGAATCTAACATGCAACTTAATCCTATATGCACTTGCGGATCCAATTAATAGCAAGGGGTACCATTGCACCCCCAAAATATGGAAGTAGCCTAGTGGTAAAACAATCATTTCTTCACGGCAGCAACCCGGGTTTGATCCCTATATAGCGCATTTTTGGCTATTTCTCTCAACTTCATTTACAAATATAGTCATTTATTATTTGTTTTCTCATTATACTCCACAGTAGGTACATAATAAAGCATGTATGGTTAAATGTATGTTTATGATTTCTATTATGCTCATCGTATCTTAGATTCTATAGAAAATATGATGCGTTTTATTTTCAGTTTAAATATTTGGAACTTTTTATAAATTAAAATAAATTCTTTGTTATATAAATATCTAAAAATTCTCAATTTAATAGTGAATTTTTTTCAAGTAATAATACTAATTTTTTTATTTAATGAAATGACTTAATAGAAAAAATTGAGATAGCAAAAGAAAAAAGATCGATTGGATTTTATATTTTTAAGTCAATATAATTATTTATCGCACCAAATTTCTGGATCAGCCACTGCCTATATGGATAATCATACGATAATTAATGTAAGTCATAGCCACCTCCTTCCAACAAAAATAATCTCATAATTTAATCCTAAATGGATAATCATATGGTAATGAGTCATAACAACGGATAATACTAAACTTATATAGTAATAGTAGTACTACTTGCTATGACTAACTCATTAATCGCCTCTAACTAATCCAGTTGCACAAGCTTGATTACAATTACAACGGCTATAACCGTTCTTGGCTCAGCACTTCGCATCACATGTAGTTGAAGATCAACGCGTGATAAGAGTACAACCAAGTACCAACAGTTTTCTTGAAGAATTTTATTTGCACTTATATAAATCCCAATAAATCTTCACCTTGCCCATGAAATGACATAGAACTCTTTAAACTTATCGGTTGCAAACATTATTTAAACTTGGAAAATGTTAATGACTTTGTGAGCATGTACGCTGCATTGTGATCCGTGGATATCTTCACTATTTTCACTCTTCCTTTTTCTACTTCTTCTCTGACGAATGCATCATTATGCTTGCCTCAAACCCTCGTTCCCAAATGGCCTCCTTCACAACTTTTGTCAAAGCCATATACTCATCTTCTGTACTTGAAAATATTTCGATAACAAATATGAACATGAATTAATAATTTAAGAAAACAAATTCAAGCTATATTACAAAAAAAAATAAAAAATGAAACCCATAACCTCTTCCAAATTTCTTGATTGGGCTTTCGATCCAAATTTTTGGGGTCAGCCAATTATCTCAAGCCCAATAACTATGTGTAATTTGGCAAAGAATTGAATCAACTTTATGATAATCTTCTTTAGATGAAATGATTCTAAATCGAGTAATCCTGTCGAATTCATCATAAAATAGTATGCTTATTAATCACTGTATAAGCCGTGACAGAGAAAAGTAAAAAAGTATGAATAAAAAATAAATTTGTATATGGGGAGCTTACTGCTTATATTACTCATCCTGCCACGTGCATATAGTTAATTGAGTGGAAATGAACTACTATTAATAGAATAATGGTTAATGAATTTCGAAAAATAAAATGCACACAGAACGATCTAATCCCATCTCTCCATTTTGAAAAAATAATAGCTGACGGCAAACATAAAATAAAATAAAATAATATAATATTCATACCTATTCAACGTGGCAAATGTTGATACAGGGGTAGTACAATTTTATTTGACGTGAAAATGAGTAGATCCACGTTTTAGGGTATCAATTGGCAGCTGTTAATAAAAATGTAGAAATTGTAAATTTTCAGTCACGACATAGGAGCCTAAGCTTGGATTCAATTTAATTAGTTTTATAAATACGACATTTACTAAACACGAGAATGAGATTTAGCAGTTGATGAAATCTAAGAGAGACGATATTGTCATTTCAGATCGTTAAGATATTAGTACTAGTATAAAATAAAAACAAACACGTGGTCATATTTATTTTCAGTAATAAAATACAATTGTACAGTATCAGGATCATGATTCGTTTATTTATTTATATGTCCCCTTCATGAGTTGGTTTGTATAATATAGTACGTACTTAATTACTAGTACTACTTTCGATCTGATACTTGTTATTAATTTATGAGTGTTGATTAATTAGAGCATCCACAATGGATGCCCGATCGCGCGCCCGATCAGCTGAGATCAGGCTCGGACATAGTCGGGCATCCATTGCAGGTCTCGGTCACGCCCGAGCGCGACCGAGAGTTCGGTCGCGACCGATCGGGCGTGAGATCGGGCGCCCATTGCAGAGGCGTGCCCGATCACGCGTTGGTCTGATCAACGCGTTTTTGAATTTTTTTTTCTTTTTCAATTCTATAAATATACCTTAATTTCATTCATTTTTATTCGTGCAATACATGAGCAAGAGCAAGCCGAACAGCAGGCCCAAGAGCAGGTCCCGAGGCCCATCCGCCGACGGACATCCGTCCGTCGGGAGCACGTCCTAGCTCATCAATGTCTGTTCGAGGACTACTTCGCCGAACATCCCCGGTGGGGCGCGCCGGTTTTTCGCCGATGGTTTAGGATGCGGCGAGAGTTGTTTCTCCAGATTGTTCACGCGTTGGAGGCGCGCGACGAGTACTTCCAGTGGCGGGAAGATGCGGCCCACATAAAGGGTCCATCCCCGCTGACGAAGTGCACAGTTGCGCTTTGTCAGTTAGCATACGGCACTACGGCGGACATGTTCGACGAGTATCTTCACGTCGGGGATACAACTGGCCGGGAGTATCTGGTAAATTTTTATGCGGGCGTTATTGACGCCTTCGGCGCCTTATATTTGCGCAAGCCGAATGCCCAAGACTGCCAAGACCTGCTGCGGATGCACGATACGGTGCACGGCTTTCCTGGAATGTTAGGGAGTATTGATTGTATGCACTGGGAGTGGAAGAATTGTCCTGCAGCGTGGAGAGGCCAATTCACCAGTGGGTATAAGGGTACCCACCCGACGATGATCCTTGAAGCAATCGTTGACCACAGTCTTTGGATTTGGCATGCTCACTTTGGCGTGGCGGGGTCCAACAATGACATCAATGTGCTGAACTCGTCCAGTCTCTTCACCGAGTAATGCAATGGCAACGGTCCGGTTATCAGCTTCACTGCCAACGGACGACAGCATCATATGGGGTACTACTTAGCCGACGACATTTACCCGAGATGGCCAGTTTTCTTGAAGACGATCTCCTGCCCAACGGGTGCGAGGAGAGAGTTTTTTGCGGCAAAGCAGGAGGCTGCACGGAAGGACGTGGAGCGAGGATTCGGTGTGCTTCAAGCGCGTTGGGGAATAGTGAAAGGCCTGGCTCGTTCCTGGTACAAGCATCATATCGCCAATGTCATGTACGCGTGCATCATCTTGCACAACATGATTATTCACGATGAAGGTCGTGCAGCTAGCCAGTGGTCCGATGATGAAGCCGCTCCGAGCGCAGGTCATGCAGCCCCGCCGGTCGTTTGAGGTTTACCCTAGGACTCAGCGAGAGATTACAAGCTCAGGAGAGCATGCGCAACCAACAAGCTCATATTGATCTCATGAACAACATGATTGAAGAAGTTTGGACACGTAGTGGTCGTTGAAATTGTACCTCTTTATTGTAACTTTTAAAAAAAAATTAAGTAATGTATGTTTTTTGCTAGTTCTTTAATTTAGAAGTCTAATTGTAACAGCCCGACCTTTCTAGGGTATAATAAATACGGCGACTGTTAACTAGACGAACTTAAGGCATCAAGAAAAGTAGACTAGGGTTTCAATTGAAGAGATTTGACCAAGTATTTAATGAAGCATCAAGGCAATTAAGTCAACGGCTAATTCACGAGAATCAAGATTTAATAGATATAATGGACTAAGCTCAAAAGTCAAAGGTTTAGCGTAACTCCAACAAAACGCAATAATTCCCATTATTCCAAATCAAGAAACAAGTTCAAAACAACCTAAGATAATAAGGTTTCTAAATATTCAGCGGAAGCATTTCAAGAGAAAGCGGAGCCATGTATGAGGACAGGACTACACTCAAAATCCCAACCATCCATATTATTTGATTCACCCATCTCAACACCACCGACCGCCCATCGCCGCTCAACCTGCACATAGGGAAAACACATGCAGGGCTGAGTATTTTAAACATACTCAGTGGACTCATGCCAAAACATTTTATAGTTATGCCACCCTTACCATAGTGAACTCGAGGGTTTTCATTTATTTAAAGATAAGCATCGAGTATCACAAAATATTTCATGGACTGGCCAGTCAAACAATACCTCCCATTTTCTCATCAATCATCATTTCATATGGTGCGACGAAGTGTGGCCACACTTTCGCCCACGAGACCGGCCGACTAGCAAGGACGGCTCCCGATCTCTAGTGTACACTAGCCTGATAGGGTTTGCGGCCCTACTCAGACCCGAATTCATTTTTATAGCCCTTTAGCCTGATAGGGTTTGCGGCCCTACTCACAATCTAGGCATCAGGCACACACAATATCCAAAATAATTATAGGCATGGCATAACAGTTTAATCCACCCTTATCGCTCCACATTCATAAATTTGCAACATAAGCGAGAGTTTAAGAATAAAGCCCACCTCGATTTCCTTCGAGTTCAAAAATGCACTTCTTCTTGTTATCACACCGGGAACGCGAACTATCACCTTTAGTTCATATATTTCAAATAAGTCTCAATCATGGATCAAAATCATGCATGATCTCACGTTTCCCTTTTCGCATCGATTATTTTCAATATCACCAATCAAAATCAAAGTATGATTATCATATCGTTTTTATTCACACAATAATTCCAGATTTATCATCACATCGTGTTACGCATGAGTGTTTCCCACACACAACATACGTGTGCACGCATACCGAGGCGTGCACACACACACGGTCACACACCCACACATGCATCAAAATTCACCGATTAATTTCCCCCTTCACTCGTTCTAAATGCATGTGGACTCAAGAACACCGATTGATCGGTAGGAGAAGAAAAGATTAATAATAGAAGTACCTTTTCTTGCAAAAACAAACGGTAGAAACAAGTAGGATCTTGATTCTTCAACAAAATCTTGAATTGCAGCTTCAATTCTTCTCCAAAAGATGAAGAATTAATGGAAAAGGTAGAAGAAAAATTTGAGAGAGTGGGGAGATGGAGAAAGCGACGTGAAGTAGAGGGGGGGGGGGGCGGTTTTTCTGATGCTAGGGTTTTGGGTTCTCACTCTTATTTATAGAGTGCAAGATATAATCCAATAATTAAATAAATAAAGATTTGGAAAGATTTGTTGGTGAAATTGGCGTGAAGTAGGGGAGAAAAGTATGGAAATTTCGAATCTTAGGCTATTATTTAGCCTATGATTTATTTTTGAATATTTCACGGAGTAGAATAAAATATCACGGAGCAAGAAAAATAATAATAAATTCCCCCATGTATAGTCAAAAGTGGCGTGTAATTTCATTTTCTCAAAAGGGATTTAATATAAATCCTAATTAAATTAGGATATGGTAAGATCTTCTTAGATTTGACAAGATATGCTAGGATATTTGAATTTATTTATGGAAGAGAATAAACAAGGGATCAAAAAATAGAATAAAATAATCCATTCTCCCATAATATAAGGGATTTTCGAAAATCCCATTATATGACAAGGGTTTCGAAAATCTCATCACCAAAATAAGGAATATTCGGACTTTGGATTTAATTTGGATAATTATCCCAAGCAATGATTAAATCCAAGAAAAATAGGATTTCTTTCCAATAAATAGGAGGGGTCGAAAATTCCACATACTTAAATAATGCTCCTATTAAATTCTCACTCATCCCTTAGGATAATAATCCACCACAATTATTATTTCTCCCACATTAAAATATCCACATATTCGAATTTTATCTCCACTTCACATTTTCCAACGACTTTGACCATTCCACGGCCACGTCATATTTTCCACAATATTGACTATTCAATAGCCACGTCACATATTCAACAAGTTGACCATTCAACTCAATCTCAACTCCATATCGCAATTAGGTCACGAAGAATATTGCAATTAAATCACTCATCATTTAATTCCACATAATCATAGCATTAAAAGCATTTAATGCAAAATTTCCACGTCACAAAAATTAGGGTTCGAAAAAGCGGGATGTTACATCCTACCACTCTTAAAAGAAATTTCGTCCCGAAATTTGGTACCTTCATGGAAAGAGTTCCGGGTACAGTTCCATCATCTTATCCTCGAGCTCCCACGTGGCTTCCTCGTATTCGTGGTTTCTCCAAAGTACTTTTACGCTAGCAATAGATTTGTTCCTCAAGATTTGAACTTTACGGTCCAAGATCATCTGAGATCGCTCCTCGTAAGTCAAATCCGGATTCAAAGCAACTTCTACATAATGAATCACGTGTTTCGGGTCGAACACGTACTTCCGCAACTGTGACACATGGAAAACGTTGTGTACGTTCCCAAGGTTTGGCGGTAGCGCTAATCGATAGGCTACGGGTCCTACTCCTTCGAGAATTTCATAAGGACCGATAAAACGTGGTTTCAACTTTCCCTTAACACCAAAACGCGTTATCCCTTTCGACAGGGATACCTTGAGAAATACTTTATCACCGACTTGAAATTGTAAGTCGGTCCGTCGGACGTCAGCGTAAGACTTTTGTCTGTCCTGGGCTTCCTTTATTCTCACACGGATTTGTCGAACAATTTCAATCATCTCCTCGACTGCATCGGGTCCAAGTACCCTTCGTTCGCCAACTTCATCCCAGTAGAGTGGTGATCTACACTTTCTTCCGTATGAGGCTTCATACGGCGCCATGTTAATCGTTGCTTGGAAACTGTTGTTGTAAGCGAATTCGATCAACAATAGTGCGGTCTCCCAACTTCCGCCTCGGTCGAGCACCACGAATCTTAGCATATCCTCGAGAGTTTGTATCGTCCTCTCGGATTGTCCATCGGACTGCGGGTGAAACGCCGTGCTAAAGTTCAATCGCGTTCCAAGCTCGCGCTGTAGACTAATCCAAAATTTTGAAGTGAACTTCGGGTCACGATCAGACGTAATCGTCACTGGGACTCCATGCAATCACATGATTTCTCTTATGTAGATACGAGCTAGTCTGTCCGATCCATGCGTTATCGAAATCGGTATGAAATGCGCACATTTGGTGAGTCGATCCACAATCACCCAAATGGCGGTGTTTCCTTTGAGAGTCTTTGGCAAGGCCGTCACGAAATCCATGGTGATGTGCTCCCACTTCCACTCGGGTATTTCCAACGGTTGTAATTTTTCATATGGTCGTTGGTGTAAAGCCTTCACCTGTTGGCAGGCTAAGCAACGCTCTACAAACGCCGCGATATCCTTCTTCATTCCATTCCACCAAAATGACTTCTTCAAGTCTTGGTACATCTTCGTACTTCCAGGGTGAGCAGTGTATGGGGTCTCATGAGCTTCACTCATGATCTCGTTCTTGAGTTCCTCGTTGTCGGGCACGCATAGTCTTCCTTCAAACATGAGGGCATTATCGGACTCCTCACTAAAATTTCCCGACTTGCCCGTTCTCACTTCCACTCGAATCTCTTCGAGTTTTGCATCCATTCGTTGCGCTGCAACGATTCTTGTTTTCAAGTCTGGCTCCACCACTAAGGTGGCGATTCGTCCTTCCACCGTTTCAGGTGCCCTTATCACTTCCAATCGCAATTTACCAAACTCTCATATCAAACTTTCCTCTTCTGTCAGGAAAGCTAGTTGCGAATGGTCTTTTCGGCTCAAAGCATCTGCCACCACATTTGCTTTGCCGGGGTGGTAATTGATACCACAATCGTAGTCCTTCACTAGTTCGAGCCATCTTCGTTGTCTCATGTTTAAGTCCGTCTGCTCGAAGAAATATTTCAAGCTCTTGTGGTCCGTAAAGATTTCACATCGAACTCCGTAGAGATGATGCCTCCAAATCTTTAGGGCATGAACCACTGCTGCTAACTCCAAATTGTGTGTTTGGTAGTTCAACTCGTGTGGTCTCAACTGTCGTGACGCGTAGGCGATCACCTTGTTGTTTTGCATCAACACGCATCCTAGTCCAACCTTCGAAGCATCGGTGTAGACTACGTAGTTCACTCCAGACTCGGGCACAGCTAACACTGGCGCGGTGGTCAACTTCTCCTTCAAGAGTTGAAAGCTTGCTTCACACTCTGGGGTCCAATTCACCTTGACTCCCTCCTTAAGTTGTTGCGTCATTGGTCTCGCTATCTTAGAGAACCCTTCTATAAACCTTCGGTAGTATCCTGCCAAGCCTAGGAAACTCCGAATCTCGTTTGGGGTTGATGGTGACTTCCATTGTTGCACGGCTTCAACTTTGGTGGGGTCTACTCTGATTCCCTCTGCCGATACAATATGTCCAAGAAAGTTTACTTCTTTCAGCCAAATTCACACTTGCTAAATTTGGCGTACAGTTTCTCGTTTCTCAAAGTCTCCAAAGCGATTCGTAGATGCTCCTCGTGCTCCTTCTCGTTCCTCGAGTAGACTAAAACGTCATCGATGAATACTAGGACGAATTTATCCAAGTACATATGGAATATTCGATTCATCAAATCCATGAATACCGTTGGGGCATTCGTTAGGCCGAACGGCATCACAACAAACTCGTAGTGTCCATATCTTGTGCGAAATGCGGTCTTCGGTATGTCCTCCCTTCGTACTCGTAGCTGGTGATATCCGGACCTCAAGTCCATCTTTGAAAACACTCCGGCTCCTCGAAGTTGATCGAACAAGTCATCTATCCTCGGCAGTGGATACTTGTTCTTAAGGGTCAACTTGTTTAGCTCCCTATAGTCGATGCACATCCTCATCGATCCATCTTTCTTCCTTACGAAGAGTACTGGTGCGCCCCACGGCGAGACACTAGGCCTAACAAAACCTAGGTCCATGAGCTCTTGGAGTTGTATCTTGAGTTCCTCCAACTCCTTAGGTGCCATTCGATACAGTGCCTTAGATACTGGTGCGGCTCCTGGTTCGAGATCGATGGTGAACTCCAATTGTCGATCTGGCGGCAGTCCAGGTAGCACTTCGGGAAAAACATCTGGGAATTCCTGCACAACAGCGACGTCTTCCACTCTTCTTTCATCATTCTCATCACCGCGAAGATAGACGAGATAGGCAGGTCGCCCCTTTATCATCATCGCGGTAGCTTGCAGTGCAGAGATTATCGCGGTTCGCCGGTTCCTCGAGATGCCATGATACACGATAGGTTCCTTTCCCGGAGCTTGTAGGGATATTTGCCTATCCTTACATCGAATCATCGCGAAATTCGCGGCCAACCAGTCCATTCCTAGGATCACGTCGGTATCTCTCATCGCCATAACTTGCAGGTCGTGAGTGACTAACTTAAGTTCTCCCATAACAATTTCTATGTTCGAGCATGTTCTAGATATTTCTGTCATTCCTCCTACTGGTGAGGACACCATCATTCTATGTTCAGATTCGCTAGAAGGCAAGCCCAAAGTGTGCACACATAGCTCAGATATAAATGAATGCGATGCGCCCGTGTCAAATAACACAACAACGGGGGTATCGAGAATTTCACCCATACCTGTCAAGTTTCCTTTCTCACGATCATCTTGCTCTTTCTTCGGCTTCTTTTGTTCCACAGCGTACGCTCTCGCTTGTGGAGGGAGTCTTTGGCAGGGAGGTTGTTGCTGTCGCGACGGTGGATCGCGATTTCCTCGTGGTTCACTTTGCGGTGCCCTCGATTGCTGACGGGATCCTTGATCGTTCTGCCTTGATCCCGATCTTACCTTGTTATTTGCACACTCCCTAGAGCAGTGGCCGTTTCCTCCGCAGGTGTAGCACTTGACGACGTTCTGATATCGGCATTCTCCGAAATGATACTTAGAGCACACATTGCACTGCGGTGCCCTGGGTCGATATGTTGGAACATATATACTAAAAAACATTTTTCGAGTTTTTGAATTTGATAAATTGCTTGTATATTGTAAACACTCTTCATTTAATGAGAATAATAAATGTTTTCTTCACACTGTGTATTTTACTTTAGTGGGTATTGACCGTATTTAATTATATATTAAATTATATAATTAAAACGCCGGAAAGTAAAATCAGTCTAAATCTTCTACATTGAAGGTTGGGTCGTGGAACAGGTCATCACAGTAGGTGGCCCAACCAGTACCTTGTAGAAGTAAAACTTTTTCACAACCTAGATAGGCTTTGGCTACCTATCGTGAAAGGTTGCAGTGTCCATCCGAAAGTCGTCTTTACCTTGAGAATGACTAGTGACACTGGTGTGGTATAGCATTGAATGGATCTAAAGTATAGACACGTCTTTGTTGCTATCTACTGTAAGATGATGTCTTGGAGATTTAATATTTCCTAATCTTTGTAATATATAGGACACACGTTATTTAATCATACGCTGCTTTGACTTATCAATAGGTGCGGGTTTTTCGTAACCCAATGTTCCTGATATCTTGGGTAGTAGTAATTAATGACTAGTATGGTGTCAGTTTTATTATTACATTGAATCGTGTGCCTGCGTGGTTTGACTATATCCCCAAGAGGTGTTCGAGAGAAGTTCTATTATTCGAAAACCCGGCCGGTTTGGATTTAATCCAAGAATAAATAGAAAAGGAAAAGTATATTTTAATATACATCTCGTACTAGACAAACTCTTGGAAATAAAAAGATATTAATTAATTTAAAGTCTATAGCAGACTACAAATTAATTAATGGATATAGAAAGTCTTAGACACGGGAAATAATATATTAAAGAGGTTAACCCAGATTGCTTGTAATCACGGATTGGATGGGCGGTCAGTATTTCTTCTATAGTGGCATAAGAAATATTCCATTGGCCTTATATTAAATTATGGGTTATAATTTAATTAGTAAAGAAGGTCCAATAGGGGAGGCCCAATCCAAGCCCCATAGATCCCTAACCTAGCCCATCATAAACTCTATAAATAAGAATGTAAGGAGATGAGACAAAGGTTATAACAAACCCTAGCCTCCACACTTGGCTTTAATGTCTTCTCCTTCAAGATTCTTATAATTTCTAAGAGATTCCTCCCACAAGGAATTTAGATCTATAGAGTTAAGGGTCATAGGTTAGAAGATCTTTGGTCTTGCATTCTGACGGCCCAGAGCTTGTTCCTTTTTGGGTTTTCGTATGTAATTGGAGTGTTTCCAACTGATCAGGAAGAGATTCCCGACCCAGCTGAGTCGTTGGTACGATAACCGGGACCTGGCCTCAAACAAGTTTCCTCAACCCACTTCTACTGATTAGTATAATGGAGGTAAGGGTCGAATCCCACGAGGATGGACACGTTTTGATAACTGCGGTGACTTTCCTGGGTGTTTTGGTTAGCTACCACGCTTGGGTTGAGATTTTACCTAGACAGGAAATAAATGTGGTACTCTACTGACTAGTAGGCATGAAAATAACAGACATGTGGGAGTGTTCGTGAAAATAGGGGACAAGGTGTCTCAGAGACATATGGAAAGTAGACAGTTACTAAAAGAGGAAATTTAGACAACAAGGTATATCTGATGGCTGGGGGCTTTCTGACAGGTCTGGATAGTACATCTGAAAAGTAGGGAACAAAAGCAAAAGTAACTTGAAAGTAAAAGTGGTCCAATAAAGTTGATTTTGACGTTTTCTTCCTCACCAAGTATTGACAAAAATCATATGAACACAGACACCATAACTAAAACTTCAGATTCATAAATTCAAACTCAAGATCCATCGATTAAAATGCTTAAACTTATATTAAACGGTAAAACTGCAACTTTACTTCTACTGACTGACATGCAAGATGGTAATCACGGCGCAGAAAAGAAACTCATGCATGAAAACTTGTCTAAACATAGCTACAACTTCGAATCAACAACTCTCGATAAGAAAACACTTAGAAATTGAAAGCAATGACTAAATCTAACTTTCCTAGGCAGAATGAAGCAAACTCGAACCAAAGTGACATGCGAAATAGAAACTTCATAATGCAAATGTTGGAAAATAACAAAGTACTTCAAAAGTGCAACAACGATGAGTGTTTGCAAATAACCAATGATGAAAACAAGTAAACTTTAAACTAAGAAAGCGATTAAGATTGTTTGTGCCACTCCGGGCGATGATACTACTACACTGCTACGATAACTGGCTGGAACGGCGGACTGATGACTTCTCCGGCAGACTCTTGGACGTCAAGTGACCATGGCTTTGGCGAGGAACGAGAGGTAGGATAATGCTGAAGGATTGATCTTCTAGAGAGAATTCTACTAAGTGTGATTGTCGAACTGCCTAAAAAACTCCTTCTCTCTCTCCAAGTGGCTTCTTTTATAGGGAGGCTTGCCCTTGCTTTTAGGGTAGACTTCTCCCGCGTTTTGACCTTTTTGCCCTTGTCAATGTTCATCCCAGCTATCCTCCTTCTCCATCTCGAGCCTTTTCTCTGGCATGCATCCTGGTCAGTATCGCACCCTTCTGGCGCCTTTTTCACTTGCGTCACCTGAATCGTCTCCTACTGACTTGGATCCTTTAATCCTGCACACTTAAGCAACTGTTTTGCAGATAATACATGCATTTCACGACATACTGACCAGTAACCAAGGCTTAAAATACGACTTATCAAACTGCTCACACTTACCACATGCTTGTCCTCAAGCGTGAAGACAAACAAAAAGAAATAAGTCGAATTCGAGCCTGGTTACTCCCCCGGACCGACTCTACCTAACTAGACTCAAGACTCTGACGCAAAGAAAAAGAAAACAACAACGACACAAACACATAAAACACATAGTTAACTTAAACACATAGAATAAGCTATATTCTCAACCACCCCTTCCCTCGAGATCAGGTGCAATCCGGCCTTAGGCAGCCTTGAACTTCTGCCGCCCCCCTTTTCTTCCCCAGTCAGTATATCTGCTTGTCAGGATCACCCAATCCTAGGCCAAACACTGGGTTCACTCAGTCACTCATTCCTCACAGGGGATGTTATGACTCTTTTCTCTCAACGCTAAACCACAGATGTTTCAGACTCAGATCTCACATGCAGCTCCTGAAGGTTTTTAAGGCTTGTAATGGGGCTAGTGGTTTGTAGTGTTTGGGGTAGTTGTCCCTAAGGCTCTAGGGTTCAAAAATTAACTACTTATTTGATGAGGGAGAACTGTGTGCATTCGGGCTTCTGGCTAGGGCTTCTTCTTCGGCTGGACAATTTCTGACATTGGCTTCCAACTGGTCAGTAGCTTCTTTGTGGCTTCGCCATCCTTATTCCTTCTTCCTCCTTTCTCTTTTTGTGGTCAAGTATCTGCGACCATTTTCTTCAATTTTTCTTTCTGTGGCTTCGCCACCCTTATTCCTTCTTCTATTTTTTTGGATCTGGAAACTTCAGATTGATTTTCTCCTTCTTTCTTTGTTTTTCTCTTTTTCAGCTGGTTCCTTTTGTATGTCCTCTTGGGCAGTTGCTTCCTTGCCTCATGCCTTGCACGCACACAGTTCCAGTGGCTGATGGGTTATTTCGGGGTATAATTCAGGCTAGAAAATGGTTCCACTTTGGGATTTCTAACTCACCTTTTAAGAGGGCCTTCGTGTCTGACCTAAGGGATGGGTTTTTCCTTCATACTTGCATCATCTACACTGACTAGGGGTTACTGGAGGGGGTGGTTTCTGTTTTCCGGCATGCCTTATCTCCCTCAATTCCCTTCACCGTCAGTTCGAGGCAGTTGAGTTTTAAGCCCATTCATAAAACATAACACATAATTCCTAGACCTAAACAAACCCTAAAAAAAAAACTAACATGCACTGACTCAAATATCACATATATACATGTCATACTGGCCATTTGCTCCCCCCTCTCACTTCACAAGTGTCTGCCCCAGATACGGGCTGTGAAGTGAAAATTGGGAATGGCTAGTATGACAGACACTCATTTATAACAAACACATATTATATCTAAAAACTTCTCACACTTAGACTATGCAATAGGCTAAGTGGGAGAGTTTCAGATATATACCTAAATTTATTTAAGAAAACAGAGCAAAATATTTACAAACATGAAATATAAACATATAAACTCCTCACACTTAGACTACGCAGTAGGCTAAGTGTGAGGTAACATGCCCACGACAAAACACAAAGAGAAACATAATAAACATACATGCACCAAAGTAGCAAACCCTTTACTTCTCACACTTAGACTATTAAATAGGCTAAGTGTTATGAATGGGGTTTGCATACAGTTAAAACACATAAATCTACCTATTTAATAAAAGTACGAAAACATAAACAAAAGAAAAACTTAAAAATTAAAAAGAAAACTAACTGGTTAGTTGGGGGTGGTTCGGTCAGATGTTCCTCCTGCTCCTTCTTGGGGCAGGGTTCTGTGCAGGTGGGTCCGTTGGTTCTTCTTCAGTAGGTCCGGGTTGGTTGTCATCATCCTCCTGTTGTCCATCGCCGTCTTCTTCCTCAGGTCCGGTGGGTTCTTCTTCCTGTCCTCCATGTCCGCTTGTTCCAGCTCCACTGCTTGCTTTCCCTCTTGCCAACTACCTTAGGACGCTCTCCATTAGGGCTGTCAGTTTCGCCATCTCAGCCCGCGATTGTCTATTCTCCTCAGCCAGCTCAGTCACTGCCCGCTCCAGATTTTCTTGCCTCAGCCTCTGCGCTTGGTCGATCTGGGCAACTTGCACCTCTTGGCCTTGTTGTGCCCTTCCTCCAGGGGCTTCTCCCATTGGGTAGAACTGTAGTACACCTTCTATGTAGTATACCAAGTTGGTGCGGACGAAGAAGGGTATATCAAATAGGCCAGGAGCGTCGACCATGTACATTGGAGACAGATCCTCTGCCTCTGTTATGATGATGTTGTTGCGCACGAAGGCTCCTAGTATGTGGCAGGGCGACAAGTTTCTGGCTGGGTAGGTGGCTATCAGGTGGCATTGGTAGGCTATCCAAAACCCTAGGTGCAGTTTCCTTCCATGCTTAGCGCACCATACCAGGTACAATTCGGTCATGGACGTTCTTGCAGCGGAGTTGCTCTGCCCCAGTAGTTTATAGCCTAAGTAGAGCTGCACCAATCGCAGCATGAAATTGTTGAAGTGGGTGGATCTGGATTTTGTGGACGCGAACTGGCCAGGATTGGGGTGGGTTAGCTCCTCCCAGGCTTCCTGGGGCTCAAATTCTATATGTCGCCTTGGTACCCCCCTCTCACGGCTTCTCCGGTCCGGACCTATAGGCTCCTCCAGGCTACACATACCCAATCGCACAGTCCACTCTATCAGACTCATCGACAGTTCTCTACCGAATATCCTAAAGGAAATTGACACTTCGTCTAGATCCGTAGTGAGTTGGAATCTAAACGTGGTGAAGAACTCCTTCGCTAATCTCACAAATATCTCTGGGTCCCTATTCTCTAACAGCCATTCAAAACCCAATGCTTCCATACTGGCCAGGAAGGAATCACGAACAGACAACTCATCCAAAGAGGGTATATGGAGTACCTTTCCGCATTTGACTTGCTTGCTACTGTCATCCTTGTCGTCAAATACATCTTGAAGCTTTTTGGTGTCGTAGTGCTTCATGTCCTCCATAAGCTCATCAGTGAGCGTTACCCTCCACTGCCGGTACACGATCCTCTCTACCGGAGGATGGACTAGTTCAAGGTGGTTGTCGGGGAGTTGCTGCTCATGATAGTCTTCTCCTTCCAGAGAGATATCACTCTCTGAGTCAGAATCCTCGCTGGAAGTGTAGTCGGTGTCGCTTGATCTCTCTTTCTCTTCCGGCTCTCTGATCACTGTGCTTGCATTGGCAGTGCGTTGTTTCTTCATGACTTGTTTCTTTTTGACAGGGGCTTTCCCCTTCCTCTTCCTTTCTTGAATGTACTTGGTTTCCTCGATATCCATTGCCTCTGCTTCCTCGTCGGCTTGTGTTGAAGTGTTCTCCTGGGCGGTAGGCTCGGCCACCATGCGGGCACTAGTATCACTTCTTGCTGCCTCCTCCCGACCTACTGACTCTGATGCGAGGTCCAGACCCTCAGCCACCTTGTCAGTATTCTCCTCTTGGTCAGTCGGCGTTGTTGATACTGTCCCTGTTGCCATTTGGGTGTCCTCCTGGCTAGCATTCGAGGGCTCCTCCCCAGGTTTTGTAGGAGTAGTCTTCTCGTCGTCACTCGAAACCTCCACTGCATCGGCTGCGGTGTTTGCTCCTGCCTTGTTGGACGTCCACTTTCCCAAACATCTCTGTGACACTCTTTGGGGTTTCTGCCTTTCTGCCTTGGGGTCGTTTTTCAACACTAGCCTCCTCTTTACTGGGTTGGATTTAGTTACCACTGAGGCTTCCTTTTGATGTGTGTCTGGCTCTTGCCCCTTCTCCTCAGGTCTTTCTGCCTTTTCCGGTTGGTCGTCTGTCCTTTCCTCCACTGATTGGTGGACTGCCCCTTCCGACTTTTCCGCTTCCTTTGTTGCTTTCCCCTTCCCTACTGCCTGGGATGCGAGGTTCAGTACCTCAGCCACCCCTTCAGGGTTTACCACGATCCTATCCCCTTTGCCCAAAACCGCTTGGAATTCATCATCCGTCATTAACCCTTGCTTCCTGGCCGTCTCGTTCAGATCTATCTCCTTCTTCTCCGCTTCATCGATTTTTGTTTCGGTGGCCCTAATCTCCTCTGCTTCACCTTTCTCGCTCTCGCTTACTCTCCCTCCGCTTTCCTTATCTTCTGTTTCTCCCCAGTTGGGATCTTGATAGGCGGAAAGAGGGCTGACGTCCAGCGGCTCTGTTTGTTGGTGTATAGGAAAAGGGTGGGAGGGTTCTGATTGTGCAGCAATTGTTGAGGAAATATTTTCGGACGTCGGAATTGAGGTTTTTGGGGTGGTGGTGGGTGGGTTTTCTGTGGTTGCAGTTGGGGTAGGGTTTGATGTCGTCGGCATTCCTCCGGTTAGGCTAAATCCGGCTAGGGTTGTTGCCCAGTCTCTGTTGGGGCCTTGTTGCCTTAGAAACGCCGCCAGTGCCTCTAAAGGAACCATCGCCGGAATTTGTGTCGTCGGCGGTGGTTGTGATCGTTGTGGGCTTGGCGGCCGCGACTCGGCTGCTGGCTGGAGTTCTGACGAGGCTTCGCTGGTGGTAGATTCCGGGTTGTTGGTTGCCTTTCTCTTTGCCATGACTGTACCGGTGGTGGTTTGCGGTGGTTTCTGTAGTGGGTGGTGGTTTTTGGAGTGGGGTGGTGGTTGTGGGTGAGAGAATGCAGGTAAGGGTTTGTAAAGTGAAGGGTAGTAGGCGGTGGGGTGTTTTATAGAGGGGTGGGTAGTTGAGGGTTTTGACCGGTTGTAGTCAGTCGCCCGGTTGAGACGCTTCGTGTGGAAGGCGGTTGCGCTTGCTGACAGCTGATTGGACGTTGCTTGTCACGTCCTTGCTTCACGCGTCTCCCAGCCTCTGTACTCGCCTGCAAAGCTGCAACACCCCAAAATTCAAACTTTACTCAACTCCCTCTTCTCAATTAGCTAGAAATAGAAAAAAGTAAATAAATGGGTCTTTAATATAATTCAGAGTTTCATCCAAGTAGTATCCTCGTGGTTAGTACGAACTCCGAATTAATATTTAAGATCCGAAAAAAAAAATTTGTTGTTTTTCCTTCTTAACTTAAATTAAATTACCAAATATTTACAATATTTACATCATTACTAAGGGTATTTGAAGCTTTACCCGGTCAGTAAGTACAATACATATGACGTTGACCAGGTGGAACTTCAAATCCCTTTCCTACTGGTCATTTAGACGCTCTTAAAGTGTAGTGGAATTTCTTCCACTACACACACCTCTTCATTTTCCCTATATATTTTCAATCTATGTCCATTAACGACAAAAGGTTCAGAGTTAGGGATACTGTTGGTGCACGCAGCGGAAGAGCATGTAAATAAATCACATAATAATCAGATCTATTTAGCAGATTATTTAGACAAAATCTATTCGCGTAATTATCACATGTATCATGCTCATAACTTGAATTAATCATGCTTTAAGAATATTGAAAACCTAAAACATGCTTTTCTACGGAGTAGAATAATACCTAATTAATTCTCCAAAGAATTGAAGATGGCTAGCGACTTCTCCACGTGTAGCTTTAAGTACTAGACCACAAATCTTCTCTCTGGTTCCCGAACTGTACTCTAATATCAGTGTGGGCTGATCTTACTAGAATACTAGGACTTAAATAAAGAAGACAGAAGAAATCCTTTTTGGAATAGGACTCAAATTCGAAATCTCCTACAGCTGGGAGAGATCGAAATTTTCGAAAATTGCAATATGAGATATTGTGTATTTTCTGTCTCCTTTATTCTCCTATTTATATTAAGTTCCTTTTGGGCCCAGACAGGGATCTATGGAAGGCTTTGGATATGGGCTCATCCAATTTACTTTTTACTAATTAAATTGAACCCACAATTTAATATAAGTTATAATTGGAATATTACGAGCAGCCACTACAGAAGTAATATTGAACTCTCCCCATCCAAATCCGAAATTATAAGTAATCCGGGTTTCCGTTTATCTTTCATTTCCCGTGCTTAAGATTAATATGTCCATTAATTAATTAATGTCTGCTATTGACTTAATTAATTAACTTCTTATTAATTCCAAGAGTGGACTTAGCATGAAACACTCATTTATTATTCATAGAGTAATCATACTCCAACTAGCTAGGTTCCGAATAATAAAACTTAGTTTCGCGCTCCTCTTGAGGACATTATCAAACGAGACTCACCTCGTGCACGATTCAATATAATAGCAATCCTAGCACCGCTAGATATCGATCACCACTGCCCAATATATCAGGATAATTGGGCTACGAAAAACCCGCACCATTTGATAAGTCAAAGCAATGCATAATCAATACCGTATGCTCAATGCTAACCTACATTGATTAAGAAATAAATATTTATCAAGACCTCGCCTTTCAGTAGATAGCCCAAGGCAAGTCTTGCTGTTAGATCCGTTCAGTGCTATACCACACCAATGTCATCTTATTTCAGTAAGGCTTAGAAATATACGGACTGACATTGCAACCTTTCTCGATGGGTAGTCTAATTCCATCTAGGTTGTGAAATTCATATTTTTCTTTGTTTAGAACTGACCGTATTACCTTAAAGTGGACGACGCCCACAACCGGTCTACTAAAACAAAGACTTAGACTTTGTTAAGTTAACTTATACATTTAAACATGCATTAACATCCATTAAATGTAAAACATAACAACATTATGACAAAAATAATCTGTTTTATTCATTGGAAAATAAAATAAGAGTTTTACAGTATTCAATCACTCGAAACGTGATTTCTAGTATACAAACTCTAACAATCTCCCACTTATACTCAAAACACTTTCGAGTATACAAAATGTGCTAACGTCTAAATCTCCCACTTATACTGAAAGCGGATTGAGGTCTTGAATTAGTCGAACTCCCATTCCTTCAACATGGCTTTCATACGGCTTTACCGCTAACGCCTTCGTGAAAGGATCTGCCAGGTTGTTTTCTGACTCAATCTTGACCACTTGTATGTCTCCTCTCTGCACTATATCTCGAATGATATGATACTTCCTCTCTATGTGCTTGCTCGCCTTATGAGCCCGTGGTTCCCTCGAATTTGCCACAGCACCAGAGTTATCACAATAAACGGTGATGCGCTTGGGCATATTCGTAACCACACCTAAGTCCAGAAGGAAGTTCTTAAGCCATACAGCCTCCTTTGCAGCCTCCGAAGCGGCTACATACTCGGCTTCCATGGTAGAGTCTGCAATGCATTTCTGCTTTACACTCTTCCAAACTATAGCTCCACCTCCTAAGGTAAACACATATCCGGAAGTTGATTTTCTCGAATCCAGATCAGCCTGAAAGTCTGAATCTGTATATCCTAAAGGACAGAGCTCGGCTGCATTGTAAACTAGAACATAGTCCTTAGTCCGATTAAGGTACTTGAGTATGTTCTTTACGGCAGTCCAATGTCCTTGGCCGGGATTTGATTGATATCTTGCTACCATGCCAACAGCAAAGCAGATATCGGGTCTAGTACAAAGCATAGCATACATGAGACTACCAACTGCCGAGGCATATGGTATTCTTCTCATCTCTGCTATCTCAGATGCTGTCTTAGGACACATCTCTTGAGACAACTGGATGCCATGTCTAAAAGGTAGGAAACCTTTCTTGGCATCTTGCATGCTAAAGCGTCTAAGTACCGTTTCGATGTAAGATTCTTGGGATAAGCACAACATTTTCTTACCTCGGTTCCTAAGAACCTTGATACCGAGAATGTGTCCCGCATCACCCATATCTTTCATCTCGAACTGGCTGGACAACCAAGTTCGCACTGATGACAACATCTTTTTATTGTTTCCAATTAGAAGAATGTCATCTACATACAAAACTAAGAACACAACATTTCCTTTTTCAACCTTCTTATACACGCAGCTTTCATTAGGGCATTTTTCGAATCCAAACTTTTGAACAGTTTGATCGAAACACTGGTTCCATGATCTAGATGCTTGCTTGAGACCATAAATGGCCTTCTTAAGCTTCCAAACCATGTGTTCCTTGCCCTTCACTACATAGCCTTCGGGTTGTTCCATGTAGATGGTCTCCTCAAGACTCCCGTTTAGAAACGCAGTCTTAACGTCCATCTGCCATACTTCCCAATCCATGTAAGCTGCTATAGACAAAAGTATACGGATCGATTTGAGCATGGCCACTGGGGAGAAGGTCTCATCGTAATCGATACCTTCCTTTTGGGTATACCCCTTAGCCACTAGTCTTGCCTTGAAGACTTTAACTCGTCCATCGGGTCCACGTTTACGTTTGTATATCCACTTGCTCCCAATGGCAGTACAGCCTTCGGGTAGGACAGACAAATCGTAGACGTCTTTGTCTAACATAGATTGTAGTTCCGAATCCATTGCTTTCACCCATTCGCAATGATCGACATCAGCCTGCGCCTCTGCAAAATTCCAGGGATCCAGTACATTGCTGTCCGAGGAGTGATCCATACACTCACCCAAACCAATGTATCTATCGGGCTCATGAGAGACCCTCCCACTGCGGCGCGGCACTACAATATCTGGAGTATTAGTTGAAGTTTCTGGAATTGTTGTTACACTTGGTAATTGTTCTTGGTTAATGGAAGTTGAAACTTGAGTTAGCTCTTCTAGAGCAATCTCACTGCTGGACTTATGATTCATTACATAGTCTTCCTCTAAGAATGTGGCATGAGTGCTCACAATCACTTTCTGATCTCTGAGACTATAGAATTCATAAGCTTTCGTTCCTCTAGGGTATCCTATAAACACGCAAACCTCAGTCCTAGATTCCAGCTTAGTTGGATCCTTTTCCAATACATGAGCCGGACACCCCCATACTCTGAGATGTTCTAGATTGGGCTTACGCCCATTCCACAACTCATATGGGGTAGTAGGAACAGATTTAGAAGGTAAGACGTCTAAGAGATAGTTTGCAGAAAGCAAAGCATGACCCCAAAACGAAACAGGTAACCGTGCATAACTCATCATCGATCTGACCATATTTAATAAGGTCCTATTCCTTCTTTCAGCCACGCCATTCTGCTGGGGTGTGCCCGGCGCAGTCGTTTGGGATTCAATCCCAGCTACCGATAAATAGTCCAAAAACTCGGCACTTAGGTATTCGCCTCCGCGATCAGATCGCAGGCATTTGATACTCTTACCATGTTGCGTCTCTACTTTAGCCTTAAACTCCTTGAACTTGTCAAAAGTTTCAGACTTGTAGCGCATCAAATAGATGTATCCGATTTTCGAGTAGTCATCTGTAAAGGTGACGTAATATCGAAAACCGCCCCTTGCCTCGGTTGACATTGGTCCACACACATCAGTATGAATGAGCTCAAGTACTTCTTTGGCCCTATTCCCCTTTGATCTAAAAGATCTCTTAGTCATCTTGCCTTCGAGACAGGACTCACACTTCGAAAACGGTTCCTTCTCAAGACCTTTAATAAGATCTTGATCAACCATCGCATGAATCCTTCTTTCGTTGGCATGACCAAGTCTAAGGTGCCATAAGTACGTTTCATTCATTGAAGTTGAAGGTTCTTTTCTTTTCTTAGAAATTTTCGATGTAGCATTGAGTTCTGATTTACGTTGATTAAATTGTGTAGAAGTGATCGTGTACAGATTGTTTTCCATGATACCGCGACAGATATAAGAACCATCTTTCTTAATAACGCAATTGTCATTAAAAGAAATCGAATATCCATCATAAGACAATTTAGAAACTGAAATTAAACTTCTTCTAAAAGAGGGTATCAACAAAACATTCTTCAAAATCAAAAATCTATCACTAGAAAAACGTAAATAAACGTCTCCCACTGCAACGGCCGCCACTTTCGTAGCGTCGCCCAGCTGGACCTCTATCTCACGATCATGTAGCCGTCTTGTCACCTGCATCAAGTCAGGATCAAAACATATATGATCAGTTGCTCCAGTATCAATAACCCAAGTATGAGTAGATGTCAAAGCCAAACATGACTCGACTACTAGAGCATGGTGCATACCTGTAGCCTTGCCCTTTTTAGGACAATCTGGCTTCCAATGACCTTTCTCTCCACACTTGAAGCATTTTCCAGTTTGCTTCTTGTCACCCCGCTGTTTCTTCTTTCCCTTAGCATTGTTGACTGCTACTTGGTTCGGTGCCTTTTTCTTTCCTCTTCTAGCCTTAGAGCCAGAGGAATTAGGCGCGATACTCATCATAGCTACTTTAGCTTGAACCATAAGGTCCTCCGCCGACTGAAGTTCAGTCAGCAACTCTGCTAAAGTATAATTCCGTTTGTTCATCTCAAAGTTGAGCTTGAACTGCTGGAAGCTAGGGGGAAGACTCTGAAGGATTATAGTAACCTGGGACTCGGGATCGATCGTCCCTCCCAATACCTCAATCTGGTTGAGGTGACTCATCATCTCGAGGACGTGTTGCCTCACAGACGAGCCTTCCTTCATAGACTTCGTCATGATACTCCGAAAGGCTTGAGACTTAGCCGTTCGATTCTGAGTACCAAAAAGATTTGCGAGATTTGTCATGATCTCGGCGGCAGTTTCCATGGCAGAATGCTGATGCTTGAGTACTGATGACATAGAAGCCAACATGTAGCACTTAGCCATCTCATTCGCCTTATGCCACCGTCTATGCGCATCTCGCAATGCTTGGCTGGCACTAGCAGCCGGGACAGCTGGGCGTGGAGTAGTGAGTACGAACTTGTACTCTTCTGCTGTGAGAACGATATCCAAGTTTTGTTTCCATTCGATGTAATTTTGGCCTTCGAGTTTGTTTTCTTTGAGAATGGCAGAAAGAGGATTAAAAGACATCTTGACGAATTTTATTGCACTGCAAACAGAAGATTTTACTATTTGTCATAAACTTATGTAAGGAAATTGAGTAGATTAACCATAAAACTTTTCAAAATCTTACAACAGCAAAATTAATAAATTGTATCCTCCTCAGGAGGTTAATACGCATTAAAATTTCGACAATTTACTGGTCACAACACCGACATATCAATAGCTTCCTCCTCTGGAGGTTGACATGTCAAATGCTTCCTAAGCACGACCACCTGGTTTAGCATTACAGTATTTTATTTCTACAACACACTCCCATAACAATGTTCATGTGTTGATAACAAAATCAAGCTATCTCATAAATTCCGATTGAACCCTGAAACTCGCAATTCCTTAGGATTATTGTCCCTACTCTGTAGGTGGCGATAATATTAGGAATCACTTTCTAGTTCACTCTATTCATTATTTGAGAAGTCCGCCCTTATGAACTTACTGTTTTCGTAGGATTATTGTCCCTACTCTGTAGGTGGCGATAATATTAGAAAATCAGCTTCACAAAATTTGGCAGTCCAACCGATGGAGACCATATATAAACCATTAGTTCATAATTATCGCTTAGATATTTGGGTTATGGTTTTAATTAATTATCCTTTAGCCTTAAGGCAGATTAAGACTAATTAAATTCTGTTGGTATTTAATTTACTGGATAATTAAATCTTTTATAATCTTTAATATCTTAATATAGAAACTATTAATCTAGAATTTAATTCTCATTCATGTCTTACTATAAGATATATCTAAAATAAAATACATTATTTATAATCTTAATTAGACATGAAAAATCAAATTCATATAATTTCCAAGTTCAAGATTAGGAAGAATATCAATTATATTATTTAATGTATTCTTATATATATCATATCTTATAATAGATTCTAGATATATATTATAATTAGGAAACTATTAAATTATTCTTATCTATATCATCTAGGATATAAAATATTCATAGATATAGAAAATAATCCAAATATTCCTAAAATCTAGGGAAATCTTCCCAAAATGTTTTATTTCATTAAATAATATTATTTTTAATGATATCTATTAATTAAACAATTAAATAATCATTAAAATAATCTTTCGTCAATTTCTAGAGATTCGAGGTTGGCACGAATCTACACAACGAAGATATGAAGATATCCCCGGAGATTCTCGCCGGGACGGCGTGTTCGCCCCCCGACGACCGCCGGAAAACCCGCGCCTTACGGCGCGCTCTTCCTTCTCCCTTCTTCCTCCCGGCGGACAACCGCCGAGATTTCACCCTCCGTCGTCGTCGAGCCAGAAGGCGCAGCCAGAGCCACGACCTCCCGGCGATCTCCCACTGCCCGACGAGCTCGCGCGCACCAGCAGCCGGCGGCTGCTCTCGGTTGCGCCTCGCTAGGGCTGGGTCGGCTAGGGTTTCGGTATTAGGGTTAGGGTTAGGGTTTTGCGAAGAAGACCGGCGCCTCGGTGGTTCTCGGACGAGCCACCGTGCCAGGCTTCCTCCGTCCGACGCGTCTGGTGCCGCCTGGGCTCGCGGTCTCGATCGGCGGCGCGCGCGAGCCCCTGCTCGCATGCGCGTCGCCGCGTGATCGCACGTCCTCGGCTCCTGTCGCGTCGCATCGCGTTTGATCGGGGCCGGCTAGGGTTTGGCGGGCTTGGCCGGTGGCGCGCGCGAGCCCTTGCTCGCCGGCGCGTCGCCCCATGCCCGTCGCCCTCGGCTCCCACTCGATTGGCAACCCTCTTCGATCGATCATAGCGCAATTCGTCCCGGCGCAAGCGCCGACGAATCGCACATCTAGTTCGTTCGAATAATTCAAGTTCTATGATTCGAATGTTCTTGAGTTCAACATGCATAAACATAAAAAAAAATAAAAACACAAGAACATGCTTCGTAATCAATCAAGACATGCATACATGAATTTCGCGAAATTTAAATCCAAATAATCAGAGCCAAAGACTGGCTCTGATACCAATTGTTGGTGCACGCAGCGGAAGAGCATGTAAATAAATCACATAATAATCAGATCTATTTAGCAGATTATTTAGACAAAATCTATTCGCGTAATTATCACATGTATCATGCTCATAACTTGAATTAATCATGCTTTAAGAATATTGAAAACCTAAAACATGCTTTTCTACGGAGTAGAATAATACCTAATTAATTCTCCAAAGAATTGAAGATGGCTAGCGACTTCTCCACGTGTAGCTTTAAGTACTAGACCACAAATCTTCTCTCTGGTTCCCGAACTGTACTCTAATATCAGTGTGGGCTGATCTTACTAGAATACTAGGACTTAAATAAAGAAGACAGAAGAAATCCTTTTTGGAATAGGACTCAAATTCGAAATCTCCTACAGCTGGGAGAGATCGAAATTTTCGAAAATTGCAATATGAGATATTGTGTATTTTCTGTCTCCTTTATTCTCCTATTTATATTAAGTTCCTTTTGGGCCCAGACAGGGATCTATGGAAGGCTTTGGATATGGGCTCATCCAATTTACTTTTTACTAATTAAATTGAACCCACAATTTAATATAAGTTATAATTGGAATATTACGAGCAGCCACTACAGAAGTAATATTGAACTCTCCCCATCCAAATCCGAAATTATAAGTAATCCGGGTTTCCGTTTATCTTTCATTTCCCGTGCTTAAGATTAATATGTCCATTAATTAATTAATGTCTGCTATTGACTTAATTAATTAACTTCTTATTAATTCCAAGAGTGGACTTAGCATGAAACACTCATTTATTATTCATAGAGTAATCATACTCCAACTAGCTAGGTTCCGAATAATAAAACTTAGTTTCGCGCTCCTCTTGAGGACATTATCAAACGAGACTCACCTCGTGCACGATTCAATATAATAGCAATCCTAGCACCGCTAGATATCGATCACCACTGCCCAATATATCAGGATAATTGGGCTACGAAAAACCCGCACCATTTGATAAGTCAAAGCAATGCATAATCAATACCGTATGCTCAATGCTAACCTACATTGATTAAGAAATGAATATTTATCAAGACCTCGCCTTTCAGTAGATAGCCCAAGGCAAGTCTTGCTGTTAGATCCGTTCAGTGCTATACCACACCAATGTCATCTTATTTCAGTAAGGCTTAGAAATATACGGACTGACATTGCAACCTTTCTCGATGGGTAGTCTAATTCCATCTAGGTTGTGAAATTCATATTTTTCTTTGTTTAGAACTGACCGTATTACCTTAAAGTGGACGACGCCCACAACCGGTCTACTAAAACAAAGACTTAGACTTTGTTAAGTTAACTTATACATTTAAACATGCATTAACATCCATTAAATGTAAAACATAACAACATTATGACAAAAATAATCTGTTTTATTCATTGGAAAATAAAATAAGAGTTTTACAGTATTCAATCACTCGAAACGTGATTTCTAGTATACAAACTCTAACAGATACTCCCTGAAATCTCGACCGCTCCATTAGCACGTAGCGCAGTGATAATGTAAGGTCCTGCCCATTTGGACTTGAGCTTCCCAGGCATTAGCTTCAATCTTGACTGGAAGGGTAGTACTTTCTGACCAACTTGGAGATCCTTGGTTCTCAGATTTTTGTCGTGCCACATCTTTGTTTTCTCCTTGTACCACATGACTGAGTCGAACGACTCTAATCTGAGTTCTTCCAGCTCTTGAAGTTGTAGCTTCCTTTCCTCTTCACAGGCCTTAGCATCCACATTAACCTGTTGTACTACCCAGTATGCTCGGTGTTCAATTCCCACTGGCAAGTGACACATCTTCCCAAAGACGATGCGATAAGGGGGACATCCCTATAGGAGTTTTGTAGGCTGTCCGATATGCCCACAGAGCATCTTCCAACCTTGTGCTCTAATCTTTTCTGGAGGGGTTGACTGTCTTCTCTAAAATGCTCTTTATTCCCTGTTTGAGATCTCTGCTTGCCCGTTGGCTTGAGGGTGGTAAGGAATGGATAGGCGGTGATGAACTCCGTACTTCTTCATCAACGCTTCGACTGTTCGGTTGCAGAAGTGAGTCCCTTGATAGGAGATTATTGCCCTTGGTATCCCAAATCGGCTGAATATATGACTCTTGAGGAATTTGGTGACTTCCTTAGATTCACAAGTGCTTGTAGCCTTGGCTTCTATCCATTTTGATACGTAGTCAACTGCCACCAGGATGTAGGAGTTCCCATAGGATGAGGGAAAAGGACCCATGAAGTCCATACCCCAAATGTCAAACACCTCACAAACTATTACTGGAACTTGCGGCATTTCGTCCCTCGCGGAGATCCCACCGGTTAGTTGGCAACGGTCACAGCCCTTGCAGAACTCGTATGCATCTCTATTTAGAATCCGCTATCTAGCACTTTCCTGGCAGTCTTTCTTGGCCCGAAATGTCCTCCACATGCCAAGGAGTGGCAGTGCGTCAGTACATCCCGTTGCTCCCAGTCAGGAACACATCTTCTAATGACCTGGTCTGTTCCTGCCTTCCACAAGTATGGGTCGTCCCAGAAATAATACTTTGCTTCGCTCTTGATCTTCATCCTCTGAGCCTTTGTCACGTTTGGCACCATTGGCAGCTCTCCTGTTACTAGGTAGTTTTCCAAGTCCGCATACCAGGGTTCCTGTCCCTCTTTCTCCTTGCTCTTGGTTGTTGCATCCTGACCAGTGAGTCTCATCACTTCTTCCCAATCGATTTTCTTTTCGGAGAAAATCACTTCACATAAATGCTCTTCCGGGAATCGATCCCTCACATCTTCACTGTTCCCTTCTTGTATTATTCTGCTCAAGTGGTCCGCTACCTTGTTCTCAACTCCCTTTTTGTCTTCTACCTCCCAGTCGAATTCTTGTAAAAGCAGCACCCATCTGATCAGTCGGGGCTTTGACTCCTTCTTCGCAATGAGATACTTGATCGCCGCATGATCAGTATAGACGATGACTCTGGATCCCAGTAGGTACTGCCTGAACTTCTCGAATGAATAGACAACCGCCAACATCTCCTTCTCGGTGGTGTCATAATTCCGTTGGGCTTGATTCAAGGTTTTTGATGCATAGAATATCACGTACCTTTACCCATCGATCTTCTGACCCAGTACGGCCCCCACTGCATAGTCATTAGCATCGCACATCACCTCGAAGGGGTGATCCCAGTCAGGAGCCTGAATGATCGGTGCAGAAATCAATTTTTCCTTAAGGAGGTTGAAAGCAGCCTTGCAATGCTCATCGAAGAAGAACTCCACCTCGTTCTGGAGAAGCCTGGTAAGAGGTTGGGCAATCTTGGCGAAATCCTTGATAAATCTTCGATAAAATCCAGCATGGCCAAGGAAACCTCTTATTCCTTTCTGATCAGTAGGGAAGGGTAGTTTGGATATGACATCCACTTTAGCTTGATCCACCTGGATCCCCTTTTCTGACACCACGTGTCCTAAAATAATTCCTTCTGTAACCATGAAGTGGCATTTCTCAAAATTTAAAACCAGACTCTTTGCTTGACACCTTTCTAGCACCACATCCAAATGTTGCAAGCACGAGTCGAAAGAGTCTCCATAGACAGTGAAATCATCCATAAAGATCTCTATACAATCTTCAATCAAATCCGAGAATATGCTCATCATGCACCGTTGGAAAGTACCGGGGGCGTTGCATAGGCCAAATGGCATACGCCTATATGCATAGGTTCCAAACGGGCAAGTGAACGTGGTCTTATCCTGGTGCTCCGGGTCCACATAGATTTGAAAGTAACCACTGTACCCATCCAAAAAGCAGAAGTACTTCCTCCCAGCCAGTCGCTCCAGCATTTGATCGATGAATGGCAGGGGAAAATGGTCCTTCCTGGTTGCATTGTTCAGCTTCCGGTAATCTATGCACATTCGCCACCCGGTAACTAGTCTGGTGGGCACTAGCTCATTTCTCTCATTCTTAATCACCTGGATCCCTGACTTCTTGGGGACCATATGGATTGGGCTAACTCATTCACTGTCTGGCACCGAGTATATAATGCCCAGTGAGAGCAACTTCAAGATTTCCTTCAGTATCTCTTCTCGCATGTTTGGGTTCACCTTTCTTTGAGAATCTCTATGCGCCTTGGCTCCATCCTCTAGCCTAATGTGGTGCATGCAGACGTCTGGGCTTATACCTACCAGGTCCGTAAGGCTCCATCCAATAGCCTTCTTGTTTTTGCCCAGCACAGTGAGTAGTCTTGACTCTTGCTCTTCAGTCAGCCCGTTGTTGATGATTACAGGGAATGAGTCTTCCTCCCCTAGGTAGGCATACTTAAGGTTCGCTTGCAACTTTTTCAACTCCACTTGCGGGGGTAGTGTTTCTGTAGGTAGAGGGTTCTTCTTTGAATCCTCCTCTTGTTCTTGTTCAGCATCTGATTTTTCCTCCATACTGGCCGGTACCACGGCCCCTACGGATCCTGCTAGTTCTGACTTCTGACAGAATTCCGTAATTGCTTCTTTGATCTCTTCGTCAGTTAACCCCCGGCTACTGATCAGATCACACCATGCAGCTGCTTCCACATCAACCTGGGCATACACATCCAAGGCTTGGAGCTTTTCCTGCAATAATTCGGTCTCAAAAAATTCTTGGACTAAGGGGTCAATTACATCAACATAACATAGATTTTCAGAATCTATTGGTTTTTTCATGGCTTCATTGATGTCAAAGACAAATTTCTCACCATTAAAGTCAATGCATATTGTCCCCTCGGCCATATCCACAATTGTTTTAGCCGTTCTTAAAAATGTTCTTCCTAACAATATCCCGCTAGACTCCCTAGCTTCTGGTTCACTCATTTTAATGACATAAAAATCAGCGGGATAAGTAAAGTTCTGTATCCTGACCAATACATTTTCTAACACACCCTCAGGATTGATACATGACCTATCAGCCAGTTGGATCAACACCCTAGTATTCGACAATTTTACCCCCTTTAACCGATTATAAATGGATAACGGCATAACATTGATAGATGCTCCTAGATCACACATTGCATGCTCGATTTTCACATCTCCAATTGTTATGGGTAGGGTAAACATACCTGGGTCGGCTCTCTTGGGTGGTAGCTTCTCATGTACAATGGCTGACGCTATTCCCTCCACCATGATCTTTCCATCCTCCCGGGCCTTCCCGGCTATGAACTCCTTTATAAACTTCCCCAGAGGGGGCAGTCTCACGGCTTGGAGGAATGGTATGGTGACATCCAGCTTCCCAAAGATCGACATGAAATCTACAGGGTTTTCTTTCTTCCTCTTCGTCACAAACCGATATGGAAACGGTTTTTCTCCCTTAGCCTCTTCAGTCAGTCCTTGTGGAATTCCCTTTGGCTTCTCCTGGGTTGGAGTTTCCGATGTAGGCATCACTCCTCCCGGCTGCTCATTTCCAGGTTGTGTTTCTCCCTCATTTCCTTCCACGGTAGGCTCCTTGTTTAGAAAAAACGGATCCTCCATCTGAGGCAGAGGCCTCTTGAGCTCTTCCGCTGAGATGGTGTCGCTCAACACCCTTTCTCTATTAGATTCCCCAACAGGGTTCTTGAGCTGAGGTCCATCATAGGCTGTTCCGGACCGCAGTGTAATCTTGCTCACATTTGCCTTTTCCGGTACATGGACTGTAGATGGGAGATTTCCTGAGTTCCCTTTCATTTCGCCCACCGAGTTAGCGAGCTGGGCCAACTGCCTGTTCATCATATCCATGTTTGCCCTATGCTCCTTCTGGGCACTTTGCATTCCTTGCATTGTTTCATTACTGGACTGCAAGTCATTTTTAATGCTTTGCTGCGAGGCAAGCATCTCCCCCATCATGTCCTTCATAGACCTCCTCGACCTGTTTGGCTAATGGAATTGGGTTGAGCTCTGGTGCTGATTATACTGAGGTGGTGGGTTTGATTGGTAGCCTGAGAAATTATGTTGGTTTTGGTTCGGTGGGTACTGGTTATACTGGGCAAGAGGGTTATACTGGTCGTGCTTGTGCTGGTACTGACTTTGGTTTTGGTGGTGGGTGTTATGTTGAGGCCCTGGGTTAAATTAGTTCTGGTTCTGGTTTTGGTTCTGGTTTTGGTTTTGAGAGTTTCGCTGATGGGGTGGTACATAGGTAGGGTTTGGGTTCTGGTTTTGAGAGTTTTGGTTCTGAGGATGCTGGTTTCTTCCTACCCAGTTAGACTGGTAGTCAAGGTTTGTTGGTCCGCGGTTGGGATATTGGTTCCGTTGGGGGTTGGGTTGATTTGGAGCCTGATTTTGGTTCTGATTCTGATTTCCATCTCCCCATCGGAAATTTTGGTGGTCCCTCCACGGTGCATCTTTTTGTTTCCCCAGAATCCAATTGCCGTTGGAATTGTAGTATCCTGCGGCATTTGCTTGCTCCATATCCAGCGAGTTGTCCGGCTGATCATATGGTAGTGCTGGGGCTTCTTGGCCTCCAGTTGGAGAAGGTGGTGGAGTGTTCTGCTTGATTGCAGTCATCAATTCCTTCTTTAATTCCTCCATCTTCAAGTCCATCCGCTCCTCCTTGTCAGTAGCCGAAGCACTCGCTACCCTTTCTCTGCTGTACCCATCTCTAGCGTTGTCGTATGTCTTCTTTGCATTCAACAGCTTACGTAACACCTTCTTGGCTTCACTTACTCTCAACTGGGTGAAATCGCCTCCAGATGATGAATTCGCCAGATCCTTGGTTTCCTTGTTCATCCCTTCATAGAAGGTGTGGTGCACCTCTATCTCCTTCATGCGATGGTTGGGGCATGACTCCAGAAGGCTCATGTACTTCTCCCAATACTCGCTCAGGGTTTCATCATACTCTTGCCTTATGCACGATATTTTCCTCTTCAATGCACTCGTCTTCGAAGACGGGAAAAACTCGGCTAGGAAAACTGACTTGAAATCAGCCCATGTATTGATAGAGTCGGCTGGCAGGCGCATGAACCAAGTGTTGGCCTCTCCCTTCAGGACAAAAGGTAGGGTTTTCAGTCTGTAATCGTCCTCGCTCGCTCCTGCTGGCCGCCTCTGTGCCTTACAGATTTTGCAGAACTCATTTAAGAATTCGTATGGTCCCTCGTAGCTCTTCCCACAGTAAGTCGGTAAGATTGCGATAACATGGGGTTTCACATCACAGGCGGTCTGGCCTGGGGTGACCACTATGGCTTGTGGAGGATCTCCGTCGGCGTGTGCGGTAAGTGTTGCGAGCTCGGGATCGTCCTCACCATGGTCAGCCATCCTCACTAGTGTTCTTACTGGCTGGGGTGGAAGCTCCGGGAGTTGGTACTCTAGCTCCTCTTTTTCTTCGTCGCTACTCGTGCCTAGGTCGGACAGTGCTATCGACAGGCCAGAACGAGTGGTAACGAGTATTGTTCCTCGGGAAAGTATCCTTGGTCTCCACTGGCCAGGAGCCGAGCCACTTCTCATAAACTGAAAACAAAAAGAAAAGAAAAATTATAAACAGTATGTACACCAAAAAGATCACACACAATAACAGGTATGAACGCCATCCATCCCCGGCAACGGCGCCATTTTGACGGCCCAGAGCTTGTTCCTTTTCGGGTTTTCGTATGTAATTGGAGTGTTTCCAACTGACCAGGAAGAGATTCCCAACCCAGCTGAGTCGTTGGTACGATAACCGGGACCTGGCCTCAAACAAGTTTCCTCAACCCACTTCTACTGATTAGTATAATGGAGGTAAGGGTCGAATCCCACGAGGATGGACACGTTTTGATAACTGCGGTGACTTTCCTGGGTGTTTTGGTTAGCTACCATGCTTGGGTTGAGATTTTACCTAGACAGGAAATAAATGTGGTACTCTACTGACTAGTAGGCATTAAAATAACAGACATGTGGGAGTGTTCGTGAAAATAGGGGACAAGGTGTCTCAGAGACATGGAAAGTAGACAGTTACTAAAAGAGGAAATTTAGACAACAAGGTATATCTGATGGCTGGGGACTTTCTGACAGGTCTGGATAGTACATCTGAAAAGTAGGGAACAAAAGCAAAAGTAACTTAAAAATAAAAGTGGTCCAATAAAGTTGATTTTGACGTTTTCTTCCTCACCAAGTATTGACAAAAATCATATGAACACAAACACCATAACTAAAACTTCAGATTCATAAATTCAAACTCAAGATCCATCGATTAAAATGCTTAAACTTAAATTAAACGGTAAAACTGCAACTTTACTTCTACTGACTGACATGCAAGGTGGTGATCACGGCGCAGAAAAGAAACTCATGCATGAAAACTTGTCTAAACATAGCTACAACTTCGAATCAACAACTCTCGATAAGAAAACACTTAGAAATTGAAAGCAATGACTAAATCTAACTATCCTAGGCAGAATGAAGCAAACTCGAACCAAAGTGACATGCGAAATAGAAACTTCATAATGCAAATGTTGGAAAATAACAAAGTACTTCAAAAGTGCAACAACGATGAGTGTTTGCAAATAACCAACGATGAAAAAAAGTAAACTTTAAACTAAGAAAGCGATTAAGATTGTTTGTGCCACTCCGGGCGATGATACTACTACACTGCTACGATAACTGGCTGGAACGGCGGACTGATGACTTCTCCAGCAGACTCTTGGACGTCAAGTGACCATGACTTTGGCGAGGAACGAGAGGTAGGATAATGCTGAAGGATTGATCATCTAGAGAGAATTCTACTAAGTGTGATTGTCGAACTGCCTAAAAAACTCCTTCTCTCTCTCCAAGTGGCTTCTTTTATAGAGAGGCTTGCCCTTGCTTTTAGGGTAGACTTCTCCCGTGTTTTGACCTTTTTGCCCTTGTCAATGATCATCCCAGCTATCCTCCTTCTCCATCTCGAGCCTTTTCTCTGGCATGCATCCTGGTCAGTATCGCACCCTTCTGGCGCCTTTTTCACTTGCGTCACCTGAATCGTCTGCTACTGACTTGGATCCTTTAATCCTGCACACTTAAGCAACTGTTTTGCAGATAATACATGCATTTCACGACATACTGACCAGTAACCAAGGCTTAGAATACGACTTATCACATTCATAATCAAGCTTCAAGATCTACACGTGGAGAAGTAGCAAGCCACTTCGATTCTTTGGAGAATCATTGTTGTAAGTATTCAATAACATAATTTAATTTATGTGATTAATTGCGCAGTTATATGTTTCTACATGTTCAAGCATGAAATTGAATTGACCCACATAATCACCTAAATAGATTCTTATGTGGATTTATTTGTTTTGCAATTTCCGCTGCGATTATCCCCAACACGATAGTCTCATCTCTGGCTAGACGTATGTTGCCCTCCTCCGTGCTGGGGTCGATGCTAATTCGACTGGTGCCGTTTTCCGTCGTAGGAAGTCCTAGTATCCTCCCACTTCCTCTTCTCCCGGGAGTGATGTGATGGGGGTAAGGACGGTGTAGAGTTCTCCTTCACTCTCTCTCTAGGCATTGTTGCTTCAATATCCAACGCGAGTGCCAAAGCTTTAGCGTAGGTGAGTCTCCCTCGACTGGCCAACGACATCTTTATCTCGGACCTTAGTCCCTCACGGAACTTGTCGGTCAGCTTCTCGTCAGTGTCGACTTGATCAGGGGCGTATCGGGTCATCCTATTGAGCGCCCGATCGTACTCGGTCACAGTCATGCGTCCTTGAGTCAGATTGTGTAACTCGGATGCCTTCGCTTTCCGGTAGCTCTTCGGCACATACTTGTTGTATAATTCGGTCTTGAAATCTTCCCACGTCATTGCTTCTACTTGGTCTCGCGTCAGGGTCTTCGTTCTAGTATCCCACCAAAAGTCGGCTGCCTCGGTTAGTTGGTGAGTAACGCAACTCATCCGTTCCCTATCATTGTATCCCAAGATTGCGAAGATACGCTCTATCGCGCGGATCCATGATTCGGCCTTGGCCGGTTCTCCGAGTCCATCAAACACCGGTGGTTTCTGTTCCAAGAACAACTTCACTATTTCCCGAGTAACCGGGGGTGGGGGAGGCGGCGGTGTCTGAATTGACTGTGTCACACTCTCCTTGCTCGAAGGCGGAGGTGTCGGTTGACTGTTATGGCGTCTCGGCGGCATTCTGATTTATCAATACACGGATTATTCTCAAAATTCTAACAACAGTCGCGTGGTATAACAAGGTTCATGGGACAATTGTTTTGGTGCATATGGCCAAGCAAAAAGTTTCGTCACATAGATGGATTTCACAAGTAGTGTTGATAAGTCGTATTCTAAGCCTTGGTTACTGGTCAGTATGTCGTGAAATGCATGTATTATGTGCAAAACAGTTGCTCAAGTGTGTAGGACTAAAGGATCCAAGTCAGTAGGAGACGATTCAGGTGACGCAAGTGAAAAGGGCGCTAGAAGGGTGCAATACTGACCAGGATGCATGCCAGAGAAAAGGCTTGAGATGGAGAAGAAGGATAGCTGGGATGATCATTAACAAGGGCATAAAAGTCAAAACTTGAAGGAAGTCTACCCTAAAAGCAAGGGCAAGCCTCCCTATAAAAGAAGCCACTTGGAGAGAGAGAAAGAGTTCGGCCTTTAGAGTTGGTTCCTTAGAGTTCGGTTAGGAGTTCTAAGTTCTCGGTTCTCAAACACACTTAGTAGAATTCTCTCTAGAAGATTAGTCTTTCATCATTGTCCAACCTCTCGTTCCTCGCCACAGCTATGGTCACTTGACGTCCAAGAATCTGCCGGAGAAGTCATCGATCCACCGTTCCAGCCAGTTGCCGTAGTAGTATAGCAGTATCATCGCCCGGAGTGGCCAAACAATCGTTATTTTGCTTTCTAGTTTAATCTTTACTTGTTTTCGTCGTTGGTTTTATTGCAAACAATCATCGTTGTTGCCTTTTTGAAGTACTTTTTGAAGTTCCAACGTTTAAATTATGAAGTTTCTATTTCGTATGTCGCTTTGGTTCGAGTTTGCTTCATTCTGCTTAGGAAAGTTAGAACTAGTTGTTGCTTTTAATTTCTAAGTGTTTTCTTATCTGGAGTTGTCGATCTGAGGTTATAGTTATGTTTTAGTCTAATCTTCGTGCCTGAGTCTTCGTGTTGCATTATAATCATTGCCTTGCATGTTAGTCAGTAGAAGTAAAATTGCAGTTTCACCGTTTATTTTAAGTTTGAGCATTTTAATCAATGGATCTTGAGTTTGAGGTTATGAATCTGAGTTTAGTTATGGTGTTTGAGTTCATCTGATTTTTGTTAATGCTTGGTGAAGAAGAAAACGTCAAAATCAACTTTAGTTTGGACCACTTTACTTTTAAGTTACTTTTGCTTTTGTTCCCTACTTTTCAGTTGTACTGTCCAGACCTGTCAGAGAGCCACCCAGCCACCAGATATACCTTGTTGTCTAAATTTCCTCTTTTAGTAACTGTCTACTTTTAATATGCCTCTGAGACACCTTGTCCCCTATTTCCTCGAACACCACCACATGCCTGTAATTTTCATACCCACTAGTCAGTAGAGTACCTCCTTTATTTCTTGCCTAGGTAAAATCTCAACCCAAGCGTGGTAGCTAACCAAAAACACCCAGGAAAATCACCGCAGTTATCCAAAACGTGCCCATCCTTGTGGGATTCGACCCTTACCTCCACTATACTAATCAGTAGAAGTGGGTTGAGGAAAATTGTTTGAAGTCAGGTCCCGGTTGTCGTACCAACGACTCAGCTGGGTCGGGAATCTCTTCCTGATCAGTTGGATACACTCCAAATTACATACGAAAACCGACTATAGACCACTAGAGGACCCCTTTCAAGTGTCAAAGCATTATTATCACCAAAATTGGTTGCGCCATAGGGTATCAAAATAATCATTGGTCCTTATCGATAAGGTAATTGTAATCAAGAGGCACTTATGCAATTCAAGTGGCAAGTATAGGGCGTAATAAGATATTCAAAGATAGTGGTGTGATGATATGATGACATGATAACATAGTGGTAGTCAATTTTCACAATGGCATGAGAATAACAATATGGGAATCCATTGCATCATAAGGTAACGAGCACGGAATGAAACGTAAAAATTCTCCCCATAGTATAAAAAAACGTTGCCTCAATGAGGTCTTAGTATCAAAAAGTAAGAAGGTACGGCAAGAGTTTAGCAAAAATATTCAAAAATCATGGGGGAAGCAAAACAATGTTTTCCACGACTATCACTCCTAGTCGATATCGTTCATATCCTCCTCGTGGTCCTCATCCTCGTCGACATTTCCCATATCCAAATCGTGTCCTTCCTCGTAGGGTTCCTCTTCCTCGCTTGATCCACCAACATCCGGGGGCGGAGGGGTTATCGCACGCATGTCCTCCACGTTCCCATTTATGACCAACGGGTTAGACGTATGAGTCCTAAGCCTTGGTTTAGTAGGGACATGATCCACATGCGGCTCCTTATCATGACGATATCTCCATCGACGGGCCTGACCCGGCGGGTACTTGTGCGCTGAGGGACTAAGCGGCGGTCCATCCCTTGCAGCTGCCATGGCTAGGAGTAGCACTCCAATCAAGCCGATCATATCGCCTCTAGGCTTGTACTCGGGCGGACTAAACCACGTAAACGGTAACGCAGCTTGAGCAGTCCATTCGCTCCATGGAGAAGGCAGGCTGTGGATCAATCTCGAGATCCCTGCGTGATGGGTAACTCCTCCATACGCGTATGCATCCATCCAGCGATCGTAGAATTCAGTGACGTAGGTTAGGAGAAAGGACTTTCCATCCCACTCAAACTCTTGGTAGGTCTCGACAGGGAAAACCTTGTTCTTCACGTATCGGTCGCGCATCAGTGCGTAATACCGGTTAGGCATCTACAAAAGAAATCTCAGCATCAGAACAAGGATCGAAGAAAATATCAATAGTGTATGAGGTTTCAAATGATGCTGAGAGTACGATGGATATATATATAGGTCGAACGATGGAGGTGTGAAGATAATATCATATCAAGAATAAACGGAATTTCATTTCCGAGGCAAATGGTTCGTATATATATATATATATATAATATATATATATATATATATATATATATATATTTCGCATTTCGGTAGTTCGCAATTTTGTTCTCGTAAGTCGTTCGCCTCGCATTCGGCGTTTTTATGCCTCCAAGTTCGATATCGTCATATAAATTTTCCAATCACAACTCGATTTTCAACTAAGTATAGCATGCTCCAGTTCAACTCATAACGTTGTTCATCGAACAATCACGAAATCACAAATCACATAGAATTCCCATAGAGTTTTATTCATTCAACTCATAACGGTCTTAACATATAATCACTAGCATAACAACATTCATCATTTGTTTTGCATAATCACACTTTGCAATTTCGCATGCATGCATAATCATCATTTTATACTCCAACACAAATTTCCAAATATCACAACAATTTCCATTCTCTTCAACTTCCCACATTTCATAATTCAAATCAATATTCTGAGATACGGGTTACCTCATTCTTCATGGTTGAGCGGAGACGAGTCGTGGTGTTGAGTCTTCGACGATATTATTTAATCAATTCCCACAAATTTCAGATTTTAAGACAACAAGACTCTTGGGTCCAGAGCGGAAAGAACTGAGGCTCTGATACCAACTGTAACAGCCCGACCTTTCTAGGGTATAATAAATACGGCGACTGTTAACTAGGCGAACTTGAGGCATCAAGAAAAGTAGACTAGGGTTTCAATTGAAGAGATTTGACCAAGTATTTAATGAAGCATCAAGGCATTAAGTCAACGGCTAACTCACGAGAATCAAGATTTAATAGATATAATGGACTGAGCTCAAAAGTCAAAGGTTTAGCGTAACTCCAACATAACGCAATAATTCCCATTATTCCAAATCAAGAAACAAGTTCAAAACAAACTAAGATAATAAGGTTTCCAAATATTCAGCGGAAGCATTTCAAGAGAAAGCGAAGCCATGTATGAGGACAGGACTACACTCAAAATCCCAACCATCCATATTATTTGATTCACCCATCTCAACACCACCGACCGCCCATCGCCGCTCAACCTGCACATAGGGAAAACACATGTAGGGCTGAGTATTTTAAACATACTCAGTGGACTCATGCCAAAACATTTTATAGTTATGCCACCCTTACCGTAGTGAACTCGAGGTTTTGCATTTATTTAAAGATAAGCATCGAGTATCACAAAATATTTCATGGACTGGCCAGTCAAACAATACCTCCCATTTTCTCATCAATCGTCATTTCATATGGTGCGACGAAGTGTGGCCAACCTTTCGCCCACGAGACCGGCCGACTAGCAAGGACGGCTCCCGATCTCCAGTGTACACTAGCCTGATAGGGTTTGCGGCCCTACTCAGACCCGAATTCGTTTTTATAGCCCTTTAGCCTAATGGAGCGCACTCACAATCTAGGCATCAGGCACACACAATATCCAAAATAATTATAGGCATGGCATAACAGTTTAATCCACCCTTATCGCTCCACATTCATAAATTTGCAAAATAAGCGAGAGTTTAAGAATAAAGCCCACCTCGATTTCCTTCGAGTTCAAAAATGCACTTCTTCTTGTTATCACAACGGGAACGCGAACTATCACCTTTAGTTCATATATTTCAAATAAGTCTCAATCATGGATCAAAATCATGCATGATCTCACGTTTCCCTTTTCCCATCGATTATTTTCAATATCACCAATCAAAATCAAAGTACGATTATCATATCGTTTTTATTCACACAACAATTCCAGATTTATCATCACATCGTGTCACGCGTGAGTGTTTCCCACACACAACACACGCACACAACACACGTGTGCACGCATACCGAGGCGTGCACACACACACACGGTCACACACCCACACATGCATCAAAATTCACCGATTAATTTCCCCCTTCACTCGTTCTAAATGCATGTGGACTCAAGAACACCGATTGATCGGTAGGAGAAGAAAAAATTAATAATAGAAGTACCTTTTCTTGCAAAAACAAACAGTAGAAACAAGTAGGATCTTGATTCTTCAACAAAATCTTGAATTGCAGCTTCAATTCTTCTCCAAAAGATGAAGAATTAATGGAGAAGGTAGAAGAAAAATTTGAGAGAGTGGGGAGATGGAGAAAGCGACGTGAAGTAGAGGGGGGGCGGTTTTTCTGATGCTAGGGTTTTGGGTTCTCACTCTTATTTATAGAGTGCAAGATATAATCCAATAATTAAATAAATAAAGATTTGGAAAGATTTGTTGGTGAAATTGGCGTGAAGTAGGGGAGAAAAGTATGTAAATTTCGAATATTAGGCTATTATTTAGCCTATGATTTATTTTTGAATATTTCACGGAGTAGAATAAAATATCACGGAGCAAGAAAAATAATAATAAATTCCCCCAAGTATAGTCAAAAGTGGCGTGTAGTTTCATTTTTTCAAAAGGGATTTAATATAAATCCTAATTAAATTAGGATATGGTAAGATCTTCTTAGATTTGGCAAGATATGCTAGGATATTTGAATTTATTTATGGAAGAGAATAAACAAGGGATCAAATAATAGAATAAAATAATCCATTCTCCCATAATTTAAGGGATTTTCGAAAATCCCATTATATGACAAGGGTTTCGAAAATCTCATCACCAAAATAAGGAATATTCGGACTTTGGATTTAATTTGGATAATTATCCCAAGCAATAATTAAATCCAAGAAAAATAGGATTTCTTTCCAATAAATAGGAGGGGTCGAAAATTCCACATAGTTAAATAATGCTCCTATTAAATTCTCACTCATCCCTTAGGATAATAATCCACCACAATTATTATTTCTCCCACATTAAAATATCCACATATTCGAATTTCACCTCCACTTCACATTTTCCAACGACTTTGACCATTCCACGGCCACGTCATATTTTCCACAATACTGACTATTCAATAGCCACGTCACATATTCAACAAGTTGACCATTCAACTCAATCTCAACTCCATATCGCAATTAGGTCACGAAGAATATTGCAATTAAATCACTCATCATTTAATTCCACATAATCATATCATTAAAAGCATTTAATGCAAAATTTCCACGTCACAAAAATTAGGGTTCGAAAAAGCGGGATGTTACACTAATTTTGCTATTTATAATTGGTAAACATAAAAAAAATTAAAATTAAAATTAAAATTGAAATGAGAAATGGATAATAGATAGGGCATGCACTAGGGCTCCACCATTGCAGAAAGATAGGGCATGCTGACGTGGCAACCACTAGGGCTCTCACTAGGGCATGCACTAGGGCATCCATTGTGGATGCTCTTAGAAAATTCATGGTTAAGTCAGAATTTTTGAATTTTTAATTGCAGGTTCGTCTCTCTGTTAATTTTATTACTGTATTATTTTATATATTTTTAAAGTCGAATTTAAGCTAGCTTGTGTACTATAAAATCTTTTCACTTGGATGAATTTAATCTAAATTCTTAACTTAGCTTCCGATATACTCTTAAGTTTTTAATATTAGTATCTACATATGAATTTGAATCAATTAAATATATTACACACACACACACTCACGCTCAAACTTAAACTGTTACTCCCTCCGTTCTATATTAAGGGTCACTTTTTGCCATAAAAGTTCATCCCAGTTTAAGAGTCACATTTAAAATTTTTCATATTTGGTCATACAATTTTACCCCATTGTTCATCAAAATTACATTAAAAAATAACATTATCTACATTAAAATAAACCAAAACAAAAATAAAAAAGTCAAAAGGGATCCACCTTCAACCAACTCACTTTATTTATTACACACTCCATCATCTCACTTCATTTATTACACACTTCCACTCTTTCTTAAAACTCGAGCCATAACAATAATTGACTCCTTAATTTATTTCGGTTTAAATGTACACAACGAAAAAAACTAGCTAGATTTGACATAAACAAGTAGCCAAACTCAAATAGCATAAATATAATTCTCTTCACAATTCGACTATATTCTTAATAATTTACCGACTATGTTCACATGCATATGAATTCATCAAAACTAAGAGCATCCACAATAGAAATAGGTCATCCATAGGTCAGCCACTCTCTCTCCCTGCCACGTCAGCAGCACTAAAAATTTACCTGCCGCAGCTATAGGTCAGCCCGCAATAAAAATAATTCAAAATATACTACATTTACGGAATTAAAATTACGATTAAATTACGAAATTAAATTTACGACACATATACGGAAAAATTAATTCATTTCATTAAAAAAAAAAAGTACAAAGATTAAAAAAAATACATGATTTTTTTTAAAAAAACAAGGGCTTCCACACACGAGCCCCGCCACTCTCTACTCCTCGTCGCCGTCGCTGTCGCCGCCGCCACCCGGGATATCTGAGCCCACGTCGGAACCCCCCACCAGTGCCCTGAGGCATTCAAATCCACCCGCATGTTCTCGAGCATCGAGTGGAGAAACATCTTTTCCGTGGGGTCAGTTGCGGCATTCCACGCTTGGAAGACCTTGTACATCCGTTCCTCCGTTTTTTGACGCGAGAATAAGGTGTACTCGCGTGGAGGGGGGGGTGCCGAGATGACCTCCTGAGGCGATAGGGGGAATCCTCCCCTCGCTGCCCGTTGCGCCCGCTTTTGTCCAACCGGGCGAGGGCGACGAGCAAAGGATGGAGGGGACGGAAACTCCTCAGCATCTGGGGGTAGGTAGTGGGATCCGCCGCCGCTGCTGCTGTAGTCGCCGGAATAGTTCAGCCTCTGCTTCTTCGGCCACCCAGCGTCGCACCCCGCCCGAAACTTCTCGGAGTCCTTCAGCAACACATAGCATTCCCAGAAGTTGAAATCCTTATACTTCCCCGCCAAGGGGAACTAACTCTTCGTTATCCTCCGGGCGTCATCCTCATTCTGCCCACTAGTGAGCTGACGGAGGGCGTTGGCGTACAAACCCGAAAAACGGCCGACCGCGGCCCTGATGCGCTCCCACCCCTTCCGGCACTCCTCCCCGCTGTAGTCCTTCCCGTGCGGGCAGTTCCTCCTGTAGGCAACTCTAATCTTCGCCCACATGTTGACTACCCGCTGGTTGTTCAACCAGCGGATCGTCGCACACCGTCAACCACGCCTTGGCCACCCCGGCGTACTCATCCTCCGTCCACTTCCTCCGGGCGGGGGTGTCGTGAACAGCGGGCTGCGACGACTCGCCGACCGCCTTGCCCTTCCCCTTCGTTTTCTTCTTCTTCTTCGGCGCGGCCCGCCCCGCTGGAACGGGATTGTCCGGATCCCCGAGATCGATCCCCATGTCATGCAATGACAAAAGGTCATCGCCAGTGAATTGCGTCTCCACTCGGGTCGTCGTGTGAGAAAAGCCGTCAAAAAATCCAGAGAGGGACGATAGACCGCGTCCCCCCCCCCCCCGGTGACCCCTGCATCCCGGGATGCATACCGGGCTACATCCCTCCCTGCCAGACAGGCATCATCCCCATCATCTGATGCACCATCTGCTGCTGCATCCGGGGCATACCTCCCCACCCCTGCCCGCCGCTCGACATCCCCCCTAGTTCCTCCCCCCCCCCCCCCCCGGCGCTCCAGCCGCTCGGCATCCCCATCAACTGATTCCAAGGGATGTTAAACCCTGGGTCCATCTGCCCGCCCATCTGGCCCCATCCAGATCCCATGGGTACCGTGGGAGTCTGAGATCCACTCGTCGCTGGACTGGACTCGTTGTTGTGATCCATCGCTCGATGATGCTCTTGTACAGAAATTTAGAGAGAGAGAAAATTCGTTAAAATAAGTGGTGCAAATGAAAATGAAATTAAAATCGCGTTTATATAGATTTTATAAAAATAAAAAAAACGAAAAAGGGCGTTGGCCGATCGCTGGCCGATCGGCACGCCACAATGGCGGCCAGCGCCAGCCAATCGGCTAGCCCACGCCGATTTTCTCGCCGATTTCAAGCTGGCCGCTTGCAATGGTTCAGCTAGCCGACCGGCTAGCGACGCGAATCGGTTAGCCGATTGGCTAGCCGGCACTGTAGATGCTCTAACCTTTCAATAGTATACATTTGTTATATGCGTGTGTACGTATATATCGTATGTCGTTCACATGGTCGAAACTGATGACTCACTACTTGCAAATTAAAACGTAGGAGTCTTAAGAACTTCCAAATATATTATTATCGTGTTGTCATATTCAAGTACATGGCACAATCCCAAATGAATGAACAATAGAGCACATACCTGTTACGTGTCACAAATTTGAAATTTGTCTTAAAATTTACTGGAAAATTGATATACGAATTTATGGTGATTAAAATTTCATTTACTGAAATTAGGTTCTAAAATTTATTTTTACCATTTTATGTTGTCTCTCTGATTACTTGAGTTTTTCGAATGACACACTCAAGCTATTATGATTTTAGTTTGTCATTTAAATCATAGTAACATTTAATTTTAGTTGAATTTTGGATAAATTTGACATTATTCTACACGATGATAGTTAATTTATAGATTTATTTATTATGTATGTGATGAATAAATATGACATACAGTATAAAAGTCACAATAAACTCGTGGTAACAACTACAAACAAGTGTGTGAGGTGAGGTGTGACCACATAGACATTGAACATATTGAAATCAAAAAAATGTTTGTGATTGTTTCTTGGAAATCAAGACAACATATTGAATAGTAATGGTCGTACTAGCTCCTTATCGCCAAATAACACGTTTCGCAATAATATCCAAACTTATTTATCCCCACTTATTCCCCTAATCATTCATCCCTCTCTCTACACCTTTACCACTCACCAAGAGACAACCCCCTATTGCCCCATGCTTTATCCCTACCATCCACACCACGCCAGAAGCCAATGCCCTTCAATTCTCTACTGTATATTTTAGTATTATTAAATCCACCTATTTGATTTTCCAAATCATGCTTGCAAATTACTCTATCCATCTCTCAAATATTATCTCACTTTAACCCAATACAAATTTTAAGAAATGTAATGAAAAGTAAGTTAAAAAAAATTACTAGAATACGAGTCCTACTTTTATATATTAGTTTTATAATAAAATATAAATATAAATGAGTTATTGCAATATGAGTTTTACTCTCAAAAATAGCAAAAAATAAAATGAGATAAATTTTGTGGGATAGACCAAAATGAAAAAATAAGACAAACTTTCTGGAATGAGTTTCTGGAACGAAGGTAGTACTATATCTAATAGTATTAGTAAATAAATTTTGTATCATCAATACAAAAACTACGTTAGCAAATTAGAAAGCAATATGAGAAAATAAAGAGTTAAATCACAACTCACATGGTCCAATCATCTCCCGCCATGTCAACTGGAACAATCCATCGAATATGCTAGATGCTTCAAACTAAATATAAACACAATAATACACATTAATCCTAGGTAGTATTATCCATTTCTCTATCCTACCCATATTTTTTTATTTTTAATTATCTCCGGAATATTTTTCAATTATTAATTCTCGTGACCTTTCCCTATATAAATAAACGTCATTCTATTCAATGAATCTTCGAGCCAAAACTTCAATTTCCTTTCTCTTTTCAAACAACACACAATTTGAAAAAAAAAATGAAATCGAGTTTAATGAAAATAAAGCGAGTGACTGACACGTTTGACGAGATCGCGAAGGCGCGGATCTTCGGCGTTGATATGACCCGACCCGATTACGTTAGCAGCGGCAGCGACCACAGCCAGCCGCCCGACGACGACGACGCCACATCCTCGCTCTTCCTCGGCTGCGATTCCGCAGAGCCAGCCGCGGAGGGCGGCGACGAGGAGCTCGATCGGTCAATGTGCGAGTCGATCGCGGAGAGCGTCGATCTAATCGGAAGGATCGTGGAGGACGAGAGAGATGCGTACCGGAATCAGCTTAGGGTTCAGGTTTCGAGAGCGGCGGAGATTTTCACGTGCCTGAGATCGAACAAGCAGATGATGCGGCGGAATGTGATGGCGTATTTGAGGAATTGCGGCTACAATGCGGCGGTTTGCAAGACAAAGTGGGAGAGCTCCGGCGGATTGAGCGGCGGAAGCTACGAATTCGTCGACGTCGTGCGGGGGGATTCCGCATCGAGATACGTCGTCGATTTGGATTTCGCGGCGGAGTTCGCGATCGCGCGGCCGGCGAGGTCGTACGAGTGTTTGTTGCAGCGATTGCCGCGGATCTACGTCGGAACGGCGGAGGAATTGAGGCAGATTTTGAGAGCGGCGAGCAACGCGGCGAGGTGGTCGATGAAGTGCGGCGGCCTGATTTTGCCGCCGTGGAGGAAGCACCGGTTCATGCAGAGCAAGTGGCTAGGGCCGTACAGGCGGACGACTAGTCTGATTTCTTCTGCGGCGAATCGCAGTAACGGCGTCAAATGCCGTGCTGTTGGTTTTGACGCCGCAGCTAACGGCGGTCGTTTGGTGTTTCCCGCGGCTGCTAGAACGAGATGACTAATTAACAAAAAGAATACCAATATCGTCGGGGCAAACTGTATGTAAAGTAATGAACTTTCTAGATAGTTTAATTTTTTCCGTAAACTTTAAATGAGTCCTGAATTTTACTAGATTATACTTCCTCCGTCCCATTAAAAATGCAACATTTGCTTTTCGGCACAGGATTTTATGTAGTGTTGTTTTGTAAGTAAATGAAGAGAGAGTAAAGTAAGAGAGAAGAAAAAGTAGAGAGAGTATTGTTTCCATTTTTAGAAACGTTTCATTTTTAATGGGACAGACCAAAAAGGAAAACGTTTCATTTCTAATGGGACAGAGATTTTTAGAAACGTTTCATTTTTAATGGGACAGACCAAAAAGGAAAACGTTTCATTTCTAATGGGACAGAGGGAGTATAAATTTTCCATCCTACCCGATAGATTTCCCACACAAACTTATCGTACGTGGCGCCGAAGGCATGACTTGACAAATGACAAATTTAGGGTTCAATTCGAGTTGTGGAATTAATGTTAATTTTATGCTGAATTTGATTTGTGGAATTCGATTTGTATGTTTATGTCGATTTGTGTGCTGAATTCGATTTGTATGTTTTCATTTGTGCTACTTGTATGTTTGTGATAAGTTCAGAGTCAGAGATTGCAAGGATGGAGGAAAACAATCAGAATTAGTGGAGTTTTATCAAGTCACGCCTCTGGCACGCCTTCATATGATAAGTTTGTGTCGAAAATCTAGTGGGTCGGATCTAATGAGAAATTTACACAATCTAATAAAATTCATGACTTTTTATGCAACATTTAAAGTTCACAGAAAAAATCTAAACATGTAATTTGCCCATATATATATGAATAATCAATCTTGCTCGACCGGATTGCAAATTTAAAATATATGTATCCTTGCTTTTATTAATGTAACGCGGCGGATGCACTTTTTATTACTGGCGGCGCAATTGGTTGCATAAAATATAAGTAAATTCGACCAAATACTCACACAAGCTTTTATATAATTAAGGTAAATTCGTTTGCAATTATTCAACCGTCACTGGTAACCAAACTCAGCCTTAATGTTCATCTCCTGCTACAGGACTGGAGATATGTTCTTATGTTTGTAAAATGTACTTACTATTTCATTTTATTTATTCAAGTTAATAAAATTTGAGAGAAAGTGTTAATATTGTGAAAATGTACTAACATATCGCCTATTCATCCAGGCACGCGATATGAGAAGATAATGGCACCATAATACTAGAATTCTTTTAATTTATTTAACTTATTTTAATGTCACTCGATTGGCCGATAGTGTTGATGCTATAAGTTTTCTAAGATATAGTTCAACTTGAATAAAAGTAGAAAAGAGAGATAAATACTCCTTGGTGTCCATCGATTGACATGACTTATTGTCATATGTTTAATATTCATTTATACGTTTGATAACCTAGGTAGGATATAGCAATATACGTAACTCGTGACAAGAAACACGTGTCGGAGTCTAGATTAGGAACAAGATAAAGATTTTATATTATTGTTTGATAGATCAAATAGTTATCAATATAATCTTGTATATAGAAGCGAAGAGACACATTTGCCCTTATTCTAAATATGTACTATATGTTTAAATTGCTTCAGTATTCTCATTCTAAGGTATTAACGAATCGCTAATATTCTTCATTAGTGACAATATGAACATAGAGCACATCTACACCCCAACACAGATGAAGAACGGTAGAGTACAGAACACAAAATTATGGAGAATTACTGAATTAGAGCCTCCAATCATTGCCACAAGAACGTATCTCACTAGAAATCAAGCCACAACAACCAATAAATTGTTGACTGCCTCAAGAACTCAATGACAGAACATGAATGGAGAGTCGTAACAGTTAAATCATTTACTTCCTCGACGAAGGGCAAGGGCATAGCACACAGAACATAGACATAAAGTTTCAGATCTAGAATTTTAAATTCATTGTCTTAAGAACTCGACAACAGAAAAGGATGGTGCGATGGTGGCACGGTTACGACAACTGCCGTTGAGAAACACCCTCACTTCCGCCAGAGGCAACCGATTCCAACTGCGCACACACCACCGCACACATCGAAGGAGAGAGGCAAAGTTGCAGGGATAGAGAGCAATCCAACGGCGGCGCACCGTCGGAAGGTTGGCCGCCTTCAGCTCAGCGAGAGAGTCGCCATGGTTGACAGAGTGAGATGCAGCGACATAAGCACTCTGGATGGGGAGAGAAGGGTGAGAGGGGTGCGATTTGAGAGAATGAAGAAAAGGGCATTATGGAAAACTAGGTTGAACAGTATTGTATCTTACAAATTTGATAAGATACTAAACTGGGTGAAATACCTGTTTTTTGTCGGCCTAGATGGGCTTAGCGCATTAATGCGGGCCATGAGATAGTAATAACTTGGTACCAAACTGCTGTAAATATAAAGATATAAATCTATATCTTGGCATTTCTATAGTATTTTGAATTGAAGGGAGTGACTATGACTATCCATCTAGGGTTAAATTGTGAGACTCAATTTCATTAATCAAACATAATACTAGGACTTTCCTGATCAATTTGATAGTTACTACTTATAAAACATAAGTAGTAAGTACTGTGACAATCAAAAATAAGAATTTTATAAGTAGTAAGTACATATTTAATCATGAGATAGAATCTTGCAAACCGAGTAACATTTATCAATAATGTGTCAAGTTCGTGATAGTTAGCTGCTATATTCAAATAATACAAAGACTTTCATTTGTAACTGAATATACATATAGAATGATAAAACCTCGTTCTACCGAAATTGAGCACACACATTTGTAATAAGATCAAAAGGAAGATAAACCCTAATTGAAGTGCTAGGGGACAATATCCGCCAGAACAAAGGAATGAGAATAATTTGTTTATTTATTTCTCGATGAATGAAAATACTATAGAATTCTAAACCCTAAAACATATCTTGCTAATCAAACAAGATAATTAAATGAAAAGCTTACAAAAGATATGAAAAATAAATAAGGATAACTAACTAAAATAAAAAGATACTGAATCAAATAAAATCAATAAAAGATATATTGGAGATGATCTTCCGCGAGATTTGCTACATCTAGGACCTTTGATAGTGTTAACTGCTAATAATTCACAATATCAAAATACTATTATGGTTACATATTAATATGTAGATACATTATACTAGGGGAGTGATCAATTGCTAACTCATCATTTAATTGCTAACTACAACTAATTTAAGGCCATAGGATTTTAGAAAACGCATGGTTTACAATTTGTCACGTGTAATTTTTATTTTTATTAATTAAATCGAAAAAGATAAAAAAAAATTCCAAATTAGGGTTTTGGATGAAAATGTCAATATAGTATTTCGAAAATATCAACACAATGCTTTGAGAATGTCAACACAATACTTTAAGAATATTAACCCATTGCTTATATTGACATTCTACATGTATTATATTGACATATTTTATATAGTATGTTGACATTTCTGTTGTACGGAAAAATTAAAAAAATTTGATTTTTTTTTCAAATTTTGACGTTGGAACATATGCATGTAGGATATCGTTGGAATCCTTATAAAATTATCTTTAATTTGATATATGTTATATGAATTTAAAGTTTTGGGATTTCTTTTAAAAGTTAGTTATAACTAATTTTGTAGTTAATTGACATTAATACCCCTATTGATATTTTTGGAATTAATTCTATGGCTTTATTGACTTTTTTGTTGATCGTTTATTGACATTTCAGGGTTATGATCTAGGCCTTTAATTTGAATATCTAATGGTTATTATTTAGTTGTAATTAGCAATTAAGTACTACCTCCATCCCTGAAAGTTTGACATAGTTTACCATTTCGGTCCGTCCCTCAAAGTTTGACATACTTCACTTTTTACCATTTTTTATAGTGGACCTCATATTCCAGTAACTCATTTCTACTCACATTTTATTATAAAACTAATACTTTAAAAGTATGACCCATATCCCACCAATTTTTTCAACTCATTTTCCATTATACTCCCTCCGTCCTCAATTAAGAGTCACACTTTGACCGGACACGAGTTTTAAGAAATGTAAAGAAAAGTTGGTTGAAAAAATTAGTGGAATGTAAGACCCATTTTTTATATTGGTTTTATAATAAAATGTAAGGGAATTGAGTTAGTGGAATGTGGGACTTACTTACTATATACGGTGAAAATGAAGTGTGACTCTTAATTGGGGACAGACCGAAATGGAAAAATGTGACTCTTAATCGAGGACGGAGAGAGTATTTCTTAAAACCTGTGCCGGGTCTAAGTATGTCAATATTTAAAAGACGGAGGTAATATTGAGTTAGAAATATAATACTCTCCCATTATACTATTACTTATGTGCGTGAGAGAGAGAGAAGGGGTGGGGTGCATGAACTAAGGATAAGGTAAATTAATTAGGCAAGTCAGATTAAAAGTAGGGAACAAGTGTATGTCATTTTGTGGTTTGATAGTATACTTTTGATAAGGGTAGTGACCCTTTGCCTTTTGGCTGTCTTCTTCTACCATCGTGGAGCCAATCGCTGCTTCTCACTCCCTTATTTTATTCCTCTTCCCTAGTATCCATCAACATATATTAATTTATCAAATTATTTACATATCGATTAACCCTAGGTACTGGATGTCTGGATGGACCTACTTATAACTCGTGGACCAGCGTTACGTAATATAACTAGTAGCTTTTATCGGAATTACATCTTTAAATTTTGAAACTCATAAATGTTAATTTTATGATTTTAAAGCCTACCAAGAACAACAATAAGTATTATTAGTAAATTTCTCATCTATAATGCAGAGGATACAATGAATATTTTGTTTTTAATTTATCAATTATAATACTATATATGATATACACACAACACACATATTGTTTAATTTAATAAAAAGTGGGAGCAATATTTCGTTTTCAATTGGAAAAAAATATTATTTAGCTCATAATTTGGATTAATTTATGGTGATTGAAATTCATAACTTCATATCTTGAAAATTAAACTATAATTTTACAATAATTCACAATTGTTCCGAATATTAATTTCGATGTCACATAATCATCCAAAATTAATCTAAGAGCTAATTATTTTTTTGAGGGCAAAGCTTGTGTCTAATTTTGATGTCCAAAATAAATATAAGAACATTCATAAATTATCTTTAATTGCAGCATAATATTTTTTCTTTGCTGCAATTTATTTTGAGGTGAGGCAAATTGTGCGGCTTTGCATTATTGTATTAAGATAAACAACATTATAATGATGGCCCCAATTAATATATTTAATTATAATTTAGAAACGTAATTAGGGGATGAGTAAAATATGTTAATTTTATAGGATTATCTAGTGGTCATATTCTAATGCTTATAGCACCCTAATTTAAAATCAAGACCAAATTTCCATCCTTAAATTTTAAAATGAGTGGATGAGATTAAATCATACGAATCTCAATAAATAGTAGACAAAATATCAACAAAAGGGTAATATCGTCATTATGTTATCATATGATAATTTTCGTAAATGTTTTTTTATATCAACATAGTGTATTACAAATATCAACAATATGACATAAGAATATCAACACTAGTACAAGAAAATATCAACACATATATTGATATTTTTACATGGTTTTATTGAGATTTTTTGATGTGTTTGTTGATAAAAATCTGTTTATCAACATTTACGAAAACTAAAATAAAAAATATCAAATTTCATCATCCGAACGTCGTCGGAACATATGCAATTGAAATCTCATTGGAATCCTTATAAAATTATCTTTAATTTGATATATTTTTTGTGAAAAAATAATTTAAATCGAGAGAGTTACGTAAATTTAAAGTTTTAAGATGATTTTAATGGAAGAGAATTGACATTAATACTCTTTAATTTTATTTATTAATTTTTTTAATTAAAAATATAATTCATGTGACATTATTTCAACCATTAGATCTTCTAATCTAATGACTAAGATTTAATCTTAATTTGGAATTAATCTAGTAGCTAAAATTTAATCTTAATTTGGAATTATTAATTAGTTACAACGTCATACTCATAATCAAATTTCAAATCTCGATAAAGACTGATGTTTTAAAGTTAATGAAAACAAAAGTTGATTAATGCAACCAGCGATGTCTTATTAATTAGGCTTGTGATATCATATTTTATGAGACTCCTTTTTGCAAAAGATCAATACATATCTTGATTCGATCTAATTATTCCTCGAATTTAATATATTGGTCAAACTTCATTATTTTAATCTTGAGCTTTCCCATCATTTTAAACTTAGCTACATAAAATTTAAACCATTCTTGACCTTTCCCATCATTTCAGGGGTCATGACACCGTCGTCCGTCCGTCCTTACCGCTGGCAAGGACGCCGCTGTCCACTGCTGCATGCCATCCGTCCGTGCCAGCGACAAGGCACTGCTTTTAAATAAGAGCACGTCTGTGCCGTTGAGCAGGCTGACATGGCGGCACGCGATTGGCCAACGACAATTTCGTTTTTTGATTATTTTTTTTTAATTCGAATTTAATTTTTAAAAAAATCATATTTAAATAAAAAAAATATTTTCCCACTTCTAAATAAATTACATCCGTTTTATACACACTTTTAATTTATTTTTTAAATTTTTTTTCCAAAATTCACATTTTAACTAGGTATTTTTATTTTTTAGGATTTTGATTATGTAATTTTTATTTTTTAGGATTTAATTATGTAATTTTTTATATTTTAATGTATTTTTATATTGTAGAAATGTTTTTAGTAATTGAAGTATTTAGATTGAATAATAGAATGGTGGGACCCTTGAACTTGTCCTTGCGGAAGAGCACAGATGTGAGTGTTGTGCTCTTAGCTAAGGACAAGAAGTAAAAGTGGGGTCGGGCCCACCTCCGTGCTCTTTGCTCTTAAATAAGAGCACGGATTGGGATGCTCTTAAACTCGCTGCACATCAGATTTCAATATGATTTAAATCTTAAAGCCCGACTTACTTTCTGGTATACTAGATTTGGAGAAAATGAAAAAAATTGTGGAGCAGATCCCAAGTGATTATTGGCTGACTTCATAAGTTGTTCTACTTCTCTGATATACTAGTATTTATTTAATTTTCAAGTATTTAGATCAACAGTCACTCCAAAACAGGCCTGAAAAGAATTAATGTAGAGAATATTCATAAAAACAAGACAATTCATTTTCCAATTCATGTTCAAGACATACTGTCGACTTTCGAGTAATTTAAATCTCAATCATCTTTCAATCATATGTATCTAAAACACAGCTCACTCTGTAGTTTGATTAAGTTACAGTGATGAAGGATTTTCCGAGGACGAAATTATCATTGTGCTTCTGATAAATGCTCGAGAATGCATGCTTATATATTATCCTTCTGATTTCAATCAGTTCCCATAGAAGAAACTGAATGTACCTTGCATTTGCAAGCAGAACCGTCGTTAATAGATCGGGAACTTAGGATCGACTTCTTGTGACCACGATTCAAGCCCTCCGATGATGTCCTTAGCAAAAGGGAATCCCTTGTTGTGGAGGAGCTCGACAGCCCTCTGAGAATCATTGCCTCTTCTGCAAATGACAAACAAAGAAGGAACTCGACTGGCTTCACCAGTGGCAGTCGTGTTGCTTTCCTCTCTTGCAAAGGCTGTAGCTATTTCGGACAACCTTCCTTCCAAGCTTGCCAAAGGAATGTTCAAGGACTTCGGGAGAGAGGTGATCTTGTAGTGATGAGCAGGCCTGACATCTACCAATATATGGGGCTCACCTTTCAAATTCCTCTCATTGTACTCGTTGCTGGTTATTCTGGCTTCTGCTGGAAGCAGGTGCAACTTCAATGGAGACTGCAAAAATTTAAGCAGCTGTGACTTGTGAGTAAGTGTAAGTCTGGTCAAAAGCTAACAGACAATTTCCTTTCAGAAACCAGCGGGAAATATGTGAATATAATAAATTGTTTTTGGAATCTGTAACTAAACCCATGTAAAGTATAAATGTAGAGAAAGCATGGTCATCCACAATCCAAGGAAATGCACGCATTAACAATTTGTCATGATGGACCTAAAGAGAGTTTAACCACATACTACTAGCATTTAGTGAACTTCTCGAATAATAAACTGTATGTATTAGTAGAACAGATGGATAGGTTTCTCAGTTACAGGGGTAGTGACCAGCACCTAAGTGAGTAATACCTTATTTCCTACAGGTATACCAGTTTTAGAAGCTTCCTTTATTCGCTTAAAAGTCCAAATGATTATAGTACACTTAGTTTAGTTCTAGAATACAATATGCCAAGTAAATAGGAAAAATAATAAACAAAGGCGAGTTTCACCGTGGATAGAGGAGATTGAGTGAAATTTTCGTAGTCAAAATTACAGAATTGCTCTTCTGTCAAAGTTGAATTTTCTCCGCAAGCTTCACACTTGGGCGACCTTCCTCTGATTTTGACCTGTTAAATGTGGTGACAAAAGTCAGGAATATAAATGACATCTTTTATAGACTAGTTGTTATTGTAAAAAGAGGGATAAAATGAGTACGGTGAGAAATTAGGAGTAATTAAAATTTTGAGTAATTTTATGCTAAAGCGAGTAAATGAATATTCACATTGAATGTCAAGAACAAGACTAAGACGCACAACACGAAGTCGAGCAGATAGTGCATCAAACAGAAGCATCCTTCCAGATAGGGGATCCCCAACTACACCAGCAACTTTTATAGCCTCGAGGGCCTGGAGACACCCAATAACACCTGGAACTGCAGTCAAATGCAACACGTACAAGAATATTAAAAAATACAGCATTTAGTCTTTGAACATATACCAGATTTAGAAACAGAGAAGGTCCACACACCAAAACTACTATTAATATAGAGGTTGCATGTTCGCTATACCTACTCCAAGAACTCCGCTGTCTGAACATCTCTGGCATGCTGTTGAAGGGGGCGGAGTAGGAAATAAGCAACGATAGCATGGACCTCCATTGTAATTGTAAACAGTTAGCTGCAAAAGTAAATGACAATGAATAAGCAACATAAAAATGAGTTGAAGGGACCTTTGTAAAATTGTAACGAACTCTTATTGATAACCATTAACCAAAGAGGGATGCATTTATCATGAAACAAACCTGTCCTTCCAATCCAAGTGCAGCTCCAGAGATAAGAGGCTGCAAGCATAAACGTGTGTTTGGTCAGTAGAGCATAGGTCCATATGCAAATAAACAAGATCAGGCAACATAATATTATGGCTTTTGAGAAGAAATCAAATCGTATCATCAAAATGTTCATAGCCTAATATAGAATAATATTTGCACTTTAAGGTCCCTGTCACAACATTGAATACTACCATAGTAGCAGATAAGAACTGAATTGAATTGACAAAAGTTATAAGTTCAGACCACTAACAAATATCTAAGCGACAAATAAAAAGAGAAAAGCAATACCATGCATTCTGCGTACTTAATTGTCCAAGAGAAATAGTACATAAATATGCAACTGCTCACCTTTCCCAACACAACACAGCAATCATTGATCATGTAACGACTGGGTACGTTGTCCGTTGCATCAATGACAATGTCATACCTGTTATACACCGAAAACCGCAAAAATGAAGTTGAACTCAGTATTTGACACAAATAATACATGTTCTATGAGGATCAAAACAGAGAAAGAATATCATACCCTCTCATAATTTCCAAGGCGTTCGATGTCCGGAACGCTTCCTTGTGCTCCACTATTTGGACGGTAGAGTTAATCCTGAAGACACAATACCAAAATAAAAATACATAAATACCGTCGCATCCTCTCGCTGCAATTTTGTAATATTGAAGTACAGGACCGCTTACGCGCGACATGAAGCAGCAGCTGACTCTACTTTTGATCTTCCTATAAATGCTTCCGTGTGAATTATCTAGATGAACGATGGCAAGAATCAGCCAACAAAGGTAAGATCACATGATATAATCACTCTGCTATTTCAGAAATGAGTTTTTGTATTTAAATTAAAGCAACAGAAAACACAACATATACACTCCAAACATACATAACTTCCTTGTTTTCAAATTTATCCATAACAACATTGCATAACTGCGCCATCACTAAACAATTGAGCTAAAATCTGTTTACCTGCCTGTGCAGATTGTTGAGCTCCACCACATCATGATCAACGATTCCCAACCTGCCTGGGACAGAACGCGCCAATCCAAAACCGTCATTTCATTAATACCGTGAAATCACTAGAATAGAAGACGAATAGCACATAAAGTACACACCGACGCCGCAGGCAGCGAGGTATAGCAGAGCGGGAGAGCCTAATCCGCCGGCGCCGATAACCAAAATAGAAGACTTCAATAAATTCTCCTGCGCTTCGACGCCAAACGAAGGGAGGATCAGCTGGCGGCTGTACCTATATATCATATCCGCCGACAATTGGCCCGGCGAGGCGCAGCAACTGGTGCCGTTGGTTCCATCTTTTGAGACGCAGGTGCTGAGCTGCGCTTGCAGAGCTGATATACGACCGTCAATATCCGCCTTCGCTTCCTGTAGAGCGGCGATTTCCCGGCGGATATCCTCCGCTGTTTGGCTCACTCCGTTGGAATTCATGGAAGTGGAGTGAGCTAGTTTTGGATGGAGGAAAGCAATGGCAGTTTAGGGTTTTGTTGTTTTAATTTGTTGTTTAATTCATGAGTTAATCCCTCCTCCCCAAACAAAAGTAGTAGTAGTAGTAGTCGTCTTTATTTTTTCATCTTTTCGTCTATTTTTATAGTACTAATCTCTTAATAAATGGTACTCCCTCCGTCCCAAGGTATTAGACCAACTTTCCTTTTTGGGATGTCTCAACATATTAGACTCATTTCTTTTTTTAGCAAAAAGCATCTATCTTATTTTATTCTCCACCTACTTTTTTCTATCTTCTCTCTCCTACTTTTTTTCTCTCTCATACTTTACTCTCTCCACTTTAACTATTTAAATATCAATTCCTTAAATCATGTGCCCAAAAGAAGTGAGTCTAATACTCTGGGACGGAGGGAGTAAGTTTTTCATGTTTATTTTGTCTATTTTGATTTAAAATAATTTTTACACTTATTTTGAATTTGATTAGATCGATATTAAGTGCGTTTCAAAAATTTAAATAATCTTTTTTGCTACTATTTATTTTAAAATTAATTCAAGTACAACCTTAGTTTAAGAATATCCGTTTCAATAAATTCTTAATTTAGTATTGCAATTGAATTAATTTTAAAATAAATAAAAGAAAAATAGAACACCCCGACTTTTTCTGTGTTCTTGAAAGGACCGTCGTTTGTGCACTTTAATTTTTTTCGACCTCGTTTCTTTTGTCGAGAGAAGAATTTTACTTTTTGGGCCAAATAATTATTCTTTTCTAGCTCAATTTGAAACCCAATTGTTATGAGCCCAAAGCCCAATCAAGATTTTAAATGCATGAGATTTTCTTCCACTCAATCTGATACAAAGAAATCTGCCACGATCTGCACTTAAGTTTTAGCAAAACCCTAGCAACAATTTATATATTCCCACGTTCCATAATTTTTACTTTTCTTCTAAATTCTAAGAAAAACAAAAGAGATAGCAGAGGAGTAGGCAGCCGTGAGTTCTCAGATTTTGCTTCACAAATTTTTGATCCATCAAATTTAAGGTATATTCAAGTTCCACGTTTCTTTTTCTCCATGGCATTATTTGTTCATATTCATGTTAGTTCATCCACATGAAATTAATACAACACCTTGAAACCTTTTGAGAGAACTTTTTATGATCAAGCTCCAATCTTTGATTCACGATGAAGTACTTTAGCCTCCCTTTGAATCAAATCGTTTGCCAATTCATTAATCAACTCCGAAATTTAATAAAACTTGAATGGGGAAAAGGGGGGAGGCTGCTTGAGAAAAGAGAAGAGACTTTGAGGGAGGGAGATGAGTCTTAGTAACTTAGACTTAGCATTTTGTGAAAGTAATTTTTTTTATCAATTTTATGAAGAAGAGACGGGGAGGGAATTGCAAATTGGGTATGTGTTAGTTTTAGGAAGAGAGTTGCTGGTTTTAGATGATTTTCTTATTCTTTTTCCTTAGTTTTAGTTGGGCCTCAATCAATTGCTACGTATTGGACAAAAGGTTATGTTGGGTTTAGATGGGCTGAGCAATTGTTTTGGGCGACAGTAAATAATTTTTAAACTGAACAGTTTAAGGATTTATGTTTTCTCTACGAATGAACGAAGGATAATTTGAACACACACATTGGATGCATGCATCATTTTTTAAATTAAATTATTTTGTAAAGTCTAATTTTTGCATATTATGTTATTTAAAAAAGGGTGAACTTTTGCACATCGTTTGAGGTTGGAACAGGAAGGTGATTGAGGAGTTCAGCTTTTGAGGTGAGCTTTCTTTTTTTAAATAAGAGCAATGCCCTAAGTATATTCTATGTGAAAATGATATGAATATTTGTCATGCCGTGTTTTGTTTTATCTATGGAACCTATCTATTGTGGCTTTTGACATCTATGGATAATCGAATTCGGGTCTGACTAGGGAATGAGTCCCTACTCAGGCTAGTGTACACCAATGGGGATCGTGAGCCGTCTTTTGAGTTGGCCGGTCTAGTGACTTGGAATGTGGCCACATTCCTTGTCATCAATGGATCAGATATGGTAGACATCTATGGGAAAATGGTTGATCAACCAAATTTTACGATGGAAAGGATTTTAGTGTCTCGGACATTTTCAAAGTTAAAAACCCGAGGTCACTCAATGGTGGCATGATAAATACTTTTTATAAAATGTTTTCGGCATGAGTCCACTGAGTGCATCAAGTACTCAACGTTGCATTTGTTTTAAAAAATGTGCAGGTTGAGCTGTGACGAGCGCGGTAGATGTTGAGCAGAGCTGGTGAAGATTTGTGTTGCTTTTAAATGTTCAGAATATATTATGTCTTCATACATAATATTATTCTTCTCTCGAATGCTTCCGCTGAATACTTCCCCTTTCTTTCTCGCTTCTTTAACTCTCCCCCGGTCGCAATCAACCGTGTTTTCTATCCTTAGAAAATGTGGGCGTGACAAAGTGGTATCAGAGAAATTTTTCTTTCCGCTCTGGACCTAAGAGTCTTTTTTCAATCTTAGTCTAGACTCGTTTCCTGATGTGAATCAAATTGTAGTCCTTTATTGTATTGTTTTAACACACATTTTTAGGTGAAAAATGGACTCATTTTGATATATTGTAGGACAAAAGACCAATCCATAAGAGAGAGGAGGAAGAAAACAAAGGTCCGAATCTGATCAGTAATCAGCCCTGCAAGATTAACTTAAAATGCTTCTACAAGTCCACCATCCCATTCACCTTCGAAAGAGCTTCGCGTGGATACCTCGCACGCCTCAATCGGAATCCGGATGAAGAAGATACGGCTGTTTTATGAAGACTGCGCAATGCAGTGCAAAACGCGTGACCGGCCGTCAAAACGCGTGACCTGATTGAGAGTATGACAAAAGGCCCGATCGGGCGTTTTTCAAGGTGTAGATCGCCCGACCGGGCAATTGGTACTGGGCCTGTTTTTCGAGTCCTAGCTATTTAAATAGCTAGGGCACGACTTCCAATGCATCTTTTGGCGGCTGGAGGCAATTTTTAGAGAGAGAAAGAGGCTTGGAGTCCATTTTTGGGAGGAATAAGAAGAAGCTTGGGCTAATTTGTCCCTAATCTTGCCCATATGGTAGCATTTACTTGTTTTCTTGTATTGTTGCTCACTATGAGTGGCTAGATTTAGGGATTACTCCTAGTTAGTTAGGGGAGCTTGTAAATATGAATCCATGACTTTGTTTTGATTGATTTCCATGTTTTGGTTCTTTTCTATGTGCTTATTTTCAATCCGTGTTGGTTTTTCTAGGAACTTAACCCGGTAATGGCCTTAACTTCAATGTCTCTTTAACTTGGAGTAGGGAGCTAACATAGATAAGGAACCCTAGGCTAAAACTGATCAGGGGATAGTCCGGGGTGGATCTTGTGTGTTGAACGTTCGTAAAAGCCAATCCTGAGCTTACTATGCGACTGTAGGAGTGAGGGGTTGGTGAGTAGAGCCTAGGAGACGTGATCAGCTTATCCTAGGTGTAAAATTCCACGATCAATGATCAGTTGCGTGAGAGCGTAAAATCAACACGATCCCGATAAATATTGGAAAGTAATTAGACTTTAGGATTCATGTGAACAAGTAACCCAAAACAAGTTAGGAGTAGTCCCCCCCTCTTTATCGTGATTCCCTTGTATTTTTCCTTCTCGTTTCGTCTTTCACTCGCCACTAGATCAAAAAAACCCAAAATTAAACTATTTTATTGCTTTTTAGTTAGGTTTACTAGTTTTAGCAATTAATCTCCTCCCTGTGGGTTCGACACCTTTTATGATGCATTGCTTGCAGATGTGGTATTTTTAGGGATTTATTACTTGTTTTGTGTACTTAAATTGCACCCTAAAAATCACAACATTTCCCTAGACTTAAAAGTTTTGAATTGAAGGCTCAACATCCCGACTCGCCACGCTTAACCCTAAATGATGAGAACAGATTTGGCGGTTTCTTAAAAGCATTAAACCCCTAACCCTAAACCTTACACGGCGCCCTAAAGAACAGATATGGCGGTTTCTTAAATAACTCAAGGAGAAATGGTTGTATTTTGAAATGATGAGGAAAATAATTTGAGGATTGTTTAAGATATTTTTAGTGTCTCGGGCCTTTTCAAAGTTAAAACCCCGAGGTAACTCAATGGCGGTATGACATAACTGTTTTTATAAAATTATTTTGGCATTTGTTCACTGAGTACATCAAGTACTCAGCCCTGCATTTGTTTTCCATATGTGCAGGTTGAGCTGTGACGACTGCGGTGGGTGTTGAGCTCTTCATACTGGTATCCCACCAGAAGTCAGCTGACCCAGTTAGTTGGTAAGTCACACAAATCAACCGTTCCCTATCGTTGCATATCAGGATCGTGAAAATTCACTCCAATGCGCGTATCCATGTCTCGGCCTTTGCCGGCTCTCCCGTTCCATCGAAGACAGGTGGTTTTTGTTCTAGGAACAGTTTCACAATTTTACGATCAACCTGAAGTGGAGGAGATGGTGGTGGTGGGATGGGTTGTGTCACACTTTCCTCATCCACAGTCTGAGGGGTAGGCTCTCGGTCCTCATGTCTCATGTTACGTCAATTCTGATTTATCATCACACGAGTTATTATTGCACATATTCAAAATCCAACAGTAGTCATGTGGTATATTTGACAAGTAAGGACCAATGGACAATTGCACAGTAGAATAGTGAAAGGGAAAGGGCTCTCGCAAGACAGAATATCAAAAGTAAATCGCACAAAAGGATAGCAAGAGAGCAATGAAAATAGCATAGCAAAAGGCAATTGCTCAATAGTAGAAGGTAATTGTACATCATTATAAGGGCACAATAGGGTATCATAAGGCAGTTGTACAATAGAATGGTATAATACGATGGCACAATAAGATAGCAAAAGACACTTTGCGCAATAGTATAGTAAGGAATAATAAAAGATCATTGCACCATAGGATAGTAAAAGATGAAAATTTTCCCCATGGTATATCAAAACGTTGCCTCCAAGAGGTCTTAGTATTAATCACAACGAAGGCAAAAGAGTACAGCAAAACGTGGAAAGATAATGGTAAAAGTCAAGCAAAACATTAGAGTATCAAGACATGGGGAAAAACAAATCAATCTACTCCACAATTGTCATTTCTGATCATCTCCGTGCTCATCCACTTCCGGCTCCTCAGTCTCTTCAACACTTTCCTTATTTGAGTCTCGCTCCTCCTCGAGTGGTTCTGCTTCCTCGTTTTCCTCTCCGGCGCTTGAGGGTGGAGGGGTTATCGCGAGCATCTCCTCGACCTCCTCTCTTTCTATTCTTAAAGGGGCCGAAGTGCGCATCCTGAGCCTTGCTCTCTTGGGAGCGCGAGAGACATGTGGTTCCTTGTCGTAGCGATACTTCCACCGGCGGGCTTGACCCGGTTGAATTTTATGCGGAGGTGGACAACGTGGGGGTCCGTCGGATGCAGCCGCCATGGCCGGAAGTAGTACCCTAAAAGGCCGATCATGTCCCCTCGCGGTTCGTATTCAGGCGGGCTGTACCATGTAAACGATTCTGCCGCCTCAGCGACCCACTCCCTCCAAGGCGATGGTAGGGTATGGATGAGTATTGTGATTCCCGCGTGATGGGTGGCTCCCCTACGCGCGTAGGCATCCATCCAATGATCGTAAAAGTCGGTGACGTAGGTCATAAGGAAAGTCTTCCCATCCCACTCGTATTCTTTGTAGCTCTCAACTGGGAAGTTCTTGTTTCTGGCGCAACGATTTCGCATCGGAGCATAATACCGTTGGACCATCTACACAAAAGGAAAACTCAACATCATTGCAAGGGTAGAAGGAAACAATAAGGGTATGAGGTTTCAAAATATATGAAAGAAAACAATGAAGGAAACATAATACTGTTAGACCATCTGCATCATGTTCTCTGCATCTTTCTCATCTTTCATATCTTTTGAAACCTCCTTTTTTGTAGATGGTTCAACGGTATTATGCTCCGATGCGTAATTGTTATGCCGGAAATATGAACTTCCCAGTTGAGAGCTACAGAGAAAACGAGTGGGATGGGAAGACTTTCCTTATAACCTACGTCACCGACTTTTACGATCATTGGATGGACGCCTACGCGTATAGGGGAGCCACCCATCACACGGGAATCACAAGACTCATCCATACCCTACCATCGCCTTGGAGCGAGTGGGTCACCGAGGCGGCATAACCGTTTACATGGTACAGCCCGCCCGAATACGAACCGCGAGGGGACATGATCGGCCTTTTAGGGGTACTACTTCCGGCCATGGCGACTGCATCCGAAGGACCCCCACATTATCCACCTCCGCATAAAATTTTGTCTGGTCAAGCCCGCCGGTGGAATTATCGCTACGACAAGGAACCACATGTCTTTTGCGCTCCCAAGAGAGCAAGGCTCAGGATGCGCACTTTGGCCCCTTTAAGAATATAGAGAGAGGAGGTCGAGGAGATGCTCGCGATAACCCCTTCACCCTCAAGCCCCGGAGAGGAAAACGAGGAAGCAGAACCACTCGAGGAGGAGCGGGACTCAAATAGGAAAGTGTTGGAGAGACCGAGGAGCCAGAAGAGGATGAGGACGGAGATAATCAGAAATGATAATTCTGGAGTAGATTGCTTTGTTTTTCTCCATGTCTTGATACTCTAATGTTTTGCTTGACTTTTACCATTATCTTTCTACGTTTTACTTTAATCTTTTGCCTTCGTTGTAATTAATACTAATACCTCTTGGAAGCAACGTTTTGATATACCATGGGGAAATTTTCATCTTTTACTATCCTATGGTGCAATGATATTTTATTATTACTTACTATACTATTGTGCAAAGTGCCTTTTGCTATCTTATTGTGCCATCTTATTATATCATTCTACTGTACAACTGCCTTCTAATACCCTATTGTGCCCTTATATTTCGCTATTCTATTGTACAATTGTCTTTGTTACAATAATGTACAATTATCTTCTACTATTGAGCAATTGTCTTTTGCTATCATATGGTGCAATTGCCTCTTGCTATGCTATTTTGCCATTGCTTTCTTGCTATTCTTTTGTGCGATTTACTTTTGATATCATGTCTTGCGAGAGCCCTTTCACTAGTCTACTGTGTAATTGTCCATTGGTCCTTACTTGTCAACTATACCACATGACTACTGTTGGATTTTGAATATGTGCAATAATAACTCGTGTGATGATAAATCAGAATTGACGTAACATGAGACATGAGGACCGAGAGCCTACCCTTCAGACTGTGGATGAGGAAAGTGTGACACAACTCATCCCACCACCACCACCTCCTCCACTTCAGGTTGATCGGAAAATTGTGAAACTGTTCCTAGAACAAAAACCACCTGTCTTCGATGGAACGGGAGAGCCGGCAAAGGCCGAGACATGGATACGCGCATTGGAGTGAATTTTCACGATCCTGATATGCAACGATAGGGAACGGTTGATTTGTGTGACTTACCAACTAACTGGGTCAGCTGACTTCTGGTGGGATACCAGTATGAAGAGCTCAACACCCACCACACTCGTCACAGCTCAACCTGCATATATGGAAAACAAATGCAGGGTAGAGTACTTGATGTACTCAGTGAACAAATGCCAAAACAATTTTATAAAAATAGTTATGTCACGCCGCCATTGAGTGACCTCGGGGTTTTAACTTTGAAAAGGTCCGAGATACTAAAAATATCTTAAACAATCCTCAAATCATTTTCTACATCATTTCAAAATACAACCATTTCTCCTTGAGTTATTTAAAAAACCGGCATATCTGTTCTTTAGGGTGTCGTTAAGGTTTAGGGTTAGCTGACTTCTGGTGGGATACCAGGATGAAGACCATGCCACGAGATCAAGCGAATGGGATGGCTTGGGAGGGTAGGTTTTAAGACGGAAATATACAAAAAGTACATACCAAAGAGCTACCGAAAAGCAAAGGCGGTTGAATTCTACAACCCAACCCAAGGGCGCATGTTTGTGACAGAATATGATCGCGCGCTTGGCTACATAACTCGATATGCACCTGATCAAGTTGATACCGACGAGAAGCTGGCCGATAAGTTCTGTGAGGGTCTATGGCATGAGATAAAGATGTCATTGGCTAGTCGTGGGAGACATACCTACGCAGAAGCGTTAACCCTTGCACTAGAGATTGAGGTGGCTATGCCCAAGGTGAGAGTGAAGAAAACCAATACTTTGGCATTTCCGCCAGCACACCACTCCCAAGAAAAGAGGAAGTGGGATGAGAGTAGGACCCCATATGACAATAAAAGTTACTAGTCTACTCTGAATCGACCCCAATATGGGAGAGGGCAAAATACATCTAACCAGAGAGGAGACTTCCGACCCAAGGCGCCAAAATGCAATGTGTGCTCCAAGTACCATTTCGGAGAGTGCAGGCTTCATAACACTATTAAGTGCTATAACTGCGGAGGAAATGACCACTTCTCTAGGAGTGTCCGTGTAAGAATGTGGGAATGGGGTCGAGGCAGAATAATCAGGAATCCCGTCAGCAGCCAAGGGCACCGCAGGGTGAACCAAGGGGAAATTGCGATCAACCCCCGCAGCAACAACAACCTTACCGCCCAAGACTCCCCTCCCAGGCTAGAGCATACACGTTGAGTCAGAAACCTGGCAGGTATGTGCAAACTTCTCGACACCCCTTTTGTGGTATTGTTTGACAGGGGCGCATCGCATTCTTTCATCTCAGAACTATGTGTAGCCACTTTAAACTTGCCTGCTGACAAATCTGAGCATAAGATGATGGTGACCTCACCAGTGGGGGGGGGGGGGGATAATAGAGATTTCTTGAACTTGCTCGAACGTAGAAATTGCTACGGGAGAACTTAAGTTAGTCGCTCACAACTTACAAGTCGTGGAAATGGAGGATATCGATATAATTTTAGGAATGGACTGGTTAACCGTGAATTTTGCGACTATTCGTTGTAAGGAGAGACATATATCTCTACAAGCCCTGGGGAAGGAACCAACAATATACTATGGAATCTCGATGAACCGGTGAACAGCTATAATCTCCGCACTTCAAGCTACCACAATGATGAGAAAAGGGCATCCTGCCTATCTCGTCTACCTCCACGGAGAGGAGAAAGAGGAAAAGACAGTGGAAGATGTCGCTATCGTGCGGGAATTCCTGGACGTTTTTGTTGGGACTACCGCAGCGGAAGACACGAAAATCAAACAGGTCCTAGAACGGATCTATTTAGGTGATTATGCATTCGACTCCAATTTCATGCAATATTCATAGATCTATAGATATAACATCAAATAAACACATAATCATGCATATTCGATGTAGATTCGATTGTTACCTCATAATCCATCATTGGATTGACGTTGCTAGCTGCACCACCCGGAGATCCTTGGTTTATCGACCACGAATCTTCCGTACTATTCCCTCGTCCTTGGTTCTCCATCCGTGTGGGCGGATCTTAGAAAACCAATTAAATAACTTTGAATGAATCTAGGGAAACCCAATACAAACACCAAATTGTCTAGATCTAATCCTATGAATTAGGATAGATCAAGAACAATAATCAAAACCCTAATTCTCCCACAACTATGGCTCGAAAATCGAGACCAAGTGAGAGAGAGAGGAGGCGCCGATTTTGGCGGCTAGGGTTAGGGTTTAGTGTGTCTAGGATTGTGTGCTAGGGTTTCCCTTTCATTCATTATTTATAGTGGACCTTATTGGGCTAGTAAGGGGATCCATGGAATGACTTAAGTGTTCGGCTCACCCATTAGATAAATTGCTAATTAAATCAAATGACCCATGATTTAATATATTATCAATGGAATATTATTTTATTCCACTAAAGAATAATATTGCACTCCCACTTAAATCACCAAATTACAAATAACTTGGGTCCATTTTATTTTATAATATTTCCCGCGTTTAAGATTATCTTGATCCATCAATTTAATTCTTTTGTCTGCTATGTGACTAGAATTAAATTAATTCTCCAAAGAGTTTTTCTAGTTTGAAACTTTATTTATTATTCGTGGAATAAATTCCAACTGCGCAGAACCCTGCACCACGAAGGAGCAGGAGGAACATCTGATCGAACCACCCCAACTGACCAGTTAGTTTTTCTTTTTGATTTTTTTTAGTGTTTCTTTTATTATGTTATTATGTTTTTCTTTGGTGCATATGTTATTATGTTTTCCTTTGTGTTTAGTCGTGAGCATGTTACCTCACACTTAGCCTACTGCGTAGTCTAAGTGTGAGGAGTTTATATGTTTATATATCATGTTTGTAAAATATTTTGTTCTGTTTTGTACATCTATGTTTATATCTGAAACTCTCCCACTTAGCCTATTGCATAGTCTAAGTGTGAGAAGTTTTTAGATATAATATGTGTTTGTTATAAGTGTGTGTCCGTCATACTAGCCATTCCCACTTTTCATTTCACAGCCCGTATCTGGGGCAGACACTTGTGAAGTGAGAGGGGGGAGCTAATGGCCAGTATGACATGTATATATGTGTTATTTGAGTCAGTGCATATTAGTTTTTTTTAGGGTTTGTTAGGTCTAGGAATTATGTGTTATGTTTTATGAATGGGCTTAAAACTCAACTGCCTCGAACTGACGGTGAGGGGAATTGAGGGAGATAAGACATGCCGGAAAACGGAAACCACCCCCTCCAGTAACCCCTAGTCAGTATAGATGATGCAAGTATGAAGGAAAAACCCAACCCTTAGGTCAGACACGAAAGCCCTCTTAAAAGGTGAGTTAAAGGCCTAAGGTGGAACCACTTTCCACTAAATACTGAAAAAAAAAGAAGAGAGGCTACCACATGATGTCTAGGGCAAGGTGACCGCGTGTAGCAAACCCTGAAGGCAGTAGGAAACCACCTCGAAAAAAAAAAAAAAAAAAAAAAAAAAAAAACCCTACCTTTAGAACCCCACTTTCTAGCCTGACTTATACCCCGAAATAACCCATCAGCCACTGGAACTATGTGCGTGCAAAGCATAAGGCAAGGAGGCAACTGCCCAGGAGGACATACAAAAGGAACCAGCTGAAGAAAAGAAAGAAGGAGAAAATCGATCTGGAATTTCCAGGTCCAAAAAATAAAGAAGGAATAAGGGTGGCAAAGCCACAAAGAAGAAAATTGAAGAAAATGGTCGCAGATACTTGACCATTAAAAGACGAAGGAGGAAGAAGGAATAAGGGTGGCGAAGCCACAAGGAAGCTACTGACCAATTGGAGGCCAATGTCAGAAATTGTCCGGCCGAAGAAGAAGCCCTAGCCAGAAGCCCGAATGCACACAGTTCTCCCTCATCAAAATAAAAAGTTAGTTTTTGAACTTAGAGCCTTAGGGACAACTACCCCAAATGCTACAAGCCACTAGCCCCATTACAAGCCTTAAAGACCTTCGGGAGCTGCATGTGAGATCTGAGTCCGAAACATCTGTGGTTTAGCATTGAGAGAAAACAGTCCTAACATCCCCTGTGAGGAATGAGTGACTGAGTGAACCCAGTGTTTGGCCTAGGATTGGGTGATCTTGACAAGCAGATATACTGACTGGGGAAGAAAAGGGGGGCGGCGGAAGTTCAAGGCTGCCTAAGGCCGGATTGCACCTGATCTCGAGGGGAAGGGTGGTTGAAAATATAGCCTGTTCTGTGTGTTTAAGTTAACTATGTGTATGTGTTTGTGTCGTTAGTGTTTTCTTTTCTTTTGCGTCAGAGTCTTGAGTCTAGCTAGGTAGAGTCGGTCAGGGGGAGTAACCAGGCTCGAATTCGACTTATTTCTTTTTGTTTGTCTTCACGCTTGAGGACAAGCATGTGGTAAGTGTGAGCAGTTTGATAAGTCGTATTCTAAGCCTTGGTTACTGGTCAGTATGTCGTGAAATACATGTATTATCTACAAAACAGTTGCTTAAGTGTGCAGGATTGAAGGATCCAAGTCAGTAGGTGACGATTCGTGTGACGAAAGTGAAAAGGGCACTAGAAGGGTGCGACACTGACCAGAATGCACGCCAGAGAAAAGGCTCGAGATGGAGAAGGAGGATAGCTGGGATGATTATTTTACAAGGGCAAAAAGGTCACAATGCGGGAGAAGTCTACCCTAAAAGCAAGGGCAAGCCTCCCTATAAAAGGAGCCATTTGGAGAGAGAGAAGGAGTTCGGTTCGGAGTTTGACAATCACACTTAGTAGAATTCTCTCTAGAAGATCCATCCTTCAGCATTATCTTACCTCTCGTTCCTCGCCACAGCCATGGTCACTTGACGTCCAAGAGTCTGCCGGAGAAGTCATCAGTTCGCCTTTCCAGCCAGTTATCGCAGTAGTATAGTAGTATCATCGCCCGGAGTGGCACAAACAATCTTAATCGCCTTCTTAGTTAAAGTTTACTTGTTTGCATCGCTAGTTATTCTGCAAACACTCATCGTTGGTGCTCTTTTGAAGTACTTTGTTAAATTCCAGCTTTTACGTTATGAAGTTTCTATTTCGCATGTCACTTTGGTTTGAGTTTGCTTCATTCTGCCTAGGGAAGTTAGATTTAGTTATTGCTTTCAATTTCTAAGTGTTTTCTCATCGGAAGTTGTTTGATTCGAAGTGTAGCTATGTTTTGTGAAGTTCTCGTGCATGAGTTTCTTTTCTGCGTAGTGATTACCACCTTGCATGTCAGTCAGTAGAAGCAAAAGTTGCAGTTACCGTTTAATTTAAGTTTAAGCATTTTAATCGATGGATCTTGAGTTTGAATTCATGAATCTGAAGTTTAGTTATGGTGTCTGTGTTCATATGATTTTTGTCAATACTTGGTGAAGAAGAAAACGTCAAAATCAACTTTAGTTTGAACCATTTTTACTTTTAAGTTACTTTTTACTTTTGTTCCCTACTTTTCAGAGGTACTATCCAGACCTGTCAGAAAGCCCCCAGCCATCAGATACACCTTGTTGTCTAACTTTCCCCTTTTAGTAACTGTCTACCTTCCATATGTCTCTGATACACCTTGTCCCCTATTTTCACGAACACTCCCACATGTCTGTTATTTTCCCGCCTACTAGTCAGTAGAGTACTACCTTATTTCCTGTCTAGGTAAAATCTCTACCCAAGCGTGGTAGCTAACCAAACACCCAGGAAAGTCACCACAGTTATCTAAACGTGTCCATCCTCGTGGGATTCGACCCTTACCTCCGCTATACTAATCAGTAGAAGTGGGTTGAGGAAATTTGTTTGAAGTCCGGTCTCGGTCGTCGTATCAACGACTCAGCTGGGTCGGGAATCTCTTCCTGATCAGTTGGATACACTCCAATTCCACATGCGAAACCATCGAGGACATAAGACCCAGACCGAACCCATCAGAGATTCATCGAATTTCCCTACTTGACCTTCTTAGTAAGAAGGCTTAGACTTGTTTATCATATTTCAATAATAAACCATTTATATTATATTATTTATTCTCATAATTAGGTAAACAAGTGGAAGTGGCGTTTCTCGTATACATGCACAAGCTGACTGTACAAAGGCATGTACGCTCGAAGCATCTTTTAGTATACAAACCCCAACAGTTTTTCCCAAAGTGTTGTCTGGGCCACCGCCAGATCGACAATTGGAGTTCACAATTGACCTTGGGCCAGGGTCCGCACCTATGCCCAAAGCACCATATCGAATGACGCCTAAAGAGTTGGAGGAACTCAAGATACAACTTCAAGAGCTTATGGACCTAGGTTTCATTAGACCCATTCTCACCATGGAGCGCATTGGTGCTCTTTGTCAAGAAGAAGGATGGGTCGATGAGGATGTATCAACTATAGAGAGTTGAAAAAATTGACCCTCAAGAACAAGTATCCACTGCCAAGGATAGATGACTTGTTCGATCAACTCCGATGAGCCGGTGTGTTCTCAAAGATGGACTTAAGGTCCGGATATCACCAATTGAGGGTCCGAAGGGAGGACATACCGAAGACTGCTTTCTGCACAAGATATGGTCACTATGAGTTCATTGTGATGTCGTTCGGACTAATGAATGCACATGCAGCATTCATGGACTTGATGAACCGAGTATTCCATCCATACTTGGATGTGCGATGAATGTAAAATTTTGTGACTATAATGAACGTGGAGGTGCAAAATGCCTAGAACAAGGCCAGTAACCTAAGGGGAAGTCGACGTACTGTGATTCGACAAAACATGAAAATGCACGAACCATTTACCTTGGAAACAAATTTCTTTTTATTCTTGACAAGATACTACCTCCATACTCCCATCTTTTGATATATATATCCATCTGCATCATGTTCTCAGCATCTTTTGAAACCTCGTACCCTCATTGTTTCGTTCTACCCTTGCGATGATTTTGAGTTTTCCTTTTGTGTAGATGGTCTAACGGAATTATGATCCGATGCGTAATCGTTACGCCAGAAACAAGAACTTCTCAGTTGAGAGCTACAGAGAATACGAGTGGGATGGGAAGACTTTCCTTATAACCTAAGTCACTGACTATTACGATCATTGGATGGATGCCGCGTATGGGGAAGCCACCCATCACTACTAGAAAATCCACCTTTTATGACACCTAAAACTGCACTTCAATCTTTCCTGAGAAATAGTGTGTAATGGCAATAGGTAGCGTCATGCAATACTAGTCTAAACTACACTAATGTTCTACGCTGAAAACTTACAAAATAATCCTATAAATATTTGAAATTACAAATTTTTCCTGTTACTTTATTTAATTTATATTTCCACCTACGAATTTCTATAAAGTATATTTACATCCATTAAATACTTAAACTTTACATTTTTCTTTAATATGTATAATTAAGAACTTCCAACGTACAAAAATCATATGAAACTATTAATCATTCAACAAAAAATTCTTATACAACTCATTCGAATAAAAATCAAATTAGAAAATACAAAAATCCAAGTGCCTATTTGCTTCTACTAAAACACAAACAATACTATTACTAAAAATTGCAACATCCCAATCTATCCGAAGTGCTCAAAATATTTGTTGATACATTGCTTATCTCTTTAGAGAGTGAGTTTTGATCCTCTTCTACATGTCCAAAGAGCACAAAAAAAATATGAGCACTCTAAATAGTAGTATTCCAAGTATATGTGAAACAAATATGAATGGGCACAAAATACCAAGTTTGTGTTCTCCCCTCCTGTAACAGTCACAGACACAATAGTAACTTTGGTTAAATATAGAATTCCCATGAGAATAACCATCTTCCTGACATTACAACATAAACCAGCTCTCGTACCTTCAATGCGAGAATCCTAGAAAAACAACTCAGTTCTGCAGTGAATGTCCCACAAGTTGTCAATATTGTTGCTCTATTTCCTTCTGTGCAGTAAGTTCATCACTCTGGAAAAAAAATGTTACAACAAGGATGCAATGGTGATTCTCAACTACAACATGCTTATCTCTATATGACCATTATACCGAAGTAACTGAAATCAACTAATTCATCAACTTCATTAACTTATTAAATTCTGACTCCCCAATATATACATGTTAACCTAATATCATTCCCTTAAATGTAAACACACTTCACAAAAGGAACAAATCACATACTTCACTTCTTAGCTTTGTTCTCTCATCTGTACTCAATGTTAACTAAGGAAATCTTTCTTCATGCAATCACCACTCACACCCTATCATTATTTCATTCTTATTACATAGCCTAACTTCACCATATAACAACAAGATGAAATTACAAGCATTCAAGTTCATATCCTAGAGTGATATTCCATGAGAAGAAACACTCTCATCTTAATACTACAAACATAAACCTGCCTCTGACATTATATGCAATAATCGTAGGAGCTGGAAATCTTACCTAAGTTAGTTCTCCATGCCATGTCGTACAAGCTGCCAATGATATTGAACTCTTTCCTTTCTATGCAGGAAGTTCAGTACCCTGGAAAAATAAGTTTGCAATAATGATTCTCAACTGCATCGTGCTTATCTCTAGATGGAAAATTATATTGAATCAACCATTACATTGAAAACCACTAGCCTGTCTGCCTATACTCTGATTCCCCTAATATATCAACGTTAACCTTGTTCCAATCCCTACAATTACCTGAAATATTTTCTGGTTTTAAATTGGTATGAATCAGGACAAGATTATGCATAACTGCTAGGTAAACAAATATTAAAAGCAAGATATCAAGGCATGCATCTATACTTTGTAAATAGAGTAGAGAGTGAGGTGTAACATTAGTGTTGTGGAGTTGCCTCTGGTCATTCATGTGAGGATTGACAATGTTGGATTCTTCAAGATTGCTAAATCTGCCAAGGACCAACACATAAGAAAATATCAAGTTGAGTTATTATAAGCATCTAACATGAAATGAAGAACCCCTTGCCTTAGGCTCATATGATGATAGAGTATTGGGAATCATCACAACAACTTCATTAAGAGTTCCACCCACCTCGATTTTATTCACATAAGCACTTGTACAATCAGGCACTTAGCACATGTGACACTAAAGTTTGGCATTACAATTTTCCAACAATTAAGATAACACTCACGATTACACTCATTAAAATTTACATGATTAGACCCATCAACAGATCATAAAACAAAAATTGGGCAACCGAGGAAATTGCAGTCAACAATTAGTTTGTCACAAATTTAGGCGCCCAATATTTATGAACCAAATGCAAGTGGTAAATATCATCAATTTTACACAAAAGTTTGCAATAACTCAAAATCAATTATACAAAAATACGATGAATCAGAATAAATATAGCTAGATAAAATCACAAAAAGCCCTATTTCTCTCTATCAATAATCGCTCACTGAGAATTAACATCGACACATTTATAGAAAAAATTTGAGTTGAACTCTGGAAGTTTACCCTGAACGATATTGGAAAATCCAAACGGTGGGGCAGACCGCTTCCTCGTCTTCTTTTAACCACCCATCGCATATCGAATTGATTTTTAGAATGGGTAAAAAATCAACAGAATTGATGGTTTATCTTTGTGAATGGGATTGAGGAGAAGCACATAGATTGACAGAGGTGAAATACGAGATCTGTATTTCCATGTTTGCTGGAATCGAGCGGGACATTTCACCTCTCAAAAGAGGGAATTTTATTTTATGGAGTATTTTTTTGTACTTGTGTTTGGGTTTGCCGCTCATATTAATTTTGGGTGAAACTTATGGAACTTAACAAAAGTTCCATTAAGCTAAAGTCTTTATTACATTTATTTTTAACTGTGGTATTAGTATTCAATATCAATGCATAGAAGGCTAATGCATTGTGAGGGTATTTGTGGTGGCATCTTTAATAAAGTGTGGTAAAGAAAATGTAGCGACAGACAATTTATCTAGTAGTGCATCACGCGGGAATCACAAGACTCATCCACACCCTACCACCCCCTTAGCGCGAGTGTGAGCCACCCATCACGCGACTCATCTAACCCTATCATCCCCTTGGAGCGAGTGACATGGAATGTGGCCACAAACATGACATGGAATGTGGCCACAAACCAGGTCACTAGACTCGCCAACTCGTACGCTGGCACACGGTCTACCATAGGTGTACACTAATCCAAGTAGGGTTTGCGGCCCTACGAGGACCCGAATTTGATTTAAATAATGATGGCCAAAGCCACATCAGATAGGCACGTTAAAATCAAAACACAACATGATAAATATAGTTTCATTTCCATCGATAAAATATTTAGGACATTGTCCTTGTTTAAAAGAAAGTCCACCTCAACTGCTTAATTCACAAGTATTTTCTTCCCTTCGGTGTCACGTTTCGCGTGCGAGATATCACCTTTAGATAACACATATATCAACAATCAGTCTCAACACCCAACCTAAAAATCATGCATGCCCTGAACGTTCCTTTCACCACTCACTCGCTTTATCTACACTTACAACCAAGGCATGCTCACCATATTAATTTATTCATCATGCTTTCACACATACATATTCATACTTTCAACTTCAGATCTATAAGAAATCCATAGTCATGCCCCAAACGTGCGCACACTTACACACAACACATGCACACACACACATCGACACACACGCATGCACACATACTTTCTATTCATCAATTAAATTATCTTTTCGCTCGATCTACATGCATGAGGGTTTCAACATTATTGACTAATTGATTAGACATGAAAAGGTGGGTCAAAAGTACCTTTTCTTGAAGAAATCGAAAGATAGAACAAATATTAGCTTTGGTTCTTCAACGATTCTTGAGTTTTCAACTTCAATTCTATGCAATAGATGAAGAATTCTTGAAGATGAATGGAAGATAAATTGAGAGAGTGGGAGAGAGAGTGGGCGTGAAGGAGAGGAACGTGGGATGTGGGGGCTAGGGTAAGGTTTTTCTTTTGTGTCATATATATATTGATATCTCCAAGATTTTGATTTTCCAAATAAATAGAACCTCCAAGATTTGATTCCACAATTAAATATTGTGGGATTAGAGGAAGAAGAGAAAATAGCGTGAAGTTGAGAGAGTAAAAATAGGCGACTTTTGCCTATAAAAAAGGTGTGGGATTTAATTTAAATTTTCTTGGAGAGAAGTATACCATAAAATGGAAGAAAATAATAAATCCTACCATTAAGAGGGAGGGGGCGATTTTTATGCTTCTCCAACAAAGATTTAATTTGATTCCTAATTTAAATAGATATGGAAAGATTTATTTAGATATAGTAAGATTTGCTAGGATTAAATTGAATTTAAATTCATGGAAAGAGTTAAACAAGGAATCAATTAAATCCACAAAATAATTCATTCTTCTATTTAATAGGAGAATTCGAAATTCTCAAGGGGAAAGAAGATAGGGATAATTTGGTTTGGATTTAATTTGGACAAATATTTAATTAAATTCAAGAAAATAGAATTCCTTTCCAACAAATGGTGGTGGTCGAAATTTCCAATTAAAATGGCTAGAATAATTATTGATAAACCTATTTAGATTCACTCACACTTTAAAAATTATTCCCTCCATCCGGGAATAGGAGTCTCGTTTTTCCATTTTAGTCCTCCCGCGAATAAGAGTCCCGGTTCACTTCTACTATAAATGGTAATAGGGTCCCTGAAGGTGCTGGCAGCGGAAGCGGGCGCATAATAAATCACATAATTTTCAGATCTATTTAGCAGATTATTTAGACAAAACCTATTCGCGTAATTATCACATGTATCATGCTCATAACTTGAATTAATCATGCTTTAAGAATATTGAAACCTAAAACATGCTTTTCTACGGAGCAGAAAAATACCTAATTAATTCTCCAAAGAATTGAAGATGGCTAGCTTCTTCTCCACGTGATGCTTTGAGTACTAAACCACAAATCTTCTCTCTGGTTCCCGAACTGTATCCCAATATCAGTGTGGGCTGATCTTACTAGAATACTAGGACTTAAATAAAGAAGACAGAAGAAATCCTTTTTGGAATAGGAGAGGAATTCGAAAATTCCTACAGCTTGTGACAGCTGAAATTTTCAAAAATTTTAGCAAATAAAATTGTGTTTTTCTGTCTCCTTTATTCTCCTATTTATATTAAGTTCCTTTTGGGCCCAGACAGGGATCTATGAAAGGTTTTGGATATGGGCTCATCCAATTTACTTTTTACTAATTAAATTGAACCCACAATTTAATATAAGTTATAATTGGAATATTACGAGCAGCCACTACAGAAGTAATATTGAACTCTCCCCATCCAAATCCGAAATTACAAGTAATCCGGGTTTCCGTTTAACTTTCATTTCCCTGCTTAAGATTAAAATGTCCATTAATTAATTAATGTCTGCTATTGACTTAATTAATTAACTTCTTATTAATTCCAAGAGTGGACTTAGCATGAAACGCTTATTTATTATTCATAGAGTAATCACACTCCAACTAGCTAGGTTCCGAATAATAAAACCTTGTTTCGCGCTCCTCTTGAGGACATTATCAAACGAGACTCAGCTCGCGCACGATTCAATATAATAGCAATCCTAGCACCGCTAGGTATCGATCACCACTACCCAATATATCAGGATAATTGGGTTACGAAAAACCCGCACCATTTGATAAGTCAAAGTAGTGCATAATCAATACCGTATGCTCAATGCTAACCTACATTGATTAAGAAACAAATATTTATCAAGACCTCGCCTTTCAGTAGATAGCCTAAGGCAAGTCTTGCTGTTAGATCCGTTCAGTGCTATACCACACCAATGTCATCTTATTTCAGTAAGGCTTAGAAATATGCGGACTGACATTGCAACCTTTCTCGATGGATAGTCAAATTCCATCTAGGTTGTGAAATTCATCTTTTTCTTTGTTTAGAACTGACCGTGTTACCTTAAAGTGGACGACGCCCACAACCGGTCTACTAAAACAAAGACATAGACTTTGTTAAGTTAACTTATACACTTAAACATGCATTAACATCCATTAAATGTAAAACATAACAACATTATGACAAAAATAATCTGTTTTATTTATTGGAAAATAAAATAAGAGTTTTACAGTATTCAATCACTCGAAACGTGATTTCTAGTATACAAACTCTAACAATCTCCCACTTATACTCAAAACACTTTCGAGTATACAAAAAATGTGCTAACGTCTAAATCTCCCACTTATACTGAAAGCGGATTGAGGTCTTGAATTAGTCGAACTCCCATTCCTTCAACATGGCTTTCATACGGCTTTACCGCTAATGCCTTCGTGAAAGGATCTGCCAGGTTGTTCTCTGACTCAATCTTGACCACTTGTATGTCTCCTCTCTGCACTATATCTCGAATGATATGATACTTCCTCTCTATGTGCTTGCTCGCTTTATGAGCACGTGGTTCCCTCGAGTTTGCCACAGCACCAGAATTATCACAATAAATGGTGATGCTCTTGGGCATATTCGCAACCACACCTAAGTCCAGAAGGAAATTCTTAAGCCATACAGCCTCTTTTGCAGCCTCCGAAGCGGCCACATATTCGGCTTCCATGGTAGAGTCTGCAATGCATTTCTGCTTTACACTCTTCCAAATTACGGCTCCACCTCCTAAGGTAAACACATATCCGGAAGTTGATTTCCTCGAATCTACATCAGATTGAAAATCTGAATCTGTATATCCTAAAGGACAGAGCTCGGCTGCATTGTAAACTAGAACATAGTCCTTAGTCCGATTAAGGTACTTGAGTATGTTCTTTACGGCAGTCCAATGTCCTTGGCCGGGATTTGATTGATATCTTGCTACCATGCCAACAGCAAAGCAGATATCGGGTCTAGTACAAAGCATAGCATACATGAGACTACCAACTGCCGAGGCATATGGTATCCTTCTCATCTCTGCTATCTCAGATGCTGTCTTAGGACACATCTCTTGAGATAAATGGATGCCATGTCTAAAAGGTAGGAAACCTTTCTTGGAATCTTGCATGCTAAAGCGTCTAAGTACTGTTTCGATGTAAGATTCTTGGGATAAGCACAACATTCTCTTACCTCGGTTCCTAAGAACCTTGATACCGAGAATGTGTCCCGCATCTCCCATATCTTTCATCTCGAACTGGCTGGACAACCAAGTTCGCACTGATGACAACATCTTTTTATTGTTTCCAATTAGAAGAATGTCATCTACATACAAAACTAAGAACACAACATTTCCTTTTTCAATCTTCTTATACACACAGCTTTCATTAGGGCATTTTTCGAATCCAAACTTTTGAACGGTTTGATCGAAACACTGGTTCCATGATCTAGACGCTTGCTTGAGGCCATAAATGGCCTTCTTAAGCTTCCAAACCATATGTTCCTTGCCCTTTATCACATAGCCTTCGGGTTGTTCCATGTAGATGGTCTCCTCAAGACTCCCGTTTAAAAACGCAGTCTTAACGTCCATCTGCCATACTTCCCAATCCATGTAAGCTGCTATAGACAAAAGTATACGGATCGATTTGAGCATGGCCACTGGGGAGAAGGTCTCATCGTAATCGATGCCTTCCTTTTGGGTATACCCCTTAGCCACTAGTCTTGCCTTGAAGACTTTAACTCGTCCATCGGGTCCACGTTTACGTTTATATATCCACTTGCTCCCAATGGCAGTACAGCCTTCGGGTAGGACAGACAAATCGTAGACGTCTTTGTCTACCATTGATTGTAGTTCCGAATCCATTGCTTTCACCCATTCGCAATGATCGACATCTGCCTGCGCCTCTGCAAAATTCCAGGGATCAAGTACATTGCTGTCCGAGGAGTGATCCATGCACTCACCCAAACCGATGTATCTATCGGGCTCATGAGAGACCCTCCCACTGCGGCGCGGCACTACAATATCTGGAGTATTAGTTGAAATTTGTGGAATTGTTGTTACACTAGGTGATTGTTCTTGGTTAATGGAAGTTGTGACTTGAGTTAGCTCTTCAAGAGCTATCTCACTGCTGGACTTATGATTTATTACATAGTCTTCCTCTAAGAATGTGGCATGAGTGCTCACAATCACTTTCTGATCTCTGAGACTATAGAATTCATAAGCTTTCGTTCCTCTAGGGTATCCTATAAACACACAAACCTCAGTCCTAGACTCCAGCTTAGTTGGATCCTTTTCCAATACATGAGCCGGACACCCCCATACTCTGAGATGTTCTAGATTGGGTTTTCGCCCATTCCACAACTCATATGGGGTAGTAGGAACTGATTTAGAAGGTAAGTGGTCTAAGAGATAAGTTGCGGAAAGCAACGCATGCCCCCAAAACGAAACAGGTAACCGTGCATAACTCATCATCGAGCGGACCATATTTAATAAGGTCCTATTCCTTCTTTCAGCTACGCCATTCTGCTGGGGTGTGCCCGGCGCAGTCGTTTGGGATTGAATTCCCGCCACTGATAAGTAGTCCAAAAACTCGGCACTTAGGTACTCGCCTCCGCGATCAGATCGCAGGCATTTGATAGTCTTGCCATGACGCGTCTCTACTTTAGCCTTAAACTCCTTGAACTTGTCAAAAGTTTCAGACTTGTAGCGCATCAAATAGACATATCCAACTTTCGAGAAGTCATCTATAAAGGTGACAAAGTATCGATAGCCGCCCCTTGCCTCGGTTGACATTGGTCCACACACATCAGTATGAATGAGCTCAAGTACTTCCTTGGCCCTATTCCCCTTTGACCTAAAAGGTCTCTTAGTCATCTTGCCTTCGAGACAGGATTCACACTTCGAAAACGGTTCCTTCTCAAGACCTTTAATAAGATCTTGATCAACCATCGCATGAATCCTTCTTTCGTTGGCATGACCAAGTCGTAGGTGCCATAAGTACGTATCATTCATTGAACTTGAAGGTTTTTTTCTTTTCTTAGAAATTTTCGATGTAGCATTGAGTTCAGATTTGCGTTGATTAAATTGTGTAGAAGTGATCGTGTACAGATTATTTTCCATGATACCACGACAGATATAAGAACCATCTTTCTTAATAACGCAATTGTCATTAAAAGAAATCGAATATCCATCAAAAGACAATTTAGAAACTGAAATTAAATTTCTTCTAAAAGAGGGTATCAACAAAACATTCTTCAAAATCAAAAATCTATCACTAGAAAAACGTAAATAAACGTCTCCCACTGCAACGGCCGCCACTTTTGTAGCGTCGCCCAGCTGGACTTCGATCTCACGATCATGTAGCCGTCTTGTCACCTGCATTAAGTCAGGATCAAAATATATATGATCAGTTGCTCCAGTATCAATAACCCAAGTATGAGTAGATGTCGAAGCCAAACATGACTCGACTACTAGAGCATGGTGCATACCTGTAGCCTTGCCCTTTTTAGGACAATCTGGCTTCCAATGACCTTTCTCTCCACATTTGAAGCACTTTCCTGTTTGCTTCTTGTCACCCCGCTGTTTCTTCTTTCCCTTAGCATTCTTAGCTGCCACTGGGTTCGGTGCCTTTTTCTTTCCTTTTCTAGGCTTAGAGCCAGAGGAATTAGGTGCCAAACTCAACATAGCTACCTTAGCTTGAACCATGAGGTCCTCCGCCGACTGAAGTTCAGTCAGCAGCTCTGCCAAAGTGTAATTCCGCTTGTTCATCTCGAAGTTGAGCTTGAACTGTTGGAAGCTAGGGGGAAGACTCTGAAGGATAATAGTAACCTGGGACTTGGGTTCGATCGTCCCTCCCAATACCTCAATTTGGTTGAGGTGACTCATCATCTCGAGGACGTGTTGCCTCACAGACGAGCCTTCCTTCATAGACTTCGTCATGATACTCCGAAAAGCTTGAGACTTAGCCGTTCGATTCTTAGTACCAAAAAGATTTGCGAGATTTGTCATGATCTCGGCGGCAGTTTCCATGGCAGAATGCTGATGCTTGAGCACTGATGACATAGAAGCCAACATATAGCACTTAGCCATCTCATTCGCCTTATGCCACCGTCTATGCGCATCTCGCAATGCTTGCGCGGCATTAGCTGCCGGCACAGCTGGCCGTGGAGTAGTGAGCACGAACTTGTACTCTTCGGCTGTGAGAACGATATCCAAGTTTTGTTTCCATTCGATGTAATTTTGGCCTTCGAGTTTGTTTTCTTTGAGAATGGCAGAAAGAGGATTAAAAGACATCTTGACGGATTTTATTGCACTGCAAACAGAAGATTTTACTATTTGTCATAAACTTATGTAAGGAAATTGAGTAGATTAACCATAGAATTTTTCAAAATCTTACAACAGCAAAATTAATAAATTGTATCCTCCTTTGGAGGTTAGTACGCATCAAAAACTTTACAATATTACTGGTCACAACACCGACGCATCAATATCTTCCTCCTTTGGAGGTCAACACGCCAAATGCTGCCTAAGCATGACCATCAGATTTAGCATTACAGAATTTTATTTCTACAACACACTCCCATAACAATGTTCGTGCGCTGATAACAAAACCAAGCTATCTCATAAATTCTGATTGAACCCTGAAAATTGCAGTTCCTTAGGATTATTGTCCCCACTTTGCAGGTGGCAATAATATTGGGAACCACTTTCTAGTTCATTCTATTTATTATGTGAGAAGTCCGCCCTTATGAACTTACCGTTTTCATAGGATTATTGTCCCTACTTTGTAGGTGGCGATAATATTAGAAAATCAGCTTCACAAAATTTGGCAGTCCAACCGATGGAGACCATATATAAACCTTAAGTTCATAATTATCGCTTAGACATTTTAGTTATGGTTTTTCATTAATTATCCTTTAGCCTTAAGGCAGATTAAGACTAATTAAATTCTGTTGGTATTTAATTGACTGGATAATTAAATCTTTTATAATCTTTAAAGTCTCATTATAGAAATTATTAATCTAAAATTTAATTCTTATTCATGTCATACTATAAGATATATCTAAAATAAAGTACAATATTTATAATCTTAATTAGACATGAAAAATTAAATTCATATAATTTCCAAGTTCAAGATTAGGAAGAATATTAAATTATATTATTTAATGTAATCTTATATATCTATCTTATTATAGATTCTAGATATATTATATTTAGGAAACTATTAAATTATTCTCATCTATATCATCTAGGATATAAAATATTCATAGATATAGAAAATAATCCAAATATTCCTAAAATCTAGGGAAATCTTCCCAAAATATTTTATTTCATTAAATAATATTATTTTTAATTAATCAATTAAATAATGATTAAAATAATCTTTCGTCAATATCTTGCGATTCGAGGTTTGCACAAATCAACATGACGAAGATTTGAAGATATCCGCCCGTAGACTCTCGCCGGAGCGGCGTGTTCGTCGCCCGACAGCCGCCGGCGGTTCGCGCCGAACGGCGCGTCGCTTCCTCCCTCCTTCGCGGCTTCGCCGCGACTCCCTTCTTCCCGGCGGTAAAACCGCCAAGTCACCATCCATCGTCGATCACCAACCGCGCGGCTAAATCCGCGAAGCTGCGGCGTTCTCCCACTGCTCCGGCGGTCTCACGCGAGCCAGCAACCGCCGCGCTAGGTGCGGCTGCTCTCGGTCGCGTACCACCGGCGCGGTCGACTAGGGTTCTGGTCTTTAGGGTTAGGGTTAGGGTTAGGGTTCCGGCGAAGTAGGACAGCGCCTCGGCGGCTCTCGGACGAGCCACCGTGCTGTCTGCTCCGCCCGACGCAGCAGATTGCCGGCCAGAGCATGCGGTCTCGACCGGCGGCGGGCGCGAGCCCTTGCTCGCATGCGCGTCGCCGCGCGATCGCAATTCCTCGGCACATGTTGCGTCACTTCGCGTTGAACATGGATCGGTGCCGGCTAGGGTTTGGCGGGCACGACTGGTGGCGCGCGCGAGCCCTCGCTCGCCGGCGCGTCGCCCCTTGCCCGTCGCCCTCGGCTCCCACTCAGTTCGACAACCCTATCTCCGATCGCACGTAGCGCGATTCGTCCCGGCGCTAGCGCCGACGAATCGCACATCTCGTTCGTTCGAATTATTCAAGTTCTATGATTCGAATGTTCTTGACTTCAACATGCATAAACATAAACAATAAAACAAGAACATGCTTCGTAATCAAATAAGACATGCATACATGAATTTCGCGAAATTTAAATCCAAATAATCAGAGCCAAAGACTGGCTCTGATACCAAATGAAGGTGCTGGCAGCGGAAGCGGCCGCATAATAAATCACATAATTTTCAGATCTATTTAGCAGATTATTTAGACAAAACCTATTCGCGTAATTATCACATGTATCATGCTCATAACTTGAATTAATCATGCTTTAAGAATATTGAAACCTAAAACATGCTTTTCTACGGAGCAGAAAAATACCTAATTAATTCTCCAAAGAATTGAAGATGGCTAGCTTCTTCTCCACGTGATGCTTTGAGTACTAAACCACAAATCTTCTCTCTGGTTCCCGAACTGTATCCCAATATCAGTGTGGGCTGATCTTACTAGAATACTAGGACTTAAATAAAGAAGACAGAAGAAATCCTTTTTGGAATAGGAGAGGAATTCGAAAATTCCTACAGCTTGTGACAGCTGAAATTTTCAAAAATTTTAGCAAATAAAATTGTGTTTTTCTGTCTCCTTTATTCTCCTATTTATATTAAGTTCCTTTTGGGCCCAGACAGGGATCTATGAAAGGTTTTGGATATGGGCTCATCCAATTTACTTTTTACTAATTAAATTGAACCCACAATTTAATATAAGTTATAATTGGAATATTACGAGCAGCCACTACAGAAGTAATATTGAACTCTCCCCATCCAAATCCGAAATTACAAGTAATCCGGGTTTCCGTTTAACTTTCATTTCCCTGCTTAAGATTAAAATGTCCATTAATTAATTAATGTCTGCTATTGACTTAATTAATTAACTTCTTATTAATTCCAAGAGTGGACTTAGCATGAAACGCTTATTTATTATTCATAGAGTAATCACACTCCAACTAGCTAGGTTCCGAATAATAAAACCTTGTTTCGCGCTCCTCTTGAGGACATTATCAAACGAGACTCAGCTCGCGCACGATTCAATATAATAGCAATCCTAGCACCGCTAGGTATCGATCACCAATACCCAATATATCAGGATAATTGGGTTACGAAAAACCCGCACCATTTGATAAGTCAAAGTAGTGCATAATCAATACCGTATGCTCAATGCTAACCTACATTGATTAAGAAACAAATATTTATCAAGACCTCGCCTTTCAGTAGATAGCCTAAGGCAAGTCTTGCTGTTAGATCCGTTCAGTGCTATACCACACCAATGTCATCTTATTTCAGTAAGGCTTAGAAATATGCGGACTGACATTGCAACCTTTCTCGATGGATAGTCAAATTCCATCTAGGTTGTGAAATTCATCTTTTTCTTTGTTTAGAACTGACCGTGTTACCTTAAAGTGGACGACGCCCACAACCGGTCTACTAAAACAAAGACATAGACTTTGTTAAGTTAACTTATACACTTAAACATGCATTAACATCCATTAAATGTAAAACATAACAACATTATGACAAAAATAATCTGTTTTATTTATTGGAAAATAAAATAAGAGTTTTACAGTATTCAATCACTCGAAACGTGATTTCTAGTATACAAACTCTAACAATCTCCCACTTATACTCAAAACACTTTCGAGTATACAAAAAATGTGCTAACGTCTAAATCTCCCACTTATACTGAAAGCGGATTGAGGTCTTGAATTAGTCGAACTCCCATTCCTTCAACATGGCTTTCATACGGCTTTACCGCTAATGCCTTCGTGAAAGGATCTGCCAGGTTGTTCTCTGACTCAATCTTGACCACTTGTATGTCTCCTCTCTGCACTATATCTCGAATGATATGATACTTCCTCTCTATGTGCTTGCTCGCTTTATGAGCACGTGGTTCCCTCGAGTTTGCCACAGCACCAGAATTATCACAATAAATGGTGATGCTCTTGGGCATATTCGCAACCACACCTAAGTCCAGAAGGAAATTCTTAAGCCATACAGCCTCTTTTGCAGCCTCCGAAGCGGCCACATATTCGGCTTCCATGGTAGAGTCTGCAATGCATTTCTGCTTTACACTCTTCCAAATTACGGCTCCACCTCCTAAGGTAAACACATATCCGGAAGTTGATTTCCTCGATTATTCAAAACAGTCACGTCACATATTCAACGGAGTTGACTTAGTCAACCCAGAATCTTAACTCCAAATCAAAATTAGGTCACTAAAAAATTCACATAATAATTCCACTCATCATTTAATTCACGGACTTCGCGGCATTAAAAGAATTAATTGCGAGAACTTTAGGGTTCGAAAATTAGGGTTCGAAAAGGTGGGACGTTACAAAAACTAGTATCACACCCGTACGATGTACGGATCGAATTAATTTTATCACATTAAATTTATATTTTTGAATTAAGTACTTAAAATCATATGCAAGGGTTAAAAATCGCAAAATATGTAAAGCAATTTAAATGTTTGCCAAAACATAAAATTAAACAACTCTACAAAATATACCAAGTGCATACTCATATTTAAAGGTAATTGTATGGAAGTTGCCTTATTTACGAAATTATTCAAAACTTCTAATAACCAATTTCTTATCTCTACCCTAAAATAGCAATCATAATTTTATATTATAGTAATGGACAACACAAACAATTCAAAAAATCACTCACATTAAAAAATTAATACACAACAATAGTCATCAATACTAAAGAATATTAAAATATATAGAAGAGTAACTAAGTATATAGGACATAAATAAGTTTATATGATGACAATACCATATTAGTTCATATGTATTAAAAAATTATATTAATAGTGAAATCATAAGTGCGATTAGCCACGGAAATATAAATAAAAATTTTTAAAATATCCACACAATATCTCTCGTGTTTTGGAAAAAAGATACTACTATTGCTTGCAATATTCCAAGAAGAAGCTCAATAATTAAAAGTCTAAGCACAAACATAAAAGTAGTTACAAATTAAATAAACAAAAGAAATCTTAATCAAACAAAAATACAACGTCACATTTTCTTCTTCACTCATCTATTCATTTCTTTTGCAATCCACTTCCGCCGCAGCCTCTATATGCATCAACCAATTTATTCCTTATTCTTCAAATGACGGTCCAAAATCAAATTGCATTATCTCAAAATGAAGAAAATGTTGACAACTAAATATAAATTCTCAAAATAAACTACAAATATGATACTTATATGAAATGACTTTAATTTTATGCATAAATAATTGAATATAAATAATGCTTTGAACAGTACGTAATTAACCATGTAACATAATATGATCAAAAACTTACATAGCAGGAGCGATTATGGAAGAAGGAAGCTTCTTTAAACTCTTCTTGATTAAGTGGCGCAACTCAAACCCTAAGAATTTACTTCTCTCTCTTTCATTTACGTATTTTCTGTAATATATATGATTTAATGAGATAAATATTTATAGGTGAGAAATTCTAAGCTTGTCCATAAGAATGGCTATTTAAAATATATAAGGAGCGTTTCTTTTATTAAGAGTAGCCGACCGATTTCATTAGAATTATAGGAATTGATTTATTACGGTTGAATTTAAAATTATAATTATATATAGGCTGACTAATTTGATCACATTTATGGAAATGATATAATTACTTAATCAGTTATAATTATTAATTGAATCAAAATAATATTCTTTGATTCTTGTAATGAATTGGTTAATTGTTGATTATAATCACAAACATATATATTTGGATGGCTGATTAAAATATGCTTTATGTTGTGAATTGTGTTTTTTTTTTTTAAGTTTTGAATCATCCACTAAACTTCATAAGTTTATAGTACGTGGTTCTTATTAGTATTGATCTTTAGATAAATGGTATCAAGATCTTTAGATAAATGGTATCAAAAGCACAAATCTACATGATAGAGGATATTTGTTAATTTTTCTTTTGATTTAAACAGCAGAGTCATTAAAAAAAATAGATATATCCTTTTTCGATTCTTAATAGTACTCGATTTTGTTACTCAAAATATGAAGCCCAAATCAGTACCAACGTATACAATTTATGACTAATACTCCCTCCGTCCTGGCTAAGATGACAGATTCCTTAGCCGGCACGGGATTTTAGGAGTTATTGTTTAATGTGTTTAATTGGAGATAGAAAGGTGAGTGAAAATATTAAAATAGGGAGAGAAAGAAAGATGAATATTTTAATAGGGGTAAGAAAAAGTGGATAAGTGTATTAATTGGAGAGAGAGTTTTCAAAAAAGGAAATGTGTCATCTTAGTTGGAATAAACTAAAAAGAAAAACGTGTCATCTTAAGTGGGACGGAGGGAGTAGATGATTTGTATAGGCAACTGCCGTTTATAGCACATTTGTAACGTCCCATTTCAAATACCCAGGTACCCCAAAACTCAGAGATATTTTTGTAATTGCTATATGTAATCTAAATTCATTAGGCAACGGCCGTTTATAGCCTAAATCATTTCATGACATTTATTTCATATAAATATTACTCCCTCCGTCCCCCATAATTTGTCACCATTTGACTCGGCACGGGTTTTAAGAAATGTAATAGAAAGTGAGTTGAAAAAGTTAGTAGCATGTGGGTCCTACGTTTATATATTAGTTTTATAATAAAATGTGAGTGAGAATGAGTTAGTGGAATATGAGATCCACTATCAAAAATGGTAAAAGTGAAAGGTGATAAATTTTTAGGGACTGACGAAAAAGGAAATAGGTGACAAATTTTTAGGTACGGAGGGGGTACTAAAATTACTATAAATGTTCCCATGAGGGTTAATTTTATTTTTGTTCTAGAATACATTAGTCATTCCATCTTAATACTGGACTTTAGTTAGCTTCCCAGTTTGGGAAAGACACATGAGGATCATGCGTCTTCCGTTAATGAAACGCATCAGATTCATGCGTTTTAGTATAAGACGCATGACCGTCATGCGTCTTTTAATTTTTTAATTTTTTTATTGAAAGACGCATGCGTCTTTCCCTAAAACGCATGAGGGACATGCGTCTTTAATTTGAACATAAATCACGAGAGCAGAAGGCAGAACGCAGAATACCCAGCGTGAAAAAAAGGCAGCGGCGATTTCCGGCGATTCCCGGCGAATTCTTCCAATTTTCAGTTTTATTTCGGTAAGCTTTCTTTAATTCTTCAACATTCCTCACTTATTCGTTGGTAATAGGCTTTTTTGTTTTGGTTTTAGGTGATTTTGTAAATTAGGTTTTTGATGAAATTGTTCAATTAGTCCGATGATTTGTTGTTTTGTTGATTGTAATGGGTTTTTGTTGATGATATGCAAGCAATTGATTCTATATGTTTGTGAAATTTGTCCAATTATTGAAGTTGTGAAATTTATCCAATCAGTGAAGAAAAATTGTTGAATCTTGAGATTTTTGTTAAGTCTTTTGTCTCTAATTTATGGACGAAATTCAGAAATTAATGTGAGGAATTACATTGGATTGTTAAATTGGGTGGATTCTTGTTTGTAATTATTGTTTTGTGAATATCTTGTAGGATTAGATGGCAACTTCAAGTTCTAGATGGCAATTGTTATATGGACCTGAAGATCCGTCAGTTTTATATCTTCAGAAACAACACATATCAAATAAACTACTGACGGAAGGCACATCACATATTTTCAAAGTTCGTCGGACGGAAACTAAGACATGGGATGTGGATATACATGCCAATGTGAGGTATTGGCTTAACATGTTTGGTTTTGGAGGCGTGATCGAATGTGGGAAGTCGATGAAGGTCGACAACGAGCTTATAACTGCTTTGGTTGAGCGTTGGAGGCCGGAGACACATACTTTCCATCTACCGGTTGGAGAGGCGACAGTCACCCTAGAAGATGTGCAAGTCCTGTGGGGCTTGAGAGCGGACCGTCGTGTTTTCACAGGCCGTGACCATCATACCAGATATACCGATTGGCCCAGCAAGTGCCGAGATTTGTTGGGATGGATACCCGATGCAGCATCAGAGACAAAGCAAGGCGGTATGCTGATGATCGCTCTGATTAACCAAACGAGCATACCTTTGGGTGATGACCTACCTCCTTATGTCTACATCCAAAGGGTACGTATCCATGCTTTAATCTTGTTAGGAGGACTGATTCTATCAGACACTACTGGGTGTAAGGTTCCTTTCATGTGGCTGAATGCATTTGAGGATCAAGACAATGTGATAAATATTAGTTGGGGAAGTGCAGCTTTATCGTACTTGTATCATTATCTGTGCGAGGCTTCCATGGACAAGAGGAAAGAGTTAGGCGGACCCATGATTCTTCTGCAGCTTTGGGCGTGGGAAAGAATGTCTACATTGAGGCCGTCATTCGTAGTAGCGCCTGTGTACGAGCCGTATACGCCATGTGGCGCCAGGTGATATATTTAAACATTTATTTTTTTATGCATCTTGAGTTTTTTTTTTACATCAATTTTATTTATAGGTGGAAAGGAACTACTCAGATAGGAAATGCTCCTAGATATTCGGTGGAGCATTACCGTGATCAAATATCCTTGATTAAACATGGTCAGGTGACTTTCTTTTTTGTTACTTCAGTCTACGAACCACGCCGATGTCATGGAGTACCCAGCTTCCCAACACCGCCGATATGGTCATGCCTTTTGAACCACAAGACATTCCACCACGTCGAAATCATAGAGTGGGGGGTGCTCGAACTGGTGGACACGGTAACACAAAATAGATAAGGATGTCGCAGCAGCATCCCGATTATGTGCAACCAGAGCCTATGAATCCAGAATATGACCTACCTCAATGGTCATTCTATCCAAGCCAGGAGTCGCAATCATAATAGGGGCATCCCCTCTATTCCCCAAGCCAACCTAAGCCTGATTGGAGTCGTCGCTCATACTCACAAAGACAAAATGAGCCGCAATTGAGTGGAGCCCGAGCATCAGTCGATTCATACTTCCAAAATTATCAGTTCGTGGCTCCTCAACGAGTTGAAGAAGGAGATGATGATGAAGGAGAAGGAGAAGAAGAAAATGAATTTGAAGAAGAAAATGATGACCGAGAAGAGGAAAATGAGGAAGAAGAGGTTCAGAACATCCACGTACAACCTCGACCAGTTGCGGAGGGTTCATCACGTACTGGGGTTGGGAAGTATGTGAGCAAAGTGATGAAGAGATTTTCATCCAGGAAGAATAAGGGGATTGAACCGTCGAAATACACACCATCGTCGTATAAGTAGCTCTTTATGGAAGAATGTAATGTTATGTATATTTTGTGTACTTCTGTCTTTTTTTTTAAACTTTGTATTGGTTTTTTCTTGAACTTGTTTTTCATTATATATTGTAACAGGTTTATGGTGTCATATTTTTAGATGAATTCTTGCCAAATTTTTTCAAATGACTAATAATTGTGGAAATGGCTAATAATAGATGCCACTTTGAATAATAAAATATTGTTCTTTCATTTTTTTAATAAATTTTTTTAACGACAAATATTAGTAGTAAGAACACATAATTAATTAAATAAAATATACAATGATCACGTGCATATAAATATATAGTATACATAAAATTTTTCAACCAACATCATCACCCGAATTCATAAATAAGTTAATCAAAGGAACATAAATTACAAATCCCCAATATTACTGCATCTACATAAATACACACACTGTGACACACATAGCAGCAGAACCTTCATTTCTTCAATACACTGCAAGAAAGTAGTTTTTTGTCAGCATTATTATCTACTTAAAGCAAGAAATAATATCACCTAAAAGAGCTTGGAGGAATTCTCCAAGAAATAATATCACCTAAAAGAGCTTAGAGAAATAATACCCCCCTCAACACATTGTTGTAGCACTCCGACATGTTTGTTGAGGTAACCCCCCATCTAAGTCCATCATCGTAACAAAGAGACCAATTTTCTTTTCCGGCCCTATTCAGCTGCCGTATCGCATCAGGGCTTTCCTCATGTAGTGCACGCCGCCTTCTCTTATATTTATGCTCTTGAGTTGTAGCACCCAATGCCCACACCATGCTTTTCACAATAGGACCCTTGCACTTCTGCAAGATATTTTTCCTCACATGGATCAAACAAAATTTGTGGTGACATTTCGGCTTCTTTTTCCATTCATCAGAATCCATAGCCTTGAAGATTCCTTTATGCCTATCCGGTATGATACACACCTCCCTCTGGTATTTCACCACATGAATTCTTACATGTTTCAAGTCGCCGGTTTCCTCATCAACAATAGCATATGCAATAGGCAAACATTTTTTGTTAGATCAAAACCACAAGCAACAAGCAATTTACCTTTAAATCTTCCTCGGAGATGAGTCCCGTCAATTGTTAAAACCGGTTGGGCCAGCTGAAAAGCATGTATAGCAGCACCAAATGCCCAGAAAACATAACTAAACACCTGTTTACGTCCGTGACTCAACAACTCGATGTGCTTCCACTCAACAATTGTGTATGGATTCTGTGACTACAGTTCAAGCATGTAGTTTGGTAACTGTCTGAATGATTCTTCCCAACCACCAAAGACAATCTCTAAAGCCTTTCTACGTGCATACCATGCCTTCTTGTAACTGATTACCACATTGAATCTTTCATGAATATAGGTTTTTATGTTCGAGGCCTTGTAAGCAACATCTTCTTGTACTTGATGTCGTATGCACAGAGCAATCATCGCTGATGAAAAGTTAGCATGTCCTCTATTCACATGATGACCTTCACAAGTATGTTGTCTCACCCACTTCCTAATTTCCCAAAGATCATCATGGGCCCTTTGTGTAACAGAAACTTCCCACGAACATTCATTCGCTTTTTCAGCGTCGGTCTCGCTGACAATAGCTATCCCATCTTCTGTCTTTCCAGCTGGAAATTTGCATACGGCATGCCACCTTCTTAACTTGCTCTCAACGACCTTTAACTGCCTTTGATGCCACAAACTCCACATAGTCATAGCCATCTTCACATACAGCTTGGAGTCAAATTTTGTTCTCATACCAATCCGATATAGATGTCTCTCATCCCAGTACATGTTGTTGTGTTCATTACCAACTTCATCAGGTACCTCAGAAGGACCACTTGATAATGTGCGAAAGAATTTCATCCCCTTGGGAACGTATTTTGGAAGTGGTTGTTCACCTTGCACAACGGGTTTACAAACTACTATCTCATCATCAGAAGCATCACCAGGAGAATCGTGACTTAGACCGGCATCTGCCTTAGATGTTACTGGCGACAATGGTTCATCATTATCTCGTACAATGCGAGTATTATCATCAAGGGTATCTGCAACATCTAAGTCGTTATTCATTCCAACACCAACATTAACAGCATCTGCAACACTCATATCACGATCAGAGCTCACATGTTCAACCCTCGCCGATGATCCAATACCACAATCAACAACGCCATAATCAACAGCTGGTGTGATTTCTGAACTTTTCACAGGTGAATACTCAACAAACAATTCAATACAACGAGAAGAATTTTGAGCATCGTTGAACATAAACTCCACACTTTGATCAGTGTAAATCTCAGTACATATATAACTCATACTGGATGCAAAGACTAGACAATGCCTCCATGATATTTGAATGACGTGTTGATTCATATCTATTCTCATTGCACCACATATCATTGCAACTAATTCAGAATACGAAACGCATGAATTCAATATAATGGAGCCTCTCGCCCGAGGTGGATCATAACAAATACCCAAGTGTGGAAGTTGAACTATTTTACCACCCCAATACAAACTCACAAATATTTGCATGATTTCTGCATAAGAAAATATAACAAATACAACAATTAGGGACAATTTTTTTCCTATAAACCCTAATTTAATAAATCAGGGAAAACCAACCTAATCTAACAATATTATTCAATAATTCAGAGTAAGAGAAAAACTTACCTAAATATAACGACAAAATGGAAGAAATCGCCAGCAAAATGGAAGAAATCGCCGGAAATTGGCTCAAAATCGCGCTGCCTCTTTTTTTTTCTCATCTTTCGCGCAGAATGATATTCTGCCTTCTGCTCTCGTGATTTATGTTCAAATTAAAGACGCATGTCCCTCATGCGTTTTAGGGAAAGACACATGAGGGTCATGCGTCTTTCAATAAAAAAAATTAAAAAAATAAAAGATGCATGACAGTCATGCGTCTTACACTAAAACGCATGAATCTGATGCGTTTCATTAACGGAAGACGCATGATCCTCATGCGTCTTTCCCAAACTGGGAAGCTAAATAAAGTCCAGTATTAATTTGGAATGGCTAATGTATCCTAGAACAAAAATAGAATCAACCCGTTCCCATGACTTATAAATATTACTCCCTCCGTCCCACTTAAGATGACACGTTTTCCTTTTTCGTTTGTTCCAACTAAGATGACACATTTCCTTTTTTAGAAACTCTATGTCTCCAATTAATACACCCAACCACTTTTTCTCACCTCTATTAAAATATTCATCTTTTTTTCTCTCTCTATTTTAATACCTACACCCACCTTTTCTCTTTCCAATTAAACATATTAACCAATAACTCCTACTCGTGCCGGTCAAGGAATGTGTCATCTTAGTTGAGACGAAGGGAGTATAAAATAAGGACAAAACTTATAAATATTTCAAAAAAGGCCAAAACTCACCTTTTATATATGTATAGATATTCCATATATAAAGTTAAATCAATTCTGGAGTATTTTGCACGTTAATTTACTTGAAAAAAGAAAAGACTTTAGTGGAATTGGTGTGTGATCAAATACTAACTAAGTTACAGTAATAACTAATAACTAATATCAACTTTGTATGTTAAAAATATCAACACAGAGACATAAATTTATCAATTTTCTTATACTGATAAACTTATGTCTCTGTGTTGATATTTAAATTTTACATGTTGTATTGATATAATTATGTCTTTGTGTTGATAATTTTAATACGTAAAATTGAAAATTATTAGTTATTACTGTAAATTAGTTAGCACACTAACGCAACCCTAGTGGAATATATTCATATCAGTCATTTATTTGAAAAAATGGAAAGAGAAAAGACTTTGTTATGCATAATGTAAGCCAGATTTTGACCAACGTTATACCTCAGTTAGAATTTACTAGTAAAATCTTAATCTTCCCCCTCAAAGAAAATTACCAGTAGTCCAGTACTACAATATGTCAATATTCACACAATAAACCTTATCATATCTTATATTGCAAACACCGTGACATTTACTAAAGTGGTAGTAGTACTACACTGTATCTTACTTCAAATATTTGAATTGTACTTAGCAAAATAAACTAGTACAGTAGTAAACAATAATGTGCTAATCGAATCTAAATTGTATATTGAATTTTGGCTTATGGAAAATAAAACAAGCCAAGAATAATTCTGTCAAAACACTACCGGTAATAACGGTCTCTCCTTCCGCTTCTCATGTTCTCACTCTTACCGACCATCTCTCCCAGGCGCTCTCTCTCTCCTCTCATACGCCAACCAGGTGGTAAGGCAGAGAGCCCCGGCGACCTATCTCCACCACCGGAGAACCAAAATGCTTAGAGGGAGACACAAATTCCTCCCTTCCGACGATGTCCTCCTCCTCCTAACAACCCTGCTCGCAGCCATCATCCGTCATGGCTCTTCTGATGACGGAGCTGTCATGGCCGCGCTGGCCAAAGCCACCAACCCTCCTGGATGGACCGGCCCCGATTTCTGCAAATGGAATGGCGTCGCTTGCGATACACCCAACAAAGTCAGCTCCATCAACCTTGCATCAAAATCTCTCTCTGGAAAATTGCCACCCGAGATAAACCAGCTCTCCAACCTGAAAACCCTCAGCCTTCAACGGAACAAGTTTACGGGGCCGTTGCCAGCTTTGTCCAACATGGCTTCTCTTCAAGAAGTCAATCTTGAAGATAACGGTTTCACTTCCATCCCTCCAGGCTTCCTCTCAGGCCTAACAAGCTTACAATTCTTTAGCATCAACAACAACAGCAATCTCCCACCATGGACAATGCTTAGCACCATCAAGGATTCCTCGTCTCTCACTACTTTCTATGCGAGCAAGGCCAACATGGTGGGTGAGATTCCAGACATTTTCGGATCATTGCCAAATTTCGCGAACCTCAAACTCTCCTACAATAATTTGACAGGGTGGATGCCGTGGTCGTTCGCCAAATCTGGGATTCAAACTTTGATGCTCAATAATCAGATGTTGGGGCTTTCAGGGCCCATTGATATTCTTGGTGAAATGCATAGTTTGAGAGAGGTTTGGATTCACAGCAATCAGTTCTCAGGGAGTATACCTGACCTCTCTGCCTGCACAGAGCTGTCGGATCTCCAGCTACGTGACAATCGGCTCACGGGGGTTATCCCTGATTCACTTACTAAGCTTCCAAAGCTGAAGAATGTCGCCTTGCAGAGCAACGTGTTCCAGGGTCCGGTACCAAGTTTCCCACCGGGCATTCAAGTGAATCTTGGAAAAGAGAACCATTTCTGCAACCCTGGCCCCGGACCGTGTAGTCCCCAGGTCACCGTGTTGCTCGAGATCGCAGCTTCAATGTACTATCCGATGGTCTTAGCAGAAGCCTGGGAAGGGAATGATGCATGTCAGCAATGGCAGTTTGTGACGTGTGAGAAGGGGAGCGTGGTCGTGATCAATTTCTCCAAGCAGAATTTCATGGGAGGCATATCACGTTCATATGCCAGTTTACCTAGTTTAAGATCATTGTATTTGAATGATAATAAGCTGGTGGGAGTCATACCTAAGAGTTTGACAAGTTTGAAGCAACTGCAAATTCTCGATATCTCCAACAATAATATTTCTGGAAAAGTGCCATCTTTCTCGTCTACAGTGATATTGAAAACGGATGGTAATCCAGTCATCGGGAAAGTCGTGCCAGTCTACTATCCAGGAGGACGCAGGCCACCCGGTGTAGAACTAGAAGAGACAGATTCTTCAGCAACATGGGTGAAAGTTGTTGTTATTCTCATCTGTCTCATTGTCATTGCTGGCTTGGCATGCTTGATCTACAGATGGTTCTATAAAAAGCAAGAACACAGAAGGTTTAAGAAAATAAGTGAAGGGCATAGCAGCATCAGTATGGAGCAGACAACAGGCTATGGCAAAAGCACCAATGTTAGTAGTTTCAACCAGAGTCCCATGAAAAGTAGTGAAATCAATGATTATAATATATATGATGGGGGGAATGTTATCATACCAATTGAAGCTCTCCGTAAAGCTACCAACAACTTCAGCCAAAACAGCATACTCGGGAAGGGAGGATTTGGCATTGTTTATAAAGGAGAACTCCCTGATGGCACTAAAATAGCAGTAAAGAGAATGGAATCATCAATGATCAGCGACAAGGGACTGAGCGAGTTCAAGGCTGAAATAGAGGTCCTTACGTCTGTCAGACACCGGAATTTGGTCTCCCTTCATGGATTTTGCAACAATGGTAGTGAGAAGCTATTAGTCTATGAGTACATGCCACAAGGATCTTTGTGTCAGCATCTGTTCGAATGGAAGGAAATGGGAACTCCTCCCCTAACTTGGAACCAGAGAGTAAATATAGCTCTTGATGTTGCCCGAGGGGTCGAGTATTTGCATAGCATGGCAAACCAGAGCTTCATTCACAGAGATCTGAAACCGTCCAACATTCTTATTGGAGATGACATGAGGGCGAAGGTTTGTGATTTTGGCTTGGTGAAACAAGCCCCCAATACCAATCAATCATTCGAAACACGGTTGGCAGGAACCTTTGGCTATCTTGCTCCAGAATATGCCGGTATGTATTGTTACCTGCATCATCTTGTTCACTTTTATTTTGACATGATGAATTAATTCACCTAAACGACTCAATTGAATGAACAGCGACAGGAAAGGTTACTGTAAAAGTTGATGTATATGCCTTTGGAGTGGTGTTGATGGAAATCATCACCGGGAGAAAGTCCTTGGATAGTTCCCTGCCCGATGATAGTAGCCACCTGGTGACGTGGTTTCGGCCATTCCTCCAAGGCAGAGATAAAATCAAAGAGGCTGTGGATCCTGTCCTCCATTCAGACTTAAACAAAGAGACTTTCGAAAGTTTGTGGAAGGTCGCCGAGCTAGCCGGACATTGCACTAGAGAAGCCAACCAACGGCCTGACATGAGCCATGTTGTCACAGTGCTCTCATCTCTGGTGGAGCAGTGGAAGCCAGCTGCAGAGGAAGATAGCTGCAGGGTAGACATTGGCATGAGCCTCTCACAAGTCTTGCAGCAATGGAAACTTAATGAGGACTCGTCTTCTACAATAGCCACTGATTACATAAAACAGAAACAACCTCCACAATAGCAACTGTTTACATCAAATAGAAGAACTATTAACAAACATGATCAAGTTCTCTGTTTTGTTAATGGTACCTGACCTGGGCTGTTCAGCTTAGTATGTTACCAGTTTTTTTGTAATTTTGGATGCTATACCTGGTCTACATTCAATAAAGTAATGTTGGTGGTTTCATTTTATTTCTGAGAAATTTAGAATCATCTATCTGTTAGTACTAAACATGATATTTAACAAAAATGAAAGCTAAAACACAAGAGTTTTATCTACATGAGGCATCAGCAAAATGAAGGGGGAGAGGGAGAAAGATGGCAAAACAGGTTACATATATATGTGTACACACTCGTATAACATCGTCTTAAAGGAATTAAATTACAAAACATCAAGAATACACCTACTAGCTAGCAACAGGGATATCTGTATTTGACTAAGTATATTTGTGTTAATAGTTAATACCTTCATTATATGCAAGAAAAGCTAGGAAAAGAAAGCCATTTCTCATTTCTCTAAAAATAGTAGTAATATATAGTATCCTTTACTGTGACGTGTAAACAGTTAAAAGGTGCAGCAAAATTGTATTCTTCATTCACAAAGAATGCAGTCATGAAGAATTTAAGACACTTCATCATGTAATTTCCAGCTCGATCAAATTTCAACTCTGCCAGGCCAAAATATCTTCATATAAAATGAGGGAAGGTAAACTATCTGAACCCCTAAATACAAAATGCTCAAGCTATCATCTTAAATATTTAACTTGAGCTTTTATAATCACCAGGGTGTTCCGATGCTTGAAAAGCATACAAGATGTCAAAGCAGCTAGAAATCCTGACTTGAAAGTGCAGCCCGTCCAGCAAAGTCTTGTATGTCTTCTCGTTCATGTTACTGTCCCTCTTTCAGAAACTCTCAAGAAGCTTAAACACCACGTTTCCCTTCCCATCCCAACACATTTCTTCAAGCAGTGTCTTGTATGTCAGAAGATCAGGCAACAAAGAGTTCCCTATCATGTTAAATGTGGCCTCGATCAAAATAGGTAGTCACTTTTTGATTCATATTTTGTTAGAACCATCCATACGATTCAAGTTCAAGACACACATCCTAAATCTCAATCATCTTTCAATCATATATATCTAAAACACAGCTCACTCTGTAATTTGATTAAGTTACAGTTATGAAGGATTTTCCGAGGACGAAATCATCGTTATGCTTCTGATAAATGCTCGAGAATGCATGCGTATATATCATCCTTCTGATTTCAATCAGTTCCCACAGAAGAAACTGAATGTACCTTATATTTGCAAGCAGAACCGTCGTTAATAGATTGGGAACTTAGGATCAACTTCTTGTGACCACGATTCAAGCCCTCCAATGATGTCCTTAGCAAAGGGGAATCCCTTCTTGTGGAGGAGCTCGACAGCCCTCTGAGAATCGTTGCCTCTTCTGCAAATGACAAACAAAGAAGGAACTTGACTGGTTTCACCAGTGGCAGTCCTGTTGCTTTCCTCTCTTGCAAAGGCTGTAGCTATTTCAGACAACCTTCATTCCAAGCTTGCCAAAGGAATGTTCAAGGACTTCGGTAGAGAGGTGATCTTGTAGTGATGAGCAGGCCTGACATCTACCAATATATGGGTCTCACCTTTCAAATTTATCTCGTTGTACTCGTTGCTGGTCATTCTGGCTTCTGCTGGAAGCAGGTGCAACTTCAATGGAGACTGCAAAAATTTAAGCAGCTGTGGTCAAAAGCTAACAGACAATTTCCTTTCAGAAGCCAGCTGGAAATATGTGAATAGAATAAATTGCTAGTCTTGTTTTGAAATCTGCAACTCTAAACCCATTTAAAGTATAAATGTAGAGAAAGCATGGTTATCCACAAACCAATGAAATGCAATTTAACAATTTGTCATGATGGAACTAAAGAGAGTTTAACCATATATTACTAGCACAGTAGCATTTAGTGAACTTCTCGATCAATAAACTGTATGTATTAGATCGGATGGATATGTTTCTCAGTTACAGGGGTAGTGACCAGCACCTAAGTGAGTAATACCTTATGTCCTAAAGGTATACCAGGTTTTAGAAGCTTCCTATATTCGCTTAAAATCCAAATGATTATAGTACACTATGTAGTTTAGTTCTAGAATACAATATGCAAAGTAAATAGGAAAAATAATAAACATACCCGATTTCACCGTGGATAGAGGAGATTGAGTGAAATTTTCGTAGTCAAAATTACAGAATTGCTCATCTGCCAATGTTGAATTTTCTCAGCAAGCTTCACTCTTGGGCGACCTTCTTCTGATTTTGACCTGTTAAATGTGGTGACAAAAGTCAGGAATATAAATGACATCTTTTATAGACTAGTTGTTTTTGTAAAAAGAAGGACAAAATGAGTACAATGAGAAAATAATAATTAAAAATTTGAGTAATTTTATGCTAAAGTGAGTAAATGAATAATTCACATTGAATGGCAAGAATAAGACTAAGACGCACAACACGAAGTCGAGCATTTAGTCTTTGAACATATACCAGATTTAGAAACAGAGAAGGTCCACACTCCAAAACTACTATTAATATAGAGGTTGGATGTTCGATATACCTACTCCAAGAACACCACTGTCTGAGCATCTCTGGCATGCTGTTGAAGGGGGCGGAGTAGGAAATAAGCAACGATAGCACAGACCTCCATTGTAATTGTAAACAGTTAGCTGCAAAAGCAAATGACAACGGATGAGCAACATAAAAATGAGTAAAAGCGACCTTTGTCATATCGATAACCATTAACCAAAGGGGGATGCATTTATCAAGAAACATACCTGTCCTTCCAGTCCAAGTGCAGCTCCAGAGATTAAAGGCTGCAAGCATAATCGTGTGTTTGGTCAGTAGAGCAAAGGTCCATATGCAAATAAACAAGATTAGGAAACATAATATTATGGCTTATGAGAAGAAATATAATCGTTCATGAAAATGTTCATAGCCTGATTAGAATAATATTTGCACTTTAAGGTCCCTGTCACAACATTGAACACTAAGATTCCCCTGGAATTTAAACCTCCAGAACTCTCACCATAGTGACAGAAAGAACTGAGTTGAATTGACAAAAGTTAAAAGTTCAGACTGCAAACAAATATCTTAGCGACAAATACAAAAAAAATAAAAACAATACCATGCATTCTGCATACTTAATTGTCCAAGAGAAATACTGCATAAATAAGCAACTGCTCACCTTTCCCAACACCACAGAGCAATCATTGATCATGTAACAACTGGGTATGTTATCCGTTGCATCAATGACAATGTCATACATGTTATACACCGAAAACCGCAAAAATGAAGTTGAAGGGAGGATTTGGCATTGTTTATAAAGGAGAACTCCCTGATGGCACTAAAATAGCAGTAAAGAGAATGGAATCATCAATGATCAGCGACAAGGGACTATCTGTATTTGACTAAGTAGATTTGTATTAAAACCTTCATTATATGCAAGAAAAGCAAGGAAAATAAAGCCATTTCACATTTCTCTAAAAATAGTATATATCCTTTACTGTGTCGTCTAAACAGTTAAAAGGTGCAGCAAAATTGTATTCTTCATTCACAAAGAATGCAGTCATGAAGAATTTAAGACACTTCAACATGTAATTTCCAGCTCGATCAAATTTCAACTCTGCCAGGCCAAAAATATCTCCATATAAAATGAGGGAAGGTAAACTATCTGAACATGAAGAAGGGAATCATTCCCTAAATACAAAATGCTCTAACTATCATCTTAAACATTTAACTGAGCTTTTATAATCACCATACAAGAAGTCAAAGCAGCTAGAAATCCCGACTTGAAAAGTGCAGCCCCTCCAGTAAAGTCTTGTATGTCTTCTCGTTCATGTTACTGTCCCTCTTTCGAAAACTCTCAAGAAGCTTAAACGCCACGTTGCCCTTCCCATCCCTACACATTTCTTCGAGCAGTGTCTTGTATGTCAGAAGATCAGGCGACAAAGAATTCCCTATCATGTTAAATGCAGCCTCGATCGCCTCCTGAAACTTCCTCTCCATCGCCAGACTACAAATCAAAACCAAATAGGTAGTCACTTTTGGCACCAGCCCCTTTGATCTCATCTCCTGATAGAAACCCCACCCCTGACTCACTCTACCCTTCTCACACAAACCCTTAACCAAATAACTATACGTATACGAATTAGGCACACAGCCATACAGCCCCATTTCACGAAAAACTCTAATTGCCTCATCAACCTGCAGGCATTTTGAGTAGGCTTTGATGATCATGTTCAACACGAAGGCATCAGGGATTACCCCTGAAGACTTCATTTGCTTCGATAACGATCTCACAGCGTGCAAATAAACATAACACACATTCAACTTATCAAACTTCCTTAAAAGTGAACCAAAAAGCATGGCATAAGTCTCCAAATTCGGCCTAGCATCCTCAGATTTCTGCATTTTCTTATACACATCGAAAGCGCGATTAAACAGGAATTTACGGTCACAGCAGAATTGGATCATGGTGTTGAACAGCGGGAGGCTAGCGGAGCAAGCTCCGGCGAGGACTTCATCAATGAGAGTCTCGGCGGCGCGATACCGCTTACCTGAGACGGCGATTTCCATCATTGCGAGGTAGGTGTCGTGGTTGTGCCTGTAGTGGCGCTGCTGCGCCGTCCACCGGAAAATGTCGAGCGCGATGTCCGGGTCGGGCTGGGACCGGAGGGCGTCGTGGACCTTGGAATGGGTGAATCCGGGTTTGAGATTGTGAAGCCATGACTCGAATTGGTGTTCCATTCGCGGATTTGGGGGTTTTGGTGGTAGGGGTTGAGGGGAGGTGTCGGATGGAGTCGGCAGCGGCGGAGGGTCGTCGAGGGTGGTGGAGGTGAGATGTCGGACAGAGAGGCGGAGGAGGGAAGCTCGGATGGTCCGAGGTAAAATCAAGGCCATTACTGGCGGCGGAGGAAGGCGTGTGCTATGGAGTTATCAGTCGAGAAAATTATACTACTCCACCACTTAATATACTCTCAGGGACGGAGATAGCGCTGGCGCAGGATCCATCTGGCCATGGCTGCCCCGCGAAGAAGAAAGATAAAAGAAGAAGATAGCGGCTTGTTTGATTATTAGGTTCAAGTTAATTGTGATTTTTTAAATGGGGTTTGATTAATTTAATATATTGAGATTATTAATTTATGTCAGTTAAATTAGTTGGATTCCTTAAAACTATTCTGCGATATACTCTACAACTTAACAAAACAATTATTGATAAACTCATTTGGTTACATAAATTGATAAAATCAAATTAAAAGATAAATAACAACATTACAACAACTAATGTATTTTGATTCTAGTAAAATACTAGCATTAGTTTTTTCTAAATTTGATTCCATATTTATATTTTTTTCATTCGTTTAAGTTTTTAAGATTGGAAAAAACAACACACTGAATTATAATTGTATTAAATTACCTTTTAATAACAATAATAATAATTATTATTATTATTATTCTCTTCATCTCATTTTAAGAGTCCATGTCACTTTTCAGCACTCGCTCCGTCCCAAGATATTTGACCCGTTTCTTCTTCGCACTTGTTTTGGAAAAATAATATAAAATAGTTGAAGTGGGGAAAAAGTAAAATAAGAAAAAGAATAATCTATCTTCTACATAATTCTCTGTCTTACTTTACTCTATCTCCACTCTAACTATTTTATACTCTTATTTGTGTCTAAAACGAGTGCGAAAAAGAAGCGGGTCAAATATCTTGGGACGGAGAGAGATAGTTAAAGTAGATAAATGGTAAAGATAGAGAATAATGTTGAGAAGACTTTTATCAAAATTATTTTCTCTTTTACTTTACCATTTCTCCGATTTAATTATTTATTAGCATTTTTACAAAACGAGTGCAGAAAAGTGATTGGGACTCCTAAAGTGGGACAAAGAAGTGTATATTATATATTACTTCCTCTATCCCATAATAGATGTCACACTTTTTAGTTTGCCCCATAAAATATGTCATATTTTCTTTTTTAGAAAAAGTTATCTCTCACATTAATATAAATATAGTATTTTCTCTCCTCCACCTAACACACTAAACAACATCTCCTAAAATTATGTGTCATTCTCCAACTATGTCATCTATTATAGGACGGAAGAAGAACTATATTTTTAAAAATTTCAGCATCGGCTAGTTCGTTTTTCTGGTTCTATCCCTGTATACTCTAGTTGATTACATTTGCATAGTGATAAAGAACAAATTACTAAATCATTTTGATTTGTAATATTTTTCAAAATTTTAAAAATACATTGGCGAGTTTGAGATTTTTGCAATTATTTTATTGTCTGTTTAAAACACATAGACATAATGTCATTTCGAACTTAACTAATGGTTGTTTCTTTTTTTTTAATGGTTTTTGTTTTGCCCAATAGTATGTTGTCCATATATTTTAAAGAGTAAATGCCAAAACTGGTCCTGAAAATATGCGCATTTTACGATTTTGGTCCTAGACATTATCTTTATAATTTTTGAATCTCAAACATTTCAACCCGGATCACAATCGGTCCAAAGTTAATTTTTTCGTCAAATTTTAACTGTCAATATTTTTAATCCCGATTTTGACCAAGTTAAGCTGTTAAATATGATTACTAACTCTCTAATTATGTCCTAAATTATTTTAATAAGTTATTATTTAAAATACAAAATAAATAATATTAAAAAGAAAATTAGAAATTCAAAATCAATGCATCTCCTCCGATTCCCCCTCCCCCCTCCCCTCGGACCCGTAATTGCCGCCACCGGAGAGCTCATCCGTCTCCCCCTCCCCGCAACCACCACCGAAGCGCTCCAATCCCTAAATCCCCCCTCCCCCTCCCAAATTCCTTCTTCCTCTGCAGCTTCGACCGCCTCTACTTCGACGACTACATCCCGCTGCTCTCCCCTGCCGACCGCCTCGACGCCGCGCAGATCTACTTCGCCCTCCCCACACGGCCAAGCTCCCCTCGTGAATTGATTATTTTTATTTTCTCATTTTCAATTTTAATATTATTTATTTTGTATTTTAAATGATAACTTATTAAAATAATTAAGGATATTATTAGGGAGTTAGTAATCATATTTAACAATTTAATTGGTCAAAATCGGGATTAAAATGTTGACCGTTAAAATTTGACGTAATAATTAACTTTACCGATTGTGATCCGGGTTTAAATATTTGGGATCTAAAAATTCAAAAGATAATGTTTATGACCAAAATCGTAAAATGGGCATATGTTCAGCACCAGTTTTTACCTTTACTATATTTTAAATCGTTATCACATCAATGCGTAATTCGTCGGAGATGGAACAATGAAATAATAAATCTCAAACTTAGTAATTATTTGAGATTTTGATCCTCTTTCATAATTTGTTTGGAAATTTAACTAAAAAATACTCCTGTTACATTAAAAATGAACGTAACTTTTTTGGATCATTCCATTAAAAATGACACATTTCACGAAATAGAAATAACATCATTTCTATTATTATTTTTGTCTAATTTCATTCTCTGTCCGTTTAATTTACAAAATAATATTACATAAAATTCTGTACCAAAAAGTAAATGTTTCATATTTAATGGGACGGCAAAAATATATAAATAAATTAATATTTTTATCTTTGCATCTGCATTTTTGTAAACTTTTGTTCATGGTTTAATGACTGAAACACTATTTATTACTGTTTTTAAACTGAATTTTTAATTTTATGAAATGTTTTGCTTATACGTTATTTTATGAGCATGTAGTGGTATTTTTTATTTGTCACATTTAGATGTATAGATGAAGTGTTGTCATGTATTTTACTAGTTTTAGGTTTGAAAAGGCACTTTGATCCAAAAGTGGAGTTAGATTTTAGGTCATTTTCAATTATTTACATTAAATTTTTATCACATCCAATACTAAATTTACTCGAATCATTTACCCCAAACTTAAACTAAAAAAATATTCCATATTCATTTTTACTTTTACTTTTTCAATCTTACCTACAACACTTATCCATAATTTTCCAAATATAATTAAATAATTGAGTGAACTACAAAAATGGTTACTGGGCTATGGGTTTATCTCGCCCATAGTCCATGGACTTTAAAAATATCGTCAGTAGTCTCTAGACTAAGGGTTTATCACGAAATTGGTCCTTTTGGCTTTTTTTGGTACGAAAATGCCCTTTTGGGGGGTTTTGAGGGTTTTGGGCAATTTGGTCTTTTTACACTTTTAACATTTTAAATCTGATATTATTTTAGTTATGTACTAAATTTGATATTATTTCAAAATTATCATTCTTCTTCCATTTTGTCATCCTTCACTTTATTTTTTTTATTTCAATATTATATTTAATTTTATAAAATTAAATTTTAAATTTTGATTTTTAAATATCAATAAAATTTTTAATTAAACTATTAATTCATGGACACTATAAATATTGATTAAAACTATTAATTTTTGTTATTTAATATAATATTCAGCTGAATTGAAGAAGTACACACAAATAATATTAATCATGATGGAAAAATAAGAGCTACTCTATTTAGCCTTCGTTCGGTTGTTATAATTGCTTGTGATTGAATATTATGAAGTTGACTAAAAATTTGATTCTACTAAAAATTTTATATAGGAGTATTTTTGTTGAAAATTACTAGTAAATTTTGATTGTTTTCAAATTAATAAACAAAAATTATATTAGTCTTACATTATATGCATATTTATTTCAGAATAAATCGTGTTATATGATATATTTATGATTAAAACTAAATCTTTTCATATTGATTAAATATTATACACTTTCAAATAATGATTATGACTATTAATTTTTTTTATTTAATAATTTTTATAATTAAAAAATTTATTGATATTTAAAAATTAAAATTTAAAATTTTGTAAAATTAAATCTAATATTGAAATAAAGAAACAAAGTGAAGGATGACAAAAGGGAAGAAGAATGATAATTTTGAAATAATATCAAATTTAGTACATAACTGAAATAATATCATATTTAAAATGTTAAAAGTGTAAAAAGACCAAATTGCCCAAAACCCTCAAAACCCCCCAAAAGGGCATTTTCGTACAAAAAAAAGTCAAAAGGACCAATTTCGAGATAAACCTTTAGTCCAGAGACTACTGGCGATATTTTTAAAGTTCAGGGACCATTTTTATAGTTCCCTCCAAATAATTTAATACAATTGCTTATGAATCTCCCTATTAATATATTTATATATATTAAATATATTACACATTCAATAAAAAAATATAGTACGATGACTTGGAAATTAAAATACATCAAACATATTTTAATTACATTCAAACATAAAATAAAATACATTTAAAGACGTCACAATTACATAAAATATAGGACACCACATAGCTAAAATTCAAACATGCATATTTGAGAAATCTTCCAACAAATGATCAACTAAGGCATTTCGAAGTTGTAGATGTGCATTTTTATTTCTTTTGCGGCATACCGAGTCAAGTACTCTTGAAATCGAATATCTTCATTTGTCGTCATCTCAACTTCTGGTTGTGGTGCTTGTCTAGCAACTTTGATTGGGGAACTCATGTCACACTCATCTTCAACTATCGTGTTATGAAAAATTATACATGTAATCACTATAACTTCTTTATCCCAATATCGCACTGGTCCTGCTACAATTGAGAAACGTGATTGGAGAACACCAAATGCGCGTTATTCATCTTTTCTACATGCCTCTTGCCTCATAGCAAAATATTTTGTCTTTGAGGTACGAGGCTCGTGAATTGTTTGCACAATGGTAACCTTTGGGTATGCTAGGTAATAACCCATATTGTATTCTTTGCCTTGAATAACATAATGAGCATGATAAGGAGCAATACCTTGGGTGAGATTATAGAAAGCACAGGTAGATTAAAATCCTAGCCATCCATTCAAAATTCGGAAAAAAAAAAAAGCATAATTTGCGTGCTTCCAATCATAGACACTCAGTGTAAAAGTAGATTTAAATCCCAGCCATCCATTCAAAAACTAGAATAATCATTTCATATCTATAAATACAAGAAACTACAATACCATGATGCACTATTTATTAGCACTAAAAAATGCCTATAAGCATGCATGGTATATCTAGTATATCTAACTGCTATAAGTAGTAGCTAAAACAAAATGGCAAGGGCTCCTAATGGAATTGGAGCCAAGAAATAGCTCTTTCCTAACTATTATAACTAACATCCAACTGCTAGTTTCTGATTCCCTTTTTACCTTTTAATTTTTCATATTTAGAGCTGAGTGTGGACTTAATTCTTACGGAAGGGAAGGCTCAAATTAAAATACAAAAATATAAAATTTTAGAAAATAAAAAACCTGTATATAATTTGTCTTCCTTTTTTAAGACAACTGCGGAGGGAAGGCTCTCTCCATCACCCAAGACCCAAATATTTTCCATTATATTTATAATATATTATTTTATTATATTTGAATACTTATTTATTTATTTATTTATTTATTTGTATTTTAGTATTTTTACCCCTCCACCTATGATTTCTGGCTCATATACTATCTAGAGACACAGAGTTTTTGGTTTTGAATTTACAAACTAGACATAAATAAACAAATTAGATAAAACATAAAACAAATAATACAAAGCAGGCTAAAGAATGTAGAGTTTTAAGATCAAACTACTATGACCTAGTGATAATTAATCTCACAAAACTTTTATGTACCTATCTCCAATATTATTAGGAAAGTCGCAATTTTAGGTTAAGTCATCTCTTGAGTGCACCTATGCAGTAGATTAGACTCTAACTATCAAAGTTTCCTTCCAATAGATTAGATTCTAACTCTTTAAGTTACTAAGTCTCAAGCCCTCATAAATGATCTCATCTCTCGAGTGTAGATAAACCTATGTGTTGTACTCGTTTATTTTACCACATAAAACTAGATATCTTTCAATAAATCTAGTTAAACGGACATAGTTCTAAAGTTAGCCAGACAAAAGAACAATAAAAGCACAAGAACAGGCAAAACAATCACAAAATCTACGAAAAGATTCAATTCAATAAATCAAAACATGCATGTTCATAACAGTCTTCACCAAAAAAACTACAAAGTATGTTTAACGACGAGAGTAGTAAAAACAATAATAAAAGTACTAGATATGAAATGAATTGATAAAACCCAAGGTTGAATCTTCAATCTTCAGTCTTCTCTTGCCTGGATCTGTAGATCTCTGCTTCAATAGAAGATGGATGAATTATGTGTGAAATATGGTATGGAAGAATGTGTAGAGAGGGGGAATGATTGAAGGCTCTGAGATGAATTCTATGAATTAGGTTATGTAGTATTTATATGCTAGAAAAAGATTTAAAATGGTAAAAAGGAGAAATGTTATGCTATGCTCCAAATGAGCGACAAGTTTGAGCGCCTGGTCCACGTCACCACTCCTTTCTCTCTATGATATTATATCTAAACACCTCTAAGTCTCTAACCCTTTTTCTAGTTCAATTCTTAATTTCAAAAGCTATACCAATTTTCTATACCCATTGCCAATCTACAATAATTCTAAACTTATCACTGCATCTTTAACGTTTTCACCAGAGTTTTCTGACCGCCATCATAGAAGAACAACAACAACAACTAAATTAAGATCTTCAATTCGATCGCTATGGTTAATGTGCAATTTATCCGGGAAATTATCGCACTCACCAATTCCATCCTTCTTGCCAATTCCCTTTGCTTTTATGAAAATCAAAACCCATCGCACAATTTTTATACTCCATATATACTCATTTTCTCAATTCACTCTCCATGTTATTTATTTCGAATTAGAATTCACAATATATCATCGTTTTGCTGCTTCTTTCTTTGTTCCGAATTGAAACTGTCGCTTCCTTCCCTGCAATTTCCAATAAGCTAGTTCACCTAGGATATATTGTGGAAGCGAGAGAATTGTTCGATAAAATGCCTAATTGAGATGTGTGCGCCGTATGATTTGCATTTTGCTAGTTATTGGAAGATGTTCTTTCTAATTAGTCTTATAGAAAGTGGTGTTGGTGTTCATCTGCAGATGAAGTAAATTATGTAGAAATGTATAGTTTGGTCATGTACATGACCACGTTGAACTTTTCGATTTTTGTTGATATTATAACTTGTGTGATTTTTGTGCAGCATACCATTTTTCCGGTTAAAAGTATTCTCCAAGTAATTAAAAATATATTATTTTTTAATCCTTCAATTAAAATGAGAGATTCAGGCAATAATTTCTCCATTTCTAGAATTTCCGCTAGCTTTGACTGTATTGCGTAATGTTAGTAGAATAGTCATAACTTTCTCCACAGAACTCTGATCAAGTCATGCAAAGTACCCACGCGAAAGACGAAGAGAATGGTATGAATTAATCACTAACTGGACTTCAATAGTGTTGGGAAAACGGCTTGAACTGAGGTTGTTGTACCTTGGTTTTTTTGCAACTTTTTCTATCTTTTTCTTTCATTTCTCAACAAACATGTCCAAAATACCAAATGTATAACATATGCAATTTAAGAACATAATTTGCATGATTGATATTAAAACGAGTCAAATCTAGTCCTAAAAAACATGCAAAATGCGTGTTTGTCACACCATAATTATCTCATCTCAATTGTCATTTTTATCTTTTCCTCACAAAATGTCAGTTTGTAAATAAAGTTATACAGAGAATGAAGACAAACTTTTGTGTCAAGTTTATATAGAAATCTCACAGGATCCTAGCACTGGGATATCACGATGAGGACAACTTTCACATGGGCCTTGTTGCATATAATGTCTTATAATTCCGTTACAATCTATACATATATAAAAGGCAAATTTTGACCATCATTTTAAATATTTATAAATTTGAGGTAAGATTTTAAATAGTTATTAGTTATGGACCTTATGAATGAATTAAAAGAATAATAGTAGTAGAGTTTGATGTAACTGCCAATCATAATTATTTAGCATCTTATTGCTTTGCCATATTTTAAAAAAAACTGCAAACTAAAATTAATCCTACAGCCTAGAGTTACAAATAATTATTGGTTCCACCATCAAATCAAAATAAAAATTAAAAAAGTATTAATTGGAAAAAAAAACGCATTAATTGGAAAGAAACTCCTATTGTCATCACACAATTTAGTATTGAAAAGTGATGAAACATTTCATTGCTTTAATTTATAATAAATGATAATAGCACTCCCTAAAAATCATTCATCTAAGAAGAATTCCAAACACTACCAAATCTATTATAAATAATTAAATATCAATCCCAAAATGTCATTCTCTAAAAAGGTGCGGATCTGTAAATTCCTACAGAAAGAAAAGAAATATTTGATCAGATATTTCGGGTTAATATTTGCAAAATAGAAAATAGTTAAAGAAACTTACTCGGCGATGGCACGATGACGATTCCACAAAGCGGACAATGTCGCCAAGGCATCAATGTCTGTACAAGTCAATATAGGAGTGAGAGAACATGCATTTGTTTTTCTGTTTGCGCCTGGAGGTTGTGTCACAGCTACAGAGAGAGCAAGCGACGTTGGGAGGCAAAGAGAGCGTTGATTGTTAGTGTCACGACCACAACTCCCTAGTGCTAGTGAGCGTAGCTATTTCGCGACTAAACAATTCTCAATAATCAAGGGAAAACATAAAAAGGATGAAATCACTTAAATCAATAGTATCAAAGGCATATGGGTACATAGTCAAAACGTGTTCAGAGTATCAAGACTAAGTTCATAGCTTTCTAGCACATAATTCTAGATTTTGCAGCGGAAGAGTCCAAGACAAAATAGCACGTATGAAGACATGCTACTTTGGGCTACCTAACTACTTATTTAAAAAAGCTTGTCCCAACACCTTCGCCTGCTCGTCCACGTTCAACCTGCACATTTGAAAATAACATGCAGGGCTGAGTATTTGATATACTCAGTGGGCACATTGCCAAAAATGGTTCTATCTTTAATTGTCAATGCCACAGTTGAGTGATCACGGGGTTTTACTTAAAAGACCCGAGTCACTAAAATACTTTTCCTTTAGTAAAGATTTGATTGCGCAATCACATAACATAGATATACCATATCTGAAACTGATGTGAACCGGGAATGTGGCCACATTCCACGACGGTCACTGGACCGGCCAACTCCTTTGTTAGCTCACGGTCCCCTCATGTGTACACTAGTCCGAGTAGGGTTTGCGGCCCTACTGGGACCCGAATTCGATTTAACTAAATTGGCATAGCCAAGCAGATAGGTAATCATAAAACAAAACATGTCATGACAATATACTTGAGCAAAGATTCACATTTTCATACTGAAATCACGTTTTGAAAGAATGCCCACCTCAAAAGCTAAAGCTCCTTCCGAAAATTTCCTTAACTTGGTCTTAGATGACGTTCGAAGACGTCCCTTTAGGAAATAAAATGATACTTAATTAGATTTTGAGATATCCGTTAAGCTTAAACATGAATGCATCCTAAGTGCGTGATCATTTTATTCTTTCTCTAATTTTCTAGAAGAGTTCTAGAATTCATGAATATTAATTAAATCAGTAGATTTAATTAAATTGCGAAAATTATTCGCTTAACTTGAGGGTGTTACCTCCTAAGCCATTCATTTAAGTACTAAAAATTTGGCTCGAGGTCTATTCATCGTTAGCGTATCGTAATTTCTTAAAATTAATCATTTGAGCACTCTTGCTATTTTCCGGAAAAATTAGACTTATCTTCGTGGAATTAATTAGCGGACTATTATTTAATCCATAACATAGGAGAGTCCAAGATTTAAATAAATTCTTAGTCCATACTTTATTTAATTGGTGGCCCAACCTATTACTAAAGAGGCCCAACAAAATAAAAATAAGGGAGGCCCAATTACTCGCTCTTCTCAAAACCATCGGCCTCTCCCTCTAAACACAATCCCCAAATCAAACCCACACCAAACCCTAATCCAAAATCCCTCTCTTCTCTCCCTCTCGACGGAAATCGCCGCTTCTGTCCGTCGCCGGAGCACCATATCCGCCACCTCTGCTCCATCTCTCTCTCTCTCTTTCTTCCTCGGCCACGCTCACGCCACCGCCACTCTCTCCAGATCTGCCGCCGCTGCTGTGCATGTACAGGCGGCGGTTTCGGCCTCCTCCGTGCCTCGGGCCGCCGGAGCAGTTTCCCGGCGCCACTCCAGCCCCGGCCTCTGCCTCCTCGCCAAACTCCGAGAAGGTAAGGATTTTTTCATTTCCCCTTTTTTTTTTCTCATTTTCTAAGGATTTATAATCTTAGATTTAAAAGTTTTGGAAATTAATTTGTGAAGGTTGTGAAATTAGTGACGAAACGGGGTGTGGGGCTGCCACCGCCTCGCCCTGCTCACCGCCTGCGAAGACGGATTCAGCTCGCCCTCCGTCGTCTCTCTGTCCGTTCTCGCTAGTGCCGTTGCTGCCCCTGTAGCCTCGCCTTCGCGGTGGTCGTCGGGGCAGCCCTTCGGCTTTACAGCTAAGTTCTCTTGCCCCTCTCATTACTTAGAGCATTCTTATGAAATTTGGGTAGTAGTCATATGGTGTTGAAGGTCTTGACTATGTGTGCTTAAGCTTGATCTTCCTTGGGTAGTAGTCATGATAAACTGTTACTGATCTTGGCTAAAGCAGCTTATGATATTTCTTGTTACAGATTGTATGATGTGGAAATCCTAATGTTCTAAGTTCTTGAGCTTTAAACATGATTTTCTATACTTGCTAGAGGTCTCTATTGCCATGATTCTATAATTATACTACATCTTTTATCAGCTAACAGCCCAGGTTTAAGATACGTGCTTTAACATGCGTTGGGTTGATTTCTACATGGTTGATATGCAAATTTGATTGGGAGAAGGGTTAGAGGTGGAATACCTCTTGAAGCTGCGGCTGCCTTGAGGAAATCAGCTCTTAAAACCTCAGTTTTCTTCCTCTCGAACTTGCTACTGCTTGTTCTTCGTTCTCACTAGAGTTGCTAAAATTTGAGATGTGTAGGAGGATGTTTAAAGGTGGTGTGGAGGGGATTTTATAGGCTGGGCTTTGGCGTACTATGGGGGAATTAAATGGGGCTGATCTCTCTTGTCTTCATATCACAACATATCTCTCTTTTTCTGATCATGCAGCCCCTTTGTCTTAATGTAGTTTGTTGGCTAGTTTGGGTACTTGGTACTTGGTGAATAAATCCCATTGTTTGATTGTGGCTAGGTATAACAGGTGCTGCATTAGTGAAGGGCTTTGCAGGCTGGACTTGCCCCCTTTTTGGGTAAGTCCTTGGTCTTCATAGGAAAAGAAAGGTTGTTTCTTCCCCTCTATAAGTATTCCATTAATTACTCTTGTCCCATGGCCATTAAAACTTGTTTTTATCTTGCAGGTGAGAGAGGAATCTTAGCTCCCACCTAGCTGCACTTCGAGCGGGCCTGGATTTGATGTCTGGGCCGACGGGCTGCCCGAAACGGGCCCTAAATTGGGCCTGGAGAAAAGGCCCGAAATGCACTCCACAATTTATATTTTCCTTTCCTTGTTTTCTTTCTTTAAGGACTTTGATCCATGTAACCTATTCCATTAGTTGTTCATTTTGTTGAACATGAAATGCCATTCGAAACATTTTATTTTTCCGAAGTGTGTCTTTAGTCTGTTTTAACTTGCTCACTTACTTCTTTAGTTTTTACTTCGCAACTAAAAAGATTAAGTTTCATTAAAGGCTCGAGATCCACTAAAACTTCACGAAAAGAGAGGACGTTACATTTCTAGTTCCACATTAATATATCGAAAGCAAACTAATGGTGCGGGTATTACAGTTAGAATTAGTTTTTATGTATTTTGAATGGGTTTTAAATCGATTGATGATAAGCCATCTTATTGTGATTGGCCTTATGGGTAACTACAGGTTGAGCCAGTTTTGTTTGTAATTATTTTTTATTTGTGTTTTTACAATTAATATTGCATCTGTGGGTGTGTTGTGTTTTGTAGGTGTTTATTTTATTTGTCACTTTCTTCTCTCTATTTTCCAGTGAAACTATTTTTTTTTTTTTTTTCTAGGTACATTTATATTCAATAATGTTTTATTCACCTAAAAATATTAAACCATTTCATTAACTAATTGCTGAATAAAAAATTAGTCTTATTGACAAATCTAATTTCAAGCATTTGAGGACCAAGACAATTTCGCTTTCGCTATAATATGATCAAGAAAATATAATTATATATGATTCTCTAACGAGAAGGACAATTTAAATGTATGGAAAAACATTTTTCTTTAAAATGGAATTATTCACTTTTTATATGCTATTATTATCACAAAATTTAAATTAACTTCACTGATAAAATGTTTTTCTAAAACCATTATCGATTTTCCTAAAACAAAAAAATAAAATTAATGTTGTTACATATATATTTAATACTCCCTCCGTCCCATTAAATATGCAACATTTGATTTTCGGCACGGGATTTTATGTAGTGTTGTTTTGTGAGTTAGTGAAGAGAGAGTATAGTAAGAGAGAAGAAAAAGTAGAGAGAGTATTGTTACCATTTTTAGAAACGTTTCATTTTTAATGGGACATACCAAAAAGGAAAACATTTCATTTCTAATGGGACAGAGAGAGTATTATTTTGAGTGGCGTTGATTGCTAATGTAGTTGCCGAATCATTTTTAAGTAAATTTTAAATAATATTTCAAATATTCTTTTTACTGTTGTTTTTCTTTCAAGGTTCTTAGTTTTATATATTTTCTAGAATTGCATTTTATTATTTGATATCCAACAGCTTTAAATTAGTACAAATTTATTAAATAATATTCCATTCGTCCCCCAATGATTGTCATACTTCATTTTTATCATAAATGGTAGGTAGGACTCACATTCCACTAACTTTTCCAACACACTTTTCTTTACAATTTTTAAAATTTGTGCCCGCAATAATAGATTAAGAGTGACAATTATTGTGGGACGAAGGAATTAGTATTACTACTCAATTTAATTTCAAGTAATGCCGTTATTAATTAATGGGAAGTTATATGGTTTTAGGCACTAATTTAAATTAAGTGAATTTATTATAATTATTGTACAAATTATAGCATGTATCAATGTATAATTCCATTCATGAAAATTAATTTAATTTAATTTAAATTTAATTCCTATCAAGACTTTGCAGCGTAAGTAATTATTAATGAAATGCCCGAATAAGTTCACTAGCCTAATTTGGTTGAGAGGTTGTAACGTAATATATACCTAAACCCTCTATAAATATGTCTAATTTGATACTTTCTTACTCACTTTTTCATTGACTTTTCCCTTTCTATTATTGAATTTTCTCCAACAAGACATTGTTTTCCATATGAATATCACATTCCTTAATGAATTATATAGCCTAGCAATACTCCATCGGTCATCAAAATGAGATATATACGCGTTTTTGAGATGGCCAAGCCCGACGACAAAACAATTGTCATTGCGTGTGTTCTATGACAAAATGGTAGGGTTATAGAAGAGGAGAGTTTTGTTATTTTTTGTTTGAAGTTCTTATATAGCTGGAGTCAATCCGACATGATGGAGAAGATAACGGCAACATAGGGCGATCAAAGGGCTGAAGATGATGAACGAAAAAGGAGGCAAGCAGATAAAAAAGGTTGGGAGAGATTAGAAGGAAGATGAAGGCATATTGGAATAGAAGAGAAGATCGATGTAGATTAATTCTTAATTAGTAGTAATAAGCTTTTTTGTTGATTCCAATCAGTTGGTCATTTTATTTTATTGAGAATTTTTTGCTGAATTTACTGAGCAATATTTTTTACAAATTTGTTGATTTCAAGTAGACATGGCCACGGTTCAAAAACCGCCGGTTCCGGTTCGTCGAATGCTTGAACCGTAACCGGCCTGGATACTGGTTATCCGGTTCCGGTTTAACCGCCGGTTTCGGTTACTAACCGCCGGTTTTTCAGCGGTTCCGGGCCGGTTCCGGTTCTTATTTTATTTTTTTATTTAAATCTTTTAGTTATAACTTTTAAATTCTATAGTAAAATCCAAAGAGACTTTGAAAAAGGTCGAAAACCGCCGGTTTCTGACCGAAAACCGGCGGTTTCCGATACCTTTTCAGACCCTACGCTGCAACCCTACGCCTACGCCTGCAACCCTAGCCTTGAACCGTCGGGAACCGGTGGTTTTGTGTCAGAAACCGGCGGTTTTCCGACACAAACCGACGGTTTTCCGACCGTTTTCAGCCCTACGCCTGCAACCCTAGGAACCTACCGGCGACGACTACATTTTCCCAGTTAACCGCCGGTCGTTACCGGCCCGTTATAAACCCTAAACCGAATTTCGAATCGGAACCTCGTTCGGTTCCGGTTCCGGTTTCGACCCGCCGGTTGGGAACCGACGGTTAACCGTCGGTCCGGTTGGGTTTGGCCACCTCTAAATTTTCAAGTGATATTTGATTTTATATATTTATATAATGAATTTTTGGTATATATTTTATGCTTTTGGATTTTGTATGATGATATGTTTATCATTTCAAGAATTATTTCATGATGTAAAATACGCATGAGGAAAATTGAAAGAATCGTGCAACGCACGGATGTGATACTAATTTTACCATAAAGGTCCACTCTCGAGTATCACCGTTTTATGGATATAAAGAGGGAAAGCTATCACTCAGCAAAATATACCCTTGATGTTTTGCATCCATATTGATAACTTTAGTCTCCTTCAGCACTTCATAAATGATCTTCTTCACCCTGTGTCTGCCATGTAGCCATTGATCAGGATATAAAAGTGGGAGCACAACCATATTGATATTGTCATATTTGCATAACTATCGTAATACCTAGAGAATAGCTAGTAGAATCTATCTAACTAGATTCAATTTTGGTGAGAAATATTATGAAACTGCACGAAAAGTCAGGTAAACTTAAAAACGTTAAAAAAAGAGGTTGAATTGCAACTATCCATGCATTGGCCGAATTGGATTGCCAAAACACTCACCCACAAGAAACTTGAAAACTATATAACTAAATCCTAAGATATTTATTTTCTTCAAATTTCAGTATCCAATCATATTGGCCGACTTGCATATTGTATGGGCCCGAACAATCCAGCAGCCCGATTAGGTCTAACTGATTATTTTAATTTTAATTTTAATTTGAATAGTGCTATAAATTTTATATTTGAACCGACTCTATGTTTGGGCTGGATTAACCTCGTCAAATTCGATTATTGGATACGAATTTTAGTTATTCAGAATTCTAGTTTCTAGATATTAGAAATAGGTACAGATTCGGGCATTATTCCCTTTGATGAATTAGGCAAATTACCGCCACATTTCCCCCCTCTCTCTGTCTCTGCCCTAATTAAATCCAATTAGGGTCTCAGATTGATTGAATGGGCGATGGAAACGCTGCACAGAAGGGTGGAGACTTGGATCAGAGATCACAGCACCAAAATCCTCAAGGTCACGTGGCCTCAGCCATGGCGGATCACTGTCAAGTGGCCTTGGCAGGACGGCCGCCGCGAGCAGCAGAGGAGGCTCCAGGAGGAGCTCGACCGCCGCAAGAAGCAATGGCATGAGCTCTGCGCCGCCCTCAAGGCGGAGACGCTCTCCGATTTGCAGGAAATCTTGTGCTGCATGGTCCTCTCCGAGTGTGTATACAAGGTGCTTGGCATTGTCGCTTTTAAAACTCTGGTTTCGACTTATTTGAGTTTTGGTCAAAATCTGGTGAACTAGGAGTGGTGCTTTGATTTCTCCTTTTCCTTTTTTAATTTGCATATATATGGTTTCTGTTTTGAGGTACATCACAGTGCATTGTCATTCAGATACTTTAATTTATTGGTTTACTCCCGGTAATGAGGTTTAAGAGTCCATTTTTCGTTAAAATGGATAGTAGTATGATTTGTGAAGAAATGGAATTTGTATCGTTGTTGCTAAGCACTATTTGATTTCACAATCATCTGCTGAAGTTTCGGGTCGTGGTATACCATATATAGTTGTATTTCTGTCATTCAATAGATTGTGTTCAGGGGACCTTCCATATTAGTTTCCAGATTTGGATCTCGAAGCATTGAAACTAATTTTTTTGCACCTATCTTCTTTATGTGAATTGGGATTGTACTATCTAGTTTCTGAAATTGATACTCTTCTTGATAGAGACCTGCTGCTGAGATGCTTCGGGCGGTGAACAAATTTAAGGCCGACTTTGGAGGGCATTTAGTATCCTTAGAGCGTGTCCAACCATGTTCAGATCATGTTCCTCACAGGTGTGTACATTCACATGCTATTTTGGTGAATATTTATTCGAATGCATTTGTTCATTGCCCTCCGTCCCAACTAAGATGATATACACTTTCCTTTTTAGTTTGTCCCAACCAAGATGACACATTTTCTCTCCAATTAATACACCCAAGCACTTTTTTCTCTCTCCAATTAAATATTCAACTCTCTTTCTCTCTCCATTTAATACTTACACCCACTATTTCTCTCTCCAATCAACCACATTAACCAACAACTCCTAAAATCCCATGCCAACTAATAAATGTATCATCTTAGCCGGGATGGAGGGAGTAGTATTTAATTGTCTACGCTCTACGGCCCTTTTTCATGAGGCATGTTTATGCTTTCTTATTATTGTTCTATTTTCTCCACATACTGGTGTATAAGTTCTCTTTTTTGCTTAGCTTCACTCTGATCCTAATTCATAGGTATCTATTAGCTGAAGCAGGAGACACTTTATTTGCCTCCTTCATTGGGACCAAGCGGTACAAGTAAGTATGGTGCATATACTTTTGGCTAGATATTTTTTTTTCTTTCTGAAATCATTGCTTGAATTGTGCTTTGCTTTCTCTTTGCTGCTACCTGTTACAAAGGGATATCATGGCTGATGCAAATATATTTCAAGGTGCCATATTCCACGACAGTACAACGGAAGACATAAATAGAATGGATTTTACAGAAACTGATGGTCAAATGAGTAATGGGGAGAACAGCACAATACATATCGAAACCAACTATAAACCAACAAATTCCGCCCCAACACCTGCCGTTCATCGGGTACTTCTATGACATTACATTTTTATACTGATATGTATCATCTCTTATTCACAGGGGATGCCCCTTTATTTACTGCTGAAGCTACCTTTTCTTTTATGCTTCATTTGTGGTTAATAATATTTATCCATCACTAGGGATTCATGGCTCGTGCTAAAGGAATTCCTGCATTGGAATTATACAGGCTAGCCCAGAAAAAGAAACGAAAACTGGTGTTATGTGGACACTCACTTGGTGGAGCAGTAAGTTTGTCGCTAATGTAAAATTAGCTCGCGTTACCTTTATGTTACTGGGTGAAGTTAATCTAATTTTCTTTTAGGTAGCTGTTTTGGCAACCCTTGCAATTTTGAGAGTCATCGCTGTTACATCTACGGATAAGATACAAGTGAAGTGTATAACATTCTCCCAGCCGCCAGTGGGAAATGCTGCTCTTAGAGAGTATGTCTACCGATCTATATGTTGTTCTTTATTAACTAATTTTTGCTTGCAAGAATTCTGACATGTTTCCTTTCAGCTATGTTAACGGAAGAGGATGGCATCACTATTTTAAGACCTATTGCATTCCTGAAGACTTGGTGCCTCGAATATTATCCCCCGCATACTTTCATCATTATAACTCACAGAACCCAACAGGGTTGGCTACGACTGAAACTTCACCATCAGTGTCAAAATATGTTGAAGGATTTGAGAAGCAGAAGGCGAATAGACAGAAAGAGAATGAAGGGGAGCAGTTGGTTCTGGGTTTGGGTCCAGTGCAGAATTCTTTTTGGAGACTTTCTAGACTTGTTCCTATAGAAGGTCTTCGGAGACAGTTTTCTAATAAAGGAAATAGAGTTGAGCCAATTGAAACATCTGCCACTGATTCTTCTGCTACATCAACTATCGATGACTTAGTTACTACTCCACAATCTCTTGAAATAGAGGAGAGTTCAGACGGCATTTCTCTTCGGCCTTTACCCAATAAAAGTGAAGACATAACTGGAGGAATGAAGAATGACAAATCATCTGGTGCTAGTAATACTAGCATTGGGGATAAGAGAAGATGGCGCAGGATACCTTCCTTACCATCATATGTACCATTTGGTCAAGTAAGACTATCGGTTGATTACATTTTCGTTGTTGTTCTCTTGTTTGCTCATTAAGGTGGCAACCTAACTATGATTGTTGAATTGAGCCTTGTAAGTCTGGCTTCTTTTGATTTATACGAAATGGTTATTCACTAATATGGACATGCATCTAAAACCACATGTTGAATCTCAGATGCTGTCAATATATGATTTCTTAATCAACCGTGTTGCATTCTTTTGTAACAGCTTTATCTTTTGGGAAATTCATCTGTGGAATCACTATCGGGTTCAGAATACTCAAAATTGACATCGGTAAGATGAGTGCTTGTTAATATCTGCCATGTAGACGTCTCTTCGTGCTCCTCTACAGGAGCTTTTGGACCTTACGATTATGTATCATATACAGTTTATATAGCCATCCAACCTGAACTTAATTATAAAATGCATCATATACAGTTTATATAGCCATTCAATCTTGAACTTAATTAAAAAGTTGTCATTTTCAGGTGAGATCTGTACTTGCTGAAGTTAAAGAGCGTTTCCAGTCACATTCCATGAAATCATACAGGTCCCGCTTTCAAAGGTATTACTTTGAACCTCGGTATTCCTTTTCCCCATGTTGCTGTTTTCCAGTTATGTTTGTCAACCCTAAAAATTAAGTACTCCCTTTAATTCAGTCTTTTTTTTCGGCACGGAGATTAAGAAAGAGATGTTTAGTGTGTTAAGTGGAGAGCGAATAAAATAAGAGAGAATAAAGTATGAAAGAGAAATTGTACGGAGCATTGTTTTTTTGCCAAAAATAGAAATGACTCAATTATCTCGGAACATCCCAAAATGCAAAAACTACTCAATTAACAAGGAATGAAGGGAGTAATATTTTGTATTTCTCAAGTCATCTTTTCTAGTCTCTCCTTGGCTAAAAAGTTTGTTCATCTGAAAATTGGCAATTGTATCTCTATCTCTGCGCAAACGAAAAACAACTATTGATATCTTTGAAATAATATGGTTGTTTCAAAACATTTGAGGCCGTATGTTTAGTTTTGCCACATTGTTTCATTGTCACACGTGCCACTGACTCAATCGTATAGAAATTGTCATTTTCTCATGGAATCCTGTAGTTAATTAGTTATTTGCTATAACTTGTTATTTCTTACAGAATCTACGAACAATACGTAAACGAAAATGCATTTTCGTTCTTGGGGGAGCAAGACCTGCAATTTCCCCAATTGCAAAAATGGCTAGGAATTTCAGTTGCTGGCACAGTTGAACTTGGGCATATTGTTGACTCTCCAATAATCCGGGCGGCTACTTCTTTGGTTCCTCTGGGATGGACTGGTATTCCAAGCGAGAAGAACGGAGATCAACTGAAAGTAGATGTATCTGGTTTTGGATTACATCAATGTACATTGATTCAAGCTCGAGTGAATGGTAAATGGTATTTTTCTTGAACAATGAACTGCCTATTTACAATATTCATGAATCATATGTCGTCTCACTTGTAGTTTGCTTCTCAGTCTCATCTTTATTTCTCTGGTTGAGCCTTGCCCCCTCAATGTATAATAAGTGGCATATGACTACTAATCTATAGCGACTCTCTTTTCAAGGCAATTTCACAACACTGGAATATTTACTCATCCATGATTGATCCACCAGGTGTTCAACTACTGTGGAATCTTTCCCTTCTCCACCAACATATTCTTCACAACATGAATTGCAACAAGAGATGCAGAGGTTGCGAATAACTATAGGAGCTCCATTAAAACGACCACCAAAACATCAAATATGTGATGACACATTGATGCCTGCTTTCCTTTCCATTGATCCAAACTCTGTTGATCTGAAGTTGAAGAACAGGTCTCTAGAAATGGAGGAAAACTTTGTCCATCCTGATGGCCTAAGTGATTTTGTTGTATTTTGTACAACAGATTTTTCTACTGTTGCGAAAGAGGTTCATGTAAGAACACGCAGGGTGCGGCTAATTGGCATTGAGGTGATTGAAAATTGTGTGTATTGTTTTGTGCATTGAGAAGCATTCTTTTTTTCTCCATCATTTTGTAATCATTGAAGCTTGTGTATCTTGTAGGGTGCCGGTAAAACCTCTCTTATGAAGGCTATTTTGAATCAAGGAAGAACTACCATGACAAGCCTTGACGCTTTTCCTATGGATGTTGATGTCCGGGAAGGTATTGCTGGTGGCTTGCTCTATTCAGATTCCACAGGAGTGAATCTGCAGGTGTTTACCTATAACTGCTCTAGCATGTATAAGTTTGAATTCATTTAGTTGAATTGAACTATTCTTTTATTAGGTAGTTAGCATTTCATGTACAAGTTGCTAAGCCAACTATCTAGCGGCATGATTTTCTTATTATTTCTTATTATCAAGTCCACCTTCTCTCTGGTACAGAATCTGAATCTGGAAGCCTCAAACTTCAGGGATGAATTGTGGAAGGGTATCCGTGATCTTAGCCAGAAAACGGATCTGGTTGTTCTTGTGCACAACTTATCTCATAGGATACCCCGGTATGGCCAATCAAATGCATCACCACAACCAGCTCTGTCACTACTCTTAGACGAGGCTAAAACTGTTGGCATCCCTTGGGTTCTTGCTATAACAAACAAATTCTCTGTTAGTGCACACCAGCAAAAGACAGCTATTAATGGCGTATTACAGGCATATCAAGCCTCTCCTACACTAACCGAGGTTGTCAATTCATGCCCATATGTAATGCCCACCTCAGTAGGGGTCGAACTATCATGGCGTGCTGAAGACACAGTCCCTGATAGGAAATCTGTCGGCCGAAGGCTAATTTTTGCCCCACTCAATCTTGTTCGGAGACCTTTCCGAAGGAAACCATCAATTCTCCCTGTTGATGGTGTAACATCTCTTTGTCAGCTTGTCCATCGTGTGCTCCGAAACAATGAGGAAGCTGCCTTACAGGTAAAACTTTTCTGAATTTTGGTGCCTAAATTCTAATGGAGTCCATTCACTTCTATCTTTCTCTTATATTTATGCCCTTATACTTTTCTGAATTGAAGTACTAGGATCTATTTATCTACTATATTATACAAACGAAAGTATAATAACTCAGTTAAAAACGGTGAAGAAGTATATAACTACTTGATCATGGACATTTTTGATTCTTTGCTTTAATTTCTTTCATTACTCTATAGGAACTTGCTAGAGATAGGATTTTCTTTGAACTGGCACGAGAGCGTGCAGCTGCTGGAAGAGCAGATCGAGATGCAGCAGCTAAGTCGAATACTTTAGGTGCAGCAACTGTTGGCGCATCTGTTGGAGCCGGAGTTGGGATCTTATTGGCAGTTGTCCTGGGAGCAGCCTCGGCCTTAAGGAAGCCATGAAAAGTAGGTTGTCGAATTTATTTTTTGTAGATGCTATATATTCCTTGTACATATTTAGACACGAATAATCCATATATAATCTATTTTTAATTTAATTCTTCAATTTTTTGGATGAGTAACACGAGTTTTCATTAGGCAAGTAAGCACAGAAGCATTTGGTTTTCTTAGTATGGAGATGAATGAATGATTGCTCATGAGAATCTTATTTACTAATACTAAAACATTAGTAGTATAGCTTATCTTATTGAGCTGTCCCTGTATAAGTGCTCTAGTCCAAAAAAGAAATATTTTATGCATAAAATTAGTCAAAGTTTAGTGAATCCTATCACTTTACACGCAGCTTAACTTTCTCATTCCACTTATAAAGGGAGGACAATAGAATACTTCAAAATTGGCCAAAAAAAGCAGTGAAATGAAGTTGTTAGTTATTACTTGGACACAATTGGTAAACTGAATAGGATCCACAAGACTGAAATAATCAACACTATATATGTAAATAGTAATGCTATTTTCCTTTTGTGACAAAATAAATGATACATATAAGCCAGTACAGCAACAGAGAAATAAATAAGAGGCATTCCCACACTTATCAACCTAACTTGAACAACATGAGAAATAGCTTTTCTGCTTCGATAAATCAAGGCTAACACGATTGACAGATAACTCTGCTTTATACGAGTCGGAGCTGAGGATTTTCCTGCTCACTTTCTCGTAGATGTCACGGATAACAATCTCAAATGCCTTGCTCACGTTAGTCGAATCCAAGGCAGATGTTTCGATGAAGAACATCCCTTCTTCTTCAGCCAACTCCGTGCCCTCCTCTGTTGTCACCTCTCTGATGCTCTCCAAGTCGCGCTTGTTCCCCACAAGCATCCGTGTGACTGCAGTGTCACAGTGAGCTGCATTTTGGTCGAGAAAAATCAGAATGTCACTTAAGATAGAAATTAAGACCGAACATCTAGCACCAAGACACCAAAACACCAACAGCTACACAGGTGCCAAAACTATCAAGATAATCACTAAAACGTTGAGAATCGTGGGATAGGAGCTAGGGCGAAATGAACAAGGAAAACTAATCCACAAGGCAAAAGTTCAACTAAAACTGGATGTGAATCAGCTGTTCGACGTATAGATATATAGATAAGATGTGTGACAGTCCATTATCTCCAAAACAGAGCAAGAAATTGTGACCTCTACCAATCCCAACTTCAGTATTCTAGTAATGCAAACCAGATAAAGCTAATTGCAATGTTCTAGTCTGCTTGAACATCGAGTATGGCTGCAGACTACCTTCCTATCAATGGAGGGAAAAAGGAAACTCATGCGGTAGTAAATTGGCGTATTTATAATTAACATGTACAAATAGTACTACGATCATCAAAACTAAACAAGAACTTATCCCCACTGATCTCAGCTTCAATGTTCTAATCATGCAAAATAGATAATCAAACTGCAATATTCTAGTGCTAAGATCACGATGCAAGGTGAATTGAACGTATCTATCTTAGATTTGATGATTGATTAGCTTGAATAGATATTCGCAATCAACATGAATGCAAGTAAAATGTGCTTATATGTTTATGGATAGTCGTAGATTCGCACATACAGAAACGAACATATGTAGAAAGTGGAGAATTTAAAGATAAATTTGCATATAGAGAAATGAATAATTGTAGGCTAGAAGAATAAATCCAACTGAGCAAATTGATAAGCTTCAACAGTCTACTTTTTTGTTCTTCTTCTGATTTTCTACTTGAATTCTAACCAGATTCCATTGAAGAGAGAGAGAAAGAGAGATTACTATTGAGCTCATCGAGCCAACGCTTGACGCTATCGAAAGTAGTCCTCCGAGTAATATCATAGACGACGAGAGCTCCGACGGCGCCGCGGTAATAGGCGGAGGTGACGGCGCGGAATCGCTCCTGGCCGGCGGTATCCCACACCTGCGCTTTCACCTCCTTCCCGTCGACCTCGAGCACCTGCGTCTGGAACTCTACTCCGATCGTGGCCTTGGAGTTGTGGTCGAACTCATCTCGAGTAAACCGCGACAGCAAATTCGATTTCCCCACAGCGGAATCGCCGATCACCACTATCTTGAACAGGTACTCTTCACCACTCTCTTCCGCCATAGACGAAAAGGTGCTTCGATTGATTTGCGATTCAAGGAAGAAAGAAACAGTGTGGACTGTAGTGGACTTTGGCGGCGTGCTGCTCAATTCAAGGATTCATAAATTCGTCTCTTTTTTCTCTATTTAATTAAAATAATGATACGCATGCAAAGAAGAATCCTATTCCTAATTCCTATACAATAATTATTGGCAGTTGTGCCAAACAAATAGTAAAATATTTATCAGTTTCGACGTTATATTATAATTACCATAAACCACTTTTTTTTTTAGGGAATTATATTTAAACCACTAAAACCCTAAATAAAAATCTCGCCGCCGCGCTCACGCAAGGTAAATTGTCTTTTTAGTTGTTTTCAAATAAAGTGCTACTCTCAAAGTACCAATCATTCCGGCGGATGCGGAGCTACAGCCACCGCCGAATTAAGTGAAATTGCGTCACGTTATTTCTCAATTTGTACCATTCAGTTCTCTCAAATTTTCTGCAATAGCTTCGGCTGCCGGCTGTTATTTCCTCAATGCTAGCTATCGAGGTACGACATTTTTTACTGATATATAGTTTTGTTATTTGGATTCACTTTGCAAAGTTACAAAGCTGCTCAATAGTGGTGCGATCTGTACTCTCTAATTTCGACGTTGAAATCGGAAGCAAAATAAGTATGCAACCAAGATGAAGATGTATTATATGAGAAAATTTCTTACTGATATATGTATAGAAATACGAATTCCTAGATGTTGATGCTTTTATATGTGGATTTGGATGTGACAAATAATGCGATCATATTGTAGCTCTGCTCTATTTCTGTGAGTAGTAATGCTGTTGAGTTGTATTTATGCCAGTCTTAACAACGCATGAAGGATCCCCAAAATGGGGGGTAATCAAAGGCAGCTGTAATCCCCAATTTTCATCTTCCAATGCTTAGCTATGAAGCTTAAAACATGTTACTCTTTAACCTACTTCTTCATCACCTCTAAAGATTATAAGCAAGATGTTAACTTCCCAGTTGCAAGACTAATGTTTATGACATAAAGTCGCTTAGGTTGATTAGTGCCGTTAAAACACCTTATTTGCCGGATGGTGGATTTGACCTTATGGCCTGCGACGCCTTAATGAACGAACAGATCAATGATGGTGTAGAGGGTGTGATCATTGGAGGCATGACTGGACGCTAGTTGATTAGATGAGCTGGGATGAGCACTCCATGCTCATTGGTAAACCAGTTAGACGATTAGACTAGGATTTTGCAAGATGATCCTACTTGATGAACTTCCTTTTTATTTGTTGAATGGTAATGTTTTCATAGTTTCATGGAGTTTGTTTGTCCACAATTCCAAAGACATTCGAGACAAATGCTAAGAATGGATTGTGTGAAATTATTTGAAGAGAAACTAGGAGTTCTTTCTAAAAAGAGACATGGGAAGAGTATCGATCACAACAGACTGTTGAACTTCATTGAATAATAACTTATTTGTTATTGCATGCTACATTAGGAAAGATTAGATACTACATAAACTTTTTCAAGATCTACAACAACACAAGTAATGTCATTGGTGGTGCAATAATGACATCATTGATGGAGTGAGGTTTAACACATTTTTTTTCCACTTTGAATAATACATCTGCAAATGACTAAGTAATTAGTGTCGTGAGGTCTCACATGGAGACGTTGAGTAAAGATGTTTTAGGTGGCAAATACTTCCATATGTGTTATGTAGTGCATATATTGAATTTGGTTGTAAAATATTGTTTGAATGAAATAGACATTTTCATAAGACAAGTTAGAGAGTCTGGGAAATGGCTTAAGAATTCACCACATAGATTGGTTTGTGGGAAAAAGTATTGGATTATCAAGGAGACAAAATTGATTGCAAGAAGATATTGTGCATTGATGTTCCTACTCAGTGGAATTCTATATATTTGATGACAACGCCGATTGTACCATATGGTGATGTATTCACGATATTTGGAAATATGAATTCTTCTTTCAAGAAAGATTTGCGTGAAAGAAAGCATGACAATGCTCCTATTGGACCGCATGAGGAAGAACATTGGGAAATGTGAAGAAGATGATTGCCTGCTTCATTCCACTCATTAACTCATATCGTCTCCATTACCAAAAACCAACAACACATTTGTTATTTCCAGAGATGTGTGGTATCTCTAAATTTATCCGTCAGTTAGTGAGGAGCAGTGACAATGAAGTAAGTTTCATGACTTTAAGGATGAAGTCTAAGATTGTAAAATATTAGATGGAGGAACTGAATTGAATAAAATTTTATATATTGTTGTTTTATTTGATAAGACAAAAGATGAAGCGTGTTGATCTTACTGAAAGTAGACAGAGAGTATCGAAGGAAGAAATGACAAGTTTTGATTAATTGAAGTGGTGGTCTAAGCATGCACACAATCACGTTTGGAGTGGGATGGCAAAGGATATTATGCCAATTATCATTTTGAGTGTTGCTTCTTAGTCCGCATTTAAATAGGTGGTAATGTGTGTTTAAATAGGTGGTAATGTTCTCACTCCATATCGAAGTTCATTGACTTGGAAAATGGTAAAGGCTTTAATACGTGCCACAGATTGGTAGAAAACTTATAACTTGGATAGGAATGATTAGAAAGATGTCGTTGAAGAATAATAACAAAAGGAATTTCATGGTGGTATTTATAATTCTAATATATAATTTACAAATAATTATAATATGAAAAGGAAATATAATTTGTTTAGTAATTGTAATTATACTTACCACTATGAAATTCTATTTGTAGTTTTTTGTTAGCAATATCATCATCTTTCTTATCCAAATTACAAGTCTTTGACTCGTATCAAAGCCTCCAATATCGTGCAAGTCAATGAACTTCTATATGGAGTGAGAACATGACCACCTATGTTAAATGCAGACTCAGAAGCAACACTCAAAATGAAAATTGACATAAATCTCTTGCTATCTCACTCCAAACATGATTGTGTGTATTCTCAGACCACATTTTCAATAAATTAAAGTTTGTCATTTCTTCCTTCGATACTCCGTGTCTCCTTTTGGCAAGATCAACATGCTTCATCTTCTGTCTTGGATCAAGAATAACAAAAATATATAAAATTTTGTTTTATCTTTAGATTGAATTCAATTTCTTCATCTAATACTTTCCAATCTTTGACTTCATCTTAGAAAGTCATGGAACTCTTACTTCACTGTCACTTCTTCTCTCCAACTAACGGATAAATTCAAAGATACCACACATCTTTGCAAAGAACAAATGTGTTGTTGGCTTTTTGGTAGTGGAGACGATATGAGTTAATGAGTGGAATGAAATAGGCAATCATTTTCTTCACATTTCCCAATGTTCTTCCTCATGCGGTCTAATAGGAGCATTGTCATGCTTTCTTTCATTTAAATTTTTCTTGAAAGAAGAATTCATATTTTCAAATGTCGTGAATGCATCAGCATACGGTACAATCGGCATTGTCATCAAATATGTAGAGTTCCACCGAGTAGGAACATCAATGCACAATGTCTTCTTGCAATCAATTTTGTCTCCGTGATAATTCAATACTTTTTCTATCACAACCCCATCCGTGGTGAACTTTTAAGCCATTTCACCATCTCTCTAACTCATCTTATGGAAATGCATATTTCGTCCAAATCATCCTTTACAACCAAATTCAAGATATGCGCTAGCTACACAACACATGTGGAAGTACTTGTCATCCAAAACATTTTTATTTAACCTCTCCATGTGAGACTCAATTGGGGTGTCATTCGCGAATGCATTATACAAAATGCAAAAATTTAGATGCGCCAAACCCCACTCTGTCAGTGATTTCACTATAGCACCATCAATGTCATTTCCCATGTGGTATTGAAAAATTTATTATCTTCTTATGCAGTATCCAATCTTTCCCAGTATAGTGTGCAGTAACACAAATGAAGTTTTTGTAATTCAATTAAGTCCAAAAGTCTGTTGTAATCGATACTCTTCTCATGCCTCTTTTATGAAAGAGCTTGAGCAACCATTATTTCTCCTCAAGAAACAATTTCACACAATCCGTTCGTATCGTTAGTCTTGAAGGTATTTAGAACTGTGGACAAACAAGGAGCATGAAACTTTGAAAGCCTTCTCATTCAACAAGTAAAAGGGGAAGCTCATCGAGTAGGATCATATTGTAGAATCCAGAATCCTGGTATGCTCCACATAGGAGGTCAAAATAGTTTGACCACTACGGATGTAACATCCGCCCCATTTATTTTTTAAGTCGTTTGTTTAATCGACCTTTTGTGTTATTAAATGTATCTAATCTGTTTTGCCTCGCGTAGTGATCCAAATACGTTTTAGACTTTCGAATGAAAAATAGTTCTTTTTACGAATTTAAATTTTAGAGCTCGATTGAGAAGTACAAATTACAAATAAATGTTCATCAGTGCTTTACAACGAGTTTAATGCTAGAATAAAATAACGACACAATCTTGGACATTGCAAGGGCCATGCCACGACACGCTCGCATCGAGAAGTCGCGCTCACTCATGTTGGGCAGCCACGCTTCTCTGAGTCTTCGATCGCTACGTCATACGCTCCCGGTACCTACATGAAAGAATAGACCACGTGTTAAATATGCTTTTTGAAATCAAATCAAGACAAGACGTTAGATAAGATCCCATCACTTCAAGCATGCCCGCCAAATGACGGTTGTACTTGATAACCATCATTTTTTGGGATGACGAGACAGACATAAGATTCTTTCCTTAGCAAGGTACGGTCATGACAACTGACTTGCCTATAACTAATTTCTTCAGGCAAGAAATAATATGGTTCTTCAAAACCTTTAGCCCGTGCGCCCGTGAGTTTAAGCACCACAATGTTTGTACTTTGTTTTCATTTTTTTATAGGAGGGATTGTTTGCTTCAACCATCACTCTGTCATAGTCATTCTAATGCACAGATGTGGATTGCCGATTGTAGCTAAAGCTTCTGTCCTTGCCGCTTCTTCATCTTCTATATCATTTACTACTCTCTCTGTTTCGTGTTAATAGAGACGATTCTTTTTGGCGCGGAGTTTAAGAAAGAAATGTTTAGTGGGTTAAGCAGTTTTGGTAATAAAGTAGATAAAGTGATTTGATGATATTTTTATTCAAAATCTAAACAATTAAATTGACGTTGTTAGTTTTAATTTTATTGTACTACATATTTTATTTTTCATTTAATGGGATAACATAAATAATGTTATGAAAAAAATTAAATTGTGCATAAACAAATAGAAATCAGAAACAATTTTTTTAATTTTATTCATTGAAATTTAGCGTGACGCCAATTGCACAAAAAATGACTAAATTCCCAACTAATGAATCTGGAAGTGCCGAAAATGTTTACATTTCACAAACTAATGAAAATGTCTAAAAATCCAGCCACGCCGGAATAGAGTCAGAGTTGTAGATCTAACATAGATTTAACATTTTAGTGGGTTTTGTGCTACCAAATTCAAACAAAAATCAGACATGATGGCCTGGAACCCTTGGTTGTCTTCTGCTGAACGATTTTTTAAAGCGAAGCTTAGCGACGGCGAGGGGAGGGGGTAGAGTTAATTGCGTCAAATACGGTGGTGGTGATGGTGGTGGTGGGGGTGGAAGCGGTGGCTTTGGAACAAAGGTTCGTAATGGGGTCAAAGTTGCAGATCTAACACAGATCTAACCCTTGGTTGTCTTCGTCTCTCACGATAGAGGGCTTTCACGGCGGGTATCGGGTACCCGTTACCCGATGATAACGGAAAATGGGGCGGGATCGGGTAGTGTGTTTCAGAGTTTTGCAGGTAAAGGGTATACCCGCTACCTGTGCGGGTATATCCGTTAATCCCGATAATACCCGTTATTATTAGTATTAACCATATACCATCTTTTAATACTTCCTCCGCTTCATATTAATAGAGGCGTTTCAAATAGTTAGAGTGGAGAAAAAAAAAGTAAATAGTTAAATAATACTAGCCATATACGCACTCATTTTGAAAAATTAAAAAATAAATAGTTAAAATGGAGAAAAATTAAAGTAAGAGAGATAATAATGTAGAAAATAGTATTTATATTATTATTTTTTAAAATGAGTGAAGAAAATGAAACGCATCTATTAAGGCGGAACAATGGGTATACTTTGTATAATCTAAGAGTTCTTTTGAAACATTTTTACATTCCAACGAACATACAAGTGAAAACTCAACAGAACTAGCTAGAGTGTCTCCTCACTTTTATTCTCAATCTATTCAGAGATTACCATTTATATTAATAAAGTAAATTAGGGAACATTGACGGCTATTATGGTTTTCAAATTTGTTATTAGGGTTTTGGGTCGAGTATGAGTACCCGCAATGTCGGGTACGGGATACCCGACACGGGTATCGGGTAATCCCGGTATGTCGCGGAGCGGGTATTGGGACAACAAATTTGGCTAAAATTGGGTACAAGTACCCGACTTGTCGGGTGCGGATACCCGTGGATAACCCGTTTCGCCACCCCTAAATTCATCAATAACAATATTGCTATCTTAATGCACCATTGACAATGTGAATAAAATGCAAGTATTTGAAATCGTAAATACAAAATAGTGCCAATAATATTCGCATAAACGGTAAATTCACTCGAAACAAAATTCAAACAAAACAAATGTTAATGCAGCCAGCCAATATCAGTCAAGTCATACTCGTGATACCAAATTAGATTGAAAGACATAGAATATAATAGAAAATCTAACAATAGTATGGATTTACTTTCTATTTTACTACTCCCTCCGTATGTTATTAGTATTAGAAGTCTCATTTATCGGCGGCACGGGTTTTAAAAAATGTTAAGAAAAGTAGGTGGAAAAAGTTAGTGAAATAGGAGTCCTACTTGTATATATAGTTTTAAATAAAATGTAAGTGGAATGAGTTAGTGTAAGGTGAGACCCTATTACCATTTATGGTAAAAGTGAACCGGGACTCCTATTCGCGGACGGAGGGAGAACTTTGTAGGTCACACGACTTACAACTTGACCAAAATTCGTATAAAATAATTTTAATTCATCTTTTTCTTTCTTCTTTTATATCTTCTTTTAGAAGTTTGATAGTTTATTGCACCCACAATATTCACACCTTTGGGTGAAGGTAATTAGCTAGAAGGTTGAAGGTCGAATCCAACTGGTGAAGGGCAGGGAGTAGTAGGCCATCGTCTTAAGAAATAAGATGAACATAAAAAGGTAACCCTTGATCAGTAAGAGTATGCATGGGATCTTATTTTTTTTATCTAGTTTTCATTAACATACGATCTAGATTAGATGTTAATTTCGTGGAACTAACTGAAAAAAATGAGATCCTTACAAACGGGAATCTTCAAAACATCCCTAGCAAATAAACAAATATCGGTAAAACATTGAAGAGAAGTGGTTGCAATAGTTAGTGGCAATCCATACTAGTACTAAATAAGACATTTATCCATTGAATTATCAAAAGAAGTAACCGTATATTACGACTATCCAAAACAGTGTTGGGGTTGCAAGATAAGAGTTGTTGTGGAGTCAACGAGATGAAGTAGGGTACCAATGTACTCGCGAAGTATTAAAACATGGAAAATAGAATGAATCAAGCACTTCAGAAGGAGTTAGCGGTCCATCATGCCGGCGCCAACATTTCCCGAGAGCAATTAGCGTCCCATTGACATGCAGCCAGTGATCCGCTGAGTCTGTGAGGCGAATGTGTTGAACCCTAATTCGAGCCAATCTTCAAGATCTAGTTCTTCATATTAACTCTCATATTTTCATCATCCTTCATCCATCATTCATCTAAAGCCATAGAAGACGTAAAGCTTCAAGATCGCCTTTCTGGTTTTATCTAGTTGTTATTTTATGTTTAGATCTTTCATTATGATTTTTGTTACTTTGTCTCTGGGTAGCTAAATTGTATGAATTCTAGAGATTGAGAGTAACTCTTTATCATTATATGAATTTCGGTTTTATATCCAAAGACATCATTTACTTGGTTGAATTTTGTGCGATAATGCTTCTAATTGTTTGAAAAATCATGATTTAATGTAATGCGAGGTAATTGAGAGAGAATCCACATATTAGATCAGAATCGATTACACTATAGTCAATATCCTAAAAAGGTAAACTATGAATCTGTTTTTAAGGGTCTTATGACCTGATTGGAGTTGCATGCTTTTGATTGACTACCTTAAGCTATGTAGTCTATTTTCACCATTATTTTGGAATAATTGTGTGATTCGTCCTACTAACCATGTTGTCAAGGAATGAATATCTTAATTGTACTACTTTCTCCATCCCAACTAAGTTAGGGGTGAGCGAAAAAATAAAAAACCAAATTCTGAATCGATCCAAACTGAAATTTTGAAATTCGGTTCGATTTTTTCGATTTTTCGGTTCGATTCTGTTCGGTTTTAAAAATACAACAATTTCTTTTTTTTGGTTCGGTTCGAGCAAAAAAAAACTGAAAAAACGAATCATATTTTAAATATAATATTATATTTATTCTATTAATTTAATATATTATATAATATTTATTATTTTAATATATTTTATATAATATGTATTATATATATTCTATTAATTTTATATTATACATAAATATTTATATTCTATTAGTATATATAAATAAAATATTATATATATATATATATATATAGAGAGAGAGAGAGAGTAGTGATATAGGGCAAGTGCCCATTAAACACATAACTAGAGAACAAATCACAACCATAAGATCAAGAAAATCAAGGGCTAGTATTTACACGTGTGATTTTCAAATTTGAAGTTCACTCTATCACAGATTTACTTCACTATAACAAGGCGGGGGTATAATGGTCATTTCGCAGACAAAATTAGGGTTAAACTCTAATTAGTCTCTCATTTGTGAAAATCATCTCTCCCGCTCGATTCTCTCTTCTGTTCTCTTCACTTCTTTTCATTCTCTCATGGTCGATTCATTCTCACTCAACGTTAACGTCGTTGCCGTTGCCTCATTCCGTTATCGTCAACATTCCTACCGATTTAGAACTCAATGTTCCGCCGTTTCAACATCGAACAAATGTAATCAAAACATAATGATTTCTCGAAATGTAAGATATCATTCCTACAGATTTAGAACTCATTTTACATTAATATTTCTTCATCTGATTTATATTTAATTTTATTTTGTAGCTTTAAGCATCAAAACATGAATACAATTGGAGAATCCAGCTGTATACTCAAAATCGCCGATCGTGATTCATTCCTATTTATTGCTTTGATTTTCTTCATTTCAGTGTAGTTTATTCTGCTTAAAGTGAAGTATATGATACATGCCCTATAGTGTTTTGGTTTTTGTGATTTCAGTGAAATGTATGGAGTTTAAAGTGAACTGTTAATTGCTAAAAGTGAACTGATATATTGCTCTGTTTTTTCAGTTCAGTGAAGTTAAATGTGCTTAAAGTGAAATATTCCATGGTTAGAGTGAAGTGTTTATGATCCATGCTTATATTGCTCTGTTTTTTTTTTCATTTCAGTGAAGTAAAACATGCTTAGAGTGAAGTATTCCATGGTTAGAGTGAAGTGTTTGTGATCCATGCTTATATTGCTCTGTTTTTTTTCATTTCAGTGAAGTAAAACATGCTTAGAGTGAAGTATTCCATGGTTAAAGTGAAGTGTTTGTGATCGATGTTTATAGTGCACTATTTTTTCATTTCAGTGAAGTTAAATGTGCTTAGAGTGAAGTATTTCATGGTTAGAGTGAAGTGTTTGTGATCCATGCTTATATTGCTCTGTTTTTTTTTTCATTTCAGTGAAGTAAAACATGCTTAGAGTGAAGTATTCCATGGTTAGAGTGAAGTGTTTGTGATCCATGCTTATAGTGCACTATTTTTTCATTTCTGTGAAGTTAAATGTGCTTAGAGTGAAGTATTCCATGGTTAGAGTGAAGTGTTTGTGATCCATGCTTATATTGCTCTGTTTTTCCATTTCAGTGAAGTATTTAACATGCTTAGAGTGAAGTATTCCATGGTTAGAGTGAAGTGTTTGTGATCCATGCTTACAGTGCACTATATTTTCATTTCAATGAAGTTAAATGTGCTTAGAGTGAAGTATTCCATAGTTAGAGTGAAATGTTTGTGATCCATGCTTGTATTGCTCTGTTTTTTTCATTTCAGTGAAGTAAAACATGCTTAGAGTGAAGTATTCCATGGTTAGAATGAAGTGTTTGTGATCCATGCTTATATTACTCAATTTTTTCATTTTGGTGAAGTAAAATGTGCTTAGAGTGAAGTGTTTGTGATACATGTTTATAGTGCACTAAATTTTCATTTTAGTGAAGTAAAATGTGCTTAGAGTGAAGTATTTCATGGTTAGAGTGAAGTATTTGTGATCCATGCTTATATTTTCTATAAATGACAGGACAACTATTAATCTTTTGAAAGCTGTTGATATACTTAAAGGAAGACGAAGAGAAAGATCTAGAGCAACGAAAGTAGAGGCCAAGATGATGATTGGAAGCTTGGCGTCTATGAAGGCGAAGATGTACCAATTTGATATATTCATAACATGTTTCATTTAGTTCACTGCGAACCGTATTCAGTTCATTTAAATTCAATATTATGTTTAGAGTGAACAGATTATGCTTAGAGTGAAGTAACAACTTGGAGATAGATGTGGAAAAATTATTGTAAACTTCAAGCGTTCATGCCCATTTGTATGAAAATGATATAGTTCATAATATTTGTCATTATGTTCAATATAAAGCTCATCCGTTTCAATTAAATTAAATATTATGTTGACTATTTACTTCACTGTAGAGCATATTTGTTTCACTATAAAGCATATTTGCTTCACTGTAATTCACTGTAAGGTTATTATACTTCACTATAAACATATAATAGTTCACTATATGCACAATATACTTCATTGTAGTGAAAAAATAGTAAACTATAAGGCATGTTCAATTTACATCACTATAAGCACAATACATTCCACTGAAAATGAATAAAATAGTAGACTATAAGACATGCACAATATACTTCACTTTATGCTCAATATACTTCACTATATGAAAAAAAAAACAGTACATCATTAGAACATTACACTTTATGCATAATATGCTTCACTTTATGCTCAATATACTTCACTTTATGCAATATTAAAAATCATATTTATTTCACCAAAATGAAAAGACAGTACACCATAAGGTATGCTCAATACTTGACTATAAGCATTTAATAGTTTGCTCAATATACTTCACTTTATGGGCAATATACTTCACTCTATGAAAAAACAGTATACTATAACCAATATTCTTCACTCAAATATTAAAAATCATTCAAAAGTTAACTAAACATTCTACAAAGTGAACTATTTCTGCCAGATTCTCACTGCCTCTGTTTTATCTTCTCTTTCATCTTTTTGCAGTACCTCGAAGGATTCACGATGAAGGACGATCGATCAGGAACCGAATCTGGAAATAATGCTTGACGATCGATTAGAAATCGGGAAATCACGAACAGGATGAACAAATCTGGAATTGTGATGAATCTGAAATCTGGAATTGAATCATGTGAATTCACGACGAAGGACGATCGATAAGGAATCGAATCTGGAAATCATGCTTGACGAACGATTAGAAATCTGGAAATCACGAACGAGATGAACAAATATGAAATCGTGATGAATCTGAAATCTGGAATCGAATCATGTGAATTCACGACGAAGGACGATCGATCAGGAATCGAACATGGAAATCATGCTTGACGAACAATTAGAAATCTGGAAATCACGAACGAGATGAACAAATCTGGAATCGTGATGAATCTGAAATCTAGAATCGAATCATGATAAACAAATCCAGAGGATTAACGATCAGGAATCGTGAATTTTGGAAGAAATCGTGAATCGCGAAGAGCTAAGAAAATCACGGAAATATGGTGATGGTGAAGAAATCGTAAGTTTGATTTAGTAATATTGAATTCCAAAAATGTCATTGGCTATATTTAAGCAATAGGATAACTTAAGCCATATGATTAATTTGAAGTATTAAAATGTGTGGCTGGGATTTATTCTCTAGTTATGGCCTTAAAATTAGTTAAACATTGATCACTTCTCTCTCTCTATATATATATATAATATACACTCCATATTTTTTTTTTCAGTTTTTCAGTTTTTTTTTTAAATTTCAGTTTTTTCGGTCTTGTTCGGTTTTTGAAGTTCGATTTTTGGTTTTTCAGTTTTTCGGGTTCTGGTTCGGTTTAGGCAAAAAATCGAACCAAAACCCGAATGCTCACCCCTAAACTAAATTAAGTCATATTTCTTTTTTGAGATGTTCAAACTAAGTTGAGTCATTTCTTTTTTTGACTAAAAACAAAACATTCATTCACTCTTACTTTATTCCATTACCTATTTTACTCTCTTTATATCTTTCCTACTTTATTCCTCTATCTTACTTTTCAACACAATTTCTTAATCTCCGTGCCCAAAAGTTTAGACTCAATATAGTTGGGACGGAGGGAGTATATTTTATAAGATAAAAGTAGTGAAATCATATCCTTGGAATTCCTTTATTGTTTGATTATTTACCACTTGTTTATTTACGTTATTTTCTTATCTACTTATTTTTGTCTAGTTTAAAAAAAATCAAACTAGAAACTTCATGTTTTCAAATAGTTTATGACGCTCCCTATGTAATAGACCGTTTGCAATTTTATTCCTCGTGATTCGGTACCTTATGCTTATTTTTAGCTATATACTTGCAGTTAGTTTTTAATACTAATAAATTGTGCATCACTTGATTCTGATGATCACATGACTCTATCTTACTCACATTGTATATTATCCAATGTCAGCCAAAATAACATTAAGTCATAAAGTAGTGAAATAACAATGTATTATACTAATAAAATAATATTATTTGTTTAATTAAATTTTTATTAAAAAGAATATGATTGCAGGGGAAAATAAGAAATGGCATGGAATGGAGTACAACAATGAAAATATACTATTCCTATTTAGTACTAACTCCGCACACAGAGATTATTCTTGGTAGCGTATGACCCGGATTATAATGATAAATTGGTAAAGGAAATGAGAAAAATAGTTTAAATTAGATAGTGTAAAACGAGACTCACCTCATTAGAATGAGAAATTTACCATAAATAGATAGAGACTAAGTTTAGTGGATAGACAAAAATGGAAAAATAAGATTATTTTTCGTAGATAAAGGTAGCATAATACAACGTCGTTTCATTGTCTATATTGTGATGCCGTTTTGTTAAAGTCTTGATTGCACAATCGGAACAAATTATTACTCACTTCGTCCGCGAATAGAAGTCTCAATTCCTTATTACTATAAATGATAAAAAAAAGTCTCACATTCTACTAACTCATTTCATTCAATATTATTTAAAACTAGGAGTACTATATAAAAGATATACTTATATTCCACTAACTTTCCAATCACATTTCTTAATATTTTTTTCAAACTCATGCCAAAGAGAAATAAGCCTCATATTCATGGATGAAGGAACTACTAGTTTAACAATATACCGATAGATTTTAAAAGTTTTTTTAAAGTCAAAACTTAACATTAATTTGAAAATTTATAGATAAATACATTTAAAAAATACTTTACAATCTAATATTTTAAAATAATGAAAATGCGAGGTTAAATAATCAAAATGTACCACTGACTCAAGAGCATATGTCCTTAAGAAAAAGAATATATGTCCTTGGGCTACAAATTTATTTACCTTATCGATATCTCTATGCAAAAGTTAGATCAACCATCGAAAATTTTAAGCTTAGCCTTGAATCATTCATTAAAAATGAAATATCGATAAGAATTTCTCAAATGAAAATTTGAATAACGATTGTCATTTACAGTTATAAGAGCACTCACAATGCAGTCGTGGTTGGAGTGCTGCATCGCAGCATAGAAAATGAGAGGGAAGATAGGCAAAGCGCCCTGAATGTGGCTGAAACTCTAGCGGCCGGATGTAATTTTAATTCTCTTAATTTTTTTTTTAAATTTTAAATACCTCAATTCCATCTATAAATTCTCCTTTTTTTTCATCCATTTTTCACGTGCAAACTTATACACTTCATTTCTCTATTGATCACTCATTTATCCTCTCTATGGATCCACATTCTTTCTTCCAAGAAATTTGGAAATGTAACCCTTGATGTTTTGAGTAGTATTATTATTTTTTATATTTAAATTTATAATTTCTTTGATATTTAAATTATTGCATGTTTCATGAGTATTTATTTTTCTATTTCAATAAATATAGTTTTAAGTTAAAATTAATTACTTAAATGAAAAAAAAATTAAGCCTAGAAATGTATTCAGCTGGAATTTTTTTAGGTTATTGAGGATGCTAAAAAAATTTAGTACTCACAGTCTAATTTCTGCAATTTAAAAAATATTGCCGCAATAATAAGGCCTTAGGCTGATTGAATAAATATTTTCCCCCAAATCGAATCAAATGCCGTACACAAATCCCTTTTGAACCCTAATTCAGCAATCTTCTCCTCCTCTGCGATTTCGTGATTTTTCCGATGGATTTGCTAGGAAATTACGCCTCCTCCGATGAAGAGGACAACGAAGAACAACCATCTCCTCCGTCGCAGCTGGTACCTCCGATGAAGCCAGCTAAATCTGTAGAAGAATCCTCCCCAAAACGCGGCGGAATCTTCAATTCTCTCCCGCCTCCCAAATCATCCTTCTTCAATTCACTCCCACCGCCCAAGTCCGAATCTTTCCCTAACCCTAAGCCCCAATCAGGAGCTGAGCATCGAATTGATGGAGAAATCATTGAAAATACGAAACCTAAGTCTTCGTCTTCTTCCTTATTCTCGTCTCTTCCCGTCCCCAAGTCGTCGGCGACTTCTTCCGCAGCTAAGAAGGTTGTTCAATTCAAGCCTCCAATGATTACGAACCCGTATTTGCGCAGTCTTGATGAAGATGACGACGATGACGATGATAAGGGTGAAGAAGAGAGAAAAAAGAAGGCATCGAGGGAGAAGATATCCACCACCACTGCGATGTCGTTCCTGTCCAGCATCCCGGCGCCAAAGCATTCAGCTACATTGGGCGTTATGCCTTCTGCTTCGGGTATGGGCCGGCGATCGATGCTCGACACTAGCTCTCCGGCAACCAATGTGAGTACTGGAAGTGATGCTGATGCGAACCCTAATCAGTCAAATGACGCGAATTATGCTAATTATAGTGATAATGGCACTGGAAATGGTGCTGATTCTAATCCAGATTCAGTAAACTATGGCGTTTATGATCATTCAACTAGTTCAGGTGGTGAAAACTATGCGTATTATGCTGCTTATGGTGGTGCTTCGACCGATTCTAGCACAGCTGAAGTCGATGCCGGTGTAAACCATAATTCAGTATCATATGAAGGTGTTGATTGCTCATACCCCCAAGGGCATGTAGATTACTCGAATTATGGTGAATATGGTAATAATTTGCAGTATGAGAATAATTGGGGAAATTCGACTGCATTACCTGAGGCACGGGGGGTGGTTGAGGATGCATTCCAAGTTCTTGGAAAAAGGGGCAGGAAGGATATTCCACCAGAGATAATTGAGGTGAACCAGGATGAGTTGATGAAGAATCGGCCGAGGGAAGATCAGGTTAAGAGTACTGGGATTGCATTTGGCCCTGCATATCAGGTATAATTTTTCCTCCTTCTGTTCAACCCTGTTAAATTTGTGTGATTTTGAGACATTTAGTTCATTATTTGTAGACTTTAATTTGAAATGTGGGAAGGGATCAGTAGTTTGGCTTTGATTGATTACTCTCTGCCAAGATTGGATGCTTAGGTTTCCTAAAATTATTCGTTGTGGTGTTTTAGGTGGACTTTGTGGTTGATTCTTGTAGGTATAGAAATTCAAAACTTAGGAAAAGAAAGGAATAGATAGGTCTGGTTAATATTGACATTGATTCATCTCAGCAAGATCTGTTGTTTAGGTATACTTGCTGTGCCGTTTTAGGCAGATTTTGTTTTTTATTCTTGTAGGTATCGAAAATCCAAACTTAGGAAAGGAACTAAACAGTTTTGGTTAACGACTTAATGTTGATTTTGATTTTGATTTCTCTCAGCAAGATCTGTTTTTCAGGTTTACTTGAGCAATTGTTATGCTATTTTAGAAAGAGTTTGTGCTTACTTCTTGCTGGGATTGAAACTGCAAATGTAGGAAAACAATGAACATTATCTATGACTAAGATTTAAAACAATTGGTTGTGCTGTTCAAGTAGAGTTTGTGCTTTGATTGGTGCGAACAATTGCTAAGCTTTATGCTTTAATTGACATACCCATTTTTGGCATTCTTGCAGCCTGCATCTACCAAAGGCAAGCCGACAAAGTTGCATAAGCGGAAGCATCAGATCGGGTCGTTGTACTTCGACATGCGGCAGAAAGAGACAGAGCTTGCGGAGAGGCGCTCGAGAGGGTTCCTCACCAAAGCTCAAACACAAGGAAAATATGGATGGTGAAATCACATCCTTATGTTCTGTTCTGATTACATACATAGTCACCAGTTTAATATGGATTGGTTGTTTTCCTTCTCACGCCTTATTGTGTTCAAACTTCAAATGTTTAATACTATAACCTTGTTGTATCGTATTTGCAAGAATCATACAGGATTTTGGTTTTGATTTAACAACCTTCTTCTATTCACTTTTCTTTGGAAGTTTTGCGTCATGATTCATTCCAAATGATTGCGGAGAGTGGTCAAAAAAACCTTATATACTTACATAATTGATGAAATAATTACGTAGCTTAAAACATCTTTCTATTACTGCTTTATTTCTTTACATTTTTCGTACGGCAATCTTTAACCGAGGTTGGGACTTGGGACACTAGCGATGACCAAAACTCAACATTTTTTAATCAGAAAACATAAATTGTAGACCATACAACTGGATAAATTAGATATGATATCTAAGTATCAGCAATCTCTTAATTAAACTTCCTATTGGATTATAAATTGAGATAGATATAGAGACCTTAAAAAGGTTTCAGGAAATCTTCAAAATGAAATGATGTTCAAAACTAAAATCTTTTCATTTCATCAATGAAATTATCACATTTAAATAGTCAGGCTAGGTTAGCAATTCTCGCCCAGGCAGAATAGATATAAGCAAAGATCAATCAAATCCCCAATTTCAACGCGTTTTGCTCTTCTTCTGTTCTTGAACATTGCATCCCGCACATATCTTTTTCCAGCAACGAACAGCAATGGCACCCGGGATAAAAACCCACCACATATTAGCAAAGACGTAATACGCGTAGTAATAGAACATACTCGTTGCAAAGTTGTCTCCCTCCAAGATAGCCGTTGCAAAATACACGAGACACCCGTATAGCTGGCCGAGGCAAATTGACAGTTGAAGTACGTAGCTGTATGACTTCTTCTTTGCAATGGCGTACCTGCAAAGGTAAAGATAAATATAACGAAAACTCGGATGTCAAATTTGATGGAAAACATAGTTTTTGCATTGTTCCTACACTACAAGGAGACATGCTGGACCCTCAATAGCAGCTGTGATCCCTTCAACGGCAACAACAGCAGAATCCCGGCCAACATATCTTGAGTCGCCTTTACTGTACTCTTTCCCTAGAAACAGTCATATGTGAGTGTTCAACCAGAAGAGCGACGATAAAGTATCCATTAATGGGTCTGATGGACTTACAGACTTCTGCAAGGTAGTGTGGAGTATTCACTTTGTAAAAATCGGGGGTAAAGGCAAAGTAGCCCTCGAGGATGATATGTGTGAGGCCAGTGAATATCCACCAGCACATCAGTATCCTATCGACTTTAGAGATCTTATGAATCCGCCCTTGAGCAAGTAAAACAATTGATAATCATCAAGATAGCTCTGATACTAACATAATATACAAATCAGACTATGATTAATCAATAGAAAAGAGAGGATATCCAATTGTCTATGGAAGCAAAGTATAACTCAATCCATCGCTTTTATTATATGAAACAAAAAAGGAAGAACAGCATATTGCAAGATAGCACAATACAAACAACACGATCATTAATCACAAATGAGAGCGAAACCAAACATTCATACACCATCTTAACTTTCAACTATGTCAAAGCAGTCAAGGGGATTACCAGATAAGAGCCACATTAAGGAGACCACCAACAGAGATGCTGCACCATAGACAGCAAGGATGGTCGACTGAGAGAGGAAAACGGGCTGGTAGCCAGGCAACTTTAGATCTCTTGGCACGTAGGGGTGATCAGCGTCCATACTCATTTCAGCAAAAGCCCTGCAGTTTCTGTTCATAAATCTATACTCAGTGAAAAAGAAACACAGAAGAGCATAAGCGGGTCAGAGGTCGAAGGGAAGCCATAATACTATCTGAGCAATCCGGATAATTGAACAGAATCTTTGTTCAAAAATCAATAGATAAATAAAAAAATTTCAATCTTGACGATTCTCCTCGTCCATGAGCAATGAAATTGGGGTAAATATGCATATACATTTGTTAATTTCCACGCAGAGTCAACGCTTAGTCACAAATCAGCAAGAGCTATTATGCTATAACACAATCTAGCAGAATTAAACAAGACCTACAAAACCCACCAGAGCCATCCGCAAATACACAGAAAATCCAAATCGATATCTCAAAATATGCAACATATTAAGATTAATTTTTTTAAAAATCGTATTTGTTTCCAGTAAATCCACTCCAAACAATTGCAATTAGAAAAGAATACATTTCACTTTTCGGCATATTCGAAACACAAAGAACGATAACCTTACTTGTTGGATGGAGATAAATCAAAGAATTGAGACGAAATTGGATAGTCGAAATTGAAAGTGAGGAGTTTTGGGCGATTTATTCTGAGCTCTAAAGACTGTATGGACTGACGAAAAAAGATTGTGAGACTTCAAACTATAGCGACATAAAATGGAAATCTAAAAAATGCAATTATACATTCAGCAGATCTAGATCTACATGCCTAAAACGGTACATGATGTTTTAGTAATGAATAATTTGTGGAGAATTTGTAGAGCCTTTCTAATGTAGCTTTTTGACAATTTTTGGGAGGTAAGGATCACTCGTACAATTTCCTAATTCATCTCTTAATACTAATTAAAAAAATAAAATAAGAGAAAATAAATTATCTGGGACTAGACGAACTAAAAAAAACATTAGTCATTTTCAGTAGGGCGAAAGAAGTATGATATTTTCTGGATTTTCTATCAAGTATTCTAAATATGACATTTTGTTTGTATTTGAATACTTGAAATAATATTTAAAATTTATCCAAAATAAATAAATAAGCATTTTCATTTCCTTTTTATGCAAAACTAATTAAAAATAAAGATATCCTATTTAATTAAGAAAGAAAGAGATAATTCTGAGTACCCAATGTTTCAAAAATCATATTTTCGAGTAACAATTCCCAAAAATCTCATATTCAGTCATGTTTTAAGCATCCTACGGGGGTGGCGAAACGGGTTACCTGTGGGTACCTGCACCCAACAAGTCGGGTACCCATACCCGATACATGTGTCGAGTATCTCGTACCCGAAATTGCGAGTACGTACCCGACCCGAAATCCTAATAAAAAAATTGAAAACCATAATAACCGACAATGTTCCCTAATTTACATTATTAATATCGATGGTAAACATTGAATAGATTAAGAATAAAAGTGAGGAGAATAGATTAAGAATAAAAGTGAGGAGACACTCTATAGGTATTTCCAGTGAATTTTCAATTGTATGTTCGTTGGAATATAAAAATGTTTCAAAAAAACTGTTAGATTATCTGTTCCACCTTAATAGAGACATTTCATTTTTTCTTCACTCATTTTGAAAAAATAATAATATAAATGTTTTTCTCTACATTATTATCTCTCTTACTTTATTTTTTCTTCATTCTAACTATTTATTTTTAAATTTTCAAAATGAGTGCGTATATGACTTATTATTTAACTATTTACTTTTTTTCTCCACTTTAACTATTTGAAACACCTTTATTAATATGGAACGGAGGGAATATTTAAAGATGGAATATGGCTAATACTAATAACAACGGGTATTATCGGGACTAACAGGTATATCCGCGTGGGTAGTGGGTATACCCGCAAAACTCTAAAACACACCCGCAAAAATTCTAAAACACACTACCCGATCCCACCCCGTTTCTCGTTATCATCGGATAGCGGGTATCTAATATGATGGATAGCGGGTCGAGATGAGAATAACTCATTACTCGGTACCCATTTTACCACCCCTAAATCCTACCCTTGATGACTGGAAGAGTTTACATGTCAATTTACTTCTATTTGAGATCTCTGTGTCAGTCGATTGCAGATAGAGACAATCCCATTTCATGCTTTTTGTCTTAGAATTGACAAACGGCAAATGAGGAAGTTGAGGGGTTTATGTTTTCTCTCCTTAAAGCTAGACACTAAATTTGAAATTTCAAAACTCTCTCACTCTCACATTTATGGATTAAGAGAACGGTTTAGGAACATAAGCGTCGTTTGATATTTGTTAAATTCTCCAAATCATTGTCCCACATCGGCTTGGTGATGATCCTAGCTTCTCTATATAAGTGTGGATAACCCTCCCCCTTATGAGGCCTTTTAAGAGGCGAGTGGCCCTTTTCTAATATGATATCAGAGCGGGCCCAAGTCGATAATGGTTTTCTCTTTATCTCTTGTCTACCTCACGAGTGGAAGACCGATGTCCTTTCCGGCCTACACGTGAGGGGGCGTGTTAAATTCACTAAATTCTGTCCCACATCGACTTGGTGATGATCCAATCTAATCTATATAAGTGTGGATAACCCTCCCCCTTAAGAGACCTTTTAAGGGGTGAGTGGCCCATTTCTAATATGGTATCAGAGCAGGGCCCAAGTCGATGATGGTTTATCTCTTTATCTCTTCTCTTGCCTACCCACGTGATGGAAGTCCGATGTGTAATTCCGGCCCATACGTGAGGAGGCATGTTAAATTCTCCAAATCATTGTCCCACATCGGCTTGGTGATGATCCTAGCTTCTCTATATAAGTGTGGATAACCCTCCCCCTTATGAGGCCTTTTAAGGGGCGAGTGGTCCATTTCTAATAATATTTTTCACTAAATAATTGTAGAAACACAAAGAACATTATTTGAGTGGTGTGATATTGAGAATACAAGTTAGGAGGGGATAAAAAATGAAATAGAAATCTTGCGAAAAATCAGCAAAGAGCTCAACAGGAAATTTAGATTAAGAAAAAAGAAGAACCACATCAAAACTAATAGGATGAAAGAAACGTGGAGTGGTGGGATGGAGAGGAAAGAGGAAAAGTGGAAAACTTAAAAAAATAATCAACAGAAAGAAAGAGACAAAAAATAAGGAAATTAACCTTAGGAAAGAAATGAAATGACGTGGCCTAAGTTAAAAGAAAAGACAGAGAGGAATAAATTGATTACATGGTCATGTCGCTCACCCAACGCTCATCTAAAGGAGCGCAGCATATCATCTCTCTAGTAAAGAAATGTAAAAAGTAAGAAAAAGATGGCCCACTCAACTTTAAGTCAAATCATATGTTGTTGTGTCAGGTTGCATGCAGGGAGGCGTCATCATTATGAGTAATTTGACAAAAATGTCCTTTTAGGGCCTGAGGGTATTATCGCCGAAAAAACCTTATTTGTGACTATATAGTTGATAAGGTTAATTTCATGCATTGGTTATAAGGATAAATTCTGTGATTTCCTGGGTCTAACAAACCTTTTTGAGCCAGGTGTGTAGAGAAAATGTCAGCTCCAGGAAGAAGATAGAGATCATCTGGTGAAGGAAGCTGGCAAGGAAAATTAAGCAGAAGGATGAAGAGCCACTAGACTGAGGAGCATTGATTGAAGGGTAAAATATGAATCACAAGAACAGTCTAGAAGCTCTATCCACTATAAAAGGAGCACACAACCAACATGAGAAAACACACGATCGTCACCTTTTCCAGCTCCTAGCTTAGTTTTCTACTTTTCTACACACTCCTTTGGGGGAGATTTTCTGGGGGTTTTCGTTTCATAGGAAGTTTGGGTGCAACACCGTCTCTATGGAGGTGAAGAAACAATTATCCTTTATTTTCTGTCTACTTTTGGTACTCGCCGAGTCTTCCCTGTTCGAAGATCGGCTTTTGTGTTGTTTCTATCGTTGGATATTTCGTATTTTGCAATGGATATTTCTGTTTATGTTTCGTTTATCTTGTTGTGTTGTTTTGGGATCGATTTGCTGATCTTTGTTGGTTGATCTGAGTTTGAAGCTGGTTTGTGAGAAATCTGTTGTTGATCGGAAAAATCTACGTAGATCAGTGAGAATCTGAGGTGGAAATGATGTTTGGTTGTTGTGGATGGCTTGGATCCGGAGTGGATTAAGCGTCCTGTGACTGGATCTGTTTGTTTGAAGTTTCATTTAGTTGTTTAAATTCTGCATTCTCGTTTTACCTCGTCTAGTAGCCGTAGATCTGCCTTAGTTTTAACTGTTCTTCGTTTTTACTGCTTTTAATTCCGTCTGCTTCGTGTTGATTTACGTTTTTGCTCTGTTTCTTAACTGGTTATTTCCTGGTAAATGTTGAAGAAGATGATGTCGCTGTTAGTTGGTCCTTTAGTTAGTTATTTTGCAGCTTTTCAATCGTACTCTACCTTTTCAGAAAATGGTCCCCACATTCAGTTGTTTTCTTAGGTCTGGGTAATTTAGGGAATAGTTTTCTTAGATCTAGTAATTGTCTCGCTTGTTCCAGTTTACATGCATGTTTCCTGTTTCTGCCTAGATCTAGCTGTTAGGGTAACATATTTCTATAACCAAGTCTAGGAAGTAAAGCTCAACCCTAAAAATGCGTGGCAGCAGCTAACAAAAAATAGTTCCCGAGTCTTTGAACATGTTTATTTGCGCATTCATCTCTGTGGGATCGATCCCTACTTCCCTGTGCTAATTTTAGTATACGTGGTTGAGGGTTTTGAAGTGGTATTCTTTGTGTCCGACGACCGAGATCTTTCAACGATCCGTGAGTTCCTAGACCCTGTGATCTAGTGGATTCGCTGGACTCAGGAAGCTTGATATTCCTTACTGTGCACACAGTCTAGTTCAGTACTTCAAATGGCGCTGTTGCCAGGGATGGATGGCGTAATTGTTTACGTGTTAGGATTTGGTGTATATAGTTTAATTTCTGTTATTTGTTTTTCTTGACAGTTTATGAGCAAGGGCTCACGATTTGGGAACTGGAGCAACCCGTCTTGATCAAAGGACGCTCAGGTCAGGTGGCAGGTTAAGGAATCTGCATCCACCATCACCACCAGATCAGGGTTTACGACAGTAGATGCATTCCCATTCGAATCAGAAAGTGAGAAGGAGTGGTACTCGTCAGGAGGAGAGGACCCGAAGTCGTCTACAGAAACAGAGTACTCCGAAACAGAGGAAGACGTACATATGGCACACTTGGAGGATCCCGATCCGGAGATAGGTTCACTTACCGTGCATCTGGATGGTGAGCCCGCCCATGCCATAGTTTCGAACCAGCGCTAGAGGTCTATTGATATCAAGACAAATGTGTTGGGTGTTTTACCTACATTCTCTGGACGAAGGAATGAATGTCTCTACGAATTCCTAAATGAGTTTAGTAAGCTGTGCAGTATCCAAAAGCGACCCAACGAGGCTACTGAGGAGGACTACCGTTTGCGTGCAGTCCCATTTGCCCTAAAGGGGGAGGCTAACACTTGGCTGCTGAGGCTCCCACCAGACTCGATCAACACATGGAAGGATTTCAAGCTGGAATTCCTGGATTATTTTTTCCCGTCCAACAAAACAAATGCCCTGAAGAAGGAGATTCAGGAATGCAAACAGGACTACGATGAGTCCTTGAGTCAATACTGGTCTCGATTTAAGGGGCTACTCGACGCCTGTCCCAACCATAGGATGATGGAGGCTGAGACTTTTTACTTGTTCTATGAAGGAGCTAATCCTGAGTCAAAGGACCTAATGAATTCCTCGAGCGGGGGGAATTTCACAAAGAACAAGGCAAGTGAAGCACGAGAAATTTTGGGAAGGTTGATCGACGCAAAGAAGGCCTATGATCACCCGCGTATCATGAGGAGAGGTTTGGCAAACGCGATCAAGGAACAAGAGGGAGAAGGAGTGGGGGACAGGATGGATCGATTGGAGAAGGCACTTCTTAGTGCGATTGAGAAAAAGAGTTCCCTGACCTTGCAGGAGAAAGAGAAACCGCCAAGCCCAGAGGAAAATCAACTCCAGCTCTATTACGGTCCACCGCCCGATGGAGAGTTCCAAGCCCAGGCAAACGCAGTGGGAAATTGGAATCAAGGCAATCAGAATACAAATTGGAATCAGTGGAAGATCAAGGAGGCACCATGGAGAGACAACCCTTGTTTTAGATGGGCAGACGGAAATCAACAGCCCCAACTACAGTACTCAGGTCCAGCAGAGACCCCGCAGAACTGGCTTAGCCGAGGTCAGGATGGACCCCAGCATAATTCGAACTGGTCAGGGAAAAACCAGGAAGGACCAAACAACTGGAGTTATCGCAACCAAGGGGACCAGCCCAGCTGGAACAACAGGAACCAGAGTAATCAAGGGAACTCTTATGTGCAGCCACATCAGAGGAACGCCACCGGAAACAATCAGATTTTCCAGCATGCACACCAATGGAATCAAGGGTCAGGGAACCAGTTCAACAACAGTCAAGGAGGTCAGGGTAATTATCGCTCAAATCATGGAAGCGGACCGAGCCACAATCAGGGGACAAGTCTAAACCGGTCGAACTACAAACCGCCGAGGAACTTGGATGAGATGGTACATGACCTAGTCAACTCACAACAACACATGCAGAACAATATGCAAGCAAACAACGATGTGGTACACAAAATCCAAAATGCTCAACAGGAGCATAAGTCTGCCATGGATATGTTAGCCAAGCAAATGTCACAATTGGCCACTTCGCTGAATGAAATGAGGGGACATGAAGGAAGGATACTAGCTTCAGTAAAGCCACCCGACCGGGCAAATATTAGTCAGTCAGGACGGGGCTATGAGGATCCAGAGATGAGAAAGGATGAAAATACACCTCCATCAATGGGCAAGGAAGGCAAGACCCTCGATCTAGAGGGGCCTGAGGTGAGCAATGTCAGGATGGAGGACGGTCTTCAAAAAGGGGATCTGGAGAAACCACTACCTCGAATGGCCGATCCATTTTTCTTAGACCCGGAGCCTGAAGCGGAGATTGAGGAAGGAAGGAAAGAAGTCGGTGAGCCATCCGTCTCAGGTCTGGCAGGGACGTTGAAGCGTACGAAGCCATTCCCTCATCGAGGGGAAGCCAAAAAGAAGAAGGACGACACCGAAGACTTCATGGAGATTTTCGGCAAGCTGGAGATCAACATGCCCTTCCTACAAGCTTTGAAGTTTCCTACATTCAGTAAGTTCATCAAGGAGTTCATAGCAGGAAAAACCAAACCTGACGGGAAGAAAGTAATTGGAGAGAATGTGTCAGCGGTGATACAGAAAAGGAGGATGCCATCAAAGTGCACAGACCCAGGTATGTTCACTTTGCCTATTTCTCTTGGTGACATAAAAATTGAGCATGCTATGTGTGATCTAATGGATTCGCTGGACTTAGGAAGCTTGATATTCCTTACTGTGCACACAGTCTAGTTCAGTACTTCAAATGGCCGATATATAAGAAGTTGATAGGAGTAAGTCTGGTGGATACTAAAGTGGTAATTCAGTTAGCCGATAGAACATGCATTTCACCCGAAGGGGTGCTGGAGAACGTGATAGTAAAGGTGCATGATTTCTTGTACCCAACTGATTTTCATGTGATAAAAATGAGTGATAATGAGTCTGCTGAGTCTAGCGGAGTGCTATTAGGGAGACCATTCTTACGCACTGCTAAGACTATAATAGATGTGTTTGATGGAACAATATGCCTGGATTATTGATAAGGCTAATTTCATGCATCGGTTATGTGGTGAAAAGCACTTTATTTTACTGGGTCTAACGCAGTTTTTAAGCCAGGTGTGTGAAGGAATCGCTAGATCCAGGAAGAGCTGGAGGCAATGGACTAGCGAAGGAAAGCGAAGGAAAGTAAGCAGAGTTGAAGAGAAAAAAATGGCTAGACGAAGGAAGTCCAAAGTCGAGGGTAACGAAGACTATTCACACCCTGCTGGACCCACTTCTACGCCTATATAAAGAGGAGCATGCAGCACACAAAATATACATGATTTTGCTCTCAGCTCACACACTTACGCACACTTGGGAAAAATGGGAATTATGGGGTAGTTAGGGGTTCATCTTCGGAGAAAGTTAGTGGTAACACCGTCCTCACGGAGGGCGAAGATACAATCAGTTTACATTCAGTTTTTGCACTTTTATTCCGTCGAACTTCAACATTTTGGAAGTCGATTTGGTTGCTGGCTACTTACCGATTATCTATGCATTTAGTTTATGTCATGATGGTGTTTATCTTGTGTTGATTTACGTTGATTCTGTATTTTTGAAGTTTAATTTCAGAAGTTGAATGTTATTCTCTGTTTTGGATGTTTCTGTGCTTGATCTAAGAAATAGGTTGTGGATCTGTGTTGTTGTTGTTGACCAGTGGTTGATCGGCGAATCTGTAGCTATGGACATAAATTTGGACGGAGTTTGTTTCGGATGCTTGGATCCGGAGTGGATTTAGCATCCGAAGTGTGGATCTGAACAGGGAAAACCGAGTTGTGCATGGATTATGAATTTCTGCTCTCTTTTCATTTTACTTCGTCTAGTAGTCGCAGATCTGCTCATGTTAAATTGTTCTTCGATTTTGTTGCTTTAAATCCAGTCTGCTTGTTTCGATTTACGTCCTATCTCTGTTTTTACTGAATGTTTTATGCAAATTGTTGGAGAAGATGATGTTGCTGTTAGTTAGTACTTTAGTTAGTTGTTCTTCAGCTTTTCATCTGTACTTTACCTTTTCAGAAAATGGTCCCCACCGTCAGTTGATTTCCCAGGTCTAGGTAATTTAGGAAATAGTTTCTTCGATCTAGTGATTGTCCCGCTCGTTCCAGTTTATATGCATGATTTCTGTTCTGCCTAGATCTAGTTGTTAGCATAACAGATTTCAACACCAAGTCTAGTTTAATTTCCTCAACCCAAATTGCGTGGCAGCAGCCAACCCAAAAATAGTCCCGAATCCTTGAATCTTTTATTGCGTATTCATCTCTGTGGGATTGATCCCTACTTCCCTGTGCTAATTTTAGTATACGTGGTTGAGGGTTTTGAAGAGGTATTTTGTGTGTCCGACGACCGAGATCTTCCAACGATCTGTGAGTTCCTAGACCCTGTGATCTAGTAGATTCGCTGGACCTAGGAAGCTTGATATTACTTACTGTGCACACGGTCTAAACCAAAAGTACTGAGCTTCAATTATCATGGGGAAAAATATACATTCAACATCGATGAAGCCATGAAGAAACCCTTGGATGTTGAGAATTTGCATTCTGTTGATATCATTAACCCCCTGGTTCAGGAATATCTTGAGACTGAATTAATGCAGGAACAATTTGATAATTCGGAGTTGAGCCAGTCTGTTGATAAGGAGGTGGCAGGATGGTGTTAAACCCTTTTGACTCAGAACCTGACAGATGAGCAGATCAATGAAGCGATCATGGCATTTGGCCACCAACCACTGTCATTCGAGTCTACGGGGTCTGTTCAGATGAAAGGTCCAGACGAAGGAACCAATTTGGATGAGATAGCAACAAAGAGTCTGGAGAAAAACCCCCTGCCCCAGGAAGCCATCACACCAAAGAATGAGTTGAAGAAACTACCCGAGACACTGAAGTATGCCTACCTTGGAGAAGATGAAACATTCCCAGTAATAATCAACAGCCACTTGACAGTTGAACAAGAGAATGATTTGTTGGAAGTAATCCGGAGGAACAAGAAAGCCATAGGATGGACGCTCTCCGACCTGGTGGGAATCATCCCTGATCTCTGCATGCACCACATCCGACTGGAAGAAGGTGCGAAGGCGTGTAGAGACCCACAACGCAAGCTGAACCCAAACATGAGGGAAAAAGTTCTGAAGGAAGTATTGAAGTTGCTATCCTTAGGGATCATTTACTCCATTCCAGACAACGAATGGGTCAACCCAGTTCATATGGTACCAAAGAAATCAGGAATACAAGTTGCGGAGAATGATAAGAATGAATTGGTGCCTACTAGATTGGTAACTGGATGGAGGATGTGCATTGATTACAGGAAACTTAATGAAGCCACTAAGAAGGATCATTTTCCCTTGCCATTCATTGATCAGATGTTGGAGAGGTTGGCTGGAAAGCAATATTTTTGCTTCCTAGATGGATACAGTGGATACTTCCAAATATATGTGGATCTAGAGAATCAGGAGAAGACAACTTTTACCTGCCCATTTGGTACTTATGCATACAGAAGAATGTCGTTTGGACTATGCAATGCACCAGGAACGTTCCAGCGCTGTATGATGAGCATCTTCTCAGACCTGTTAGAGGTATGCATTGAAATTTTTATGGATGATTTCACGGTGTATGGGAATTCCTTCGATGCATGTTTGGCAAATTTGGATCTGGTATTGAGAAGGTGTCAAGAGAAGAATTTAGTCCTGAACTTTGAAAAATGCCATTTCATGGTACCAGAAGGAATAGTCATTGGTCATGTAGTCTCCGAGAGAGGGATTCAAGTGGACAAGGCTAAGGTGGATGTCATCTCGAAACTACCCTACCCCACAAATCAGAAGGAGGTTAGAGGGTTCCTGGGTCACGCAGGTTTCTATAGGCAGTTCATCAAGGATTTTGCAAAAATCGCCCAACCGCTAACGCATCTCTTGCACAATGATGTGGAATTTGATATTGATGAAGGATGCAAGAAGGCATTCCAGATGCTGAAGGACAGACTTGTCTCCGCCCCGATAATCCGCGCACCAGACTGGAACTACCCCTTCGAAGTAATGTGCGATGCCAGTGATTTTGCAGTAGGAGCAGTCCTAGGTCAAAGGATTGACGGGAAAAGCTATGTCATTTTTTATGCCTCGAAGACTCTCAACCAGGCTCAGAAGAACTATGACACCACAGAGAAAGAGATGCTGGCAGTGGTGTACTCATTCGAGAAATTTCGACCATATCTGCTAGGGTCGAGAGTGATAGTCTACACTGATCGTTCTGCGATTAAGTACCTCCTGGCCAAGAGGGAATCTAAGCCAAGGTTGATTAGATGAGTGCTGTTGCTGCAAGAATTTGATTGGGAAGTAAAAGAAAAAAAAGGAACGGAGAACAAGGTTGCAGATCATCTGAGCCGAATTTTCCAAGGGGATACGGATGAAGCCATACCGGATGCTTTCCCCGAAGAACATCTTTATTATGTACGGAAGTCTGCTGGGTCTATTGACTGGGAAGCAGTGTTCACAACAACAGGTCTAGGAACATCGGACAAAGGGAAGCGCCTGATGAATGCAGAGCCATGGTTCGCTGACCTGGCGAATTACTTAGTCACTGGAGAACTACCAGGGTCCCATGAAATTTCCCGGGCCCAGAGAATGAAGCTAAAGAGTGACGCCAAATACTACTTCTGGGATGATCCCTACCTCTGGAAGATGTGCTCAGACCAGGTTATCCGACGATGCATTCCGGAGTGGGAACAGAAAGATGTCTTGAACCATTGCCATGCTCTAGCCTGTGGAGGACATTTTGGGCCTAGGAAAACCGCCAGGAAAGTCTTGGATAGTGGATTTTATTGGCCGACCCTGAACAAGGACTCTTTTGAGTTTTGTCAAGTCTGTGAAAGATGTCAACTGACCGGGGGAATTTTCAGGAGAGATGAAATGCCGCAGAATCCGATAATAGTTTGTGAGATTTTCGATGTTTGGGGCATGGACTTCATGGGCCCTTTTCCACCTTCATATGGGAACACATACATTTTGGTTGTTGTGGATTACGTCTCCAAATGGATAAAAGCAAGGGCTACACCCACATGCGAGTCAAATGAGGTAGCTAAATTTCTACGGGCCAATATTTTCAACAGGTATGGAGTGCCCCGAGCCATCATCTCAGATCAAGGTACGCATTTTTGTAAACGCACAATAGAAGCTTTGATGAGAAAGTATGGTGTACATCATCGGTTATCCACACCCTATCATCCCCAGTCGAATGGTCAAGATTTCGAACAAAGAAATAAAAAACATCTTGGAAAAGACGGTGAACACCACAAGTAGAGATTGGAGTAAGCACCTCGACGATGCTCTCTGGGCATATAGGACTGCCTACAAAACGCCCATCGGGATGTCACCGTACAGATTGGTGTTCGGGAAGATGTGCCATTTGCCCGTGGAAGTGGAGCATAGGGCCTACTGGGCCGTGAAAGAGATGAATATGAAGGCCCAGGATTGTGAAGAGGAATGGAAACTGCAACTACAAGAATTAGAGGAACTAAGACTGGAGGCATTCGACTCGACCATGTGGTATAAAGAAAGAACAAAGCTCTGGCATGATAAGAATCTCCGAGTCAAGGAACTTCGCGTAGGGCAGAAAGTACTCATTTTTCAATCCCGGCTGAAGCTAATGCCTGGTAAGTTGAAATCCAAGTGCATTGGGCCATACACGATCGTTGGCCTTCGAGCAAATGGAGCTATAGAGATACAAGGAAGCGCCCCAAATTCAGTTCCTTTCCTGGTAAATGGGCACAGAGTGAAGGTATACAGAGATAATATAGATGTGCATGTGGTGGAAGAGGCGCCACTACATGCATCGGCTATTATTTCTTAAGATGGTCAGGCAAGTGAACATCCTTAACGAACTCCTAGGTCAGGTAAAATGGAAAACAAAATTTATTTTTGCACTGACCTAAGGGATCTTGAGGATATTCATTCGCTATGTAAATAGTTCAGTTGCTTTCTAAAAAACAAGAAAATCCAAACAAATTAAAAATTCAATCTTCCAAAAATATTCTCGAAGCACCGAACTCCTTGGGGAAATTGCTTTGTCACTCATAATCTCCGACCCAGGAATTTGGTGTTTCATTTCTTTTGTTCTACATTGCTAGGGGGAGGAAGAGCCTTGTAGACAGGAGAGAAGGCGGTTGCCTTTTGAAATTTGAATTCCGCTTTTCGAGGAACGTACGGTTGCTTGCATCATATGGCAACCGTTCGCCTGCCACTCTGAAAAGGCTAGAGATATTTGATTCTCAATCAGAATCAATCGTCCACTATCTCTCTTGCACATGGAGGGGACGGAGTTATGTTTCTACAACATAGGTGCCAACGTGGATAAGGTGAAGCGTGAACCGGAGCTGGTGGAAGATGTGGTGAATGCGGACGTGGCAGAGCTGCGGAAGGAGATGGCTGTGGTGAGAGGAAGTATTGGTGAGGTCAAGGAGGTACTGCAAGAGATCAAGGGGAGTTTGAATACCCTAGCTGGACGCTCAACTGCCCAGAATGAGCGAATGACCGAGGCGGTCAAGTTAATGCAGAAAATGGCAGTATGGTTGGGAGAGGTTTTTCCCCAACTCAAAGAGAAGCGGCAACCCGGCCCCGGCAGTTCCTCCCAGCAGCAGCTTCCACCCCCCCAAGCCTTCGGTAGCCTCGCATGTGTCCCCGGCCTTGACGTCTGTCCCTGTGAAGAAACCCCTCTCTAGACCCCTCGTGATTACTGAAGGAGAAACACCGGCATCTCCGGCAAAGAAGAAAGTGAAAGTGAACCGCCCCAGCGTTCCACCAAGGTCTGGCTCCCAAGGGAGCCGGACTCAGAATTGAATTTCCCCCCATTGACCAAGTAAACTTTACATTACAGTCATTTCATTTTAGTTTTTTTTTGTTATGTGTGTTGAGCATGTTTAATTGTTTTTAGTGTGTTCTCCCACTTAGCCCAATCTTTGGTCTAAGTGTGAGAAGTTTATATGTTTCGTAAGAATGTTTTCTTGTGATTAGGTGTTCATCTCCCACTTAGCCCAATTCTTGGTCTAAGTGTGAGAAGTTTTGTATATGTGCAGCATGTTTGTTTTCTGTTTTATGTCTGTGTCTTTTCTCTCCCACTTAGCCCGATGTTCGGTCTAAGTGTGAGAAGTTTTATGTGTTTTATTTTGATTGTGTGCACCAACTTCCTCATTTCCCCCATTCACTGGGATAGCTTGGGAACAAGCTGGAGTGAAGTGGGAGGGGGTGGGAGAGTTAGTGCAGTATGTGCTCAGCATGTGATGGAGTTCTTAGGTCTAGGAGTTTCTAGTTTTCTTTTTAGGTTATGTGTTTAAGCATGAATTAACAAAGATAATAAGGCAAGATTCCCTTAGGGAGAGTAATTGAAGATAGGATGCACTACAACTTTGAGGCCTCTTTCCTTAATAAGCTAAAATCGGTTTGGAGGAAGTAAGAACGATAGAAGGTGCCTTAGCCGACCTAATTGTGAAGCCCCACTATTTATGTGAGTTATAAGCGTTAAACATTGAGTGCTGACATAATAAAAGGGGCTGCTACCTGATGCTTAGGGAGAAGAATTTAGAAAGGAGGTTAGGAAAAAAAAAAATTCCAAACCCGGAGGTATAAGCTGGACAAAGTCCAGAGGAGGAGAATAAAAAAATGATATATTTGGAGGAATAAGCTGGACGAAGTCCAGGAAAGAGGAGGTATAAGCTGGACGAAGTCCAGGCAAAATCATTAGGAAGGAGGATAGAAGGAGAAATTCTCATAACCCGAAGCATCAGTAGCAGGAACTAACTATGAGCGATAGATCCTAACATCCCTGGTGAGGAATGAGTGATCGAGCGAATCCAACAATTAGCAAGCTAATGGCTATCTGGACGAGCTGACAAACCGACTAGGTGGAAGAAGGGAAGGGGAGGATTTGGAGAGTGTAGACTATTGGATTGACCTTAAACTTGTGGGGACAACTGCCCAAAAATCTAAACTAATTCATGCCTATGTGTTTTATTTGTTAGTGTCTTTGTTTCTTTTTCTTTCATATAGTGTCTAGGTCTAGGAGTTTACTTGGGTCAAGGGATAACCATGCATCGAAATTCGCCTTATTTCTCTTTTTCTTGTCTTTATACTTGAGGACTAGTATGGTTTAAGTGTGAGCAGTTTGATAAGACTAATTTCATGCATTGGTTATAAGGATAACTTCTGTGATTTCCTGGGTCTAACAAACCTTTTTGAGCCAGGTGTGTAGAGAAAATGTCAGCCCCAGGAAGAAGATAGAGATCACCTGGTGAAGGAAGCTGGCAAGGAAAATTAAGCTGAAGGATGAAGAGCCACTAGACTGAGGAGCATCGATTGAAGGGCAAAATAGGAATCACAAGAACAGTCTAGAAGCTCTATCCACTATAAAAGAAGCACGCAACCAACATGAGAAAACACACGATCGTCACCTTTTCCAGCTCCTAGCTTAGTTTTCTACTTTTCTGCACACTCATTTGGGGGAGATTTTCTGGGGGTTTTCGTTTCATAGGAAGTTTGGGTGCAACACCGTCTCTATGGAGGCGAAGAAACAATTATCCTTTATTTTCTGTCTACTTTTGGTACTCGCCGAGTCTTCGCTGTTCGAAGCTCAGCTTTTGTGTTGTTTCTATCGTTGGATATTTCGTATTTTGCAATGGATATTTCTGTTTATGTTTCGTTTATCTTGTTGTGTTGTTTTGGGATCGATTTGCTGATCTTTGTTGGTTGATCTGAGTTTGAAGCTGGTTTGTGAGAAATTTGTTGTTGATCGGAAAAATCTACGTAGATCAGTGAGAATCTGAGGTGGAAATGATGTTTGGTTGTTGTGGATGGCTTGGATCCGGAGTGGATTAAGCGTCCTGTGACTGGATCTGTTTGTTTGAAGTTTCATTTAGTTGTTTAAATTCTGCATTCTCGTTTTACCTCGTCTAGTAGCCGTAGATCTGCCTTAGTTTTAACTGTTCTTCGTTTTTACTGCTTTTAATTCCGTCTGCTTCGTGTTGATTTACGTTTTTGCTCTGTTTCTTAACTGGTTATTTCCTGGTAAATGTTGAAGAAGATGATGTCGCTGTTAGTTGGTCCTTTAGTTAGTTATTTTGCAGCTTTTCAATCGTACTCTACCTTTTCAGAAAATGGTCCCCACATTCAGTTGTTTTCTTAGGTCTGGGTAATTTAGGGAATAGTTTTCTTAGATCTAGTAATTGTCTCGCTTGTTCCAGTTTACATGCATGTTTCCTGTTTCTGCCTAGATCTAGTTGTTAGGGTAACATATTTCTATTACCAAGTTTAGGAAGTAAAGCTCAACCCTAAAAATGCGTGGCAGCAGCCAACAAAAAATAGTTCCCGAGTCTTTGAACATGTTTATTTGCGCCTTCATCTCTGTGGGATCGATCCCTACTTCCCTGTGCTAATTTTAGTATACGTGGTTGAGGGTTTTGAAGAGGTATTCTGTGTGTCCGACGACCGAGATCTTTCAACGATCCGTGAGTTCCTAGACCCTGTGATCTAGTGGATTCGCTGGACTCAGAAAGCTTGATATTCCTTACTGTGCACACAGTCTAGTTCAGTACTTCAATAGTGTTAGGCCCTTCTGATTCTTTTTTTTTTTTGTTAGGGGTCATTGGTGCAAGAAGTGCAAAAGTTAGGGTTATTTGGTGCAGTTCATTCTATATTTTTATATTCTGAAATGTTATTTTCGACTTGGCTCTAGAAAATATTAAGATTTTCCGGATAGTCAAGAGGGTAGTCGTCTTACATATTACTCCCTCCGTCCCAAGTTACTTGAGTCGTATTCCATTTTGGGTTGTCCCAAGTTACTTGAATCATTTCTCTTTTTGGCTAAAAACAAAACATCTAATCACACTTATTTTATTCTTTCTTTTACTTTACCCTCTCTCCTCTCTCTTGATTTATTCTCTTCTCTACTTTATTTAACTCATTAAACACAACTTTCTTAAATCTCGTGCCGAAAAGAAACGCCTTAAGTAACGTGGGACGGAGTGAGTATTTCTCTCCTGTTGTATACTTGAGAATTTATCATTCTTTTAATCTAACATTAAGTCTAAGATCATCCACAGTGGGGCGGACCATCGGGCGGGCTATCGTCCGCCACTGGAGCAAGGCGGACGATGCTCTATGCATCATCCGCGGATGATAGCCTCAGAACATGCATCGTCCGCGGTATCGTCCGCCCCATTGCGGGTCACGCAAACAATGCAACGCGTTTTCCTTTTTTTTTATTTCTTCTAAAATGTATATATATACCACACTTTACCACTTCTATTTCACTATTCTATCTTCTCTTCCTCTATTTTAAACCCTGACGAATAGTCTCGGCGGATTGCCGATGTTCGGCGGTGGTGCACGGTGGCCGGGTACAAACCCTGACGAATACCGGCCCTTCGATACACCGGGTTCCATCGAGTCCAATTGGGAGGCCAACACCTAGTAGATCCGGATTTTAGCACGGATTCGTACGGGCTATCCGACATGGAGCCGTCCCCCGCCCCGCCTCGGCCTCCGCCCCAAAGGAAAGGAAGGAGAGAACCAAATGCATAGCCTAGAAGTTGCCGCCTCCGGAGAACAACGAAGAATTTGTCCCAGGGAGGACGAACTATAGCCGCGAAGAGACCCTTCTTCTGACGAGGTGTTGGGTTAATGTTTCAAAAGACCCGGTGTTTGCTAACAACCAACGACAAATCGCGTACTAGGAGTGCATCACTGAGCGCTAAAACGAAAACAAGCCTACGGCCTCGTTCTAGCGGCGGACGGAGCAGCTTCGCAAGCACTAGGATCAGGTGAAGAAGCAGCTTAACTGGTTCTCGGTGGAGTACATGAAGTGCTTGAGGGAGCAGGGCAGCGGCGAGAGTTTGTCCGATGTACGCGATAAAGCGTTGGCGTCGTACTTATCAATGTACGGCGAGTTCAAGCACTACTCCGCCTGGCTCATCGTGAAAGACAAGCAGAAATTCCAAGGAGGGATTGTGCCCATATCGTCTACGTCGAAGAGGACAAAGAACTCCGCTACTGGTGATTATACGAGCAGCGACACCGGCGCACCTCCGATGGACCTCAACCAACCGATGTACGAGGATGAGAGCTCCGGCACACCAATGTCCTCCCGGCGTCCCATTGGCAACAAAGTTGCGAAGAATAAGGGCAAGGCGAAGGCGATGACCTCACAGAACCCGACCCGACCCCGACTCCGACCCCGGCCCCATCCCCGAATTCAGCTGTGGCACATGCCTATGGGGACTTGGTGAGGGTCGCCACGCAGAGGACGTTGTTGGACATGCACAATGCCCTCAGGCAGTGCGACGACCCGGATGAAGCCTAATACCTCAAGAAGATGATCGATTCTCTCCAGTGCCAGTTGGGAATGCTTTAGACCATCTGTAGTGCACTTGTTTTTTTTTCCCACTCTTGTAACATTTTCTTTTAATAAGTAAATGTAAGATTTCTTTTTAAATTGTGGTACTTTTTTTTTATTTTGCTTGATATATTTGCAAATATAAGTTAAAATTATAGGACGGATTATAGGGCCTCTCACTGCAGGTGGATGAATAGGAGGATAAAACGCTGATACGACGGAGATTGTGGATGCTCTAATGCATTTTCCAAGCAGATAAAAAAAAAGAGGATTTCACAATACAAAAGAAATCTATATAAAAAATATTATGCCAAATATAAGAACAAAATAATAAGAGTTCTAAAAAGGAGGAAAACGGGTGGGTGCCCATACACTGCGGTGTTCAGCTTCGAAGCTCAGAACAAATCGTCCTAAAACTCCTCACTTTCACTTTCGATTTGCATTTCTCTCCAAATTTCATCCTAATCCTTTGATTTTCTTCCACCGACAAGTAAGATTCTCGTTTCCCCTCGCTCTTTGTGTTTCGAAATATCTTCCTTTTTCGTTATTTGATAACGGAACAAAATTACGGAATTAGACGGAAACAAAATTACGGAATTTCTTGTTTTATTTGATATATTGATTTGGTTTTTCTATGATTTTGGGGATGGATGAGTTTTCTAGGTTTCGTTCACTTCTCTTGCTGATTTGTGACTTAACTATTTTGGTTGATTTTGTGTGGGGACGCGTGAGAGAGCGAAAGAGAGTCGAAATTAACAAATGCATATGCATGTATGCCTCAATTTCATTGCTCCTGCATAAATAATTACTCGAAATGCTGCAAATTTCAGTTAGAATTGAATTTTTAATTCCCTTGCAGAATTTAATGGAGATAATTAGATTTTAAACAGAGGAAAATGTGTTTAAAAAGCGAAACTCGTTTCTTGAAGTAGTCTTGACTTTGCAATTTTTTTTGTTATTGTATTTGTATCAAGCACGTGTCTGTTTAGATGATACCTAATTACTTATGCAGTCTTATCTCATTCTAGAATTATTACTAGGGAATAAGAAAATTGCCTAATTTTCAAAATCATTGTTTTTTAAACTGTATTGATGCATGTGGTTGGTAATATTTTAGAAAATGGGTAATACTATAGTGATAGAATGAGAGGAGAATGATCAAGATTGGAATTCTGATTCATTTGTTGATATTGGACTAAAGGTCTGTTGTTCTGGTGATGGCAAAAATCTTGCTAATTGTTTCCAAAAAAGGCTCCAATGTTATGTCTATGTGGAGCCATTTAGATCCATCTGTTGTTAGTATTTATAGTGAAAATCCAATGGTATTATAGCCTCTTTTAGCTTGATAGGAGAATCAGATAGAATGGACCTTGGAGGCATTGACAGTTGATGGTAGAGGACTTCGAAAAGTATGTGATTTGCTTTGTATACATTGTGGTAATTTTTGGCGTCTGAATGGTTTGCAGTGCTAGAAGCAACAGCTGATGACACGGACAAAGAGGATTTGAACTCAAGGGACTCGGACGAAGGTGATCTAGCTGAATCTGAGGAGAAGGCATGGTCGGGGGAAGGAGGTGAAATTGTCGAACCCCATGTAGGTATGGAGTTCGACTCGGAAGATGATGCTAGGAGATTCTATAGTGACTATGCTAGGAGGGTAGGGTTCGTTGTGCGCGTCATGCAACGTCGTCGTTCCGAGATAGACGGTAGAACTCTTGCTCGCCGGCTCGGATGTAACAAACAGGGCTTCTCCCCACACACAAAGGGCATGGTTGGGCCCGAGAAGAAGCCACGGCCTAGTGCACGCGAGGGTTGCAAGGCAACGATACTATTCAAGTTGGAGAAGTCTGGGAAGTGGGTGGTGACTCGTTTCGCCAAGGAACACAACCACGCTCTAGTTGTCACCACTCAAGAATACACTAATGTGGTACGCCAATGCAATCCTCTATTCGTGTACATATTTTACTACCAAAAACTATATATTTTGATTATGCTTTCGTCAGTGCAGCTCGATAAGGACAAGCGGATCCAAGAACTTGCACGAGAGCTGCAGCGGCAAGAAGAGCTATGCGCTGAGTATCGGGAGAGTCTGATCAGCCTTCTTTCGACCGTCGAGAGCCAAGCCGATCAGATGTCGTCGAAAATTCTCGCAGTGGTTGAAAGTGTTAAAAAAGCTGAAGCAGAAGCTCTTAGTGAAGCACTGACAATAGGATCGGATAAAAAGTTGTAGTCTGATGCAAGAGTTATGTTGATGTTGTTATTTTTAGTATATGTCAAGATTTTTTCACTCTGTTATGTTATTATTACTAATAAAGAGTGCTACCCTTATTGCAGCAATTGTATAATTTGTAGTATTGATTTATTATTGAAGAAACTATTGAGGTATAAACGCTAGTTTACACCTCAAAGTCAGCGGAAGTTAAAATTATGGAAGGTTAGCTGGAAAATTTTCATGAACTTTGATCGAATTTGGTTTATATCATTTTAAATTAGCTAAAAATTACTATAAATTTGGATTTGTTTGCAATAATCCAACTATAAAAAAATCTTGTCTCATGATTGTGTGATTTCTAATCAAAACGAGGCTATTTTTACATTAATATGCGACATTGTTTGTCTCACCAATGGGGATGTGGACATGATTTTATGGTTGTCATCGTATCAAATAGTACAACCATACAAAAAATATTATTATTGATAATTGCTAACAAATCAAAGCTTCAATAGTTTTCTCATCTGATATTATTATATGTTGTTGAGTAGAATTTGACTAAAGTTCACAATTTTTCCAATAATTTTCATTGAAGTATCGATGTTAGTAATTTGCCTTCAAGTATATGTGAATTCACATTAGAGTGATGCGTATATGTTTGGAGCATGAGATTAAAAAATCATGCAATGTTATTAGCTTCACATATATTCTAGTCAAGCTTTCAAAAAACTATTTCAATACCATGAAAACAAATTGATCACAAGTAAATTGGCCAAATCCAAAAATTTGATAAAACATGCATTATTAACAAGTGACGTGATCAAGATAAAACTAGTTTCCAAACCAATGTCCGCTTGTGAGCATTTTACTCTGCAAATCATCTATGCCTCAATACTCATCAATGGAATGGACGCTTCTTCTAAGTAAAGAAAATCCAATCACTCACTGCATATTAATCTTCAACCAGCCCTTAACCTTATATATACTCACCCTCTCCGAATGTGTAGTGCCGCCTGCAAAGAAATAAAGCTCAAACCCTTCCACATTCACATACTCCACCCTCCTTCCTTACTCATCCTCTTCGCACCTCTCACTTTCTCCCATTTCCCATTTACATCGTATGCATTTGCCAACACAACTCTCCAAAGCTCTCCCATGTCCCCAACGAGCACAGCAGCACTCAACAAACATCAGAGCCAGCCAGCACTGGTATCTTCTTTTCGTCACTTTTTCACTCGTTCCCGCCCAGCCACAAAACTTACTGTCTGAAGATGATCAAGACTTGCCTCATCAAGACAAAGGTCCATATCCATCACTAAATCTTCACCAAAACCAAACCAAACTCATTAAATCTACTTCATTGTCATCCAAGAATCGGACCAAAGTGATCACCAATGTCCCATCTAATTCATCCAAGCACAAAACTAACTCATCAAGGACACATAATCATCAAACTCCACCATCAAATCAAAGCTCAAGAAACTTAACTCCACTGGAAAAATCTCCCTAAATTCGACGCTTAAAAACCAAGAAAATCTCAGATCTGAACAAACAAGCATTCACTAAGAACAAGTCTATGATGAAGCCCCATCATTCAAAATCCCACGTTAAGTGCCCTTGGCACCAAATCCCAGAAAAAGTCTAGCTGGATCGATCAAGAAGATGATGACAATTCTTTGGTGTCAGAATTCAAAGAACTCCAATCAAAATTCCAAAATCAATTGTCCCATTGGAGAAAATCTCCAATCATCAAGAATCTACCTCACAAAATATTCTCAAGAAACCACCAAACACTTCAAATTTCAACAAAAATGGGAAAACTAAAAAAAATCAGAATCGTAATCATACGGCAAGAAGCAGAGATTCTTTTTGCAGACAATCTCTCAATTTCCTTTTTGAGAAAATTAAGTTTTGTATAAGATGGGAAAGAGGAAGAGTGGTATTTAGAAGAGATAATGAACTTTCTATAGAAATTGAGCAAGCCATAGCAAAGACTTCAATTTCAGAAGCAATGGAAATGAGTGAAGAAAGAGAAAAAGGGGAAGGGTTTTTCTTTCCTGGTTGCAGACGGCGAGCGAGAAGAAGAATAAAGTTATTCTTGATGAACAGTGAAAAGCCAGATTAGCTATCGCAGGGTAATGGTGTGATAGTTAGTTAATCTGGCTAAAAATGTGTTTTTAGCATGGTTTGGGCAATCTCACGAGCTTTCAAGATTACGGCAAGAACCTTATCTACCCTATGTGATCATTTCCTCTTTTTTTTCAAAAGTGAAGCAGCTCGTAGAACCATTCGATCAACCTCATCGAGATCCTCTGCCTCTACGCCTCTGTTCAGCGATTTCCCCTTTTTCATATCAGCAGATATTTGGCGCAAATGTTCTTCGAAATCGTCGTCCTCTGCCTCACTCTGTACCGGAAACTTTTCAAACTCGTCCATGTAAAGAGGCTTTAAATCTTTCCCTTCCGTCTCCGCGTCTGACTCCGACTCAAAAATATCAGACAGATCATCAGAATCCGAAACCATATCCAAGCCTACGCTCAAATTGGTTCCATTTTCTTCACTTTTAGTCAATAGTTCTTTCAGCCTATCAGACCCTTCAAACTCTCGATTGGGATGGTTCCCGGATTCTAGATCACCAGCATCATTTGCCTGTTTTTCTTCATTCGTCGTAGGTTCACTTCCCGCCTGAGCTTGAAGCAGCTCGAGCTCCTGCTCCAATCTTGGGATATATCTCTTAACAGCCCTCAGAGCATCCCTATATCTCGATTTATCCAAGGCCTACAAAATCATAGATGTGCATTAACATTACAAAAGCAAACAAAACAAAGGCAAAAACTTGTACATCTGGTGCACAGTGCACCCACCCAATTAGGGCTTATTAATTCCCAATCAGGATTTAATTATGACAGATGCACTAGAGTGTTCCCGAACAACAAAACCAGCGTTGAGTAACAAATGAGTTTTGAATGATACTACCTTCTTTCTCGATAGGGTTTCCCTTGGAGACATTATCTCGGTCGGGGGTTGGGCATAGTTCTTCCCTCTGTACATGATTATGGTGTTATCTTCCTGAATATCGAGCACAATCCCACCGCTCAAACGCGCCAGCTCTGAGGCAATCTCCTTCACTTCCTCAGGGGAGAAAGTCTTCACGATGACCTTCAATGTCTGATGCTTCTTCCAGTGCAAGTGCATGTTCAGTATAACGCCTTGATACAATCCCCGTCTCCCAACAGGGACATAATTTTTGCTCTTCTCGCCCATCTTCAAAAAGTAAAAGTGTTCTTCGGGTGTCAATATTTCAGGGTCGTGCATCGTGTCCGATGTCTCTTTAGGCTCGATCTTTCTGAGGGCTTCAAGTAATCTTTCCTCTTTCCTCCGAGCCTAGGTGAAGCATTAACAACGTGTTGTAAGAATCTCAAATGACACATAGTTTCCAAATCATCCATTTCTCGTTATCAATCAAGCCAGGTATAATCACAAGATTATTAGAAGGCTCTATCATGTATGTAATGATCACGAAGGCTACATGAATTGTGATCCAACTATGACTATAGACCTTAAGAATTCCTGAACGATAATAATCGACATTGATTGAGGTCAAAATCACCCGATTCTTGTTTGTTTACCAACATTTCAACTCAAAGGTTCAACAAAAACACCAACTTCAAAACATGATCCAGTCAATCAAGTAAAGTATAATCAAAGAGACGATTCAAATCCTTATCCAATAAACTGAATTCGCAACTATGACTTAAACCTGTCCATAAATCACTAAAATGGACTCCTAAAACCAGTACACCTTAATAAGTAATGAACTATAATAATCAACAGTTATCGACACGATAAACCATTCCTCGTATGTTCAAGACCTACATCTCAACACCTAAACAACAACATTAATCCAATGCCAAATTCTCATTTCTACTTCATAAACATCCACTCAATCAAGTAAAGCATAATCAAAGAGACTACACAAATCGATACATTGCAACTAAATGAGATTCAATTTTTTTTTTTTTTTAAAATACCTTCATCAATTTGTAGAGGATTTTCTCTTCCGCAGTCATCCTTTCAAAGGTTTTCTTCTTCTTATACCTGAATAACTTGAGCCACCTCACCACAGCTCTCTTCCCTTTCAATTTCTTCCTTTTCGTTACCGGACCAGCACCATTTTGCCCGCCCTGCTCCACCTCAGGCTCCGTATTTCTCAGAACCCGACCCGAATGGAACGATGCGACGCCGCCAAATTTACATATTTGCCCTCCAATCACACATTTCCAGGCTGCAAGAGGTGTGCTGCTGCTAACGATCCTGCGCATAAAACGATCAGCAGCCCTAGAAATTAATTATACTTTCACTGAAGTATGCAGCGAAAATAGCAATCTGTTATTACACACTGAATTTTCACAATTGGGAAAAGGAAAAACGGAAGAAATTAATCACCTGGAGCTCTGGGATATGAAATGGGCATGAGAGAGAAGAGGTGAAAAGAGAGCGAAATTGGAACGGAGATGTTTGAGGAATGGGAGTTTAGATGCTAAATTTCTCACCGCCATTTTTCTTTTGTTTTGCCTTCCGATTCACGCTCTGTTCATCTCAAGCTAAAATGTGAATTAGAGCATCTCCATGGTTAAAGGCAAATGGAAATAACTAAACATATTTACTTTTTCTTCAAAAAAGTTCATGCTCCAATAGAAATGGTATATGAAGATGTATTATACCTTCTTTCATTTTGAGAATGTATCTTTATTGAAATACAATGTTAATTGTGTTAAATGTCAAGATAGTAGTAAACTTATTACTTCGTTCAGTCATGCTATTACTTCATTCTATTAGTTTATTATTCCATTCTATTAGTTTATTACTTCATTCCATTAGTTTATTACTTCATAATGTGTTATGACATAATTGTCTCTCAGTTGAAATAAATTCTGTAACAGCCCGGTTTTCTAGGGTATAATAAATACGACGATCGCTACCTAGGCGGACTTAAATGCAACAAGAACGTAGACTAAGGTTTCATTTCAAGGGATTTGACCAAAGTAATTAATGAACTATTTAAGAAAATGACAAATTGACAACGGCTTAAGCAAGAAAATCAATCATGGATAGATATCGTAAGAGCACTCCCAATGGTGCCGGCTAAAAGTCGGCATTTTTTCGCCGTCTATCGCCGAGTTATCGCCGACCAATGGGAGAGGTCGGCGATAATTCGGCGATTTTTCCTCCCGTTTTATTGCCAACCGGCGAAATTATCGCCGAATTATCGCCGACCACTGTGGGCGATAATTCGGCGATAAATATATTTTTTGTTTTTTTTTTTTTTAATTTCCCCCTATAAATACACACCTTCTCTTCATTCCTGTACTATTTTTTTTTATTAATTTTCGTCGTTGTAATGTTTACCCGTGTTTAATACAACGAACTTTATTACTATTATTTGTTTTGTCTTATAAATTAAATTAGCTAGCTTTATTATATACAAAAATAAAACAATTAAATTAGTGATGATGTAAAAATGAAATGTTGAGTTAGGGAGAAATAAGGGAGAAACCATTGGAGCAGTTGGCTAAAAGTTGGCTAAAAACTGGGGATAAATTATGGTGCTGATGTGGCGCTGATGTGGCAGGAGTTAGGGAGAAATAAGGGAGGTTTTAGAGCATGAATAACGCTACTGGGCCGGGCCGCAACTCGCGAGTCCCGGCCCGTGTTTAGCGTTGGACGACGATGCGGCTCGGCCCAGGCCGGTCCCGAGGACGCAGTTGCATCCCGGGGCCTCTCCCTCCGTCACGCCCGTCCCGGCGTTATTTGCGTTCGGGCCGGGCTGCAAGTCCCCTCCGTTTTTTTTTTTTTTTTTTAAATTCGAAAATTAATATATAAATATCACTCTTCCATCCATTTTCAAATCACTTCAACTTCATTCCCTCTCACTCACCATAAAATTCGAAAAATGAATCCTCGGCGTGAAGGCAAACGAGCAATCGAAGCTCAAATGGCTCGAATGTTAGAGACGGCGATGCCCGCAATCCAAGAAGAAATCAACAACGAGGTGGAACGCTATCAAGCTGCTATCCAAGCGTGGAACGAGCAACACGACCGGGTACCGCGTACTCGGATGTATATCCACCGAGACTGTGAACAAGCTGGTTTGCGGCTTTTCATGGATTATTTCTCTGCAGATCCTCGATGGAGTGATCAGATGTTCCTCGCCGGTTCCGGATGCGGAGGAATGTGTTCTTGCGCATTGTCAACGCAGTTGTGGCTCGTGACGCGTACTTTATGCAAACATTCGATGCTGTCGGGCGGCAAAGTATATCGACTTTACAGAAATGCACATCCGCCCTCCGCCAACTCGCTTACGGAACAACTGCAGATATGTTTGAGGAGTACCTCCATGTGAGCGAGCATACTGGACGCGCTTGCCTAGCCAAATTCTGTCGGGCAGTGATCGAAGCATTCAAGGACACATACTTGAGAAAGCCAACGTCCGACGATGTTCGCAGATTGGTGCGAATGCACGAGGAGAGGCACGGCTTCCCGGGGATGCTGGGCAGCATCGACTGTATGCACTGGCCGTGGAAGAATTGTCCAATGGGTTGGAGAGGAGCATTCACTAGCGGGCACAAGGGCTCGCATCCAACGATTGTGTTGGAGGCCGTTGCCGACCAACGGTTGTGGATCTGGCATGCCTACTTTGTAGTCGTTGGGTCGAACAACGACCTCAATGTGTTGAACGGGTCTCCATTGTTCAACGGCTTGTGTGCCGGGCGAGCGCCTACCGTAGAGTTCACGGCCAACCACCGTCGGTACACTATGGGGTACTATCTGGCAGACAGGAAACTGTTGGGAATGCTCTAAATTATGCTCAAAAGTCAAGGGTTTAATATAAATCCTAAAAAAATGCATTATGTCTCAATATTCTAAACCAGAAGGAATAAGTTCAAACTCAACAAACGATAATAAGTTTCATGTTTCAACGGATGCAACCAAGAGAAAAGTGAAGTCATGTATGAAGACACAGCTCCACTCGATGTTTCAAAATGATCATATTATTATTCGATTTATTTGCTCAACACCGCCAACCGCTCGTCGCCGCTCAACCTGCACATAGGGAAAACAAATGCAGGACTGAGTATTTTAAACATACCCAGTGAACCCATGCCAAAACATTTTAATAGATATGCCATCCTTACCATAGTGAACTCGAGTTTGCATTTATAAAAGAATATTATCGAGTATCACAAAATAATTTCATAGACTGGCCAGTCAAACAATTCCACCCATTTTCTCAACAATCAACAATTCCATAGTGCGACGAAAGTGTGGCCACACTATTCGTCCACGAGACCGGCCGACTAGCAAGGATGGCTCTCGATCCCAACTGTGTACACTAGCCTGATAGGGTTTGCGGCCCTACTCAGACCCGAATTCATTTATATAGCCCTATAGCCTAATGGAGCGGACTCACAAACTAGGCATCAGGCACACAACATAATCAAAACAGTCACAGGCATGGCATAACATTTTAATCCACCCTTATAACACCATAATCAATATTTTGGAAATAAGAGAGTTTAGTAAATAAAGCTCACCTCGACCCCTTAGATCACAAGTACGCTCTTCCTCTTGCTATCACGCCGAGAGTTTGAGTTATCACCTCTTCTTGATAAAAAAAACAATCGATAGAAACAAAGTAGAATCTTGATTCTTCAATAATTCTTGAGGCTTCAACTTGAATTCTTCTCAAAAGATGAAGAAATCTTGGAGAAAAGTAGAAGAAAATTTGAGAGAGAGTGGGAGAGAAAATGGCGTGAGGGAGAGAGGGAGTAGGCGTGTAGTTTAGTGGCTAGGGTTAGGTTTTTCTCTCTTATTTATAGAGTTCAAGAATATAATATCTTTAATTAAATTAATTAAAGATTTGAGAAGATTTGGTGGTGGAAGTTGGCGTTAATTTTGGTGGAGAATAAGGAGGAAAATTTCGAATTCTAGGCTATTTAATTAGCCTATGAGTTTATTCTGGTATTTTACGGAGTAGAATAAAATATCACGGAGCAGAATAAAAATAATAAATCCTCCAAATAAATAGGGAAAGTGGCGTGAATATTGATTCCCTCCCAAGGAATAAATTCCAAATATTAATTAAAATAGGATATGATAAGATCTCCTTAAAGATGGTAAGATATGCTAGGATATTTGAATTTATTCATGGAAGAGAATAAATAAGGGATCAAATAATATAATAAAATAATCCCTTCTCCCATAAATAGGAGATTTTCGAAATTCTCCTTGGAATAAACATAGGGGTTGAAAATTTCATAGAGGAAATATTTAATAATCGAACTTTGGATTTAATTTGGATAAATATCCCAAGCGAATAATTAAATCCACGAAAAATAGAATTCATTTCCAATAAATAGGAGTGGTTGAAAATTCCAATTAAATAATGATGCTCCTATTTAATCTCACTCATCCCTTAGGAAATAATTCACCACAATATTATTTCACCCCGCATCAAAATATTCACATAATTACGTCACACAATTCACCATTCTAATTTCACCTCATATTCTCAACACCTTGACCTTTCAACGGTCACGTCACAAATTCCACATCTTTGACTATTCAACAGTCACGTCATATACTCAACAAATTTGATTATTCAAATCAATCTCAACTCCAAATCGCAATTAGGTCACAAGGAATCAAGCAATAAATCATTCATCATTTAATCCACATACTTCATAGCATTAAAAGCATTTAATGCAAAAAATTTCATGTCTCAAAAATTAGGGTTCGAAAAAGTGGGGTGTTACAAATTCGGTATGTAATGAATGTGAAAAATAACACAACATAATGAACTAAATGAACGATAGTAATGAAGTAAATGTGACATTTTATTCAAATACAATGTTAACTGTGTTAAACGTCAAGCAGTAGTAGTGAACTTATTACTTCATTCAGTCATGCTATTACTTCATCTCATTAGTTTATTACTTCCATTAGTTTATTACTTCATAATAAAAAAATTTAAAAACAATTTAAAAAAAAATTAAAAACATTTAAAAAAAAATTAAAAAAAAATTTAAAATTTTAAAAAATAAAAAAAAAACAAAAAAAAAACGTTTTCATTTAATAAAAATATTAAATTAATTTTATATTAATCATAACCATAAGATTAAGAAAAATGAGTGACCCAAATTTGGTCTCTAATTCGGTCTTTAAGAAGGGTTCGACGAACTCAAATGAGACGTTAAAGTTGGACTGAGAGAGTACTATCACTTATAATTTGTCACTATTTGACCCGGCACGAGTTTTAAGAATGTAATAGAAGTGTGTTAAAAAAATTAGTGGTATGTGGGTCCTATTTTTATATATTAGTTTTATAATAAAATGTAAGTGAGAATGAGTTAGTGGAATGTTCCTTTTTTGGTTAGCCCAAAACGAATCATTGGGATTGCTGAATCAAAGACATAAAAAAGAATCCATTTTAAAATAGAAAGCAACAGAGCCATCATAGTATTTTTGAACTTCTCCGAAAAAGAAGAAGGGTGGCATTTGGATCATTTACCCGTCTGAGGTTGATAGATTTTATTTTTATCTTTCTTTGAACGGAACAGATTTCAGGAAGTCCACAGAAAAATTATTGCTAATTGACCGAAGTGGGAAGCAAAAATATTCTGATAAAGACGTTCCTCAGTAATATCATCATCTCATTATTAAATGGTAAAAGTGAAAAGTGACAAATTTTTAATGACGGACGAAAATGAAAATAAGTAACAAATTTCATAGACGAACGGAGTATTTAAACTTTTTTTACTTCTTTCACTACTTTACTTTATTCTTATCTTCATTTCACTCTCTAAATAATTGTGTTCAATAAAACCACTTCACTAAGGTATGCACACGGTTCAAAGACCGCCGATTCCGGCCGATTCACGGTTCAAAAAATTCATGAACCTGACCCGCCAAGGGTTTTGGCGGTTCCAGCGACGGTTCAGAACTGCCAGGTCTTGGCCAAACTAGCGGTTCAGGGCCGGTTTGACGGTTAATTTTTTTTTATTTACATTTTAGTTTTATTTATCTATGACATGTGCGTAAATAAAAGTCAAACAATAATGATGAAAATTGCAATTTTATTGATATAAATTTTAAACGAGACTAAAAGTTACTACCTCCGTCCACCAAAATTTGGAATACTTTGACCCGGCACGGGTTTTAAGAAATGTAATGGAAAGTGAGTTGAAAAAGTTAGTGGATTGTGAGTCCTACTTTTATATATTAGTTTTATAATAAAATGTGAGTAGGAATGAGTTAGTGGAATATGAGGTCCACTACTAAAAATAGTAAAAGTGAAATGAGACAAATTTTGGGGGGACGGACGAAAATGAAAAAATGGGACAAATTTTGGTGGACGGAGGTAGTATAACAATTACAATTTACAAAAGACTCGAAGTCTTAAACAATAAATTTAAATATACTTCTAAATTTCAAGAACAAGATATATTAAAATTGAAGTATGAGAATGAGAGTAGAGAATAGAGATTGAGAAGAGAAATCATTGTCAACACAAGAATGAGGTGTGTAGAAATGATGGAGAATGTGGGTATTTAATGGAGAAAAATTGGGAAAAAATAGATTTAAAAAAAAAACAAAATTTGAAATTTCAGCCAGTTTACCGCCGGAACCGGCGGTTCAGTCCACGGTTTCTGACCACTTTTCTGCAACACTACACCTGAAAAGCCTAGGATCTAGTCGAAAAACCTACTTGAACCGTTGAACTACCAATTTGAACTGTTGAACCGCTGGTTCCGGTTTCTCAAATTCTTGAACTTGAACCGAACCATCCCCAGGTTTGAATCGCCGAACCATCCAAGGTACAAAACCGCCACTTCCGGTCCAATTCCGGGTTATGAACCAACGATTAACCACTGGTTCGGTCAGTTTGTGCATGCCTAACTTCACTTATAGATGCATCATGCATGGATGGAATACTTCTTTTCTTTATCTATAAAAATTAGGGATATTGGTCCCTAAAGTCATAAACTTCAGCCAAAATTTGGTATTTCCCATGAACTTTAAAATGAGTATAGAATATTACAAATTTTGCACTTAGTTTGATATTTCCCACAGCATGTCTATCACCTTATTTGACTTACTTACGGGACTTTTTTTAATCATACTTGACCTTTATCCTACTCTTTATCCTACTCGTTATGAACTTAAAAAGTGGTTTAAAATAACACAAAAGGTATCACGGTTGCTCACATAAAATAAGATTTTGTTGAAAATATCTTATTTGGATTAATTTGAGAAATACCAAATAAGGTGTAAAATTTGTGAGAGTCTTCTCCAATTTTAAAGTTCGTGAGAAATACTAAATTTTTGCCAAAGTTCATAGTTTTAGATACTAATATCCTTAAAAACTACTCCCTCCATTCCATAGTAACAGAGGCGTTTTTCCATTTCCGTCTATTCAATAATAATAGAGTCATTTTTCTTAACATTTTTCCACACATACTTTACTCTCTTACTTTATTCTCTCTTCGTCTCTCTTCCTCTTTTTAATTTATCCACTAAATTTAGTCTTTATACTCAAAATTTATGTCGTCCGCAAATAATAATATTTTGGTGTATAATAGAGTAATTAACCCATTTTATGTATGAAATCAGTTCATTCAACTAGACTACTTAAAACTATATAGCTAAAATTCATTAGAAAAATAAAAAATAAAATACCAATTTTCGAACCATCAAATTATTATTCTAATCGTTTAAAATGAAGAAAATTATTGTGCTAATGGCGTTGTTTAAAACAATTTAGTTAATTTCATTGCATATACTTCAGGGTTTAGGGCAAAATTAAATCTTGATTTTCTAAACGACAAAGTTATTTGTTTCTCTTACTTGTGACAACTGAAACAACTAACTTGGCACGACATAAGAATTCCTGGTTGAGTTACAATCCATTAAAAATTAATTAGGATTAAATTTGTCAGTAATTAATTAAAATTAATCGATTAGATAAGTAATTTGTTAAAAACCTTTTGGGGTAATCGTTTTGCAATTTTCACCTCAAATAAACAACAGCAATAAAACCACTAGTTTTGACAAATGTTATCCAACCATGAGCCCAGTTGACCAAGTGATTTTAGATAAATTGGGCGAGTAAAATCGGACAGAGTGCGTTTTGTCTTCGAAAATAATTATTATTCAAAAAATGAATGTGACGGTAGAATAAGGGCCTGAAAAATCAGGAACGAATCATATTCAGGCGAGTGTTACCGACGACTACAATTTCGCAAGGTTTGAGTAAATTAATTGGCTGGACCGTGATAGATCTGGACCCAGCCAAGAAGCTGATCTTGCAGATAGCAATTTCAAAACAGACTTTCATATACGAACTTAATTGTATACATGAATAAACCATAAAATTTTCAAAAATGTTATCCAACCATGTGCCCAATTGACCAAGTAATTGAAAATCGATTGGGCGAGTAAAATCGGAGATGCAATCAATTTGGCAAACGAAGAAATTGCCTCGAAACATTAGGATTGTTAAGGGACAGAGTGCGTTTGCCATCAGATACAAAAATAAATTTTATTGAAAAATGAATGTGACGGTAGAATAAGGGCCTGAAAAATCAGGAACAAATCAGATTCAGGCGAGTGTTACCGACGATTATTATTTCGCAAGATTTGAATAAATAATTGGCTGGATAGGGATAGATCTGCACCCAGTCAAGAAGCTGATCTTGCTGAAACCAATTTCAAACAAACTTTCAAAAAATTCAAAACATGAGAGAATGGAAGAGACGTTGAGTGAGAAACTGAGCTCAATTTCGAAATTAGTGAGTGATGATGTTAAAGAGGAGAGGGTATGTATAAATAAGGAGGAGAATTAGGGCACAGATTAACAATGGAATACATGTTGGGCTAGGCCTACCTTCAATGGACTGAAAATATGAAAGCCCGCTATTTAGCTAAATCTATCAATTACTACTAATTTATTTTCTAAACTATACAATAAAAAAAGGTGAGTTGCAGATACAGAGAAGGAAAAATGGAAAGATATTTATCTAAATCCATCAATTCTGGACGCAAAAACAGCCATTCTGAAAGCCCACCTTAAATTTTTACTTATTTTCCGCTTTGTTTGACAACAAATTCAACATTTAAATAATATATTTTTAAATGAATAATTAATTTTTTATTTCATAGATATTTCACTATTGAATTATATATTCTTAATTATATGTTGTTAATGTATATTTTAAATAGATAAAAATTAATTTTGATAGATCAACCAAAATGGAAAAACAATTATATTTTGTCAATAAAAGGGAGTATATTATCAATTCATTCTAGGTACTCAGCTTAAGTTGGCGAATGTTTACATATTTGGTAAGATACTTGGACTATTAGGTACATGTGACATTTGAAGTTCAAGAAAAAGTATCTCTCTTGAATTGTTTTGTTGTGTACTATTAGTATTTAGAACAAATATTATATTAATTTGGGGAATGTAATCAACGAAAACTCTAAATATTGTACAAACTCAAAACTATGATTTTGTCCATTGAAAAATGTCAACAGATCACAAAAAAACATCAACGGAAAAATGTCAATAGAATTTCAACGGTAGTCAATGATTGATGTTGTGTTGATATTGTGTTGATACTATGTTGACATTAAAATCTTAAAATTTTACACTGTGTTGAAGCTGTGTTGAGGAGTTTTGAGTTTGTACAATATATAAGTGTGCATTTTATCAATACCCTTAATTTGGATACTAATTTTGCAATTGCTTTATTAGTAGTACCGGTCAAACTGAAAAAGAAAAAAAAAATAGTGTCAAAAGCTAAAAATAAATCAAACAAAATAAAATCTATCCAAAGACTTGTAGTGTTATTTACATTTATAATATACTGCAAATATACAATTCTCATTCACTATAGACTATAGTAATACTATTCGTTCCACGAGAATATACACGATTTGGTTGAACATGTGTTTAATAAACAATTGATAAAGTAAGAGAGATATAAAAAAAATAATTAAAGTATTGTTAGTAGAGAACGAACCTCATATTTTTAGAGAGAAAAGAGTTTTTAAGTAAATAATGTTATGAGAGTAAGGGATGGGGTGACTGTGACATTGATGGGGAAAGGGTAGGTGGGGATAAAGTTATGGGTGCTACTGGATGTGAATATGAGGATGAGGATAGAGCTGTTGGTAATGATGTGGGTACTGATGAAGTAGAAGATCAACAAGCAGATAAGGGAAAGAGAAAAAGTAAGGGGAAGGCTAAGGCAGTGGGTAAGGAGAATTATGTTGATGATGGAAAGTCCACTAACAAGGGAAATGAAAGGCTAGATGCGGCTGATAAGGGTAAAAGCAAGGTTGATGTTGCTGAGGAGGGCAATATGGAGGTGCCTCCATTTGTTGATAATGACTATGACCTTAGTGATAAGGATGAAGATAATATTATGGCTGCCCAAGTAGAAGGGTGAAAAAGGGTTGTGGATGTAATGGCAATGCGCCCTACTGATGATACTAGTGACAATGATCAACTACCTAGTGACTCACCAAGTTCGGGAACAGAAGATGAAGAAGAGAATGAGCATTATGATGATACAAATAGAACCCGTAGGTTGACTCACCAAATTTGTAATATTGAGTAATATGAATAATGTTTTGAGTTGAATAGTGTTTTTTCAAGTGTGAAGTAGCTGCATTTTGGAATTTGTAACAATGTGTGAGTGTGCATGTGCCTAAGGCTGTTTTATGTGATTGAATTACATTTTGTTTATTTTGTTTTTGTGCATAAGATCTAAAATTTGTATCAACTAAAAAAAAAATAGATTTTGCTTCTTTGCTTGTGCATAAGGTCTGAAATTTGTATCAATGTGTGTGAAAAAATATAGATTTTGGATTTTTGGTTGTTTTGGATTTATCCTCTTACATAAGTAGGATGGAATAAGGTTGTTTTCTGTGATTGGACAAGAAGCAAATTAGTGTGTGAAGCCTGTTGTGTGTGTGTGTGTTGTGTGGATTTCAGGTATGCATATTAGAAATATTGACACATTCATGATGCACTATTTTTTAGCACTATTAATACCTGCAAGTATACAGAATAGAAATAGTATAGCCAAAGGTCAGTACCGGGATATCGAACACGGGGAAGGCAAACACAAAGTGTCTATCTTGTACTATCTGGTAGAACGAAAGGTTTTGAAAACTTTTTGAAAACAAAAAACAATGGAAAGCAAATAACAACTAGATGCAAATAAATCACGAGATAAAATATAGAGATAAGAGAATTACAGGGATGTGCGTTAACAGTTATGGTTATACAAAATCCAAACTACAATACCCTAGCACAGTTATTACTTTGATAGGACGAGTCACCTAGCTTATGATCATGCGATACAAACGTTGATTACATGATTAGGGTTGTCACTCCTAACATGTAACTCCAAAAAGCTCCTACGACCCTTGAAAAGTCCTCACTCTCAATTAACAGTACCGTTTTAAGGAAGCTAACTGTAGCGTCTACTGAGTGAACCTAACTCGCTAGAACTCTCTCACAATTATGAAGCAAGCTATATTAAATCATACAAGATTGTGTCACTCAATCATGCAGCATCAGAATTATTTAGGGAAGAAACAAAGTAAAAACAAAACGAATAATAGAAAATTGAAATTGTATAACCAAAGTCGTTACTAACACATCCCTGGAATCCTATGAGTTTAGTTACACATAATGGAATAAGATAAACACATAGATTGAAGGGAAGACAATTTGAACATAAAACTAAAGCAAATAGAACCCGTAGGTTGAATCCTTGTCGTTCTTGATGCTCTTGAAATCCTTCTTCAACTCCTTGCACAATTGAAGTACTCTAGCTTTTGGTCTCTATGAATTATTTTGCAAGTAGAAGCTCTCTAATTTGATGAAACTTGAGGTCTTATTTATAGGGGAAAGCCAATCCTCATTGTAGAAGGAAAAGATCTTCAAAATATGGTAAATCTTGGAGCAGATCTAGGGCATTTCGGATTCGCCGCCTTTCTCCGGCAGGCCGCCGCACCTTGGCCGGCGGTCGCCGCGTTGGAGTCCAAAGTCTCTGTTCCTTCGGCGGCGGACCGCCGCATGACTTCCGACGGTCACTGGGCGAGACCCCCTTCCAAGCGTAAATTTCCGAGGCGGGCCATTGCATTGCATTGGCCGCCAGGCGCCGGCGGTCGCCGTACAACTTCGCGGCGGTCGCTGGTCGCCGTCTGACTCCACATTTCCAGACTTTGCGTTTTGGCTCCCTTTTTCGGCTCAATTATGTACATTTCTCACAAAACACGTCAAAATACCAAAATAGATCAAATGTGCAAATAATGGACGTGTAGAGTGATTTTGACATAAAAAACGGACCAAATAATGGCCTTAAAACAGTGCAAAATCCGAGCGTATCAATTCATCAAAAATTGTATCAACTAATATATCTTTTTGTTAATGTCAGGGGCTACTCAATGCCATGAGAAACTGTTGCTCGCATGCCGAACACTGGATGTGTGTTTGGCATATGCACAACAATTTCAAGAAATTGTTTCCTTCAACTATTTTGAAGGACTTGATCTAGGAGGCAGCTCGAGCAACAAACATTTATGGCTTCGAGAAGGCAATGAATGAATTGAAGGAAGAGAATGTGGAAGCATACAAGTGGTTGGCAGATCGCACAATGAAGGAGAATTGGAGTCGCGCTTTCTTTGGGTTTGAAGCAAAATGTGGCATCATTGTTAATAACATTTCTGAATATTACAACGAGGTGTTACTATTTGCTCGGGAGAAGTCGTTGTATGGAATGCTAGGGTGTATTCGGATGTATCTCATGGATAGGTTTACTACAAGGAGGATGGGGACAAGATTGGAGGATGCTTTTGGGCCAAAAATAAAAAACAAGCTTGAGAAAACAAAGGAGAAGATTGGAGAATGCATGGTGAGGGAGGCCGGGGAGTGGATTTATCAAGTCAATACAAAGTGGAATGACGAATTTGTTGTGGACCTGCGGGACCGCACTTGTAGCTGCAGACGATGCATGTTGACGGGATTACCGTGTCAACATGCCATTGCAGCGATTGAGATGACTTCGGAGAATGTTGACAACTTTGTTGCAAAGTGCTACTCCAAGGAAACCTTCGAAATGATTTATGAGGCCATCATCTATCCGGTCAAAGGACTGTAGCAATTCTTGTTGGGGTTTGGTGCCCCTTGCACAGCGGAAGACTTGTACAAAACAAATAAATCAGATACGGATCTATTTGACCGATTATGCGATTAATCAATTCACATGTTAAACAGATAATTTCATGGTAGAACGCAAATAATTCATGCTTAGAAAAATATAAATCCAAAACATGATTTCTACGGTTTAGGGTTACCGATTTTGATTCTCCAAAGAATCATCGATTGCTCGCGTCTTCTCCACGTGATGATCTTAAATACTAGACCACGGATCTTCTCTATGGTTCCCGAACTGTATTCCGATATCAGTGTGGACTGATCTTATCAAAATATTAGGACTCGAATAAAGAAGACAGAAAATTTCTCACGGAGGAGGAGCTGAAATTTTCACGGAGGAGAATAATAAAAATCGCTCCTTCTCTAATTTTTTGACTGGCTTTCAAGAAAAAAAAAGGTCATTTTGTCTCCTTTATTCTCCTATTTATATTAAGTTCCTTTTGGGCCCAGACATGGATCTATGGAAGGTTTTGGATATGGGCTCCCCCAATTAGCTTTTTACTAATTAAATTGAACCCACAATTTAATACAAGCTTATATTGAAATATTACGAGTAGCCACTACAGAAGTAATATTGAACTCTCCCCATCCAAATCCGAAATTACAAGTAATCCGGGTTTCCACTTTGTTTATTATTTATTTCTCGCGCTTAAGATATAAATGTCCATTAATTAATTAATGTCTGCTATGGACTTAATTAATTAACATCTTATTAATTCCAAGAGTGGACCTAGCAAGAAACACTTAATTATTATTCATAGAGTAATAAAACTCCAAATGACCAGTTTTCTAAATAATAAAACCTTGTTCAAGCTCCTCTTGAGGACATTATCAAACGAGACTCACCTCGAGCACGTTTCAACATAATAGCAATCCTAGCACCGCTAGATATTAATCACCACTACCCAATATATCAGGATTATTGGGTTGCGAATAACCCGCACCATTTGATAAGTCAAAGTAGTGCATAATCAATACCGTATGCTCAATACTAACATATGTAGATAAAGACACGTCTTGCTGTTAGATCCGTTCATTGCTGTACCACACCAATGTCATCTTATTTCAGTAAGGCTTAGAAATATGTGGACTAACATTGCAACCTTTCACAATAGGTAGACAAAGCCTATCTAGGTTGTGAAATTCTTCTTTTTCTTTTGCAAAGCATTGCATAGAACTGACCGTGTTACCTTAAAGTGGACGTCGCCCACAACCGGTCTACTAAGCAAAAGACTTAGACTTCGTTCGCTTCTTATACATTTAAATGTTTATAAAACATCTTATAAATGCACAAGCAAACACAATGTAATAATATACTGATTCTATTCGTGCGAAACTGCTCTAATAATACTGAATCGGATTAAAAGTGGATTGTAGAGTTTTACGTATACAATCAAGATTCTATTCGCGAAACTTGCTCGAAACATGCTTTTCAGTATACCAAACCTAAAAACTCCCACTTATACACAAAACATGCTTTCGAGTATACCCACTGCCAAAACTCTCCCACTTATACTCAAAGTAGGTCTTTGTACTAGATATATCGAACTACCATTCATTTCACTAAGTGAAAGAAAAATCTGCTTGGTTGTTCTCTGATTATATCTTTTTCACCATAATGTCTTTGTTGCGTACTTAATCTTTAATTAATTTCATCTCCATATGTGATTGCTTAGCTTAATAAACTCGTGTGTCCCTTGAGTTAGTCTTCACTAGAGTAATAAAAAATAATACTCATAGGCATACTCAAACTTACGATTAAAGCTATTAGGAAACTATTCCTAAGGTAAACACGTATTCAGAGGATGACTTACTCAATCACTGAATAGTCATAAAACTAAGACAATGTAACCCCAATGACATTACATGAATGACTGGTAAACTAGAATATAGCAATTAGTCTTTTTTAAGTACTATGGTATACTCTTTACCTCAATCAAAGTCATTTGCCATAGTTAATATGATATACGCTTGTCATACATAAGCACAACTAATATCGAACTTAGTACACATTATAGCATACATGAGACAACTATCTCCGTAACTAGTCTCATAATTCTTGATCTCACTAAGCGTCAAACGACACTTGATTAGAGACAAGACAATTCCATCTTGAAAGGTATAAACTTTTTCATGGAATTTCTAATGCTAAAATGTTCCAAGCAATGTATAGATGTAGGATTCCTAAGAGAATCTCATCATTCTTTCTAGCAATCTTAAAAGGACTCAGATGCTTAGAATGTAGTTAGTTTTTCTTTAATCCTCTATCTTAAACTGGGTAGACAACCAGTTTCCTACGCCAGATGTCAATCTTAGTTTTTTGCAACTTTTGTAGATTTCATCATTGTAGAGTACCAATAATACCATATTTAATGCACTTTCAACTTCCTTGTGCTTACAGCACTTCTATGGGCAAAAGTCAAATTCCAGACATTTGACAATTTTGATAAAACACATATACTCTGATTTAGATGTTTGCCTAAGACCACCAGGGTCTTTATAAGCTTCCAATCATGCATTTCTTGCCCTTAATTACATATCTATTAGGACGTTCTAGTAGATGATTTCCTCAAGACTTCTATTTATAGAAGGCTGTCTTGACAATCATAATACATACATTCTAATTTATGTAAGTTCTAATAGACAATGGGATCGAATAAATCCTAGCACAACGATAGCGAGAAGATAATTCTCTTTGGGCATAACCCATTGTCATTGTCTAGCCATTTGATATCCACATTTACACTTGCAAAGATACTTGCTCCCACTGACTGACACAGCCTGTAGGTAGTTTTGCAAGTCTTGTAAAACGTGTTGTCTATCTTATATTATAGTTTGGAATCTATCACCTTTTCAAGGATGAATATTCAAATGAACCAATACTACATTGTAGTTAAAGGAATTATGTTCAAGTTAATCTGAGACTGAGTCTTACGACACTCTCAGACCCATGAACTCGTTATGTTCCTAAGAACGCTCCCACTACGACCTGGTTCTTACAATCATAGGTTCTGAAGTTGATTTTATTAGTGCAAAATTTTCTAATGGTATGAATCCTTGGTAATGTAGAAAATCCGATATCTCTCTCTTATCTTGAGAGTTATCACGTTGTTAGGCTTGTAATTCCTCTCTTGATCTTCATACAAGAATTCTATCTTTGAAGATTACATAACTTATAACCTTACATCATTTGGGACAACCTTAAATCATACCTCAGTACTCAACTCCAATTACTTGGATACATTTCCAACACGTGTTGGAACAACATTACACCTTGAGATGTGCTAGACTAGAGTCGCTCTAGTCCACAACTCGTGTTTTGTAGAAGGTACTGATGTTGGTAGTTTCTTTAAGGTTTATCTCATTGTATCTAATGCTTATCCCATCAATGATAAGATTTTAATGAGTATAACTCATCACTTAATCGAACTTATCTTAGAAAGACTTCGATTCCTTCTTACATAACCATCCCATTCTTTAGAAGAATGCTTGGATTTGTTAATGGAGATTAGACTCCCACTACTGATCATAACACTTTGCTCGTCTTCTTATGGTGTAAACCATTAAGACTCGCTAGTCTTTTTATGTTGCACTTCTATAAGTATTCTGAATCAAACGATTCAGACTCATAGTGCATCAAACAAACATTCTCGACTTTTAAACTATTTAACAAACAAATTATTAAAATCTTGATAGTCTAGATCAGTTTGAACAATAACTAAGTTTTCTTGGCCTTAAGATTAAGAGCCATAAATACTTTATCATTCATTGTTTAAGAAGTTGATGTGTTGTTTAATACTCAATCTTGTTGCATTTATATTGTTTCAATACTATGATGTCATAAACATCAAACATAAAACAATAATTGAGCATAAATAGCTCCCACTGCAACAAATGCCTAACTGGATCAAGATCTCTTACTTAGAAGTTGCATTTTCATGTAAGTCATTGTCATTCTATAAAAGAGGTCAATCCAACTTACAAAGCATCCTCACTCGCTTTAGACAAACTTTAATGACAATTCAGGCTCTCTCATTTCCATATCTAGTCTTTTGTTCAAATGAACTAGGACTTACGAAAAAAAATACAGCCTTTATGAATTCGTCATCTATCATGTTACTTTCCTCTTACAGTAATATAACGACTAATATTCTGAAAGTTTTCTACTTTTCAGTTAAACCTTTCTACTAGTCATTTCTTATTACTTTAGGCAATGACTTGAGTTAGAAAACTATTTGAGTGATCAAAAGACTCCTCAAAACATTCTGTCCCTTTAGGATAATCCAATTGAATAATCTAAACAGATTCTATTAATATCCATCTTTCATCGTCACTAACCAAGACTTGTCATGCTACTTAAAAGAAAATAGCTTGACTTATTCCTCAAAGAGCTTGTCAAGTACATGCATAATGCAATCTCGAACATTCTTCGTGGAATTGTGTCGAGGAAATAGAGGACATGAATCGGTGAGTATAAAATCAAGGTTTTCAGCGATGAGAATCTTATCCATTTTCGTTTCCGGTCTACATAGTTTTGGCATTCGAGTTTACTTTCTTCAAGGATCGCAGACAAAAATTGAATGACATCATGAAGATTTGGCAAATAAACTAATTATCACATACTTATGCTCAATACATAATCACAAATAACCACAAAACAATCATGTGTCTTGCAACTGTAAAATCGAAAACAGGTACCCTCCATAAGAGATCAATACTCATTCACAACTTTAACATTTTTACTGGTCACAACACCGACGAATATTCCAGAGACCACATAATGGCATGGCCGCCTAATGTTGCCTAAGCACGACCATCAAATTTCAAATTACAGAATTTTGTTTCTACAATACACTCCCATAACAATGCTCATGTGTTGATAACAAAATCAAGCTATCTCATAAATTCTGTTTGAACTTCTGAAAAACTGTAATTTCTTAGGATTATTGTCTTCACGTAATGGGTGACGATAATATTAGAAACTACTTTCTATTTCACACTATTTATATTTGAGAAGTATGCCCATATGAACTTGCTATTTTGTAGGATTATTGTCCCCACATAATGGGTGACGATAATATTAGAAACTAGCTTCATAAAATTTGCAAACCAACCGATGAAGACCGTATACAACGCACTTATTGTAATCATCGCTTAGATATTTTGTATGATTTTTGAATAATTATCACATAAGCAGATAAAGCAGATAATCCACTTAAAATAGATAAACACCAAATAAACAAATTAATCCATTTAATGCATGACATTTAAACGCACTGGATAATTATCTAAAATTATTTAATCTAGTCAAGGGAGAATCAATTAAATAATTAAGTTCTATATTGGATAATGATTATCCAAATTTATTTAGGATTTATCAAGATAGAGTTAACTATCTAAACCCATTTAGGATTATTCTAGATTTTATTTCGATAAAATCAAATCTTATAATTCAAGATAACGTTGATCTAGGATTATCATTATTTAAATCGTACTAGGATATTTCTAGATAGAAACAATTCCATTATAATCCATAAGATAAAAATAAAATCCTATCAACCAAGATTTATACAAATCTTAATACTATTTAGAATAGACATCTAGAATATATCAAATATTACTTAGGATTTATTAGATAAATAAATAAATTTATCTAAATCCAATTAAATAGGGATTTTCTTATATATTATCTTTATCCTAATCTATCTAGGATATAAATCCAAAAAGATAAGAATAACTTGGATTAATATTTATTTTAATCCATCTAGGATTTGACTTAATAAAATTAAATCTATTCAAATCCATAGGATAAAAATAAATTAATATAATATTAATCCTAATCCATCTAGGATTTATTTCTTTGAGTTAATCGATACAAATTCATAGAATAAGATAATATTATATTATAATCATTCAAATCTATCCAAGATTTATCTAGGAACAAATCCATATAAATCTATATGATAAGAATAAAATATTATATTATCTAAATCCATCTAGAATTTATCTATGAATAAAATATTATACTATCCAAATCCATCTAGAATTTATCTATGAATAAATTCATATAAACTCATATTATTATCTAAATCATACTAGGATTCGTCTACGAATAAATCCATATAAATCAATAGGATATAGATAAAAAATTAAATTATTATTTTCCAAATATAACTAGGATTCAACTAGGAATAAAATTCATACAAATCCATAATATAAGGAAATAATCTAGTTAATCCATGATTTAATTTATAATTAAATCTTATATAATATATAAAATTCATAAAAGATATATTCAAATCTTATTTCTAAATTTATCTTGAATTATTTTTCAAAATTAATTCCAAGGGTTAGAAACCCTAATCAAATTTGGAAACCGAAGTCACGAAACGAGACATCGCGATGTCACGTGGCTGCTTACGGAGGGACGCTGCTGCTGCGTCACCTCCGACAGCCTGCTGGGCATCGCAGCCGCTGCTGCCCGGAACTCCGGCGCTGCTTCATCCTCTCCAGCGCCTGCTGCTGCTGCTGCTGCGTCGTCGCTATTGCGACGTCGCCTTCGCAGCGCTGCAACTCGCTGCGCGCGGAGCTCCCACTGCTCCGCAGGCGCTGCATGTTCACCGCAGCTGCTGTCACAACAGCCCGCTGCCCAGCTTGACGTTTCTCGCAAATCCAATTTCAATTCACGACAAAGAATTGTATATTACTAATGATCAAACATTTAATACAATTCAATCACATAAAGAATCTAATCATATTGAACATATCATGATTAGTAATCATTGCAATACGTAAAAAAAAAATTTACTTATTATATTCATCAAGAATATCTCGTCGACGTGCAGCCCCCCTGGCGCAAGCGCCAACTGCAGGTCCTTGCCGTTCTTCGCCGTTTATTGTTGATACAACTAAAACACACCATGAAGAAAAACATGCATTCAAGCAATTCACATAACATGAAATTAATCTACATAATCAGAGCTAAAAATTGGCTCTAATACCAATTGCTGAGGTTTGGTGCCCCTTGCACAGCGGATCTATTTGACCGATTATGCAATTAATCAATTCACATGTTAAACAGATAATTGCATGCGAGAACGCAAATAATTCATTCTTAGAAAAATATAAAATCCTAAACATGATTTACGGTTTAGGGTTACCGATTTTGATTCTCCAAAGAATCATCGATTGCTCGCGTCTTCTCCACGTGATGATCTTCAATACTAGACCACGAATCTTCTCTCTGGTTCCCGAACTGTATTCTGATATCAGTGTGGGCTGATCTTATCAAAATACTAGGACTCGAATAAAGAAAACAGAATATTCCTCATGGAGGAGGAGCTGAAATCACGGAGGAGAATAATAAAAATCGCTCATTCTCTAATTTTTTGACTGGCGTGAATTTCAAGAAAAAAAATGTCATTCTGTCTCCTTTATTTTTCTATTTATATTAAGTTCCTTTTGGGCCCAGACATGGATCTATGGAAGGTTTTGGATATGGGCTCCCCCAATTAGCTTTTTACTAATTAAATTGAACCCACAATTTAATAAAAGCTTATATTGGAATATTACGAGTAGCCACTGCAGAAGTAATATTGAACTCTCCCCATCCAAATTCAAAATTACAAGTAATCCGGGTTTCCACTTTGTTTATTATTTATTTCTCGCGCTTAAGATATAAATGCTCGTTAATTAATTAATGTCTGCTATGGACTTAATTAATTAACATCTTATTAATTCCAAGAGTGGACTTAGCAAAAAACACTTAATTATTATTCATAGAGTAATAAAACTCCAACTGGCCAGTTTTCTGAATAATAAAACCTTGTTCAAGCTCCTTTTGAAGACATTACCTCGCGCACGTTTCAACATAGTAGCAATCCTAGCACCGCTAGATATTAATCACCACTACCCAATATATCATGATTATTGGGTTGCGAAAAACCCGCACCATTTGATAAGTCAAAGTAGTGCATAATCAATACTGTATGCTCAATACTAACATATGTAGATTAAGAAATACTAGTATTTTATCAAGACCTAGTCTTTCAGTAGATAGTATTAAAACACGTCTTGTAGTTAGATCCGTTCAGTGATATACCACACCAATGCCATCTTATTTCAGTAAGACTTAGAAATATGCAGACTAACATTGCAACCTTTCACAATAGGTAGACAAAGCCTATCTAAGTTGTGAAATTCTTCTTTTTCTTTTGCAAAGCATTGCATAGAACTGACTGCGTTACCTTAAAGTGGACGTCACCCACAACCGATCTACTAAGCAAAAGACTTAGACTTCGTTTGCTTCTTATACATTTAAATGTTTATAAAACATCTTATAAATGCACAAGCAAACACAATGTAATAATATACTGATTCTATTCGTGCGAAACTGCTCGAATAATACTGAATCGGGTTAAAAGTGGATTGTAGAGTTTTACGTATACAATCAAGATTCTATTCGCGAAACTTGCTCGAAACATGCTTTTCAGTATACCAAACCTAACAATTCTTTGGATTATATATCTCTCTCTCTCTTCAATTCCTCCGCCAACTCGATTTCTCCAATCCCAGCAGCTTCGGATACATCGTCTTCCCCGCCACCACGTCCTTCCCCGCCGTCTTCCCGAGCTCCTCCTGAAATGCCAAAACAGCAGCCCCACCATACCCTTCCTCCCAAATATGGTATGAGTATGGTTGAGTATGGTTGTGTGCATATATAAATGTTGTTGTGTACAATAATTTCATTGAATTGTTAGGCAACAATTTACCTTCCCCATCTATTTATAACACAAAATAAGTAACAAACACCACACCACTATCTGCAACTCTTCACTGCGAAAATGGATAGCAACAACAAACTTTCGGTGTCCGAGGTTGAGAAGATAATGAAAAAATTGAGGAAATCGGGTGACGTCGTCACCACATCGTCGAAAACACAATTGGTAACCGAAGTGGGATCCAAAACACTGATCAAGACAGAAGTTGGATTTGAAAAAGAGAAAGTCGATCATCAACTCCAACTCAAGATTGCTGAATTGAAGCAGATTTGTAAAGGCATCAATGGAGTGAATTACTTGTAATTTTCGAATGGGTATTTTATCGTACACTTGGTGTGCAACCAAGTATGTACTACTTCTACTTTTTAATGTATAAATATTCATTTTGGAGTGCAATTCATACCATTCTGGAGTGCAATTCATACCATTCGAAATTCCACATTTGATTTACCATTGGAAACGAAATTTCATTACTTGAACTTAAATATACAAACAAACACCACAACAAAGAAACAAAATAATGCATACATCACAACACTACGTAATTTCTCTATTGCCCTATTATTCTCCTTGATTGATGACAAAATCAAACTAAAACTCTCACATTCGGTCCCCGGTAGCGATATTGAAGAAGTCACGGCGTCGTCTTCGTCGATTGGCTCACACCACTTGGGAAAACGACAATCTTTTCTCTCACAAACAAAGTATAGCTTCCCCCTTCTTGGTTTTTCATGGGTGTTGACGATTCGGAGTGAAGCCCGATTCTTGCAATGACAAAATTCGTACCGGAATCGAAGGTCACGTCCACCGCCACTCCCACCGGTCTCTCTGCTGTAGTTCGAACAGTCCATGGTTGGCGTATTTGGGTTACTTGAGGTTCTTACAAGAACTAGGGTTTCTTCCTTCCTATGAACCGAGGAAGAAGATGAATGAGAGAAAGAGAATGTAAATTTATTACTAGGGTTTATAAATGACAAGCCATTCCTTTTGTTAAAAATAAGAGTAAAGGTCAAAAGTGGTCCTAAACATATAGTCAGAATACGAATTTGGTCTAAAACATTCACTTTTTGAAAAATTGCGTCCAAAACATTTAAAATCGTTATCGAAGTGGTCCTAAACATTTGAAATTGTTGTCGGAGTGGTCCTTTTTCGTAAAAAACTAACGGTCAACGCCTAAATAATGATTTTTAACTTAATTAATATACTAATGAATAATTAATTAAATAAAATTAAATATAAAATTAATAGAATGCTAAGAAATTTCAAAATCAACTATTTCTCCCTCTTTTTCCTTCCTCTTCCATCTCTCATTCGTTCTTCCTAAATCGGAATCTCTCTCTTCTTCTCTCTGGCGCTCAACGTCGTCACGTCTTTCTCTCGACTGACAACGAGCAGGCAGAGGCGACGGAAGCAAAACCATCTTCCAGCAACAACGACCGCATCGGCAGAGATAACAATGTCGGACCGCCGAGAAATAAAATGAGAGAGAGATAAGAGGACCGAAAGAAATGGGGGTTGATGGCGACAGCAATGGTGGACGGCGACGGTTTTGATCTCGGATAGCAACAATGCGGAGAAACACACGATGACGACGATTTGTGGAGGAGTCAGCATAGAGAGAAAGACGCAACGACGTTGAGCGCAGGAAGAACGAAGGAGAGATGGAAGAGAAGGAAAAAGAGGAAAAAATAGTCGATATTGAAATTTCTTAGCATTCTATTAATTTTATATTTAATTTTGTTTAATTAATTATGCATTAGTATATTAATTAAGTTAAAAAATCATTAATTAGGCGTTGACCGTTAGTTTTTGATGAAAAATGACCACTTCGACAGCGATTTCAAATGTTTAGGACCACTTCGATAACGATTTCAAATGTTTTGGACCCGATTTTCACAAAGTGAATGTTTTGGACCAAATTCGTATTCCGACTATATGTTTAGGACCAATTTTGACCTTTACTCTAAAAATAATTTTGAATAAAATTATACTCCCTCTGTCCCACTTTAGGAGTCTCGGTCACTTTTGCACACCCGTTTTATAAAAATCATAATAATTATTTAACTATTTTTTATGATTTTTACAAAATGGGTGTGCAAAAGTGACCGAGACTCCTAAAATGGGACGGAGGGATTTTTTTGGAAAAAGAATAAAAATTCAAATATTTTAACTTAATTCGGTCAAAATCAAATTAAGATTTGTTGACTGTTAAATTTAAACAGTTCCGTCCAATTTGGACTAAATGTGACCCATTTTTATTTGTGAGAGGCCGAATAATTCAAAAGATAATGTGTTGGACCAAAATTGTAAAATCGTCATATGTTTAGGACCAAAAAGGACCTTTACTCCTAATTAAATCACAAATTATGACAAATTTTTTTATCAATTGTCCCATAGTTTAAATTTTTTGGAGAGTATATGACATTATTTAGTGACATGACATCATTTATGTAGCATTATTTAATGATATGACATTATAATGTGGTATTACAAAATTAAAAAAAGATGGAATAATTGAACTAAGAACGTTTTTCTTTTGAATAAAATCCTAAATCTGAAAATGATGGAATGGAACGACATCGTTTTAAGGGTGTTGAGACGAATAAACGACGTTTATGTCAACGTAGGAAGACACATGTCAACATCAAACCATAATAGCTAATGGTACCTGATCTTTCACTTTCGCACGTAAATGGTACCTGATCTTTATTTTATATCGTTTTCGGTACCTACAAATCACATTTTTGGTACCTGATGTAATTTTCTTCCCAAAATGCCCTCTAAACAAATACATTTTCCCATTCATGTCATAAATGATATTTTGGGCATAAATAAAATTAGTACAAAAAGTGATATTATAATATCTTCTCCCATTCTCCTCACTCTTTATACTATTATTTTTAATCAATATTAATATTATTACTTTGATGTTATAGATTTATAATTAATGTATTTTTTATATCATTCAAATATACTTAATTATAATTATAGATATAATAATATTTAATTATTATAATAGTATTATTATTATAATACTAAAAAATGATAGTAGTTAATAAATAGAGTGAACTACGAAAATAGTCCCTGGACTATGCGTTTATTTCCTTTGTTTTCTATTTCCCTTCGTCTAGGTATGCAGATCTGTAAGTTCTTCGTTATTTATGCATAGATTTGATTCCAAGTTAGTAGCTCTGTTTTTTATTTGCTTATGTGTTTTCTCAAGAAGTTTTATGCAAATTTGGTTGTAGAAGACGATGTCACTGTCAGTTAGTACTAGAGTTAGTTATTCTGCCACTTTCCAGTCGTACTCTGCTTTTTCTTAGATGTGGTCCCATCGTAGAATTATTCCCTAGGTCTAGTTGTTAGATTAAGTTTCTTTCTAATATTCCCAAGTTAAGTTAATTTTAATTTTTCCTCAACCAAAGAAAATGCGTGGCAGCAGCCAACACCAAAAATACTCCCAAATCCTTGATTACGATTCTTACGCATCCTTCTCTGTGGGATCGATCCCTACTTCCCTATACTAGGTTTAGTAAAGTGGTTGAGGGTTTTTGAAGCGGGGAAGTACTTGTGTGTCCGACGACCGGGATTCCGCACAACCTACGAGTTCCTAGACCAAGTGATCTAGTGGACTTGCTGGATCTGGGGAACCTGCCTTATTTGAATATCGCAACACTGCACACACACCACACTTGTACTGTCACATCCACACGTAGCTTCAAGTGGCGCCGTTGCCGGGGATGGATGGCGTTTGCTGTTATTAAGGATTTGTTGTAAATATTCTAATTTTTGTTATTTTCTTTCTCCCTGACAGTTTATGAAAGCGGGCTTCCAATCTGGAAGTTGGGCAAGTTCATCTGGAGCAGGGAGTGGCCAGTACGAGTGGCGAATCAAGCAATCTACATTTACCATCACTACTAGATCAGGATTGAGAACGGAAGATCCATTCCCGTTCGAGTCAGAAAGTGAAAAGGAGTGGAATTCATCGACAGAGGAGAATCCATGGATATCAACAGAACCAGAGCAATAATAGAACGAGGAGGAGAAGGACCCACATATGGCTCATCTACTAGACCCCGATCCGGAAATAGGGTCGCTCACCGCACATCTTGACGGTGAACCCGCTCATGCTATAGTTTCGAATCCACGACGGAGGTCGATCGACATCAAAACGAATGTGCTTGGAGTTCTACCTACTTTCTCTGGGCGTAGGAATGAATGCCCTTGTGAATTTCTGAACGAGTTCAGTAAACTATGCAGCATTCAGAAGCGACCCAACGAGGCAACAGAAGAGGACTACCGTCTTCGAGCAATTCCGTTTGCTCTCAAAGGGGAGGCGAACACTTGGCTGCTGAGGCTTCCACCAGACTCGATCAACACGTGGAAGGATTTTCAACTGGAATTTTTGGATTACTTTTTTCCATCTAATAAGACGAATGCCTTGAAGAAGGAGATTCAGGAGTGCAAACAAGAATACGATGAGTCCCTAAGTTCTTATTGGTCCCGCTTCAAGGGGCTGCTGGATGCTTGTCCAAACCACAGGATGATAGAAGCGGAGACTTACTACTTGTTCTATGAAGGTGCAAACCCTGAATCAAAGGACTTGATGAACTCCTCGAGCGGGGGAAATTTTACTAAGAACAAAGCAAGTGAAGCCAGGGAAACGCTGGGGAGATTGATTGAGGCAAAGAAGGCCTATGATAACCCGCGAAGCATATTGAGGAGAGGATCAGCTAATGCAGTGATGGATCAAGAAGACAAGAAGGTGGAAGATAGGATCGATAAACTGGAAAAGGCCTTGCTAAGTGCGATCGAGAAATGCAATCCGCATGCCCCAGTGGAAAATGAGAAATCCCTTGGTCAAGAGGAAAGGCAACTGCAACCATACTACAGCCAACCCTACTAAGGAGAGTGCCAAGCTCAAGCAAGTTCGATGGGAAGTTGGAATCCCGATGGAAGTTGGAATCAAGGGAGACAGAGGGACGCTCCATGGAGGACTCACCCAAACTTCAGATGGACTGACCATGATCAAAGCCAGCCACCTCCCTTGCAGCTCACGAATTTTGCACACCCTCCGGAGAGGCAGTCCAATTGGTCAGGGAAGGGACAAGAAGGACAATTGCAGCTGGGATACCGGAATCAGCTAGGTCCAAGGGATCGGCTTATGTGGCCAGTTTGGAAAAATCCCCTGGGTTAGGGAAAGAGACTTCACCAGAAAATTCAGAAAAAAATCCCTTGCCCCAGGAGACAAATGGAACGAAAAAAGAGCTGAAAACACTCCCACCAGGCCTTAAGTACGCTTACTTGGAGAAGGACGAGACATTTCCAGTAATAGTCAACAGCAACTTGACCAAGGAACAGGAGAAGGAGTTGCTAGAGGTCATTAAAAGGAACAAGAAGGCAATAGGATGGACTCTCTCAGATTTGGTGGGAATAAGTCCAGATCTTTGCATGCACCACATCCGTCTGGAAGAAAGTGCAAAGGCTCATCGAAATGCACAACGGAAGCTGAACCCAAACATGCGAGAGGAAGTCTTGAAGGAGGTATTGAAGTTGCTTGCTCTAGGAATCATTTATTCCATTCCTGACAGTGAGTGGGTCAGTCCTGTCCATATGGTGCCAAAGAAGTCTGGGATACAAGTCGTCAAAAATGAGAAGAATGAATTGGTACCCACCAGATTAGTGACAGGGTGGAGGATGTGCATCGACTACAGAAAGTTGAATGAAGCCACAAAGAAGGATCATTTTCCTTTGCCTTTCATTGATCAGATGCTGGAAAGATTGGCAGGCAAACAGTATTTTTGTTTCCTTGACGGATACAGCGGATATTTCCAAATCTACGTTAATCCGGAGGATCAAGAGAAGACCACTTTTACGTGCCCTTTTGGTACATATGCATACCGAAGAATGCCGTTTGGATTGTGTAATGCACCGGGGACTTTTCAACGATGTATGATGAGCATTTTTTCGGATCTGTTGGAAGTATGCATTGAGATATTCATGGACGATTTCACCGTCTATGGGAACTCATTTGATGCTTGTTTAGCCAGCCTAGATCTAGTGTTGCAGAGATGTCAGGAAAAGCATTTAGTGTTGAACTTCGAGAAGTGCCACTTCATGGTAACTGAAGGCATTGTCCTAGGTCACGTGGTTTCTGAGAGGGGTATCCAGGTAGACAAGGCGAAGGTGGATGTGATATCAAAATTACCATACCCTACGAATCAAAAAGAGGTGAGAGGTTTCCTAGGCCATGCAGGGTTCTATAGGAGGTTCATAAGGGATTTTGCAAAAATCGCGCAACCACTCACTCGGTTGTTACAAAATGATGTTGAATTCGTCTTTGACGAAGGATGTGAGAGGGCGCATTCCAGCTGCTTAAGGACAGGTTAGTATCAGCACCAATAATCAGGGCACCAGACTGGAATCATCCTTTCGAGATAATGTGTGATGCGAGCGATTTCGCTGTGGGAGCTGTCTTAGGACAAAAAATTGATGGAAAAAGCTATGTGATCTTCTATGCTTCCAAAACACTAAATCAAGCTCAGAAGAATTATGACACCACGGAGAAGGAAATGTTGGCCATCGTGTATGCCTTTGAAAAATTCCGACCCTACCTTCTTGGGTCAAGGGTTATAGTCTTCACGGATCACGCAGCAATAAAATACTTACTGGCTAAGAAGGAGTCGAAGCCAAGGTTAATCCGTTGGGTGTTACTTCTACAAGAATTCGATTGGGAAGTACGAGATAAAAGAGGAACGGAGAATAGGGTAGCAGATCATTTGAGCAGAATCTTCCAAGGAGAGACAGAAGAGGCTATACTTGATGCCTTTCCCGAGGAACATTTGTACCTTTTGGAGAAATTTCCTAGACCACCTAACTGGGAAGCAGTTTTGGCTCTGACCGGTCTAGGGGAATCAGATAAAGGGAAGCGCACGCTGAATGCAGAACCATGGTTTGCTGATCTAGCCAATTACTTGGTCACAGGAGAGATGCCGGTTTCAGAATCCAAATTTTATTTTTGGGATGATCCTTACCTGTGGAAGATGTGCTCAGATCAAGTGATTAGGCGCTGCACTCCCGAATGGGAACAAAGGGATGTATTAAATCATTGCCACGCGTTAGCATGTGGAGGCCACTTTGGGCCAAGGAAAACAGCGAGGACGGTTCTAGACAGCGGATTTTATTGGCCAACATTGAATAAGGATGCTTTCGAATTCTGCCAGTGTTGTGAGAGAGGCCAACAGACAAGGGGAATTTCAAGGAGAGATGAGATGCCTCTGATCCCAGTGATCGTGTGCGAAATTTTTGATGTATGGGGAATGGACTTTATGGGACCGTTTCCGTCATCATGTGGGAATACCTACATATTGGTTGCAGTGGATTATGTATCTAAGTGGATAGAAGCCAAGGCCACCACAACCTGCGAATCAAAGGAGGTGGCGAAATTTCTCAAGGATAACATTTTCAACAGATACGGGGTTCCTAGAGCAATCATCTCAGACCAAGGAACACATTTCTGTAATCGCACAATCGAGGCTTTGATGAAGAAATATGATGTACACCATCGAGTGTCAACTCCTTACCATCCTCAGTCTAATGGCCAGGCAGAGATTTCTAATCGCGAGATCAAGGCGATATTGGAGAAAATAGTTAATCCGTCAAGGAAAGACTGGAGCAAAAGAATCGGGGACGCATTGTGGGCCTACAGAACTGCCTTTAAAACGCCTATTGGAATGTCACCCTACAGACTTGTGTTTGGCAAGATGTGTCACTTGCCTGTAGGAATTGAACACAAGGCATACTGGGCAGTGAAGGAAATGAACATGAAGCCGATAGCATGCGAAGAAGAGAGGAAGTTGCAATTGCAAGAGTTGGAGGAACTTCGGCTGGAGTCGTTTGAATCTGCCATGTGGTACAAAGAAAGAACGAAATTATGGCACGATAAAAACCTTCGGGTCAAGGAACTTCATGTGGGACAGAAAGTGCTCCTTTTTCAGTCTCGGCTTAAGCTCATGCCAGGGAAACTGAAGTCTAAATGGATTGGCCCATACACCATCGTTGGCATCCGAGCAAATGGAGCAGTAGAGATCCAGGGAAGTGCTCCAAACTCTGTTCCTTTCCTTGTAAATGGTCATAGAGTGAAAGTCTATAGGGATAATTCCGAGTTGTGTGTTGTGGACGAGATTCCACTACACACACTCCCTATTATTGCCTAAAAAGGACGAGGGTAATTTCCGATGATATTCCTGGGTCAAGGGGTAAGTTAATAATTTTGGAAATTCACAACTGACCCAGGGAATCTCGGAAATACAACATGTAAATAGTTTAATCATTCTCTAAAAAAAAAAAGTGAAAAAAAATGTGTATTTATGTGTACATAATTTCGAAGCACCAGACTCCTAGGGGAGCTCGTATTGTATGTCCTAACCTAGACCCAGGGGTCTGAAATCTTCAAATTTTATTTTGTAGGGCATGGTCGAGGGGATTCGCCAGGAGAGACCCTAAAGGAAGGAGTCAAGGAGGGAAAGGATATTTTGAATTTCAAATTCTGTGAAAGTAACCCGCCCCGAAGTCCCACCCCAGTCTGGCTCCCGAGGGAGCCAGCCCCAGAAATGATCGAACATCTCTTGACCAAGTAACTTTTATTTTTCGTTCTTTTCGTTTTTTTTTTATTGTCCACCTGTTATATATATGTTTAACATTTATTATATCTTCTCCCACTTAGCCCACTGTGTGGTCTAAGTGTGAGAAGTTCGTGTTTTCTGTTGTTTTATTTGTTTTTTTTTATGTTTTTCTATGTCTTTCTCCCACTTAGCCCATTGCTTGGTCTAAGTGTGAGAAGTTTTATGGTTTTAGTTTTGCATTGATCTCTCTGTTCCCCCCTTCACGACGATGGCTTAGGGACAAGCTTGAGTGAAGTGGGAGGGGGAGAGGAGTCAATGCATTACCCGTTTTACATGTTAAGAGTTTGTTAGTTTTAAGTTTTGTCACATGAGCCAGTGGATTTAATACGGCATGATTCCCTTAGTGAAAGTAATTGAAGATAGGAGGCATTTCAACTTAGAAGCTTTTTCCTTAAATGAGCCTAGTTAATTTGAATGAAGCAAGAATGACGGAGAATGCCTCTACTTACTTAGTTGTGAAGCCCTACTATATAGTGAGTTATAAACCTCAGATAACTTTGAGCTAACAAATGTTTAAGGGCCACCACTGAATGCTTAGGGAAGAAGAGCTATGAAGGAGAAAGAAAAAAAGGGGGAATTGGGTTATGAAGGCATAAGCTGGACGAAGTCTAGGGTAAGGCGGTATAAGCTGGACGAAGTCCAGGAGAAAAAAATGGAGGAACAAGCTGGACAAAGTCCAGATTAAAAAAAAAAGAGAGAGAGAAGAAAAGAAAAAAAAAGAGGAGGAATAAGCTGGACGAAGTCCAGAGGGGGGAATGGTCTAAAACGGGAATAATGATAGCCTGCGCCAGAAAGGAGATAACTCTCATAACCCAACGCTTCAGTGGTGTAGCATTAACTTAAGAGAGAATCGATCCTAACATCCCTGGTGAGGAATGAGTGATCAAGTGAACCTAACAATTGGGTAAGTAGAGAGCTATCTTGACAAACTGACAGATTGGCTAGGCAAAGGAAGGGAAAGGGCCTATTTGGAGGAGTGCAAACTATTGGAATGACCTTAATCTTGTGGGGACAGATGCCTAAAATTGAAACTAGCTCATGTATATATGTGTTTTGCGTGTTTGTGTGATTTTCTTATATTTCTTAGTTTTTCTTGAGTCTAGGTCTAGGAGTCGGTCAAGAGATAACCTCGCTTGAAATTTGCCTTATTCTTTTTCTTTTCTTGTCTTTATACTTGAGGACAAGTATGGTTTAAGTGTGAGCAGTTTGATAAGGCTAATTTCATGCATCGGTAATGTGCAAAAAAATGTTATAAATTGCTGGGTCTAACACGTTTCCTAAGCCAGGTGTGTGAAGAAAATCGCTAGATCAAGGAAGTAATGAAGGAGATGGTCTAGCGAGAGAAAAGGACGAAATGAGCAGGATTTACAAGGTAAAATTGGCGTGACGGGGGAGTCTACAGCTGAGGGCAACAAAGTCATTATCAATACCTCGCTGGACCCACTAAAGCGCCTATAAATAGAGAGGAGCATGCAGTAATGGGATAGTTTTTCACTCTTCTTAGCTCATACATTTTACACACACTTGGGAAACATTCTGGGGGATAATCGTGATAGGGGGGGTACTTTCTAAAGATCTCGAGTTTGGTAACACCATCCCAATGAGGGCGAAGATACATTTGTTTTAATTTCAGCTGTTTTTGCTAGTTTCCACCGTCGAACTTCACTTTTGGGAGTCGACTTTGATGTTGATGATGTTTAACTGCTTATCGCTCATGGATCTGAGTTTAGCTGTTTAATTTCAAGTTACTTTTGCTTAGATCTCTCTACTGTTAGCGTAATTCTTAAATTGCTATGTCGATCTCTGTTTATTTCGTTATTGAGGTGTTTGATGTGGAATTGGGTGACAGATCTGTGGTTGATTGAGTGTTCGGAGCTTAAATTTGTAAATCTGACGTGATGGAGAATTCCTTCTGTTTGGAGTCCGTGTCGGACGCTTGGATCCGGAGTGGATTTAGCGTCTGAAGTTGGTTTTGGCGTGTGAAAGAAACAGTAGTGGATAGACTTGTTTTATTTCCTTTGTTTTCTATTTCCCTTCGTCTAGGTATGCAGATCTGTAAGTTCTTCGTTATTTATGCATAGATTTGATTCCAAGTTAGTAGCTCTGTTTTTTATTTGCTTATGTGTTTTCTCAAGAAGTTTTATGCGAATTTGGTTGTAGAAGACGATGTCACTGTCAGTTAGTACTAGAGTTAGTTATTCTGCCACTTTCCAGTCGTACTCTGCTTTTTCTTAGATGTGGTCCCATCGTAGAATTATTCCCTAGGTTTAGCTGTTAGATTAAGTTTCTTTCTAATATTCCCAAGTCAAGTTAATTTTAATTTTTCCTCAACCAAAGAAAATGCGTGGCAGCAGCCAACACCAAAAATACTCCCAAATCCTTGATTACGATTCTTACGCATCCTTCTCTGTGGGATCGATCCCTACTTCCCTATACTAGGTTTAGTAAAGTGGTTGAGGGTTTTTGAAGCGGGGAAGTACTTGTGTGTCCGACGACCGGGATTCCGCACAACCTACGAGTTCCTAGACCAAGTGATCTAGTGGACTTGCTGGATCTGGGGAACCTGCCTTATTTGAATATCGCAACACTGCACACACACCACACTTGTACTGTCACATCCACACGTAGCTTCAACCATCCTTCACTTTGTTTCTTTATTTCAATATTAGATTTAATTTTATAAAACTAAATTTTAAATTTCCATTCTTAAATATCAATAATTTTTTTAATTATTAAAATTACTATTAAATAACAAATTAATAGTTTTAATCAATATTTGATAGCGTCTAATATTTAATCCATAAGGTACGACGACACCTTAGTTTTAATTATAAATAGATTATATAACACGATTTATTCCGAATAAATATGCATCTAATGTAAGACTAATATAATTTCTGTTTATTAATTTGAAAACAATCAAAATTAACTAGAAAATTTCAACAAAAATTCCCCTATATCAAATTTTTAGTAGTATCAAATTTTTAGTCAACTTCATAATAGTTTTAGTCAAATTCTCCTATACATTAGATGCATATTTATTTCAGAATAAATCGTGTTATATGATCTATTTATGATTAAAACTATTAATTATTGATTAAAACTAAGGCGACGTCGTACCTTATTGATAAAATATTAGACGCTATCAAATATTGATTAAAACTATTAATTTTTTATTTAATAGTAATTTTAATAATTAAAAAAAATTATTGATATTTAAAAATTGAAATTTAATATTTAATTTTATAAAAGTAAATCTAATATTGAAATAAAGAAACAAAGTGAAGGATGACAAAAGGAAAGAAGAATGATAATTTTGAAATAATATCATAATTAGTACATCACAAAAATAATATCTGATTTAAAATGTAAAAAGACCAAATTGTCCAAACCTCCTAAAACTCCCTAAAAGGGTATTTTCGTCACGAAACAGTGAAAAATGACCATTTTCGAGATAAACGCTAGTCCAGGGTTGTATGGGAATATTTTTAAAGTCCAGGGTTCATTGGCGAGATTAACGCATAGTTTAGGGTTTAGGGTTTAGTATAAATAAGTGTAGTATAATTATACTCCCTCCGTCCATAAAAAATAGAGCAATTCGTGTATGACATGAGTTTTAATGTAGAATTGGTAAAGTAAGAGAGACGGGAAAAAAGTAAGAGAGAAGGAGAAAATGTAAGCGGGAAGTAGTGTTAGTGGAATGATGTGTAGGGCTATTATTTGTTGAAAACTTTCCATAAATGAATGTGCTCTATTTTTTTTGGACGGCCAAAAAGGTAATTGTGCTCTATTTTTTGTGGACGGAGGGAGTATAAATTATGAATCACCATAATATTATGTAATTATTATTATTATTATTGTTGTTGTTGTTGTTGTTGTTGTTGTTGTTGTTGTTGTTGTTGTTGTTGTTGTTGTTGTTATTATTATTATTATTATTATTTTAACATTGTGAATTGTATTCATAATTATATAAAGAGTTGAATATTTTTAGTTACGTGTTTCAACCTTTGAATGAGTATAAAAAATTTAATAAAAAATATTCAATTGATTTAATTACTTTAAATAATTATTAATTAGGCATTTTGTTCTTGATTTATATTATGAGTGCAATTAGATGTATGTAAAAACACTAAAAACAAAAAAAGAAAAAGAAGAGAATAAAAAAGAAGGAAGAAGAAACATAAACTAAGGAGAAAAAGAAAAAAGAAAGGAAGATAAAATGCTTAAAAAAAAGGATGAAGAAACTAAAGAAGAAAAAAAGAAATAAGAAAGGAAAAAAAATCACATATTTGGTACTCCTAATTGAAATATCCAAAAATATCCTTTGTTAAAAAAATCACATATTTGGTACTCAGGGTTATTTTTGTCATGAGGTACCAAAAACGATATAAAATAAAAATCAGGTACCATTTATGTGTGAAAGTGAAAGATCAGGTACCATTTATGTAGTTCACTCTTATTATTAAAGTAGGATCCACATTCCACTATTTTTTTCGCCAACTTTTCTTTATATTTCTTAAATCACATGCCGAATTCAAATGACTCCTAAATTGTGGGACGAAGGAAGTGATTAACAGACTTTGTAAATTGTGGGATAAATCAGAAGTCAAGTTGTAATGTAATTGACAATTCTTCCAGAATTAAATTTTAGTTGTAATCCTAAGATTGATAAATGTTATTGGTTAATAAATTTGTCCTCTTTTAATTCCATATTATGTGTTTCCTAAAAATGCATAATTTCAATCACTTAATTACAATAGCAGCATAATTGCAATCACTTCGAATATAACACCACATTGTTGCATCTTGATTTTAAAATAAAATCATGAAAGAACTTTTAGTTATCAATACTTGGGGAATCCACATCGTTATCTACCGATGGAAAAACATTTTCATGATCTTATCTTAAGCGCTAATATCATGTTTTAAATAACGATAGCAAGTATATTAATTAAATAAGTAAATAAAAGAGTCATTTTCTTTTATTGAAGAAGTAAAAATAATTTCCCTGGGATATTTCTTACTTTAATCTCTTTTCTAAATTATTTTATCTTTATCTCTTTACTTTATTCATTCTCTACTAAATTAAGTGAACATAATTTATATTTTAAATTCTTTATAAAAAAAAAACGACTCAATTATAGTTGAACATAAGACTCCACAGAAAAAAACTTGCAAGTATTAATTTGGATACATGGCACATTCATCAACTAAAACTCTTAAATCTCCTATTGAAATTTAATTAAAATGAATGTACCCTGCATTCAAACGCAATGGAGTGCACCTAAAAATTAAAATCACAATCTGAAAGAGTAATACCCTTAAATAAAACAATATATATCAGTCCGATAGAGCAATTTGATTTGATATATGCATCGAATCCAAAAAAAGCTTCATCACGTAAACAAGATCTCCTATTCCTTTTTTGAATTTCCAAGCATATTCCTAAATAAAGATATCACAATAACAGATTAACACTGCAATTCAATCAAAGCTAAACATTTTCAATTACAACCCGAGAAGCTAAATTGGAAGTCCAACATTGTGAAAATGAATCCGATCCTTTGCTCAAAACACAAGATTTGCACCCACTTCCTTTCTTTAACATGATATTTTTCTAATATCAATGCCTTCAAAAAACCTCAATAAAATGGAGTTAACATCCATGAGTTTGGCAGGATGAAGAAACGACGCGAACATAGAGGGCTACAACGAGGCTTGTGTTCAAGGCTTGTTAACCGCCTGAACACAAGCCTCATTAACTGCCTGAATAAGTGCCAAGGCGACGTCACCCCTGCAAAAGTTAAGAGTTTTGGCATTCCGAACGCCACCATATATGGAGAGATCATCATCCAGGTTGGCCGTGGCGAATCAGGCCCCGGGAAAGCAGCCACCGTTTGGTTGTATAGTGATTCCGATATTGATCCCGGTGAGTTCCATGTTCAAATTTATGATATTCTAGTTAGTCATTGGTCACTTGTTTTTTGTAATTAGGTAGCCTTGAAAATTAAGCAAGCTATTTGCGAGTAGAGAGGTTAACTGGGTCGGGATGACCCAGTCCAACTCGGGCTAGCCCACCAGAGAAACAAAGCGGGCATGGACTGGGCTTGTTGATTTTGACGGGATCCAATTAGGCATGTTTGCAACCTAAGACCAACATAGGACTAGGCCCACTAGGAGCCCAGTCCAAGCCCATCCCACGAAATACCCACCTGAAGCCCACCAGAGCAATTAGGTCTAGTTAACCCTTTTGTCTTAAAATATGAAATTTTGTTCCAGTTGAACTTTTGACCTTACGGCCTTACCAACTGACTTACACAGTTACATTAGTCACATTTTGATTTAATAAACTTGTACAATAATAGTTAATCCAGTCCAGACTATTACAGGGGTGATTAAAATAACCAAAAATTGAATATCCGATCTGAATCAAACTAAAATTTAAATCCAATCCAATTCATTTTGTTTTTTTTTTTTTCGATTTTTCGATTTGATTCAATTCAGTTTAAACTTTTTGCTAATTTCAGTTTTTCGATTCAATCCGGATTAAAGAAAATAAATTTCTTTTTAGTATTATATTAATGAAATATTGTACTAAAAACTAATTCTATTTGTATTGATTTATAGTAGGGATAGTGGTCCATAAAACCATAAACTTTGGCAAATTTTGGTGTTACCCACGAACTTATTGGTCTAAAATATCACAAACTTTGCGTTTTATTTGTTATTTTCCATGGCAGGTCAATCACCATATTCAACGAACTTACGTGCATTTTTTTTATCCTACTTGGCACTACTAAATCAATGTGGTTTCTACGTGACTTTTTTTTTTATCATACTTACCATAAACTTAAAAAGCGGTAGAGAGTATCATGAACATTTCACGATTGCCCACATAGAACAAGTTATTCGTCGAAGATATCTTATTTAGGTTGGGTAGGAAAATAACAAATAAAATGCAAAAGTTGTGATATTTTAGACAAATATCTCTTTATAATATTAAAATTTGTAATAATATTTAGATTTTATAAAAAAATGCAATTGTTTGGATATGTTAATTGGTTAATACGATATAATTTTGTATTGATAATTGAAAATTAATTTTGGATTTTCTCTTTTTTGGATATATTATGCAATTTCGGTTTTTCAAGATCGGTTTTGTACTCCCTTCGTCCCCCCAATATGTATACACCTTTGACCTGACATGAGTTTTGAAAAATTAAAAGGAAAATAGATTGAAAAAGTTAGCTGAATGTGAGTTATATACTTTTATGTACTCTCTTCGTCCACCAATAATTGTCCCATTTTGTGATTCTCATCCGTCCACCAATTAATTTCTATTTGCTTTTTTACGTATTATTTTCATCCTATTTGCTTATTTATTACTTTTGGCAATAGACCCCACATCTCACTCATATTTTATTATAATATATAAAAGTATGACTCACATTCCACCAACCTTTTCAATCCACCTTTTACTATATCTTAAAACTAGTGCACGATCAAACTTATATTGGTGTAGGATGGAGTATAGTAATATTGTAATAAAATATGGGTAAAATGAGTCGGTTGAATTTAAAGTCCACTATCAAAAGTAGTAAAAATAAAGTGAGACAATTAATAAAATACAAACCAAAATGAAAATTTAGAGCACTTAAGGTGGGACAAAGGGAGTAGTTTAGATTTCAGTTGTTCTAATTTTTTGATACATTTATGAAATTTTTGTTTTTCGGGTTCAAATTTACGAAGAATTCGGTTTCATTTTCATAAAATTTTGATTTTTCGCTTTGGTTTGGTTTAGCCAAAAAAACAAACAAAAAAAAAAACGAATACTCACACCCAGCCCAGGCCCACTTTAAAGCACATGCCCTATTTGACTGGGCTGCAGACATGTGCTTGAGTTGGTCTGGGCCTCAAACCAGGTAGGCATCCTAGGCTTGGTCTGGCACGGTCCAATTTATTTGACAACTCTATTCTCGAGCTAAAAGAAAAAAATAGATATATGCGGGCGTCTCAATTGGTAAGAATTTTCATCTCTGGCCAATAGGTTGGGGTTCGAGACATCTTGTGTGAATTATATCAAAATAATATATTGTTTTCTCATGTTAATACTAGGCACCGGAAAAGGAAAACTTACACAGAAAGCTGTTCTCCAAAAAGGAAGCATCGAAGAGGAAATGGACAACAGCTCCTGTGGTAAAGTTCTGCGGTATGAAGTGGAGTTCATAATTGAGCCAGACTTCGGAGCTCCGGGAGCAATCTCCGTGAAAAACGAGCACAAACACGAGTTTTTCCTTCGAAATATATCTTTGCAAGGATACAACAACATAGTTCATTTCGAATGCAACTCGTGGCTCTATCCTTTCCACTTAACCAAACAAGAGCGTGTTTTCTTCCCAAACACGGTTAGTTTTGTTAGATACAGCACTTCTTGATCGCTGAATTTTACCGTGATTTGATTTTCTGTGTCTTTTCATCATTAGTGTTATCTCCCGAGCCAAACACCGCCTGCTCTGGTGGAACTGAGAAAAGACGAACTCGTGAGATTGAGAGGGAATGGAACCGGAGAAAGACGAAAATGGGAACAAGTCTATGATTACGACTACTACAACGATCTTGGCATACCTGAAAGAAGCCCTGAATATGGAAGACCTGTTTTAGGTGGAACACAGTCGTTTCCATATCCGCGTAGGTTGAGAACCGGCCGCCCTTCAAACAACTATGGTACCTGCAGATATTTTTAATTGATTTTGCTTTCAGCATCATCAGCTCAATGTGGAGAGAATAAATATGTGCAGATACTCGAACTGAGAAGCGACTGCATGGATGGTTCAATACGGATATATATGTACCTCCAGATGAGCGCTTTAGCCAACAGAAACTCTCTGAATTCACAACAAACGCAGTAAGGGCTGCTGTCCATTTTGTGATGCCTGAAGCAAGAGCGGTCTTCAACCAAGAAACGAGCCATTTTGAGTCCTTCGATCAGATTCATAGGATGTTTGTGAGAAACAGAAATCAATCGGTTGATGAATGGATGTTGAAGCGTTTAAAACACGAACTGTCAGATGATCTTTTCAAGAAGCTAAAACAAGTGATCACGGAGAAACCTGCTAAGTTCCAGTTGCCTCGGATTGCAGCAGGTAATGCTACTTATCACTGGATGCAAAACTAAGATCAGAATTATGACATATTTAGATGTTATGCATCGCAGGGAACCAATTTGCATGTATGGACGACAATGAATTTGGACGGCAGATGCTCGCTGGAACTAATCCAACTGTAATTTCATCTCTGCAGGTAACCTCCGAACAATGAAAAAGCCATCAGCTTTGATCGAATTTCTGAAGCCCTTGTTTCTCAATTACACTTATTATCAACACGGATTCACACAAGTTTTCTATATATTGCAGAATTTCCCTCCAGAAGGCAGCAATGGAGTGAAGAGTTCGATAAAAGAATCTGACATAGAGCATAACCTTGATGGTCTGACAATCACAGAGGTAGAAAGGAATCCATCTTGATATGCAATAACTCTTTACAATCTTCATCTTCTACCGTTTATATGCAGGCAATGAACCAGTGGAGACTTTTCAAGTTAGATCACCATGATTATCTGATGCCATTCTTGACGAGAATAAACAGAGATGAGGGTGTATGTGCTTATGCATCACGCACGTTACTCTTCTTGAGAGACGATTGCACACTGAAACCAGTAGCCATAGAACTGAGCTTGCCTGGCTCTTTGTACCATGAGGAAATCAGCAGAGTTTTACGTCCAGCACATGAAGGGACAGAAGCTGCCCTCTGGCAACTTGCAAAAGCTCATGTAGCAGCAGCAGACTCAGTTTACCATCATCTAGTCAGCCACTGGTGAGCAATGAGACTATCATGCTATTTCACTCTGATCTTAGTATTTGAAACCATTTACTGAAGCAGTTCACCTTTTTCTAGGCTACATACACATGCAGTAGTCGAGCCATTTATCATTGCAACTCAAAGGAAGTTGAGTGCTATGCACCCCATTCACCGGTTACTCGAACCTCATTTCAAAGACACCTTGCAAGTAAATGCACTGGCAAGGAGCATGTTGGTAAATGCTGGAGGAATTCTTGAAAAGATACTGTTTACCGGTGACATCTCAATGGAGCTCTCATCATCTCTATACAGAAGCTGGAGATTTGATGAGCAAAGCCTCCCTGCAGACCTGATCAAAAGGTATTATTCATTATTTCTGCACAGCCATAGCTTAAATTTATGCGCTTCTCTTACAGTCTTCTGTTCTACGAAAACATTTCTCAGAGGTTTTGCCAGATATAACCCGAATCAGCCAGAAAACATCGAACTTCTCTTTCAAGATTATCCCTATGGTGCAGATGGACTTGATATTTGGATAGCCATAAAAAACTGGGTGATAGAATACTGTTCTTACTTCTACGAAGATGACGCCTCTTTAAGGTCCGACAATGAGATTGCAGAGTGGTGGTCGGAGATCAGATATGTCGGTCATGGGGATAAGTGCAACGAAACATGGTGGTATGAAATGAAAACTGTGTCTGAACTGATTGAGACTATAACAACTCTAATATGGACTGTCTCGGCTCATCATGCTGCAATAAGCTTAGGACAGTACGACTATGCAGGCTATCCACCAAACCGTCCAACAGCATGTCGGAAACCTATTCCATATGAAGGGACAATGGAGTTTGCCGAGCTTCTCATAGATCCAGACAAATATTTTCTCAGTATGTTACCTGAAAAGTTTGAGACGGCTCTTGGAATAGCTGTGATTGATGTTCTGTCAAGGCGCTTGTCCGGTGAAATGAGCTTAGGGCAACAGCCTTCACTGAAATGGATAGCAGATGGAAGGATACTTCGGATGTTCGGAAGTTTCAAAGATGACCTCGAAGAAGTGAAGCAAAGAATCCAAGTTAGAAACCGAGACCCCAAGCTGAAGAACAGACGGGGGAAAGATGATTCCCTGTACGAGCTTCTGTATCCTGAAACATCAGTGGTTGGATCAAGTGATGGAGTACCGAGAAGTGGAATTCCCAACAGCATATCCATATGATGTCTTCAAAGATCTTGCTGCTGTAATATGAAACACAAAATAGCAACGTTGTGTGAATCTGAGAGCAAGTTTGAGTTTGTGATACCATTGAATCTAACTGGACAGACAAACAAACAAACAAACAACACATCTCAGCATCATTTGCAAAAAAACGTGTCTGTAATTTATAATTTAAGATCTTTACAGCTTGTTATACAAACATAACTCTTAGTTCTGAATGACAAAAATAGCAATGCTAAACCTTGTGACTATCGTCAACAGGTGGAATTACAACTGTAGCTTTCAATCTTCTTTAGCTGCAGGAGACTAAAGCCCAGGAAAAGCACTTCATATGCAACTGTACTCAAGTAACTCAACGGCATCCATCTTCAGTAGCTAATCATTCGAGCAGTAGAGATCCCTCACCAAGAATGGAACTGGAAGATAACGGTCAAATTGAGCGTGGATGGCTGTCCAAGTTCTTGAATGGAACTTATTAAGTGCCAACGGGTACGCCATGGCTTTCAAGATATTCATCAACTGAAAATCTGTACGTGGGGCATCTTAACCCATCACAGTGCGTAGAAATTGGACAATAGTTTAACAGGCCCTATTCCAGGTGATGCCATGAAAATGATGAATGTTAAAGTTCATCCAGATTAATCATCTCATCATTATTCCAGCATATTACTGATTTCTCCTGCTGCATCTTGGCTCCAGAAAATACTTTGGTTTCATCTGTGGCTTGGGCCAAGCACTCTGCTAGATCTGGTTTCCACAAATCAGATTTGCAAACTCTTCTATATGTCTCGTAATCTGCAGCTTTCAGGCCTTCGAATATCATATTTTCCAGCTTATTAGAGAATCGTTCTCCAGAATCCATTATCCCAAGAAAACTTTTTGAGAAACCAGGAGTCCAGAAAACAACTATAGCACATTTCCTATCCACCATCTTAACATCAAATTCTTCCGAGAAAACATCATGTGAATTACACAGAACGTCTTTCAGATCTTGGGCCGACATTCCCTTTCTAAACCCCCACAAGAATACCAAATTTCTTAAGCTAACCGTTCTACTTTTGGATGTCCAAATTCTCACGTCATCATTGCAAGGATCTCTAACATCACTTGAACAAAACATATTGGAACTGCATTGAAGTAAAGCAGGCAAATGGGTATGACCTCCTTCAGGAATCTCTAAAGAGATTTTCAGTATAGAGCACAATTTAACAAACAACTGGCATACTTTCATAACACTATGCCTATGAACATCGACACAGTCTGTCTTCTCCGCTGAAAAAGGAAGTCATCACTTATTAATTAACACCTATGTTTTAATAAAACACATCAATACTATCAAAATCAGGACAAGTAGATTATAGGAAAGACTTTCGAGTTAAGTATGTGATTTGATGTACTTGAGTACCTACCTTCATAAGAAACTTCCATATCTACTGACGCAGAGAACCTACTATCCAGATAGGAAATGGCTGATGACAAGTTATTCATTTTATCAAATAATCCAAGTTCTTTCATAAGATGGTTGACATCGAGTATATGAGGAAAAACCGAAAGCAAAGAACTCGAGAATTCATTTGTAGTTGGAGGAAGTGGAGCAAGGAACTTTTCATGTATGAAAGCAAAATCTGGGGGAAAAACACAACAACAAAAGTGCAGGGCATTAATATGAACATTGGCAGATATTGGGTTCTGAAATGAATACAATGATTTAAAGCAGAGACGGACCGTTAAGTGAGTTGTGCACAACAACCGGCCTCTGAGAAGTAGAAATCAAGTCTATCACCTCTCGAAAGCCACTAACAAGCCTTCTCTGCTCCTCTTCCAGATCTTGAATTTCTTTCTACATTGTAAAATGAAAATTAAAAAAATTCGTTAAATCAACATACACCTTGCAACGATCTAGATCAATTTATTTACCACAAGAAGATTCTTATCTTCTTCTGAACACGTCAAAACAACTTGAACAGCCTCTACCCCTGCTTTTGCCGGAGGACGTACTAGTACAATATTAACAAACTCTTTCAACGCCTGTAACTCATATCCAGAAAATCAAAAGACAGAAAACAAGCATCAAAATGCATCTTGCATGAACTGTAGTTATTCCGGTAAACTCACCTCCGATGTAAGCTGCACCTGGCGTTCACTGCAGACATCTATGGTCAAGGATGGTCTGGAACCATAGTTTTCAGATCTTTCTACTAGTTTCCTCAATGAACTTATCAGATAATCTGCAACTTCAGATGCATGCTTACAATATCAATGGCAAAAAATAGCATATCATAAGAAGATGTAACATTGCTCACCCTCAGTTTTATGTTGATTGTTACAACCATTCATCCAGTTCTTAACTCGAGTTTTGATCCTTTCAGAAAATATAACATCTGCAACTGACAAGGCTGAAGTAGATAGCAAACCGCCACCGTTCAGTAATACACTTCGAGTTTGAACTGTTGCAGCTGATTCTTGTGCTCTAGACATGTATGATATGCCTGTCAGAAAGAAAATGAAATGTGCCTGGTTCACAATAAACAGGCAGGAAATAGAGGCAAGCTAAAGAGAAAGTCTAGTTGAGCTACTACCACATACCATTGTATATGCAAGCATTGAAATCAAAACCTTCTTGCGCCATAGAGGCCAAACTCGATGATTGGCATGAAAAAACATAAGATGGCATCCCAGCTTTCACCTCATGCCTCGGAAACAACTGGAAGTTATACCTGCAATAGAAGTGGGAGAACTGAATTTGAAATGCTTCCATCTAAACATCAACAGATGAATAAATTTTCGCAAACTTTAGCTTCTAGATTATTAGCTACACATGTCATTACAACTCCTGCTAGATAGAAACGGCCACATCTATAACTCTTGAAGGATATATTGAATCATTCAATGATCACCGACCAAATTAAGCTCAGAAGCCAAAATCCAACAATTATCAATTATCCTAATAGGCTTTTTACTGAGATTACTATACCAAATTACCAATTCAATGATATTCAAATTCCAAGTAAACATTGATAGCTTCGTAGCATCATTAATTTTGCATAAATTGGCTGGATTACTACTCCACTAAGAATGGTAGGAATTTTCACCATCATAATGCCTTCCTTCTCCACACAACAACGACAAACAAGCAGGAGAATTAAATTGAATTGCAGCCGGAAAGAAAATCCTTCCATTTCTAAAAGGTAAAGGAATGCTGAATTCAGGTTATAAAAGCTATGGCAAAGAGTTGAAGGCATACGGATTGGCGATGAGCTTAGAAGCTTTGACCGAGAAAGGGCAAACCGAGAACTGTAGAATCTGAAATCGCTCAGCGGCGCGCTTGGCCTTCAAATAAGCGGTCTCCTCCGTGTCAATCGGGAGGCATTTTTGCCACGGCGCGGAGTAGCTGCCGGTCTTCTGCAACGAAACCGCTACGAAATCGGAGCTGAAGATGCTTTCCTTGATTTCAGCTAAAGTCTCGGAGAAGTTAGATTTAATCACTTGCTTCACCGGCCGTTGGTAGCGGCGGCGGTGGCCGGCGGCTGTTTGCGAGCAGAAATAGCGTCCGAAATACATTTTCAGAAGTAGTACGACTGTACGAGTACGGATACATTGAAATTTTTCACCTTATTTCATTTATTTCGTGCAAAAACATATTCTTAGTTCCTTATACTTTAGTCAAAATGTTTATTAGGTTTTTGTACAATTTTTTCGTTTCAATAAGTCCTTATACTTTTCACTATATTTTTATCAAGTCCTCGTACAATTTTTCGTTTTAGTAGGTCATTATACTTTTATCATTACTTTCATTAGGTCCTTGTACAATCTTTTATTTTAGGGATTTTTTTACATTTATCTTGGATAATAATCTAAATTTAATTAAACTTAATGAACTTTTTAATATTCCATTATTTAACTTAGCATAGTCTATAGAGATAATATCATCTTGTTTTTCAATAATCTTGTTGTAGAGAATAATAAAAAAATTAACCGTGATGAAGATTAAAATCTAAGTTTTTTTTTTAAATAAATATATAATTTTCAATTTATTATTTATATTTATATTGAAAGATACATTTCCTGAATATTTATAATCATAAGATAATTTAAATAATAAAACTAAGAGGTTCATTAAATTTAATTAAATATAAATTATTATCTAAGATAAAAGTAAAAGATATTTTAAAATAAAAAATTGTATAAGAACCTAATAAAAGTTATAATCAAAGTATAAGGACTTACTAAAACGAAAAAATTGTACGAGGATGTGATGAAATTTATGAGAAAGGTATGAGGACCTATTAAAACCAAAAAAATGTACGAGAACCTAATGAACATTTTGATTAAAGTATAAGGACCTAAGAATGTGTTTTGCCTTTATTTTTTGATATTAATTATTGCGATAAGTACAAACTTTGATGTTGAAATAACCAGGGGTGTCAAAATGAATATCGAGAATTGGATACCCGATATCCGAACCCGAAATATCGAGTAATTGATCTAGTTACCCGATATTTCTGATTTTAGTATCGGGTTCGGGTATAAGATTTTTGGATTATTGGGTATCGTGTAATCTGATATCCGATCAGGTATACCCAAAGTACTTTAATTAACCGATTTTTTAATTTATTTTGAATTTAATAAATTATGTATCTATTTTATTATATAAAAAATCAAATGTACTCCCGAAATCCGTCACTCTTAAGTCACATTTAGGGATGGATGTTATAACTTATGAATTTTTTATTTCTAATAATTTATAGTAGTAGTTTTTTTTTTATCTTAAACTCAAACTACTTCAACTTTGTATTTCTAAATAAAATTTTGTAGTTAATTTTCTTTAAAAACTAATAAAAGAATATTTAAAAAATCCGTTGGGATTGGATACCCGATTTTTTGGGACTAGATACCCGAGTCGGGTATCTGGGTACCCGAAATTATTTTTGGATCGGGTATGAGTATTAGATTTTGGGAAATTTGGGATCGGGTACCCGAAATTTTCAAGTCGGGTATCCGCAGATACCCAATTTGACAGCCCTAGTAGGCCTGTCAAATTGGGTACCCGCGGATACCCAATCCGAAATTTTTGGGTACCCGATCCCGAAATTCCCAAAATCCAATACCCGATACCCGACCCGAATTTAATTTCGGGTACCCAGATACCCGACTCGGGTATCCAGTCCCAATTGTGATTTTGAATTTTTATTTTATTTTATTTTTGAAAACTAACTACAAACTTTTAGAATTTATTTAATATTATTTAATTCAAATTTAATACAAAGTTGAAGTACTAGTATTCAAGTAAAAATAATTACAAACTTTTAGAAATACAAAATTCTTATAGTAGCTCAAATTTAAGAGAAAATAACTACAAATTTATAGGAATACAAAATTCTTGTAGTAGTTCGAATTTAAAAGAAAATAACTACAAACTTTGAAAAATACAAAATTCATAAGTTATATACTCCACATATTAACATCTTTTATCCATCCACAATAAGTCAATAACCATCAAAATTAATAAGTTCAAACATTCATCCTTTATAAATATCACAATTCAATAATTCATAAGAATCAAGATCTAACAATAATATCATCAAAAATTCAAAATATCACGAGTCAATGAAATTAAAATATAATTAAAAAATTAAATTACATATCTTATATGCTAACTATTAAGTGTTAATTAAATTTTAGTTAAGAAATTAAATGACATTTGATTATAATAAAAATATAATTTATTAATTTTAAAAAATTAATCGGATAAATCGGATAATTCGGGTATACCCGATCGGATATCGGGTAACCCGATACCCGATAATTCAAAATTCTCACTACCCGATCCTGATCCGATACCCGAAAAATCGGGTTTCGGGTATCCAACTATCCGACTTTTTCGGGTTTGGATATCGGGGATTAGATACCCGATATTCATTTTGACAGTCCTAGACTTTTGTATGATTTATGTAAGCTTCACACATTTTGTACCAACATGAAATAAAGGTAAAATATGCTGTATTAAATAATTAAATTACTTCTATTTTGTGTGTATTTATTTCAAGGGTTAATTTCTCAAAAGATATAGTACTAAATGAATACTAGTAGTAGTATAATTTATTTCAACTAAATAAATTTTATATATCAAAATGAGCACTAAGCTTCTAACTTTTAATCTTAATACTGAAAACTATTTTTCTTTTAAGTCTTACTATTATGTAAATTGTAATCGAGGTCATATAAATAAATATGTTCTTTTAATTTGTTATATAGGATCAACAATTTAGATTCCAACAAGTACAAATTTAAAGTTTAAAAACTCAAATATACTATTTTATCTTGTAGCAATATATATATGGTATATAGAGATAAGGACTAATTAATTTCAACCAAATTTTAATTAGATTAAAACCGAAGGATGAGAATAAAATATAGAGGATGGAGGTCATTACAGATACAAGTTAGGTCATTCTATTATTGTTTTAGACAGTTCATTCGAGCCTACTATAGGGTATGAAAGTATATGAACTAATCCGACCGAAAAATGATCATTCATGTTACAAATTAAATCGATTTAAAATGACCTAATTAGTTATCTAATAACCTTGTTAGGATGTTTCATTATGCATTAGGATTTGATTATTTTTCTAACAATAACGTATATGAATAGTGTTAAAATGCACTTATATATTATGCAAACTCAAAACTCTTCAACTCAGTTTCAACACAGTTTCAATACAATATCAACAAAATATAAAATTTTAAGATTTTAATATCAACACAATATCAACACATCATCAATCATTGACTACCGTTGAAATTCTGTTGACATTTTCCTATTGATATTTTTTTGTGATCTGTTGACATTTTTCAATGGTCCAGATCATAGTTTTGAGTTGATACAATATTTAGAGTTTTAATTTGATCACGTTACATAACGTATATATGTAAATTATTAAATATGTATAAAAGTTTACAATTACAAGAACCTACTTAAATATAGTAAAATAAAAATATTAATATATTTATTATTTTACAACCAATTATACACATGAACATTAAAAAAATTCTACAAATTTCTTTTATCATTTCGCTTTTCTATCACTGAACAATTTTAGATTTTCTTTGACTGATTTAAATTAAATAACATATTTAAATATCTTTTCTAAACATTAATTTATTTTGAATAATTTTGAGATCCTTTATGTTTTAGAGGAAAAATATATTCATTGTCTCGACTCCATTATGATCATGTGTATCTAGCACTAACCATGAAGCAGTTAAATATCATAATCTATATATTTTTGTGCAAACTTTTACATAATCTACAATATATACGATTTTGAGTAGATGAAAAAGTAACATTTATTATAAATTCGAAGTCATAATATATCATATTCTTCCTAGTATAAGTAATAGTACTACTAAACACTCTTTTTGTGGCACATAAATACATTATTTTCTCCAATCATCAATCAAGAATGAGAACTTGAAGAATAGTGAATACATATAGTACTACTTTCGTCCCATACGAAGGCGGTGTTGTTTTTCATATCTTCGCCCCAGCCAGGAAGCGCGAATAGAACTCTAACGCCTCAGTTGGCTTGTATTCTGGCACGGTGTGTCCGGCCCCCTGCACAGTCGAGATTCAGGTGTCAACGTAGTCATATCTCAAGCTGACAACAAGTACTCAATCAAAAGTCATGTGTTTTCATACCTTGATGGTGAGGAAGGTGAGATTGTAGTCATAGCCTTGAGTGTACCTATGAAGTCATAAAACGAAAAATGTTAGTCGTCGTCATCCAGAAGGGGGAGTTTTGTGTCAAATTGTCACGACGCATCGTCCACAAATATGCCGACTTATCATCAGTCAGTTTGACACAAGCTTTTTTTATATTTTCAGTGATAAATATCAAACTCCAAAACAAAATTAGCAGTGTAAGTTTTGTTACATACCCACTAACTTGGCCTTTCACATACCAAGGCCTCCACTCATCAATAATCTTGTATCCGATCGATCTTGTCCAAGCTTCACTTCCAGTAAACGGGACACACATATCATGATCTCCACTGCGACCAAGCAAAGCAATCATGTATAATTTCGGAAAAAAAGCTTTCGAGTACCTCAAAGCTAAACGGTAGGTAGATAGTGTTTCAAAAATTCATATTGTGTAATTCAAACCTGTATATAAGGGCTTGATACCCGCGTGACGTGAGATTCTTGTGATACTTGATCATGCTCCCGGCATCATGGTGAAATGAAATCCGGTCCGTGCAAAGATCCCACCTTCCGGATAGGTCTGCCTGTGGGTTCGGGCATGATTTTTAGTTTGTTACTTTGAGAACCAACTTAACAAGAAAATGTAAATCTTACACTGTCAGCATGAAGCGCCTTCCTAACTGCTTCGTTGTTTAGCCATATGTCCGCGACCTCTTCATCCTACACGTTGATGAAGGATGAGAAAGTTGTTTAGAAATTGGTTTGGAGCAAATCATTGTATAGTCTTACTGTGCAAGGGACATTTTCGCCCTTCAGAAGCTGTGGCCATGTAGGGACATATCCGTCTCTAACTGGAGCTCTGTAGGGCCATGCACGCCCAAAAATTCTTTTTCTAACGGGTAGAGGCCTTTCGGTCTCACCTAATTTCCTGAAGCTCAGAGGCATACTCGTGTTCTTGAGTTGAATGATACTTTCCGGGGCATGATAGCATGGCTCAAGAATGTCGTATATGTTTAGGTCCTTGAGAGCCTGAAGTGACACGAAGATGATAAATACAATATGAAAAAAGCACACACACACACACACATATATATATATAAGGGTGCGTATATATCTCAATATTCGACATATTGAAACAACTTACTTCATCAACTTTGAAAAGTTTGTTCTCACAGTTCTGGCTCGTCGGATTGTAGTAAGCACCGTTGCATTCAGAGTTTACTGCCTGCGTAGTTAAGCATGATTTTGAGACACACATATTTATCTACATATATATAGTCCTTCAAACCCGACTCATTTTCAACTGAAAGTGCAAATACGTATCTCTTGCACAATCATGGACATGTTAGAGAAATGTACCTCATATAGTTCATCTGAAATAAGGCCCATTCCATGAGCGAATGGTACGAGAGCATTTCCATCAAACACATCGTCAGCAACTCCATTTCCCACCAGGTACCCCTGCAATATAAGAAATTCACATTACTCCTTCATATTTCATGCTTACAAAGAGGGGGCATAATATATGTAATACCTTGAGGTTGACAACAGGCTTCACACCGGCATCAATTCCTACAAATTTGTGACAAACACAATCAGTTCATTCACCCTACAATATCAGAAGCACTTCACTCTGCATAAATGATAGTTCGTACCATTAGCTACTTCAAAAGCCAAAGTTGGGACATAAACTCCTGCATATGATTCTCCTGATATGTAGAACGGGTTGCTCTGGTATTCCGGGTAGAGCTCAAACCACTAGCCGGAAAACACACAGTTATTCGAGGTAAATATGCAGCAAAGGCATACAAAAGTAGAAATCCCACAAAAACGAAGGGTAGTATAGTTCACCTTGAGGAGAAATGTATGAGAGTCAGAAGCAGTCTTTAGGTCTCCAGTGATGTAATCTGATTCGTTTGTTGAGTAAGATAATCCAACACCAGCCGGGGAGTCTAGATATATCATACTAGAGACCTAGAATGACAAATTGATAACCTCAATTAAAATCTAGTGAGCTGCTAGTGCAAGGAAGAAATTAGATTTTTAGCAACCAATATAAAGAATCACAACCTTGGACCAGCTGTATGGATTGAGATGCAGCGTGGGGAAGCCACCATGTGGCCCCTTCGCAAAATTGAAGGGTCCTGCAATCGGATGCACACAAGATACTTAAACATATTTAAACTAAAAGAAACCAATCACTGTTGGTTAAATTCAAACTTGCAAGAATGCTACAGGATCCAGTTACGACATATCTAGAAGGAACATCTCAAGAAACAAACTAAATAATTGCTTGTTAACTAGAAATGCAATACTCGTAAGGAGTGAAATAATCAAGATAACAGTAAGTAAACGTCAACACTGAACTTCTACAATTTATACTAAAATGATCAATGCTGGTCCATTTCTTGATTGTGTGCCATACAGCAGATGGTGTTGAATTAATTTGCAAATATAACACAAATGCTAACTATTCATTTGCCTTATCCCACATCAAAAGAATGATTACAACCTTACCTTCTAACTTCCAAGAGATGAAAGAAATAATTGCTCATCAACAAGCATTTTGTAAGTTCAAGAATGAAGTTCTACAATTTCTTCTAAAAAGATAAGTGTTGGAAATTTTTTATTGCGTGCCATAATATCACAAGATGCTATTAACTGATTTGCAGCTCACCTTTTATTTTCATTAGCTCAAAATGATGACCACATAATCAACTTAGTATCCAACAGATTTAACACCAAAAACATAATCTTTACCAAGAATAAAGCTTCTACAAAAGCATCAGACTCAAAATCCTTTTGTTAAACGACAATTTCTATGAAAACTAAGTCCCACTCCCACACCATTGTTACTCCACCTCAACAACAAAGCCAAGATCTTGCCAAAACAAGTCCACACCGAGATAAGAAGGGGTGTCATAATTACCATGCTCGTAGATGAATCCATCAAAGCTAGAGCAACCCGGACCACCATTGAGCCAGAGCACCACAGGATCCTTAGCTGGATTCCTCTCAGACTCCACAAAATAGTAGTACAATTTCTTCTCATTGATGGTGACATACCTGTGTGTATAAGTGTGTGAGTGTGTAGAGAGCGAGAGAAAAATTAGAAAGACCCTTTATCCAGAACGACAATATAATCCAAGATATTGAGAAGAAGTCACTAAAACCAAGAAAAGATTGAATCTTTAATTTACCCAAAATAGTTTGACAGAAGAAATTGATGAGAAAAATCACAGAAGCATAACAAAGGTTGAATCTTTAACTCACCCAGAATAGTGTTTGGAAGGGAAACTGCCACTGTAACCAGGGAGCTTTGTAACAAGATTACCAACAGGCGCAGATGATGCTGAATTGAAGGTGAATGCAATTTGACTCAGAACAAGGAGTAGCAAACAGTTAAAAAGGTCAAAAAGTCTCATATTGTCAAATGGAAAAGCAGGAGATGTTTTTATCTCCTGAATTTCAACTCAAGAACACACACACTCAGAAGATTTGGTTTTTCTGTATCTATATTTTGACTGGAGGAAGATAGTTTTGCTTTCAAGCGACGTGTGTGGACAAAAAAGAGCAAAAAGTGGGGAGGAGGATATGATGAGGAATTCCAATACACATTTGTTTTTTCTTTACTTTTTTATAGTACTCATTTCTTATTTTTATTGTTTTTTTAATAAGATGGGTGTGCATAGGCTTGATATATTTGACACATCACCATTTATCACGAAATATTTTGTGACTCGTGGAATTCAAGATTTCTGTTAATCTTGATAGCAGGAAATATTGTGGGAATGTCTGATTATGTAATTTGATTCCTTTGATAAGGATTGAAGATACTCCATACGTATATATAAAAAAAATATTTATAAATGACATGAATTATAATGCATAATTAGTAAAGTGAAATATAGTAAAATTATTGTTAATTGATTGTGGGGTCCATATTTAGAAGATGTGTATGGTTAGTATTGGTTTAAAACTTTCTATTTTAAGAGTTAGTCTAATTTTTATTAACAGATAAAAATGGTTAAACTTGTCTATTTTTTATGGATAGAGGAATTTTTTTTTTTTTAATTTTCATATATTATAAAGTAAATTAATACTAACATTTCATTTATTTACTAAAATTAGTTTTTAATAGAGTTTGCTTAAAATAGTTATTAAAATGAGTGGATAAGATTAAAGCATTGAATTTTAATTAATAATAATGCAAAAAATATCATGAAATGAATCTTGAAAAAATTAGATCCTCATTTTGCATGGGACATATCCCATCACATATGGATCGTGATATCTAATGAATGGAATTGGTTCTTAGTTTTAGGGCTAGCAAATCGTGCGGATTGGATCGTTATCGGGTCAATTTGATAACGACTCAACCCAATAAAGCCTAACTCGAACCCGACCTGTTAAGGAAACAGTAAATCCGAACACGAACCCGGCCTGCTACCTTCAAATCCGGACACGACCCGCACCCGACACGAACCCGTTATCGACACGATATAATATAGTTTGACACGACACAATAACGACCCGAACCTGATATTACACGATTAAACCTTAATTTTTAACCTAATTTATGATGGAACTGGCAGCGGAAGCGGTGTTTCATGGATTAACATAATTTAACAATTATCAATCACACCAATAAATCACATAATAATCAGATCTATTTAGCAGATTATTTAGACAAAATCTATTCGCGTAATTCTTACATGTATCATGCTCATAACTTGAATTAATCATGCTTTAAGAATATTGAAACCTAAAACATGCTTTTCTACGGAGCAGAAAAATACCTAATTAATTCTCCAAAGAATTGAAGATGGCTAGCTGCTTCTCCGCGTGATGCTTTGAATACTAGACCACAAATCTTCTCTCTGGTTCCCGAACTGTACTCCGATATCCGTGTGGGCTGATCTCACCAGAATACTAGGACTTAAATAAAGAAGACAGAAGAAATCCTTTTGGGAAAATGAGTAGAATTCGAAATCTCCTTCAGTTGGGGGGGACGAAAATTTTGAAAATTTTAAGTATAAAAATTGTGATTTTTCTGTCTCCTTTATTCTCCTATTTATATTAAGTTCCTTTTGGGCCCAGACATGGATCTATAGAAGGTTTTGGATATGGGCTCATCCAATTACTTTTTACTAATTAAATTGAACCCACAATTTAATATAAGTTATAATTGGAATATTACGAGCAGTCACTACAAAAGTAATATTGAACTCTCCCCATCCAAATCCGAAATTACAAGTAATCCGGGTTTCCGTTTAACTTTCATTTCCCGCGCTTAAGATAAAAATGTCCATTAATTAATTAATGTCTGCTATGGACTTAATTAATTAACTTTTTATTAATTCCAAGAGTGGACTTAGCATGAAACGCTTATTTATTATTCATAGAGTAATCAAACTCCAACTAGCTAGGTTCCGAATAATAAAACATTGTTTCGCGCTCCTCTTGAGGACATTATCAAACGAGACTCAGCTCGTGCACGTTCAATATAATAGCAATCCTAGCACCGCTAGATATTGATCACCACTTCCCAATATATCAGGATAATTGGGTTACGAAAAATCCGCACCATTTGATAAGTCAAAGTAATGCATAATCAATACCGTATGCTCAATGCTAACCTACATTGATTAAGAAACAAATATTTATCAAGACATCGCCTTTCAGTAGATAGGATAAGGACAAGTCTTGTTGTTAGATCCGTTCAGTGCTATACCACACCAATGTCGGTTTAGAAATATGCGGACTGACATTGCAACCTTTCTCGATGGATAGTCAAATTCCAACTAGGTCGTGAAAATTCACCTTTTTCTTTGTTTAGAACTGACCGTGTTACCTTAAAGTGGACGACGCCCACAACCGGTCTACTAAAACAAAGACTTAGACTTTGTTAAGTTAACTTATACATTTAAACATGCATTAATAATTTGTTTTATTAATTGGAAAATAAAATAAGAGTTTTGCAGTATTCAATCACTCGAAACGTGATTTCTAATATACAAACTCTAACAATTTATACAATTAAAATTCGTTTTATACCATTTTGAACCTAATTTATAAGAAATTAAATAATTAAAGTAATATACATTTTTTAAAATAATAATAAAGATTACAATATTATTTCTTAACGGGTTACCCGCATCCGACCCGAACCCAACCTGAAATTATCGGGTTCTTAATGTGTCAACCCGATAAGGACACTGACCCAATAAGACTTGACCTCAACCCAATAATTTCGTGCGGATTCGTATCGGATTATCATGACGTGTCGAAAATTGACAGTCCTACTTAGTTCTAGTATTTTAGACGTAAATTAGATCCTCATTTTGCAAGGGACATATCCATCAGAGCATCTCCAAGGGGAGAGGTAAATGCAGAGGTAAATTAATATAACTACCATATTTACCTTTTTTCCATGAAAAATCAATCTCCAAGGGGAGAGGTATTTGAGAATGTATTATACATTTTCTCATTTTGAAGAGGTATCTTTACCTCTCCATTAATGGAGAGGTACAATCTTATAACTATCATATTTTCCTTCTTTTCATGAAAAACCATTCTCCAAGGAGAGAGGTATTTGAGAAGGTATTACACTTTATGTTTTTAAATGTATTATTGTGTACTATTATTTTATTTTAAAAATAATAATTTACCTTTCCATATACTTTTTTTTCTTTGGAATATGTTATATTTTAAAAGGATATATTTCACTTTTTAAGAAGATATATACATAATATACCTTTTTTATAGATGCTCTCAAATATGGCAGTTGGATTGTGATATCTAATTAATGGAATTGGTCCTTAGTTCTATTTTAGACGTGGTTATTAATTAGTCACAAGTCACAACTTTACAGTTAATTGATGATGTAAATATATTATATGTGCATAAAAGTTTACATACGGATCCTCTTATATTGATTGTAGCATTATAATTCAAAACTAAGACAACATTCTTAGATTTTAAAATGAATGGACGAGATTAAATTTTACAAATTTCAATAAATAGTAGATAAAATATCAACAAAGGGGTAAGGTCGTTATTCTATAATCATATCCTAATTTTCGTGATTTTTTTATATCAACATAAAGTACACGAAAATATCAATGCAGTTTTATTGAGATTTTACATGCATTATATTAAAAAATTTTGATGCATTTGTTGATAAAAAATCTACTTATCAATATATATCAAAACTGAGGAGTGATCAATTGTTAACTCATCATTTAATTGCTAACTACAACTAATTTAAGGCCATGAGATTTTAGAAAACGTGTGGTCTACAATTTGCCACGTGTAATTTTCATTTTTATTAATAAAATAAAAAAAAGATAAAAAAACTTCAAATTAGGGTTTTGGATGAAAATGTCAATTAGTGTTCGAAAATATCAACACAATGCTTTGAGAATGTCAACACAATGCTTTAAGAATGTTAACTCATCGCTTATATTGACATCTACATGTATTATATTGACATATTTTATATAGTATGTTGACATTTCTGCTTGTACGAAAAAATTAAAAAATTTTGAATTTTTTTTCAAATTTTGACGTCGGAACATATGCATGTAGGATATCGTTGGAATCCACAAAGTGAAGGATGACAAAAGGGAAGAAGAATGATAATTTTGAAATAATATCATATTTAATACATAACTGCAATAATATCAGCTTTAAAAATGTTAAAAGTATAAAAAGACCAAATTGCCCAAATCCCCCAAAACCCCAAAAGGGTATTTTCGACCGAAAACAGTGAAAAATGACCGTTTTCGAGATAAACCCTTTGTCCTTAGAGCATCCGCAGTGGGCTGCTGTCCGTCCGTGCCAGCAGCACGCCCCGCCGTTGTCCGCCGCAGCGAGCCGTCCGTCCATGCCAGCGGCACGACACAACTCTTAAATAAGAGCACGTCCGTGCCGCTGAGCAGCCTTACGTGGCATCTCCTGATTGGCCAACGGCATAGACGTTGGCAAATTTGATTTTTTCTTTTTATTTCAATATTAGATTTAATTTTATAAAATTAAATTTTAAATTTTGATTTTTAAATATCAATAAATTTTTTAAATTAAAACTATTAATTCGTGGACACTATAAATATTGATTAAAACTATTAATTTTTGTTATTTAATATAATATTCAGCTGAATTGAAGAAGTACAGAAAAATAATATTAATCATGATGGAAAAATAAGAGTCATTCTATCTAGCCTTCGTTCGGTTGTTACAATTGCTTGTGATTGAATATTATGAAGTTGACTAAAAGTTTGATCCTACTAAAAATTTTATATAGGAGTATTTTCGTTAAAATTTTCTAGTAATTTTTTATTGTTTTCAAATTAATAAACGAAAATTATATTAGTCTTACATTATACGCATATTTATTTCAGAATAAATCGTGTTATATGATCTATTTATGATTAAAGCTATTAAATATTGATTTAAATTAAGGCGTTGTCATGCATTATTGATTAATATTAGACACTATCAAATATTGATTATGTCTATTAATTTTTGTTATTTAATAAAAAATTTATTGATATTTAAAAATTGAAATTTAAAATTTAATTTTATAAAATTAAATCTAATATTGAAATAAAGAAACAAAGTGAAGGATGACAAAAGGGAAGAAGAATGATAATTTTGAAATAATATCAGATTTAGTACATAACTTTTAGTACATAACTGAAACAATATCAGATTTAAAATGTTAAAAGTGTAAAAAGACCAAATTGCCCAAACCCCCGAAAGGGTATTTTCGACCGAAAATGTTAAAAGTGAAAAGAGACCATTTTCGAGATAAACTCATAATCCAGAGATGTCTAGTGATATTTTTAAAGTCCAGGGACTATGGACGAGATAAATTCCATAGTCCAGGGACCATTTTTGCAGTTAGCTCTATATTAAATCATGTATTTGGAACTGACCATGAACCATTTAAATATCACAATCAATATGTTTTTGTACAAGATTTTGCATAATCTACACACTATACACGATTCTGAATAGATGAAAAACTAACATTTATTCTAAATTCGAAATCACAAACGTAAAAGTAACATTTATTATGAATTCAAAATCACAATACGTCAGACTCTTCCTAGTATAAGTAATGCTAAGCACTGTTTTGGTGGAACACAAATTAAATCCATTCTTTCCCTAAATAATAACTGAAATTATTCTTCTCCAATCATCAATAAAGAATGAGAACTTGGAGGATCGAATGGCATAGTGAATGGATTAACTACTTTCTTCCCATACGAAGAGGCATTGTTTTTCATATCTTCGCCCCAGCCAGGAAGCGTGAATAGAACTCCAACGACTCGGATGGCTTGTATTCTGGCACGGTGTGTCCAGCCCCCTGCACAGTCGAGATTCAGGTGTCAACATAGTCGATGACAACAAGTACTCGATCAAAAGTCATGTGTTTTCATACCTTGATGGTGAGGAACGTGAGGTTGTAGTCATAGCCTTGAGTGTACCTATGAAGTCATAAAATGAAAAATGTTAGTCGTCTTCATCCAGAAGGGAGAGTCTTGTGTCAAATTGTCACGACACGTCGTCCACACATATGCCAACTTATCAACAGTCAGTTTGACAAAAGCTTTTGATATATTTTCAGTCATAAATCGATCAAACTCCAAAAAAAAAAAAATTAGTAGTGCAAGTTTTTGTTGCATACCCACTAACTTGGCCTTTCACATACCAAGGCCTCCACTCATCGATAATCTTGTATCCGATGGATCTTGTCCACCCTTCACTTCCCGTAAATGGGACACACATATCATGGTCTCCGCTGCAACCAAGCAAAGCAATAATGTATAGTCTCAGAAAAAAGCTTTAGAGCACTCCATACCTTAAAGCGAAACGAAAGGTAGATAGTGTTTCAAAACTTCGTATAGTGTAATTTTAACCTGTATATAAGGGCTTGATACCCGCGTGATGTGAGGTTCTTGTGATACTTGATCATGCTCCCGGCATCATGGTGAAATGAAATCCGGTCCGTGCAAAGATCCCACCTTCCGGCTAGGTCTGCCTGTGGGTTCGGGCATGATTTTTAGTACGTCACTTTGAGAACCAACTTAGCAAGAAAACGTAAACCTTACGCTGTCAGCATGAAGCGCCTTCCTAACTGCTTCATTGTTTAGCCATATGTCTGCGACCTCATCATCCTACACGTTGATGAAGGATGAGAAAGTTGTAAAAAATTGTTTTGAAGCAAATCGATGTTTAGTCTTACCGTGCAAGGAACATTTTCGCCTTTCAGAAGCTGTGGCCATGTTGGGACATATCCGTCTCTAACTGGAGCTCTGTAGGGCCATGCACGCCCAAAAATTCTTTTTCTAACGGGCAGAGGCCTTTCGGTCTCACCTAATCTTCGGAAGCTCAGCGGCACACTTGTGTTCTTGAGTTGAATGATACTTTCGGGGACATGATAGCATGGCTCAAGTATGTCGTATATATTTAGGTCCTTGAGAGCCTGAAATCACACGAAGATGATAAATACAACATGCAAAAAGTACATATATATATCCCAATATTTGACAGACTGAAAACAACTTACTTCATCAACTTTGACAAGTTTGTTCTCACAGTTCTGGCCCGTTGGATTGTAGTAATCACCATTGCATTCAGAGCTGACTGCCTGCGTAGTGAAGCATGATTTGGTCCTTCAAATCCGACTCTTGTTCGATTGAAAGTGCAACTACATACCTCTTGCACAATCACAGACGTGTTAAGGAAACGTACCTCAAAGAGTTCATCTGAAATAAGGCCCATTCCATGAGCGAATGGTACGAAAGAATTGCCATCAAACACAGCGTCAGTAACTCCGTTTCCCACCAGGTACCCCTGCATATAGGAAATTCACATTATTCTTCATATTTCATGCTTATGAAGAGGAGACCTGGTGGTATATGTAATACCTTGAGGTTGAGAGTAGGCTTCACACCAGCATCAATTCCTACGAATTTGTGAACAATCAGTTCGTGCACCCTAAAATATCAGAAGCACTCCACACGGTATAAATGATAGTACCATTAGCTACTTCAAAAGCCAAAGTTGGGATATAGATTCCTGCATATGATTCTCCTGATATGTAAAACGGGTTGCTCTGGTATTCCGGGTAGAGCTCAAACCACTAGCCGGACAACACACAAAGTTATTCAAGGCAAATATGCAAAAAAGGTGTACAAAAGTAGAAATCCCACAAAAATGAAGGATGGTATTTTTCACCTTGAGGAGAAATATATGAGAGTCAGAAGCCGTCTTTAGGTCTCCGGTGATGTAATCAGATTTGTTTGTTGAGTAAGATAATCCAACACCAGCCGGGGAGTCAAGATATATTATACTAGAGACCTAGAATGACAAACTCTCAACCTCAACTAAAATCTAATGAGCTGCTAGTGCAAGGAAGAATTGAGATTTTTAGCAACCAATATGATTGAATCACGACCTTGGACCAGCTGTATGGATTGAGATGCAGCGTGGGGAAGCCACCATGTGGCTCCTTCGCGAAATTGAAGGGTCCTGCAATCGGAACCACACAAGATACTTAAAAGTATTTAAACTAAAAGAAATCAATCTCTGTTAGTTAAATTCAAACTTCCAAGAATGCTACATGGTCCAGTTACGACATGTCTGGAAGGAACATCTCAAGAAACGAAGTAAATAAGTGCACGTTAACTAGCAATGCAATGCAGATAGGGAGTGAAATACTCAAGAAAACAGTGAGTAAACTTCAGCATTGAACTTCTACAATTCATAGCAAAATGATCAATGCTGGTCCATTTCTTCATTGTGTGCCATACAACACATGATGTTTAATTAATTTGCAACTATAACACAAATAATGATCACATGATCAACTCTGTATCCATCAGATTAACACCAAAACAGAATCTTTACCAAGAACAAAAGCTTCTATAAAAGCATCAGACTCAAAATCCCACACCATTGTTACTCCACCTCAACAACAAAGCCAAGATCTTGCCAAAAACAAGTCCACACCGAGATAAGAAGGGGTGTCATAATTACCATGCTCGTAGATGAATCCATCAAAGCTAGAGCAACCCGGACCACCATTGAGCCAAAGCACCACAGGGTCCTTTGATGGATTCCTCTCAGACTCCACAAAATAGTAATACAATTTCTTCTCATTGATGGTGACATACCTGTGTGTAAATTGAGAAGAAGTCACCAAAACAAAGAAAAGATTGAATCTTTAACTTACCCAAAATAGTGTGACAGAAGAAATCGAGAAGAAAAATCAGTGAAGCAAAATAAAGGTTGAATTTTTAACTCACCCAGAATAGTGTTTGGAAGGGAAAGTGCCACTGAAACCAGGGAGCTTTGTAACAAGATTACCATCAGGCGCAGATGATGCTGAATTGAAGGTGAATGCAATTTGAATCAAAACAAGTAGCAGCAAACAGTGAAAAAGGTCAAAAAGTCTCATACTGTCAAATTGGAAAAACAGGCGATGTTTTTGGTAAATTATCTCTTGAATTTTCAACACACACTGATAGTGAAATCTGAAAAGATTTGGATCTTTGTATCTAAATTATCTAATTTTGACTTGGGGAATCTAGTTAAGCTTTCAAGCAACGTGTTGGGAGCTAAAGTGGGGAGTATTTTATTGGAGCGAAGTAATTTATTGGAGAGAAGTAATCTAGATGTATTTGGCACATTTCCTTTTATCACGAAAAAAATTGTGACTCGTATGTTCATCTTGATAGCAGAAAATTGAAATAGTTAAGATTTATGTAGATCTTGGTAACATGAAATATATTGCGAGATTGTGTGGTTTGAGTCTTTATTATGTTAATCTGAATTAGAAAAGTTATTACTTTGTTCATGGAATCACAATAGATTGTTCGTCATTCCCAAATAGGGATTTTAGTATTTTTACAAATGTTTATTCCAAAAAATTACTCCCTTCGATTCGAGCTAACACACATTCTTTTTATACTCATTCCATCCTTTAAATTTTGTCCCACTTTGACCAGACACTGATTTTAAAAAATATAATAGAAAGTATATTGAAAAAATTAGTGGAAAGTTGGTCCTACTATACTTTTATATATTAATTCTATAATAAAATGTGATTTGGAATTAGTTAATAGAATATGTGGTCTACTACCAAAAATGATAAAAAGTGAAAAATGATAAATTTTATCCGATAGACGAAAATAGAAAAATGTGACAAAATTTAAGGGAAGGGAGGAGTACTTCTTTTAACCAAAAAATAGTTAACTTTTACTTAATTTTTTTGAATGAGGTCATTTTGAGATTTCTATCATTAAATGTCCCACTTATTTTTATTTCTATACTAACTTATTTCAATGACATTTATTATAAGATTGAACAACATAAATCATACTCTCTCCGATCCAATTAAATTGAGTTGTATTTTTTTTAATGTCTCAATTAAATTGAGTTAACTTTTTTTTGACAAAAAACAAAACACCTAATCACTTTTATTTTATTTCATCATTTACTTTGCTCACTTTATATTTCTCTTACTTTATTTTTCTCTCATTTTTTAATACAATTTCTTAATTTCGATATCCAAAAATTTTTACTCAATTTAATTGAGAAGAAGGAAGTACCTTATAGGAGTATTTCACTAATGAATGTCAATAGTCCCTGGATTTTTTTATAGCACTATAAAAAGTGAATTACAATTTTTTTACCTAGAATTGATCATAAATTTAAATGCGACCCAAATTCTTTAAATAAATTCTTACTTACCTGATGACTTTAATGTAATTTTGCTAGAAGGATGATTGTACTTTCCGGACACTGTTTTAGTAAAAAATACCCTCATCAAACCTCTAAGGAGCAATTTGTTTATTTTTTTTGTTCTAAAAAACCTTTTGATATCATCCCAAAGTCCAAATACAAAAAATGTATTTCACTAAAACCATATAAAAAATATTAAAACAGATTTCACACAATATATATTTAATTATTTTACACTGAAGCCACAACAGAGAGAAAATTTTATATGGAGCATTAGGAATTGAATATATAAATAAAACTTGATTCTCTCTAAATTTAGTTTAGCAAATTATAGATTTACTCTGAACATCATAAAATTTTTATGATGTCTTAGTAGTACTCCTAGTATTTATTAAAAAATAAATTTCACATAATTAAATAGTAATTTATTTTATAAGATCTAATGGTATGTATATTTAATTTATCATTTCCATATATTGCATAATATTAAAAATAAATAAATAATTATTTTTGGGGATGTCATTATTTTTTTAATAGAACTACCTTTTAATTAATAAAATTTAAATAAAAAATAATATAAACTAATAAATTAATTAATAATAAACATATATTTATATAATTTTCAACCAACTTTTGTTAATTTAAAATATAAAAGTTAATAACATAAATAATTGTAAGCAATATATGATGACATAAATATTTTTTCTCAAAGGGAACGGTTAAACCCATGTGTTTTGACATTCCATCAGGATTATAATTTATAATGAAATGAGAATAGTCTTTTTTGTTGTATTTAATTCCTCTCCTCACACATCCTTATTACTAATTTGTGGCAGATTATAATTTATATGGAATTACAAAATTAATAACTTTATAAATTAACCTTGTTCCCTGAACATTAATTTGTGCGTAAAAATATAAGTGCATTTTTACATTTAATCTCATACGAACCAGATCGGCCTCTAGCTAACAGAACTAGCCAGGATGGTCATTATTTGATCATTTTCTTATGTGGATACATTAGGTACGGTATTTTATTTCCGGCAACTAATTAATTCACTCATATACATACATAAATACAATTGTGAATATGATAGAGTCAAAATTTCTCATCTAAATCCATATTCATCGCCATCAAATATGAAAATCGCTATATATCTCAATCTCAACTTCATCCACAATTTCGCTGTCCAACACAACTTTATGCTATTTATAAATACTACTCCATATAATAACACTAATTAATTAACCTTATAGTACATGTTATAGCCACATATATATCAATATAAAGCTCTTATCTTACAATGTTGTTGAAGAAGAAGAGGAAGATTGAAGAATCTCTCTCATGATCTGCACCTGAGCTACAAGGCACTTTATATAGTGAGCCGTTTCATTCAACAAGCTGCGCGAATGCATGGCTTCCCCACCTGGCACGACGTCACATAGCTGGTTCAACCCAAACCTCGTATCCACATTTCTAGGGTTTCGCCCTGCCCTCTTTCTCCCTTTCATCTTCCTCAGCAGGGCCCGGCTCCATGCCCTCCGCGGCCCCACTGCAGAAGCCATGGATGCATAGGCCGCGCCTCTCACTGCGCGGTGCCTCCTTCTCTTCTCCTCTAATGATACTGGCGACGGCGACATATTGTACTTGATTTTCTCCATGGCTTTCAGAAATCGGGAGGTGAGCCGCTTCTTCAGGGGATTATTAGGGTTCTTCATTGTTGAGAAGAAGGAGAGGGTTTTTTTAGGGTTTTGTGAGAGAGAGGACATGGATATATTGGGACAAAATGATTACTGCTTGTGAGTTCTGACATAAGAGATTTGTGTGTGTATATATATAACCAAAGTGTACGTGCGTTGATCATAAGAAAGAGTTTGATGTAAGCAAAAGGATTGAAAATGGGAGGTGAGACTGAGAAGGGGGCCGGCTTCGTGGTAGGGAATCAATCTTGAAATGGAATCTTCATTTTTTTTTCAAATATGTATATAAACTATACTCCTTGTGTTTAATAATTGCTAGCTGGAACTTAAACTGAAGAATAAGTGCATTTAATTAAGTTTCTCTTTTGATAGTTTAGTTTGCCTTTTTAGTTACTCCCTTCGCTCCCTTACAATTGAAGCCAAACTTTTTGGCACGGAGTTTAAGAATAGATATTTAATGTGTTAAGTAGACAGATAAAAAAATAAGAGAGAAAGAGAGAAAAAATTGGAGAGAATAGAGTAGAATGTAAATAAAGTAAGAGAGAGTAAAGTAAAAGTGAGAAAAAATGTTAATTATGTATATTAGGTTTGTGCTAAAATGACAACACCTCTTAAAGTGATACCGTGACACCACGTATCCAGAAATAGTATAAACGCTAGACAACAATCTATAGATTGTTGTCTAGTGTATTGGATATTACTGTCTAGTGTATTGCATATTGCTGGCCGGGGAAATTTACCCTTGAGCATTTTTTATAATTGCCACATGGCAGCTGATTATTCGTCCACGTGTACAAATAATTGGCTAGGAATGGTGGTATGGTGCTACTTTAAGAGGTGTTGTCATTTTAACGCACCCTATGTATATATTATATATAGAAATGACTCAACTAGGTGAGAACATCCCAAAATGAAAAAAATGACTCAATTATGAGGGAGCGGAAGGAGTGCAATTTACAGCTCACACACATCCAATGGATGACTTGTTAATAAGAATGCAAATATTATTAGGTCATAATCTCTCACTTTCATTTTAGGGTTTGGAACAAAATTGTGGGGTTCGGATTAGTCTCTAACTACCATATGATTGCACATGGCTTCACCTCCCCTTTTGCAAATGAAGGTCCCTTATCTCTCTCTATCTCACAAATTATATAAACTAATCAATCTTCTCCTTTCTAGAAGTTAATTAGAGGGGAAGGCTGTTGGTGGTATAATTTGTATTTTAACTCGATTAATTTTAGGTCTACATTTGAATTATTTGGATTTGCGTGTAAATGAAATACTACTTGCTATGTGATCAGAGCCAACTTTTGTTAGGATTTCAAACTAATACACACAAATTTTTTTAGCATGTTAATTAAATCGGAAATTATGTAGTACTCTACTAATTTTTTAGTTGTTGAAATAATAGAGTTCTCCTTTGTTAGAATTCCACAGCCTTCATGAAAAGCCCTGATCACCTAACCCTTTCCTTGGACCCTTCCAATTCGCATCAGAATATATTCACACATTTTAAAATATAGTATTGTACTACCACATTTTAAAATATAGTATTGTACTACCACATTTTATAATATAGTATTGTACTATATACCACATTTTATCTTCAAATGATACTAATCATATTATGCACTAGTATTTTGCAGCATAGGTTGAGACTCTATTATTGACTTTACACATATTTTATTACTATGTCTATCACTTATTTTATAACTATGTCTATATTTACAAGTATACACGTATGTGCCACAAATAGAACGACTGAAATTCACACAAGAAAGTCTAACTTTATTTTTGTAGTTGAAGGATCATTGTATTATATAATTTGCAAGCTGTCAGCCATTTTTTTCGTGACGAATATCGTTTAAACAATCTTGGTTGTGCCCTAGCTAGATTCTCTAGACAATCACATATGCTACAAGTCTATAAATGTACATATATAATTGAACGGTCCATATATAAACACTTGAAATCATTGACATTGGCATCGCAGACAAAATATTGGTACTGTTAGGCCTAATTTGATAAGGATTAAAGATATTTTGTTGTTAATTTTCACATATTATAAAGTAAATTCATTTTGTTTACTAAAATTAGTTTTTAATACATTTAAACCAAATTAGTCCACTTCTATCTTTGAATTATTTTCTTCTCCATCCACCAAAATTAATCCAGTTTTATTTTGAATTATTTTCACGATATCAATATGTCCACTTAATAGTAACTGAATCCTAGCCACTAATATAATGACGTGATTCTTTTTTTAACAAATGCTATTTTGACCATTATAGTTGAGCATTAAAATTCATATTGATTACTGTGAGAACTATTTGCAATAGATGGAAGGAATAATTAATTCATATAACCATATAGGCTTAATTCCTTTCTCCACCCTTCTATTCTATGTCTGCCCATTCTTGAAATGCTCTATCGACTTTTGATATCAAATTTTGTATCCTTTGCTAGCTACGTACCAATAATCTTTTCGGGTATCAATCAATTTTTTCTAACTATTTATGTTTAAGTTTAATTTTAATTCATCCATTGATTTAATTAATTGTTTATATTTATTTATAAATAATCAATTATTAGAGTTGATTGATCCATAATTAGAGTGTAAACCTATTTATTTCGATTTTATTAAATACTGAAATTATTCTCAAGTGACAGTTAAAAAGTTGACAATATGATGTGAGTTGCAAACACCCGGAATTTATGTTGGTGTGACATATATATTTTCTATTTTTGTGTGACTAATTAATTCGAAATTACACGAATGGAGGGGGTAGGGAAACTGTCTCAATCTATAACTAATATTAAAATATGAAGCGGAAAGCTATCAAAATAATTATAGATAGAGAAATGAAATTAAACCATGAGGAGCAACAGTAACGGGGCCGTGAGTAATGTTAAAATCAATTAAGAAATTAGGCTTGGGAAAGCAAAATGCGAACATGGGTAGGGTCAGAATTTGGGTATCAATTGATATATATACATCAAACCCATGTTTTTAATAATAGGACGGGTTACCTAATTATTTCGTAATTATTTTGATATAAATCAATGTTATCCACATGCATGCATGCATGAGTGATTGGACCTCTCGGAATTTGCCTCTGACTCAGCGACAGGTGTAATCTTCTTCTCTAAATTTTAATTACTATACATGCAAATTCTAAACATTTTGGTTTAGGCAGCCTGCCTTTGAACATATAGTATATCGTAAACTAAATAAATGTTCATCTACCAATTGGATTCTTTAATCGCACCATCTAGGCCTAGATGTAGCAAAACCTAGGTTTTACATAACACATAAATTTGACTTTTAATTTAATAAACTTAAACATGTATTGTAGCAATTAAAATATTATCCTATATTTTCTCCAGTTATGTGATTAGCAAAAACATTGAATAGTTGCATCACAACATTGTATTATCTGCGTTATACATAAACTTATTTTATAGTATTAAATATTTTTAACTCATATTTGCTAAATTAAGACATCTATGATATATATTCAGGGAGGGAGGTAATCAGATGCAAACTCTAAATATTGTACAGACTCTAAACTATGATCTAGAATGTTAGAAAATATCAAAATATGACAAAATAATCAACAGAAAAATGTCAACAGATTAATGGTTGACGAAGTATTAACAATGTGTTAATATCAAAATCTTGAAATTTTACGATGTGTCAACATTGTGTTGACATTGTGTTGATGAGTTTGGAATTTGTACAATTGATACGCTCGGATTTCGCACTGTTTTAAAGCCTTTATTTGGTCCGTTTTTAATGTCAAAATCATAATTCATGTTCATATTTTGCATATTCTCTCCATTTTGATATTTTGATGTGTTTTGTGAGATTTGTGCATATTTGATGAGCATAAAAGACAGGAAAAAGTCGAAGTTGGAAATCCGGAGCATTCAAGATGTCTAGTGGTCTGCTGCAACACGCATAGCGACCGCCAAACCAGTAGCGGTCCGCTCCGGGGAAAGTTGTGCTGAAACGAAGAACACGCCTAGCGACCGCTCGAAGAGTTTCCGAAGCTACGGGATTATTCACAGCGACCGCTGCAACACAGTGTAGTGACCGCTATCCAAGAGTCTGAGGCTTCGGATCATTGTGCAGCGGCCCGCTGCGAAAACGCGGCGCACGAATTTAACCTACTTTCTCCCCAAGATTTACCAAACTTAGCCACTCTTTACATTATTTCATGGAGCTCGATTTTCCCTCTATAAATACCCCCTCAAACCTCTTCATTAGGATCCTCTTTTTGCCTCATAATTCTAGAGCACAAATTTGAGAGTTATTCATTGTGCAAGAGGTTGAAGAAGGAATTAAGAGAAGATCAAGGCTACAAGGATTCAATCTTTGGGTTTATTGCTTTAGTTCTTATGTTCATTTTGTTTTCCCTTCATTCTATGTTTTTAGCTTATTCAGTTATGTGTAACTAAATTCATAGGATTATAGCGATGGGTTAGTAACGACTTTGGTTATACAATTCTGTTTTGCTATTTAACATCTGTTTTGTTTTTACTTAGTTTCTTCCCTGAGTTGTTCCATAATACTTCACGTTTGAGTGACACATTCAATGATGATTTAATATAACTTGCTACATAATCGTGAGAGGAGGTTGGCGAGTTAGATCCACTTAGTAGACACTACAATTAGCTTCCCTTAAAACGGCATTGTTAACTGAGAGTGAGGACTTTTCAAGGGTCTTCGGAGCTTTTAGTGTTAGTAATATACGCTTGTACCGCATGGGCAAAACTTATGTGACTCGGTCTATCGAAGTATAAACTGTGCTAGGGTATTGTAGTTGGAATTTATATAACCATAACTACGCATATCCTGAAATTCTCTTATCTCTCATACTTTTACCTCTTTAATTATTTGCAATTAGTTGTTTACTTGCTTTCAAACTGTTTTTAGTTTTCAAAATCTCCAAAATTCTCGGTTTTTCAAATAGTGAACGAAGCTTAGTAGAAGGTAGTCAGTCTGTGACTTTATTTTTCGTGTTCGATATCCGGTACTGACCTTTAGCTATACTTTGTATACTTGCATATTTATTTAGTGCTAATAAAAAGTGCATCAACAATATATAAAGTTTATATTTTATCACTGCCCTATTCAGATATCTATAAATTCTAGTGGTATTTTTTTACCATTAAGTTTATTTATACATTTTACAATTTGTATTATGAATATATAAATTTTGCATCAAGTCTGCATCAGGGGCCAACGCATAAAACTTTTTTTGGTACGGGCTCTACTATATAATACTTTCCGCCCCATAAAAATTATACTCTCTCCGTCTCACGATAAATTAGGTGTATTCTTTTTTGAGTCAGTCCCAACTAACTTGATACATTTACTTTTTTAGACAAAAAAAACGACACTTTATCTCTCTCTAATTTTTTCTCAAGTTTTATTTAATCTAGTATTCTTTATTTAATCACTAAACACTAGTACTATCTAAAATATTGTGTCCAAAATAATTGTATCACATGCCGTGGGATGGAGGGAGTATTTTTAAGATTACATGAGTTTTAATGCACAATTGGTAAAACAAAAAATAAATAGAAAGAAAAATTTGAAATAATATTATTTTTGAAGAAAATTGCAATGCAAATAAATCCTATTAAAGTTACAGCTAGTTATATTTGTTTATTAAAAATAAAATTTATGGATTTAAATTTTACTTAGCAAATTACATAGCTTTCTGTAATGGAGCACTTTAAATTTAATCAAGACAGTTTTAGCTTATAAAAATTGATAGTAGTTCTCTTTTAGGGCTCGTTTTGTAGCATGGACTGGAATATAGCATGATAGTGAACCTGGGATAAAATTTCGGGCCTAAAGCAGGATAGAACTTGGATTAGGTTTTTATGTTAGTATTGTTTTGTAGTATGGATAATTTTTCAGAAATATTGATTATTTTGAATGTAATCAACAACTCAAAAATCGACGAATACTTCCAGAATCGAAAATCTATGTATTGAAGATGAGTTTGAGTCCAAAATCAAGAATCTAATTCCAAAATTGAGAGTTTCATGATCTGAATAAATAGAAATCGATACCACATCGACACCAAACCTAGAAATTCATCCATAATTTGACAAAACAAAAAAAAACCAAAATACAAAAATCGGAAGAACAAATATGCCCCAAACATACAGAAATCCACTACAAGAAACTAAATTGCAGAAATTATTATGAATTTGGATCTAGATTTACAGCAAGTACTCCACCAATCCCTCCCCTGCAATGTTTTCCAGCATAATACAGAGGGCATAGAGTCCGAAACCAAACGACGCCGGGCGCCGCCACTATCGCTAGGTGGCGAACGACGGCGGCCATGGAATAGAGGTCCAAGGTTCATGGAATAGATGTTGACGGAGAGGAGTGCTCAAGAGACAGAACAAATATGGTTTGTTGATGGCAGAAATTGAAGGCGCTAATGGCAGAGAGAGAGATTGGAGGGGAAAAAATTGAAAGGTAAAGAGGAAACCTATTAAAACAGTGAATAATCCAACAATTTTTGGTGGACTTTTTTCCCAAGAGTAACAGTGGAATTTGGCACTGTTTACGCTGGGCCTGGATAAAATTCGATAGGCCCGTCGGGCTTTCCCAAAAATTATCCATAATACAAAACATAGATTTAGAATAGATTAAATGCCCCAATCCATACCTAACCCACGTACAAAACAGGCCCTTGAAGTAATAAAGGGACTTGGGTTGCTTTGTAAACCAAAACTAATCGGCATTTTTCAAAAGGGGTTTTTATAGTATTATATTGGTCGACAGCTATTGTCCAATATTTTGCAAAAAACAAGTACAGTAGTAGTAGTATTTATTCGCAGATCATTTAATTTTTTGGGCTGTGCACTATCAAGATAATGGGCTATTTTATAAAAAAATCCTAAATGAAAACATACAAGTTGGGTTGAGCGCCTGAGGCCGACTTATCAAGCATATAATATCCAATTCGAAAAACTCAAATCAATATATTTTTACTAGTACTTTGTACTCCCTCCGTTCAACAATAGGAGTCCCATTTCTTATCGGTGCGGGTTTTAAGAAATATTAAGAAAAGTGAGTGGAAGAAAGTTAGTGGAATAGGGGTCCCACTTGTATATATTAGTTTTAAATGATATGTGAGTGGAATTGGTTGGTGGAATGTGGGACCTCTTTACCATTTATGGTAATTATGAACCGAGACTCCTATTCGTGGACGGACCAAAATGGAAAAACGGGACTCCTATTCGCGGACGGAGGGAGTAGTAACTATTTTCATGGGATGCCTGCTTCAACTGAAAATTCATCTATTTGAGTAAGATATTTTCACATCCTCATATCTGAAATAGCAAATCAAATTCTTGTAGCAAATATTGCTACAAGGAGCTGGGTTCCGGGGGAACAGATATTGCTACAAGGAGCTGGGTTCGAATCCCACTACTGGCGTGTGGGAGCTTCCATCTCTCAGGCACAAGTGTGAGGCCTTGGGAGATGGACTCCTGTCAGGACAGTGGGTTGAAGGCCTCCTCTCTAACGGGCCGCTGTATACCCTGATTGAACCCCCTCACAAACTGTCGGGCCGGAGTGTGGGGGCGGCTAGGATGACCGCATCACCTTTTTGCTACAAGCAAATCAAATTCTAGTATAAGGCATATTTGAAGGATTACACAATTTACACTGCATAAACAGGTTTTTCTTTAGTCCTAGACTACTATACTACTCAACTTGACAATTTGAGAGATCAATCCAAGAACAAGATGCTTCTGAAAACAGAAAGTCACACTAAATGATCCATTCCATTACTCTTTTTAACAATTTTAGTCCTAAAGTTTCCAATCAATGTTATGCCCTTAAATTCGAGTTAATGAGATATCATAAATACAGTAAAATCTAAAAAATGAATTCAGGCCGAAGGTTGGTCCTCGGTATGGTATTTTGTAGCGGTTATGGCAAAAATAATTCTAGTTGATCACTGGCAATATGAATATATAAACGGCCATGTTATGTTGGGGAGTCTAATAGTCACATATAGTAAATTTCCTTTTGTTTAAACTGTTGGGAAAATTAGTCTAAGTAAATTTTCTTTGTTTAAACTGTTGGGAAAAATAACGCTGGTTAAAAAAGAATGGAGAGTCCTTTGTCTTTTCATTTCTTGTAACCACCATGACAATTATCATACAAAAAAAGGTTGAAATCCCAACACTAAGGGCTCACACATCCCAGTCCGACAGTATTGTGATGGGTGTTAAATCAGGATACCCAATCCAACAGTATTGTGAGGGGTGTTAAATCAAGATACGCAGTGACCTGCTAAGAGAGAGGACTTAACCCACTGCCAGCCAGAAGCCTACCTCCCAAGGCCTCACACCTCCGTGACAATTATGATTTCCCTAATGGTGACTTATTGGTAATGTTCTATCACTTCCCTTTCTTGTGCCTACAACTACAAGGCATGGAAGTGTAGTAGAGAAAATACATACCATTTTCACCACATTCTTCTGTGTGAGTATTTAGCATTTATAGGATCATTGTTGGGTTAATCACTAAAACTTCATCAAGTTCGTCAGTACTTGGCATGTTTGAGATGCTTCTATATACATGCTAAGATGAAGTCATTTTATCATTGGAGCAGTACGACAATTCAAGTGCACTAGTCATGATATAATTTGTCCTTTGGAAAGAAAACTTTCCTCGACACAATTATGTTTATTTTATTGCTTAAAGAAAGAAAATAGATCAATTTAGGTAAACATAGTATTTATTTGAGTCTTGTTCATTATGTTTTTGTTCTCATTAGTGTTGATTTTTCAAATAATAATAAAAAACTAAGTGATTAGTATGAAGCCTCTAGAAAAGAACAATATAATAGTGTAAAGAAATTATATGTAGTTTAATTCATAAAAAAGAAAAGCTGCATAAAAAAGAAAAGTCGCCGTCTGTGGGAATCGAACCCACGACCACATGGTTAAAAGCCATGCGCTCTACCAGCTGAGCTAAGACGGCGCTTTCTCGTTTTATGCACACTGGCTAATTTATACCATATTCTCAATAAAGTACTAATTGGAGTACTACGTATGAGTAGTATTTCAGTTTTCTACGAGTATTAATTTTTTAATTCTTTATCATCCAAAAAAAATAAAAATAAATCAATCACTGAGTAGACCGTAGACGGAGTCCACTATAGTTTACTAAAAGTACTTTAAACAAGTAAGTATTTCCTTTTTATCTATCTTAATGTTATAATTTTATAATCAAAATTTATGATCTTTTCTGTCAATCTTCGTGCAACTATTATCTAGTTTTCAAAAAATAATCCATCCACATGCGAATAAGAGTCATGTTTTTTCATTTTAGTTCGTCCATGAATAAGAATCCCGGTTCATTTTTATCGTAAATGGTAATAGAGTCTCACATTCCACTCACTGGCGTACACAGTAAGGCTGAGGGAGGGGCTTAAACCCCTTTCTAACCGCCATTTTTTTTATTTTCACTTTGTAAATTTTTTGAAAATTTTGAAAACTACCTTGTTCAGCCCTCACAAAACCAATTTATCTGAGGACTAAAGTATTGAAAATTAAATGATAGGAGGGGCTGAATTTAAAATTCTGAAATTAATGAAGAAAAACAACAATGGCAGTTTGGCGGCATAGTTTAAGAAAGAAGAAGACAACTAATAATAATTAAGTTATAATATTATTATAAAAAGATATTATGGAATCTGGCCTCTCTTTATGACCCTCAACAGAAATAGGATGCTTAAGTGTAGGTGTTTTAGTATTTGAAAATTATAAAAATGATATACTCGTAATATACTATAATCCATACAAATTCTCTTCCAGATATACAAAATCACTAGAAGGCTCGAACTATGTAAACGGAGTATTTAATATTACTCGAGCATTGTATTTTCCTTTTCAATTTAATCATACAAAATGTTATCTTTCTAAAATTCTTCATGTAGTACTTTATTAGGATAAATTAATAATGAGTATAAAAATAATTGTTATGGAATTTGTAGTGTAATTTATAGGACTTAAGCTATTGCTTTGAGTTTGAATTGTTGGGTTGAAGTTTTTCAAAGAATGAATACCAAACAAATTCGGAAATATTTTTAGTCAATGAGAACACACGATATTTAGTTGCCATAATTCGAGTAAAGCAATATAATTATAACATTAATTGTTTGATTTTAGCTAGGTATATACTATATGTTGATCTAGTTTCATGTGATTTTTATAGTTGTTGCGTTTGAGATTTTTTATAACACAGGTAGATATCATATTTTTATAAAAATTTATCTTACAGAATATGTTAGTAGTATATGGATTATATATAGGGGTGCATTAAGGTCCTTACACCCGCTTAGTCTTAAACACAACATTAATATCTGCCCTTGGATTATAGATTTTGATGGTGGTGATTTAAAACATGCGACCTACATTAGTACATTTTTTCGTTACATTACGAGGGTAGAATTGGAATGACGATAATTGAATCATTAGTTTAAAACTGCATCTCCATGATTTTCTCCATTTAATTAAAACCGATGATACGTATCCTACTCTCTCACCATCATTTCACAATTGAGTCTCCCCAAATTCTCTCTCGACAGAAACCCTTCAATCCCCAATCTTCCATCCCCATTGGCTCTCCTCAAAACCCCCAATCTCGTTGAACCCTAATCCTAAATAGTTGAAGCGCCGCCGAACCGATTACTACAAATCGAAGCCGTGAAGTTTTTTTGCTCGAGTCGGTGTGTCAATTGAAGGTTACGGTTTGCTGATTTGAAGACGAACGTGAACTAGGTGAGTCGATTTCTCCGAGTTTCGGTCATTATTTCGCGAAATCAACCATAGACGTTGGGTTTGGGTTGTGATTGAAGTTTATGTTGTTTGGTATTCAGTTTGGATTATGTGAATCTGTGATTTTCAGTGTTTTTTACTCAATGGTTGGAATGATTTTAGTCTGGGTTTCGTTTTTTTGGTTGTTTTTCGAAATATAACCGATTATTTGGTGGTATTGGTTTGCATCACTTGTTTTTTCTGTCTGTAATGTTCACTATGTTTACCTTTATTGGTTTACATCATTTCACTAGTAAACTACATTATTTGAATTTTAAGTTTTCTATGGATTAGGTACATTATCTTTAAAATAGGCATCTAAAGTGGTTAGTTGCAAACTATTTGACTTCTGATGTATTTGCATCGTCTACATTACTTAACTGATTCTCTTACATTATTTGTGTATTTATGTGAAATTGTGAATCAACTGAATACATTATTTATTTTATCATGTTACATCATTTAGTCGGATGTGTACATTAATCGTTCAATTTTGATACATCATATTATGTTACATCATTTAGCCAGTTATGTACATTAAATGATTCTATTTTGATAAATCATATGATGTTACATCATTTAAGTAGATATGTACATTACTTATTTCTGGCTCGATACATCATTTAGCCTGATGTGTACATTAAGTGTACTAAGTAATGAGTAATGTACGAAGATAGTATTTTAATGTATCTTTTTATTATTTTGTTTGTAATCAGATGGGCCACCATGATTCGAGAAACTCTCCAATGCTAAAAGATATAGAGAATGACAAGGAGAAGCATACGAGCAAGAGGAAATATTGACATTTTTTTAGTTTGTTTTCTAGATATATTGTTTTTTATACTTGCTTTAAGACGTATATTATTTAGGAGTAGTTAAGTATTACATTGTTTTGGAGTTATCCCACTTTATAATTTTATCCCTACTATTATTATTTTTATAAGTTTACATTACTATATACTTCTGACCCATGGATTTGTATACCAAATGACATATTCAAGTTCCCTTCAACATTATTTTCTACAATCTATGCATTATTCACTGTGACGAATGCACATTATTAGATACTATTTATACATTATTTACTTTACCAAATCTAAAACACAAACAAAAAAATAAAATTTAATTCTTATGGTGGTACTATACCCTAGCCCATGGATTGATAAATCTTAAGGGAATGAATCAAACTTCCTACCCTTGGTGATGATTTCGTTTGTGAGTGGGTATTACAACCTAGCCCAATGGATTGTTAAACCCAAAGGGCATGAATTCAAGTTCCTTTCAACATTATTCTCTTCAATCTGTACATTATTCACTGATACAAATGTACATTACTAGATACTATTTGTACATTGTTTACCGTACCAAATCTAAAACACACATTAATAAATAAAATTTAATTCATGTGGTGGTACTATACTCTAGTCCCATGGGTTGCTAAACCCAAGGGGAATAATTCAAACTCCCTTCCCTTGGTGATGGTTTCGTTTGTGAGTGGCTATTACAATCTAGCCCATGGATTGCTAAACCCAAAGGGTTATGGATTCAACTCTCGGCAAACATTAAAGAGTTACACAAGTACATCATTTAGTAGTACGCATGTACATTAAAGGCCACTTGGCGTACATTATTTAGTTCTACTTAACCTAAACATTATTCTCTGAAACACGTACATTATTTAAATTCGGACCGTACATTATTAGACATTACTTACATTATTTCCTGTACATTAAAAATTGTCAATCATGTACCTCATAACATTATATTCCATCATTAATTTCACACTTCTCGCAGCAACTTTGTAAATTAACATGAAATATCATGGTATGGAAGTAAGGTAAATTATACTAATAAAGTAATTATTAAAAATTTGAGAATGAACATCTCAAATTTATGAACAGTGAATTAAGGAGTTTGTAGATTAATTTGATATAATTGGCGTGTATTAATTACTGCAATACTATACTTTCCAATATTTTATGTGTATATAAAGCATGTAGAATATTTTTGACTAATTAAGAAAAAGAAATTTTGTAAATATTCTGTGTATGATACAGTGTGCGTTAATTTAAGGCTGCAGTTAAAGTAATATTGAGCATGATTTAAAATAATAGACGTGAATAATCAAATAATACAATCATAATACACGTCTACATTGATGGAGATAATCAAGGGAAGTGCATAACCGATGCAATTGGCATCTCCCTAAACTACCCTTTTCGAATTCTTTTAATAATTTTATTAATTTCACATGGCATAATAATCAGCCATTAGATAGATAAAATCAATGGTTGGGATTAGTTTTCTGTTTTATAAATATTTAGTGTAATGACCTGAATACATCCCTATATATATATATATATATATTTAAATTCTCTTCCAGATTAATATATAAAAATATATTTTTTTCTCTCTACTTAACACACAAAACATCTCATAAAATCTCGTGTCATCATCTAGGTGCAACATCTGCCCCGAGACGGAAAGATCTATATCGCTTACAGTAAAGCCCCTACTGAATAATTTTTCTGCGCCCGTCACTGATTCCACTAACTTATTTCACTCACATATTACATATCATTTCAAAAACTAGAGCAAAGGCCAAAATTGGTTCTGAACATATGATCATTTTACGTTTTTGGTCCCAAACATTATCTTTTGGATTTTTTGGTCCTGCACATATAGAAATTTGATCATTTTGGTCCTTCGTCAACATTTCCGTTAAAAACTAACGGTCAACGGGTTTAATCCCGATTTTAACCAAATTAAACCTTTAATTGAACAGGTGAAAGCAAATCTAAAAATAAAAAATAAAAAATATGAGTATAATAGCCTAATCCCAGGAATCAAAGCTCAGCTCACTGTTACTTCAATGGCGGCTGAATCTCCAATCTGTCTTCTTTGATGTTTCAACATTTAACGTTGAGTTACTAAAGCTAGAAAGTTTCAATGCTCTAATTTCAACCTAATCACAGGAATCAGTCGCTAACTTAACAATGTTTAGCGATAAAATTGAACCAAAGAATATGAAAAACATAATAAAATTAGGGTAAAATTGAAGCGTTTAAGCAACCAAAATGAGGGTGAAGAAACCAACTGCGGCGGCTGCCAATCCTCCTTTGTTGAGTACGACACCGTCTTTCGAGGGCGATGGAGCGCCACTGTCTGATGGAGGCAGGGTAATAGATGGTGAGGGAGAGGCGGTTGACGGCGGAGGAGCTGGCGGTGAGAAGACTCCCGTTGGAGACGGAGAAGGTGACGATGCCTTCGGACGAGGAGGCGTGAAAATCAGAATAGAATATTTACTAAAATACTTAAATGAATATTTGTTGAAATAATTAGGAAATTAATTAGAGAGTAAAAAATCAGAATTAAAAGTCTAATTTGGTCAAAATCAGTATTAAACTCGTTGACCGTTAGTTTTTAACGGAAATATTGACGGAGAATCAAAATGATCAAATTTCCATATGTATAGGACCAAAAAATCCAAAAGATAAATTTTAGGACCAAAATCGAAAAATGACCATTTTTTTAGGACCAATTTTAGCATTTACTCTTAAAACTAATATAAACAAGTAGAACCTATATTTCACTAATTTTTTTTATTCGCTTTTTTTAACATTTATTAAAATCTATGTCTCCAAGAAATGAAACTACAAAAGGATTATAAATTACTAAAAACTAGACACGTTGATACAAATCTCAATTTTTAATATTTGTAAAATTTTCATAAAACTAATCAGTATTAAGAACTTAAGGTGATAAAAATAACACTTTTATACACGATACTTCGCTTTCATAAGAGCATCCGCAATGGTCGGCTAGCGATCGGCTAGCCGATTCGTCGCGCTGGCCGATCGGCTAGCCGAACCATTGCAGTCGGCGAGAGCGAAACCGGCTAGCGCTTCGGCGTGGGCTGGCCGATCGCTCGTCGCTGGCCGAAGCGCTGGCCGATCGGCTAGCCGCCATTGTGGCGGCCCAATCGGCCAGCGCTTCGGCCAGCGCCCATTTTTGTTTTTTATTATTTTTTTTAAAAACCTATATAAACGCGATTTTCGTTTCATTTTCATTTGCACCACTAGTTTTAACGAGTTTTCTCTCTCTCTAACTTTCTGTACAAGAGCATCATCGAGCGATGGATCACAACAACGAGTCCAGTCCAGCGACGAGTGGATCTCAGACTCCCACGGTACCTGTGGGATCTGGATGGGGGCAGATGGGCCCGGGGTTTAACATCCCTTGGAATCAGATGATGGGGATGATGGCCGGTGCGCCGGGGGGGGGGGGGGGGGGCGCAGGGGGGTATGCCGTGGGGGATGACGGGCGGCGGGCAGGGGAGTGCCGGGCAGTCAGCGCCCGGGTGGGGGGGTATGCCCTAGATGCAGCAGCAGATGATGGGGATGATGTGGCAGGGCGGGATGCCGGGAGGGATGCAGCACGGTATGCATCCCGGGATGCAGGGGGGGTTCAGGGGTCACCGGGAGGGGACACGGTATATCGGCCCTCTCTTGATTTTTTGATGGCTTCGTCTCACACGTCGACCCTAGTGGAGACGCAGTTCACTGGCGATGACCTTCTGTCATTGCATGATATGGGGATCGATCTCGAGGATCCGGATACGTTCCGGCGAGGCGGGCCGCGCCGAAGAAGAAGACGAGGGGGAAGGCCAAGGCGGTCGGTGAGTCATCGCAGCCCGCTGTTGACCACACTCCTGGCCGGAGGAAGTGGACGGAGGATGAGTACGCCGGGGTGGCCAGGGGGTGGTTGGAGGTGTGCGACGATCCGCTGGTTGCGAACAACCAGCGGGTCGTCAACATGTGGGCGAAGATCAGAGCTGCCTATAGGAGACACTGCCCGCACGGGAAGGACTTCAGCAACGAGGAGGTCCGGAAGGGGTGGGAGCGCACCAGGGCCGCGGTGGGCCGTTTTGCGAATTTGTACGCCAACGCCCTCCGTCAGCTCGGTAGTGGGTAGAATGAGGACGACGCCCGGAGGATAGCCTCGAGTCAGTTCCCCTTGGAGGAGAAGTATAAGGAGTTCACCTTCTGGGAGTGCTTCTTGTTGCTGAAGCACTCCGAGAAGTTCCGGGCGGGATGCGACGCTGGGTGGCCGAAGAAGCAGCGACTGAACTATAGCGGCGACTACAGCGGCAGCAGCGGCGAATCCCACGACCTCCCCCCGGATGCTGAGGAGTTTCCATCCCCTCCTTCATTTACTAGTCGCCCCCGCCCGGTTGGACAGAAGCGGGCGCAGCGGGCTGCGAGGGGCGACTCCCCCCTATCGCCCCGCGAGGTCCAGTCCTCCGTCCTCCCACCCGCCCCACTCGAGTACACTCTCCATTCGCGTAACCATACGCGGGATCAGATGTACAAGGTCTTCCAAGAGTGGAAGAACGCCACTGACCCCACGGAGAAGATGTTTCTTCACGAGATGCTCGAGAGCATGCGTGTTGATTTGGAGATCGCGAGGGCACGGCTAGCGGGTTCCGACGTGGGCTCAGATACCACGGGTGGCAGCGACGGCGACGGCGATGAGGAGTAGAGAGCGGCGGGGCTCGTGTGTGGAAGCCCTTTTTTTTTAAAAAAAATCATGTACTTTTTTTATTAAATCTTTGTACTTTTTTTTTTAATGGAATGGATTATTTTTTCCATATATGTGTCGTAAATTTAATTCTGTAATTTAATTGTAATTTTAATTCCGTAAATGTAGTATATTTTGAATTATTTTTATTGCGGCTGGCCTATATCTGATGTGGCAGATGGATTTTTTAGTATTGCTGACGTGGCAGGGGAGAGAATGGCTGACTTATTACTGGCCTATGACTGGGCTAAGCACCATTGCGGAGGCTCTAAGCCTATTAAGTAAGTAGTTTTGTAAAGTAAATATTGGTAAGTTCAATTGAAAAATAGTGGAAACTTCATTCTCGAAAAATAAAAACATAAATACTCCTACCACGTAAAAAGCTGTTGTTAATTTATAGCTATAGAGGTTAAAATCGTAATATCCGCCGATTAAAATGATTTAACTTCCGCTCGTATCTCATGAACGATTTCAATTTTGGTTCGACCATTATTGGCCGTCCGATACGTACGATCTGACAAAAAATACCCGTTGCAGTTAAAGCAATGGCAGCCTCGTGAATACGACTAAAAACAAGGGGAGTTACACCAACTTTTATTTAATACTAATACCTGAATTATCCCTTTAAACGGTTCACCTTCCTCGCTTCCTATAAATCCGACCCCACACCTTCACCATTTTTATTAAGCTTTACATTTATTTTCAGGCCCTTTCTCTGCATTTCTCCCTGCATACAATCACTTTCTCTCTCTTAGGGTTTAGCATTCATGGCGCAGGAGGCACAAGCAGTTTCCGGAGCAGAGAACGGTGCCAAGGCCTCTCCGGTGGTGTTTACGGCGGCGAAACCGTGGCTGGTGGTGGAGGCTCCGAAGGCAAACGACGCCGTGCAGTTCTACAAGGCGGCGTTCGGAGCTGAGGAGTTAAGCCGTGTGAATGATCCGAAGAGGAAGGCGGAGCTGGAGCTTCCTCTCATTCGCTCTGCTGAGCTGAAGATCGGATCCTCTGTTTTCGTTGTTTCCGACCTTACCGACGACTCTTCCTCTCCGTGAGTATTTTTCGTTGATTTTGATATGTTATTTTGCGTCGTTGTAGTTTTATTGCTTGGATTTCGCTCGTATATGCTTAGATCTGTTGGTGTGATGAATGTTACTCCGTTCTGTTCTGTTTTTTCTCTTTTTTATTCGATGATAGAAATGTTTTTTCATGATTTCTCGCGCTTTTCTCTGCTTTGTTGTTTCTCTTTGTTGCATCTCGAATGTTACTCAGTTTCGTTCTGTTTTGTCTTTTTATTCGATGATATTTTAAATATTTTTCATGATTTCTCGCACTGTTCTCTGCTTTGTTGTTTCCTAGTTGTTGCATCTCGAATTTGCCATGGATTATGATTAGTTAGGTATTTTCTTACTCTTGCTTGCTTTTATCCGCCTCGAATCAATTTTTTTTGTGTTTGTATTTAAAACGGTTGCATGTTTTACAAATTTAATTTCTGAAGTAATTTTCTACCGAAATGTTGCATTGATTAATGTTTAGCTAAAGAGGTTAGTGTATTTATTCTTCATCAGCGTGAAGTCTGCTGTGAGCGGTCTCGTTTTCTGCTTGGAGACCGAATCCGTGGAAGCTGCCGTGGCAAAGGCGGTGGCCGCCGGTGCTGTTTCCGAAGACGAATTGACCGAGGGTGAAGGTGCTTGCTGCGGCGGGGTGGTGGGCAAGGTGAAGGACCCATATGGCAATCTCTGGCTAATCTGCTCGCCTGCAAAGAAATGCGGCGACGTGGCTGCTTAGATGCCGTCCACGCTTTCTGATCTGAGCCGTCCCTCCTTCCACGTGTCCACTTTGGCGAGATGGGGCGCTCTTTAACTTGTTTATCATTTTCTATTTGAATTCCTAGTTGACTCAATTTCACTCGCTTTTTGGTACGAAGAGTGATGAGGTGTTGCTTGATGAACAGTATTTTCGAAGCATTAGTTGTTTATCATCATATATTTAGCACTCACTCATTAACCTAAACTTATGCTACTCTTTTAGCAGTTATGTTTATCCTCTACTGATTATTCGCTGGTCGTTAGTTTCTTTTGATTACTGCTGCCCTAAATTTGATGCAAAGATAAGAGTTATGATTAATGTTTCTTACTTTTTGAAACGGACTATCTTAATCGTATAAATTCTAGTGAGTTATTAGTACATACGGACGATCAAAATTAATTAGTGATTCAAAGTCTAAAACTTTATTATTAACATTCTCGGAATATTTAAAATGTTTTGTTTGCAGAACATGCTAACGTTACTTGACATCAATTCATCTATTTTACTCCGTAAAATTATGAATATCCCTAGGGAACGTTGTTCCGTGGACGTGACTTTACGAGAGTGAACTGATATCACTGCTCACTTTCAAGTTTCAACCAATTGTGTTGCTTGCTTCTTTCACCCTAATTAAGTTTATTAGTCAATTTTTCAAGATAAAAAAATAAAATATTAAATCATTCTTTTTATACTTTGCCCAACTTAACTCTCTTCTTACATATCCTGCTTTATTTCTTTTTTCCACTTTTCAACACAAATTCTTAATTTTTAAGTCTAAAAATGTTAACTCATGAAAAGTCATTTGTCTCCCAATAAAATATTGCTATTAAATTGAATCACAACTGAAATTAAAATTTGATCTTATATCCAAAACAAAACAACAAGTAAATAAGAACATCCGCAGCGGTAGGAAAAAAGACTTCCGTCTGTCCGTGCCAGCGGCAAGGACGAGCTCATCCGCCGCTGCAAGCCGTCCGTCTATGCCAGCGGCACGACGCTGCTCTTAGCTAAGAGCACGTCCGTGCTACTGAGCAGCCCTACGTGTCACGATTTGATTGGCCAACGGCTTAGCCGCAGGCAAAATTGATTTTTTTTAATTCAGAAATAATTCGAAATAATACCAAAAATTAAAAAAAAAAGTTGGATTCCCAAAAAATAAAGCCGTTTATGAACAGTGTTTTTGAAATTTTTTGATTTTTTTTAATCCCAAAAATCAAAATCATCTATAAATACACACATTCATCCATCCACTTTTCACATCAAATTATCTCTCATTCATACTTTTTCATACTAAATCATCTACATCTTTCTCTCTCACTCAAACACTCTCTAAAAAATTCAAAAATTGATTTCACCGATCTCATTGCGGAAGCGGAGCGCGAAGAACAAGAATACCAGGAACAATCATATTTAGGCGAAATTCGGCAACGAGTAGTGGGTCTTTTTAATTTTATGAATTTAATTATGTAATTTTTAATTTTTAGGATTTGAATTATGTAATTTTAAATTTTTTTTGTAAGTTTGTAATAGTATTTCGGGTTTTTTAAATGAATTTTAATATTGTAGAAATGTTTTTATTTAAATTAAATAGTGGAATGGTGGGACCCTTGAGCTTATCCTTAGCTAAGAGCACGAATGTGGGTACTGTGCTGCTCTTAGCTAAGGACAAGGAGTAAAAGTGAGTCCGGACCCATCTCCGTGATCTTAAATAAGAGCACGGATGAGGATGCTCTAAGGATAGCTTATTCAATAATTATTCTATGTATATAAATTTTAATATATTTATTAACTAATTAAATAACATGATAATTTATATTAATGGAATGCTCGATGCCCCACAAAAGGTTAGAAAATGCATTTTATCTTGCTCTACCCAGTGTTTATTTATTTATTTTGAATAATGGCTAAAGATTATCTTAACACTACTATTTAATTCTTGAATTTTGTGTTTAATAAGAGGAGGTTGTAGTTGATGCTTAATAGTTAGGAGTACTTAACAAGTTTTTCTATTTTCGTGCTACTTTCATTAAATAGTAGTAGTACATATTTAGGTTAAAATCTTATCCACATTAGATGTACTATGTTCAGAGGTCAACTGCGTAGCAAATTGGTATGACTAGTTAATTTGTTATCATATTCATATCTATCTAAAATTTTGTGATTTAAATGATAATTATCTCTTAACTTTACAAATGCCATAAGCCATTTTTGTGTGAATTCAATCCTTTCTCCCAAAGATAGAATGGGAAACTGCAAGCATAACATTCAGCGTAACATATCATATTTTGGTCTATAAAAACTAATAAATCATATCTTGGATTACGGATTTTGCAGTTATTTTTCTTATCTTCTACTAGTAAATAATAATTTTTTTTGTTGATTTTGATAAAAGAAACAGTTATTTTAAATATTTGTTGTATTCATAATACAGTAGATGATGAAAATGTTGAAGGGCTTGTTCTTGGGTTTATGCAATTGAATCTGGGCTAGGCTGATGACTTGTGTACCTACTATTACTTGGACCTAAATTTACATTTGTGGAGACAGTTTTAAATTTATGGTAGTAATTTATCAAGGTCAAGTTTTTTATCTGCATATAAAATATAGATCAATTATTTATTTTCCACGTATAGACAATTTATTATGGAGTCATTGCAATATGTATTCTATTATAGGCTATCTTTTCTCTTAGGAGGGGAGTATGATTTATGCCGGTACACACACAAAATATACTGCCTCTCTACTTTTGTATAATGTACTAAAACACTGCATCTGTCATATTCAAAATGGAACGTTTTTCTTTTTAAATTGATCCATTAAAAATGAAATATTTTTAAAAATGAAAACAACAACCTCTCTACTATTCTCCTCTCTTACTTTACTCTCATCATTAACTCACAAAACAATATTACATAAAATCATATACCAAAAACCAAATACGTACTTGATATGTAATGGGGCAGAGGGGAGTAGTTTATACGAATAATATTGGGACTTAGGAGTCATATTAGCACACGTATTTCATTTACTATATGTAGCATTCGAATAATACTCATTATCAAGTTAAACTGATTTCTTTAAATGACTCAACCACCAGACCAATACGAATCTGTTAGTCGAACTCGAACAATAATACACTCTGCAGTCAATTAAAATTGCATTTCTTCCTAATTCATATTATTAGCACTGATCATATTTAATTGAGTATAAACCTATAGTAATTAACGGATACGAGTTCATAAATGTTGCTTATTGAGGAAACCTATGGATCCTTAATTGAGACCCGATAATAAATTTCGTTCGAATTATTTTCATTCACGCTAACTTTTACACTTTTAGGTTTGTTTTGTTTAGTTACAACTTACAAACTGCATCTGCACCATCTAAATTCATAGCAATTATTTTAATTGGGTTATTTTTTTTAAAAAATAGCATATATATATTGTAGGAGTATAATATAAAAATCTACAAACGTTTCTCGACCTTTCTAATCTACCCGGTTATTATATCACAGGTCATGTTTATTAGGATAAATACCTCATCTACCCGGTTATTTATAAAGAATTGAATTTAATTACCTCGAAATTTCTAATTATTAATATACTCAAATATAAATACTCAGACAGGGAAACAGTGGTTCCGTTTATAATGATGGTGTTGCTACATTTTTGGACATAGAGTGCAAATCTAACCGTTTTTATCTATTCACGCTATAATTGAAAAGAAAAAGTTGCATATGGTTTGAAATACTATTTTTATTATTCGTTTAATTATATACTCCATTAATATATATACTCAATTTCTTATAACTTTGTTATGATTTTGTCGGTTGAGCTATTTAATAATTAGGATTGAATAAAAAGCAATTTGAATACATCATATCCCGTGTTACAAATGATGTTATATCTCTTGTTGTCTCGTCACTGATATATATCGACAATGAGTCATCCTAATTCCATATATATAGAGTAGGGAGAGGAGAGTGATAAAATAAGATTTAATGGATATTACTAAGATTTAATGGATCTCACTAATGTCACATGTAGCTGGAATATTTTTAGTTTTTCTTTAATTTTCTTTTAAAAGGGTATTATTGTAAAATTATTGGGTCTTTTTACATATGAAAAATAAAACTGACATTATTCAATACAATTGAACATATCAATTTACAATATACTCCCTCCGTCCCATGTTACTTGCACTGTTGCTTTTCGGGCCATCACAAACTCCTTACACTATTTATAATTTAAGTTAGAATTAATGCATTTAAGTAATATGTTAGTTTAAGTTAAGAGGTCCTTTATTAAGTGATGTCTCATTACACTTAAAATTCTAATTTTATTACACGAAAAAATTAATCGCAAATTTAGGGCCTAAAATGAAAAGTGCGAGTAACAAGGGACCGAGGGAGTAGTAAAACATACTCCGTTTAGTTATATCAATTTACAATGTTGTAAAACATACTCCGTTTAGTTTTCAACGAAGGAAATTAGGCGGAAATTTAGAAGGAAAGAAATTGTTGCCACTCGAAAATACTACCATATTTTCGATCACTTGGAAGACACTTTTTACCATGTCTAAATATTTTTTAAGTTTATATATACCATATAACCTAATTCATAATATTTATCTCATAGCATTCAATTCTTTTCCCTCTCTACACATAAATTCTACGATACCATATTTCATTTATAGGAGCGGAGCTCTGTAGATCCAGTCATAAAAACACTTAAGACTGCTTAATTCAACTTTTGGTTTTGTTTTGTTTTACTTCATCATGTCTAGTACTTTATTTGTTGTTTTTACCACTTGTCTATGAGTAGTATATATCTTTTGTGGAATTTTTTGGAATTTTTGGTATATATATCTTTTGGAATTTATTCAACTAATTTTCGATTGGATTACTATAAGAGCTAATAAGGAAAATCAATTGAATAAATAACTCAAAGTCATAGCATATTTACCAAAAATTTCGCAAAAGATGTTTATTACTCCTAGACAGGTAGTAAAAACAAAATTAAAGTACTAGACATGAAGTAAAACAAAACAAAACTCAAGGTTGAATTATTTCTACAGTCTTTTCTTGCATGGATTTGCAGAATTCCTCTCCTATATAAGATGAATGAGTTTAAGGGTGAAATATGGTAAGAAGAATTTATTTGTAGAGAGGGAAAAAGATTGGACGTCCCTTCAGGGGCATCTGATAAAATTGGAACGCTATAGAAAAAGGGATTGCAGGCTCTGAGATGAATATTATGAATTAGGTTATATATAGGCTTGAAAAAGGTTTAGACATGGTAAAAAGTGTCATCAAAGTAATAGAAAATATGGTATTTTCGAGTCCTTCAAGTAATAGGAGAGATTTGGCGCAACAATTTCTTTCCTTTCTTGAATTTCCACCTAATTTCCGCCAGCTTTTGACTGCTCTATGCAATGTTCATAGAATGGTCATATTTTTCTCAACAAAACTTCGATTCAGGCGTGTGAGATACCCGCACGAAGCTCATTCAAAGACAAACTTAAACATTGTCGAAACAATTGGCTCGAACTAAGGCTGCTGCATCAGACTTCAGTTTTGACATTTTATACCTTTTTTAAGTCTTTTTCTGTAATTTCTCAATAAACACGTCAAAATAACAAAATGCAGAAATATATTCAATGATAGACATAATATGCATGATCTACGTTGAAAAAACGAACCAAATCTATGCAAAATCTGTGTTTATCATATACGAGATTTAAGAAATTATGTGGTAAAAGTTAAAATGGATAGAATAAAGTAAGAGAGATGAAGAGAGTAAAGATGGATTATTTTACCAAAAATATTAAATGACTCAACTAGCTTAGAACAATCCAAAAAGTAATACGACTCAACTACCTTAAAACGGAGTGAGTATATAAATTATTGAACTTTTCTAATATTTTAACTTTAATATATTTTATAATTTTTAGTTAATTTAATTAAAATTACATACTCCCTCTGTCCCCCATTAACTGTCCACTTTTGCCATTTTCATCCGGCCTCCATTAAATCCACTTTCATTTTTACTATAAATGGTAAGTAGGCACACATTCCACTAACTTATTCCACTCACATTTTATTATAAAACCAATAAATAAAAGTGAGACTCATATTCCACTAAATTTTTAACTCACTTTCCTTTACATTTCTTAAACTCGTGCCAGAACCAAAGTGGAAAATTAATAGGGGACGGAGGGAGTACTAATTATTTTATAATAATTTAATAAAACATTAAAATTTTAAATTATATATCTACATATTTTAAGAATAAAATATTTTTATTAATTTTTTTATTTCAAATTAAGCTCGAAACCTCCGTCCAAGAATAGGAAAAATGAGTTGAATAAGTTAGTGGAATATGAGCCTCACTTATAGATATATTAGTTTTATAACATAATGTGAGTGAATAAGTTGGTGGAATGTGGGTCTACTTACCAATTATAGTTAAGTGAAATATGACTTTTATTGTGGCACGGACCGAAATGGCAAAACATGACTCTTAGAGCATCTCCAATAGCGGCTAGCCGATTCGCGGCGCTAGCCGGTCGGCTAGCCGAACTACTGGGACCGGCGAGCGCCGAATTGACTAGCCATTAGGCGAGCGCACGCCGATTTGAAGGCGTTGGCCGATGCGCTCGCCGCCATTGCAGGTTAGCGATTGGCGAGCGATCGGCTAGTGCAATTTATTATTATTTCTAAATTTTTTTTTGAAACACTATATATTCGCGATTTTTACGTCATTTTCATTTGCACCACCTGTTTTAACAAGTTTTCTCTCTATCTAAATTTCTGTACAAAAGCAACATCGAGAGATGGACAACAACAACAACCAGTCTACGCCGGAGACGAGCGGGTCTCAGACTCCCACGATACCCATGGGGTCTGGATAGGGGCAGATAGGCGAGCAGTACAACATGTACCCTTGGCACAGTTGATGGGATTGATGGCGGGCAGGCAGGCGATGCCGGGCGGGGCGGGCCAGCGGCGGGCATGCAATGCCGGGTTGGGGAGGTACGCCGCAGATGATCCAACAGATGATGGGGATGATGCCGGTATGGTGGGGGGGTGCAGCCCGGGATGCAGGGGTCGCGGGGGGGGGGGGGGGGGACACGGTCTATCGTCCCACTCTTGACTTTTTGATGGCTTCGTCTCACACATCGACCCCGGTGGAGACGCAGTTCACTGGGGATGACCGTTTCTCATTACAGGAGTTGGGGATCAATGTCGATGAGGCGGACACTCCCGTTCCAACGGGGGGAACAGAGCGGGGTCGGGCCGCGCTGAAGAAGAAGAAGAAGAACAAGGGGAAGAGCAAGGTGGTCGGCGAGTCGTCTCAGCCGGCTGTTGACGACACCCCGCACAGAGGAATTGGACGGACGATGAGAACGTCGCCCTGTCCAAGGCGTGGGTGTCGGTTTGCGATGATCCTCTGGTTGCGAACAACCAGAGGATCGTCAATATGTGGGCTAAGATTAGAGCAGCCTACAAGAGGAACTACCCGCATGGAAAGGACTTCACCGGGAAGGAGTGCCGGAAGGCGTGGAAACGCATCAGGGCCGCGGTTGGCCGATTTTCGAGCTTGTACGACAACGCCCTCCGCATGTAGACTAGTGGGCAGACTGAGGAGGACTGCCGGAGGATAGCGGAGAGTCTGTTCCCCAAGGCGGGGGTTTATAAGGAATTCACCTACTGGAACTGCTATCTAGTACTGAAGGACTCCGGGAAGTTCCGGGCGGGGGTCGAAGCTGGGTGGCTGAAGAAGCAGAAGCTGAACTATTCTGGCGATTACAACGGCAGTAGTGGCGGTTCCCACGATCTCCCCCCGGATGCTGAGGAGTTTCCGTCCCCTCTATCGTTTGCTCGCCGCACTCGCCCGGTTGGCCAAAATGCGGGCGCAACAGACAGCGAGGGGATCCTCCCCCCTATTGCCCCAGGAGGTCCAGTCGGCAACCCTCCCACCCGCGTTCACCTTCTTCTCGCGTCAAAAAATGCAGGGGCAGATGTACACGGTCTTCCAAGATTGGAAGGCCGCAACTGACCCCATGGAGAAGAGGTTTCTTCACTCGATGCTCGAGAGCATGCAGGTCGATTTGGATGCCGCGAGGGCACAGTTGGGGGGCTCAGACATGGGCTCAGATGTGGAGGTCCCGGGTGGCGGCGGCAGGCGACGGAGGCGGCGGCAACGAGGAGTAGAGAGAGGCGGGGCTCGTGTGTGGAAGCCCGATTTTTTTATTATGTAAATTTTTTTTATTTAATGTACCTTTTTTTATTTAAATGAAATTAACGAATTTTCCCGTATATGTCTCGTAAATTTATTTCTGTAATTTGTCATAAATTTAATTCCGTAAATTGAATTATTTTATTGCGGCTAGCCAATTTGCTTAAAATGATGATGTGGCAGGTGGAATTTTAGTGCTGATGACGTGGTAGGGAGAGAGAGTGGCTAGCTTGTGGCTAGCCTATCTCCATTGGAGATGCTCTTATTGTGGGACGAGGACGAGGAAGTAACTGGTAACAAAAACTAATTTGTGATTTAATTCAACTAATTTAAAATTGGAGGGCATTATATATATGGAGTATAATTCATTTATAATTTTCTGTATTCATCTAGAAAATAATACCACAAAAATATATTATCAGCTTTTAATATTTGTTCACCAAAATTAGTCATATAGTACTAAAAATGGAATTTACTCTCAATTTATTATTCATTTTATCTTTCATTATTATTTTATTCATAATTTCTATATTCACTTTATCTATTTGTTAAATGGAGTATAATTTATTTGCATTAAACTCTTAGTATTTTTGTTGGACGAGAGTAAATTCATTAATTTTACAACTTTCAAAATCCTCGAAATGCTCAATATTAATAATTCAACTTTAGAACTATATGGAGACATAAGGCGCAGAACTCCAAGTAAAATGCAGGTGGGGTTAACGTAAAATAAAAGCGTATTTATTGATTTTCATTTCTTTTTTAATATACTCAACAAAGTTTGTTACTACTCTGACTTATAAGGTCTTCAATTCATTTTGAGTCTGTAAACTTTTTTTTACAGATAAAGAAATAGTAATAAATTTAAACATCATTCTAATATAGACTTGAACACGAGATTTTGATTTCAGACATTATCACTTTATCAATAAGCCAACTCACACACATTGAGTCTATACATTTTCTATATTGAAATAGTATCTATTTTAACCATAATTTTTACCACACAAAAACTATTAGAAAATTTAAATATCAAAATAATAAGTTGCTTAGTAAGTGAACTCTGAAGTGACTTACTCCACTTGTTATCAATAACTTACTGAGATATCTCATTTCGGTAGATGAATGAATAAATGATGAATTATACTCCATTCGTCCGTCATTAGAAGTCTCATTTTTTGGCGGCATGAGTTTTAAAAAATGTTACTAATAAAAGTGAGTGAAAAAAGTTATAAGGGAATAGATGTCCCATATGTATATATTAATTTAAATGACATGTGAGTGAAATGGGATAGTGGGAGGTGAGATCCTATTACCATTAATGGTAAAAGTGAATCAGAACTCATATTTATGAACAGACTAAAATGAGACTCTTATTCGTGGACGGAGGAAGTATTAATGATCTTAGTCAAACAACAAAATAAGATTAATATTTAAATAATATGATTTCATCATATAGTCATGGTACAATTTTGAAGAGCAAATGAGAGCAAAATCTCGAATAATTCGAAAATACATTTATAAATGTATTAAATTAACGTACCTTCAATTATAACAATGGATTCAAATCGCTAACCTGTGTCAAAAAATTCATGGCGGAAAATTTTTTTGGTGCTACTATGTTACATGAATAAAGTTGTACTACAATATTTATACATATATAAAGAAAAAGAGAAGATAGTAACTACACTTTCAAATCCTACAAAATCTTTTCGACATAAATGTGTCAAACCAATCTTCTGAGAGAGACAATTCAATGCCTACCAACATTTTGTTCATCTTATTAAATATCACCTCTGTTTGCTTTTCACTTCCACCGCATGAACTCGTTCAAATAATATACTTGACCAATTGACCAAACGTCTATTTATTTTCAAATATCCATCAACTTTCAAAATCCAGTAAAAACACAAAATCAAACTATTAAATACATCGTACAACTCCAGCTGTGTTAAATGAAACATTGATCAAATTTGTATTGTGAACATTTCTAGAGTTCACCCAATATTTCAGAGTCTGTTTAAACTTGAAATTCGACTATCCAAAAATAATTGCATATAATGAATTTTTTTCCTACCTTTTTTGTTTTCCTATTCGTTTTACATGATTACTGATTATGTGCATTTTGGCCACGTTTGTTGCAAGTTCAAGTGTTTAGACTAATTTATAAGACAATTATAGAATTTTACTATGTGATGTACGAGTTACGACCTTCCTTATAATGAGTATCAAAAGAGAAAGAAAATTCAGAAAATTACTAAAACTTGAATCGGTATCTTGCCTCCTTAGAGACATGTTTGTTTTAGTGTTACATTGTTGTGAGATGCATGAATTGTTTTATGATTATTTGTAATTCAATGCTAAATATCAGAGACGGAGCCAGGAATTTATACTGGGAGGGGCAAAAATATACATAGGCAAAATTAATGTATTTTTGATGGGGCAATTAGTGAGAAATTAAACTAAATAAATTTTATCTTATACGAATTATATATATGTGAGGAAAATGGAGGAGGGGCATTTGCCCCTTCTTGATACATGCTGGATCCGTCCCTGCTAAACATATATGTGACAATAAGTTTCTATTCCTTCTCAATGAAACTCTTTACGAAATGTCGTTCAATCTTCTTTTCGTAATTGTAAAAGAAAATAAACTTGAGGGACAAACTGATAAAAGAAATTTGGCCATAGTTCTTGTAGAGGTACAAAGTGTGGAAACGTGATAATTTCAACCAAAGACTATGCGAAAGTGCGGAAGCGTGATAGCTCTTGTAGAAGTCCCTATTTATAGGAAAACTTATGCACAACTTGTTGGACTTTTCAATGCGAACTCAATGTGAACTTATCCTAGGAGTAGAAGTAGGTAATAGTTGTATTGACTTGCAATTGTTGACTTTAAAAAAGGAGAGAGCAATCCAGCACATGGTTTTAGACACATATTGTCCTCCCATTTCCGCAAATAACACATCCATAGGCTTAAGAAATAAAAGTTGCAAAATAAATGAGATGACGAAATGCTACATATTAGCATCAGCACCAGGCGATCGATAAAACCATTGAAATAATATTGAACCTTAAGAACCTCTTCGATATTCTGAACCAAGTTATCAAGTCTCATGTTCACATATGTATTTTCCGTTGTGTGTCACTAAATAATGTAAAGAATACTAACTTACCGCAACATTAGTACGTTTAGCAAAATAGGGATACAATTCAACTGAAAAATAAAATTCCACCAAATGTTCAAACTTTGACCTAAACTTGATAAAGTTAGATCTATAAATATTGGCATTAATGTTGAGTTCCCAACTTCCCATCCCATAGGTAATGTTACCACCCCAACTACCTTCTCCATTACTACAAACCCTTTCATAGTATGCAAAAAGTGTTAAAGATTTCACCAAATAAAGCTGAAACAAGAGCCCCCCTCTCCATCTCTATCTCTGTTATTCTTTGGTATATGAGCTTCTTTGCTTTCCCTTTCTCTCCTGTAGACCACCAGTGACACACACACACTCTTTTTTTTATTAATTACTTTTGGTCTTTTCCTTAAACTGTTTCACAAACAAGAAAGCAACCAAAACTACCCCATTTTACACTCATTCCCCTTTAAATTCCCCCCATGCCATGCCCACCAACACTAAAAGCCAATATTCCACCACTCCTAATTCTTGATTCACAAGTCAAACAAATTCTCTTTTCAAGATTCTTGGTCCATGGATGTAAGTAGTATTTTTTTTTAATTTCAAAATGTATTTGATGGGTATAATAAAGATTGGACTTTTAAGCAGGAATTGGAGTTTAATAAGAGGAGGCATGTTCCTGCATTTGGGAGCTGGGATTGCAATGGAGATTTGCCGTTCACGCAGTGCTTTGAGACGGCGAGGGAGGCTGGGGGTGAGCGTGACTTGTACGTCGCCGGTGATTTGTATGACAGTGATGGCTTCACTCCTGCTATGATTGTTGTACCTCGCCACAGAGTAGGCCCCACTAACCTCTCTACTATTCTTTCTCTTCTTCAAAAACACACACACACAGCTCTTGGATTGTTGCTTGTTTTGGAATGAAGTGAGTTTTGATGACTTGGAAGTTGGAACCATACATTTTCAGTGAGTAAATGAATGAATTATTTATTTTTCTTAGCAAAAATTAATATTTTTAATCATTCTATTTTGTTGTCTATGAGGAGTATATATTTTCCCCACTTAATTAAGTAAACATTATTAATTGTGTGATGAAAGGAAATGTCTCAAACTCTCAGGCATGTACAAAATTACAGTTTTTGCTGTAAAACAATGTTGTTTCTTAAAATAAGTTAAAGATACTGCCATCGAACGTTATTTACAGTCATGTTTTTATTTTGACTTTATAAGAAAAATAAGGAAAAAAGTTTTGAAATACTGAAATATCTTTATTCTTAATTGAATGAAAAAAGACGTTTGATTACCACAATAAAAAAAACTCTTTATTAATTGTCCCAATTTTCCATTTTCATACTTTCGTGAATATTTATCCCATTTACTTTTTACTACTCTAGTACTTTTTAATTTACCTAATATTCCACTAAATTATTTCAAAAATATTTTACAATAAAATTTAATTATTTGTAAGGGTATATTGTTCTAACTTTTTCCACTAACTTTCCATTAAATATTTTTAAACCCAAGCCGATGAGTATATATAGTTCGTTACACAAATGAGATAATTGATTCCTAAGCTTTTCATTGGATTTACTTAAAGTTCACATTTTTTATGGCATGAGATGTTTATGATGCATTAATGAGGTGTAGTATTGTTGGTAATTGGCTTAATTTATAAAAGGGAAAAATTTCAAGAAAAAAAGATGGGAAAAAGAAGAAGGGGAGAGTGGTGTGGAATTGCGAATTTGAGTTGAAAGCACCGCCAAGCCCCGCGGAGAGCTCGGCGGTGGCTCCACCGCGTCGGCCGCCGCCAAAAGCCGCGGACGAGGATTTGTACAAAATCTCCCCGGACCTCCTCCGTGCCCAATCAAAAAGGGTTAGTTTATAAACATTATTGGTTTATATTATTTATTCTTCCAAGTTAATAATATTGATATGTGAAATTTATTTAATATACGGAGTATTATGCAGAAGAGAGGATGGAAATTATTGTGGAGCTGCCTACCTCCTTGCGCCTAATACAAACCATATTCATGTACAACATGTCTGGTTCAAGAAATATCCTATTCCTAAAGTTGTAACGTCTTGTAAAAATGTTTGAATTGTTCACTCAGTTTATTTCATGCTTAAGCTTAAAATTGCACGAATTTTGTTTTACCACTTTTAGGATATGCATGCAGAGTATGCAAGAATTGTCCTCCTTCCATTCCCTCGTAGTTAAGCGAAACTTTTTGACACGGAGTTAAAAAAAGGAATGTGGTGTGTGTTAAATAAATAGATAAAAGAAATTAAGAGAAAGTAAATTAAGAAAGAGAAAAAAATTACTAAAAATGATTCAATTATGAAGAAATTTTTTGAAATAGAAAAATAACTCAACTATTAGGCAACGGGGAGTTCTTCTATAATTTTAAAATAGGAGCAATAAATAAGAATTGTTTACATAGGTTCCAGTCCCAAAATTCAACTAAAAATGATACTACTAGTAGTATTTTATTTCGTACTTTGTTCTTGATTTGATTGGAGATGTCGTGAATGCATTTTGTGTATAGTGGACACTGCTGTTGAATAAAAAATATGAATAAAAGGTTATAATGAAGACTGCATGTTTCTAGATTGAAAATATTTAAATTAATTAAAAGTCTCTTTTAAAAATGACTTCACATAATTATTGAAGTGCTATCTATATAACCATGAACAGTACTTTAGATCGGATTACTTGTATCAAATGTTTATTTATAAAATAAATGTTTTTTTTTGTATGGAAATTTAACACTGTTAATCAAATTTGCGACTTTCAAATTTTGCAATGAACACATCTTTTTGGCAGTTGGCAGTTGGCAGCTGCCAACATATTTAAATTGGATTTTCCTAGCAGCTAAAATCATTCATGTAATAATACTAATGGCTTTTTTCTCCAGACTTCTGCAGTCTCTAATTTTGACTCACATTTGAGCAGGTGAGGTCTCTAATTTTTCAAAATGCATAGTTTTCATCCAATTTTGTACACCTTCACCATTATTACAACTTCATCTCTTGAGTGGATATCATAGTTTCTACTTCCTTCCTTGTGACCTCTGCTTTGAACATTAGTTTGTTTCATGCTAGTAGAATAACAACATCTCTCAGCTGTCACGGTTATAAATTTGAATTCAAACTCATGTGTGTCTGCATCCATATTTGCAGAAATCGTTTCACTGTAATCTTGGGCAGCATCTGATTGGTGTCTAAATGATTGTTCTGCTGGAATCTAGTCCGGTCAATGCAGTTTGACTGGGTCATACAAGTGATGTTAATTTTGTGTGATCAGATAGTGTGTAATCGATTTATGTTCCAAGTGGATGATCATGGTGATATATTCATTTTCTAAAATCGATTTTCGCTAGGTGAAAAATTGCAGATTGAAATTTGAAGTATCGGAATAATATGGAGTTATGAGATTAATTAACATGTGTGTTCACTAATCACAGTGGATACGTACACTAAAACAATGTGGCAAATAAGCATGTGCAGACATCACTGAGAAATTGGATGATGGCGAAGAGTAAGACAGACTTATGAAACACATAGAAAAGTACCTTGGTATAGAGAATGCATGAGTCTGCCTTTCTATCTATGCGCAAAAACGAAGGAGTCTATGCAGAGTCAACTCTACCAATTATGCCGGACTGTAATGGGCCGACGTTAAAAATGTCTATCATGGAGCATGAACCTGGACATATGTATCTCGACATCTCTCACGTCATTGTTCATTCAAGAGACGTGTATGGACGAACTGATCAATGTACACAGATGGACAGCTCAAGACGTTGTCGTTTTATCTTTGGGGATGTCACACCTAAACCGAGAGCACTACTTTGACGTATCTCGTCTTGCAGAAAGAGACCTTTCTCGACTCGGCTATATTACGGTTTCAAATTTCAATTTATATATTCAATTATTTACGGTATAATTTATTTCTTCTTCTATTTTTCTTTGAGTTAGTAGTTTAGAAGTTAGTGTCGAATATATGCTGCTTTCAGTCAAAGATGGATAATGTTTGATTCATACTTACCTTTTTTTTGTTTGGAAACTGGTTTGCAAATTTTGTGAGAATGAAGACAGTTTTTGTCAATGAAACAAGCAATCAAGTCACAGAATCCATAAAATAAATCACCATTTACAATTGCAAATACAACTAAACATCATATCGACAAAGTAAATTAAAAGGTGTTCATGGACATAGTTCTAATTAAAATTCGAATTATATCCTCACCCTATCAATCATTCAACACAGTGGGAAGAGCTGAGGCCGGAGCAGCGGCAGCGTCCGGCAATAAGCCTCCAGCAGCCGCCCGTTCGCCGCCATCTCCGCCGCCAGTTTCTTCAACAAACGGAAAGGCCTTGCAATCACTGCCCATTGCACAACCCGCCGGAACCCAAGGGAGAACCCTCTCCGCCCGTTCCCCAGCCGCACTGTGCCGCCCTTCGACCTCCGCCTGCGCCTACGCATCCGGCACCACCCAAGCTCCACGGTGGTGTTGGAGGTGTAGCCTTTTCTTAGCATGGTATGGTTGCTCTACTTTTTTTTTCCTTTGGTGAAAATCATTTAGCATACTTTATGGTTTTTATAGAGTTATTTGAGTTTAAAGTTTTATTAATTTAATATTTTCCTCGTAGTCCTACTCTCCCGTCACTCATATCACTCATAGGAGTCATGCATTTATCATTTTAGTCTATCCGTGATTAAGATTTTTGGTTCACTTTTCCTATAAATGATGGATATGACCTGAAGTATCAATTCACGTAGTACTAATTAAAGTACCATCGAACACCAGTATTAATGTATTTAGTTTATACACACGCGGATACGTATACACAATCTATATAGATTATGTTTATTGTTAAGCATAGACTTTATAACTAATTTGATTATTTCATACTATTTCGTTTTTTTATTGATATGCAGTATAGTAGTACTCCCTCTGTCTCAACTAAATTGAGTCAAAATTTTTGGACACGAAGATTAAGAAATATATTGAAAAGCATGAGAGATGAATAAATTAAAAAAGATAAAGAGAGAGTAAAGTAGGTGATTGAATAAAATAAGAGTGATTAGATGTTTTGTTTTTGTCAAAAAAAAATAATTCAATTTAATTGGGACAATTCAAAAGAAATACAACTAAATTTAGTTGAGATGGAAGGGGCAGTAGTATATTACATTTCAATATAGTGAAATTTAAATTGATTGAACACTTTCAAGATAATCCTTTTATATATTGTAAGTCGTTTAAACAGTATGAGTAATTCCATTATACGTGAAATTTGAATTGATTGAACACTTTCAAGATATTCCTTTTATATACTGTAAGTCGTTTAAACAGTATGATCCAAATGCGCTATGGTAATCATTAAGGCCATTATGGTGATAATATAAATAATCACTGTGATTATTTTAATATAACTTAAGCTAATTAAAATACTCCATGGTAAGAAAAAAGTAAAGCTAAGGGTATAACATATTATCACAATCCTCGAAGGTCACTATGTGATGATTGCGTGATATGGGTTTCTTATGAATAGAGTTATGTGTGCGATTTAAGTTTGTGGGGTTTAATTAACTTATACACTACAAATGATTGGAGATTAAAATGTAGGTCAAAGTCTATAATAAGGGTTACATCCTAGACATATTGCCTATCATTTTCCTACTTACACTTATTGGATGAGGAAACTTTTGGATATCATCAAATTTTGGACGAATTTGAAAATAAAACAAAATATATTTAATTAATTTTATCGTCTTTGATGAAACACAGCTCAAAACTTATAATACCAAATTTAGATTCAATCAAATTTGGACAGGCTATATAAACTTGTTGTATAGATTAAGTTCGGTCCCACCAAACAAAAAGAAAATATAAACCATCGTCCTAATTTGTTGTCAAGCGTGCAATTATATTTTCATTTTTTAAAACTCATCATTGCGATCATTTATTTATACTAGCTATATATGGTACTGGTTTATTAATATATAGGTACGCCTCCGATTGATTAACTTAAAAGGTTGGTTAGTTTTAAAATATCTTTATTAATTATTTTTGCGAACTTATTATCAATAATTTATTTGTATGTACACTTAAAATAATTGTAATATTGTTTAGTAAGTAGAAACAGAACAAATCCATACTTACAAATTATTGATTCATTAAAATAGAAAGAAACTCTTGCTATTGTTTGGAATGGCCGAAAGGTCGCACACTCATTAACGCGTGAGCTCAAAAGTAGTAGCAATAGCTCACGATATTTGGCCTTTGATTAACAATATATAAACATATTTCATTCATGAAGGAGTGAGTTCCAAGGTACTTGGCAACCCGTTCACGAGATTCGCCCTTTCGATTAAAAATATGTTCCATATAAAACTACACTAAATAAAAGTAGCTAATGCATTTCGCATTTGAAGAAAATATCTCACCTTAATAGTTTTAATTAATACTACTATTAATTAATAAGTAGTATAATGAAGAGTGATTTTGAAAATATTGATAAGTAGGTATGTAAAAATAGATAAAGTACTGAAAAATGATGAAGTTAAGAAGAGTGCAAGGTTTGTATAATTGTTTATTTTTCTATTTTTCTTATGATTTTCATTATTATGGGATTCTTTTCATTCTTCTGTACTCCATCTATCCGACAATAGGAGTCACATTTAGTGTGAACACGGGTTTTGAGAAAATGTAAAGAATATTGGATTGAAAAAGTTAGTCGAATATGTAGCCTACTCTTTTATACTGATTTTATAATAAAATGTAAGTGAAGTGAGTTGGTGGAATGTGTAACCTAGTTACCATTTATGATAAAAGTGAAATAGAACCCTTATTATAGGACGGACCGAAATGATAAAATATAGAGTAACTCTCATTGTGGGACGGGGGGAGTTCTAATTTTTAGTCAAATGCAAAGCTAGTAACCATCAAACTCTCATCTGGAAATTATCAATGCCCTGAATTTGACCATATTTTGTAATTTGATTTACATATCAAAGTTGAAATTTTAATTATGTAATTTTTCCTTTTGAAATTCTTATTTTGAAATTCATATTTAAATTAAATTGTTGGTTTAAATTATTAAGAATATATAATAAATAAAGTGAAATTAGAAATGGATATAAAACTAAAAGATGAGACTCATGAATAAGTAAAGAGAAAAGGATGACAGTACGTCCTTGTTGGTGTGGGTGTTGATTCTTAACTAAGAGCATCCTCAATGCATGCGGATGTCCCATAGCCTTCCCGATAGACTTCCCAAAAACACCTCCTGCCACGTCATCAAGGACATCGGATGCAGAAACGGTAGAAACTATGAGAATGACTGAAATGATAATAAAGAACGCAAAGAATTGAGAACTTCGGAGTATAAAAACTCAATGTAAAAATATTATTCAAAAGTCTGTCTTTTAAGATCAACAGTGATGCCTTTATATAGGCAAGAAAATCTTAAACTTATAGAAAGAAAATAACTAAGAAATCCTAAACTTATGGAAAGAAATAACTAAAAAGATAATAAGCAAAAATAACTCTAATGAAAATAAAACCTATTTTATAGAAGGAAAAATAATTAATATTTTACCATTTACTAATTCTACTAACTAGGAAATAAATAAAAACCAAAATAATAACTTTCTTAGCCTCCAAGTCTTGTCTTCTAGAACTGCATCATGGCCGCTTGTAATGCCCGATTTATCTCCCTAGTCGTAACGGCACGCAACTCATCCCTAACAATCTGGCGCCAGTCGCTAGCACCGCTACCACCCGCACCGCTACCACTACCACTGCCACTTCCACTTCCACTTCCACTACCACTTGCCATTAAATAATAAAAGAAACGCAGAGAGAGAAACTTGTTAACACAAGTGGTGCGAGTGAAATGAAGTTCAACGAGCCATATATATAGATTTTGAAAAAAAAAATTAAAAAAATAGAACTATTGGACGTCCGTCCGCATGCCACAATGGCGGACGTCCCGCCGCCGTCGCGAAACACCCGCGGAACTCCCGTGTCCGCACGGGTCGTCCGTCCGCCCCTCTTCCTCGCACAATGGCGGACGTCCGCCGCGGACGTCGGGGACGGCGGTCCGACGCCCGGCGGAAGTCCGGCATTGATGATGCTCTAAAACAATCTTAAAATGACAATGCTTTTAAAATTCGAATGTTCTAAATGACCTAAAATGGTCTAAAAACAACCTCTATGTCATCTAAAAATGATCCTCGTGTTTTTAAAATCCAAATATCAAAAATGAACTAAAACACAGCTCTGTGCTTTCAAAATCCAAAATTTTAAAGTTAAATCTCATCCTTCCAATTTTGTTATCTAGTGATTCTGATTTGGTCTCCATTTATGCACAAGTGTTGGCTCTATAACACTACCCTCAGGCCTCGACTACAATTGTGTGAGCGAGAGAGGGAGAGGGAAAGGGAAAGGGAGAGACCTACCATGTCTGAAATTTCACTAGTTACCAAACATACCTCCACGAAAATCTTGGCCTCATGGGCCCATTTCTTCGGAACCAGATGACTAGTAAGCCTCCTCTGGATCACATTGCTTCAATACCTACAATTACAGATGAGATATTTGGTGAATCATACAAAGCCTACAAAAATGTTGACATGCAAACTTGCCTTGATTCGATGCACCTTCAGTGCCTGCGAGGACTAGTGAAGCCAAGAAAACACGGACCTGAAGAATTCAATGTGCATATAGCATTTCCATGTGTGTTGAATCTAATCGTTTAGCAGTGACTCAACACAAGAAAGAGATCTACATTTTTCTACTAGTATATAAAAAAACTCGTAGATTTGTTCTCTGCATATGTACATGCTAGTTACTACTATCTTAGTATAACTTCAAAGAATAAATGGAACAAGCCAACGAGGTTTATAGCTTCATCGTGGATGTTTGTTCTTATTTCTCAACTTCTTGAACGTTTTGAACAAGATGCTGGATGCTTCTGGTTAGGTGATCCACATGATGCTCCACATCATTCAAGACGGCCTCAAGCTGTTTCTGGCATTCCGCGAGTTTCTGCTTGGTACGGTGAAGCTCAGATGACAGCTCACGGATTCTCTTGTCCTTATCGTCCTACATGAAAAGGGTGCAACGACACAGCCAAGCCTTTACTTATGCATTTCAACGCATTCTGGCCTCAACAATCAAACACGAAAGGCATGATAGGAAGCAGCACGTAGTTTGCTTTCTCTCATGAAAAGCAACAATATGGCAACAACAGAGTAAAGTAACTAGATTTCTTTCATTCGCAGTTCTTGTTTTTAGCAGACAATTTCATATTAGACAGAGATTCAATGCAAGAAAATGAAAACAACTAACCCAAAAAAAGTCTAATTGGGTATTAAACATATGCATAGATTTCACATAAAAGCTGTTTTACCTGCGATTGTGCTCGGACAGGGCTACGACGAGCCTTCCCCAGAGACACCCCCAATGGATGACTGTGCTGCGTCTCAAGCTTCACAATAATCCATGCTCCGGAACTCTCCTTCCTAATCATGATCATCGCCTTACAACCTTCCCTCGTCACTGCCCTCGGCTTCCTCACTTCCACCCTCTTCACCTTGTTATTACTCACACGAAAACCCTCTTTGTTGCAGACGAACCTCCTGCTGATAACTGAGCCATTCTGGCTGGAACGGTGGCAGTTGCCTATGCGAACAATGAAGCCAACACGCTTGGCATATGCATCGTAGTATGCCATGGCAGCCTCCTCAGATTCAAACTCCATCCCAGTATACGGTTCCCCCACATTCGAGTGCGACAAAAAGTGTTTTTCGTCGTATAAATTTATCATATCTCCCCCATCAGACATACAGATATCACTTCCAACTTCCATCAGCTTATCATCCACATCTGAATCAGGCTCTGCATCATCCAGTTTATACTTTGCACCCTCATTTGGATCAAAACTCACTAATTTAAGATTTAATTATAATGTGATTAATATAATTGACAACATTAGGAATGTTTGGGAGCTGAGCAACAAGATAATATTCACCTAAATTTAACATCTTCAAACAAAATGTGGAAGATTTTATATAATAAATTGAAAAACAATCATTTTCCCTCGGCCTGCTTCAACTACCAGCAAAATCTTCTCTGCTTATTTCTCCCAAACACAATTAAAATTTGCTTCTAAAACACACACATAAAACCTAATTGAAGAAAACATGAAATAGCTCAGACACACAGCAGCAAATGGATTTCGATATATTCAACAATACGAAATCCATAGACAAATTATGAAATCTACTTGATGCAACAGGGGTTCCAAACCTTTTTTGCAGAATTGCAATTATGAATTCTTGTTGAAGACAAATGGCATATGAGAGTGGAATTATTTAAAAAGATATAAGAATTAATGAATAATATCAGCATATAAATGGAAGAAGAAACATAGAAGGGCACGCTTACTTACTGATAGCAGTGCTGTTGGTTCTGAAGAATACACCTCTGAGGAAATTGTTAGTAACAAATATAGTTTTATAGTAAATGTTATTCCATTATTTGAGCAAAACAAAGATATATTTCGTGCATTGAGATAAGGGCCTTACCACAATAATTTTACTCAATTTTCTTTTCTTAAATAAAAATAATGGTTACAAAATTTTCATTTCCAAAATCCCCCAAGGAAGAGGGACACTTGTGGAATCCACATTGCATATGCGAGGGGTCGATATCATCCTGGGGGAATGGAACATGTTAGAGGGGGTGGGTGCATGAGTCATGACGTCCCACCACGCGCCCTTTGCGTCTCGTTCAATGGCATAGTGGCGTGACGCCGTGACCTATTGGCAGAGGCGAGTGAGCCTCATTTCCAAACTTTTTAAATTTTTTTATTAGATTTATTTTTATATTTTAATTACCTTACTTGTCACTATTTCGACCAAATTTTTTTTCGAGTGATTTATGTACTATACTACTACTACTATCATCTGAAATTTTAAATTATTAGTTCAAGAAAATATGTTTAAGAAGTCTTGCAGCTAATTTGTTTTATTATTTTTAAATGAATGCAATGCAAGAATGCTAAAATTTAATCACTTTTTTTTATAATATACTATGTCTGTCTCAAGTGATTCACTTTCTTTGGTATCATAAGTTAGTCATTTCCACTTTAAGTAAAAAAAAATCTCTTATTTTATTTTTTCACCTACTTTATTCTTTTTATTTTCTATTTTTTGTTGTTTTTTTTCCTCTCTTCATCTTTCCATTTTAAATCTTGTACAAAAAGAAATTGTTCGCTTGCAGGGGGCAGAGAGAGTATATTTATAATCTTTAGATATCGAGATTATATATATAATATGTACATATGATTTATTGATTTGGAAATAGAAAGACTGCCAATAGTAGAAGGTGAAAATTGAATTTGGGCCAGATCAACCAAAATTTACAAAAACTTGGGCCTACTTTCAGATCCATTTCTATAAGGGAATGGTTTATTTCTTGGGCTATATTTATACATGAATATATAAAAATTAGAATTTAAATTTTTAAGTTAAATTACTTTTCCATTATAGAGTCTCTTTCAATCTTTGGCATAATTAGATAAATAGAATACACACTTTGCCAATTTAAATAGGAGTGTCAAAATGGGTAGCCGATAGCACGTAATTCTCATTCCGACCAGATACCACGCCAAAACACTCGTTCCCAATTTTTATTTAAGTATAGCGACTGAAAGGTACTAATAAATTAAGATTTAAAAGTGCATAACAATATTTTCCATTTTACATTTTTAGGGTTGGTTTAACAGCTTGAGTTCGAATATTAGTAGGGTTAATTTTAAACAAGAAAACAATGGGTGGGTCAATTTTATACTACAAAAATCTAATGAGTTTTATGACTTGTGAATCTATCCTAAATCCTAATTATTTTTTAACAGATGATTTGTTTGATAAATTTCTCGCATTCAACAAATTATAAATTAGTAGTAATATTCTAAATTTATTTATTTCACTCGGTAGGTGATATTCTCATAATAAATTCCAAATACTACCCGAGATTCACTTGCTTAAAATATTAACAATAAAATAATCAGTATTAAATATTTGAATGTTATTACAAAAAATACCAAAATATTAGTATAACGTAAAATCAGACTACTACTCTATATTTCGACTTATTCAACAAAGAGAGTAATGAAGAGTAAATAAATAAAACTCGTCAAAAATATCAGATCAGAAACATTGACTGCTGCTATTCTTCTCCAAAGCCTTATTCTCTGCAAATCTTCAAATGGAATCGAACGAAAATAATAATACTAGTAATATTTAATTTTCTGATCAGGAAATGTCCCAAGCTGATGTCTCTTACAGGTTTGGCCCAATTTTCCCTTCATTTTATTTTTCCCCCTTTTTGTTCGTTATTACAATCATTTTTTATTTATTTTTGTTTAGCTATTGATTGTGATTTTGTTATTGGATTGTTGGGTTTGGTACTCTGGTTATTGCAACTATTGGATTTTTCATTTTCTGTTTTATTTTATCTTTTGGTTTTAATTTGTTTAGTAGTCAAGAACTCCTCTCTCTCAATTGAATCTTGCTGCCTTGTGTTTCTGTGAATGAATATTTGAATGTTGTTAAAATTAAATGAAAAGTTTGCAACTTTTGAATATTTAAAATCAATAAAGGATTCATATGGAAAAAGATTTGATTTTTATCATATCAGTCTGAAATTATTATTTCTGCAGATATAATCTTTTTTTCCCTGGAGTTTAGGTTTGATATCATACCATTATTGAATGTTTGAATCTTGTTGTCAGGCATTGGTTTTCATGATATTGGTTTTTGTCAAAAATCTTGATTGAATTGGGAATTATTACTTGCAGTTTATGTTGATTTCTTATAGTAGGATTAGTATATGAAATTGGCTTTTATTCAAAAGAAAAAAAGGCCTTGCTTGCCACTAGCTTTGTTTTTGTTTAATCAGTTGAACATTTAGAGAATGATTCATCTCAAAGTTGAACAAAAGCTTACCACTTTTAAGTATTTTCAATTTTTCACCCATGCCAAATCAAGAAACTAGAAAGGGATATTGGCATTTGATAAATACCTCAAAATAGAGAAAAGGCTTATCAAGCAACCAACACTAAGCCATCTCCAAGAACATAATGTGCTGCTAGATCCCAAAATTTCTATCGTAATAGCTTGTTTTATGTACTTTATATTGCGGATTGATTCTGTTTGGTTTTCTCAATGTTTAACATTTGTGATTCTTGTGGCTATCATCTCAACTTGACATCTCCAAAATATCATTGCAATGGTTTGATTGATGTGTCATTTCTTGCAAATTGATTCGTCTCATTTATCTGACTATCTACAGTTGTGGTTCTTGTGGCTATCATCTGAACTTGACATCTTCCAATCGCGCAACTTCCAGCATCGGCTCCAAATATAGCAAGTCCATCAACAAGGGTTTCTTTTCATTCATTTCCATTGATCCGAGCCGATTCACTCAAGTCGACAATGTGAACTGCCTCCCGATATCTTGGGGGCCCTACCGTTCAAAATCAAGGCTTCTCTGCCGCAACTGTGGAATCCTCATTGGTTATGGGTACGGGGATTCCACTGCTCTTTGTGGCCTCGACTCACCAGGCTCCTCCTCATCCTCGTCTTACAAGAAAATATTAGTGAAAATCCGAGCTTTACAGCCTTCCGAAGTCCACTAGTGTTGCCACCATGGAACAGTCCACACACATACTCCTACTCCCCGATGACTGTCTATACTTCATTTTCCAGAGGCTCGACTCCAGCTCTGACCGTGATGCATTTGGCCTGACTTGTCACCGCTGGCTCCGTATCCAGAGTTCATGCCGTAGGTCTTTACATTTCCAATGCTCGTTCTCTCATCGAACGCCCGTCTCACTACCTCAAGATCCGATCAGTATAGGTTACCTCCATCTGTATCGGGTGCTCAACCGTTACCCTCATCTGCACTCGCTTTCCTTGTGTGGCTGCACCGAGCTCCCGGATTCCGGTCTCTCCATATTGATGGATTATGGACCGAGGTTGACAAGCTTACGCCTAGATTGTTGCTTTGGCATCTCAGACGACGGTCTCTTCTCTGTTGCCCGGGGGTGCCCTCATCTTATCGATCTTAGCCTCTACCGCTGCAACATAACCGACACCGGCCTTAAAGCCTTGTCTGAGTCTTGCTTGGCCTTGGAAGACGTGAACCTCTCATATTGCTCGCGTGTATCCGACACCGGCATCAGGGCTCTCTCTCAGAACTGTCGTCGCCTCCGAGCCATCAACATATCTCACTGCAGAGGCATAAACGGAACCGGCTTTGAAGGGTGCTCGTGTAGTCTAGCGTATCTTGAAGCCGATTCATGCAAGCTCGACCCAAAGGGGATCCGGGCTATGTTGAGCGGAGGCGGGCTCGAGTATCTCGACATTTCCAACCTCAGCTGGTGCATCCAAGGTCACGGCTTTGCCGCCCTCGACACGAGGCTTGCCTCCAAGCTAACCGTGCTTAACTTTCGGGTTTGTAGGCACATAGATGATGAGAGTGTCGCGAGGATTGCACGGGGCTGCCCGTCGCTGAGAGAGTGGAACTTGGCCCTTTGCCATGAGATCAGCGTGGTGGGCTGGGAGTCGATCGCGATGTACTGTTGTGCGTTGGAGTGGCTGCACGTGAACCGGTGCCGGAACCTCTGTGATCGAGGGCTGCAAGCGTTGAGAGAGGGTTGTGGGCGGCTGCGCAAGCTGCACCTCGGCCGCTGCTGCCGGTTGAGCTCGACGGCAATTGAGGTTTTCAAGCTGTTGAGAGGGGATGTTGTCGTCTCAGATGAGGAAGTTATGTGCATTGCGCCTCGTTGAGAATTCTAACTCTTCTGCTTGGAGAATTTGCACATTTGTTGGGAAATATTTATTGGGGTTTATAATTATATTCAACTTTTTATTTTCTTATATAATGCATGTTATAAAAAGAATTGAGTTCTAAGATTTCTTATATTTTCTTTCTGACAAATTAGAGTATTGATATTGTTGTGAAATTAAGAGCACCTATAACGGTCAGCCTGTTAGGGTGCTGCCCAGAGTCTCGCCAGGAGGTGACGGTGATGGGTTAATGTTGCAGGTGTCTCGTCCTAGAGGGCCTCCCTCGATTAGGGGCTGAGCCCTTATTTGCGGGACACACGCCAAGGCCAAGTGGCCCACTCGCTCTTCGTGTGAGTGAGTGTCGTTTTTGCCGTTTAAAATTTATTCATAGTATTAATTTTTTTTAATAAAATTGGGAAAAAATTAAAATTAACTTATCCTCCAATTCTTCCCAAAATCATCTATAAATATTAAATACTCATCACATAAAGTTTTTCCACACCGAATCACTCATTTTTCTCTCTAAAATTTTTCATTTATATTTTTATTTTTAACTATAATTTTAAATTATATAATTATTAGAAATTTGTAATATAATTTTTTATTTTTTTAAAGTTTTATTAATCAAATATTTTTTGTTAATTAATTTTTTTAATTTTAGAAATGAAATGGTGAGATCGATGAACAGTGAAGGTAATGGCCGGTTAGATATGAATGATTGCGAGTGTTGTATCTTAAATAGAGAATGAGGTAAAAAAACCGCTTAGCCCATTACTAATGTCTGTGAGGGGTGGAGTAGGAAAAGTTGTAGGTAATCCAAGTTGGGTAACAAGTGATTGGACCCACGAATAATTAAACGACCGGATGGATAAGGCCCATGTGATAAAAAAAATGACCTAAAAATTGTTATCAAACAATTAACTCAAAAGAATTTACAATATAACACGTCAACAGAAAATTTCATTTGATCTTTTGGTATTACTTGTTATTTATGTGGAACCATATTATAAACTTTATATTAATAAAAAGAGACACACTTCAATACAGACCTAGAACTATACTCTTCATATCTGTATTGACTAGTTTTATTCTGATTCATTTTTATAATTTATAAAAATAATAAATAAATCTCATATTCAACTAACTCATTTCACTCATATTTTATTATAAAATTATAATATAAAAATAAATCTCACATTTCACTATCTTTTCCTATCTAACTTCCTTAATATTTCTTAAAAAATTTATTATAAAAATATATAAAAATAAGTCTCACATTTCACTACCTTTTTTCTATCTAACTTCCTTAATGTTTCTTAAAATCCATACCGAACTCAATGGGACTTTTAATGGTAGACGGAAGGAATACTTTTTAAAGAAAAATGTTTCTTTAACTATAAAAATATACAATTGCAAATCAAATAAATGATATTGTCATAGTTAAAAGTAGAATTCATAAGTTTCTTGTTTTATTTCATCAGTTTCACACTATTTGTTGTTTAGTTGGGATAGAATTATCTCTAATCATATCGAAGAGGAGCCATGAATCTTCAACTTTTGTTACATCAACCCTCCAAAAAAACTTCATACATGTAACAGACACAAACAGAACTCAAGCATACAATTATTTGCTAGCAATCTGATTACAATGAAATTGAATAGTGTTACATGGTCAAGAAAAAACAAATTTTCAGATATCACTATAGAAACTGAACAGGCTCCACAGCTTGAGATATGAGATGCAGCTTTAGAAACTGAACAGTGTCTTTATGGGAGAGAATTTTACTCCACAACTTTGTATACTTGCATAGATGCATTACCTAGCATCACCCCATACGTTATCCCAACCACCACTTGGTGCGGCCTTGGGGCCCTCGATGTAGTTCTGATTTCCCGGCATGTTGTGAGGTCCTGGTAAACCTTCAGCACCTGGTGGGTGGACTCTCTTGGGTTTTGTTCGGACTCCTAATATTCTAAGAACAAATCTTGCAAGCTCTCCATAGAGCATTCCAGACCTATCAAATAGCTGCAGAACCATCGGGGATTTAATGCGTGGGAACACATTTTGCACTCAAAATAACGATATTACTACTATCGAATTCATTTTTTCTCTCACGCAATTTTAGAAACTGAAGTGGACACGAGTGGAAAGATACCTGAAGAAGGGCAGACATGAACATATGGAAAGCTTGAGTATTCTGGTCAATCAGAATTGCCACCCTCCCAAAGAAATTAACTACTCCTTGCATCTGCCATTGTCAAGAAAATTAAGCATAAAGTTCAGACAGGTAACTAGTGAGACATGAGCGAAAAAAGCTGCTAGAATTAATTAAGAAAAACTCAATGTTTTCATAAGCAGGGGATTATACAAACAGCTGCATATCAATGGAATTGTTGCTTGAGTTAGCTCAGAGGTTGATGTGCATAAAAAGGAACGTTCAACAATGCTTCATTCGAATTGTGTGGCTTTTCATGCTACTCATAGAATGTCCAGCGTGATGAGTTCTTTAATTTTTGGAATGGGGTTTAGCATTGGAAATCAAGTGACACGAATAGATTGCAAACCGCAGGAATACAACATAGGGTATATTCATAACACATTGTTTCTTTAACTATCATTGAATATGTAAGAATCAGTTTGGCCAACTACGATATAAATCATATGATATACAATCATTCTGAACTAACATTGAAAAGAAAGAAAGACAAAGGATGCTTTTAGCTCACCACTCGCATTAGCGAAATCCAGAAACCTGGTGGTTGAGAAGGTTGTCCATATGGATTGTTTGGATCCTGCTCACCATAAGGCCCCCCCATGCCCATTCCATATCCCCCCATGGGACCTCCCAAACCGCCCCCTAAACCACCACCATACATTCCTCCGCCATACATGCCTCCACCATACATGCTACTGCCCCCATAAAGTCCACTGTAACCCCCTCTATACATACTATTCCCATACATCCCACCACCAATACCCATACCCCCTCCAAGTCCCCCATATGAAGAACCATACATCCCACCTCCATATCCAGAGTTCACACCCGTACCATAACCTAAATAAGGGAAAATGTTATCACCGAGAAGCATAATTAAATGGAAACATACATCACACTAGAAATTAAATGCACATACACATATTTATGGCCTAGACAACTATCATATGTTGCGTTTGAGCACCTATATTTCATGAATAAGTTTAGTTTATATTTCAGATTCCTTCTCCAGTTCTCCTTAAGTCAGTCTGTGTATCATACCGGCAGTTTTTCCTTTTAATCAATGTGACCATGTTATCATGTAGATGCTATAATTTGTCAAAATACTATAGGTTGTCTAATGATCTTGATACAGAGACTGCAGTTTCATCTAGATTTCACTCAAAAAGAAGAAATAATCGGTACCAATATAGCTATGGTTCTGCTCCTTTGAAAAGAAGAATTAATTGGTACCTCCATAAGTGCTCCCATATGTCTGTTGTTGCTCCCAAGGCCTGGCAGGGACTGGACGTCCGACTGAATTAACTGTATTTCTGTTAACATTTGTATTTGTCGAAACAACTTCACCAGGTTGAGCCGTCCCAGAAGCTTCTACGACTTCGCTCGTATTTCCAGCAGAGGCTGGCCTAAACGGTGCAGGTCCAGAAGAAGATCCTGCTCTTTCCCATGGCTTTGGAGGAGGACCACTACCTGCACCAGAATTTAGCCACGTTATACACAGGTGATCTATGACAGAATTTACTCTATTCGCCAAATTCCCTAAATTCCTTTATACTAGGAGAAATCACGGCTTGAAGGATAGAGCTGGATGAAGATACAACAAAAGCCCTAGATCAATTGAAATCATAAAATACGAAGAATTTTTTTGCCATGTTCGATCATGCTGCATAATTGAAAGGCGCTAAGCAGCAGTTCAATCAACACAAGATTGCGGAAAATTCTAGGGATTTATAATCGTCAAGAATTCAATTCAATTGCTAATCCTAACAACTAAAAAAATAAATCAAATTACGCAAATAGCAAAATACGCATAGAAATACATAAAAATCGACGAGAGGGGAGCTAAAGTCGATGGAATTAGCCAAATTCAGCGGAGATACCTGCCGCTTGGGCGTTATTCTCCATTAACGAGAGGGTCCTCGACCCTAAAATTGAGGAGAAGAGGGGGAGAGAGAGAGAGGTGATAAAATGATCGGACAAGAGTAACAGAGCTGGATGTTTATCTGATTTTTCTTTGCACAGCCCAAGAAATTTCGCTGAAAGGGTAAATGACGGGTTTGCCCTTCAATTATTCCACGAGTTTCATGAGACGCGGTGAAGAAAATGGTGGAGCCCATTGTTCATCTTAACGGGCCACCGCAGCCCAATTATTATTTTTGACTGAATATTTGAATTTTGTTTTTTTTAATTATATGTATCAAACTCGTCTTTTGGCAGAATCCGACTAATCCTGCTCAACTGGACTTGTAGATTAAGGTCGAAAGTCTCCCAACAAGTGACAGGGTTTGAATCCGTGACCTCATGGTCACCATAACTCCACGCTGCTAACTACGCTCCGACTCATTGGTATATTTGAATTTATTTGGACTTGAATAATGAATTAGTTGAAATTCTAAGTCTAAACTTTTAAGACTTCAATAATGTATTGATTGAAATTGGAAATGATCTACTACTTCCATAATTGATGGGACCAAAAGTACGTAACAAGTGTATTTTTTTTTACATTATAGAATAGGTTAATGCATTAATAAGTAATCTATTTTGTTATTAACCATACAAATAAGAATCCATAATTGATGGGACCAAATTTTCCTTTTTCATTAAATAATACGTAATATTTGATGGACCAAAGCAAGTGTATTATCCTTTTCATCATATAAAATACGATATATGTTAATAAATAAGTCTTCTATGTTATAAATATAAATTAATAAAGGATATTTGGCTATAAATTGCTACATTATCGTCAAATTAAGTTTTTGTATATCAATTTTAAAATCTTTCATGATTTATAAAATTATTAATTTATTTTGTTTTAATTAATAAATAATCAAGATTTTTACTCTATTTATAACTTCTTATGAATCATAATTTAAAAATCAAAATTATATAAGTATTTTGCATGCTATATTTATGAAATTATTCTTAATGTTAAGAACTCGAAGCAATTAATTAATAGTATATTGTTTGCAAAATCATAAAATTGTCATAGGAATAGAACAAAAATAAACTTTCAATTATTATTTTTATTTAATAAAAAATAGATTCATTTTTCCTAATCAAGACATGTAAAAATTAAAATAGATTAAAAAATGAAGATGTTATCGCGCGTGCTCTTTTCGCTAATCTCCGCGTGCTCATATATTTATTCAACTTTATTGGATTTGATAAGGATAATATTATTTATTAAATTATAAAACTTCATCAAACTCAATTTTATAAGAATTCGAAAAGTTTTTTAAGGAAGCGTCTAATCTCGCATAGATCCCCCTTTTTATGCCGCAAATATTAATATGGAAAAATCAGCCAATTTTATATTCCTAACCGCCGATCTGAACGGATTCTCGCGCCGTCCATGCTTATCTGATTGCAATTTCCCTAGTTTATATATATAGTTATTAATTTATTCCTGTTTTTATCCAAATTGCTGTCAAGTTCAGTTCAGAGCTGCTATTGCGTTTGATTTTATACAAGTTTTGTAATTTTATGGCTGCCAGTGCTAATCCTTCACCTCCTGCGAATAGCAACGGCGCTAATTCCGCCACATCGGACAAGGCCAACGGCGGCGGGGCGTCGGCCAAGGAGAATTCCGCGCTAGAGCCCAACCAGAGAGGGCTCCGCCACAATCCTGGTTTATCCCTTGATTGGACCACTGAGGAACAGTCTAAGCTCGAAGATTTGCTGGCAAAGTTAGTTTTTTTTCTTTTTATTTATTGAGATGCTGTAGTTTAATTGTATTCGAAATCTTGAATATGTGCTGTGTGTTTTGGATGCGTGGTTACTGGCTGTTGGATTCTTGTTCGGATTATGGTAGGGTTTATTTGAATATTTGTTGGATCGGAATAGTTTCGGATGTGAGAATGTGGATTGTTGGTATGGTTTGGTTCAGCATAGTAGTTTCTTGTCCTTGAATTTTTTCTACCGATTGTGCCATTTATGAGGAAGTGCATATTTGGTGATTGGTTTTTTGATTCCCTTAGATATTGAGTTGATTCTCTTGCACATTAATTTTCTTTACTAAAGTTAAAACTATGAATCTGTATCCAGCATTTCTTAGTGAATTAAGTGGAGAGTAGAATAAAGTAGATAAGTGAAAGAGAGAAAATCTATCACTTACATTGTTGGGACGTCCCAATAAGGAATATTGAAGCCATATATTGACGTGCATTGTTTTTATGTTTATCTTTACCTTTTGCAGATATGCCTCAGAAACAACTGTTGCCCGGTATGCACTAATTGCTCAAGCACTACGGGATAAGACAGTTCGGGATGTTGCATTACGTTGCAGATGGATGAGTGTGAGATATCACTTCCTTCAATTTTCACTTTTTGTGTTTTATTTATCATGTTTTGCTACTAAAGTTTCTAGGATATGACTTTAAACAATTTTATGGTATAACAAATGTAGGATTGTGAAGTTCCATCTGCTTCTAAATGTCAATGTAAATGTGAATTCATGGTTTTTCTTTGAAATGCAATAATTACTATAGATAACATGTAACCACTTTGTTAGGTGATGACCACAATGTTTTCCTGCCACAGAAACAAATATATTTTTTGAGTAGTTTTTGATATTCTAAGTAATCACTTTCTTTGCTTCCCTACTTAGTTGAAATTCTGAGCTATTCACTGCATAAGCTCCTCTGAAAGGAAAAAGTATGTCTCTTATAAATGTGATCTCTGCCTTCTTGTAACATTTACAATATTATCAATACATTATATACTTCAATTCGTCGTTTATGATGACCTTGCTTTTCTAGAAGAATTAAGTTGCAGAGTTTTTAGGGGGTGGTGATATATTTCCCATAAATGTTTGGGGCAATGCCAACTAGAGGCTTCACGGTTGAATTAGTGTTGATGGAAAAAATAACCAGTCGTAAAGTTATAGCTATATGTGATGGTGACTGTTCTACATAAAGTTCCCATTAATTCGTGAAAATTTTTGAGTCTATTGGAAGAAATAAAATTTAAATTAACATGATTGTAGAATCTCCTTTTTTCAATTTTTGCGTAATCTATGATGGTGATGATGAACAGCAAGAAGTAATGTTGAACAAAGAAGAGGAAACTTTTATAGATCTGCTTTATGTTAATGCTAATTGTGGTTTTCTGATCTGCAGAAAAAGGAGAATGGCAAGAGAAGGAAAGATGATAATGGTTCATCAAGGAAAAATAAAGACAAAAAGGTACTAAGGACAATTCATGTTATGATCTTCCAAACTGAGGGGACTTTCTTACCTGGACTGTGATGTTGACATAATCAGCTTTTAATAGACATTAATCTATAACTTATCTGTAAATCTGTTCAAGTGATCTAACTAATAGTTTCCTCCATTATTGCTACATTTTGGATTTTCAGGATAAAGTTTCAGATACATTGCCAAAATCATCTCAAGTAGCAAACCTCACCAATGGCCCTGCCTATGCTCAGTCAGTGATGTCAGTGGACAGTGATGACGGAATCCCATTTAGTGGTTAGTAGTGCATGCAGCATATGCCCTTACGTTTCAATTAATATCCTAGAAATAAAATAAAGGTTTAAATATAGAATCATTTGAAAATTGTTTCTTACTTGGGTTTTGATTTACCTACTGCACAACTAGATGCTCCGGGCATGTATAGCAAATGTGTGCTTTGTGGAAAGATCATAATGCATATAAATTCAGTGATATTTTCTGTATTTGTTTATGAAGATTGATGCCTATTAGTTCTTGATGACATTGATTTTTCTTTATGAACATTTACATATATGCAAATTTGACACTTTGAACTTGTGAATTTCAGCTATCGGTGGTGCTGCTGGACAACTTCTTGAGAGTAACGCTCAGGCCCTGGATCAAATTTCTACCAACTTTTCTGCTTGCAAGGTACTTGCAGCTTCAGTACCTTGAGCACTGAACTAGCTTTTGTCATATAATCATGATTGATACAATAAGCATTCATTTTCCACCTATAGTCAGTGGATATCAAATATTAGTTGAAATATTGTAGACTAGTTTATAATTGGAAATCCATGATCCTGTTTACTTTGCTTGATATATTTCCATAAATGGATGCTCAGCCAATGATATCTAGTTTCAGCTGTTGGAGAAAAGAAGCAGATGGAAGTTTGTCAAACACTTAGTAAACAAAATGTGAAATAGTATTGAAAATAAAGATAACTCGTTCAAAAGAAGGTCCTCTTTCCATCACGGAAAGTCTCGGCAAAACTGTTCAATACTATACTTGTAATTTTCCCTTCAACATCAAAGGATATGTATTTATAAATGTAGAAAGAAGAATACGCCATCTACTGAAAAATAAGTGGGTAAGAATAATAACCAATTTTGCATCCCAGGTACTATAATAACAAACCTTTTTGCATTTAGAACATTTATTCTCTTGGTTTTGCAAGATCATCTTTGTGTCAAGTCAGTTGTGCAATACTCATATTATTCTTCATTTCTTTGTTCATATTTCTAATTTGAAGTACTGTATATATTAAAATTTTTACTACTTTATCATTAGTTATTACATGGCACAAAGCTTCTCCATAGAACGCTAATATTGATTATATCATGTTTGCATATCTTTTTTTGCAGATTCATGAGAACATCAATCTCTTTTGTCAAGCTCGAGCTAATATCGTTTCAATCTTAAATGAGTATGTCCGAATCAGTCTACTACTCATTTTATGTTTTAATATAGCTTTACATTCCTTCCAAAGCATGATTTAATTTCCATGTATTGTAGAGTTGATATTTGCTGCATAAACAGGCTTTGTGCATTTTGTGTTGTGCGTGTGGTGTTGTTGGCGAGTGATGTACTTGCCCCATTTTGAAGAAAAAGAAAATGGGGTATAAGGGAAGAAGAGTAATGTGGCATCTTACTTGCTCATTTTCTCATTCATTCTATCCCTTTGTTTGGAAATGTTAATGGCTGTTTTATGTCGTCATACAAATATTTACTGATCTTTACATGTATCCTGTCTTGATATACTATAAATGATCTCATCAGTTAAATGATCCTATTTCACAACTTTAATGTAGAATTGACTTCATAGAAATTAATGTAGCATATTTTTGGAAGGAAAAAAACTTGTGCTCTCCTTATTTTGAGTCTTGTGTATGGACCCACTTTTCCGTTATGCTATGCTATCTTTTTTCCCATATCTAACTGTTGAGTTCTAAATTAATGTCCATCTTATAATCTCATTCGATTCATTTTTGGTGAAACCTCATTGTCAAGTTTCTGCATTCCATAGATTAAGAATGTATCTATAGACAATATCCCATGTGCTGCGGTTGAATTATAGAAGTTGCTAAGAGTTATGTCTCTGGTTACTGATAGTCCTCCTCCTGCGTAATTCAGACATTCTAATGAATCTGAAAGGTGTTTTATGCAGCTTGGATGACATGCCAGAATCAATGAAGCAGATGCCGCCACTTCCTGTCAAGCTAAATGAGGAGCTAGCCAACTCCATTCTCCCGCGAACACCCCTTCCTAAGAAATCTTGATTGTCTCGCGCCACCTAGAGATAGACACTGTGAGTTGCTGCTAAAAAACAGGGGTCCATGACTCGATCAGATTTGCAGCAAGTACGCTCTAGTTAAATGGAAAATTTGTCGAAGATTCAGCTACTCGGAGCTTGGTTGGCCTCTCGTTATCACCAGTTCCTTGTATTGTTGTTTTTTGGTTGAAATTTCTGTGTTTTTGCTTCAGTTGCTTTATCCATCATCTTATGTAAGAAATGTCGGTAGTAGTATAGAACTCTAATTCTTAGTGTTGTAAATAATTGTGGGCAAGAAAGTAATATCAATTTTATATCTTTGCTAGTCTATCCTTTGGTGTGTATTTGGTGCACGTGCGTCTATTGAGGTGGTGTTTGGTTTCCTAAATAAAATAATACTAAGGTATAATTTAGGATTGAGTTGTGAGATTATTTTGGTCATATGGAGTTAGCTATGACTAATTATCTCATGATTATCCATGTAGGATTGAGTTATCTCATGAACCAAACACATTACATATTTAATACGAGATACAATCATGCAAACCGAACACCCTCTTAAGTGTAATATATCGTCTATTTGTACGTGATTACATATTCATATGTGAAATCAATAGAAAGTATTGTTTTACTACTATGGTGGCGTTCGGTTGTCATGACTAATAATCATGAGACTATCCATCTAGGATTAAGTTGTGAGATTATTTTAGTTGGAGGGGGAAGTCTATGACTAATTATCATGAGACTATCCATCTAGGATTAAGTTGAGGGGTTAATCTTATGAGCCAAACATGATACATATTTAATCATGAGATTTAGTCTTGCCAACCGAACACCTCCGTAAGTATTAGTCTTTCACTAGTTATTGAATCAACTCTATTTTAGCCTCAAATCAGTTCATATCGTGTTTTTCAATTGTTAGCCTTCTTTTCATCGCAAACACATTTTAGCCTCAAATTAAGTTTATCATTGGTTCAGTAAACTGCCATTTTTAATAAATAAAAAAGAAGAATAAAAGTAAATATGACAAGTACATATTCCATGGTAATATTTTAATTCCATTAAATTTTTATAACCGTTCAATTTATATATCATGCACAAAATCATGTCTCATTTTATAAAAGAGAGGGGGAGGGGTTTCGATAATCCATGCAATTAAGACATTCATACACTAATTCCTCAAATTAATGCCAAATGGTAACAACTCTTGATATGCAAAAGAAGGCAATCAGCCGTTCATCATAAGGTGTGTGATATGTAGGTTTTAATTTTGGGAAATTTGAGAAAGTAGTATTATTTTTTTATCCTAAAGGGAAAATGTGAAAGATTTTAGAAGAGTTTTATGGTTCCTTTTTTTCGCCAATAAATATAACATTATGAAAGGTTAATATCACATATTCCTATTTATTTATCTCATAAAACTCAAGCTTGATATTTTTTTTAATAAAGGGAGAAAGGTTGACAGTTGACACCATGGAACTATTTTTAATCGATTCCGTTAATTATATCGATATTTGTCAATAGAGTTGTGATCAATGTCGAATTCTTTTTAAAGGCCGAACTAGACACCAAATTTGGGCCACTCATTTTTCTTAATCTAATGATTATGATTAATTTAGAATTAATTTAATATTTTATTAAATAAAAACGTTTTTAATTTATTTTTTTTAAATTTTTAAAATTTTTTAAAATAATTTAATGATTATGATTAATTTAGAATTAATTTAATATTTTATTAAATAAAAACGTTTTTAATTTTTTTTAAAAAATTTTAAATTTTAAAAAAAATTAATTCTTTTTTATAATTTTTATAATTTTTTTTTATTTTAAATTTTTTTTTATTTGATAAAAACTTGCTGGAGTAAATAATGAACTATATTCACTACATAATGAACGAAATGAATGTATGTTATGAAGTAATTTTTCGCATTCATTATATAATGAATTTACTTCAACTGAAAGATAATTATGTCATAACACATTACGAAGTAATAAACTAATGAAATGAAGTACTAAACTAACTAAATGAAGTACTAAACTAATTAAATGAAGTAATAACATAACTGCATGAAGTAATAAACTAACGGAATGAAGTAATAGCATGACTGTATGAAGTAATAAACTAACGGAATGAAGTAATAAACTAATAGAATGAAGTAATAACATGACTGAATGAAGTAATAAACTAACGAAATGAAGTAATAACATGACTGAATGAAGTGATAAACTAACGGAATGAAGTAGTAACCCTAAACCCAACTGAAAGATAATTATGTCATAACACATTATGAAGTAATAAACTAATGGAATGAAGTAATAGCATGACTGAATGAAGTAATAAACTAACGGAATGAAGTAATAAACTAATAGAATGAAGTAATAGTATGAATAAATGAAGTACTAATAAACTAACGGAATGAAGTAATAGCACGACTGAATGAAGTAATAAGTTCATAACATACATTCATTTAGTTCATTATGTAGTGAATATAGTTCATTATTTACTCCAGCAAGTTTTTATCGAATAAAAAAAAATGTAAAAAAAAATTAAAAAATTAAAAAATATTAATTTAAAAAAAAAACGTTTTTATTTAATAAAATATTAAATTAATTGTAAGTTAATCATAACCATAAGATTAAGAAAAATGAGTGGCCTTAATTTAGTCTCTAGTTCGGTCTTTAAGGGTGGATTTGTGGTTAATAGGACTCTTTGTCAGTATATGTGGATCGTGTGTTTTTTTTATTCTTTTTCGTGTTTGTATATTAATAATGTTTGATATACACTTTTTATTTGCTTACTCAACTGTTTTGTGATTGAGATTATTTATTTTTGTTTAATATACTGGTATGATTTTTGATAACTGTTTTGTGATTGACATTATTTATTTTTGTTTAATATACTAGTATGTTTTTTGATAGCATACCCTAAATTCACAATCACCTCTTATTGTCAATCACTTTATGCATTACCGAGTATTTATTTTTTAATTATTATTTTAACATGATTTTCATCAATTGTTAATTAATTAGCATTCTCAAATTAAGACTAAATCTTTTTCATTAGATTAAAAAGTATAATGATTAAATAACGTCAAATAAAATATATTTTAAATTACAAAAAAAATATTAAATAAACTTAAAGGATATTAATGTCAATTCATATATCATAGTTAAAACTAACCACTTTCTCTCTCCTCAAAATTATCTTAAAACTTTACATTTACGTAATTCTCTCGATTTAAATTAATTTTTCGTAAAAAATGAACAAATTAAAGGTGATTTCATAAGGATTCTAATAAGATTTCACTTGCATATGTTTCGACGACGATCGGATGATGAAATTTTATAATTTAGATTTTAATTTTCATATATGTTGATAAACATATTTATATCAATAAATGCATCAAATAATTTCAACATAATGCATGTACAATATCAATAAAACTGTATTGATATATTCGGTTACTTGTGCTGAGATTCTAATGTCAATGTGTTAATATTTGTAATATACTACTATGTTAATATAAAAAAAATCATGAAGCTTTTTATGTTATAACAGATTGATTATTTGACTCTTTTTGTTGATATTTTATCTGTTATTTATTGAAATTTGTAAACTTTAATCCCATCTACTAATTTTAATATCTAATAATGTAGGATTGATATTAGTTGTGGAATGGATAGTATATGAATTTTAATGTGATCAATGTAGTTATAGATGATTTTGATATTTTTTTATATATATAACTTATGTTTTATAATTTGTGATTAATTGTTTCAAATGTATTATATTTTTAATCCTCATGTAGCTAAAATTTGTTATTCATTTTGTCCATATGATGATCTTATTTTTAATTTTATTTAATTAATTTACAGGCTAAAATTAATAAATTGAAAATATCGTATTCGTGCATTGTGATACTCCAAATAGGAGTAGTAAAGAAAATCAGCCAATTTTATATTCCAAAAAGTAACCGCCGATCTGAACGGATTCTCGACTCCTGCCGTCCATGCTTATCTGCTTTATAATTGCTCATTAATTTATTCCTCCTTTCCCGGGATACCTATTCAGGCTTTTATCCAAATTGCTGTCAATTTCAGTTCAGAGCTGCTATTGATTGCGTTGGATTTCATACAATTTTTTGTAATTTTATGGCTGCGAGTGCGAATCCTTCAGCTCCTGCGAATAGTAACGGCGCTAATTCCGGTAATAGTAAGCGCGTCACATCAGATAAGGCCAACGGCGGCGGGGCGTCGGCCAAGGAGAATTCGGCGGTAAAGCCGAACCAGAGAGGGCTCCGCCACAATCCTGGTTTATCCCTTGATTGGACCACAGAGGAACAGTCTAAGCTCGAAGATTTGTTGGCAAAGTTAGTTTAATTGAGTTGAGATGCTGTGGTTTATTTGTGTTCCAAATCATGAATGTGTGCTGTGTGTGTTTTAGATTCTTGTTCGGATTATGGTAGGGTTTATTTGAATTTAATTTTTGTTGCTCGGAATAGTTTCGGATGTGAGAATGTGGATTGTTGGTATGGTTTGGTTCAGCATAGTAATTTCTTGTCCTTGAATTTTTTCTACCGTTTTTCATCTGTTTAAATGATGGTATTGATGTTATGTGGAACTGCATATTTGGCGATTGGTTTTTTGATTCCCTTACTTACTGCTAGTGTTGTTTTCACTAATACTCCTGTTTAAAAACTAAAAGGAATAATTTTTGCCAAAAGAGGAAATCTCTTACCTACATTGGGTTGGGTGTGAAGCCATATCTTGACCTGCATTGTTTTTATTTTTTTTGCCTTACCTTTTGCAGATATGCCTCAGAAACAACTGTTGTCCGGTATGCAATAATTGCTAAAGCACTACAAGATAAGACAGTTCGGGATGTTGCATTACGTTGCAGATGGATGAGTGTGAGATAACATTTTCTTCAATTTTCACTTTTTGTGTTTTATTTATCACGTTTTGCTACTAAAGTTTCTAGGATACGACTTTCAGAAGAATTTTATGGGATAAGAAATGCTGGATTGTGAAGTTCCATCTGCTTCTAAATGCCAATGTAAATGTAAATTCATGGTTTGTCTTTGAAATGCAATGATTACAATGGAACTGGAGATAACAGATGGGGGCATGGGGAGAACTAAGGACATAGTACAACTGTGATCGTAGTATGCAACTTTTTCTATGATAAAGATAACATGTGCCACTTTATTACGTGATGACCACAATGTTTTCCTGCCACAGAAACGAATAAATTTTTTGAAATACAGAAGTTATAGTTATTGATATTCTAAGTAATCGAAATTTCTTTGCTTCCCTCTCTGAAAGGCAAAAGTATGTCTCTTATAAATATCATCTCTGCCTTCTTGTAACATTGATAATATCAATACATTATATACTTCAATATTATAATGCCGTTTATGATGCCTTGCTTTTCTAGAAGAATTAAGTTGCAGAGTTTTTAGGGGGTGGTATATATTTCCCCTAAACGTTTGGGGCATAGAGGTTACACGGTTGAGTTTAGTGTCCATGAAAACAATAACCAGTAGTATAGTTATAGGTATATTTGATTGGGACTGTTCTACATAAATTCCCATTAATTGATGAAATTTTTTGAGTCTATTGGAAGAAATGAAATTTAAATTAACATGATTATAGCCCTTTATTTCAAATTTTGCGTAATCTATGATGATGATGATGAACAGCAAGAAGTAACGTTGAACAAAGAAGAAGCAACTTTTATTGATCTGTTTTATGTTAATGCTAATTTTGGTTTTCTGATCTTCAGAAAAAGGAGAATGGCAAGAGAAGGAAAGATGATAATGGTTCATCAAGGAAAAACAAAGACAAAAAGGTACTAACAGTTCATGTTATGATCTTCCAAACTGAGGGGACTTTCTTACCTGGATTGTGATGCTGACATAATTAGCTTTTAATAGATATTAATCAATCTATATATAACTTATCTGTAAATATGTCGAATTGGTCTAACTAATATTTTCCTCCATTATTGCTGTATTTTGGATTTTCAGGATAAAGTTTCAGATACATTGCCGAAATCATCTCAAGTAGCAAACCGCACCAATGGCCCTGCCTATGCTCAGTCAGTGATGTCAGTTGACAGTGATGATGGAATCCCATTTAATGGTCAGTAGTGCATGCAGCATATGTCCTTACGTTTCAGTTAATACCCTAGAAAGAAAGTAAAGGTTTAAATATGGAATCATTTGAAAATTGTTTCTTACTTGGGTTTTGATTTACCTACTGCCAACTAGATGCTCCGGGCATGTATAGCAAATGTGTGTTTTGTGGAAAGATCATAAAGCACATAAATTCGGTGATATTTTCTGTATTTGTTTATGAGGATTGATGCCTATTAGATCTTGATGACATTGATTTTCTTTCTGAACATTAACATGTATGCAAATTTGACACTTTGAACTTGTGAATTTCAGCTATCGGTGGTGCTGCTGGACAACTTCTTGAGCATAATGCTCAGGCCCTGGATCAAATTTCTACCAACTTTTCTGCTTGCAAGGTACTTGCGGCTTCAGTACCTTGAGTACTGAACTAGCTTTTTGTCATATAATCGTGATTGATATAATAAGCATTCATTTTTCACCAATTGTTTGTGGATATCAAATATTAGTTGAAATATTGTAGACTAGTTTATAATTGGAACTCCATGATCCTGTTTACTTTGCTTGATATTTTTCCATAAATAGAGGCTCGGCCAACGACATCTAGTTTCAGCTGTTGGAGAAAAGAAGCAAATGGAAATTTGTCAAACACTTAGTAAACAAAATGTGAAATAGTATTGAAAATAAAGATAACTCTTTCAAAAGAAGGCCCTCTTTCCTTCACGGAAAGCCTCGGAAATGCCGTTCAATGCAATACTCATAATTTCCCTTCAACATCCAAGGACATGTATTTATAAATCTGGAAAGAAGAAAGATACCATGTACGGGAAAATAAGTGGATGAGAATAATAACCAATTGTGCATGCCAGGTCCTATAATAACAATCGTTTTTGCATTTAGACAATTGAATTCTCTTGGTTTTGCTTGACCATCTTTGTGTCAAGTCAGTTGTATTGCTTTGAATCTGTAGCTGAATTAACTAATGCATTATTCTTCATTTCTTTGTTCATATTTATATTCGTAGCCTTTCTAATTTGAAGTATATAGATTAAAATTTTGACTACTTTATCATTAGGTATGACATGGCACAAAGCTACTCCCTAGAACACTGATATTGATTATATCATGTTTGCATATCTTTTTTGCAGATTAATGAGAACATCAATCTCTTTTGCCAAGCTCGAGCTAATATCCTGTCAATCCTAAATGAGTACGTCCAAAGCAGTCTACTATTTTTATGTTTTAATATAGCTTTACATTCCTTCCAAAGCATGATTTAATTTCCATGTATTGTAGTGTTGATATTTGCTGCATCGATAGGGTTTGGGCTTTTTGTGTTGTTCATGTGGTGTTGTTGTCAAAGTTTACAGCCCAGCTTCACCTAATTCATTTGTTCCTTTTATGTTTTCTTTTATTTGTGAAATATTCGCTGCGGACAGTTTTACCTTTTATAAATAATTATATGAACATGTGTAATGTTGGCCCCACGTCACTCCAGATGTATATAAACTGAAGGGTAATTGCCAAACATAAACTTTGACCTGATTTTGGTTTTAGGCAGACTTCAAAAACCCTAAACCCTAAATCCTAAACATTTTAATAATAATCTCACATTTTTTAGCAAAATAAACATGCCCACAGCTTTCCAGCAACTATAAGTATACTGCACACGATTCCATTTCCAGGCTCGCTGGAAATCTGGAGGAATAAAACTGTTGGATATTGAAAAGATTATGCAGTGACAATTTCTCTAGCTATCAGAAAATTTTGGGCTTGTTTATTTTGCTACAGTTTAAAATGTTCACTATTAAAACATATTTTAAAATAGGGATATGGTCCCTAATATTACAAATTTTGGCCGAAATTTGGTATTTCCCACGAACTTTAAACTTTATCTTGAATCTTTCATGAACTTACATCTTGTAGCGAATTTCCCACGAATTTGATTTTTCCCTAAAGTAACTTTGACGTGGCATGTTTGATTATGTAGTTGAACAGCAGTCAACATAAGAAACGACGTAGCTTTTAAGGGTGTAGATGACGTTGTTTTGTGCGTTACTTGAGTTTTAAAATCTCTCCCAAACTTCGCCAATTTTCCAAATCGTGTGAAATTCACTGCACTGCATAAGTTCGTGGAAGATACCAAGTTTTGGTCAAAGTTTTTGATTTGAAGGACCAATAACCCTTTAAAATATTGTTTAAACCCAAATTTGGGTTAAAGCTGGTGAATTCTTTGGTAAGCAACCCCAGAATGAAACACAGATGGAAAATATATTCAGTCCAGATCTGGGAATTTCTTACTTGTTACTCCCTTGTCCTTCAAGTACAACAAGAGCATCTTAGAGGTTCGGATTTGAGTTGCTTTTCATCAATGTTTGTATGAACCTTTTCTACTTGCAAGAGCATAATCTCAACAGTTTCCAAATTGGTGACTCGTTTTGAAGAAAAAGAAAATGGGGTATAAGGGTTGAGTAATGTGGCATCTTACTTGCCCCATTTTCTCATTCATTCTATTCCTTTGTTTGGAAATATCAATGGCGTTTTATGTCGTTATATCAAAATTTGTTGATCTTTACATGTAATCCTGTCTTCATATACTATTAAGTATAAATGATCAGTGCTATTTTACAACTGTAAGGTAGATTTATTTGACTTCATAGAAATTAATTTAGCATATTTTTGGTATCGACCCACTTTTCCGTTATGCTCTGCTATCTTTTTTTCCCATAGCAAATATTAGAGTTCTAAACTTACGTTCATCTTAAAATCTTATGTGGTACATTTTTATGCAGCTTGGATGACATGCCAGAATCAATGAAGCAGATGCCGCCACTTCCAGTCAAGCTAAACGAAGAGCTAGCCAACTCCATTCTCCCTCGAACACCCCTTCCTAAGAAATCTTGATTGTCTTGTGCCATCTAAATATAGCGACTGTGAAATGCTGCTAACAAACAGGGGGGCATGACTCTATCTGGTTTGCAGCCAGTCAGCTCAGTTTAAATGGAAAATTTGTCGAAGATTCAGCTACTCGGAGCTTGGCTGGCCTCTCATGATCACCAGTTCCTTGTGGTGGTGTTTTTTTTTGGTTGAAATTTCTGTTTTTTTGCTTCAGTTTCTTTATCTATCATCTTAGTGTTGTAAATAATTCTGGGCAAGAAAGTTATATCAATTTTATATCTTTGCTAGTCTACCCTTTGGTTTGTATTTCAGTATTTGGTGCATGTCCGTCTACTATGTGTAATATATCGTCTATTTGTTCGAGCCGATCGAAGGTTCGATTTGGTTAGCCGATTTGGTTAGCCCATTAATCGGTCGATTATAACTCTGGACGATTGGTTGTCGTTCTCCTTTTGACCTGTAAAAGGGTGTGTTTTCCGGTGAAAAAAAAGTTCATTGTTTTAGTAAAATAACTTCACAATTCTTTGGGGATTTGATCTTCAAAATTTTGACACTTCTCGATATTCCTCAATTTTCTTGTTGATATACTTTTGATAGGGGTGGCGAAACGGGTTACCCGTGGGTACCCATATTCGACATGTCGGGTACCCGTATCCGATTTTAGCTATATTTGTTGTTCCAATATCCGCCCCGCAACAGACCGGGATTATCCGATACCCGTGTCGGGTACCCCGTACCCGACATTGCGGGTACCCGTACCCGACCCGAAAATAAATTTATAAGATAATGAATTTATAGGACATAAAATATTTGTTACTAATTAACTAAAATAGGAAATTTGAAAACCCTATTAGCCGGCAATGTTTCCTAATTAATTTACTGTATTAATTTTGATGGTAAGCTTTGAATAGATTAAGAATAAAAGTAAAGGAAAACTCTATAACTAATTCCGGTGAGTTTTCAACTAAATATTCATTGGAATATAAAAATGCTTCTAAAGATCTCTTAGAACACTTAGATTTTATAAAGTATTAAAGATTGAATACATAGCTAATATTAATAATATCGGTTATTATCGGGACTAACGGGTATACCCGTGCGGGTAGCGGGCAAAACTCTAAAATATACTACCAGACCCCGCCCCATTTCCCGTTATCTCCGGGTAGCGGGTACCCAATACCTGGCGGGTACTGGATCGAAATGGGAATTACCCATTACCCGCTACCCATTTTGCCACCCCTAACTTTTGATAAGTCTTGTTCATACAAAAGTCAAAGTGTCGTATTGGGAACAGATTAGAAGATCGAAGGTCGAAGCAAAGGAACTGACTCAGAGAGAAGGCATGAGCCACGTTGTTACGTTGTTACTTTTTCTCTGCAATAATTTATCGAAGTAGTTGTTATGTTGTATAAATACACGTAAGAGAGCAAGAAAAAAAATAAAATATTCAATATGAATGAGTTTACCTAGAGGCAGTCTAATAATGTTGAAACCAAAAGTCTTGAATTTGAATGAAAGTTTGAGTTATCGTGACACAATATTTAATTTGTACAAGTAGATTTGTTAAAATGACAACACCATTTAAGATGACACTGTACCACTAAGGACATACATTAGATTGTCATTTTAACTATGGTGTGACCATAGTGCTTTGATTTCGTATCTCATATTGCTTGGAAGTTGGAACCGCATGCCGAATTGCTTGCCTATGTATCACATATTGCTTGCATATGTATTGCAGATTGCATGTTACTTGTTGTATTGTCACTTTAAGAGTGGTGCCACCTAACGCACTCCATACCAGTATTCTTATATTTATAAAAAGTAAAACAAAATATCCATCATTTTAATCACTCCATTTAAGACAAAATATCTATTATTTAAATTACTCCATAGGCTAACCTGTTTTTTTGTTTTTTGTTTTTAAATAAAAACTGAAAACATCTCTCTCTCTCAAATTTACATAAAAAATCTGAAACTGTAAAAAAGGTCGTCTATTCTGTGTATACACTGATGTGGCGCTATTCCAACTTCAACTGTACAAACCCAAAATCCCTCCCTCTCCGCTAAGCTGCTTTCACTGACGCCCAAATCACTGCAGATTAGCTTCTCACCATCCGATTTCTCTATACAAATCTTCAATTTCTGCCGGAAAAGTCTCTTTCTTATTTTCAGCTTAAAATTTCCCCCAATTTTTGGGGAAGGGAAACATGGTGGAGGTGGCGCCGCAGCTGACACCGGAGGAGGAAAAGCAAGCCGTTAGAGACATTGCTGTGGCCACCGAAGCCCAGACTAAAGTCGGCGACACTTTTTATTTAATTACCCAAAGGTAAATTTTCGGAGATGCTGTAGATCTGTGCTGAGAGGCGGCGTGTATGGTTGGCCTTCTTTTTTTTGTGTTGATTTTTGGTTTCATTTGTATTCCGAGAGGGATAGGGTTTAGCTGGCCGGATGCTTCGTTGGTGACTGTAGCTTTTTTTTTTTTTTTTGTCTTCTCCTGGTTCTGGTCGATTTCTTAGGCTTTTGTTTAGAATCATCTGCTCTTTGTGCTTTGGGAGTGTCGAAATATGACTGGATATGGAGACTAGAGAAATGAAGTTGGTTTTTGATTTTTTTTGACAAAACATTTGGTCTGCACTTAATTTAGCCTTTGTTTTGTGAAGCAAATGAATAAAATCCGTATGTGTGAAGTAAATGGAATATATATGTTGTTTTACCATATGAATGCTCCATGGTAAGGTACACTAAGGAGATGAATGCTAGTAATAACACTGCTAATTGGGAACAATCACTACCTGAAAGATGTATATGTATGAATTATGCATGTACTACTCTGATTAAATTTAAACAGGTAGTGCTGTTTGCAGGTTTCTGAGTGTTAGCAAAAGTGTGCACTCTAGTGTTAGTGCCAGAACTATATTTTTGCTTTATCTTTCCCATTCTTGATGAAACTTGTTATAATGCTTTATCTAGATCTACTTATTTAGTTATTTTGCATTTCAGCTCAGAACTGTAACTTTTCGTACTCGTTTACTTCCAGATGGTGGCAAGACTGGCTTGAGTATGTAAACCAAACTAGCATTGTTAATGATGGATCTTCTTCTGAGCATCAGGGAGCAGTCAGCTCGAGTGCATTGAAGAAACCATCTTGCATTAACAACTCTGATTTAATAGATGAAGCAGTATATGAGGATTCTGCTACGGGCATTGAACTTCATGATACCTTAGTGGAAGGAACTGATTATATACTGCTTCCGAAAGAAGTATGGAACAAACTACATTCATGGTGAGTGAGAAGTTAATGTTTTCAGTCATCCACCTTCTCTATATTTTCGTTTTATTCTCAGTGTTCGGAAAAATCTGATATTATTTTTCCATGATTCATGTTCAAAATTCCCAAGAGATACTTAGACGCATAACATTCTGTAGAATACACTAGTTCTGGCTAGAACGTGTTGCGGAACAATATATATGAAACTGGCTGTTGAGGAAATTGATGATAGTAATACTACTATCTTCTCTTTCAAACTGATGGATATATATACAGGATGTATTCCGATGCTTATTACTAAAGCACTAATTAGCTATACTGGGTTATTGTAGCAAGTTGTAGTTACTTCTAATTTTGTTTATGTAAAGAAGTTAAAAAAAATATAATCAAAGAATATTAACATGGCTGCTTAATAGGTACGGAGGTGGTCCTGTGTTGGCCCGTAAAGTAATCAACACAGGTCTTTCTCAAACGGACTTGTCAGTAGAAGTTTATCCACTACGCCTCGAGTTACATTTGATGCCAAAAGGTGATCGTTCGTCCATAAGAATTAGCAAAAAGGTACAACAATGTAGTCCTTCTCCTTCATGGAAAAAATCAATTCCCACCTTGAACATATATATTCATGAGTATATTTTTTTGTGTAGGAAACAATTGGAGAACTTCACCGAAAAGCTTGTGAAATTTTTGATCTTACACCGAAGCAAGTAAGTGGTTTTCCTATATAATACACCCCCTATATATTTGCATTGATTTTGATTTTTCACTTTAATTCTGAAATTGAGCTCTTTGATCTCTCAGGTATTTATTTGGGATTACTTCAGCCATCAAAAGCATGCATTGATGAATGACTTGGAAAAGACACTTGATGAAGCAAACATTCAAATGGATCAGGATGTAGGTGATTATGTATTCTGCCATTATAATTTGTTTTCAAGACTGTAGCCCCTCCCTCCTGAAATGAGTTTGCGCTGGTGTACTTTTGGACTATAAGATGAACTGTCTGTGCATATAATTTTATATTTGAACTCAAAATTGATGTTTACCTATTCACTTGGAGTTGCTTTTGTATTTTTCACTATTAACTTGTATCATTAGATTTGCTATTGGTTTCTCCTTTTATGATTTGATCTTGGTATGGGTGGTATCATTATATTGCATAGTCTAATTTGGTGTTTTACTTCTTTTTGTTTTGGGCTAATATGCTAGTGCTATCATCTAATTTTACTCCTATTCCTCATTTAGGACATAATATTCACTTGCTTGGATGATAATCTTACTGAAGCACTTGGTTAAGAACAGGATCAAGGTAGTGCATGATATGCCATAGCTGAGTACCTAAGGAACTTTTAATAACCTCCTTTTTCACTACACTTAGAAGGACGCTATTATGGAATATTGGTTTTCGTATACGTTCACTGTCGGAAGATTATGAATTCTTAGTTTTTTTATTGAACATTTGCTAATTACAAATCTTTAGGGTGTCAGTTTGTGCTTCATATGCTCCAAACAAATTGCCAAGTTCTAAAGTGCCTTATGCAACACATGTTCTCCAACTGATCTGGTTTTAGGAATTTAGGCTTCATATCTAATTACATTGAATTTGGTTGCCCTTATTCTTCTCTCCTGGTTCCTGTTATTAACCTTGGCCAATGGTTAATTTTAGTGGTGCTCCTGGTTCAATGCATATACATACTACTAGTAATCCATTTTAGCTTATTTCTGACTTCTATGTATATCTAGAATTCTTTGAATTCCCGCTCCCTTTCAATGCCACCTCTGCTCTTACTTGTTAAGTGCTTTGCAGACTTCTTTTATCTCAAATTCCTCCATGTTCGAACCTTAGTGTATTTGTGCATTATATACACACACACACCAGTTATTGGGTATTTTTCTATAATTTGGTTCTGATGTTCCTTGCAATGGATGACACAGATCTTGGTAGAAGTAATCAACATTAAAACAGGTGGTTTGAGTTCCCACCAAGAGAATGGATCAATTAATAATGGAAGCCTGGCTCCTGCTACTTCGCATTCAAGTATTGCGACTTCTGGAGGTTTATCTGCAAGCAAGTTTTCATCACGAAACGGTAATTCAGAATCCCACTTTCAAAACCTAAATACAGACAAGGCATATGGAACAAGCAGTATCAGTACAAGAGGGGCTACTTGCGGTCTCACTGGACTGTTGAATCTTGGGAACACTTGTTTTATGAACAGTGCTATACAATGCCTAGTTCATACACCAGAATTTGCTCGGTATTTTCGTGAAGATTACCATCAAGAGATAAATCGACAGAATCCTCTGGGCATGGTTGTAAGTTCCAAAACTTAAAAATCTTTTTCATAATTGATTTTTTTTTTCTGTTAATAATCCATTATGGCCTTCTCATTCTATGAAGTTTTGTATGTGACTCGGTTAAAAGCATTTTGTCAAATTAATGACTTGATCTCTTCCTGGGATTGCATTTACTCATGCTTCTGATTGTTTCTTCTGGAAGATAAATTACAGGCACCTGCTAGAGTTCTATATGAACATAGTTATTGATTTTGAGGTTTTTTCTTTTTACTAACTTTAGATGTATCATTTAGGGGGAGCTTGCTTTAGCATTTGGAGATCTACTTAGAAAGTTGTGGGCACCAGGACGAGCTCCAGTTGCTCCTAGGCCATTTAAGGCAAAGCTAGCTCGCTTTGCTCCACAATTCAGTGGATGCAGTCAACATGATTCACAGGTTTGGCACCGTTTAATAGCCCTCTTGAACTAATGGTAATTTTACTTGAAGAAAGTCAATTATGTTTCCCTTCTGTATAGGAACTACTTGCATTTCTCTTAGATGGGCTTCATGAAGATCTGAATCGTGTAAAACACAAGCCATATATAAAATCTAAAGATGCAGATGATCGGCCCGATGAAGAAGTTGCTGATGAGTATTGGGCAAATCATATTGCTCGTAATGATTCGATTATTGTGGATGTGTGTCAAGTAAGTAGGGCAACCAATATTATAAGAACTCAGTTTTGAACTCCTTTTTTTTTGCTTATTTATCAATTAAACAATACGTAATTGGCTTCCTTTTTGATGTCATCTTTGTTGTTGTGTTACCTCAGCCATTTTTTGAAGTAGGGATTATTTGTTTTGCAGGGTCAATACAAATCAACTCTTGTGTGTCCTGTATGCAATAAAGTTTCAGTGACATTTGACCCATTCATGTATCTGTCGTTGCCTCTTCAGTCTACTGCCACTCGTAGTATGACGGTAACTATTTTTACGTGTGATGGAAGTGCATTGCCAGCAGCCTACACGTTAACTGTGCCAAAGCATGGGCGTTGCAGGGATTTGATCCAAGCACTCAGTAATGCTTGTTCTTTGCAATTCAATGAGAAACTTCTGCTTGCTGAGGTTGGTGAAGTGAATTATATGGTGGCATCACAGAATGTATGTGCATGTATTGGTAACTGATTTATTTATTTGCCGTCACAGATAAGAGGCCACTTAATTTACCGATTCTTGGAAGATCCAATGATATTATTATCTACCATAAAAGAAGATGACCACCTTACTGCTTACAAGATTCCAAAAGTGTTGAAGAAAACAAAGTTCCTACAACTGATACACCGGCGGGAAGAACAGTATGTGCACTTAATTAAGATACTTGAAAAAATAGCTACTTTTTTCCTTAAATGATTTTTTTTGTTCAATAACTATTTCTTTCTGTTTCATGTAATGTAGCTTCTTCCTTATTTGCTATTTAATCTAATTAATGACCCCTCTCTTTTTTGTGCTTGGTGACAGGGGTACAGGAAATGCTCAGAGCTCTGTTGGGTGGAAGCCTTATGGAACTCCTCTTGTTTCACCAATATCCTGTGATGATACTATAACTCGAAGTGATATACAGCAGATAGTTCATACTATGCTCTCACCGATGTTAAGAACAAAAGGTTCAGGTGCTATGACCACGAGCAATGCTTCAACTAAATCTCATAAAGATTCAAGTATAGCTGATCCAATAAAAGGAGATGGTGGCAGTTCTAAACCAATGCTTTCAGAGAAGCTTCCACTGCAGCTGGTTGATGAAAATAATGCTTGCATTGACTTGACTGTTGGTGATGATAAGGTGGTTAAGTTGTCATTACCCTCCATGTCAATTCTTGTATTTGTTGACTGGTCCCAGAAGCTTCTGGCAAGCTATGATACCAACCACATAGAAAATCTTCCAGAAGTTTGTAAGCATGTGCATGTAAGCAAGAAAGCTCGTAATGAACCTCTCTCACTGTACACTTGCTTGGAAGCTTTTCTGCGTGAGGAGCCCTTGGTGCCTGAGGACATGTGGTGAGCTGCTTTCCTCTATCTGTTTCTGTGTGCCACAACTATATATGAATACACTCATAAGAATAATGTCTTTGATATGTTTGTAGGCATAATTTTTCAGCTCTAGCTATATTGCATCTAACTTGTTTGTTTTCATGATCAAGGTACTGTCCTCAATGCAAGGAGAGGCGCCAGGCAAGCAAGAAACTGGACCTTTGGAGGCTTCCCGAAGTTCTTGTTATTCACTTGAAAAGGTTCTCCTACAGTAGGTCAATGAAGCACAAGCTTGACACATTTGTTAATATTCCCATTCATGACTTCGATTTGACGAATTATGTTGCAAACAAGAACAACACACAACGTCAGATATATGAACTCTATGCCCTGACAAATCATTATGGTGGCATGGGCAGTGGACATTACACGGCGCACATAAAGGTTTGCCCTGTCCTTACACTTTCGCATACTATTATCATGTTTGTATATTTCTATGAATTGATTTTGATGTGAAATCTAATTGAATTCCACAAGGTGGTAACTTGCTCTCGTTTCATTTTGCAGCTTCTGGATGAAAACAGGTGGTACAACTTCGATGATAACCATATATCGCCGATCAATGAAGAAGACGTGAAGTCAGCTGCTGCTTATGTCCTATTCTATAAAAGGGTGAACAATGATAGATCTTCTGCAAGTAATGGTGTCGACTCTAATCTTAACAGCCAAAACATTAACTCCAACAGCTAGCTAGTTTTACCCGACACCATTTTGTCTGTAAATTAACTGTTGCATTCCGGTTTAAATACTAGAGAAGTCATAGAGCCTTATAGGAAAATGAAGAGGTTACAGTTAGCAGAGGCAAGAAAAGTTATATCGGATAATATTTTGAGTTGGGAAATGAAGTATTGTTGTGACATAGATGGTGAATTTGGCTGTGAAACCTTTTGGATCTCAAACAATACTTGTAAAATAAAATCTGTCTTCAAGCTTCTGCAATTTATGTTATTGAGTAGCATTTGCCTGAGGTTACTCTAAAATGTGAAATGTATATTAATCTTGATGGATTAAAAGAATGTTTTGGTAAACTCTGACGTCTCATACTAAGAATAGTATTAGTTACGGAGTATATAAAAGATGGTGTGAAGGAGTGGGAAGTAATGATATCAGTGTTGGAGTTGTCAATTCTTTATTTCCACTTCCATAGAGTTGTTATTTTACTAACATAAAGCAAAAAAACAAGAGGTGCTTAGTCAACAACTTCCCTTCAAGGAAAAGCTATTATTATTTTGTCCAGTTTGCAATTTATACCTAATACATAAAGTCATAACCACTTTCTCTCTCTCACCTGAAAAGAGATAGAGATAGAGATGAAGAAGGCACCCCCTTGTTTGTTGATTCTAAGCTTCTTATTTTCATATGTTTATTCACAATCACAAGATTCCTGCAATTCTCCTCTCACCTTGCAAACCCCACTCACCTTTGACACAACTTCTATGCAATGTGCCTCTGTGTGGAGTTCTCAAGGCTTCATCCTAAGAGTAAGTCTCTCTCTGTTTCGCTTTTTTTTAATAAATGAATGTAAATTTAAAGGTCGCATCATGGTGGATTGGTGGAATACAGTATGTGCAGGCTGCGCCGAATGTATGGAATTTTGTGTTGTCAGCACCAAACACAAATACATATGTTGGCATAGGCTTCTCACCCAACGGCAACATGGTAGGCTCAACTGCCATAGTTGGTTGGGTTGGATCAGATGGCACTTCCAACATGAAGCAATACTTCTTGGGAGGCCAACAACCTAGCCTTGTTAGGTTGATCCAACCACCCACTCAAGGCTTGCCACTTGGCAATGGCTCCATCATGCACGTCCAATCCGGCCGTATCTACATCGCCTTCCAGCTCCTCACCGCCCGCCCTACCTCGCGCCTCATCTACGCGGTCGGCCCAGACACCCTCCCTCAGGGCCCCGATTACCGCTTGACCGAACATCAAGAGCACGTCGCCACCTCCTTGAATTATGCCTCAGGTCACTCCAAATCCACTTTCTTCATTTCATTTGCTTGTCATCACTATAATACTAGGGCGAACACTACTACTTAAATTTGTTTAGCACATTATTTGTGGTAATGGATTGTTGAAAATTTTGGATCTACAAATCAATGCCTAAGTCATATTCATAACTATTCAATTCTTAAACCAAATTAAAAAAATGAAATGGAATTAACTTAAATAAGTAAATCTACCTAATGTATGACCATAGCAATTTCGAAACTAGTTGCTCGTGTTGTGTCTGAATCATATGAATTAATTAATAGTATCAGTCACAAAGTATTAGTAATATATTTGAACTTACGCGTTTAATGACATCAAATAAATTAGATTAGTGTAGGAGGGCCCACAACAGCTAATGTCAAATGTATTAGGTGGGGTTGGATTAGTAATTTAGTATATTCTCGCCGGCTAACGCATCCACCAAATCTATAGATTTAAGTATTTAACAATAAAAATGACTTATTAACATAACCCTTTTCTTCCCACCTTTTTAATTAATTATGTTACAATAATTTGAAAGATGCTTTGAATATTACTATGTTACAATAATGAAACGTAATATTTAATTCTGAGTTATACAATTTGACCGAACTGTTCCGAACATGGTAGGAGGCAAATTTATGACAACTAAATAGATTAACTATGTGAACAATTATTATTTTTGTTAATAAAATACTACTACTACTACTACTACTTCAATTTGATTCTGTCAAATCGTTGTATGGTCTGAGTATTCAACGGCTGGAAATTGGGCGATGTCCCTTCACGTTTCAAGAAACGAAAATCTCTATTATGTATATGTCCCTAATTTAATTTAATTTAATCTTATGTTGATTGGTGTATATAGTAAAATAAAAGAACATATATTAAAATATATTGTAATGACCAAAACCTCGTAAATCAACACACTAGATTTGGTACTAGAAATGATCTAATTGTGTACTAGTTTTTCAATATGATTATTGTATGTACGAATTAGGCCAATTTGAAACGGAGAAACAACCAGAGTCGAGTCTCCGAAAAAGCCATGGGATTTTGAACATGCTGGGGTGGGCCATATTGATGCCGATTGGGGCGATGGTGGCCCGGTACATGAGGAAGTGGGACCCACTTTGGTTTTATCTGCATGCCGTGATTCAATCAACGGCCTTCTTGTTGGGCTTAATTGGTGTAATCTGTGGTTTTGTTTTGGATGATCGTCTCTCTGCCAACGTTTCTAAACACAAAGCTCTTGGGATTACTATTCTCACTTTTGGCTGCCTCCAGGTTAGCATTTTTTAATTCTAATGTTTGATTAATTTTTAATAAATTTACTTATTTGTGTACCAAATTAAAAAGATCCTAAATTAATACTCCTTGGACAGTTCAGACATGATTTGCTTATAAGTTCCAATACATGAATGCTATCCAATATTTCAACTTTAATCCATGAGTAATAAAAATAGTGTCAACATCTTGCTATCTTGCCTCAATTATTAATTAAACTAGTACTACGTTTTTGCAGGTTCTAGCGCTCCTAATCCGACCAGATAAGAGTTCGAAAGTTCGAAAATATTGGAATTGGTACCATTTTGGTGTGGGAAGGGTATTGGTGTTCTTGGCTGCGATTAACGTGTTTTATGGCATCCATTTGGGCAAGGCCGGTTCATCGTGGAATGCCGGTTTTGCAGCCGTTCTCGTCATTTTATTCATCATCACTCTTATTATGGAGATTAGAATATGGTTTAAAAAATGATTTATGCTTTGTTTCTTGTAATTTTTGTTAATTACTCATTGTAACTTATTTGTTTATGATTGCAAAGGTTTTTTTATTACTTTGTTTGATGATTGGGGGATCTGTTTCTTTCCCATATTACTACTTAGAAAATCAATCTCTTTCAATATTATTGGGTTTGTAAAATAGGACTCTCACTGGAATTTTATCAAATAAAAAATCTAAATATTACTACTATACAAACTCCAAACTATGATCTAGACCATTAAAAAATGTCAACAGAACACAAAAAACATCAACAGGAAAATGTTAACATAATTTAAACGGTAGTCAATGATTGATGCTGTGTTGATACTGAGTTGACATTAAAATCTTGAAATTTTACACTGTGTTGATATTGTATTGAAACTGTGTTGAAGCTGTGTTGAAAAGTTTTGAGTTTGTAAAATGTATAAGGTTGCATTTTATCACTACCCGACTCTCACTAATGTTTAGTTGGATGTTTCAACTACTTTTTTTTTTTATAAATATTATGTAAGACAGAAAGATTTTCTATTTGATCGATTGACATTGCTTCGTCTTATTTGAATATTGTGTATCAATTTGACAACAATTATACTCGAACGTAACATTGTTGAAAAATTATCATATGCTACGATAAAATATTAGTATTGGTTTGAATAATTTATGATACTATGGATTTGACAATTTTGGTCTTTGCATATGTATACAAACTATGATTAAATTTAGGGAAATTGGTCTCTAATATCATGAACTTTGCACAAATTCTGGTTTTTCCCATGAACTTTCAAATTAGTACCATAAATCATGAACTTTCATATCTGTTTGGTATTTCCCCAACCCGACCCGAATCCTATTTTTCCGGTAACCTTATGCCAGCGTGTACAATCGGAAAATCTACGTGGACTCTATTTGAAACGACGTCGTTCCACCTCCAAATCTATAATTGAAACATTTTTTATATATTATTTCACAGCATCGTTTGTATCTCACCTCCCGCAAATTTTCGTTCTCTGAATCTGCAATTAACCTCTCAATTGCAACTTTTATCAGGGATCTTCGTCGATTTCGGACTCCATTTGGGTAATCTCGACTGCACACTTGAATAGGTTTCATTTTTTGTGAATTTCTTGTTCTTTTCTTCGAATTAATTTTCAAAATCAAAACCTTTGCTTTCTTCAAATCAACAATGGAGGCTGCTCAGATTGTGTTCCCTGCTCCACGTATTTTAACTGTTGTTTGGGACAAGTTTCTGCTTAGAATTGTTTGTTGGTGTAACTTGGTTTATTGCCTGAATAATCATTTTGTGCTCCATAAATATGCTTTCTGTAAGTAGGCATTTGTAACGAAAAATTACTAAATGGATTCAAAATGCATTTTATTTGTGAAAGAAGGTTGTTGATTTCACCATTTCAAATATTTACATAAATTGTTTCTATATCTTAACTGCATTTTCCAATTGTAGTTGCTTGTACTGATTATGGTAGTTCTAATGCCACTGCTGCTGCTACATAAAAAAGAAGAGCTAGTTTTTATGGTTCTTGCCTGTATCTCATTTTTCCAACAAATATTTATGAAATTTGTTTACTTTATTGCCAGAGAGGTTGCAGCAAATGAATCGAATGAGAGTGATGAAGAGTCAAAACGAAGCATTATGGTATGATGTGCTTCCTTGAGATATAATACTGCTTGCTAGCACTTGCAGGGAAAGAGGACGAGGACGGGGACGTGCCAGCAAAACTGCAGAGAGAGAAATCCTAAGACACGAGATTGAGCAACTTGTGTTCGTTTCAATTTGTCCTACAGAAGGGACCAGTTACTATCCATCTTATTTGTCTCAAAATAAAATGTATCATTCCTTGGGGTTCTAATTTGACCTCAGAAATTTGTTTCATTGTAAATTCTGAATCATATTCCGAAGAAATGCAGATATTCTATTAAAATCGCCTTTTGTTGGGTTTCTCTATTTCTTTCTCCTATTCCTTATGCATTTCACTCTCAGTGTATATAATTCATTCTCATTCATGTCCATCTTGTACTTGTAAAGATCTGTATTTCATAGTTGTATTTATGTCCTAAGTTATGGTGAGCGTCATGTTTCCACAACAGAATACTCAGTTTGGCCTCAACTACACTGCATTGAAACTATGATTGCTTGCCTAAAGAGTAAAGAGAACACACAGCAGTCATGTTTCCACAACAGAATACTCAGTTTGGCCTCAACTACACTGCATTGAAACTATGATTGCTTGCCTAAAGAGTAAAGAGAACACAGCAGTCATCTTTTCTCCCTAACACAAAAGCATTCAAATACAACCAATGTCATCTTGACCATAACAAAAGTTTTATATTGTCTCCACAACCAAATGTGTTCAATTCAGGGCAATACATCAAAATATGATCATTGAACATACATGTTCAAAGCTAAAAAAATATCCCATCAAAAACCAAATGTTTTTTCTCAAACTTGACTCTGTTGTGTTGCTAAACCAGATTGTGCTTCACCAGGTTGTACTTGTGCTTGTCGAACTTTTCGAGGCCGTCCTCTCTTTCCCTAATAAGAAGCAATATGAATATATTAAAATCAAACTCAAGTTCATAACACAAACTGCTCTATGAACATACTGATCCATACATCAATAAACTGATCCATACATCAATAAACTAACCTTCTCTTTAGTTGGCTTTGGAACAAGATCGTTTTTGCATGATCTACTGTTGTGCCCTTGTTGAAGGCATTTTTGACAGGTCATAACACATATTTTGCGAAGCTTGTGTGGTCTCTTTGGATCAATTTCCATTGGGTCTTTTTTCCTCATTTTTTTTGGTCGACCCGGCATCTTCTTCACATGAGGTGGCATGATACGGTAGCCTTGTGCTACACCCCACATCTTGTCACCATTCAAAGGTGGAATGCCATATGCATAAGCCATTTTGTACTTCTCCAAAGTGAAGTAGTCACTCACATAAGACTCAACCTTTTCGTTCAAGAAATTAATTACTGAACATGCATGCACACAAGGGATTCCAGTAATATCCCAAACTCTACACTCACAAGACCTCGAGGCTGGTGTTACCACAAACCTATTTTCATTTAAGCTCACCTCAAACTTACCACCCAATGCAGGCATAGTAACACAATATCGACTATTATACCTCAACTTCTCTACTTTTTTCCTGATTCTAGGACACAAGACATCAGTTTTCACATGTGCCTCATTCAATTTCTCATAATGCATCTTCATGAGTGAAGTTCTAATGTCTTCTAACATGTGTATGAGATGTTTACCTCTTGGAATCAAGACATACTTGTTAAAGCTTTCACACATATTATTCAAGATGGAATCACAACTTTGCATAGGAGTAATAAAAGCCTTACAAAATCTTGTGATGTTTCTTTCCATCAAATGAATATAAGCTTCAACATCTTCCTGTTCAAGTTCTTGGCATGCCTCATTGTATTGTTCCATGTAAGTACTCCTTACAATTTTCCAGAAAATGCTCTTTAGTTCTGGGCCTTTTGAGCCCTTGTGTGTCTTCTTCCAATTGTTATAAACATGCCTTGCACAATTTCTATGCTCGGCCATAGGAATAAAAGCCTTAACTGCATTCTCCAGCCCCTATAATTATAATATAAATCAGTAACTACATCAATAAATTAGATCAATCAATAAAAAAAAATAGTACATACCTTTTGTTGGTCACTAATGATGGTGATTCCAACACCTTCTCCAAGATTCAAATCTTGAGCCATTATACCTATGAACCATTTCCAGTTAACTTCGTTTTCCACTTGAACAACCGCCCATGCTATTGGGAACATTTGGTTGTTCCCATCACTTCCAATTGCTGAAAGTAGTACACCCCCTAAATAAGTCTTCAAAAATGCACCATCCAGACCTATAACTCTCCTACAACCTCCCATGAAGCCCTTTCTCAACCCACTAAACCCTATATATATGCTCTTAAATACTGAACCAATTTCCACATCAATTTCAAATCTTCCTTCTTTATCTACCTTCATCAACTCAGATACGTAACTCCTAAGCTTTGCATAGTGGTCCTCCACAGAGCCCGTCAACAGCTCAATGATCTTTTTTTTCGCATTATACAGCTTCCACTTTGATGCATCATGTGCATACCTCTGCACTAAGTCCCTCCTCAACTCCTTAATAGTTGTATCAGGTTGAAGTCTGAATGTGTTCAGATACTTCTTAGCAATCCAGTTGGATGTAACTAATTTGCTTTTCATATTCCTAGAGCATGTGTGGACATCGTGCAAATTTTTTATCTCAAAAGACCTATACTTATTGACCTTACTCGCATAACACTTCCACTTGCAAGGTTCTTTACAACCAGCTTCCACTTGGTCCTCATTAACCCTTTTGAAGTGTATTTCCCAGCCATTCTCTATTGCATTGTCAGTCAAAGCATCCCTAACTTGATATCCATTCACAAATCTCATTCCAAGTGTCAACTTCAATGTTTTATGATCACATCTGGGATTATACACACACCTTCTACGTCTTTTTGTTAGCCCAGCACTTTCATCCTCCTCATCGGTGGAATCAGAGACGACATCATCATCAGATTCCTCATTATCTGACCCGCCACGTTCAACTACAGCGTTGCTTTCTCCAAAATCACAAATAGCACCTGTAAACAACTCATTACTTATAACCCTAACATTTGCTTGTTTTAATTTCTCTCTTGCTTGTGTATACTCATCATCTGACACCAGCTCATCGTACATCTCATCATCCGTTTCATCTTCTTCATCACTAGATGGAATATAAATCATCTCATCATTTGACTCACCCTCCTCCTGCCCTGCTCCCTCATCCTGCCCTTGCCTATCTCTTGCTCCAGCACCCACTCCAAGATCTCCCACACTAAACTTCCCCACGCCAGGATCCCATATAGTAAACTCCTCCACACCAGGATCCCCCACGGTAAGCTTCTTCATGCTAGGATCCCCCACAGTAAACTCCTCCATACTGGGATCCCCCACAGTAAACTCACCAACACCTTGATCCCTCACTCTAGGATCCTCCACGCCAAGCTTACCAACACCAGATTGTGTTCCATCAATAATATAAACATTCAAAATTCTTGTTCTAAGCTCAAGATGTGACAACATCACCATCACATCTTTGTCATCTCTAATGTCTACCATTTTCATAGACCTAGGTATCTTATATGTAAGTTTACTCCACTGATCATAGCCCAATTTCTTAACTTCATCAATTAAATCAAAATACCCAAATCTATCTTCGTCAAAATCAACCTTAGGAGTTATATCTCCACCTACATATAACTCCAAGCCACCATTTTTTACAATAGACCCGCCATGATGAAAATGTATATCAAATTCAATCCTACAATTTTAAATCAAAATTTCAGTCAGCAACTAATTTGTGCAAACAATCAATCTGTAATCAAAATAATTTGTAGTCTAATTCATGGGGTTTATATACCTATTAAGTTATAATACATGAATAAACTTGTTGATTCATTATAATACTCAACTTGTTAAGTTAATCGTGTAATCTTTCTATATGTGGGGACCAATATAAACACAAACAAACAAGGGGAGCTGAAAAAGTATTCACCACCACCAAGATGGAAAAAACGACAAAAATTAAAAAAAAAATTGAAATCAGGGGGACCCACCTCATTGACATTGAGGGCGGTGTTCGAGATCACAAGCTGAAATAGACAACTAAAATTGTTGTTGCTTTGTTCTTTAACCAATAATCCAAGAATCTTTAAAGAAATTTCCTAAAATGTGTTTCTAGGGTTTGTGAAAGAGAACAAGGTTTTGTGTTTTGATTCTGTAGCGTAGCGCAAGTGTGTGGTTTTTTATTAAATTTGTTTTGTTTTTTTTTGTTTTTTTAGAGTTGTATTTTGACAAATAAAAATAATATTGTGTTTAATATTCCACATAGATATGCCAATCTACATGCCACTTGTAAGAAATATGCCAAATAGGATTCAAAATGCCACATAAGCTAGCCGGATTTTACTCCTGACCCGCCGTGGGAAATACCAAACCGATATGAAAGTTCATGATTTATGGTACTAATTTGAAAGTTCATGGGAAAAACCAGAATTTGTGCAAAGTTCATGATTTTAGGGACCAATTTCCCTTAAATTTATCCAAAACAGTATTTATTTTACACAAATAATGTCAATCAGTTACACAAAAAGTGTTGGCTCTTAAATTTTGATAAAAGAGAAAAAGGCCGGCCCGGCCCATTAAACCACCAATTAATCGCAGCCGTAGGATTTAGGATGCTCCTAAGCTAGGGTTTGAGTTTATTTGAGTGTTGCTCCGCAGCATTTTCTCAGCTCTCTCGTCGTCGATCTCTCTCCTTCTCAACAGCCAAAATGGTGAGATTTCAGATCCTATCTCAATTCTCGATGTATAATGCCTGATATAGTTTTCTCTTGGAATTAGATATTATGTTTTGTGAATATATATGTATTCTGCTGCTCTCGTTCTCACTAGATTTCAATCTTATGATCATTGCTATTTATATTCTGTGCTTCCTACTTCTGTTTTAATTGTATTTTGTTTTGATTTTTGGTTTCATAGTCGGATTGATTTATAGGTTATGGTAGCCGTGGTTGATTTCCGGTGTATTAGCTGATACATATTGATTCTATGTACAGGTGTTTGCGAAGGCACAAAAATCCAACGCTTATTTCAAGCGCTATCAGGTTAAATTCAAGAGAAGAAGAGGTAGGTTGCTCGGGATTGTTTGTGATTAATGCTTTAGTTGTAAAATCTTATGAATTGGGTTGATTTTTAATGCAGAGGGGAAAACTGACTATCGTGCCAGGATTCGCATGATAAATCAGGATAAGAATAAATACAACACTCCCAAGTTCCGCTTCGTTGTGCGATTCGTATCCTTCGCTGCTCATCTTTAGTTTTGTTACTCTTCTCGTTTTTTGAATTGCTTTTGTTTATATAAGTTGAAGTTATGAGTTATGATTTTCCATGTGTTATCTGGTGCTATTTGTTAGTTTCCATTGTGGAGTTGTGGGATAAGTTTATGTCACTATGTTTAGTATCTTAACCTGGATTTTAGACCAACAAAGATATTATAGCACAAATCTGCTCGGCTAGCATTGCTGGTGACCACGTTCTTGCTTCTGCGTATGCACATGAGCTACCTGGTTATGGACTGGAAGTTGGCCTAACCAATTATGCTGCTGGTATTATTTCAAACTGATGATTTTGTATTTACTGTACCAATAATTCTGTGTACTTACTGATTTTGTTATCTAGCTTACTGCGCTGGTCTTCTCTTGGGCCGCCGTGTTCTGAAAAAGCTTGAATTGGACCAGGAGTATGAAGGAAATGTTGAGGTAGTTCATCATTTATGGCTTACTATGTTCCTGATATACATGTTTGTTTGTAAGCATGCTTTCTGTCTCTAACTGAGCACACTTGTGTATAGTGTATATACTCACTCCATATAACATTGCCTGTGATCACTACTATGCTATGAATGTTGTATTTATTCGCTGGTTATTAGATGTTTGCGCTTCCATGTGACTGATTGGATTTTTTCAGGCCACTGGAGAGGATTACTCTGTTGAACCAGCTGACAGCAGGAGGCCATTCCGTGCTCTCCTTGATGTCGGTCTGTTGAAGACCACAACCGGAAACCGCGTTTTTGGTGCACTCAAGGTACATTCTGTTTTAATTGGGAATCGTTTACCTAAAACATTGTTAAATGTGCTTCATCTTATTAAACTCTTAACCATAAATGAGTAGTTGTGAGTAATCCTACTTACGATGCAGGGTGCTCTTGATGCTGGAGTTGATATTCCCCACAGTGAGAAGAGGTTTGCTGGATTCAGCAAGGACAGCAAACAACTTGATGCTGAGGTGCATCGGAAGTACATCTATGGTGGACATGTTGCTGCTTACATGAACGTAAGTCTTGATTCAGTTCCTTTCTCATCATTGATACACTTGCATGTTTTGACCTATAACGATGTGAATTTAATTGTGCAGTCTTTGAGCGAAGACGAGCCTGAGAAGTATCAGACTCACTTTAGTGAATACATTAAGAGGGGAATTGATGCAGATAACATTGAGGAGTTGTACAAGAAGGTCCATGCTGCCATTCGTGCTAATCCTATTCAAAAGAAGGTTGAGAAACCGGCACCAAAGGAGCACAAGAGGTAAGCCATGATTGTTTGAAATTCTTGAAAATATTTAAATTTAATTCAAATATGTTGTCCTAACTGATATCATGTCTTTTTCAGATTCAACCTTAAGAAACTGACTTACGAGGAGAGGAAGGCCAAGTTGATTGAGAGGTTGAATGCTCTGAATGCTGCAGCTGGTAACGATGATGATGATGAGGATGAAGAGGATGACGAGTGAAGGACGTGATCTGAAGCCCCTTTTTGTCAATTTTGGTTGTTTTTTTGGTGATAATGGCATGGCCTTTGTTGGCATTTTAGGGTATTGTCATTTTTGTTATCTTTGGCACATTAGGTTGTGGACACCTAAATTTTCTATTCACAATTTAAACTTAAATCTTGAGGTGAATTATCTCGAAAGTTTTTCTAATTTACAATTTTTCGAAGTTGATGTGTTTTTATATACTTTTTCTGTGATTCGTATGTAGACATATTTTAATGGGATATTGGTATCTAATATCATGAAACTTTTAAAAAGTTGGGTTTTTCCCATGAATTCTAAAATTGGCAAATAATATTACAAACTTTACCTTGGGTTTGTTTTTTCCCACCAATGAAAAAATTCATATTATTTTAATAGATTAAAGAATAATTTTGGAGGGTGTTTCAAAAAAAGCTATCTTCAAATATTGAAAAACTTGAAACTTTCAAAATTGTTGTTGAGAAATTATGAAAAAAAATCGGTATTATAATATTATTTGTGGGAATTTTTTCATTCGTGGGAAAAAACAAACACGGGGTAAAGTTCGTGATATTATTTGTCAATTTTAAAGTTCATGGGAAAAACCCAACTTTTTAAAAGTTTTATGATATTAGATGCGAATATCCCTATTTTAATTGTTCTACTCTTTTGCGGTTGGTTTTCAATTGATTCAATTGTTTTTTTATTTGAGTATGCTAATGTTTTTAGGACTTGTATGTCTAATATGAATAAAATCTTCTATTGGATATACTACTAAGTAGAAGGGGTTAGAAATTAAAATATCAATACATAATTTTGTTGAATTTTAATATAATGTGTTAGACATTTTAATGTCACTGTGCTGACATTTTTAATACACTGTATTGATGAGTTTGCAGAGTTAACAACTTAAATACTCCCTCCGTCCCACAAAAGATGGCACACTTTCCTTTTTAGTTTATCCCACAAAAGATGTCACATTTCCCTTTTTGGAAAAAGTTCTCTCTCACATGAATATAAAAATTATATTTTCTCTCTCCATTTAACACACAAAACAAAACCTCCTAAAATCCCGTGCCATTTTTAAAGTATGCCAACTTCTCTGGGACGGAGGGAGTAATTAGTAATATAATACACCCCTTAAGTAGAAGTATGTATAATAGCATGTGCTTGCAGTCTGAGTAAGTGTATACAATTCTGTTCATATTTTGGTGGGAAACCGATCTAGAAATCAAAAACCAATTCTATCATTCTATGTAATTATCAATTGTAATCTATACAATATATAAAAGGGGAGTTTTGGAGAAATTTACAAGATTTCCATTAAATTTAAAAAATTATATTAAATTAAAAATGTATAATTAAAGCCTACAAACATGTGATTAAGTGGAGTGAGTGGGAGGTTAGGAGTATATCACTACAATGGAAGTTTTTCATCTACGATGGCAAAAGTAAAAGTGATGCTTGCCGATTGGGCAAATGAGGTTTCATTCCTGCTGCATCTAAAATTATTTTTTTCTTAGATACAGAAAATTTGAATAGCATGATATTCACTGATGCTATTAAGTAATATGTCTATGTGAAATTTTGGGTTCCCATGTTTGTTTCATGAATTAGGAGCCTCAATCAAAATTTTCCTTTGATCTTGATTAAGGATTGAATTTTAGCTTAAGTAGATGAAATGTTCCGTTTGTGATAAACAACATGCTTTTCCTACAATTCAGTGTTATCATCTATATGCATTTTCTTTTCTGTGGGGAACAGGAATGTATACAGTATCCAGATGTCTTGCCCATCAATTGCACTTCTCTTGCAAACATGAATGATATTTTTAGCAAGGTATGTTGATGCTATGTACGAGTGATTTCAAACCAAGACCACCTTGCTGTTATATATTTTTGAGCAAAACCATTCTGGGAAGAAACGTAGTCGTTCTACATCATCTTTGCAGCAGCTTCAGAACTTGTATTCTCAACAGACCCCTGGCATGAAGATGATGTGAGTGTCATGTGCCTTTTTCTGTTCCTTAAGCATAAGACATGATAGTTCACATTTTATACAGTTTATTTCTTGGTTAAGTAAATCTTTAGTTGCCATTATGTAGGATATGCATTCAAGTTCTACGAATTCTATTGTTTCTCAACTCACTGAATACTTCAATTATGGTTACAGATTGGCTATAGCTGATGAGCTGGATTATTTGATTAACAGATCTCGAGCTGTGCTTCATGATCTTTTCATGCTAACAACACTGCCTTTCTCCAAGTGTATTTTGCTAGGTATGTTAAAAGACCTTACAAGGTTGAAGATTCACCCTGAGAGTTGGTTTTAATCTCTTTAACTTGTACGCAGGGGTTGCTAATGCTATTGACTTGGCAGGACATAGATGAATTCGACTAGCACGTCCATTTGATCGAGATTGACATCGAGGAAGATCCAGAAATAGCTGAGGCTGCAGGAATCATGGCACACCTTGTGTACAATTTTTCAAGAACAAGGAAATGATCAGGTTGGTTAAATTTGGAGCGTCAAAAATGGTATTTTTTGTCCTAACCATCAATATTTCGATTCCTTTATGGACTACAACCCGTTGCATTCGTCTCGGATATAGCACCAAGATAATTTTTCATATTATCTAGATAGCTTTGTGATGTTTTTGCTCATGCCGCATGGATAATGAGTGCCTTATCTTTGTATAATACATTGTTAGAATCTAAAACGTTGTCGTTGAGAAAAATAAAAAATGTTAGTACTATATTTTTGTTGATCTTGATTTTAATTTGAATGTGCAGGACTGTATCGGGTGTGAAGATGAAGAAAGAGTACAGAGAATTCATTAAAGCAAATAAATAAGGTGATGCTCAAGAAGATGTGTGACTCAATTTTTATGTGTTGGAATTGTACCATTTATTTGCTGAAGAAAAAAAAAAAAAAAATATACCATTTCTTTTGCCATTGAGATTGTATATTTCGAAATAGTCTTATTTAAATGTACAAAACCAAGTCGAAAGTTCTGCAATCTGAGTTTGTTTACTATATCTTGATGAAGTCTGAAATGCCCTTTTCAACTACAACCAATGTCATGTGTTGAATTATTTGCCAATTTTTACTAAATTTGTTAATATCTAATTGTTATTACATATATAATCATTTTTGTTTTACGTAGTGTAGATATTAGATTATTATAAAGTAATTTAAGATCTGTGCATCGCACAGGTGGTATACTAGTTAAAATCTAATATTCAAGTAATGCAATATGATACTCACCGTTCTTAAAAAATACTACTATTAGTTTCATTTTGCCCCATTTGAAAAATGAACACATTCTCTTATATTCTATCCATTTTTTTTTCTTTATCTTTTCTCCTCTCTCACTTATTTTTTTCACTTTCTCTCTCAAACTTTATCTATTTTTTTTTCTCATCTCTTTTACTATACTAATTTTTCATTAAATTTGTGGGTCCATAATTGAGACTATTTTTTTTAACAGAGAAAGTACTAATCAATTAGTTGCAGTTTTATAAATCAAAAATTTTAATTGGTTAAAATCATTCACTTGTAAATAATCAATGCGATACGATGCATTCTAAAAAGTAATTATTCACTTGACGGCAAAGTCCAAATTTAGGATGAATTTGGAAAAAAAATGCATTCTGAAGATGCCAAATGACAAATTTAGGGCATCCACAATGGGACGCTCTAAGCGACGCCCTATGTACCGCCACGTAAGCATTTTTATCCTCCTCCCATTCCACCTGCAGTGGGGCAGACTATAGCCCGCCCTAAGCGACGCCTTAAGCATATTACTTCTATTTTGTATTTATATAATTTATGCAAATTTATCAAGCAAAATAAAAAAATAAAAACAACACAATTAAGGCAAATCCTACATTTACTTAATTAAAAAAAAGTTACAAAATAAGAAATTAAAAAAAAGTTACAAACTAAGAAATTTAAAAAAATGCCCCATCGGCTCGTCTAGAGTAGTCCCAACCTTCGGCTAAGGCCATCGATCATCCGCTGGATGCCTTCTCTTTGAGCCGGGTTGGTCGCCTGCATCAGAGCGTTGTGCGCGTCCAACAACGTCCTGTAGTCAGAGGAGGCCACCAAATCCGTATAGGCATGCGACGCAGCCGAAGTCTCGCTCGAGGTCGCACTCAGGCTCGGGCTCGGGGGCTGGTCAGACGGCGCCGCGGTGGATGTGGTCGCCTTGGCCTTGGCCTTGGCAAGCTTGATGCCAGGTGGACGTCGGGAGGACATCGGTGTGCCGGAACTCTCATCGTCGAACACCGGATTGTTGAAGTCCATTGGAGACGTGCCACTCTCGCTACTTGTATAATCAGTGAAGGTGCGCTTCGACGCCCTCTTCCTCGCCGCCGTTGATGGGGGAATCACACCACCAACGAACTTCTGCTTGTCGCTCAAGAGCGCCCAGGACTGGTAGTGCTTGAATAGCCGTACAATGACATGTACGACTGCATAGCTTTGTCCCGCACATCCGCCAGACTCTCGCCACCGCCCTGCTCCCTCTCGCACTTCTCGTACTCCCCCACCTGCTTCTTTATTTGATCCCAGTGCTTGCGGAGCTGCTCCCTGTGGCGCATGTAGGTGTACTCCGACTTGGCCGCGTTGTATTTCTCGGCGATGCGCTCCCACTACGCAGTCACCTTTTGGTTGTTGGCGAACACCGGATTCTCTGAAACATCAATCCAACATCTCGTCTAGACGATGGATTTAGGATCGGAGTAGTTCGTCCTTCCCGGGGCGAACTCTTCCCACTCCTCCGTTAAAGGCAACTTCTGGGCTCGTGTCTTGGTCCGCTTCTTCTTGGTGGCGGAGCTAGACGCGGCGGCGGCGGTGGGGAGACGGCTCCAAGTCGGACAGCCAGTACGAGTCGGTGCTGAAGTCGGGATCGTACTCGGTGTTGGTGTCGAATGGCCAGTATTCGTTGGGTTCTGTACCCGGCCATTGTGCACCACCGAACATCGGACTATTCGGATTTAGGTAATCTCCGGAATCCATTTTGCTTGAAATGTAGACAATGTAGTGTGAATTTGAGAGTGAAGAGAGTGAAAAATGAAGTGAAAATGAGAGTTATATATAGGTTTTGAAAATTGAATAAAACTAAAAAAAAAACGGAAACGCGTCGCATCGTCCGCACCATTACGGATGCCCTTAGGATGAATTTTGAAAAAAAAAGGTTGTCTTTCTGAAGATGCTGACTGTATAGATGTCATGTGTTTAAAGTTTAATCTAAAGACGCTACTATGAATCTATGATTAGCGTGTTGAATATCTATTGTCCATCTAGGTATGTCAGTATAGCCCGTAGCCCGTGGGCTGATCCGAATAGCTGCCAAATTAATAGGGTTAGGATTAGAAATTTCTAGCACGATAAAATTATAACCTGATTAGCCTGTACCCGATTAACTCGCAATCCGTTAGGACTAGATCCGAAAACCCGATGAGCTGGCCTGAAAATCCAATAAAATTTCTATATTCTATTTTTTAACTTTTAATTCGACACTTCATTGATTTTAATTTTATAATATAAATAACTACAAAAATATCTTTCAATTTTATAGTAAATAAATAAATTGCATATTGAATTTTTGTTAATATAATAATTGATAATAAATTATAAATTTAAAATTCAGTGAAAAATATTTAAATTTCTAAATATGCACTAAAATTTCACGAAATATCTCAAATATTAGTATTTGATCATCTTTATGATTGAGTTTAAGCATATATCACAAATATATCATAATTAAATATTTTACATTTTATGAATATAACTAATTTTCATAATTATTTATTGGATTAATGACATGTTAATCTTATCGGTAGCAACCCGATTAACCGCCTGGGCTAGCCTGAAATCCGACCTTTTAGGATTAGGGTCGGTCAAACTTTTATAATCCGAAAGAAATCACAACCCAATTAGCCCGTACCTGATAGACCCGTAACCTGAATAGGGTTGGCCCGAAACCCGACAGGCCAATCCGAATGACATCCCTAGGTCCATCTGATGACATCTACACCAGAAAGTCGAGGGGGCAAGGAATAACCATGAGTTCGAGAATGAAAGCACCAGTGATACGTAGAACTCCCTCCGTCCACAAAGAATATGCACTTTGGGTTCGGCCCGTGTTTTAATGCAAAATTGGTAAAGTAAGAGAGATATAGAGAGAAAAAGAATACAATATTTTTAGTGGATAATGGGTCTCACCTCATTAAAGAGAAAAATGTTTCAAAATTAGAAAGTGCATATTCTTGTGGAACAGACTAAAAAGGAAATAATGCATATTCTAGTGGGACGGAGAGAGTATTAATTAGGGATTAATACGTATTCAGAAATAAATTGAAGAGAAATAACAAGAGAATGAAAAGATTGTTGGGAGAGAATGATAAATTTATTTAATTCTTCATTCTTAATTATAATGAAATACTCCCCACATATTTATAATATGTGTGTTAAAAAAAAAGAGTTTTAATGCACAATGAGTAAGGTAAAAAAGATGAAGAGAAAAGATAGTAAAATTAATATTAGTAGAATGTAAGATCTCTCTTAATTTACTTTCTCTCTACTCTAACTACTCCTTTCGTTCCATAGTAATAGAGACATTTCTTTCCGACAAGGAAATTAAGAAAAATGTGTGTAACGTATTAGTAAATAAAAAGATACTAATAAAGTAGGAGAGAAGAAAAAATAGAGATAATAAAGTAAGAGAGGAAAAAGTAAGAGTGGAAAATGTGTTACTTTTTACTAAAAAAAAGGAAATACTACTATAGAACGCCTAAAATAGAAAAATGATTCTACTACTATGGAATAGAAGGAATATTTTTTGTCATATTCCCAAAACAACAACCAAAAAGAAATCAGTCACATACATATTTCCTTCGTTCCATAAAATAGGTAATTTGGGGTTGACATTAGTTTTAAGGTGTAATTAGTAAAGTAGTAGTAAAAGAGAAGGAGAAAAGTAGTTGTGTTGTAGATGGTGAAGCCCACAAATAATAGAGTAAAAGAGAAGGGATAAGATTTCTATACGGAGGCGTTTGGTAGTAGGGTTGGGATCTCACATGTTAGGATTCTAAAATGGATATTCAAATTGGATTAGGCATGATTGCATCAAATCCCATCACCTTTTTGGTAGCATTGACTATTATCAATATTATCATGCCCCACGTTTGGTAGACCCTCCCCTAATTTCAGATAAAAGTTAATCTGCCAATTTTCTCCCCATTTATTTGTTGATAACCCAATTTTGCCCCTTCTAGATACCCTTGTGACTCTTCTTCAAATTTCCCCCAAAATAATCCCCCGCCATCTTTTCCCAAAAGGCACTAAACTGATATTTTGCAAATCCGTGCGCGGGAAATGAAATGTTCAGCCCTAATTCCACAAATCATTGTTAAATAGCATTGTCCCATTGGCATTCAATTACACCAACCACATTAATTGAAGTTCAAGCTCATTCAATGGGGGATTCAAGGCGAAAAGAGCACATGCGTGTAGGAGGAAGTGGCAGTCAAGGTACGCCTCATTTGAATGCATCCGGCTTAAAGTTTTGATTATTTATAAATTTATCCGAGTCCTATTCGTTCTGATTTTTCAGCTATTGGAGGAGGGCGGACCTCTCGACAGCGGAGCCGTGATGACCGCTCTCGGAGGGCATGGAGCGACAGGGAGGATATGCACTTCATAGCTTCTCTGAAAGAGTTGGTTGCTACTGGATGGAAGTCCGACAACAGATTCAGACAAGGGTATCTCCAAAAGTTGGAAGAATCCATGCGCCGTGAGTTCCCGAACACTGATTTGAGGGTCAGCCCCCAATTCACATCGAAGCTTCACACTTGGAAAAAGTTTTACTCTGCTGTGGGTAATATACTGGAACGGAGTGGTGTTGGGTTCAACAACCACGGCGACTACAAAATCGACTGTGACGAGCATATTTGGAGTGAAATAATCAAGGTTGTTGCAAGTTTTATGGTTACCTATCGATTATTTTGTAGCATATATTTACCATTCCAGAATATTTGGTGGGTTAGTTAGTTTTGTATCATCAATTTCCCAACTGAAGGGCTTTGTTTGGTTGTTTCAGGCTGACAGTGGTGCTCGTTTTCTTCGCTACAAGTCGTGGCCGTATTACAATGACTGGAAGATGGTCTTCGGGAAGGATCGGGCTAGCGGCCACAGCGCCCAAGATACTGACCGTGCTAATGAAATTAACGGCTCCGGATCCCGTGATTCAAACACGGGACGCCACTTGAATGAAAGCCAACCGGGATGGGACGATGGGTACGAAGGAGTCGGTATGAATGATCATGGAACAGCTGATGACCACACCGACAGCGTCCACAGCAACGTTGTGGACAGTGAACGTCCTGCTGCAAAGAAGAAGCGTAAAAGGGGTGATGCATTTGATGGTCTTATCGATGTCACTGGTAAATTACACGATGACACAAATGCAAGGCTTGACCGTTTATCGGCTCGCATTGGATATGAGTTCGACGTCACTAAGGCAAGGAAGGAGGTGTTTCAGATGATGAGTTCCAGGGCTCACCCTGTCTCAGGTGTTCATTGCTTCGGACGCTATACTTGCGAGGGTTGAACGGCTTGACTACTTCATGAGTCTGCCGGAGGGTGCACGTCAACCCTATGTGTGGCATGCGCTTGAGCATTACACTAGCAACTACTCCCTCCGTCCCGGCTAAGATGACACATTGCTTAGCCGGCACGTGATTTTAGGAGTTATTGGTTAAAGTGTTTAATTGGAGAGAGAGAAGGTGAGTGTAAGTATTAAAGCAGAGAGATAAAGAAAGATGGATATTTTAATAGGAGTGAGAAAAAGTGGTTGAATGTATTAATTGGAGAGAGAAAATTACCAAAAAAGGAAATAAGTCATCTTAGTTGGGACAAACTAAAAAGGAAAACGTGTCATCTTAAGTGGGACGGAGGGAGTAGTATGGCAGGGGCGTGGTGTTTGTTGGTTTTTGGTGATGGTATGAACTAGTCTTTTGTCGAACTATATAATATTATGGCAGGGTCGTGGTTTGTGTTGGGTTAGGGAATGGTTTGAACTAGACTTTTGTCGAACTACTTAGGCCACAAGCAAAAGGCACATTACAGTGTCTTACTTTTTTTGTAATGTGAATATGGTATGCATTGTAGGCCACTACTAATGAATTATGGTTTGCTTACTTGTTGGTACTTTAAGTTGGATACTGCAAACAATATGCATAGTTCATGAATATCAACATTGAGCACAAACTACATCCAACCCATTCAATAGATGCATGCAGAGAACAACAGTTATGAAGTATCCGATTTGTCTTAGTTATTATACATAGTCAAAAACTACATTCACAGTCCTAAATCATTAGCATTCTACATGTGTGCAGCGGGTAAAATTAGCAAAAGATGCAAGTGAAGTGTAAGTAATAACACTAGTTGTTCAGTTTGTAATACCTTCTTGTTTGCCGACTGTGGTTATGGATGGATTGTTACATAGAAGTGCACCTCCTCTGTGTCCACAAGATAGAAACAACATCTCATACCTTTCTTGAGTCGATTCACTTGCTTGAAGTGGCTCCATCCACGCTTGACCCGAATCTTACCATTTTTCTTTGCGATCCGCATTTCCCACGTCCAACCACCAACTGTGAAATAAGTCGCATCTTCTAGGGCACTTTCACGGATGTAATTATCCCAAAAGCTGATTGGAATCTCCTACAAAGAGTGGAAATGAATCGGCATTAATAAATTGAGCAAGCCACTTGGTTTCAAAAGGAGGCAGTTGGTGGTGGCTAGGGGTGTGCATTCGGGTTTCGGTTCGATTTTTCGCCCAAACCGAACCGAACCCGAAAAACCGAACTTAGGGTAAAATCAAAACCGAACCGAAACCGAAAACCGAAAAACCGAAACCCGAAAAGCCGAAAACCGAACATAAAAAACCGAATTAAACCGAAAAACCGAAATTATATAAAAAACCGAAAATCCGAAAATCCTAAAACCAAAAATAAAAACCGAAATCTGGAGGAAAAAAAAACAAAACAGAATAACAGTAACTTAGAAATTTTCAACCTACAAAACATAACAATAATAATATCCATAATCCATCAAAGCATCAACCAACAATGCAATCAATATTCCACAACAAAAAACATCAACCAAAATGTCTAAGTTCCAACATATTACATCAAAATAAAACCAAAATGAAGTTCCATGACAAAGTCTTCAATATTGTCTAACAAGTGCAAGTTTCAACAAATAATGGAGATTGATTAATTTGTTGAATCTTGAGTAGACATCAATGCAATACCTACACAAAAAGAGTTATATAAGTACAATGAATGAAATAATCAATAACAAAAAACTTAAATGTATAAAACTACCTTCTTCTATCTTTTGGACATCTTCAAGAATTTCTTCAACACTAAACTTGGAAGACTTGCGAAGCCAATTTTGACCACAAACAAGATACTCAACACTTTTTTCATCTACTAATCTGAAATTTAATTCACAAAATCTGGAAAAAAAATTTTATTCATAGAATCTGAAACATTATGCGTGGAACAATCTGAAACAATCTAAAATTTCATTCATAGAATCTGAAACAATCTAAAAATTTCATTGATAGAATGTGAAACAAAAGGTAAAAACTAATAATGAATTAATTATAATTCCATATTAGGAATGCAATTGAATGAAGTAGAATTTACCTGGAGTTGGAGGCCGAGCTGTGAAGTGTGGAGAGAATGAACACGACGGCGTGAAAGCTGAAGGGGCGACAGGAGCAGGGGAGGCGACCGGAGCTGGAGGGGCGACGGCTGGAGGGGGGTCAGACCGGCGACCGGCGACGGACTGAGGATGGAGTTGGTGAAGGGATTAGGGTTAGAGGGAGGAAGAGTGCGGCGGACGATTCTCACTTCTCAGTTCTCAGATTCAACTTGAATTTTCCAATTAGGGCTTGTATTTTAGACTTTAGTTATAATTAAATAATAGTAATATATATATATATATATATATATATATATAATATAAATAAATAAATAAATATAAATTCGGTTTTTCGGTTTTTTTGCCACCCGAACCGAACCGAACCGAAAAACCAAAATTTTTCAATTCTTAAAACCGAACCGAACCGAAAAACCGAACAAACCGAACCGAATTTCAAATTTTCGGTTTGGATCGGTTCGGATGTTCGGTTTTCGAATTTTTTGCTCACCCCTAGTGGTGACGATTTTACCAATGTCTTAGTAATTGATGTCTCTGTGAAAGTAACCGTGAATGATGGGTGTTCATCGACTAGCGACAACTTATGCAATTGAACATCGTCGTTGTCAGTAGAAGCAAGAGAACACGCATCTGATGAGTCGTAGTCATCGCTTGTATCCAGGTCCGGCAAGACGTCAGTCTCCGGTACGGGCCACAACGCCCTTGCATCATATTATGTGTGTGCTATACGTTGGGGTGAGATTGAACCATATTGAATGAAATGGATAAAACTAGATACATACCATCATAATCATATAATGGAGGGCAACCAGTTAATGCACAAGTTGGTAGTCGGTACTACATGGAAAACATCATCTCCGGAGCGGGTGAAGAAGAGTATATCCCCATTGTTGACATTGTTCACATTCGCGAAGCTAGACCAGCCAGACCGAAAATAGCATCCGTTCTCCACGTTGAGCAACTGCACAACCCATTTCCCGCCGTGGGGCATGACAAGGAAGCATTGGGGAGGTAGATCTCGTCCATATAGCTCAACCCATTGAGGAGGAATCCGCTGAAATGTATGCAAAATGGTATTACAAACTGACATTGAGAGATGATTAAACTGCAAAGATTTCTTACCAGACTTTCGGTGTTCGTTTGGGGGTGATAGATCTTGACAAGGGGGGGAGGGGTTAATTCTATTTGCAGCCATAGTTGATAGATTGGAGAAACAAGGACCTCTATTTATGAATTCGGTGGAGATGTAATCAATGAGTAAGGACAAATATTTGTCCTCATTTACGTTGAGTTTACCTACCAAGACCATAATACCTACACCCAGCTATTAATTGCATCCATCTACCCACATCAACACTCCGCCGACTTGGAATGACGGCTCTGCTTTGAGCATGGATGGTAATAAATTGATCTCCTCACACCATTGAATTGGGTTAGTGGTTATATGTCAATCATAATATTCAATGTTGGTTAAGTTACCAAGAGTCCACTTTCTAAATTGTGGTAAACATAAATACTGAACACTACCCACACATCCTTCACCAACTAATTTCGTCATATCTCTAAGAAGATTATGAACATTCCTTCACAAGCTAATTTTTTCTTCGAAGGGAAGTGGTCAGCAGAATTAGACGATCACCTCCTTTCCACACTTGTGTCCATGAAGGAACATCAAGGTGATGAACAACCTGGCATAACTGACGAGGCTTTAGTTGCGGCACGCGCAAAGGTCGAAGCAGTTGCTGCTATCTCCTTCAGCATCGACGACCTGAAGGCTAGAGTGGTCCACCTCGGAACACGCTACGAGACCTTTAACGCCATTGTCTTCACCAATGGAGTATGGTGGTATCCCCACCTCAAGGTTGTCGATGCTTGCGACAGAGTCTGGGGACAGCTAATTAAGGTAATACGTCGTCCATTTTAACACTTTGCTATGTTGAAGTGAATCATATGATGCTTGTGTCTTATGCAGGGGAACCCCTTTGCCACTGCATACTACTATGAAGATGAGCCGAAATACCGACGACTCACCACCCTTTTCGGCCTAGTGGATGTGAAGTAAGAGAGCACCAAAACATGGAAGGTCGTTGTCCCTAAAGAAATCGTCGTGCTATCCGACACTACCATCCCCCGCCGCAATGTGATAGACTTGACGTTGGGCGACTTTTCTCAGGAGGTGAACTCACCCGTTATGGTGATCGGTGAAAAGGTGAAGCACAAGCTCTTTGACGAAGAGGTTGAGTCGGTGGACCAAGAGTCCTCGAACAAGCCGCCTACCGTCTACTACGTGCCAGGCCCTCGAGGGAAAGCCATAAGGAAAACCGCACTTACATGCATTATGCCTGCCCACCTCCATGTGCCTAGCCCGAAGTCATCACCAGGTGGATCATCGCAAGCTTCCAACAACCCAAATCCACGGGGTGATCTCCATCGCCCCTGAATATGGAATGGATTAAATACCCATGCCCATGTTGCATGATCGGCCTAGTGCACTTTTGTCTTCATGTTTCAATAGGAACGTGACTTATGCACATATTAAACAATATTATGAAAAGGCAAACGCTACTGCCTCTGTTTTGTACTCTCCTTTTATATTCATGTTTCAATAGAAACATGGAATTATGCAAATATTAACAAATATTATGTAATGGCCAGTACTTGTGGAAATGTTTTTATTGTGCACTTTTGTCTTCGTATTTCAACTCGCATCAGGGACATTTGAGGTAAACCAAAACACGATGTTTATTGTATATCACCCATCATAATTTGCATATGTAAGGCAAAAGTCAGTGTAGAAGAGGATTACATCTGTGCAAATCAAAAGACAGAAAGGACTTCCCCCCTGGTTGCAAGGTTAAAAAGCAATAGGCAAATAATTCGTCCAACTCTTACAATATGATGTTTTGATTAAACAAAAAACATGGATCATAGTAGGCTAAACAACTATTATGGCATCAGTAGCATATCCCGGTGGATAGATTCTGCTCCGGTCCAAGGCTAATTAATAGATGGCTTGTGGCGGTCAAATATGGTGACTCGCATACTGCACAAGTAGATAATCCGAAGGAAATTAGCATAATATTGAAAAAAGCCACGAAGCTGGGTTAGTCTATGAAATCACGAATATAAATACCTCATCCCACATGGAACCCGCTAAGTTATCACGCATTTGTGTCCAAGCATTTGATGGCTCCACAGAATCTATATAATCTCCTTGGACATTTGGGTCGTCAGCAGCTGCGACTAAGGCTTCGTCATATACCTCAGCGAGTTCGTCGAGGGGATCCACTGGCATTGCTGTTCTAGCATAGTTATGTAGAAGAACACATGCTAAAATGAGTTGCGTTTGAACTTTCACCGGGTAGTAACAAGCACTCCTCAGTATCCCCCATCGCATTTTCAAAACGGCGAAAGCACGTTCGATGATATTGTGAGCACGTGTATGTCTCATATTGAAGATTTCATGTGGGCTTTGAGGCGCCCCACTAGCCGAGCCCCATTCTTTGAGATGATATCAGATACTTTTATATGGTGTTAGGAATCCATCACAATTTGCATATCCATTATCACAAAGGTAGTAATTTCCTACAAAGTAATGATCAGTGAAAATTCATATTCGGTTTTATGAATATATAGGGGATTGCTAAGTCACTACTTTAACGTGACAGTAGTATACCTTTTGGAACTTTAAATCCATTCTCGCGATTAACGGCATCCCTCAGGACACGAGCATCCCTGACAGATCCTTCCCACCCGGCGAGCACATAAACGAATCTCATACTACGATCACATGCGGCAAGGGTATTGGTGCAAATTTGCCCCTTTCGAGAGCGGTAGCGGGGCTTGTCAACATTTGGAACTTGCACGTTTATGTACGTGCCATCAAGGGCTCCCAGGCACCCCTGCCCAAAGCAAACATATGAAATACCTTACTACCAACAGTGTTGATCATTTGGAAAAAGAAATCAACCTTGAACCATTGCCATCTGTGATCCTCACAATCCTCAGCAACGGATTCGGGCACAACCCTCAAGACAGCGTGGACATACTTGGAGACTGTATACCCTGACCTCCAATGATCAAACTTCACTACTCGAACATTCTTGTGATGGGCTAAAATTCCAAGAAAAATTGCTACTTGTTCCTCCACGGTGACATACCGGCCATCGACAACATCACCTGTCTGTCGAAGCATAATACACAGCCTCCCAAAAGCGTTTCTATCCATTCGCAAAATTATCAAGTCAAGCCACATCACTGACACTAGTAAGTCGGTTCATATACCGAACCTGTTGAGGCATCCGCCGGGTATACGAATAGCTGGATCTAAGAGCATTACCAGATTCGTCATCCCCGTCTAATGCTACAGAGGTAGATGAGGATAACACATATGATGTCGAACTGATGGTCCCGAATTATGTCAGACATAACCTGAAGAAGCATTTCGTTCACTACCTTTCTACTTGCCATAATTCTCCAAGAAGAACTGCACAGTCTTGGTAAAACGAGAATTAGCACAATGATTCATATCGAAATCAAATTTGACAGCATGTTCAACGGAATGTAGTTGTGTATTCTGACAAACAATAAGGATCTGAGTACATGGGCAAATTATTGACTAACGAAATCCAAATCCAAAAAATCAGCAATTGGGGAAGCAATTCAGGACCCATTTAGTTAACATGAATAATTACCCAATTTAGAGTCGTAAACAAATCAGCACTACACATTGTGGATTGGGGTCTAAGTAAACCAAAACTACCCAAGCACAAGTAATGGTTCAGTATTTAATGTTATCTTACTGTAAAAATTGACATTGAGATGAAGATATGAAGAATACCTTCGGTACACCAACGTCTGATAGCATATGAGATTCGGACGACGTGAAACCTGGTATCTTCGTCTCGATGTGGAGATTACCACATGAATTTTGGGCTCTGATTTGGTGAAGAACCCTAATTTCGAAATGACGAGAGAACAAGCGCCTTTCCTATTTTGTTCAAAAAAATTGAGATGTCTTAATTTTACATAATGCAAAAGGGTTTTTGGGGGAAAATGTGCTGAGTTGGACAGACCATATTACAAAGGGGGATCATAAACCCTGAAAAATGTCCCGGTCACTTAACCTGCTCTTTTCCACATAATCCAGCTAAAAGTACCGGGTCACGTGGGTTTAGTCCCGGGTCAAGCGGACTGGTGTCAAACCTACCAAACGCTTTGAATAAATGGGATTAATCTGTCAAACCTAGCATGTCCCCTCTACCAAACAAACCCTAAATGGATATGTACTATTTCTATAGAATGGACGAAAAAGGAAATTCAACCTATTTCTATACGGAGGGAGTATTTTCTTTAATTATTTAATATATCTAAATCGAACTGAATCAAAAATTAAATTTTACTACTTATCAAAAGTTGAATCAAACACAACCAAAATCCAAACAAAGTCTAATTCTCGAATTTCAGTTTGGTTTAAATCAAATATTCAGTTTTTGAGTATTTGCTCACCCCTACATGCAATAGAACATTATAATCTCGTCAAATGAGAGTGAGAAGAACTCTAAATATCACTTTCTCCGTCCTACTGCACGCGAGTCGTATTTTTTGGATTGTTCCATTATAATTTTACCATTATAATAGGAGTCTCGATTCAATTTTACCATAAATGGTAATATAGTCCCACATTCCACTCACATTTCATTTAAAACTAATACTCCATATACAAGTGAGACCCATATTACTCTAACTTTCTTCTGCCCACTTTTCTTAACATTTCTTAAAACCTGTGCTGCCAAAAAATGAGACTCCTAATGGCGGACGAAGGGAGTACTAGTTAGAAAACACAAATTTTAAATTAAACTAATGAAGATTGTATAAAGAGAATAAAGTAAACTTAAACGTTAATGGTTGCAGATTAATGAACTATTTGAAGACCAGGTTATACACTATTACTTGGAGAAGAGGAGCAGTAATGGGTGTCAAAAAGAATGCCTACGTAATATAGAATTACATGCTATATTTCCTCCTTTCAATAATTATAAATAGATGTCCTTGCTTTGAAGGAAAATTCGAACGGTTTTGCCGAGGCTTTCCATGAAGGAAAGAGGGCCTTCTTTTGGATAAATAATCTTCATTTTCAATTATATTTCACATTTCATTTACCAAGTGTTTAAACAAACTTAAATTTGCTTCATTTCTCTACACCAGGAAATTCATATCTCACGTCTCCGTACAGTATAATATGGCATGATACACATCTTAAGTTAAACATAATACATACTCCATGTAAACAGGTTTTAACTGCAGATGAATTTCCTGGAAATTTTTATTGCCTGATAGGCGTAGCAAGATGAGTCGCGTCTCCTCATCCTCACCTCGTTCAGATGGATGATTTCAGAGTGGGATATGCACGGCTGCGTTCAAGATCTGCAACCAGAAAGGGTTCTTACAGGCATAAGTGACGCATAAAAAGTAGAAGCAGAGGCAGACGTAGCTTTGATGAGCTATTTTGTGATAACGAGGAAGGAATCAAACAAGGTGATCTGAACTACTATATCGCATGTACGACATATAATTGGGAATTTGAAGGATCAGATGACTAAAGATGCTCAAAATGTCAGGTCTCCTATCATCAAGATTTTAGCTTTAAAAAGCCTGTTGTAGGAAAAACTGCTGATTTCATAAGTGAGAAAGAGTTTATGAGGTGATGTACTACTGAAAAATATGGTGTATAAGTAGGAGGATAGAAAATTGAACTTACTTGACGAGGCAAGATCCGGCAAGGAGACATAGGTGGGGCATTTCGATGCAGTAAGTGTGCCGCTGTTTGCGGTGGTTCCAATCACACAATCACGAGGCTGCAAAAAAAGCGAGTTAAAACAATTTCAGACTAGTGACTACAGTCAGCAGTCAAATAGTTAAGTCAAAAGGGATTATAGCAAGCAAGAGAAGGATGGGAAAAATAAATAATACTAATGATAAGGGAATTCACAGGATATGGATACATGGTCTAACCTTAAAAGTCTTATCGAAGCATAAGTACAGTTCCTCCAAAGCACCACTTGAGCATTCAACTTCTGGAGTTGCCTGGAAAGAATTTTGAATGGCTGAAATAATGCCTCCAATCGGATATTTTTCAGAATTAGATGCTACATATCCTTCTTTTGCCAGAATTTCCTGCACAGATTAAAACACATATCAATTAAGGCAGGAGCGACTTAAATGGAAAATAAAACATGCTTAGCTGTGATTGTAACAGTCACAATCTGAAATGTTATTCTCCAATATAATAGGCACTATTCCATGGAAATAAAACTAGTATAAGAAATTCACTATACTCCAATGGAATATATATTAATCATCACAAACAAGTCAGGCCATAGCATTAGTCAACTGATCACTCGTAACCAATGCTCATTATCTGTTCAGTTCATGTCTCACGGGTAACCTGTAGATGTCTGGAAAAAAACTATACCCTGGCTGCAAGTCACTTAGAGAAACCAGCCTATATTAAAGGCAAAGATAATAATAGGGGGACCCTTGGTTAAATCCTTCAATGGCAATGGTATCGCAATTTAATAATTTTTAATAATGGGAGTAGCTAGGAAAATGGTTATATCATGGACATAATATGATTTCAGATACTACATACCAAGAACCATCATTTGGAATCCCTCACGTATATTAAACTCTTCCATTTTAAACCCAACCAACTATCCTTTAGTTAACACTAGCCATGTCTCCATAGGCATACCTATATAGCATAACTCGAACTCTGTTGGGGGATACTGAATATGTGCATGTATACTAATAACTACTGTTTGGGTTTGTTGGAGCTCCTAAAAGATAGAGAGGAGGGTGGAGATGGATCTTCTTTAATGACTGGAGAGCACAAAATAAAAGTGAAGATGGTGACATTGACTTATCCGTTGACTGGCACATGCTACACTTTAATACTCCCTCCGTCCCACAAAAGATGTCACACTTTCCTTTTTATTTTGTCCCACAAAAGATGTCACATTTCCCTTTCTGGAAAAAATTCTCTCTCATATGAATATAAAAATTATATTTTCTCTCTCCATTTAACACACAAAACAAAACTTCCTAAAATCCCATACCGTCCCACAAGTGTGACATCTTTTGTGGGACGGAGGGAGTACTTTAACTAGCTCAACGTCCATGTGGATCTATTATTGTTGGAAACAACATGAGAGCAGAACCAGCTGGACCCACATAGGCCATATCTTGAATAAAAAGAATGATCATAAAACTAAGTTGAGGCTATTTGATCAAATCAAACTTTCCCTTAGAAGCAGCTCCCTAAATTTGTACTCCACTTTATGAGCTTGTGATTACTACTCATTAAGAGGCAAACAAAGCTACTATTAATATGAGTGGGCAATGCAACATACTAAATATCCATGACTGTACATAAAAAGCCTGATGAAGACATACAGAATTTTCAAGGGGCAAAGCAAATACAAAAGCATTAATAGGGATAGCGCCATACCGTGACGTTATACTTGAAGTACAAATTAAGAGTTGTCACAAAGTAATTGTATTCATCTCCTGTTACTGAAGCAGCACATGTTCCATGTTTTTCTACAGACCATTAACAAAGAAAATAGTTAGGTTATTCTGCAATAATTTTACAACATATAAAATACTATATGCACAATAAAGAATAAACACAGACAACACATGTTTATACGAAACCAATGATTGAGATTCTGAAGTTCTGAAAATCAATATCATTGTACATCTCGTAGCTACTAGGAATGCGGTATAATTCAGAATGAGGGACAAGCAAGGGTATGCACAACAGTACTTTGGGTGGTACGTTGTATCAGGCTATCAGAGGTAATTCTTAGTGACTTAGGTGGAACATTTGAAAAGTGCATTTGGCTTGATAATTAGAAAATTGTACTTCATGATGTAAAAACTCTTAACATAAAATTAAGGAGTATAATGAATTCTTGTTACAAATATAGATATTAAAGAAATCGAAGTGAAGAAAGGGACATTTCATTAGACAAACAACTATGACATTAAAAAAAATATTTATGTTGACTAACTGACCATATAAATCACCAAAGGCCTTATCTGAATGTGTAATGGGGTCACCCATTTTAGTGATCCAGATCGTGTACCCTAGTGATGCAGATCGAAAATGACAAGCATGAATGACATATTCCTAGGAGGAGGAGCAATCCTGGTAACTAGAGTACATCTGCTTTGAGCAGCACAAGCACTAAAAGATAGTGGATGGTTCAATTAGTTCAAATGAATTTTACTCGAACCAAATTTCCCTATTCGAAGTGTACGTTCTTTATGTTAATTGACAGATGAAGAACCTTACATGAAAATTCATAAAGACTATTGTATTGTGACATACAGAAGCTCAGGTACATGAAAATACCTAGGGCTCAATATTATATTCTGCTTCTCCGGTTGTACATAAACCTAGTAGATAGACATAACAACACCTACAGACTTTAAGAGCAAATCATGCAAAGTTGCAAAGAATTTTCAAGCTTCTTGATGATTTATGAAATAATTTGGTCTATCTAGGTTTCTCTATTATAAGGTCAGGTTGCTGAGAATTAGAGCAGAGTTGGAGGTGAAAATAGGATTATACCAATACTAGTATACAGGTTCGATAAGTCCAATCACATGTAGTCAGTATCATTAAAAAATGTTACACAGAATATAGTGCTGGCCTAGTCTGGACGGGAGACGCAACTAAAATGACTAAAAGAGAGATAATTATTTATGCCATAGCAAGGATTAGGCAATTCAATTGCTATGCGTAACCAGAAACATTATCTCAAGTCAATGTCAATCTAAACATGTGCAAGTCAGCGTGTGTATGATCAGCTTTCTGAGATTAATATAGCAGGATTTGACAAAATTAGAATCTGTACTTCAAGAGATGCTTACCCCACTTTTTTCCAGACGATTGCAGTCCCAAAATGGCAAAGGGAAAGAAGAACTTATTAGTTACGTGAAATATTATCACAAATTATTAAGTTCAGCAAAGATAAATCAACAAACCTCATGTTCCCAAAATAATCCTTTTCCACCATGGCAGTTCGCTGATTTACCGCAGCTTAAAGTTGGCCAATACTTATACAGTGCCTCACGCAATGTTGAAATCTGCAGGTTAACAGGTTTCATAAGATATGACAATGAGTCATAATAATAGTAATAGCAACAAGAAGAAGAAGTTTTATGAAGGGCAGTGTTCATTTTCCAGGAAAAGTAAACACACCCCTGTGTTGCTTAATGAGTAATTAATACTTAGAAAATTGAGTTCATTAAATCATTTTTTGTAGAACTAAGGAGTCTGAGAACACAAATTATTAGGATTGTATGAAAAGTAAAGACCCTGAAATATGATAGGGATCAGTAAAGTGGGAAAAACCACCCATGAAGACACTCACTCTCCCCCTCAAACCAAACCCAGACCAAATTTTGTGAAGCCAGTGAAGCTTCTAGGAAATTGTCTTACTCGGGATATTAAACAATGATATATCTAGTGAGTCCACAAAAGGAACTAATATCTTGGTTATCACTAGAAAACAATGATCATGTCGGACATGAACATTATGAAACCTATTCAAGGGCTCAAGGTTATCCCTGGCAGCAACCAATGTCCTTCACAAGAAATCAAATGATGAGACACTACTAAGGGGGCAAGTATTTGTGCTCCACTTCTCTTTCCTTTGCCCAAATCAAAGTATACAAAAATTTTATTTGCATGAAAGCACATAATAATTCTCATATGTTTTCAAACTATAGCAATTCTGTACCTCTTTAGCATCAAATTTTTTACCCGAGCAACACGAAGGCCAAGATCCATCATTGTAATCAGCCCAAAGTCCATCTGCAAAGAAAAAGACAACATCTCGTCATCTTAATTTGCATCACTAAAGCGGATAACAAATTCTTTTATCATTATTTATATCCCAATTTTTTGATGCACAACATTCTGTGTATGCTCAAATTGCTCATGCAGATGCAATACGCAGAATTGAAAAAGCAAATAGTATATGATTATATGAATACTCTAAGTTTCAGTGTAAACCATGTAAATCAGTGCACTTACGTATTGTAAACCCCGTGGGTCCATTTGACCTGCACAAATTAATAAAATCAGAAAATTGAAGAAAGGTTCATAGAAGTGAGCAAAAAAATCAATATAAAGCCTGGAATCAATCTACACTAGCCAATTATCAACAACCGAAGCCAATTACATCTGAAACAGAACGAGCAAACACCAAACGCATGCAAATTTTGGGGAAATTTAGCTATGAAGAAAGAATAGTGAAATTACCCCCGGCAGCAGCCATTTTGGGCACAGCATTTACTAGTTTTGCGGCAGTAGGTGCCCGGCCACTGGAGAGCGAGCTTGAAGTAATCGAACTCCCTCTGCGCGGCAACTCCTCTCAGCAGCAACTCTCCTTGAACATCGCCGGCATTGGCTACCGCGACGCAAACCAATCCAATCGATAAAACCAGTGCAAAAACTAGGTGTCGAGGCGCGGTGAGATCAGAAGGGGTCATGGTGTTGCGTGAGGATGGCGAATTGATCGAGATTGGTTAGTTTGAATTGCGTGTGATGAAATAAGTCTGGGAGAGTTGTTTATATATGGTGAAAGTCCACGGATTTTTGGACTGGTTGGTGTTGGTTACTTAACGATAATGTTTTTCCCTTCATATATATTCATTCATATCAAATGGAATATCCAAACGGTTATTATCACTGAGAATTGACTATTTATGTGCCGCGATTAAATGTAAAAACTGATATTATGTTACTTTATATATAGTCGATAGTTTTGTTACTTAATTTACACGGTACATTTTTCGTATATTTTACGATTTCATTAAATTTTTTGTTAAATGAACAAGAATTTAAGATATATAAACTATAAAAAAAATGATGACTTGTGGTTGGTTTAGTTAATATTTATGTTTGTTGCTAGTACTTGATATCGAATCTCGTATGGTGATGGTGTTGGAGAAATACCAGGAAATAAAGTAATCAAATGATATCGACAACAACGCTATTTGAATATTAAAAGATAGGTCCTCCTCTTTACAAGGCTAATTGTTGCAATTCTATTGAACAATTGATTGATGCCGATTTTGTGTGGGAATATTCGACAGATCCTCTGATTTATTCTAAATAAAAAATAATGGCTGTAAAACGTGAGGGTTATTTGAATATGTGATTTTTATACTATGATTTTTAATATTAAAATTATACAACTAGCTAGCTGATCAAGTAGAATGAAAAAAAAATTAAGATATTAATTATTAATAGACTACATCTAGGTGTAGTTAGGACTTAGGTGCCCGAGTCTACCCGGTTGTGTAGAGGCCTCTGTATTATCGGCGTTGGTCTAAAATTTCTAAATTTTGTTTTAAAGTATATTTTTAGGTATATTAGAATATTTATCGGAACTTTTACATAATAATTTGTGATAAACTTGGATAAATTTAAAAACATTACCAAAAAAAAAAAAAAATAGGTTAGAAAAAAAATTTATTAAGGGCTTTAGCCCCACCCTTATTATACATGTGTCCGCCCATGCCACTGGGGTTCCTTGGCCCGATCCTTTGGCTTGGACTCCATGTACCGTTCTTCATTCTCCAAGCCTCGTGCTTGTGGGTCCCTCCTTGTGTACAAACTAGTTGAAACATCATTGATTAATTAGAGGCCCTCTTATAATATCCTTCATCGGGTTTGGCTCATGATGCACGCCACTTGTGGTCGCAGCAAAGGTCATTTCTATAGTGTTACCTTATAATAACCTTTATCCATGCATTTGAAGAATAAATACTTTCTTGAAGGCAATATAACTACTGCTAAATAACCATAGTTTAAATCATTTATAAGCACTCTTAACTTGAGACATTTAACCGTCCTAGCATGATTCATAAATTGTAATAACTGAAGCTGAATGAAGTCTAATAACTTCTAAACTGTGCTAAGTTTTTGTATGACATAGTCTAAAGGTTCTAGTATAAGTTTAATTTCTCCATTGGGCTATATGTTGAGGAGTACTAGACCCTGTCATTTGGGATTGATCATGCCTCTGATAAATAGTTCAAAAATCTTTACTTTGATATTCTCCTCTATGAGATCGTATGCATTTGATAACCTTACTTTACTTTCTCCACTTTAATTCAACAAAGAAGCGTCTCACTTATGGTGGGACAAAGGGTGTACTATTTTTGCCGGGGGTTTCTTCGCGGCGCTCTCTCAAGGACTTCGGTGAAGAAAAACCCAAACACTGTCAAGGTGCGGCATGTGATTTGTGCCGATTAATGGATTCTGATGACAAGAAGTTTGGAAGAGGTAAGATTGTTAATATGAAGGTTGTAACCTTTTGGCTGTTCATCAGCAAGGCATACAATTCTCAGTTGAGTTGTCTTTGAAATTCAAGTCAAATATATGCATAACACAAGTGTTTATGTTTGTAGCTGAATTGCAGTGACTTCTAGCATTGCATTGTAAGTATGCTGGGGATTGGATGTTAGTTACTGAGTAACGAAGACTCAGTATTCCCTCTATTAGATGGCAAATATTGGTCATGAATTCTGGTTGATAACTAAAATAGTCTCTTCACCAAAGAGATGTAATTGTTCACCCTTAGTCACAGATGACTAAATCTATTTTTTCCTTATATATGGTTAGCAAATCCTTTTAGTCATATACATGGAAGTTTCTAAAAAAACTAGAGGGATTAGAAGCGTATCTGGTGAACTCTTCTATTTGTTGGAATTTTTATTACAGTTGATCTTTCTAGCTGAACTTTTTACATTGATATCAGTATCACAATCTGTTGTCAATGCTTGATAGCACTTATATCATCTTTCAAAAGATTGATGCTCATTGTTTGGAATATTTGATTTAGTCTTGTTATATTTGTAGCCTGAGAAGAGCACTCCTATTGTTGCTGGGAAATCAAAGAACGAGTCTAAAGATAAGGAGAAGAAGCATAAGGACACAGACAAAGTCAAGGACGAGGAGAAGAACAAACGATAAACGCGATCATCATGATCCTGGAAATGACCACTCAAATAGACATCATGAGATTGAGAAGGTTTGCAAATTTAAACTACACATTTCCTGCTTCCTTGAATTCTAACTGAGGAACTAGCCTTTTAATTCATGTAACGAGTATTTCCCGTTAGTAGTGTAATGACCAAACTTAGAAGTGTATAGTTTGAATGTATGCAAATGGGGAATCTTAAAGCAACATGTCATTCTTTCTCAATTTTTTCTCTTCACCAGAGATGAAAACATGTGATTTAGCTGTATCTCTGCTTGTGTAATGATCCCATTGAGGGTGTTGATTTTATGATGGGAAATGCTATGTGGCCACATTATGGCCAGCCATAAACTGGTTTTATAGCAAAAAAATCGGTTTATTTAAAATTTCCGGTTTAGTTAGTAATTAATTTTACGTTTATATCCTTTTTATATTTGGCTCTTTGCTCTTCTTCTTTTCATATCCAAGCCAGTATTAGTTTCTCTCTCATATTTGGAGCCATGACATTTTGCGTCGTCACCACTCTCTCTCTCTCTCTTCTATCATGTTCAGCATTCTCTCCCCCATGTCTAGAGCCTTTCCCTCTCATCTCCACAAAAATATGAAAACAAAAAAAAATTGATGCAGCAGCGAGACTTTGAGACTGAAAATATCTGGAACCCTCACCCATTTTTAGTTTCTCTCTCCCATATCTGGAACCCTCACCCATCTCCACATAAATATGCAAAAAAAAGTCCCCATTTTGCAAATCGGCGAGAATAAGATTGAAAAAGAATATGCGCAGCAATTCTTAGTCACACATTTACATTTTCTTGGATAAAATTTGAATAGGTTTAGAGGCAAAAAAGCCCCGATTTACATGTTTTAGACAAAATTTGAATAAGTGGAGAAGTTCTCGAGAAAGAGTCTACGTAATTTTGATATTTTGACTGAAGTTCACAATCGATATAGCGGCGATGGGAAAGACTCCAATGTGGATATTTTTGGTTTTCTATGAAGGTATTTTTGATGTTCTGTAAATTTTTGTTATTGTTTTTGGTTAGATTCATTGTAAGATAAAGTAGAATAAATTTATATTGACATGAGCACGGTATGAGTTTGATAAAATGTCAGAAGGAGTTTATTAGAGCATCTCCAATGGTAGGCTAGCGACCGGCTAGCCGATTGACGTGGCTAGCCGGTCGGCTAGCCGAACCATTGGAGCAGGCTAGCCGAATTTCGGCGAAAAAACCGGCCAAGGCTAGCCGATTGCGTGTGGCTGGCCGATGCGCTGGCCGCCATTGTGGCGGCCAGCGATCGGCCAACGACGATTTTTAATTTTTTTTTTTAAAACCTATATAAACGCGATTTTAGTTTCATTTTCATTTGCACCGCTTGTTTTAACGAGTTTTCTCTTTCTCTAACTTTCTGTACAAGAGCATCATCGAGCGATGAGTAACGCGGGTGGTAGCAGTGGTGGTAGTGGTGGGGATGCTGAGGAGTACGAACGGAGGATGAACGAGGCTATGAATGCCTACATGAACCGCGAGATGGAGCGGTACATGCGTAGGGTGGAACAGCAGGCGATACCTCGCCCTCCACGGGTTATCTACCGCCTAGCAGTGATTGATTGGGATCACGCCGCTACACATCAGCGGCTGTACGACGACTACTTTTCGGAGAACCCGCGGTTTCCCGCACACATGTTCCGGCGGCGTTTTAGAATGCGCAGGGAGTTGTTTATGCGTATCGTTGGCGCATTAGAGCGTCGATATCTGTGTTTCCGTTTCAGGCACGATGCGGTTGGCAGACCCGGCCACACCCCTATTCAAAAGTGCACGGCGGCAATCAGGCAGTTGGCCTACGGAGGCGCGACAGACATGTGGGATGAGTACCTCCACATCGGTGAGTCGACAGCCCTGGAATGTCTGAAGTATTTCTGTGAGGGCGTGATGAACGTTTTCGGTGAGCAGTACCTTCGAAGCCCTACTCCCGAAGATTGTCAGAATTTGATGCAGATGCACGGGGAGAAGCATGAGTTCCCCGGGATGTTAGACAGCATAGACTGTATGCATTGGGAGTGGAAGAACTGTCCGACTGCCTGGAAGGGGGCCTACACGACCGGCTACAAGTCAAAGAATCCCACGATGATCCTCGAGGCCGTAGCTGATTACCAGCTGTGGATCTGGCACGCGTATTTTGGGGTAGCCGGGTCGAACAACGACCTCAACGTCCTGAACTCGTCTCCCCTCTTCAACGAGAAGGGCCAGGGCGTCGGTCCAGCCGTCTCGTTTGTGGCCAACGGCAACCGGCATGATATGGGCTACTACTTGGCGGATGAGATATACCCTAGGTGGCCTGTCTTTGTGAAGACGATCAGGCACGCAAGTGATGAAAGGAAGGCCTACTTTGCGGAACGACAGGAGTCGGCGCGCAAGGACGTGGAGCGCGCATTTGGTGTGCTCCAGTCTCGATGGGCAGCAATTAAGGGTCCAACGCGTTTGTGGGATGTCACATGCGTATCCCAAATAATGTACGCCTGCATTATCCTGCACAACATGATCGTCGAAGACGAAGGCGTACAACTGACTAGTTGGGCCAATGACGATGAAGCCGGTCCAAGCCACGGAACGGCCACCCCTAGCGTACGACGTGGGGTACCTCTCGATGAAGCCGTCCGCCTCAAGGAATTTGCCGACATGCGCCAAGTGGATGCTCATATTCAACTCCAAAATGATATAATTGAAGAGTTGTGGGCACGGAGGACTGCACGGCGATAGTTTTTTTTCTTTATTATGTACCTTTTTAAATGTAATTTTTTTTATCTATGTACCTTTTTAAATGCAATTAATGAATTTTCCCGTATATGTCTCGTAAATTTAATTCCGTAATTTAATCGTAATTTTAATTCCGTAAATGTAGTATATTTTGAATTATTTTTTTTGCGGCTGGCCTATGGCTGGTCTAAATCTGATGTGGCAGGTGGATTTTTAGTGTTGTTGACGTGGCAGGGAGAGAGAGTGGCTGGCCTATGGCTGGCCTAATAGCATTGGAGATGCTCTTAGTACTCCATTTCTTGCTCTACTCATTGCTACTGCCCTTTGTTGATCTCCAAAGTGTTCCATCAGGGTCATCCCTTCTCCCATGAATGAATAATAAGGGACAATTGGAGTGCAAGTCCAGTTATGCAATTAAAGGTTAGAATGCAAAAGTTATCTTCCTAATTGAATGGACAAACAAATGAACGAAAAAGGAGCAGGAATTTAAATGTACATTATACAACTAGTGGAAGCAGCATGCTTGTATTGATAAATGGACCAATAAATGAACGAAAAAGGAGTGGGAATGTAAATGTAGATGTTGCAGACAATTAATTGAAATCTTGCAATCAAAGAAGCATCCTATCTATCATACACAATTTTAAGTAAATAAAATCAGTAACTCCATCGCAAATTTTAACAATAAAATCTGATTCTCAGTTTATCTGTTTAATTGAATTTAAATTCACCTTACTTGTCCAATTAATCTAAAAATGAATGCAAAATGTAATAGATTAAATTGATAATTTGATATACATGTTTGTTTGACTAAAAGTAAAGTTGCCATGAAAAATTACTCCAAAGAAAATGAATCTCGAAAATATGATTTCTAACAACTCTACGTTTGGGTTTAGAAAATGTCAAAATATTTCAATTTTATATTTAATTTTATTTGGATTTTATATTTAATTTTATTTATTTCAACTAAATTAAGAAAAATGTGGAATACAACATAATATTAATTAAAAATGGATATAATAATAATTAAGCAACAAATAATCCCTGAATAAATTAAGTTTAATCTAAAAATCTAGTCAAAATTTAAAAGTATCGAATCCGATTATCTAATTTAATACTATTATATTAATTTGGTGTTTGATTCAATTGAGATATTAAATTAAACAATATAATTGAAGTTATATTCACATGAACAATTCAGTTGAACTTATATCAAAATTTAAAAGTATCGAATCCGATTATCTAATTTAATACTATTATATTAATTTGGTGTTTGATTCAATTGAGTTATTAAATTAAACAATGTTGAACTTATATCAAAATTTAAAAGTATTGAATCCGATTATCTAATTTAATACTATTATATTAATTTGGTGTTTGATTCAATTGAGTTATTAAATTAAACAATATAATTGAAGTTATATTCACATGAACAATTCAGTTGAACTTATAATCAATTGAACAATTTAATAGTGCATAGATTTACTTGAATTTGAAAATCACATTTATTGTTCAATTATATCTAAACATGCTATATAAAAAAAATAATCGATTAAATTGATACACTTGACAACTTGAGACTTTACTAATACGCCACTACTTAATTCAATCGAATCTTAGATCAAATTGAACAATTCGATTGTTTAAATTCACCCGATTAAAAGATGTAACTAAATAATTCAATTGCATTTAGAATCAATTGAACAATTCAGTAGTGCTTATATTCACTTGGATTCTTCGTTTGAATTTGAAATTCACCTTTGGCCAATTGCATCTAAACATAGTACTACTCCATATAGAAGGTAATCAATTAAAATAATACACTTTAGATTTGTTACATATACTACTTAATTCATTTGAATTTAAAATTTACCTTTATTGCCCAATTACATCTCAACATAGTATATAAAAGGTATTTAATTGATACACTGATACTACTCAATTCAATTGAATCTCAAACCAAATCGAACAATTCTACTATTTAGATTTAATCGTATAAGATGTGTCTAAATAATTTAACTGAACTTAAAACCAATTGAACAATTAAATAGTGCTTAGTTTCAGTTGAATTGTTCATCTAAATCTAAAATTCACCTTTATTGCATAATTACATCTAAACATAGTATATAAAAGGTAATTGATTAAATTGATTCACTTATGTTTTTTTTACTGTTACTACTCGATTTAATTGAATCTTAGATTAAATCGAACAATTCTACTGTTTAGATTCTGTTTAGATTCACTTTATTATAACATGTAACTAAATAATTCATTGAAAATTCACTCGATTATAAGAAGTAACTATTTAGTTGTTCATTTGAATCTAAAATTCATCTAATTGTTCAACTACATTTAAAACTTATAATAAAAAAAATTGCGGATTAATTTTCTCTAATTGAGTTACTAATACACTTATTTTTAACTTTTCATTTAAAAAATTACGCTTCATGCTAACTAAGATTCAGTATTATATGTTTCAAATTTATAAATACATTTTGTTAATATATAATTTAATTTTGTAGTATAGTAAACAATATATTAATCGATTGGGCATTTAAATAGAACTCAATTAATTAGTGTCTGCTTTGATTCAAATTCCAATTAGAGGGCTATTAAATAGGAAGTGGAGTAGTTATTAATGCAACTTTATTTGAAATATTGAAATTTGAAATAGTATACAGATTTCCTCCGTCTGAAAATTTGAGATGAGAATAAATAAATAAAAAAATAAGGCAAAGGATATATAAGTAATTTTAAGTCATCCACTAACTATAACTAATATTTTATTTATTAATATATACTTAAATTTACTAATTTAACCTTGTGTGGCTGGTCATAATGTGGCCATTTAGCATCACTCTTTTATGACTGTGGATTGAGTATGCACTTGGTGATATATGTAACTGTTTTTTTGGTACTGTACTTGAGCACAAAAGTGGTGACAATGAATGTGTGCTAATTTTATGCCAAGATAGAAAACGACCGGCCATATGATGAATAATTCATCTGAATAATTGTGTATGATAATAGTTTTTGGCTTTCATAAATCATTCCTATAGTTGAAGCTTGCATTATTGGCTTCAATCACGGAATATTATTTTACTGCTATTATTGTTTGCTAGTGGTAAATTTTGCACATGTAAATATGATGATTTAGCTTCTATCAATCATGGTTCTATTTCAAAAGACAAAATGTAATCACATTGTAATCGGATACACACTGAATAATTTTGGAACCAATTTTGAAACGGTGTTACAATTTCGAGTGATGATGAAAATGCATTTGGTTCGAATTTTTTAATACTATATTAGTAGATTCTATAAATAGTGTGTAGCCAAGATTAAGGCTGGCTCTTAACAAAACGAAAGAGGCATTATATGTATTGATAATTAGATAATAGAATTTGAAATATGGGGGATGAGGTTGATAAGCTGCTTATTTAAGATTTTATTCATTTATTTAATAATTTATACGTATTCAAAAATTTATGAAATGAAAGTTGTCACATATTGAATTGGGTGTGGCCTCAAGGGGTCCTATTGGACCGACCAATAATGTTGACATTTTGAGACATAAATGTGTGATTGTATGTCCACTTTTTCATTTGTTTGAATATTTACATATGACTCTTTTCAAGATTCTTTTTAGGGCCATTTCTTTTAAATGAGATGAATTTGGCTTTGTTTTTAAACACTCGAGATTTTGAATTTATAAATAATTTTTGTAGAATTGCAAATAGTACTATAGTACTTAGTATGTTTGAATTTATTTAATCACGTCGACTTGTATTTTAGGTATTGATGTGAACGTGCGATTATATGGCAAGAATACTTTCCCAAATTAAAATGTTCGTCAATATATATGATGTCAATATGCAATTGAGTAGTCTTATCTTCAAAACTTTTCCATTTATGCATGGAGAAAGGAGGTGGGTTTTGTAAAGCAACCATGTTTCTCTCTTTCCCTCAATACGTATATTAATTTTATAGTATTAATTTATAATTTTTCTTTCCTATCTTTTACAAATAAAGATATGTTGATCGTTAAGTATTTGGAAAGGACAAAAAATGCATGCACCAACTCAATTTCCTTTTCCTTTTTCCTTTTTCTTTTCACTTCTTTTGATGGTATACTAGCTAGATATTCACCAAGATAGAATCTTTCTCTTTACTAGATTATTAACATCAAAACTTAGCTATCCACTTGTAGCAATATCTGCTCTCCCGGAACCAACTGCGCTAAGTCCCTGCGGGCAAAATTTGCTATGTACTAGTAATATATAATGTGGTTGTTTTGCCGCATAGCAATTTGTGACACCACTTAATATAATTATCTAAATGGAACATATGAATATTTATAATTTAATTCAAATCATGCACAACGTATATCAAGATTTTATTATTTCCCTTTCTTTCATCATAGGAAACTACTATATGAATCTGATTTTTTGGGGGATATTTTAGATACAAAAAGTACATTTAAAAGTGATGATGTGTGAAAATTGAACACTTAAAGGGATTTGTGTGATTTGCTCCTATTTGTAAATTTATACTTGCAAAACAATGCATGCTCTAAAAGTTTTAAAAGACCAAAGAATCTAGGAAAAATAATGATAATCTAGAATAACAGAAATGGGTAGAATCTTCGAAACTTTTTTCTTACTAACTTACGTATGCAGCTACTTCTTTTGGGAAAGATTAAGTTTCCTTTTTCTCGTTGCACGATTAGACAAAATCTTGAAATGCGGAAAAAGCAAAAACAAAAAAAATTATAGAGAAAATTTAACTTAGAAAAGAATAAAGATTGATAATAAACATCGTTGAAAAGCCAATAACTTTTCCAGAAAAAAAAAGAAGAAAAAAGAAAATGAGCATCCCATACATGTATGTGTATATTTATTATTTCTTACACAATTAAGTAAAATTATGAAATTATTTAGGCAAAACACATCCGCATGTCCTTGTACTTTGATTATTAGCCAGATTAGTCAACATTTATATGTTTCGATGCAACAACAAGATGTTATTTGTAACAAGTAGAAAATCTTTCTCCTTCGGATCCTTGCTAAGACTAAGAGTGAAATGGTGGGATCCTTGTTTGTTTAATATCCTCCTTCCTTCATTAGTACTGGGACGCATATATCAAAAACTCAGTGTACACTTTGAATGGGATAGATTTCTTTATCAAATTCTAAAAAATTAGTAATTGAGGAGCCATAAAAGGAAATCGTTTAATCTGTAAAGTAAAAGGCTTCTACTTCTATTATAATTATCAATAATGTGTCCAATCTAAAGCCGCAAGCAATGTACTACACAAAGGAACTTGAGATAAAGTGAGGATATCAACATCAGGCGACAAGGCAATGGTGTAATACCATGCCACCCATTTGAGCCATGCCTTCATCCCCCCCCCCCTCCTTATTATGATAGGGTTTATATGGGAATAATGGATTTAATGATTCCTAAAATTCGATTCATCTTTTTTGACTATTTGTATATGTATTTGGTACAGTCATTTGAATAGTAAGGCAATAGAAAAGACTAATGGCTTATTCGTCTATCTACGGCCAATCTACGGTAGAAGAAAAGGTTCCATCAGAACAATTATTTATTTCAGTTCGTGGTTTCTCATCTCTTTTTTTTTTTTTTTTGAAAATAGGGGGTGTGGGGAGAAATGACAAGAAGATAAAAGACACACCTTCGTCAATCTGGATAAGCATAGGAGAATGATCTGATGTTGAGCATGGTAAGTGTTTCACCATAGTAGAGGAGAAAACATCAGCCCAAGCCGGATTAGTGAAAACTCTGTCAAGCCTCGCCCAAACAAAGTCTGTGAAGATGCGTTGTTAGGTGCTCCATTTTCTTTTCCCATTGAGGCCGAACCTAAACCTGTGCTCGAGAGATAGTTGTCCATACACTGATAAGGGATGTATGGATTCTCGAGAAGAGAGGAGCCGTGGTGGTCCCCCCCGGACCGCCGGGATCCCACGAGTGAATCGAAAGTTGGATCTACATTGGATCTCACCCGAATCGCCCCATCTATCCTCCTCCTGATGATAGGTTTGGTTTCAAACTCCGGTTCGAACAGGAGGATGTGAAGAATTGATTGCTGATTGCAATCAAAATGCAACCAATTATAATGCACTCAATGTTTTCGATGAAATTTCTAAATGAGATTTGGGATACTGTTCTTGCTTCAAAACAGCCATTCCTACTTCTAAATGAGATGACATATCTGGAAATCTCTGCGCTGCAATTTCAAAGCGTATTGAATATTAGGAAGAAGAACTTTCATAGGAGAAATACTTATGACGGCTAATTAGGAATTTATTTAAAGGAGGTTCACCTAGGGTAGGGTGTAGTATGTTTAATTATCAAATGCGAATTACATTAAATAAGATATGATGTGGAGTTTATTTTAAAATTATTGATGAAGTGGAATACATAAGATATGATGTGGAGTTTATTTTAATAATAATTGATGAAGTGGAATATATTTAACGGTTAAGTTAACGGATTGAATATAATCTGCTAAAAATGATTTATTGATATAAAATCTCGAAGTACAAGGACCAATTAAGATAAAAAAATTGTACACGAATCTATTAAAATAAATAATCAAAATAGAAGGACCTATAGATGTGTTTTGCCAATTATTTAATAAAATTCTATCTAGTTGTTATACTACGTAAAAACCAAAAGCTCTAATCCAAATGAGTCCACATGTTCCAAAATGATGTCATCTTATATCCTAATTAATCGTGATCACATTATTGTCACGTGTATTTTATTAATTTTCATGTTCAGCCAATTAAAAATAACAACCAACTACTATATATGAGGGTACAAGATGAAGATCTGGATTCATGTTCTCGAAAAAGAAATTTTAATGAGATTTATTGATGAATTAAGCTCATAAAATCTAATAATACGCTGCAATAAATGTCAAGGAACCTCTTAAAACAAAAGTTGACAAAACAAGAAAATATCGAAAATATGATTTAAAAAAAAAAGTAGCAAAATTTATGATTTCATCAATTGAGTGGTTGTTAGCTAACTATGAAGGCTATCCCATAAAGAAATTAGACCCCACTTTTTTTTTTTATGTCTGATCATGATTTATGGGAGGAAAGGTTTTAGTTTACGGTCTAATTTTTGGCTTAAATTTCATTAATGGTCCGATCTTTGTATTTTGAGATTTATCAGATTGAATGTACAAATTTTCCATCTACTCATTTGATATTGATTTAGTCAAAAAAAAAAGAGAAAAAAGTTAATAGAATCTTGAAATATGCATTAAATATAGTATACAAACTGAAAATGAAAATATTACTTTGAAAGTATAAGCATGCAGATGTGCAGTTTGTAAGTGCTAAATATGTAGTTCACTCTTTTTATTATTGTAAATAATTTAATTTTTTATTTTGGTTTTGCTATTTTAGAAATTTAGAAATAAATTTTCATTCTCAAATTAATACGTCATTTAGAGATAGATTATACTATCTTCATGCATAAAAAAAATTTCAACTATGGATGACAAAATTTAATTTAAAATTAATAAAGTAAGATAGAGATAGAAATATAGATAAAAAGTGGTTTAAATGATTTTATAGACTACAAACTTTATTGTGCAAAGGAGCGTTGCAGATGTTCTTTTCCAAGTTCATCAACCCATTTCTATTAATCAAGAACAAAACTCCACTATAACAGCTTGGATTTAAACTGCATTAAACAAGGGCGGCTTTACTTATTTTATTGATCTAAACCTATCAAGATATATTTCTTTTCTGCCTAATTTGTTGACTATTCTATGCGGCCCTTTAATTTTTTAAAAATCTTCCTAATCTACGGATGAGTAATATAATTAATTATATCTAAAACATATCGCTATGGACTGCATTGCCGGTATTAATTCTTGTAATAGCCAATTAAAGATTGGATAATATAATGAATAAAAATAAGCAATACATAATGTTAAGACCTTAAGCTAATAAACAAAATGTTTTGAATCATTATCATAAAATGTTCATATAGTATTTCGTTCTACCAAAATACTACTTAGATTTTAATATTTACATGTTTAATTGAGACTGTGTGATTTATTATTAGGTTAAAATTGCTTTGATTGTCACACTTTTAATAAACAAATTTATAATGTTAAGCATCTGAAACTATTAAACTTAATGTTTTAAACTAAAATTAAAATATGTTTAAGATCTATAATAGTCTTAATTTATTAAGCAGCACTAGACTAATAAATGTAAATCTATTTCGTCTTCATCTTGGCAGCCATATCAACGGCCCATTGTGGCCGACAAACTGTTTAGCACAAATCACTATACTATGACTAATGCTAATCGTAACTTTATATAAGAGTATTAAAATAATAATTAGAACAATCAATACTCTGTAATTTCACCATCATATGCGGAATAATTAAATATTTTTGATTTATTCACTTTGACATTCAGACCACATGAAAAAGACAATTAAATATATTTCGAAAAGCAGATGGATTAAAATTAAAATAAATCAAAGGTGAAAAGAAAAGAATCATAATTCAGTCATGGAAGTGGGTTGCTTGTTTTTCTTTCAAATGTGGTGGGGTAATATTTGTCTTGTTGTGTGATGATTTGGAGTATATATTTGTGTTATGAAACTGGTTTAATTACTTTGTATGGAAACAATGCACTCAAAAGATGCTCGTTTATAGTAATACAAAATTTGTACTAGATGCAATTCTTTGAAGGAATATTACATACATGTCGATGAATATTTATATGTAGCAGTATAACGTGCGTGTCATTTTGTTGATCAGTAAAGAGTGTCGGTGCTAAGTAAGTGCTCACTTATAAACAACTCAACTTACTGCTACTATTTTTAGTGACATTCCAAAGCTGCCCACATAAATATATTTTAATCCATTTTTTTATAGGTTTGGATCATGCTATACCAATTCCAATTTCCAAGTTAATAGTAACATTAAGTTTAGCTTGGCTTTTTTAGAACTATTTTGAATAAGTGAGTGTAATTAATAGTCAATGACCTACTAAATTGTCGTAGCGTTATATTAATGAAATGAATGTAGTATAGTAGTATGTTTTTTCTTTAAAAGAAAAAGAATAACTTTTTGTTAATCTATTTTGGATGGAAATTACTATTTAATAAATTTAACGTCAAGATTTAGGAATGATGAAAAAACATAGTAGTACATGTAAAGTTGAAGTTATCATTCAACTTTATCTTCATTTAACCACCGCCATCATCACAGTCTCATGCAGATTTTACTATTTTTATGTACCGTTAAACATCCTAGATTCACTGTTAAATACTCCCTCCGTCCCCCATTAAGAGTCACAATTTTCTATTTCGGTCCGTCTCCAATTAAGAGTCACGCTTCATTTTTACCATAAATAATAAATAGGTCTCACATTCCACTAACTCAATTCACTCACATTTTATTATAAAACCAATATAAAAAAAGTGGGTCCCACATTCCACTAACTTTTTCAACCAACTTTTCTTTACATTTCTTAAAACTCGTGCCCGGTCAAAGAATGACTCCTAATAGGGGACGGAGGGAGTAATTACTAATTAAATAAAAAAAAATCCAAAAAATAAATATAAACTGAAAGTACAAAACATGAAATTGAATTATACTCCATATAAGCGTGATTCAATTTCCGAAATAGCATAGTGCCTAACTCGATTTTTCTCATCAGCAGTTTGATCATATTTATTAATTTCTGCTATGTGCAGTTATGAACCACACACTACTACAAGTCTACAACATGTTGCACACAATATTGTTTCAGATATTTCTCACATATCCATCAATCCACATCACTTATTTCATTCATATTCAAAATTTGATAAACATCCGAAAATTCAAAATTTTCCATGCTTCTTTTCATCTGTATTTTATCATCATGTATATACATAAAGCAAATACGAACACAATAATATGACAATGAATACAGAATCATGACGCTGGGATCTAATATATATACTCAAATTTAATAAAAGCAAACAACAATAGTCAATTCCGGGCATCATTATCCTAATAATGACTACTATAGTCTATTACTATTAGCCTATAAACTGTCACTCCACTACCACTGCTTCAGCTTCTTCCCCTTTTCACACACACTCAGTACTAGTGTGCAGAAATGTGAAAATTTCACACACTCACTCACACACCCAAAGCTAAAAAAAACACACCACAAAATGCCCACCGCCGCCGCCTCCACCCTCTTCCTCCTACTCTTATCCTTCACCCTCCGCCCCTTATCCTCAACCCTCGCTCCCCAGCCCCGCCGCATTCTCCACCAACCCCTCCTTCCCGAAGACTCCCCCCCATCTCCGCCCCCGGCCCCCTCTCCCCCAAAATACCCCTTCACCGCCTCTGCCCCCTTTTTCCAATCCTACCCCACCCCCCCTCCGCCCCCTTCCCCGGCCTCCTTCGCCTCATTCCCCGCCAACATCTCCTCCCTCACCGTCTCCGCCCCCTCCAAACCTAACTCCACCTCCTCCAAGCTCATCATCGCCGCCGTCGCCTCCGTCGTCGCCGCCATCGCCGTCGTCTCCCTCGCCGTCTTCCTCCACCTCCGCCACCGCACCGCCTCTCCTCGATCGCCTCACTTCGATCAATCCAAACCTCCGAATTCCGATACCAGCAGCGTGGTTTCGTTCAATCAGGCTCAGGCTCCCAATCGCCGCCATATTCCAAAGCTTCACCGGCCTTCGCAATCCAGCGCTGAGTTCCTCTACCTCGGCACTTTAGTCAATTCACACGCCCCTGCTCCTGCCCCCGCCGCTGCTACTGCAACTACAGCTAATTACAGTAATGCTGCTGATTCGCGGAAATTGGACTCGCCGGAGCTCCGTCCGCTGCCGCCGCTGAGCATGCGGCCGGTCAACAATGCTGAAGTTATTTCGAGTAAGGATGATGAGAGCGAGGAGTTTTACTCTCCTAAAGGCTCCATTAATGGCTCGATCGGCAACGGATCAGCTTCTAGGAGAACTTTCGCCGCCGTGGAAGAGGAGAATTTCAATGGCTCCACTTCGAATTCTTCCTCTACATACTCTTCTTCTATCCATGGATCGGGCTCTCCGGCGCCGTCTGCGTCGTTCTCCCTTTCTCCGGCGAATACTCAGATTCCGACCAATTCGATCCCTAAATCGCCGGATTTAATCGAGATTCAAACTGTTGCACACTTGCCTCCGCAAATGCCGTCGCCGCCGGAGGCGCGGGGTTCGGTGATTCAGGAATCTGCATCGCCGATCTCATCTTCTCCGAGTGTTTCGAGTGTTTTAGATCAGAAACCGGAGTCTCCAGCTAGAATCAATAGCTCTAATCCAGCACCGGCGGAAACAAGAGATTTGGACCCTCAGTCATCTCCGTCGCCGGCTACATCATCCTCACCGGAACAGTCGCCGAGGAATTCTAATGCTTGGGATCGAAATGTGGAATCTCCAGCGAGAAGTAACAGCTCTCTAGAAAATGCGACACAGTTTCCACTGAGTTCATCGCCTAGGGATTCGAATGTTTCGGATCGAAACTTGGAATCTCCAGTGAGAGATAGCAGTCTTCTCGAGCATACTTTTCCAACTCCACCAGAAATACGTAATTTAACGGTTCCAGATTCTGCATCGCCATCGCCGTTGCCGGTGAATTCATTATCGCTAGAAAGACGCCCGACATCGAGTGCGGAATCATCGCCGAGAAACTCAAATGTTTCAGATCAGTTTGAGGAATCGTCCGCGACGGAATCTGCATCTGAAGTTACGCCGATTTTCAACGTTTGGTATTGGAATGAGGACTCTCCGGTGAGAAACGTAGCTGAAATGATATCCGAATCTGCACTTCCTTTGCCCTCAATTTCACTCGCACCAGAAAATTGCTTGATGAGAAGCGAGGAATCATCTCCGAGGAATTCGGATGCTTCCGACCAAATAGAATCTCCGGTGGGAATCAGCAGTTCCGAACAGCACAACTCAACTTCAATTCCAACAGAGATGGCAGCTTTAGTGTTGCCGGAATCTACATCGCCGTTGGCTGAGGATTCATATTTGAGCAGTGAGGAATCATCGCCTAGGATTTCAAATATTAGCAATCACAACGCGGAACCTCTAGTTGGAATCACCAGTCCTGCAATGCACAACTCCGATGCACTTCCGGCATCACCGGATATAGAAGCTTTGGTATTGCCAGAATCTGCGTCGCCATTGGCCTTCATACCACCATCTCCGGCGAGATATTTGAGTAGTGCTGAATCATCGCCGAGGAATTCAAATGTCTCTGATCCGATGGGATTCAGCAGCCCTAAAAACCGCATTTCCGGCGAAATCCGGACATCTTCACCGGATATGGAAGATGTAATGTTGCCGGAATCTCTATCGCATTCACCACCAGAAAATCATTCAGGGGAAAATGATGACACGTCGCCTAGAATCTCAAATGCTTCCAATCAAGATGTTGAATCTCTGGTGGCGTCTCCGGCAAGGATCAGCAGCCCCGAGCTTCATGATCTGCCGCCATTATCGCAGGAGATACACCAGAGAGAAAGTGAAGAAACACTTCCAACCACATTGAAGGATTTTGATCGGAATATGGAGTCTTCACCACAATACATCCCTGATGTCCTTCCATCTGCTCCGCCCCCAGTGCCGCCAGCTTTAGCCATCCCTCCACCTCCACCTCCTCCTCCGCCCCTGCCTCAGAGCAAAGCATGGCTAAGCCCAACAACCCCAACCCCGGTAGCAGCCAAGAATCCTCTTCATCCACCCGCCTTGATCAATCCACTAAAACCAATCGGCTTTGAATCTTGCACGTCGATATCTCCAATGCAGCTTCCCTCCGATAACGACGAAGACGAGTTGAATCCCAAGCCAAAATTGAAGGCATTGCATTGGGATAAAGTGAGAGCTAGTTCTGATAGGGAGATGGTGTGGGATCATCTTAAATGCAGCTCATTCAAGTACAATTTCTCTCAACAATTTCCTGCTAGGAGTACTTTTATATGTTGACTGCGGTGTTCTCATTTAATTCATTTGCAGATTGAACGAGGAGATGATCGAGACGTTGTTTGTTGTCAACACTCCGAAGCCAAATCCAAATCCAAATCCAAATCCAAACGAAGCAAGCAGGTGGCAAGTTCTCCCCCCTCCGGGCCATGACAGTAGCGACAAGGTTCTTGACCCGAAGAAATCGCAAAACATTGCCATCTTGTTGAAGGCACTCCATGTCACTGTGGAAGAAGTTTGCGAAGGCCTTTTGGAAGGTACTCTATAACATTTCGATTCGCTTTAACTTTGATAAGAATTTTGTGGTACATATACATTCAAGAATCGCCTGTTTGGGCTTGAAACACAGGCAATGCAGAGATTCTCGGGGCTGAACTTCTTGAGAGTCTGTTGAAGATGGCTCCGAGCAAGGAGGAGGAGCGTAAGCTGAGAGAATACAAAGATGAGTCCCCGATTAAGCTTGGGCCTGCGGAGAGGTTCTTGAAGGCAGTTGTCGACATACCTCACGCTTTCAGAAGAGTAGAAGCGTTGCTCTATGCTTCCAACTTCGAATCCGAGGTTGACTACCTGATAAAGTCATTTGCGACTTTGGAGGTATATATATTATTTCATTTAAATCACATTAACACGAGCTTTTGATTTCCTATTTCAAGTTCGTATAATGTATAAAATTGATGATTCAGGCCGCCTGTGAGGAGCTGAGGACGAGTCGGATGTTCCTGAAGCTTCTGGAAGCAGTGCTGAAGACGGGGAACCGGATGAACGTGGGGACAAACCGCGGTGATGCTCATGCTTTCAAGCTCGACACACTCCTCAAGCTCGTGGATGTCAAGGGGGCAGACGGGAAGACCACACTTCTGCATTTTGTCGTGCAGGAGATCATAAGGAGCGAGGGCGCCCGTCTCTCTGGTGAGGTGGTGGTGGAGGAATTGTCGGCAAGCAGTGACGCCAAGTGCAGGAAGCTCGGCCTCCAAGTTGTGTCAGCTCTGGGTTCGGAGCTCTCCAGCGTGAAGAAAGCCGCTGTGATGGACGCGGAAGTGCTCAGCACCTACGTCGCCAAGCTTGCAAAAGGGATGAGAAATGTCAAGGAGATTCTTGAATTGGATGAAAGCAGCAATAGATTTGCAGAATCCATGAATGGCTTCTGCAAGAATGCAGAAGAGGAGATTTGCAGGATTCAAGCACAGGAGAGCTTAGCACTTTCTTTGGTGAAGGAGATAACTGAGTACTTCCATGGAAACTCGGCGATGGAGGAGCCTCACCCGTTCCGGATCTTCATGGTGGTCCGGGACTTCCTCACGGTGTTGGACCGCGTGTGCAAGGAAGTTGGGATGATCAACGAGCGAACCATCATCAGCTCCGCCCACAGGTTCCCGGTCCCAGTTAACCCGATGCTGCAGCAGGCGACAGGGACGTTTCAGAGGCGGCAGCACGCCTCGTTGGATGATGAGAACCTTCCCCTCAATGTGTAGGCGAGTCTGGTGATGGTTATCCGTGGGCATGTTTGATGTGTTAAATTCATAGATAATGTGATATTATGTAGCTATAACAGATATAGATTAAAGAGATGAAAAAAATATTTATTTTTCCACGATAACATACAAGTCACGAGCAGCTAAGTAAATAAGTTTGTCATTACTGAATAATTTCTACAATTTCGACAAAAAGCAAGAGATAATACAATCAGAAGGATCTACAAAGCCTACATTTTCTCTTCCAACTAAATCCCCTTCTCTTTACAAGCGATGATCAAATAGTTTCTGCAGACCTACAAAGAAACAGCACTTTTTCGAGCAATGATTCTACACGCTTCCTCCTCCGTAGCAGGCACAACCTTCCTGATCGTCTGCCTGGCATTTCTTGCCTTTGCCTCAGGCCGAACGGTGAAGGTGAAGTACAGCGTATTCGACACCTGCAAACCAAATCAGCACCTCTAAGCTGTTCTCCACAAAATCACACATTCTATTTAGCACCATTTCTCCTTCAATGGATTCAATTTAACACATACATGACTCCGACAAATTGATAAGTATTAATTTCCAAGATCATAAAGGGTTAGTGCCTGTTAGTCACAAACTATAACCAAATTTTGGTTTTTAACCATCTTTGATTTTTTGGTCAAAATACATGAACTTTTAATTTTTTGGAAATTGGCATGAGCCTAAATTTTGCTGCCCACTAATTCGGTTGTCCGGAGTCCGATTTGGAATCCATAGGTACAGTTGGACATATCTCGAAGATACCTTTCGATTTTGGGTAAAGTTTGTGTATTTACATGCAACTGCAAATTACTACATGAATTAACATGTTATAAATTCCTGCAAATATAGTTTTCAGCTGAAACATACCTCACTAGATCTCAGTTCGGGTCTCGTGACATGTGCAACGACTTCAACGTGGATTAGAGGTCGGTCCGAATTCTCAGCTTCCGTGTACAAAACACATGATTTGAAACGAAGGAAATCTCCAACGTCCACCTGCATTACCAACAAAGCAATTAACTTTTCAAGAAAACAAAACGAAGGTAGCACAAAGCAAGCAAAGAAACAAGAAAAGTAAGAGCTAACTTTTAAAGAACATTGCAGCCATTTCTGGGAGGTTAAGGGTTAGTAAATTTATCTTGCTACGGATATCACGTTGTGGACATCTGGTAAGGTGTGGCAGGAAACAGAAGACTTTGAATTCTAAATAAAATTTAGACAGAGTTCATCTCGAGACACTCACTGGTTTCAAAAAATCGACGTGATCAGCTTCTGTGAAAGATGGCATTATGCCTGCGAAGGCATACGCTGTAGAGAAAGCCAATTCAAACGCTCTGTGCATAAGAAACCCTCCAAATACACGGCCGTGAATGTTTCTCTGCTGAGGTTGACAGATCAATGAGTTCTCAAGGCAAGTGTATTTGAGAAGGATGCTGTCTCTATCCGCCAAGGCCGGCATGTCACAGAATATTCTTCCCTCAGCTAGTAAAGCTTCAAATTTGTTCATCTCCCCGTTCTCCATCTCACTCTCCCCGTCTCTAAGTTTCCTCTTCCTCACTTTACTTTTTGCTTCTGCTTCTTTATGGAGCAGCTTCTCCCGTTCGGTTTCTGGGACGAGGCGGTTCACCTGAGCAGCTCTCCCTGTCTTGTAGTCACGAGCCACAAAGACGAAGTTGGCAGTTAGAGCGGTTGGGTCAGAAGGATCGGCCGTCTCTGCAGAGCACAAAAGAATTGGTCAGACTACGAGAAGCGGTGGAATCTGTAGGCTTGAGATATTACCAGGAGTGGTCTGAGTAACATCGAGCTGAATCTTGATAGACGAATAACCAACCCAAGTAACAGCACCGTCTATTCTGAGATCAGCATTGACACTGATTGGCTTCTTTAGCACGATTTTGTCAACAGAAGCAGTCACAAGGTATAGTGGTCGAGTTGTGCTATCATCATCTGAACAGTGCTAATAATCAACAAAGACGAAAAAGGAATATTACAACAAGAAACAGCACAGGTTCTAGCAAGTTGGCATTGCAAAGATACTGAGAGAACCAAAATCGTACAAGAACACACAGAAGCTATTCATACACACAAAAACACGCACACATACATACACTTTCAAACCCTGCAAGCTTTTTGCTTGCATTGCAATGTAGCTGCTGATAAAACCAAAATTGTGCAAGAACGGGGGGAAGAAAGAATCACACGCATACACACAAAAACATCAAATCCTGCAAGCTATCTGTTGGCGCTATAACGTAGCTACTGATAAAGTCATAAGATAGTACGAGCACATGGAAGATAATCATACACACCAACACTAAGACTACTCGAATCCTGCAAACTTCTGGCGGCACTGATAAAATCATAATAATGCGAGAAGACGGAGGAGATAATGACAGACACCAGTTATTCACTCACAAACACAACAGAGGGAACTAATGCACCACAAAATCACAGGTTGAAATCCTCACAATCACAACCTACCAGTCCTCCAACATATCTTCTTTAGTAATGGTGAAGAGCTAAACCAAATAAACAATATCCTAACATCATTATAAGCTAAGCACAACAAACTCATCAAATTGCTCTAATGTTTCAATCACAAGACACAAAAACATAGATCAAAGTACCAAAAAAAAAAACAGCATAAAAACATTAAAAATGGAATCTTGGGAAAAAGTGTACCTTGACAGAAATGGTGCCAGCAAGAGCATCAAGGTCTTCAAGCAATTTCCCAATTCTGACCTCATTCCAAGCATCCCTATACTGCTCCCTCAAAATGTAATCGGTAGAGAAGTTGTACAAAATGGACATTCTACTCTGCGATGGGGTTCTGGTGAGCAGCTCCGTCTGGGGAGGCGCGTCAAGAGGGGGGTCGAGAAGCCTCTCGAAAATGCTAGATTTAGTCTCCCAGAGCGCGATTGTCATCGGAGAGTGGTACATTCCCGGCCACAAATTCAAGGGTTTCTTAGCTGAAGAATTGGGGACATTTTTCTTGGTTGAATCTTCGAATTGGGAGTTGAGAGTAGAGAAAATGGGGATTGGATTTGAGGAGGGAGAGGAATCGGCCTCCATTGAACTCAAGTTTGAGTGGCTATGCTACCAGATTTTGTCAATAACCTCTTACTATTTCAAATTATAAAAGAAACAAAAATTTAATCTCTTTTTTTTTTACATTCGTTCAATTTAATACTAAGACCATCTTCAACCGTATATCAAAACTTATTTTTGGTGTAGATAATTCTCCAATTATACACCAAACTTAAACTCATTTTTGGACTTTTCAATGGAATAACACCAAATATGGCGTTTACTCCAAAATTTTGTTAGAGAAATACTCAAAAATGGTGTAAATGGTTATAGTAAAACTACTTTTTGGTGTGACATATACTCAAAAATGGGTTTGAGTTTGGCATAAATGGTTAGAGATGGCCTAAGCACCGATTGCATCGTTCAATTAAGATTGATCCATTTACCCAACCCTTATACTAAGGGCGTTATATATACTAAGGGCGTTATACATACTAAGGGCGTGAATGGTAGGGGTGTTAATTCTTGAAAAGCCATAAAAATACAATGTATAAAAACTCTATTTCATGTTTGATAGCTGCGAAATTCTACTAAATTCAATCCTTGTACATGGTAGAATTCAGTCGGGTTTCACACGAAGATCCACTACAATCGTGGAAGGTGTTGTTGAGTTGCTCTCTATTAATTGAAGTCAACCATATAGCTACCCTTACTTTTACGGCCAAATTCCATGAAACTACCTTCTGGCAGTAAGTATACGCCGTTTGTACCCGAAAAAAAAAAAAATCCATCGAAGGAAAAGACGCGTATGTCTCTCGCGTGTTTAACTCAAACACGCATCATCCTCTCGCGTGTTTAAAGAAAGATGCATTTGCGTCAAGTGTGTTTTATCAATACACGCATTAACCTCATACATGTATTCCTTGAATATAGAAACTATCATAACTATTGTAATATTTTATAATATATGTTTTTATATTGTAAGTATAAATACAGCACAACAAGAATGAAATATACATATAAAAAAAAGGAGAGAAATGGAAGAGTATAAATGTGTCGTTTTATTACTTAAATTCGATTATTATTGCTATATTTTAGTTGGGTATAGATTTAGGGTTCATAGTTTGAAATTTGGTGTTGAATTATTGAATTTGGTGTCGAATTTTTTTGTAGAATTTGGTTTTACTTTAATTAATTTAGGTTGAATTATTGAATTTGGTGTCGAATTTTTTGTAGAATTTGGTTTTACTTTAATTAATTTAGATGGTTTGCAAATTGGGAAGAAAAGGCCTTGTTATCATCTAATATGACTTCATGCCTAAGGCTTGCCTATTCTGAAGCATAAATTCTTTATGGTTAGTTTAAATACTTCATACTATTTGCTTTAGCATGAGATTTAAATTAAGTTATATTTTTATTAATTCTACGAAGATTTGTTAAATTTTTGTAAATTAAAGTTATATTTTTATTTTGATATCAATAGAACGAGAAAGTAGTGAAATATTTTCTTGTATAGAACTTTGCTTTATAATTAAACATGTTGTTAATTATTGATTATATTAGGATGTCGCGATATGGACCAGAAAATCCTTTTGTATTGCATTATCAACATAGTCACATATCTTGCAAGGCGTGGGTTGGCGAGGAAACAACTCCTTTCAAGATTCGGCACTTTGAGGGGCATTTTTGGGAAATAGATAATCATCACGAACGTGTGATTGATTATGTCAATAGATTTGGTTTTGGTGGAGTTTATTTATGTGTGAAGTATCTAGATGTAGATCATGCTCTGATCACAGCATTGGTTGAACGTTGGAGACCATAAATACATACCTTCCATCTTCCCGTAGGAGAAGTTATTGTTACCTTACAGGACGTTCAAGTGTTATGGGGTCTACGTGTAGATGGATTTCCTTTTACAGGAAATAGTTTTCTGAATATGGGTGGGAGAGTCTATGTGGTGAAATGTTGGGCTTCTATCCACTTCAAAGTGAGATGAAGGAAAACGGTATTTTGGCATCGGCTCTAATAAATAGGATGGTGATGGAATATCCGATGGATGATGATCTAGAAGATGAACCCTACATTAAACGGGCACGTATGATTGTGCTTGTGCTATTGGGGGGCTTGATATTACCCGATGGCTCAGGGTGTAAGATACCTTTGATGTGGTTGACTCTACTTCGAGATGTTGAGGTTGCCTCTATGATTAGTTGGGCAAGTGCTGCACTTGCTACGTCATATCATAACCTTTGTGAGGCTTCCATGGGTAAAATGAAAGACATTGGAGGTCCGACAGCACTCCTACAGCTGTGGGTGTGGGAGAGAATGCCCACTTTGAGACCCGATTTTGTGATGACACATATGCATACAGACAAAACTCCATGTGCATTAACGTAAGTTTGTTGTTTAAGTATTTTGTATATTTAATGACAACATATTAAATTGGAAAATTTCCGCATTGTAGGTGGACTAGCTCATATATGATAAACAAATTGCCCAGACATTTTGTTCGACATTATCGTGAACAGTTATCATTACTCTAAAATAGCCAAGTAAAATGAATTTTTTCATATATATATGTGTTCATTGATTTATATGTGTTTTTCTAATAGTTTAATGTAAAATTGTTATTGTAGTTTATTTGGATGCCATATGTGGATCGTCAATTGCCATACATGTGCCTCGAGATAAACAATACATGGAGATCAGTAACGTACATGGTGTGTTGGGCAATTGTCGAGGCACATGAGCCTGAGCGTGTTGTGAGACAATTTGGAAGGACTCCTTTCATTCCAGAAATGCGTGATTGGATTTCAATGAAAATCACTTCAAAACAAATCGTAAGGAAAATCGAAAAAGGATTGGGCTAATGAGAGCAAGGCTTACATTCAACATTGGGAGAGAAGGTCGGAGTTCGTGTCTAACCACTACATGGAACCTTTAGAAGACCACGTGCAGGTGATTAGAACTCGGGCATAAATGGAGTGGTATTACAGAATAACTATTACATACATCACTCAGTCGGGTAGACTTCCAGATGAGAGAATGAACACCGGTGCAACAACATCAACACTTTGCGTGAGTATCGTTTTTATAGTTGTTTTTTCATTTTATTTATTTATGTTATTAACTATTCACGTTTTATTTGTTACAGCTTCAGACATTGACCCGTGTTTTCACATCACGCTCGGTTTTGACCCAGCGGACGCCGTAGAATTAATGCATGGTATTAACAGGGTTGTTCTTGACTGCCTTAATGATTGCGGTGAGATTGAACGTACGGTCTTACCCTCCATATAGCGCACTGATGTGGATAATATGTTGTCAAAGCAGTATGCCTATCCATGGCGGTTCGCCCGAAAAATGCCACAGGAATATGGCGTATAAGTATGGCGGGATATGACGGTCATTAATTAAATATATAAAATAATATTTATATATTCATATATAACTCAAAAAATTAGAAGATAATAAAAATATAACATTAAAAACTCTAAAAATATGTAATAAAGCATAAAATAGAATGCAATTATATAAAAGTCTACTAATTAAAGTCTTTAGTTCAAGTGTTCAACAAAACATAAAACCATGATAAGCTCTATAGACATCAATCATCTAGCTCAACATAGTCTTCTAGTTAATCATCACTATCATCGGCATCCATTTCATCTTCATCCTCCATTGCTTCATCCTCTTGATCTCCACTTACACTATCCTCAAATTCTTCCTCTTCCAATTCTTCATCTACAAGCTCAAGCCTTTTCCCTCCCCCTTTCCCTTTTCTAGGTATGATAGGTTCTTTTTTCTTAGAAACTCTAAGACAACTTGAACTAGATGTAGAAGATTATTTCCTCTTCTTTGACCTGTATATGTCCTAGACCCGAAGCCTTATACACCATGTTCCAATCAAGTGTATCATCGTCATCATGAACCAAATGATTACTACCATCAATATCATCATCATCATCATCATCATCCAACTCTCCAACTAGCCACTCATTGCTCTCATCAATATCATCGAGAATAATACGATCAAATCCATCGGTTGCACTAAGCTTGTTCTTATCATGCAAGGAGCTGACTGTTGGTCGCTGGAGGCCTGCTGTTGCTGGAAGGTGTTGGGCTGCTGTAGGCGGCGGCGGCGGAAAGTGGCTGGGCAGTGGCTGAGTGGGGATGAGTTCGGTTTAGGAGGCAGATTGTGAGTAGGAGGCTGTAGGGTGCTGGGCTGCTGGAGGCGGCGACGAGTGGCTGGGCGGCAGATTGTGGAAGAAATAGAGATGGAAGAAGCGGCAGATTGTGGAATGAGTAGCCGTTGGTTGAATTAGGGTTTAGTCTTTCATTTTAATTAAATATTAAATGGGTTAGAATTGTTGGGGTGGGCTGGTTTAGTTTTGGGCCTATGCAAAATTCAATTAAAAAGTAAAAAACCCCATTAAAAAGTCAAAATTGGCCTACAATACCGCCATGGCGCCACGACCGTGGCGGGCATAGCGGCCACCACAAAAAATTGTCATGTATCGTTGTGGCGATGACATTTTCATTAAAAACTGATATGCTATAGCGCCATATCCCTGCCATAGCCGCTATTTGATAACTTTGGTGGATATGTCCCGGGATTTTATCCGAAGAGCTCGGGGTAGTGGTCAAAGAGGTGTCCGAACAGGCGGGCATGGTTATTCACGTCATTTCAGAATGTCCCAAGACAAGTAAGGGTCATCACAAGCCGCAAATGAAGAAAATATGAATTCTGATGACAACTTGGATTTGGATACACTCGTCGACAACATTGAGAATGAGCCACAAATGCAGAATTCACCAGCACCAGATGCCTCTAGTTGGTTTCCTACCTGGTCAGACGCGCCTCAGTCAAGTTGGGTGACTCTAATGGATAGAGCTGGGTTACCATTGCAGCCTACTACACACCAGCCTACTACACGAGATTCATTCTTTGCAGGTGTTCATATCATGCACTCTCCAACAAATGAGGAAATTGATGATGATGCTCTACAGAGTAGTGCATAAATGGATCGTCCCAGGAGTAGTGCCTACATGCGCCCCACGAGCACTGAACATATAGACCCTCCTAGGAGTAGTGTACAACTGGATCGCCCTAGTCGTAGTGCACATACATCGCATCCCGACAAGGAACGCTCCAGACCGAGTTTCACTCGGACATTTATGGACATGTTACCACTTAGAAGGTCTAGACGTGACAACAGAGGAAAGAGCCCGACTAAATATACACCATCATCCTTTAAGTAAGCCGTTATTGGATTGGTTTTGAATTGAGTTCGTCTTTTTTTTTTTGTGCGATGTGTTTGTACTTAGTTTATTTGGTTTTATTACAGGTGGTTTGTTTAATAAATAGGGTAAACTCTGTCGAAATTTTTTATAAAACTTAGTCGCATATTCCTTTTTTAGATGTCCTACTTAAATTCACGTCTTGCAGTCCAACATCTCCGCTCCTCAATTACTTCACCCATTATCCATACCCATTTCTTCACTTCGGGGACTTTGTGTCTTTGTAACACATTCGATATGACGTGCACTAAACAGTATCGGTGATAACCTACTGGTACCTCTTTCCACACATCAGAGTGCATGGCATTTATAATGCCTTGATGTCTGTCTGATATTATGCACACTTATTTTTCATACTTTATAATATGTACTCTGACAAGATTCAAAAACCAATTCCAACTCTCATTGGTTTCTTCATCAACAATAGCAAAAGCAACAGACAAACAGTTCTTATTTGCATCGTAACCAACTGCAGCAAGTAATTTACCTTTCAGTCTTCCACGCAAGCGAGTCCTATCAATTGATAAAACCGGCATTGCTAGTTGAAACACCTCTATAGCTGGCCCAAATGCCCAGGATACGTAGCGGAACACCATTTTATTACCTTGACTCAATATAGGGTCATGCAACCACTCAACGATTGTCCCAGCATTTTGACTTTGCAACTCAGTCAGGTAGATGGGGAGTTGTCTGAATGACCCCTCCCACCCACCATATATAAGCTCAATAGCTTTTTTGCGAGCATACCATGCTTTCTTGTAGTTGATTTTCACGTGAAATTTATCTTTGATATATGTAACTACCGCAGAAGGCTTGAATTCAACATCGTTTTCAATTTGATTCCGAATACAGAGAGCAATCATGGATAATGTAAGATTATCATGTTCACTTGGATCGTGATCTCCCATACAACAATGACGATCAACCCATGAGTTGATGGACCAACTACCATCGCGTTTCTTAAACGTTGCTTTAACCTCCCAATTACATGGGTGTCGTTAGCCGAGGTCCTTGCCTTTTCTTTTCGGACCAAATGGGTCCCTACGAACTTCATGTCATCTTCTTGATTTACTATCCATAACCTCATACATCCGACCTGTTCCCACATGCCATAATGTTACAACAGTTTTCGATTGCAATTTGCTATCAAATTTCGTTCCCACATCTATGTCTCATATAATGATCATCTCAATACCACACATCTTCTTCCCCCACTCCATGGTCATCTGAATGTAACCTCAGCGGCCTTCACATGGTAATGATCGAAAAAATGGTAAGTTGGTAACCCTTCAGGCACATAGTCGGGAACAGGTTGCTCCCCACGAAGAGATGGTTGTACATAGTTCTCAACCATCATATCAAGTGTCTCATCATATGTAGAATCTTCACATGATTCTTCACTATAATCAAGATTAGTTGGTTGAGAACTACCTGAATTATCTGACACCTCCATAGTGTCGTCTTGGGGGAGGGGGGACAATCAGAACAATCAGAACCATCACAATTATAAGAACCATCAGAACCATTAAATGCCACATTTGGTACATCTAGTTGTTCACCAACATCCCTCCCAAATATGTTGAATTCAAAGTTACGATGTTCATCCCTCCTAGATGTCCCGACATCAAAACTATGATGTTCGTCTCTCCTAGATGTTCCAACATCATGATGAATGGTAGGTGGCTCAAATTGCAAAGCAGTACTAACATAAGTATATTCAATAAACAGTTCAATTTGAAGTGAATTTTCAGCAAACATAGACTCCAACAAATTCTCATCCACTGGTGTAGCTATATAATTGACCACTTCACTAAAAGCCACAGGATGCCTCCATGTTAAATCAATCGTATGTGCATCCAAATCAATTCCAATTTTTTCACATATTATTGAAACTAGCTGATAATAAGGTATCATTTCATTCAATATAATAAATGATTCTGCACAAGGGGGATCATAAGCAACACCCAAACCTAGGAGCTGAATAAGTTTCTTATTCCAATATAAACTCACAAACACCATCAATCCTGCAAAATAAGTACCATTTGTTGCTAGTCGTTGTTGAACCATTCTATACTAGAGGAATTGATATGAATATAGAGAAGAGAGAAATTGGTGTGATAGGAATGAAAATGTTGTGAGTTAAATAGGCAAAAATTACTTTTATATAAAAAAAAATTGGGACTGGGGTCTGGCCCCTGCGCCCACAACGCCGGGAGAAGCCGCAACCGGGCGCGACCCCTGTGCTAACAACGTCGAGACGAGTTGCATCTGGGCGCTGCCCCGGGCCTCTCCACCGTCCCTGAGCGCAATCTAGGATCCGCCTACCCCACCTCCAATGTGTGTGGACCCGGGCCGGAACTTAGGTGCGGTCCGACCCCTCTTTTTGGCTAGTGCTGCGGATGGCCTTAGGCCATCCACAATGCAGTGGACAAACTAGGAGTAGGACCGCACCTGGGGCCCGACTCGGGCCTGCATGGTTGGAGGTGGGGGAGGACGGGTTTGGGATGCGCCTGGGGCTGGTGGTGAGGCCTGAGGCTGCGCCCAGTTGCGGTCCGACTTTGCGTTGCAAGCGCACGGGCCACGCCCATTTGCGGCCCATCCCGGTGTTGTGGGCGCTCGGGACGAACTCCAACTCCATTTTTTTTCATAAACTTTGATTCTTTTGATATTTTTTCCTATTTAAACTCAACAACATTTTCATTCCTTCTACATTATTCCTATTAATTTTTTGAATATAATTGTTCAACATTTTTAACTTTTAGGAAATTGAAATTTTTGAATTTTTATAAGGTTTGTGATTTTTAATTTTAGAATAAACAATGAATTTTTCGTAATATAATTGTTCAATATTTTCAATTTTAAGTAAAAAATAGTTTGAAGTTGTGAATAGTGTCAATTTAATATTTGTGGCTTGATGGGGCCAAGATGGCGTCCGCATGATGGTTGTGAGAATTGTGGGAGTTGTGGCCTAGCGCAGAAAATGAAGAAAATAATGACGTGGAAGGATCTTAGGGACTGTCTTGGAATGGGGTCGTGGTTGCCCCTAGACCTGAGGTCATTGCATATTTTATTTGTCAAGTACTCCTAGTGTATTTAGACCATGTACAATGCTCGACTCCAAAAAGAGAGAGAGACACGAAATTGTATTGGGTCATTATGAGACAATTGGAAATTTTAGTTGAGCGAAAATGAGAATCATTCATCAATTGTGATTTTTTGAGAACTCTCATATTCTCTACATTTATTTATTATTAAGTTATTGGACAACGCAAGTACTACAATTCAACTGAAGTAATCGAATAGGATAAAAGGGTAAGATAATAAAGATAGCATAAGTGATTTAGCTATTTGGATAGGCACAAATAATACAAGTAGTATTTATATTTGTTAGTATTAGTATGATTTGATTGCTCAATACACAACATCAACTGAGAATACAAAGCAACTAGACAAATTTTGTTCAATTTTTTCTAGTAGATACTGTAATTGCAAAAGAAAATGCGACTAGTGTACCTACTATAATATTATTGCTTATATATAGAGATGTGAGATTGGATGTTCTTTAATTCATATTTATATTCTTTAACCCTAAACCTCTGTGACATGTTTCAATCCAAACACAGCCTAAAATAAAAAATTATAACTGCAATTTAAGTAATTAGAGGAAGAGCAGTAAGTAGTTTCTGCATATTATTACTCACAAATTTTCACATCAATGTCTCAAACACATTTCCACAAGATGCATAAAACCAACAGCAGATTAGTTACAGTGTTAAGGTCCTTTCTCCTCTTCAAACCTCCTTCATTTTCGTCGTCGTCTTCGCGGGTCTAGTAGCCCCCCTGTATGTAAGCGTTCAAGCGGTTCAGCTCATCGCGATGCTCCCTCACAACGGCACTCACCACGTCCCCGATCGACACCATCCCCATCATCCCACCGTTGTCCACCACCGGAATGTGCCTGATGCGATTATCTGCCAATTCAACGAGCCAATCAAGACCTTACCCTGTCACCGGCCAGTTTAGGTATTAATTCTTCACGGAAACAAAACGAGTACCTGTCATCAGCTGCATTGCCTTGAGAACTTTCGTGTCCGGGGTTACAGTGATGAGCTTATTCTGCAATCAACGTGTGGCGTTAGTTCCATTTTTTCATCAGGCATGAACTAAGGTTTTTGAAGCGGAGAAGAATACCTCTTCGGTCATGATGTCCCCGACTTTTGTCGACTTGGATGATCTTCCCTGGACTATGATTTTCCGGAGATAATCTGGATAACATCGAAATTATAAGCACCGAAGCTGCTATGGAAACAAGATACATCACCACAAGCAAGAATTTCATCTATCCGAGTTTCGGTTTAGCATAGAAGATTCCTTAAAAAATCGAGTATCACTTCAATAGTTTACCTAAACGAAATGACCAAACAGTTATCCGATTAACGAGTTTTAAGATTTGAGTTCTCGGATTTCTGCTAACCACAAGAGAGTCCACAACATCATATCTTTTACTCGACTCAATATGTTTATATTAATGAAAAGGAAAGGTTTGGAAACTATTTCGAAGTTGTATTTAAGCGTAGATGTGCAAGATTGAAGGCGGAACTCGTTAGTACTAAGAGAGGTACCTCTTTCAGTGATAATCCCCGCGATTGAGTTCTGTTCCCCTGGTTTAACGACAACAAGAGCTCCCACATTGTGCTGAGTCATCTGCAACAGAGAAACGGAACGGTTCAATCAATAATCCTCACAAGACATCAAAAAGATGCAAATTGCAGATGCATACCGACTTGACAGCATCGTAGACAGAATCATCAGTGGTGCACCAAAGCCAGGATCCGTCCGCGCCCTTCCCTTTGGCGGTCAGAACATCGGAGATCTTGGTGCTCTCAAAGCCGTGCTCCTCAATGCGGGCTGCAGAGGTGGACTCGTGGCGAGAGAAGATGAGCGCCCGCATTGCTGGAGGGACGACACGCACGTGCTGCAGGACAGCGTTCTTGAGCACGCCCCCGTTTGAGAAGATTGCTTTAATTCCTCCTTGCATTTTGCCTCTGGAACTGAAACAATATGATTTCACAAAAATCACAGTTTTTAGTACTCCATCCAAACTAACAATTAGCAAATACTACTATTCTTGCAAGATTCAACAAAACAATTCTAGGAAAGATTGACAAACACAGCAGGGAATATAGATAGATCCAACAAGAATGTGTACACATAAAGCAAAACTGTTTTCCTATATGCTTTATTCTTACTTGCAGAGTCTACCAAACAAGACTACTAAAATGAGGATCCAATACATCTAATCACATACACATATTATATATCCCTCATATTTTTCAGGCTTCAATCATATAAACATTTCAGATTCCAATCTACTCCAATATAACCTTGTACAAAGCTTGATTTTCTCCAACACACACAAAAATGACAAAATCCCATATCACAAAATTCATGAAATCACAGATTGAAAACATAATCAAAACAGAGATAAATCTTCAAGAACTATGTTTTACCCGAAACACAGTTCACATACAAGAACGATTAATCACACATTAAAAAGTCCCATTCTTGACACACACACATACAAAAAGGGGGATAGAGAGAGTACCTGAAGTGATAAATTTGTGGAAGTGGGGAGTTTGGACTGAGTTAGAAGAGTGAAGTGAAAAAGTAAAAGTCACAAGAAGAAAACCCTATGCAGTTAGAGCAATCCCACTTTCACAAATTTAATAAGACCGCTTCTATCTCTCTCTCTCTATCCATTACGGAGGTCACTCTGTATCAGCAAATGGCCACTTGTCACCTACACCGTGACTTGATCATCATACTTTTCCTATTTCTTACATTTATTTATTACCAAGATCGAAACTTTAATATTTTTTTGATCCAATTTTACGTTTTTTATAAGGATTATCCAACTGCGATTAAATTGAGATTGAAGATTGAAACGGTTTTCATTGTAGGTGAAAACCCTTTAATATTTTCAAGATCCTGTGTTTGTTATGCAAATTAGAAATAAGATTAGGACGAGAGGAGTTTGGTATATTGGTGAATCGACAAGAGACAATAAGTGGTGGGGACAATGTTACATATTTCTGGTATGAAATTATTTATTGAAGTTAACAATATGTGTCTTTTAATCATAGTACATTGTCACGTCGATATCAAAAACTAATTTATTGCGAATCATTATATATTTAATTAGATTCAATGAATTACATCGTTTTAGATTGAGATTCCTCTATTAATTTTATAATAACTAGAATAAGTTAATAAATAAAAAAAGGGGTAGAGATCGAGTATATATGATTGAAGACTTGGTAGTAGATGATACTACCTGCTAATAGTATAAAATTGATAAAGTAGAGAAATGTATAAAAGAAAGAGATAAAATTAGTATTATTAGTGGAAAATGAATTTTAAAAGTGATGAATCTATTAAAAATAGAAGGTGATTGATTTTGTGGATAATTCAAAATGAAAAATAATACTACTCATTTTGATAAGAGTTTAAAGAATTAAAAATAATTACTCATTTTGATAATTTTTCTAAGGAATGGCAGGGAAATTCGGAGACTGAGAAATTATGTGTGAACAAGTACCTGACTAGTATTATATTATTATATACAATAATATTCTATGCATAGAGGCGTCAGACAAAGGAAAATCAATTAATAAACGAATATATCGTAAATATAAAACGAATATAGTAAGTAAAAAACCGAATGTATATTTAGGGTTTGTTGATATCACTATTGGTGAGTGGTCCTAGTATTGATGCCTAATTGCCCATAATGAAAAATAGATGTTGGAAGACATAAAATTATGACAAATGAAACAAAAATATTTAATGACAAATTATTTAGGCAAGATTTAAGGTGAGACAAGCTTGGATAAGAGGTTACAAATTATACAATATTTAATTAGCTGGGACCATATGTAGAGTAATACTATTAAAATATATCAAATCCATGAGTCATCTTGCACTTGGAACATATCCATTACCTCAAACCATAATAATATATTAATATTTGAAAAGTAGGGATTCCATTATATCCAAAGCACTAGATTAATTAAATAATTGAAATACAATTTGGCAACTATCGATAGAGAAACTATCTCCTGTCCCACTCCATTACCATCATAATAATAATCTATATATCAATCAATGAATTAAAAACTTATTTCAACTGTTTGATGCTTTCGTTGAATGCAAATAAATACTATATATGATGGTTTAAATAAAACTAACCTGCAAACCATACAAAGGGAGTTCACATATCGACGTAAGCTTAGAAATTTGCCTAAATGTGATAAAGTGATTAGTAAACTTGCATGACACACATTCAATTATTTAATCTTTAAAAAGTTTATTACACGTTAAAAAAATTGCTTAAGAACGCGATATAACAACGATGTTTCAAGCAATTTTTCATCGATGCAAACACAGAATTAATTGAACCAAAAATCTCTATTGACCAATTAAGCACAAAATTACTAACAAAAATCTACATTTTTTTATAGTGAATCAATATCTCATACCTGCAAAATCAACTAACAAGTGATTCTGATTGTGATCGCTGCTGCTCAACACAAGAACAAAATTAGAATCGATTCTTATCCAAGAGGGGAGATCTCCGGGACCAGCCGACGTCCCTATAAATAATTTGAAACGCGGAATAAATGCTCATTTCACTCTATTCTCCAACTACCTGTTATTAATTATTGTATTCTTTAACGATTTGCAACAGAATTAGCATACAAGAATATAGACCTAGATTTTTAATAGAATTTTTAGGTTGAGCAGTAAATAAACTTTACTTGTTGTGTTCGATTTTTGCAGGTTTATCAGATTGTTGAATCCATATTGTGGAGGTCCATTAGTATTTCAATATGTTGTAGGAACTATTTCTAGTACAATTATTTTATAGAAGAAAGCTAGGAAATCTGCTTGTAGAGACTTCACGTATTATCTGGTGACTATTTTGTGTTCAAGTAAATGAAAGGGCCCAGTAGATGAATACCCATTTGGACTTTTGGATTGTTGGGCTAATGAATTTTTATTATTTATAGCCCAATTATAATTATATAATCTATATTAACTAAGTCTAGCCCATTTCATTTTACATTCTTGAGATCAGTCAATGCAACACATTGTATGATCTGAGATGTTACATTAATCGCGTGGAGAGAGGGGCAAAGAAAGGTATGGGAGTTTCCTTTATTGATTGGATGGATTTCATAAAAATAATCTTGTTTGATTAACTTATCCTTCAAATACTCAATAATAACCAATAAAATTAGCATTATGGTTCAATTAGGAACACCAAACTAGTTCAGATTGTACTATAATAAAATCATGGGATACGTATCAACTAGTCATTGATTAAACTAAAAGAATACAGTTACTACTACATAGATGATATATATGGCTTATGGCATCATGTTTCCATTAATGAATTGCAAGCTAGATGCTCATGTCACAACTTCATTGTTAGTATGAAAGTAAAATCAAATTCCTAAACACCCAATAAAATTTAGACTCAAATCCAAATGCAAATGAGATCACAAGTGAGTCCTACTTCACTTCAGATTCTATTAAAAAACACCGTCTACACTCATACACTACTTGCTAGCTTATTCATTGTAGTATTAGTTATTAAACAATTTATAAAATTGAAATACAAATGAACAATATATAACGAAATTATTCCATTAAAAAGCATCCTAAAAATTAAAAAATTACAATTATAAAAAAATTTAAAGTTCTAAAAATAGAAAAGTATTTCATCGACCTTGGTGCAAAGTGCAATGATCATGTCGTTGTGCATCTCACATGCCATCTACATCGATAATGTATCCCTTCAGTTCGACCAACTGTTTGACCTGCATAATGAGGTTGAGTGCTAGGAGACGGGGTGGGTTCCGCACCTCTCCCACTCGTGGAGTTGTCAACATGTTGGTCACTTATTTATTTATTGTCCACATGTTTATAACTTGGTATATTTATGTTTATTAAAAATGGAGCAAGGTTCAAACCCATTTCCATACAGAAAATAACCCTTAACCAATTATACAACCAAGTTAACATGTATTTCTAGCCTGATTTATGGTATAAAACAGTTTCATGTATGCTATTGAAGCATTTCTATTGATCAACGTTGAGAGGTGTCGCCAACATATTACGGATGATACAACTTGTGTTGGTTGTGGTGGAGCTCAAGAATCCATTGATAACGTCTTGAGATATTCTCCATTTCTATCCAAGAGATATTTGGTTCGGGTTTATTTCTATCCTATTTTAGTCTCAGGCTGATTGAAAATCAAAACTTAAAGGAAAGAAGTAGATGGTTCCTCTTGGAGTACACTTTTTGGTTGATTTGTTGGAGTCTATGGAAGAATAGAAATACCAAGGTGTTTGAGGGTGAGACGTGCATGGTCGGTGGATAGCATGATGAGTCAGAGTGGGGCTTGGGAATGGGTCAGTGCTCAATTATGTTACACGCAAAACCGTGACCAAAGTTTGAGTTGGTTTAGGGGTTTCTAATAACGAGCTGATATAATCGTGGTTTTTTTATAAGTTATAGACCAAACGAAAAACATTAAATTCTTCACCGGTTGTTCGGTAAAGATCACCTCCAATATGGTACTATAAAACATCACCTAATACACCAACAAGAAATTAACATGCGGATATTATTTAAAAATTGATAAAAATACTGCCACTCCAAATTCCTTCGCCAAACACCCTTTCTCTCTCTACCTCTCATCCCCACTCAAACTTGCATTTTAGCAATTTAAACCGGACAACATCAAAATCCGGCGTCTTCAATTTCGACGGCAATGATCTCCCTTGCTGGAATTCAAAGAGTCGACGACCTCCACTGCGGGAAGCCGATGATGGTGACGAATCTGAATTCAAGCAATAAAATTGAATACAAAGAACAGAGGTAGAGAGATTTACAAATTCTAATCAAAACTGAAAGTACTGCCACATGCACTCCCGAAGAAGAGAATGCAAAACAATGTTGAAAAACTTCCCGTCTCTTTTCTTCTTACATATTTGTTCTTCTGTGCATTGTGTAACCATGAATTTAATCTTCCACATTAGCATAAATCATCAATATAGTTTCAGATTGGAAGCAATGCTTGAAAATTAAGAGGGAAAAGAGAGATTTACTGGTGGTTGCAAATTTATGAGGGAAGGGAGAGATTTACAGTGCAGTAAGGGTGTTTGGCGTGAGTAAATCTGGAGTGGCACTATTTTTATCAATTTATAAATAATATCCACATGTCAATTTCTTGTTGGTGTATTAGGTGATGTTTTATAAAATGTCGGACCGTTGATTGTTGCTTCGTTTCATTTGATAGACTAATGACAAATGCTTAACGCTTTATAATTATGTATGTATAAGACTTCTTAGTTCTGACAATATTTTGTGATTGTAATTTATTTTTTAAATTATTTCATTGTTTTTACAGGGCGGACACCCTTCCTAAATTTTTTTTTCCCTTTCATCCTACTGCTAAATCTTTTGAAATTTAAAAAAAAAACAGTCTATAGCCCTTCCTAAATCAATGTTATTGAAATTAAATCTGGAAATCAAAATTTGCAGATGTGAGTTGAGAAATATTTGGTTGTTACTGCCGTTTTGGGGAAGAAGATGACCCATCCAATTATAAAATAATTGATTATTCCTTGAAGATTGACCGTTGATCTATAATTAATTAGGTTGATAAAGGGTTTCTTGTGCTTTAATATTGTAAATTCCAATGCTTACTCTTGTTATTTTCTCTTTACTTTCTTAAACTACAAATTAAGAATGAAAATATGAAAATACATGTCATGATTAATTTTCTTACTCTGACTTAGTCCGAGTTTTAAGAATTATAGGAGTATTAGAAAATGAATGAAAAAAATTTGTGGAATATGAGTTATACTTTTATATACTAGTTTTACTACGAATTTAAAAAATTATATTAGAAAATGAATGAAAAAAATTAGTGAAATATAAGTTATAATTCTATATAATAGTTTATAATAAATCGTGATTAGGATGAGTTGGTAGAATGTGAAGTCCACTTATCGAAATAAAAGAATAAATGAGACCATTATTCATAGACGTATGAGAAAAGGAAATAAGAGACAATTATTCGCGGACAAATGAAATATATAGTTCAGTCCCTACTATGATATTTTTTTCTGCGTCCACTGCTGCTTTTAACTATAGGATTCAATTTATTTGAGTATTTTCATTAGATATATTCTTCAATCAAAAGATCATGATTTTTAAAAAAATATATAAAAATGAATTAATGGCTTGAATATCAGTTTATCAAAAATGCCACACAGTATTTTTTTAATACTATATTTTCTTTTCAAACGTAATTCAGTGGCATCAGAGATAAAGTCTTTACTCTTTACTAGTAATTATTTTTCTAATTAGAGAAAAACACTTCGAAAGAATGAGAGGTCATATTCATAACTGGTTTTTGGACCACCGGACCACCACTGTCTTTATCATCCTTGAATTTATTGCATCAATTTATTAGCCAACCATACGAATAGTCACTAAAACTGATTATTATTTAAGTACTCTAATTAATTAATAACGAAATTAAAAAAGTACATTAAAAACATAAATAAAAATAGGACCTATAATGAATTTCAACTTTTATTTACAAAACTACTATAATGATCTAAACTTGATTATAAAATATTTCTTCCATCTCGTAATAGTTGAATCGTATTTCTTTTTAGGACGTCTTAAGGTAATTAAATTATTTCTATTTTTTTTGGCAAAAACTTTATTGTAACCCCCCTAATTGAAAACACATTTTGGTACCTTCTTTTTTTTTTTTTTTTTTTTTTTTTTTTTACAAAAACATAAGACTATTTATATTTATATACATATACACGATTTGTTTAGCTATCCACAAAAACATACATACTTAGCAAACGTGTAGAAAGAAGTAAAAAGTCCCCTATTGCAATCTACTCCTGTACATGCCCTGACTAACATATCTAGGGAGTTACTCACACGCAAAAAAATTCGCTAGTGACCCGACTTGAGCAGCTGTACAGTAAAAAGGGTTAGCCCGATCACCTAGTCTGCATTGGAAAAAGAAAGATGTGGAATGAGCTTCAACTAATTCAATAGTAACTCATCGTTAGAGCACAAATTCTGGAGTTAAAGTGAACATTCAGTTAATGACAACCATAAGTCTCTTCCTCCATAACAAGCATCATCATAACTATGTACATATGCCTACTTTCAAAAAAAAATTGGAAAAACAATACACATCTTACATTCGTGTCATTATCCCTTAAATTCCCTTAAACTTATCGGAGTCATAATCATGAACGATATTACACAATTGATAGGATATATCCCACGATAAATTTCACCACATAATATATCAGTCTACAAACAGTTAATCGAAATAAAACACACAAAATACATATCTCCATCATATCCAACATCCACACGTATGCAGATTTTTGAAGATATCATATACATCACAACACACATATTATCATTAATTAGTACTCGTTTTTCTGGAATATAGTTAGTACTGAGTCCGAGTACACATTGTAGACGAAATATGGTCGTATGAGGCTAATTCCCCACACACCATACATCAATTTATATTTCCTCCAAGTACATCGTACATCATATTTTAATTCCTCCAATCACACCTCACAACAATTAGTATTTTCACCAAATCACATCGTACATCATATTTTGATTCCTCCAATCACACCGTACAACAAATTGTATTTTCTCCAATCACATCCTACCTCGTAATTAAATTTCTCCAATCACACCGTACATCATATTTTAATTTCTTCCATCACACCGTACCTCAAATCGCATTACCTCCAATCACACCGTACATCATATTTTAATTTCTCCAATCACACCTCACAATAATTTGTATTTTCACCAGATCACGTCGTACATCATATTTCGATTCCTCCAATCACACCGCACAACAAATTGTATTTTCTCCAATCACACCATACCTCGTAATTTAATTTCTCCAATCACATCGTACATCATACTTTAATTTCTTCCATCACACCGTACATCAGATTTTAATTCCTCCCATCACACCATACATAACATTATATCACCTACAGTCAGTCATACCATGCTCACATACCATTTCTTCCTGACCTATCATCTATTTCATATTCATACTCTTATCCCATAATTTATAACATAAACAACTGACTCAACTATATAAAATTACATAATCATTTCTTTCAGTAACACCACTCAACATACTCAAGTGGTAAATCATCTATCACATTCTAATATACCATCTCTGATTGATATCCAATTTCAGTTTCCAATATAGTATCTCTGACTGATATCCAATATTCAGTAGGTAATCACATAACTTTACTCATAAATTAAGTCTAAAGTAGAGTATATATATATATATATAACCTCAAAATCCAAAATGTCTTGATATTGGAATCGCCTTACTCCTTCACCTTCGTCTTCTCCTTGCCCGTATTAGTTCTTGAGGTGGTATTACATTAATTAGAGATAAGTCCAGCCTAGACTCGCCGGAAAACGGCGATAACAACGCCGGAATCCGCCGGACAGCAGCAACACAGAGAGGAAAAAGAACTGGCGTGTGAACCGGTGACGCGAGGGTCGCCGGAGAGAGCTTATCGTCGTGCGTGTATGTGTGTGAATGGCAGTGAGTGTATGTGTGTGTGTGGGAACTTGGTGAATGGATATGTATGTGGGAATGTTCCCGTAAGTGGGTTCAAAAGAGATTTATATCTCTTAACTTCTATCATTATCCTTTTAATTTTATTTCTATTTCTATTTCCTTTTTCTTTCTTTTATTTCATTTTCTAAATTTCACCCCACACAACAATATACTATCCACAACATATACTACACAACTTCTAATTATGTCTATTTAATATTTGCATTTTAACTGACTTAAATTTTTGTTTTATACTTTATTTTCCGGGCTATTACATTTATTCTCTTTCTTTCTCTCATACTAGTACTATATTAGTATCTTTATACTTTATTCACTCTCTACTTAACCTCTAAACCCTCATTTTTTAATTTGTGCCAAAAATTATGTTCCAATTAATAGATTCAAAGACAAAACCGAAAGAAAAAAAAACTTTAGTAACATTTTTCATTTCAAAACACATTTTGGTAATATTTTCATTTTTCAAAAACCTAAAAGGTGCAAACTCATTTTTGAAAAGTCAAATTTATGAACAAGCAGATATTCATCCTATAATTGCTTTGGTGATATTAGCAAACAAGGGAGGCTCAGATAAATACAGTATCAAAGAGTCTTCATTTTACTACTGTAGTTTTTACAACCCTTTCTCACGAATCGTTAGCTAGTTGAACTTCGTTTTGTGGTGGTGGCGCCGCCCTACGGCCGAAGGCGGCAGCCATCTGAACTCCCGCCGACGAGCCTCCTTCTGTTGAGCCTCCTTCGGTCGAGCCACCACCGAGCGCGCCTCTCAGCCCTTTCTTCCCCTTGACCTTCTGCGCCCACCCGATGAGGCCGGCTTGCACGTGGTCGTCGAAGATCGACTTCTTGAAATTCGTTCCCATCTTCGTTCGACACAAGCAGATAGATGAAGTTTTTCAGTGGTGAGTTTATCGAGTTATAACGACGCTAGATGCACGAGGAGATCCTGGAAAATTAATTACCTGTGTGACGAGAGCGTAGAGCGGCAACGTGCTGTAGCTGCAGAGAACCTGAATGAATACACTGCAAAGAAACGCAACGGTTCAAGACTCGTGAGAAGCGAGTTTAGCAACGAGTTTTTCAGGAGGCAGAGGAGGTGAGGATTTACCCGATGATGAGGCGAGGAATGATATACCGGACGTGTCCCATTATGCATGAGTCGAAGCCGTATTGGACCTGATAAAAACGTCGAAATGAAGGGAGTTGTTTAACAGTGAACGGAGTTTAGAGTTTAGGATTTAGAGTTTGATAAGCTCACCCAAATCCAAAAGAAAAATGCTATCTCAAAAGCATTTTGGAAAAGAATGAAATGGATCAAGACGAGGACGATTTGCGGCCGGCTGAACCAAAAATGATCATCGGATGGCCGTACAACCAGTTCACCTTCGATGGCAATGTGCTTTTCGGCAACCTCGTGGGCAAGCTCACTAATCACGTGCTCCAGCTTGGTGCCGACAGCAAGAAGGAGCTGCAAACCGAGATCATTGTATTGTCACGAATCATGTTATCATTTCATTGCAGAAACATGGGAGGATGAAAGCAAACGGACAGATAAAACATGGAGAGTAACAAATAATGTATTGAGCTCTTGAGGGTACTCACAAAGAAGGGAACGAACGCGATCCAGAAGTAAGTATGCCAACCTGCAAAACGGGAGATTATCTCGTGTTAATGTGCCTTGTTTCTAAGGCTACGAGAAAAAAATGTGGAGAACAGTCGAGATCTAATAAGAGTGTCATACCATTGACGTTCAACAGCAAGAACACGATGACAAAGACCCACAAATACCAACTGCAGAAAAGACCAAGAGGAAATGAATCAGATGCACAAGCAATATTCAGTCCGGATAAATGATGAATCACCTTATGCCAACGACAATCTTGAAGTCGTCTTCCAAAGCACGAATCATGTACTTGTGGAAATTGAACTTCGGACTCCCTCGACAATGTGTCTGTGAGAAAAGGAATAGTTTTTATATTAGCACATGCCATCTAAAACTGAAAAGAAACAGAAATAGGAAGCGAATCAAAGATGAAGAGGAACGTAGGTTGCATACCGTTATAAAACCTAGTCGAAGAGCTGCATAATCTGACTTGGTGACAGAAGCATAAAATTGCTTAAAGAAGGCATGCTGAAATGTATTGAAGGGAGAAGTTAATAATTTCTCATAGAAGGCAACACGAGAATGGTTGTGTATATAAATTCATAATCTGGAAAGTTATTGGAATTCTTTAGGATAAAACTTCAACTTACCAACCATCCTAATATGGCGGAATTTTTACCCACTCCCAAAAATCGCTTCTTGATGAAATCATGATCTTGAACACGCGTGACCTTGTGTTTCAGAGCTGCATATCGTAATCCATGATTTAGATGCAAGAATACAGAAGCTCGCACCGCTTCTTAAAGTAAGAACGGTAGAATACACTCAAGGTTCAAGTTAACTAATCTACAATGCAGTGAATCTATACCGTTATCCACATCATAATTATCTTTGGATATAGAGTCTTCCCAATGCTTCCATTGCCGTATCTACACATCAGATTCAATATTATTCAAAGCCTTACAAAAAAAAGGACTAGCTGAACATCCAACACAAGTCGTAAAAAGGTGAAATAGCTACACTGCTCACCTTTGCCCCTCCAAATACAATAGTGAGGACGGAAAATGTGACATGGACAATCGCTAGAACAAAGATAAAGATGTGTAGATGATGCAACGCTTCCAGAGATAGCATCGGAACTTTATCCTGCGGATAAGATGGGTAACAGATAAAACAAGTAGTTGCAAAACCCCCATGACTCTATAAAACATGAAAAACATCCAAACATATGCACAAAATGTTGTATAGCATATTAACGTGGAAAGGAGACCACAGACTGTAGGTACATATGATACCATAAGAATGTAGAATCTCTAATTTCACTTCAGAAAGTCTACTGTCAAGATTTGTAGTTGAGAAATTTGGAAAAAGTTACGAGTTTCCAAATTAGGCGAATTGATGTTTGGGAAAAACGTAAGAATGAAGCATACTACGGTCTGAACATTGGGGGATAAAAAAGATAAATTTATAGTATTTGAGAAGCAATATTTACATGAGTACAAAAACTAATTACTCGTTCTAGAAATGTGGGAGACAATTTTCATTAGGTACATCACCTCACACCCATAAATAAAATTTGGATCCGGGAGCTAAATAAACACAGTTTAAGAGGCTGAGATTCTCGAACCAATAAACTCATATGTGATACGACACTTCTTCATTTAAGCGAAACTACCAAACATGCTAATGAATTTTTTCTCTCATATACAAATGTATCAAAAGCATGTGGCAATACACATAATGATAGACCTGCAATGCCATTCTTGGAAAATTAACTGAAACATTTACCATGTTCCAAAATTCCAAAGTCACCATCAAACAGTCTTACCCAGAAAAGGACAGATAAACAACATGTGCTCTCGCCTCTCGTACCAAAATGTGTCTCAAATATGCACATGGTTAACTAAAACATCCATATATCAGAAGCAACTAGACTGTCTACGCACGTTCTCTCCACACTGATGATAAACACTCGAGCACAGTAAAGAAAGGCATCTCCTAGATCGAATTTCATGAGAAGAGATAGATACCTTTGCAGCACAATAACCAGCAGCAGCTTCTTCTGCTAGCAGGCGCCGATGGCCTCCACTCACTTCTGGGGTGGCATGAGTGCTATTGGATCCTTCGCCACCAGAGGAAGGTCTAGCCGAGAGCGAACATGGCAGGAAATCATCCATGACACCAGGACTCACACAGATCTTGACTATGCGACCTTGAAACACGGTCATCATAAGAGATATGAACCCGAGCAGCATCAGCTCTGTCTCCACCCAAAAATTCTTCATCAGTTTTTGCAGTATAACTAAAAAAAATGGCATAAGCAGAAGATGAAGGGATACCTTCTTTAACTTTCTGTACGGCTTCAAAGAGTGGCTTTTGCTTCTTTTTCTTCAAATACTGCAAATTTTTAGCAAGCATTGATCCACTTTTAGCAGCAGCAGATATTTCAAGAAAGGGCTAAAAACAGAATCTTTCAACAAAAGGGGAAATCAGACACATAAAACACACTGATCTTCTTCAAATAGTAGTAACTATTAACAGTGACAGTTTCAATAGCACACCCAAGAATTCAAGAAACGCCACATAAGAATAAATATTTTTTTCAGAAACAGAAACTCCCAAAAACATGAGAATCACAAAATCCACCACTTCCAATACTTTTTTTTATATATAAAAACCATTTTTTTAGTTTTCTTCACAAATCACAAATAAACTCAGATCAAAAAAGCAAAATCAACCATTTCCTTCTCCGAGTTACATTCTACAATGGGACAGCTCTACAAACAAGGCTACGACAAAAAAATAAAATAAAATAAAAATAAAAATGGGTCCTTTACCGTTCCAGTGTAGTGAATGAAGCGTTCAACGGCGAGAGAGATGGCGACGATGACCGTGCAGACGGCTGCGACCACCCACGTCGGAGTGAACTCCAAGCCCACCCCTTCTCCTTCTCCGCCGGCCATTTTCCGTTAAAGGTCGAGTCTTTTCGCGAAACCCACTTCAAATCACGACGGAAAAGGGGGCAAAAAGCATAGAGATTTACAGATTGAAAAAAGTGGTGAGGAATAAATAACAATGGCGAGTCGAATTAAGGCGCTGAAGATAAATAAAAAAGAAGAAATAGAGACAGGTGTGAATAGTGATATAATAATGGAGTTCAATTAATCTGAGTAAATGCAGGCGAGATTTATCTCCGCGTTAATTAGTGGAGTTTTGAGTTAAGAGAGTGAATGAATTTCCACAAAATTCCTCTGATTATTGCAGTTGGCATCATACTAGAGGCGTGTTTGGTTTGATAAATAAATAAGTGACCGTTTATTTGCCTAGAAAGTCTTTTTATATTACAGATTACTATTAATATAATTTTCAAAATTATGATTCTCGATAGTCGATATAGTATATTATTTATATGTGTTTGAATATAGTATCTAAGAAAAGTTATGAGATTTTAAACCTTGATAAATATACATAATTGTATGTACATGATCGAACTTATTTAACATTTTACGTTGAAAATCAATTTATAAACGTTTAATGATTTAAAATAAATTTCATACTAAGCATCTTGCAACACTTTAAAAAAATGAAATTTTAACTTAAATATTTTTTTATTTAAGGAAAATTTTTTTACTAAATATTTATAATTAATTCGAATCATGCTCTAAATCATGTTACTAATTGAGTTAAAATTTCTATATCACTTTTGTCTTATTGCTACATATAATACAATAAATAACAAAACTAATTTTTGATTGAATTTAATTAAATTTAAAATTTTAATTATATTATGTAGATGTATGTACATTTATCTTTTCTCCTACTTATTATGATGCATCTGATTAATAATTATTTGCTTTGATTATTACGTCAATTAGTATGTTAATTAGTTATTTAAATTTAATTAATTTATAAATTTTAAAATCTTGATAAAATAAATAATTTATCAAAATTTATATATATATTTTTTCTTTTTTTAACATCTTAAACTTTTTTAATAAGAAAATATGAATTGTATTATTTTATAGTACTAGTATTTACATGGGTTGTTCATTTAATTTATTATAGAGTGGGGTAAGAGATTCTTTTTAGAAATCGAAAATAATAGGTCGATAATATATGGCTTGAATATTTTCAAAATAATAAAGGAAATTGAATATGATTCTAAATTTCTAATCAATTTGACTACATTTGTTGGTGTAAAAAATGAATGTTTTATGGTAAATGAGTTTGCCTTTCATTTTTTTCTCTTTTGACCTTTTTTTAATGGAAATTTGACTTGATTTTTGTTATATTCCCATGGATTCTAACAATTAACTTATCTACAGATTGAAAGTACCTTTTGTGAAATAGTAGTATTACTAGAAAATAAGAAATCGAGAATATAACGCTTTTATTTATCATTTGTACTAAAACTCAATAATATTAAAGCACGCCTAATCAATTGAGTATCCATGCAGCTCCTTTTAACCTGTATTTCTAAAAGAAGAATCAGATTCTCAAACTTGTTAGTCTTTAAATAGACGAGGATGAGATTCAAAAAATTGAAATAAAAAATAAACATTAGTTACACTCAACATAAAATTGATAGTTGAATTAAAGTTTTAGACTTTGATGGCTAAGTTTAAAGCATTTCACACCAAACAGATCATAGAGGTTGTGACCAAATTATTATATCACACGCTTTACACGCGGTGGACCCCCACACAAATCAAATCAAAGAGTGGAAATGTTTTGTTTTTTGACAGATGTTCTACTGTCTTAGCGTATATTAGTAGTAATACGGAATATTTTATTTTTCAAATTATTCTCTTATGAAAATGGAAAAAACCAAGCTTTTGGACTGCACTGTCAATTTTTGCTACCGATTTAGGTTCAAACAATTTACTAGTAATATTTTTGTTTATCATTTATAGTTGAATGATGGATCTATTTACTTCAAATAAATAAAAAAAGCGACTACCATTTATAACTTTATAACTGAATGATGGATCTATTACTAAAATGAGACTTTAAATTGCAGATAAAATAAGTATTTTCTTTTCTAGTGAAACTAATAAGTCCGCAGGACATAATTCAATTGGTTGGAGGAGTAGATTTTCCCAAACTATTGTAACTGAATCATAAAAGTTGATTTCCTCTTTTTTTTTTCCAAAGACCATTTTAATTGTAACTCGAGAATATGCTTAATTATGTTTGGCAAAAATTTGTCAATTACAAATAAGCTGGCTAGGAAGAGAATGTGTCAGGACACCTGGCTAGAAACAAAAATGTTACTACTTGATTTTAAATTGAAAAATGTTTTGGAGATATAATGGCATTGCCATAATGAAGATAAAATAGTAATTATGTATTACTACCTCCATTCCCTAAAATTTGCTATATTTTGACCCGACACGAGTTTTAAGAAATGTAATGGAAAGTGAGTTGAAAAAGTTAGTGGGTTGTGAGTCCTACTTTTAAAGTATTAGTTTTATAATAAAATGTGAGTAGGAATGAGTTAGTGGAATATGAGGTCCACTACCAAAAATGGTAAAAGTAAAGTGTATCAAATTTTCATGGACGGACCGAAATGGTAATATGTATCAAATTTTCAGGGACAGAGGTAGTATATGATATTTTTATTTATGTTTTTACCTTTACATTAAAGTATTCATTAAATATACTTATTTAAGGACATTACACACTAATTATGCGTTTACAATTTTATTAGCATGCAATCCTCATAGTTGTGATGACAGTTTTTTATATCTTATTGCAATTATGTTAGGACACATGTTTAAAATTTTAAAATGTTGTAGTATTTCATTGAATCTATTTAGTGTACATTTATCCACCCAATAAAATAATGATATACTCCGTATTTATTAGAAGGGAACCATATAACAGATTTTCTATCAAATTAGTTTAGAGCTTTTATTTAAGAATTTTATAATTTTAATCTTTATTTTCAAAATATTTAATTTCTTTTAAAATCTTAATTTTTGAAACATTACATCGAATCTTAATAAAAAAAATAATCACATATTCTTAATTCATCTATTTAATATTCTAAAAATATAGAGTTTTTTTCTTTGTAAATTATTAGAGTTATAAGATCAATTGCTAACTAATTAGCAATTCCAAACTAAGACTAAATCTTAGCCATTAGATTAGAAGATCTAGTGGTTGAAATAATGTCACATGGATTATATTTTTAATTAAGAAAATAAATAAATAAAATTAGAGGGTATTAATGTCAATTCCCTCTCATTAAACTCATCTTAAAACTTTAAATTTACGTAACTCTCTCGATTTAAATTATTTTTTCGCAAAAAATATATCAAATTAAAGATAACTTTATAAGGATTCCAACGAGATTTCAATTTAATATGTTCCGACAACGTTCGGATGATGAAATTTGATCTTTTTTATTTTAGTTTCGTAAATGTTGATAACCAGATTTTTATCAACAAATACATCGAAAAATCTCAATAAATCCATTTTAAAATCTCAATAAATATGTGTTGATATTTTCTTGTACTAGTGTTGATATTCTTATGCCATATTGTTGATATTTGTAATACACTACGTTGATATAAAAAAACATTCACGAAAATTATCATATGATAACATAATAACGATATTACCCTTTTGTTGATATTTTGTCTACTATTTATTGAGATTCGTAAGATTTAATCTCATCCACTTATTTTAAACTATAAGGGTGAAGATTTGGTATTGATTTTGGATTAGAGTGCTATAAGCATTAGAATATGACCCTTATGCAATAAATTAAAATTTGATACATAGCGGAGTATATAATAATCATACTGATTGAGTTTTTGGAAATGATTTTAATTCTTTACGTTCAAAATTTAATTTATTTAATTCTTAATAATTGGAATGCTATAATCGAACATCTAAAAACAATAATCACATGTTCTTAACTCGCCTATTTGCTATTTTGAGTTATATTCTATTTTTTCTAGTATAAATTATTACTATAATTCTTCGCTCGGTTCACTATATCATGCAACAAACTAAAATTTGATATATGATAGTACTAATACTAGTTGAGTTTGCAGTTTTGATTTTAAAAACTTTTGTAATTTTAATTTTAATTCTTCTAAATTCTAAAATTTTAGTTATTGTAAATTCTTAATTTTCGAAATGTCACAACTAAATCAATAATCACTTATTTTAGAAAAAATTAAAACATGTGATTGTTTATATTCTTAATTTTTAATATCAGTTAGTAGTTGATATATAATAGAAGTACACTAAAATGAATTAAAATGTGAATAGAAGTCTCATCAATTATTTTTATTTTAAACAATTCCTAATATTATGGAATCTAATCTTATTCATTATTTTGGAAACGATAGTAACATATATCTTGATATATACATGTGGTCATTTTTACAACTTAAAAATTTAATAGTTTTATAATAATAAAATAATTTGAATGCAAATATATTATTTCAGTGTGATAACAATTAAGAAATTGAGTGCAAATACATGTAGTTGTTTTCATAACTTATAATTTAAAGGGAAATTGGTCTCTAAAACCATGAACTTTGCCTAAAATTTGGTATTTCCCATGAACTTTGAAATTGGTATATAATATCACGAACTTGTTTGGTATTTCCCACGGCATGTTTATTACTATATTTGACTAACTTACGAGGCTTTTATCATACTTGACACAATTAAATCAACGTGGTTTTCAACGTGACTTTTTATGCTACGTGTTATGAACTTAAAAAGTGGTTTCAAATATTATAAAACATATCACGGTTGCCTATATTAAATAAGATTTTGATGAAAATATCTTATTTGAGTGAGTTCGGGAAATACCAAACAAAATGCAAAGTTCGTGATATTATATACCAATTTCAAAGTTCATGGGAAATATCAAATTTTAGGCAAAGTTCATGGTTTTAGAGACCAATTATCCTAATTTAAATGATTACTTGTTACTAATAAAATAATTTGATGTGAATGACTATTTTTTTTGAATGATAACAATATATATATATAATTGTTTATATAACTTAAAATTTAAATATTACTATTTAATATAATTTTAATTTATTTAATACATTAGACATCAAGTATTTTTTATAACTTACAAATTTTGTAACTATTTGATAATAAAATAGTTAGATGACAATTACTATTATAATTATAATTTACAAATTTAGTTGTTTAGAATTTTAACAATTATTTAATAATAAAATAATTAAATGTAAATACTCATTATTATTTTGTTGGATATCAATAAGAAACTAAGTAGCGAAAATAGTTGAGATTTGGTTAAAGTTTTAATTAAAAAACGTTAATCTTAATTGATAGTACTAACTATGTATTAATTAGTTATAGATATAGATAATTAATTTGATTAGTTTAATTTTATTAGTTTTCATTTCCTGATAAACAGTTATTTTCCTTTTATCTAAAATAAGGGTATATTAGTACATATTTATATTAAAATTATGGAAAATTGACATAAGGGCATTATAGCATAGAGACATTATGTCTCTAAATCACTACTCTTTTAAATTTATGTTCCAATCACTGCCGTGTAGATTTTAGAAATTTTATGATTTTTTTAGTGGTCGTTATAAAGCTTTTTAAATTGAAATAGAATCAACAGTTTTCAATCAATATATTCATTAATCAATCATAAATATCTTTGATCAACGCTAGATAGCAATTAAATTATTAGTCTATTACCAATTGAATTTGCTTCAATTAGTGGAGTATTTCATTGCGCATGGATAGCGTCAAATTTAACTGACAAAATATTCCCTCCCATCTTCGAATGTATCCCATATTTTCTTTTCCGATTCATCATCATTACATATCTTATTTCCTTACATTCCAATAACTTTTGCACATACTTTCCTCTTAATTGGGACAGATATTAGCAAACGAGGAAGTATTTGTAGTTCGAACTAAATTGGATCTCTTATGCAATATTCAATTTAGATAACAAGATTGATTAGGATAAATATTAGTGTTATACTACTAGAATCGTATAAAGAACGGGAATAAAAATTAAAACTAAGTAGTGTTTACAAGGTACAAATTCTATTAACAGAAATGGTCTTAGCATGAAATTGGAGTCTTTATGCTGAAATGTTATAGTGGTAGTTTACCTAAAGAGAGTTTTAAAAAATATCTGAAAAGATTTTTCGGATGGTATAATGCAAACAACAATGTTTACATAAATCATATTCACGATACTCTATTCCTCGACATAAAAGCGTGCACAATACTCTATTCCTCAACATAAAAGCGTGAAAGTACTTGTGAACAACACAAATTTTAATGCAAAATCGATAAAGTAAGAAAAAAAAGATTGTTAACATATTGTTAAACAAAAATGAGATTCGGCCCAATCTCACTATAGAGAAAATTTAACATCAATAGATATAGACTAATTTTAGGGGCAATTTGGTACTGAAGATAAATAAATCAAACATGATAAAAACATACATTTTAGGTAATTTTTAATCGTGTATCTTCAAAATTAGTTATCTATCGAGCAAACTAAAATGGAAAACATTTATTTTGTGGACCACTGGAGTACTGAATAGTGACAACACTAGGTCATATCTTACACTCCAAGTTGAATTGTCAAATGAATACTATTAAATCCTTATACAGCAAGCACGTCGCAAGAAGAATCCAAAAAAATCATTCAAAATCTCAACCACAAAATCTCAACTGAACAAGAATCTCATTATATTCAAAATCATACAAAAACAAACCAAATTTATATGCACCTTCAGATAAATCTCAACACAATAATAATACAAGGAGAATTCATTAATATTCTGAGTACTCAACAGCTCAGACATAATAATGCAAATGAATAGCTAAAGAAATCAGCAAAAGAAGAAAGAAAAAAAATAATAAAGGCAAAAGATGAATGATATAACAACCAAAGGTAACTTAAATTGTTCCACAGCACCACAAGAACTGAAAAACAACCACTTAACTTTTGCTTGGATCTTCGATGTTGACATCAATATACATCGAGCATACATGTACACGCCATTCGAGCATACCCGCAGCATGGAGGTCTCTTTTCTCAACCAGCACTTTGCAACAAGCAAAAGAAAGCACAAAAATGTAGGTGCATCATCGCACCTCTAGATTGAGAGCAGGGAGAGAATCTCATCCGTCGAATGGCAAGGTTGAGAGGTAGATGACTTGAGTACAAGAATTTGTGGCAGTATTTAGAAGAGCTCCTCTGAGTTGAATTTATTCCAAGCTTCCTATTAGGGCAAATTAAACTCGATATCAATGGAGTTTCTAGCAGAAAGTAAATAGTGTCTGAAGATGAATACCCAAAATTATTTCCCAGCTTACCATGTTTGTGCTCAATAATTAATCAAACATGCAACATGTGGATTTTTTAGATAAGAGTTTTCGGAAATGGTAAAACCTCATCATAAGAAGAGTACCTTTAGCAGGTCAAACACCTTTTCAGCAATGTATTTCTGTTGGAGAGTAGCACCCTTTTGCTGTACCTTGTCGGGATGAATGCAAAGAGTGGCTTTCCTATAAACCTTTTTAACGGAGGCACCAGTGATCAAGTCTGTCAACGACACAGGCTGCCAGCCACATTCAGGCCAAAGCACCTGTCACCCAGGGTATACCCGGTTTGCATTTTATAACCATTTAGAAAATACCAATTTCATATTAATCTAAATAAAGCACACCCAAAATAGAACTATAGCCAGGTTAAGAATTCTGCCAATATCTAATACTCCCCCTGTCCCACCATAAGTGATTCGTATTTCTTTTTGGGACGTCCCATACTCCCATCTAAAATGAGTCATTCCCCTTTTTAGCAATAAACAACACATTCACTCTCTCTTACTGTTGAGATTCTCTCACCAACTTTATTCTCTCTACACTTCTCTACTTTATTCTCTATCCTACTTTATTCTCTCGCCAATTAACTCTTCAAACATCATTTTCTTAAATCCCGTGCCCAAAAGAATGCGGCTCATCGCAGGACGGAGGGAGACTATAATTTATAAAGATCGTATGTAAGATAGGAAGATAATCAAACACACATATTGCAACGTTGATAGCAGCGCACGCAAATTTGTTTCCTTTCCAGCTGCCCAACGCTTGATTTCAAAATCTAAGGTCTCAGCAATCCTCTGCAACCAAATAAGATTGTGGTTAAATTGATGGAACACCTCACACACAGAAGACATATCAAAAGGAGTAGCTTGAGTTTGCAATCAGACATTTCGTGAAAAAAAAAAACTAAAAAATACTAATACTTTTCGATAAAAAAGTACACTAATTTCAAATGGTTATTTACTTAGTTTTCAACTGAAACTCGTACTTTATCAAGTGTGGATGTATTCCTCTTCAGAAGATGAGAACATAAAGGGGAAAAAGTATTAGCATATTGATACTTGATAGAGATGAAATCTGTAGATTTCTTGTTTAGATATTATAAATTGTTAGGAATATTGTATTCAAGCCTATCCTTTAGACTATTATAATTAGTTAGGAGTCTTCATTAGTTCTTATGAATAGGGCTTTGTATTCTTCCGTTTAATTGTTCAGAATTATATTAAGATTTCAGCTTGATAGCAGTGGCCTTTTCAGAGGATAGCCTCTTAGTCATAGGATGAGAGTTATCTTTATCTTTGTTTATTTTCTGCCTTATGTTTTCCTTCTTTTGGTTCTTCCTTTTTCGATATTTTTTATTCTTGTTCCAGCAGTACACCATAGGCCTTTTCTAATACACATGAATCCTTTGAAGGTACATAAGCAATTAGCTATGTATTCACGAGAAAATATCAACTTTTGTTTCAGAAACTCACATGTCTTTCTTCTTGTTCCCTCTGAGCTTGAAGGTCCCGCTGATTTTTTTCAGCCAATGCTTTGGCCTAAAACCACACGATCAACAACTCAATAATAGAAATAATAGAATGAAGAATGACAAATAGAAGATGAAGAAAATTCTAAAGTAACATAGCGTATACCGCTCTCTCTTGAGTGCGTTGATGGCGTTCCATTCTGGCTCTTCTTCTCTCTTCATTTTCTCCTTCAACTTCCGGAAATTCTCCAGATGTTGTAGTAGCTTTGGAAGCAAAGTAATTCCCATGGGACAACAGTCAGCGACAAACAAATGCTAAACAGCATTTTGACGTTAAAATGACATGACAAGGTGATATACCTCCAAAAATAGAAGATAGGTCATCAACAAAGTTGCTAGTGGAAGAAGCTTTCTTTAAGTTAGACGATGCCCCAGTTGATGGCGGCGTCCTCCTTGCAGCGTCAGACTCACCCTTGCTCTGAAACTGTTGATCAAAGAAAGGATCCTAAAACATAAACAAAGAGAAGAATACGACTTAGTGTCAATGCAAAACCTAATGAATAGGATCAATAACTGTGATATGTAACTGAAATTCATGCATTAACCCTTACAGTTGAGCTTGTTCTTGCTCTTGGTACACTGCTTGCTCGATTCATGCTGAAAAATGATTCTAAATCATTGTCGTTCTTTTGTTGATTCATCTTTGCAGCTGAGGCAGCCCTTTCTCGAGCTTCTGCAGCAGCTCTCTCCCGAGCTTCTGCAGCAGCTCTCTCCCGAGCCTCTGCTGCAGCCCTTTGAACAGCAGCTCGTTCAGCTTGGCGCCTCGCATCTGCTTCTGCCCTTACTGCTGCAGATCTTTCCCGCGCTTCTTTCTCCCTAGCTTCTGCAGCAGCCCTTTCCCTAGCTTCTGCAGCAGCCTTCTCCGCCCTTCCTTTAGCTTCTGCTGCAGCTCTTTCGCGGGCTTCAGTTTGTGCCCTCTGAACTGCTGCTCTTTCCGCGCGTCCTCGGGCTTCAGCATTCGCTTTCTCAACAGCAGCCCTTTCAGCTTTTAATCGAGCTTCAGCAGTCGCTCTTTCACGTGCCTCGGCTGCTGCTCTTTCACGAGCTTCCCTGGTAGCCCTTTCTACAGCTTGCCTAGCCTTCTCCCTCTCAATCTCTCTTAATTTCTCCCTTTCAAGTCTCCTTTGCTCCTTTTCTTCCTCTTCCTTCTGTCTCCTTTCACGATTTAATCTCTCTTGACTTTCCCTATATTCCTCCTGGCTACCTTGTTCATCATTCTCAATTGGCCCAGGCTCTCTATTTCTGGAAGCTTTTGCATGTTCTCTTTCACGGACTTCCTTAGCATGTCTGAATTTAGCCTCTGCTTTGTCCATAGCATCCTTCATAGCAGCAGCTGATGCAGCTGCGGCAGAGAAATCATTGGTCTCTGTACCGTGGTGTAGATTGGCACTTTCGTCGAAACTGTTATGTGACCTACCACTGGCAAAGTCATCAAGCTCATCAAACTGTGAGACGGGAGGGCTCTTGGCAGAAGGCCTGGTTTGGGGGTGTTGATTATAATTTGATGATGATACAAACCCATCACTCTGCTTTTGGAAACTGGAAGTAAAAGAACCTGTTTCTGACATTGAAGCTTGTCGAGTTATGGGTGGAGGTGGTCGTGATGGTGGTGGAGCAGCAGTGGGTTGTGTAAAAAGAGGAATCTCTGATACAGTCAGCCATACTTCATCAGACTTATTTCCTTGTCCAGATGTAGGAGACATATCAACCTCTGAGACCGTTTCATAATATTGGGGAGGAGAAGTTTGACCAGAAGGTTTTTGAAAATCTGAAGAAACATTTGGCACGTCAAACAAGGGAGGTTCCTGATCTACAGGAACATTGTTCATGTTGTTGCTCTCCGAAAATCCAAAATAAGAGTTCTCCATCGGTTCTCTGGCAGTAGCAGGTTTGGGTGTTTCAGATCGAGAAGGACTCCCACCCTTCTCTCTTTTATCCTTTCCAGAGGAAAATGATGCAGGTTTTGCAAAAGTGCTGAGAGGATCTATGTAATCAAATGCTCCTCCACTACCAGATGAAACTTCAGCCCTCGTGCTCCTAGATTTATTAAATTTACTAATTTCATCAAGAGGATCTTTAGGTACTGTGAACGATGAGTGTTGTGTCGAACTTGACTCCAGAACTACAAAAGGATCATCCAAGCCATTCTTTAAGCCAGAATTTGGCATAGAACTCCATCCTGACTCTGGTACTGATCTGGTTCTACAAGGAAAGCAAAGAAGCTTCAATGGCGCCTGGTAGTAATTTATTTATTCTAAACCTTATTTCAGAGAATCTTAGTAAACATAAATTAGCCAGAATGAAACAGTATTATCAGCCCCGACAGTGATAAATATATTGGGAAATTTACATAAGTGTAATTCTGTGTGTGGTCAGAGAAGGGGCAGTTCAAGGAATTCTCTCAATTTGGGTTACATAATTCAATTAAAATCCACAATGAGGTATCCAATAGTAAATCCAAATCTATCCAAATCTAACCTTGACGTGTCAATTGTACAAAAACATGGGAGTTCATTGTGTCAAGTTGTCAATCAATTCTCCTTACTCCAAATTCTTTCCTACAACTAGTAAGTAGTAAGATGACTACAGATTATGAAAGTATTTCTTTTGCAAGAGAGGACTACTGGAATCTAGTAACATTAACTGCAACAGACAGACTAGTTCCCTTTCAGGCAATTGATCTTGATTCACATGACATATCTGCACCACCCAAAATAAACTGCCTGTTCTTAGCTGATTGCTGATTATTCAACAGTTGGTGATTCTAAGTTACTAGTACTACTTAATGGCAATTTTTTATTGCGGAAGAAACAAAAATGAAGTGATATCCAGCCATATGAAATCAGGGGCAAAGCACATGAAAGATTGAAAACTGTATCAGTTGTAGACATGAATCCCGTCCTTCATTCAGACCCATAAAGAACCAAATGGATTTCTATCATAACTCTCCTTCCCTTTAAAACCATTGATGTGTACATCAAGCTAGAAGGACATTGTACATTACTAAACCAACCAAGAGTTCATATTTGTGAAACCATGATGGATATTTCAGCTAACATGAACTCTGTGAGCAAAAATTACTAATTTTGTAACATCATATATAACTCAAACAGCAATAATTTCCGACAACTGCAAGGTAATCTTTAAAGCCTTGGTCTTTTTTACCATAATACAGAAACATCAAGATGACATACGCCAAACAAGCAAATTGATGCTGGAAAAATACTGCAATCACATGTTCATATTTACTAGCATCAACAAAAATTCTACCGCATTTACAGGTGACACGTATTAATAATACATGAATTTGCAATCAACCAAAAATGAGACATAATATCAGAAACCAACAACAAAAGAAACTCATTGTGTATTCAGGCCATAGCAATATCAATCGAACACTTATTTAGTGCGCCACATATTGCATACTTGGGCCAACAAACTAATGTGAAGACGAATCAGAGAGTGAACACATAATCAGATCTTCAGAATTTACCTGTCTCTAACAGGGGAATTGCTACTCGCAAACCCAGCAAATAAATCATCATAGCCCTTCGAACTTGAGCTGCTTTTAGCACCACTACTAATGTTTTCATCCCCCACTTTTTCCTTCCTCCCCAAATTCCCCAACAAATCATCATATTCCCTATTTGGACCATTGCCCATTGAAGGCGAGGACATGGACACAAACACGTCATCGTCAAATTTCACAGAAGGGGGCGGGGATTTGCTCTTCAATCCGGGGAGCCCATCGAATATATCCTCATCGTATACCGGCTTATCATACACCGGCATCGATGATTTATTGCTACTACCATTCTTCGGCTGTTCAGCCGCAGCAGATGACTTGAAGATTGAATCATAGTCAAAATCGCTCTGCTTGTTCATGCCACCGAAGTTTGAGCTGGAGGTGTACTTTGGCTGGCCGCCGAAGACGTCGCTAAACAATGGATCGTCCATCGATCGACGCTCCGGCGCATTAGACCGCATCGGATTGGATTTCCCCCGAGCTCCCAATCCAAAATCGCGGGCGAGCACATCCAGATCGTCCATCCGAATAAATAAAAAAGCGGCAGATCTAATTTGGAAAATGACCCCAGCCAGCAACCAAAATTGGCTGGATCCGGAAAAAATCGAGCACGATCGGATGTGGAAAATGCTCCAATCAGATGGATTTCACCTTGATTGTGAATGGATGCTCGTTGGAGTGATGATCGCGGTCTCAATTGAGCCTTCGGCGGAGGGAAATCTGAACCTATACGCACAGAAAATGGTGCATGTATAGGCAGAGATCAGTGGGGCAATTAACTGTTGCAACTTGGGAAATGGAAAGAGAGGAGACGAAATTCGATTTAGGGTTTTCAAATTTTTCTCTCAAGGATAAAATATCTCTCTCTCTATATCCTTGTTCTTCGCTGTCCGACTCTCTCCATTGCCAATTTAATTTAAGTTTTTCTTGTTTCATTTTTGTCATTTAATTTATGTCCGTGTTTGCAAAAGTAGACTTGACTTTCTAGTTTCTATTAAACTGAAAATTCACTACACAATTTACCTTGAGCTAATTATATGGATTTATAGTACATCTAATTAGATTCATTAATGGATACAATCATTTATTTACAACGCAATTTGTGATTAAATCTACGTGTCGCCGTGTCGCCTTAATTGGAGAAAGTTAAGATCGTTTTGCGAAAGTTGCGCATTCCAGAGAGTTTAACCAGGCCGAGCGTTTTGAAGATAGAGGACTGCCCGACTAAGCTTTTCGGGGATTCACACTCGAGAGCAATGTTTTAAAAATCGGACCGGCGAGCGAACCGACGAGGCTACTGGTTCACGGTTCAACTGGTTCAACTGGTCCAACCGGTCGAACCATCGGTCGAACCGTTTTACTGTAGCATATATATATATATATATATGAGTATATAATTAAATACATATTTATTATAAAATATTTGATTTCAAAACATGTTAATTAACAAGCATTAATGCAATATATAATTTAATTTCAAATAATATATAGATATATAAGTATAGATAAAGCATATATATATACCAATTATTAACGAGTAATACCAATAATATAAAAATACATATTCATATGTTTATTATATTATGTATTAATTTTCATGTTATGAACACTTCTTCCATTATATATACTTGTTATTTTATTTTCAATCTAAGCATCAGTAATTAAAACTTTATTTGAAAGTTAATTAAGATTTATTAATTTTAGTTATGATATAAAATATGTATATAGCTTTTAATTATATATACAAGTAGTATATAGTTGATTGTTGATAGTTGATATAATATGAAGTAGTACATATTAACAAAACAAACTATCCCATATTGAAAAAATAAAGGCAAAAGATTGTACAAGATGACTATAAAACAAGCTTTTCATCCCACATTGAAAAATGAAAGAACAATCTTGTGGAATACTTCTATAAAGAAAGACACAAATGATTTTTTAAGCTAGATTTTATAAATTCATAGGCCCAATACAAGTATGGGTTAATATAAAATAAAAGTTTAGTGTAAATTTTTTTTAAATTGATTTTTAATTCATTTTTAAAAATCAAAAAATTTGGTAACCGGTTCAACCGGTTCCCGGTTTCCGGTCCAACCGGCCGGTTCACCTAGTCCAAAACGGCTCAACCCTCCGCCGGTTTTATATGGTCAATCGGACCGGAAAGGTCACCGGTTTGCGGCTGAACCGGTCCGACCGGCCTATCCAAACCGGTTTTTAAAACACTGCTCGAGGGAGTCTTCAAGCTCGGGCAATCTAAGGGCTTGATTTGGCCTGGATCCTTTTTTTATACGGACTTGTTTTATTTTTGTTTTATATGTACTCCTAATATAAAAAGTCATATTAGAGTTTTTCCCCACCAACTTTTGAACATTGTAAAACCCTAGAAACTCTCTAAGATCTTCCTCTTCAACTTTGAAGATCTTTTGTCAGGCTAAGATTAATGTTAAAGTATATTTTACTAGTTCTTATGTTGCTAGTTTAGTGAGTCATTTAGGTTTTTGCTTAGTGAGTAAAATTTGGGCTATAATCATTTCATTGTCTTGGAGAATCTCCAAGGTTTCGAACCAGTAATCTAATTCATAGCACTTTCACATTCTTTATCCACCGTAACTATTTTAAATGTATCTTTTTTTTTTTGTTTTTGTTGGATTATTTTGAATATTGCAACTATGACAAGGATGCCTTATTGGTATTTTGAAAGAAGCTGTGGAGGTGGAATATTATGCATTACCAATAAAGAAAGTTGTATTCTTCAACTATGCAATAATATAATCTAGCTTCGCCCCCATGTAGTGGTATAATTGTTCATCTGAAGTACAAAATTGTAAAAGTGAAATATTCAGAAGGAGTATCGCAAATATGATTCATTTGTCTAGCATCTCAAATTTACTTTGTATCTTTTTCCCAGCAAGAAAAAAGATAAGGTAACTGGTGAGCAGTGTTGAAAGTTCGAGTAATGAAATTCGATGCCAGTTATGCCATCACAAAAGATGCAAATGAAGACACAACTTTCCAAGAAGATGGAGTGTAAGTTAATGACATTTATAATGATAAATTTGTAGAACCTCCACGTTATGACCCTAGTGGTGCAATGGTTCTAATTTTGAGAGAGATTGCAGAAGATGAAGAAAAAAAAGAAGAAGAGGATGACGATGACGAAGACGAAGAATAAAGTTTTCAATCCATGTTGGCCTCATTTTAATGCCTTCTTCTTTAATTTAATTGAATTTAATAATATTTCGAACTTTATAAATAACCATTTTATTGTTAGTAAGGACATGCTTGATAAGATAGTAATATCAAGATAAAGAATTATATGCGGGTATTTTTAATTGTTTGATAACATATTTAAGCTTAACTCAAAGCATTACATAAGATAAGAGCCCGCCTCAATCTTGCCAAAATGATAACTTTAACCATGTTTATGTAACCAACCAATTTGTCAAGTTAAGCAATTGTTATATAATACTACAAAAATTTAGATAATTTCTAATTTCTTTTCTATTACACAATAAAGCAAAAAATCTTATCTCTGCATATTTGGACATGAAGCCTATGCCTGCTTAATCGGTTCTCCGGTTCTCGGGCACCCGCAATCGGAACCGGAACCAGAACCGGCCGGGCAATTGAGGAAGCGGGAACCGGAAAACTCGTTCCGATTCCGGTACTAGTTCTAATGTTCTAAAAAATTTTGGTTCCGGTTCTACCCGGAACAGACCGGTTCTTACCCGGAACCGAATAATAAATCAATTTTAGATTTTCAATTTTAGATTCTAATAGTATTACAAATATCAAATATAAATATAGTACTCCCTCCGTTTCTTCATAGTTGAGTCATTTTTTCATTTCGGAAAGTTTCTTCATAGTTGAGTCATTTTTTCATTTCGGAAAGTTTCTTCATAGTTGAGTCATTTTTTCATTTCGGAAAGTTTCTTCATAGTTGAGTCATTTCCATATATGGTAACTTTTTTCTCTTTCTTACTTTACTCTCTCCTACTTTATTCTATCTACTTTATTTACTTTATACTTTATTCTCTCTACTATTTCCTTTCTCTTACTTTTTGATCTATTTATTTAACACACCCAACATTCATTTCTAAACCTCCGTGCCGAAAAGTTCCACCTCAACTATGAAGAAACGGAGGGAGTACATAACTTTTCCTAATAAATAATACTTCCTCCGTCCCACATTTATAGTCACATTAAGTTATGGCACGGGTTTTAAGGAATTGGTGGAGTGTGTAATTAATGAAGTGAGAGGTGAAGTGTGTAATAAATGAAATGAGATGATAAAGTGAAATGATAGAGTGTGTAATAAATGAAGTGGGACGATAAAGTGTGTAATAAATGAAGTGAGTTGGTTGAAGGTGGGTCCCTTTTTGACTTTTTGGTTTTTTATTTTTGTTTTGATTTGTTTTAATGTAGATAATGACATTTGGGTGTAATTTTAGTGAATAATGGGGTAAAATTTTATGTCCAAATATGGAAAGTTCTAAATGTGACTATAAATGTGGGACGGACTTTTATGGCAAAATGTGACTATAAATCTGGGACGTAGGGAGTAATCGAATATCAAATATAAATATGGTTCATAACGTTTCCTAATAAATAATAATATTATATTTATAGGATGTTAGTATCTTACGATAAGTTTAAGTTTCTCCTATTTATTATATACCCCAACCTTTTCTATTCACGCCTCCATCCCGCACACGATCATTCGATCACACTCTCAATCTCTCACGCCGCTAACCCTCCTCATTCACTCACCGGCGGATCTAGGGGGCAGGAGGGGGCGGTCGCCCCCTCCCAGCCGTTTGGAGTGCCTATATTTTCCCTTGAATCAAGCCGAAAATAGCATATCCGCTCTCTCCGTGGAGCGTGGAAATATACTTTGTTTTCATTAAATGTCATAAAAAACATCGTATTCTAATGGTTTAGTTATTAGGTTTTTCACTAAGAGGTCTAAAGTTCAACCCTCGACAAGAACATATTTTTTCCTTTCTTTATTTTTTTATTTATCAATTAATATTGCTTCTTATTATCAAAATAAAACCTTTAAATACTCTATGAAATAAATTTTTTTACTAAATTTACTAATTTGCATATACTCCGTATTATTTTGTTATATTTATATTTTAGTTAAAATTATTTTTAATACTTGTTTTAATCCTAAAATTTTTATAATTTGCGATCCAATTTACATCTTATTCTCTACTTAACAAAATAAACATTTAAATGTTTGTGAAATCTATATATTTATTACTTCACTTATATCACTTTTATATATAATATTTATAATGATTTTGAATGTATATAATATTTACAATAATTTTATGTTTTAGGATGAATAATAAGTACATATTTGCAAGCTAATACATGTTTATATTTTATTAACGAATCTAGTGATATTTAAATATTACTCCCTCCGTTTCACTTTAGGAGTCCCGGTTGAGTTGGGTGGGAGTTTTAAGAAAATGTTGGAGTTTGTAGAAAATGAGGGTGATAGTGGACTTTGGGACCCACTTTTTGGCCATTTTTAATTCAAATTTTATCCTCTTATAATGAAGTGCCAATTCTACCCTTAGATGATTTAAATAAAATTTTTATCTATATTTACTCCCCAAAAACTGCCGAAACATACCCTCTGGATTCAAATTTTTGTTATTCTCTTTTCGTTATTCTCATGTCCAATTTTTTTTTGTTATTCTCTTTGGCAAAATGAAATAACACTACTATTCCTAATAATTTAACTTTAATTTTTTTTTATATCCCAAACCTGCCAAATTAATATGAGTGAGAGACAATGGAAATGCATAACCGAATCAGGTACTACCGAGCAATTTGGGCACAAATCGGCACTGATTGACTCAAAATTGGAGTCAAGTGAATGATCTGCCGACGGTGGGAGAGTGGGTGGAGGTGACGGGGTGGGGCTCACCGAATCAGGTACTACCAAGCAATTCCGACACAAATCGGCACCGATCGACTTGAAATTGGAGTCAAATGAAAGATCGGCTGACGGTGGGAGAGTGGGTGGAGGTGACGGAGTGGGGCTCGCCGAATCAGGCACCACCAAGCAATTCTGGCACAAATCGGTGCCGATCGACTTGAAATTGGAGTCAAATGAAAGATCGGCCGACGGTTAGAGAGTAGGGCTCACCGAGAACTGAATTCAGGGACAACGGTGGAGAAGGTGTCCGTCTCCGTTTGATGGCGGCGGCGTTTGGTGGTGGGAGACATGACAAAGCGGTGGTGGTGGTGATGGCGGCCGCGAGAGGAATAAGGGCTTCGTAGAGAGGGGAGCAGTGGTAGAATTAGAGATCGAAGAGAGTGGGTAGAGGCGTAGAGCAGAAGTGATGAGTAAGAAATGGGTGTGGGGGAGTTAACGGGGGATGGGGGGAGTGTTTAATCAAATGTATTTTTTATTTTTGTTTAATGGCACTGTTGGTAATTAATTGGAAATTGAAGGGTAATTGTTATCTACAAAAATGGAATGTCCATCCGAGACTCCTAAAGTGGGACGTCCCAAAGTAGTAAACCGGGACTCCTAAAGTGAGATGGAGGGAGTAATATAATATTATTTATATTTTTTAATATTTAAATATTAAATTTATTAATATTAAAAATATTAAATACCGCCCCCTCCGTTTCCGAGGTCTGGATCCGCCACTGCATTCACTCGACGCTGCTGACCTTCCTCGCCGCCGACGACACCGTTTTTCTTGAGTTTTGAAGGTAGTTTTCTTGCCCTCTTGAGTATATTTTCGTGTGTATATAGTTTTGTGTGTGTGTGTGTGTGTTGCGTGTGTGTATATGTCGCACGCGCGTGTGTATGTGACTGTGTGCGTGTGTAGGGGCTGTTTATATTCTTCGCTCGGTTCACTATATCACGCAACAAACTAAAATTTGATATATGATAGTACTAATACTAGTTGAGTTTGCGGTTTTGATTTTAAAAACTTTTGTAATTTTAATTTTAATTCTTCTGTATTCAAAAATTTTAATTATTGTAAATTCTTAATTTTCGAAATGTCACAACTAAATCAATCAATCACTTATTTTTAAAAATATTAAAACATGTGATTGTTATATTCTTAATTTTTAATATCAGTTAGTAGTTGATATATAATAGAAGTACACTAAAATGAATTAAAATGTGAATAGAAGTCTCATCAATTATTTTTATTTTAAACAATTCCTAAAATTATGGAATCTAATCTTATTCATTATTTTGGAATCAATAGTAACATATATCTTGATATAATATATACATGTGGTCATTTTTACAACTTAAAAATTTAATAGTTTTATAATAATAAAATAATTGAATGCAAATATATTATTTCAGGGAATGATAACATTAAGAAATTGAGTGCAAATACATGTAGTTGTTTCCATAACTTATAATTTAAATGATTACTTATTACTAATAAAATAATTTGATGTGAATGACTATTTTTTTGAATGATAACACTATATATATATATATAATTGTTTATATAACTTAATATTTAAATATTACTATTTAATATAATTTTAATTTATTTAATATATTAGACATCAAGTATTTTTTATAACTTACAAATTTTATAACTATTTGATAATAAAATAGTTAGATGACAATTACTATTATAATTATAATTTACTTATAAATTAAATTTAGTTGTTTAGAATTTTAACAATTATTTAATAATTAAATAATTAAATATAAATACTCATTATTATTTTGTTGGATATCAATAAGAAACTAGTAGCGAAAATAGTTGAGATTTGGTTAAAATTTTGATTAAAAAACGTGAATCTTAATTGATAGTACTAACTATGTATTAATTAGTTATAGATATAGATAGTTAATTTGATTAGTTTTCCTTTCCTAATAAACAGTTATTTTCCTTTTATCTAAAATAAGGGTATATTAGTACATATTTATATTAAGATTATGAAAAAGTGACATAAGGGCATTATAGCATAGAGACATTAGGTCTCTATATCACTACTCTTTTAAATTTATGTTCCAATCACTGTCGCGTAGATTTTAGAAATTTTATGATTTTTTTAGTGGTTGTTATAAAGCTTTTTAAATTGAAATAGAATCAACAGTTTTCGATCAATATATTCATTAATCAATCATAAATATCGTTGTTCAACGCTAGATAGCAATTAAATTATTAGTCTATTACCGATTGAATTTGCTTCAATTAGTGGAGTATCTTTGTAGGGGCTGTGTATGTGCGTATATGTCATGTGTGTGTGTGATGGAGCTGTGAGTGTGTGTGTATATGTCGTGTGAGTGTGTGCTTGTGCCGTGTGTGTGTGTATATGGTGTTGTGTGTGTGTAAGGTGCTGTGAGTGTGTTTATAATGTTGTGTGTGTATGGTGTTGTATGTGTGTTTATGGTACTCTGTGTGTGTATACGTGTTGGGTAGTTTAGGGTGTTGTGTGTGTTTAAGGTGTTGCGTGTGTGTCTACGGTGCTGCGTGTGTGTGTTTATGTGTAGCTTATAGTCATTACGTCCGTGTATAGTGTGTTTATGTATAACTTATAGACTATAGTTATCAACTACTTATTTTGAATTGTGGCAGATGTCTGAATCTCATCACTAACACAAGTTATTCCTGATTTTGATCAAGATGAAGACATGTTAGAGGATATTGAAGTTGAAGAACTACATCTTACATCAACGGAGACAGAAAAAAATGAACGGAAGAAATGGAAAACTAGAGTGGGATCTGATGTGTGGCAAGAGTATACAAAAGTCATGGTTAAAGAAAGAGAGACCCTCCAGTAGAACGATCAAAAACCAAATGCAACCGATGTTTGAGACTTATTGCGGCTGATCCAAACAAGCATGACACATCATCATTGTGGAAACACTACACATCATGCATGAAGATGCATGAAGCGAACAAGTCGCAGACAGTGCTTAACTTGGACAAGTGAGGATCCTTGATAAGCTGGAAATTCAACCAAGACCATTTAAGGGAAGCATTGGTTAAGATGCTTATCCTTGACAAGTTACCTTTTAGATGTGTTGAGCGAGAAGGTTTTATCCTATTTATGAAAGAAGCTCAACCATTGTACAAGATTCCAAGCAGACACACTATTAGAGAGGATTGTGTAAAGATGTACTTGACACAGAAGATGCATCTGAGGAATTTTTTCGGGTTAAAAGGCATGGGAAGAGTGTCACTTAAAACTAATAGTTGGATCGGCTGCAATAACACAAACTTTATTTGTGTCACGGCGCATTGCATCGATAGCTCATGGAATTTGCACAAAAATATCATTGGCTTCTCAAAGATCAATAGTCATAAATGTGACGATCTTGTTTCTGCAATCACCGCTATTCTTCATGATTGGAGACTATTTTGTTGCACCTTGGACAATGCTGCCACCAATGATTATGCAATTAAGGAGATGACCACAAGGTTCATAGAGAGGAACATGCTTCTTGCTGGTGGTTAGTATTTCCACCAGCGATGTGTGGGACACATACTCAATATTGTTGTTGAAAATGGATTAGAGGAGATAGGTATGTCGGTTAGACGAGTTAGGGAAGCCGTGAAGTGGATAACAGCCTTTACCATTCAAAGACACTGCAAATTTATATAAGGTTGAGACTTCAAAGTTTTTGTGCATGGATGTTCCCACTAGGTGGAACTCGACATACCTTATGCTGGAGTCAGCATTGCCGTATGCGCCGGTAGACGATAATACGACACGAACCCGCACGAAATTAATGGGTATATGTCAAAGCTTATTGGGTTCATGTCCTTATCGTGTCGACATGATAAGGGCACGAAAATTTCGTGTCGTGTTCGTGTTACACGTTAAGAAATAATATTAATTATATTATACTCCCAACGTCCGCCATTAGGAGTCCCGGTCACTTTTGTGCAATCGTTTTATAAAAATGATAATAAATAGTTAAAGTGGAGAAATGGTAAAGTAAGAGAGAGAATAACTTAGGTAAGACTCTTCTCAACATTATTCTCTCTTTTACTTTACCATTTATCCACTTTAACTATTTATAATCATTTTTACAAAACGAGTGTACAAAAGTGATCGGGACTCCTAATGACGGACGGAGGGAGTATAATATTATTATTTGTTTTATTTTATTTTAGTATTAGGCTATTAGGCATTAGCGACTTAGCGTGAAAAACTGGAAGTATATTTTTCATTTATTCACTTTCCAATTAGGGTTCAGCATAGCAGCGCCACACTCTCTAATCATGATCTCTCCGTCTCCGTCTCTGAGTTCGTCGGTTTGCTCGTCGCCTGTGTTCACGACTTCATTGCACCGCCACTCTCCACCGCTCTCGCCTTTGTTCGTCGATTTTTGGTATGTTGCTTCTTCATTCCTTTTCTATTTTCCGTTTCTAGTTTCTTAATTGTTGTAATCTATTGCTTCTTCATCTATATTCTATACAAATTCTTGATTAACTCACCTAGTATTATGGTCTTTTCAATCATTTTTCCTATTTTATTTGAGAATTTTAAGTGTTAAAAATGAAGACTACAATAATACTAAAATGGTGGTACACTAAGATTCTAATTTTTTATGTCAATTGTCAAAGTTAATAGGTTTTACTTTTTATTTATTTTGGATTAAGTTCCAGATTTGGAAGAGGGTTAAAACTCATATTTATGCTCCAGATTAAGTTCACAACTTAATTTGTAGTTCTAGATTTAAGTGTCAAAAGATTTATTTTGGATTAAGTGCTGATATTTTCGTAATTTGTAGTCTAGATTCACTTTTTAATTCCTAATTTGTAGTCTAGATAAATTCATTGTTATATTGATTTTAAATATTCAAAAGTGCTGATATTTTCGTTATGTGCTGATCTTTGTTCTTTAGATCTTGTAGTTATGTCCATCAACTTTGGGCGTGGGAGCAGCTCCAAAATCAGTGAAGGCTCTCCAACATCAGCAAGTCAAGCCCCACATGGGTCAAACAATGATGAGGTCCAAGACATGGACTTGGAGATATTGGAGAACCCTAATTTGAATGTCCTTAAGCCACCAAAGTCGACACAAAGAAGAAAACTCAGGTCAGATGTATGGAATCACTTTGAAGTTAAATTGGATGGTTATGGTACAAAGACATGTGTATGCAAATATTGTGATCATAAATATGAACGAGTTGCAAGTAAATTTGGAACAGGAAACCTGCATCGTTATTTGGATAGTTGTCCTAGAAAGAAAACTAAGGATATTGGTGTGATTTTATTTGAGGGAAAATCAAAGTTTGACCCTATGCATTTTCATCAGCTGTTGTGTAATGCCATAGTTGTTCATGATTTGTCATTTCGATTTGTGGAGTATGAACACATTGTTGCTTGTTTTCAGTACATTAAGCGGGATATTAATCTGATGACTAGAAACACGATAAAGGTTGATGTCTTAAGAATGTATGAAAGAGAGAAGCCTATTATTAAGTCTAGATTAAGTGAAATACCTGGTAGAGTCTGTTTGACCTCTGATTGCTGGACTTCCATTACTAGTGATGGTTATATTTCATTAACATGTCACTTCATTGATGAGGATTGGATCTTACAAAAGTTGATGTTAAATTTCTATTTGATGCCATCACCACATACTGGCAAAGCATTGTGTAACAAGTTGTTTTCTATGACATGTGATTGGGGGCTTGAGAACAAAATATTTTCTTTGACATTGGACAATGCTGCTGCGAATGACCTTTCAATTGAATACTTGATCAAGCAAATGAATTTGAATAATTCACTTATCAACTTATCAGTAAGGGTGAATTTTTTCATATTCGTTGTTGTGCACATATTATCAATTTGGTTGTCAAGTTGGTTTGGAAGGCATTGATCAATCTGTCACTAAGATTTGTGAAAGTGTCAAGTATGTGCGAAGTTCACAAACGAGAAAGCAAAACTTTTTGGAATGTGTGAGCAAAGCAAGTTTGGCGACAGAGAAAGGTTTGAGGCAAGATGTGATCACAAGGTGGAATTCAACCTTTTTATGCTTGACAATGCATTATATTATAGGAAAGCTTTCATGAATCTAGAACTTTATGATACGAAATACAAGTTTTATTCTTCTTCAATAGAATGGGATAAAATTGAGAAGATTCGTGGCTTCTTGCCCTTATTTTATGATGTCTCTAACTTATTTTCGGAAAGCAGCTATCCTATAGCGAATTTATATTTTCGCCTGGTTGTCATGTGCTATAATTATTTGAAGCAGAATATAAATAGTCCAGATGAGTATATCAAAAAAATGGTGGGACAGATGATGCCAAAATTTAAGAAATATTGGTCAGATTTCAGCATGATTTTGACTATTGCTGTAGTCTTTGATCCACGTTATAAGCTTCAATTTGCGGATTTCTTTTATAAGAAGTTGTATGGATCATCAAATAGCCGTCAGTTTTAGCTAGTGAAACAAAAGTTGTTTGCGTTATTTGAGGAATATTGCACTTGGTGCATGGATAACGTTGATCATGCTAGAAGTGGTGAAAATGTGAATAGTGACTTTGCAAATGCAGATTCTTTGACAGTGGTCGAGAAAAGTTATTAACTTTTGTTATATATTATGAATTTTAATAGATTTTATTGAATATATATTCATTTTTATATTATTTGTATCTTAATTGTAGGAGTTTAACTTATTAGATGTTGAATTTGGATTGAGCCAACCGAAGTCGCAATTGGAGATATACATGGAGGAAAAGAGATTGGATGTCAAATCCAATCTTGATATTCTTAATTATTGGAAAACACAACAACTCAAGTATCCACAAGTTTGCTTGCATGGCTCGTGATATTTTGAGCATTCCAATAACGACAGTTGCTTCTGAATTTGTGTTTAGTGTTGGTGGAAGAGTTCTTGATCCACACCGTAGTTCACTCAAGTCGGACACGGTAGAGGCGATTATATCCACTAGAGATTGGCTGTTTGGAAAAAAAATGTATTCTTATTTGTTTAATTCATGCTAAACTTATTATTATAATATCTCATTAATTCTTTTTTTTTTCCTTTCGATGCCATCAAAGATGATATACCAACAAATGACTTAGCTGAAGACTTTTAAAATGCTAATGATGAAGCTCAAACTGGAAGCTCTACAGCCTCCACATCCACCACTTTTGCTACTTGAAAGCTTTATAGGTTAGACTTTATACTTGCTTAATTTTTACAAGCCATATACAATGCTTCAATTCAATTGTTCCTTATGTGTACACAGATGCAAAGAAGAGTTTGCTGGTTGGTTGCTACTTTTTGCTTGCTGCAATGATCAAGATTGTTGGAACAAAGAATGATATATGTTGCTGCAATGACCATGAAAATTTGGAACAAAGAATGATGCATTTTTTGTTTGGATTTTTCTATTTGTTGGACATTTAATTAGATTGTTTGTTGAACTAGTTTTGTTTGCTATTTGATGTTTCCTGGATTTTTAAACAGATTGTGGAATGATGGATTTTTCTTTGCAATTTGCTGGATTTTAAATCAGATTGTGTACTTAGATTTTAAGTTTTTAATCTTATCGTGTTATCAGGTTCTTATCGTGTTACCAGGTCGTATTATTATAGTGTCGTTATTGTGTCGTGTCATATATGTGTTGTTATCGTGTCGTGTTGACACGAAATAGTTCGTGTCGTTAATGGGTTCGTGTCGTGTTCGTGTCTGAGGGTAGCGGGTCATGTTCATGTTCTTGTTTGGAGTTTTCTTAATGGGTCGTGTTTGTGTTTGTTGTTATCATGTCGATACGATAACGACACAACACGCACGATTTGCCATCCCTATGCGCCGGTGATGGCTCTCTTTGAGAGAGTGAACTCAACCTTTGTTCGAGATTTGTTGCAGAAGACATACAATAAGAAATCCATTGGTGTGCCTGAAGAGCTCGATTGGCATGAAGTAAGGAGGATGTGTGGTTATCTCAAAAAGTTCCACAAGTTGACTGAAGAGGTCTCTGCCACCTCATATCCTACATGACACACATTCTTTAATGAAATGTGTAGCATCTTCACTGTTATCAGGCGCATGGAGGGACATGAGGATGAAGATATAAAGAGAATGACCATAAGCATGAAGTCAAAGTTGGGAAAGTATTGGTTAGAGGATGAAGAGCTAAACCCGAGAATGAACAAGATAATGTATATTGCAGCTATGTTAGATCCGCAACAAAAGATGAAACATATGCAAATATGTTTGAAAACAGTGTATGGGGATCGCCGGGCTGTTGAGTTGGTGGAAATGTTAAAAAAAGTTAATGTATGACTTGTTTGAGTTGTACCAAAGTGAGATGAATGTCAATTCAAATCAACCACCAACACCTGGATGTACAGCTGAAGACGACACAACTAGTGTGTGGGTAGTCACTGTGTGCACAGAAAGAAATAACAGGATTCCTAGATCCAGCAAATCCGCTAGATCACTCGGTCTAGGAACTCACTGGTCGTTGGAAAATCCTGGTCGTCGGACACACAGAGCACTTCTTCAAAAACCCTCAACCACTTTACTAGAACCTAGCACAGAGAAGTAGAGATCGATCCCACAGAGATGGATGCGTAATAATCATGCTCAAGGATTTGGGAATTGTTTTTGGGTTGCTGCTGCCACGCATTTTTTTTGGGTTGAGGAAATTAAACTTAAACTTGGAATTTTAAATTGCTACGCTAACAGCTAGATCTAGGTGAAATAACAAAAGCATGCACGTAAACTAGAACCGAACAATCACTAGATCTGAGAAACTATTCTAATTACCTAGATCTGGGAAATAAACTGACGATGGGAACCATAACTGAAAAAAAGCAGAGTACGGACGAAAAGCTGGAAAAAACAACTAACTAAGGTACTAACTAACAGCGACATCATCTTCTCCAACCAATTTGCATAAAAACTCAGAAGAAAACAACATGAGCGAAATCGGAACAGAGCAGACTGGATTTTAACAATTTTAATGAAGAAGAATTAAGAACTAAACAGATCTACGGATGCTAGACGAAGCAAAACAGAAAGCAAACAGAAAACTCAAAATCCATGCATAACTCGACTTCCCCTGTTCAGATCCAACCTCGGACGCTAAATCCACTCCGGATCCAAGCATCCGACACAAACTCCAGCCAAAAGAAACATTTCATAACTTCAGATTCAACCAATAACCTTCAATCAACAACAACACCACAGATCTACTGCCAAATTCCCAGATCGAGCACCAAAGTAACAAAAAACAGAGATCAACATGCAACTTGCCGAAATAAAACTCTTAACAGCAGGATCAACGTAGATCAACACGAAATAACACAAATATAACGGAAACTAAAAAATGCATAGATCATCAGTAACATCAACAGCCAAATCGACTTCCAAAAGTGAAGTTCGACGAAATAGAGTGCAAAAGAACTGAAATTAAGTAGATTGTATCTTCGCCCTCACGCGGATGGTGTTACGACGGAATTTCTCTGAAGAATTGACCCCTTGAAACCTAAAACTACCCCAAAACTCCCATTTCCCAAGTGTGTGTTGTGTGTGAGCTAAGAGTGAACGAAAAAGAGTGATATCTTGTGTGTTGCATGCTCCTCTATTTATAGGCGTTGAAGTGGTGCCCAACGAGGTATAGATAGACTTTGTTGCCCTCAGCTATTGACTCTCTTCTTCTAGCCTTCTTTTCCCTTAGGTTCTGCTCACTTCTACTTCATTTCTTCGCTAGACTGTTTCCTCCAGCATCTCCTGGATCTAGCGATTCTGTCACACACCTGGCTTAGAAACCGTGTTAGACCCATCAAAATGTAATGTTTTTCACTATATAACCGATGCATGAAATTAGCCTTATCAACAACTCAAACTACTGTACCAGTAGATGAAGATGGTTTTGAAGAGGTTCATTTATCTAGTTTGGTGACTATTGATGAAGAAGATGAAGAGGAAGTGCTAGATCGGTCAGAGTTGACTTTGTACTTTGCAGAGAAACAATACAAGATGAATATAGTGGAGGTTAGCAATTTTGACATTCTGCAGTGGTGGAAGTTAAAAACTCCCCGCTATCCCGTTCTATCTGAGATGGCAAAAGATATATTGGCCTAAGTTAAAAACTTCACGAGTAAGTGTCCTAAGTTGACTTGGCTTGGGTTTTAAGAAATGCAATGGAAAGGGGGTAGAAAAAGTTAGTGGAATGTTGGTCCTATTTGTATATATTAGTTCTAAATAAAATGTGAATGAGATGAGTTAGTAGAATGTGGAGTCCATTATAAAAAGTAAATAAGACACTTAATTGTGGACGAATAAAAGAGGAAACTTGAGACACTTAATCGTGGACAGAGGGAGTAATTGGATATTATGGGGGGTTGGTACTAGTAGATGCACGAACTGAGGATTTCACAATTTGAGCTATAGTACATATTTACGAGCTGGTTTTTATTATTTGATCTTTAACTGGTACTTATCGTGTTGGCATTGCTATTGCACTATATTGGCTTCATTGAGGTTTTATCAGCTGTTTTTGTTTTTCTGCATTCAGATTCACAAATGCTGAACTTTGTTTACCTATTCTGTGTTTAGCTGGATAGATTAGAAATTTAGTACTGACCATGACTTTTCTCTAGCTTAGTAGTTTAGCAAATGCTGTGAGATTTCTTACTTTGTTGGCTTAAGAAGCCGAGAGTCATCATTCTGTAAATAAATAGTAAGTATACTTTTGTTTTCAGACCTATAAGTTAATCCATGACTATTGTAGTATGATTTTTCTAAGTGAGTGGACTGTAGAAAATCTCTTTCTTGATGCATTCACATTTAACATAGATTTTGTGTTCTGAGAAAGTTGATATGCAGCTTTATACACTTTTCTAAGCATGAGGTATGTTTGACTCATCCCTTTTTGTTTCACTGTTCAACAGATAGTTGTTTGCCTGTTTAAACATAAAGATTGGTGAACAGTTACAAGCTCTACTAGCTCCAGCAATATTACCACTGTCATTTTTTGAGTTTGCAGGTAAACACTTAACACATGGCTTGATATTATGGTATATATCATTTGATGTGAGTACGAAGTTATTTTACCATATCATACATTGTCAATTTATGCATGCACAAAGTTAGTTAATATGATGAGTACTAGTGATTAGTTTGATGCTATTACCACATTCAATCTCAGATACAATCTCAGTAAGTATTCAATCCTGATTTTGAAGTTTGAGCTTAATTCAACTTGATGGTTGTGTGTGCCAGAATGCATGTTTCTTGCTTTCCAAGACACAATATCTTTCTCCCCGTTGTGCTTGCACATTTTGAATTTTTTTCGTGTTTGTTTAATGGAAGGATGACGTTATGGTAAGGGCCGAAGAACATCCGGCTCAAGAAACAGAGAACCCGGATCATGAAGCCATCTTCGTGGAACTTTACAGGAAGGTGAAGAAGAAAAAACAAAATTTTCATTGAAAAGACGCATCATTCGCTCTTCCATCTGTTGCTCCCTTTTAGCCACTTCCTCCCGCGCCATTGCAATTTTTCTATCTAAATCAACTTGCACCTGTTGTTCCCTCTTCTCCGCTTTCTCCCGCACCACTTCAATTTTCCTATCTGAATCGGCTTGCACATTTTTAATTTGCAGCTACATTTGTTCATGATGTTCTTGAACTCGTTGCTCAACCATTTCATCAACCTTGTGCTCGCGGACAAGCATCAAGCATATACTTCCCATTGGCCACTTACTCATTCGTGGGTTCTGCCACTGTCAATGCTAGCAAGGTCGATGAAATGGCTGAGCAACGAGTTTAAGAACATCGTGAACAAATGTAGTTGCGAATTGAAAAAGTGCAGGCCAATTCAGATAGAAAAATTGCAATGATACGGGATAAAGCGGAGAAGAGGGAACAACAAATGCAAGCTGATTCAGATAGGAAAATTGCAATAGTACGGGAGGAAGCAGCTAAGAGGGAGCAACAAATGGAAGAGCAAATGATGCGTCTTTTTAATAAAAAACTCGAACAAATGAAAAATGTGTAGTTTAGTTTAATTTTGTAAGACAATCTCTATCTTATATATTTTGTAAAACAATCTTTATCATTTTAATGTTGTCTAAACTTTGTTTACTTTTTTATTCATTTGATAAATATTAATTTTTTTTAATAATTAAAATATACTCCCTCGGTCATATTTTAAGTGAAGTATTTCTAATTTGACACATGATTCTAGTAATGTTTTTTTTCTTGATAAATATTAATTTTTTTTAATAATTAAAATATACTCCTTCGGTCACATTCTAAGTGAAGTATTTCTAATTTGACACATGATTCTAGTAATGTTTTTTTTCGAGGAAAGTGGAGACAATATAGTAAGACTAGAGAAAAATATAAAGAGAGTGATATTTTTATAATTAGAAATGTGTCATATGGTAAATACGTCAAAAAGAAAATTACGATGTGGTTCTTTAATTTTGGCATAAAAAGTTGAAATTTCAACGTTGATAGAAGAAAGACACACGCATCCAAATATATAACTTAATTCAAATAGAACAAAGTTTGTACTTTGTACTATATAAAATAAAGTGACCAACCACGACCTTACAATTGGAATACGTAAATAAACCCAAAAATGTTACTTTCGCAAAATCATCAAATAGTAGTATTAGTTCATATTTTCACCAAGTCCAAGTAGACCCGATAACCCGTGTGCCATAAAACAAAAACGAGAATGAAAAATAAACAGAAATAAAAGGTGGAATCTCAATGATTACGTCGATTTTTTTTTTTCTTTCAAAATTAGGTCAAAGATGAACTTTTTTTGTCGAAGAGAATCCAAACAAATAATTCCCACCCAATTTTGATCGTTTCAAAATTCCAGCACTTTGTTCATGGAGAATAAAATCAAAAATTAAGCGTAAATTTTTTCTTGCCTCACAATCAATATATATAGATAGATATACGTAGCAGTCATTTTCCCTCCTGTTGGTTATACACATTTTTCTATTTACCAGGTAAATCAATCATGTGTCATAGAATTTGATCACTCTATATATCAGCTCCACAATTTTTGATGTATTTGATTGCTATTGCAATAATCGTTTTCACATATAAATATTTGGTTGAATCCTACACTCTTCTTTCTTCCAGTTGAATTTTGATCACTTGTTTCACCTACTGCAACTCTCAATTCTGCAGGGGAAGGAAAAAGGGGGAAAAGATCATATGAAAACTGAGCTGATGGATATGGTTCCAATCAAGAAACTGCAGTGGCTCTCGTCTGTTTTTTGTGGGATTTTTATGTGCAAGATTGTGAGTCTGCTTTTCTTGATTGTGTTGAATATGCTGTGTGTAGATTTCATCTCCTTAATGGTATTGTTGTGTTGATGGAATTTAGAGGTGGTGGACTTATGGTAATCGGTGTTATTTTTCTTCATTTGTTTTGTGTATGTCTATATTAGTATCATGGGAATAGAGATTGAGTTGTTGTAAAAAGAACTTTGGATGGGACGGATGATCATATAGTCGATTTCAAGAACATGGCCGCGTTGTTCTATATTGAGTTATTTGTTTCTTCCGTTGTCAAATTGTGTGCATTTGATGATGAGGGGTTATGCGCATGCGTGAGTGAGTGTGGTGACGAATTTAATGCTGTTTTTTTTTTCATTTGTGTTTCGCTGGAAATCAAGAATTTCTCCTAGTCCGGTCTAAGGTTGATACTGTGTGGTTGGTTCCTATATTGACCATCCTCACGACACTAAATGCGACAATGACCATTGAAATGCCCACAGCTAATAAGCATGTTTGTTATTTCTGAATCCCCTTTCTTGTTTTGTTGTTCAAGGTATATGACTTAACAGGAGCAATCAGTGCTTCATTTTTCAAGGGATACAGCAAGCTTAGCAACAAAGATAAGCTCGAATGGAACAATAGGTAGTAATTCTTAGTATAAGTTTCATTGTTTGCTACCTTGGATTTGGTGTGTTACTATTGGCTGGTTGTGCAGGGGGTTCTCCACTTTCCACTCCATTGTCGTAGCTGCTGGTTCTCTGTATCTGCTTCTGTTTTCAGATCTCTTTGTCGATAGTGAAGATGTGTTGTTTATCAACAAGTCCTCGACTCTATCAGAAACCATAATGGGGGTATGTTTCAGGCTTTCAGCTAATGTAAATCATTGTAATATTCTTGAAAATTTACAAACTATGTGGGTTTTATACGACTAATGAGAGGGAACAATATTATTCCCATCTGTATTTCAATGCCTCTGGTTTCCTGTCTAGCATCTTTCAGATGTTTCTCTATTGGTATTCCATCGTCCAATGTGCTCCTTTAATATAACTTTCCCCTTTTGTAAATTACTAATATAAACTCTTTTGCTTCTGTATTTTGAGGTTTCCTTCGTGATATAGAAGAGAACGCATTAACTTAGATGTTTCCTGTCGTTCAATGTCACAGGTATCAATTGGCTACTTTCTCTCTGACCTGGCAATGATTATTTACAATTATCCAGCTTTAGGTGGAATTGAGTATGTAAGTATGAGAACACACCCGAATTCATCAGAAATTTCTTTTCTGAATCCCTGTTTAATCTATCGCATTGTTTCTAAAGTACATAAATGGGCTACTGTAGTATCTTTCGTCTGACTCAAGCTTTTGAAGGGCCTTATTAATTTTGATTAATCCTTCACTTTTTGGCTGATAATAACATATGTGCTCGTCCGTTTTGCTAGATCCTACATCATGGGCTATCCATGTTTTCCATCGTTCAGTCCCTCTTGAGTGGTCAAGCACAATTTTACATATTCATTGTTCTGTTTACAGAAATCACTACCCCGTTTGTTAATTTGAGATGGTAAGCTTAGGAGACATGAATTCGCCAACCCATTTTTCAGTTCCATTTTTTTATTCTATGCATCTATTCATTCTTTTCACACACATTCAGGCGTCTTGATGTTGCTGGACTGAAGAATTCAAAACTTTACATTTACAATGGTGTGGCGTTGTTCATAGGGTGGTTGGTATGATCTATCAAACTTGTTTCAGTTTCAGAAGACTCGTTCGTTTATTTCTAGTCTAAAAATTAGGTAGTACTACCCATGCAAGTCGCAACAGCTAGATGAAAATCATTAGTTGAATAATTGTTTTTAGCCAATGACCAGTCATCAAAATATGTGCTCAAAACCAACCTACTGTCTTATTACTGCTGTAGAAATCTGTCTGTATAATGGTTTTAACTAGATAAATGGAGTAGTTAATTGAGTGAACTACAAAAATGGTGCCCAGAAAATGGCAATCGCACCTTTTTGGTATGTCCAAAACAATGGATAATCACATTCTAGGTGCCGTTTTTTTTACCATTTTGCCCCTGAGGCCATTAAGGGCATATCAGTCTTTTACTTGGTCGCTTAAGACACCTAATTTCTTTGGCTGTCATATTTTTACTGTCATCAGTCTTAACATGTGAACTTGTTACTTTCAGGTTGCAAGGATCATTTTGTTTGTGTTCCTATTCTTCCACATGTTTGTCCATTTTGATCAGGTGCGTGCATGCATGTTTACTGGTTAACTCTTCTTGAGTTACGTTTTATCATATTTGCCATCTAGTAGTAATGCTATTCAAAAATTTTAAGTTAGCATGATTCCGTCTTCTTGAATTTGAAGCAGTAAATTGTCAAATATAATAGGAATATTTAGGCTTCCTTTTAGAGTATTTGGATATTGGATACTGCAGCTAAGGTTTAATTTCTAGTGTGTGCCTTCTTATAAGTGTTTTCTGCTCATCTCTCAGGTGAAGAAAGTCTACTGGTTGGGGTTCTACAGCTTGATTGCAATACCTTCAGTGCTGTCACTGATGAACTTGTTCTGGTTCTGGAAAATCGCGAGAGGTATGGTAAAAACCTTGAGAAAGTCGAAACAGACCTAAAATAGTGATAAAACTATCTAGGATGTAAATTCTTTTGAGCTGGCCGTGCTGAGACTTCGGTTTATAGGATCTATACGCAAGCAACCAACTGTAAAGTCGCCCCCCCCCCCCCCTCCTCTCCCCACGTTTTAGTCTTTCCGAGCTATAGCCCACAAAATATGCAAGGCTCGGACCCTTTTCGTGATGAAATCTTTGTACAGGGATGGTTCTGTGTTCTTATGAAAGTTTGCTGCTTTTGCCAGTGTCACTTTAACATTGTTTGTGCCATAAGATTAAATTCCTGATCTGTTTTGTGGTATTTGGTTGAATCTGTGTCATATAAATTATTTTTTGGAAAACAGATGGATATTTCTTTTTTGAAAAATTATTTAAATTATTTAAATCACATGATAAATAAGAATTGACTCGTTAATTTTTGTCAAACAAATAATGGAGAATATTGGTAAACAGATAGGACTTTGTACACAATTCAACTATGACAGCAAGAGGGAAAAATTTGTCTATGGCTATCTTTCTTAGAAATTTTTATATTTTTAATTGGAGATTTGAATTCCATCGTTTTTATTGGTCCATTGATGTCGACGAAGGCTATTCTTGTGCTCAGTGGCGGAGCCAGGAATTTAATTCTGGGGGGCCCAAATTACTATATTAAAATTTGTGTAGTATTTTTTTGTCAACGACACGGAAATAGCTCTGACATAAGTAATAGAGTGTTGCGCGCTAGAGATAGATAATGACACCGGCGGACCTACATACAATGGGGGAGGGGCTTTAGCCCCTAATGAATTCAAATTTTTAACTTTTTCCTACTATAAAGTTCTAAAATTTATTCATATTTTGTGCATATTATTATATAAAAGCCCCTATTAATAATCCAAACTACATACAAATTTATTTTTAAGGTAAATTTTGAAAATTTAGCCCCTACTCACATTCATTTTTGCGTCCGCCACTGGATAATGAGATAAATAATTAAAGGATGAGTAATAGAAAATTTAGAGATACGGTAACAACATCGACCATCGAAAAAGTTAAAAAATAATATTTTTATAATAAAGATCATTGTACTATTGAAACTAGTTTTACCAATAATATATAGCAGTATTAGTACTTATATATTTTCAAAATTAAAGAATTACTTTCTTCTATTCTATATTTTTTTTTATAATTGTAAGTAAAATTATTCATACAAAATTAATAGCTAATAAGTTTATACTCTCTACGTCTCTCTGTAATGGAGTCGTATTCCTTTTTGGGTTGTCCAACTGTAGCTGAGTCATTTCTTTTTTTGGCAAAAAGTACTTTACTCTCTCTTCATCTCTCAATCTTTTTTTCTTTTCTACTATATTCTCCTTTTACTTAACTCATTTAAAACGATTTTTCTTAAATTTCATGCCGAAAAGTAATACCTCTACTACAGAGAGATGGAGGGAGTACATATAAAATTAACATGAAAAAGTGTTTACAACATAAAATAAATTTATAAGATTATATAAAATTGGTAGAGAAATTTAAGTCCAAAAGAGGCATAAAAAATACTCAAAATCATATTGCTAGACGAGAGAATCGAACCCAGCCCAATTCTATTAATGACAGAAATAAAAGCCAACTGCACTACTTGATGATTTGTAATTCTGGCGTACATATTGCATATATAGGTATAACTGAAATGGCTGGGGGGCCAAAGGGCCCCCTTGGGCCCACCATGGCTCCGCCAGTGCTTGTGCTAATCCCATATGTGGTAGAAGCAGATATTTGTGGAGGTGTATTGTTTTGCAAATTGAAGGTTGGTGATAGGGATGATGCTGATTGATGTTTGATCCTATCCAACTATTCTTACCTAAAGCGACAAGTGTCACTTGCCGGCCGGAAATGTGGCTCCACGGTCGTTATCGCCGGACGACGAGAATCAACGCTCCATCGAGAATCAAACCGTTGCGTCACTCACAACAAATTTGAAATTATATTACTTTTATAAAAAATCCACAATACATATTTGAAATTAAATTATATTTATTTTTAATTATACTTTTAAAAATATACTTACGACTAGTTGGGCTAAATAAAAGCAAATTTGCCACATCCACTAGTCGGGTCCAATGATTGACCCACCGTGGGAGAAGCACCATTTCTAAAGTGCATGATATTTAAGACCACATTTTCGTGGATATACCGGAATCCACCAAAGTTTTATGATATTAGACATCAATACTCCGAATTAAAAAAATAGAAGTGATAAATTTATATAATTGAGATAAATTTGTCATTTTCATAATTTGATTAATTAATAGAATTGATCTATTTAACTGAATTTTCAATTTACTTAATTACCTCTATATTAATTAAAGAGGATAGTGTTATGGAATAAACAAAAGACAAAGAAAATAGCTAGATACTTCATCCGTATCCTACAAATAGAATTCTTTCTATTTTGCTTTATTTCATAAAAATATAAACTTTCTATTTAGAACCTTATTTCTCTGAGATGGTTCTCATTTTCTACTGACATACATTTTCTTATTTTTCTCTTTTATTTTACCAATTTTATATTAAAATTCATGTCGTTTCAAAGGTTCATATTTTTGGAAAACTGATGGAATATTAAACTATACAATAATTATATAAAAAAATATTCGAAATAATATTACTATATAGTGTGTTAGTACTATCGTAATTAATTAATAAAATCTAAATTAATGTTATTATATTATATAGTGGTGGAGGTGGTGTTGCAAAATAACCAAAAATATATATTTCTACTAAGGATAAAATCAACAAACTATGCTCTAAAAATATAGTAACTAAAATTATGTAAATATATTTTTTTCACATAAGTTTTAAGGAAGGATATAATTATTTTACCTACTTCATCATAAGTCATATATATATAAAGTCTAAAGACACTGGCTCATTAAATTGTGGGCCAAAAAATATACAGTATCAGGATAAATGGGACCAAGAGAATAAAAATATAATAATATATATAGATAATTTTATGGTCGGCAAAAGATTGAAGATTTGTAGTGTGATATTATTGCCTAGTGTTGAATCGGACAAAATGCTATTTCAGTAAGTTCCTTCCACCATTCATAAGGAAGCTTCCTATCTTATTTACAGAAAATATTATTGACGTGGACATCTTGAAAATGTACAAATCATAATTCGATTACTACCTAATTTCTGTAAAATAGAAAATGGTATTGTGTGGATTTGGCAATTTAAAGAAAGTTTTGAATTTCGTGAACTAAATATTGCCTGTTTACTAGAAAAATATTGCCTTTTTTCCTCCAAAAAGTAACTATTTGTGGAGCCGCTGAGATTTCGCAATAAATATACCAAATTTTAATGTAAAAGTTAGAAAGATGTATGAATATAGCTTTTAGATGGTGCAATTCGAATTCAATAAAATAATTTGCACACCACTTTGAGTCGTCCACCCTTAAAAGGCTACATAATTCAATAAATTAATAGTAAAACGGAATAATGGCAGTTGAAGCGTCAAACAACAACACCCACTTTGCCTCCAAAGATTTAATTTGATATTTATGGAAATACTAATACTTTTAACTTCTAAAAAATACACATAATACCAAAATAAATCCGACCTTACAGATCTCAGATCTAATGGGGAAAACGTGGCGCTCTAAAAATTGCCTAATTTCAGTTTGGAAAGAGGCCATAATCTATAAATTATTAGGTTAATAATATTATATTATTTGATAAATACGGTTTCCAAAAACTGTCAACAGAAGCGGGCTGTGGTTTTTTCGGGCCGGGCTGAGCCCTATGCATAGTAATAATTGTCTTCAGAAATAGCGCAGTTACGTTATCAAAGCGCCATTGGAGATTTCGCCAAGAAGAAAGGAAGATGTGGAGAAATCCAGCTGCCAATTTGCTGAGGCGTGCGCTGAGATCCCCGGTTTCGTCTCACGCCGCTCGATTATCAACACCGGCCCCGTCAATCCGCCGCTACAGCGCCGGCGAGGGAGAGGGGGATGGGAATGGGAATGGGAATGCGATGACGTATGTAGAGGCGAAGAGATTGATGAGGCTGGTGAATGTGGGGGCGCTGAAGGAGAAGCTAGGGATGGAGGACAAGGAGGTGATTCCCTACGCGGAGCTTCTCCAAGCGTGCGAGAGCATCGGCGTCGCGAAGTCGGCGGCGGAGGCTGCGGAGTTTGCTCGAGTGCTGGATGAGGCCGGGGTTGTATTGCTGTTCCGCGACAGAGTGTATCTCCATCCCGATAAGGTCTAATTGCTGGATTTTTTTTTAGGTTTTTTGCTGCTTCACGTGTTAAATCGTATTTGTGTGTGTGTATGTGTTTGTAAAGGTGTGGTGATTGATGATTGTCGATTTTGTGGGGTAAACCTAATTTAATTTTGAAATCATGATTTTGTGTGTGTGGGATCATGAACAGAAGAAAATTAGGTGATTGATTGGGAAAGTTAGATATATTATACTCACTTTTTGTGATTTTGGATTCGTGGTGGCTTATTTGCGAATTGAATCAGATTGTATTCGAAGATGTCTTGATTGATTGAGAAACTGATATTGAAACTGGATTGTTTAAGAGAATGTTGGCTATATTCTGATTCTGATGATATAAAATGTGGGTGTGTTTTTAGGTTGTAGATTTGGTTAGGAAGGCAGTGCCCCTTTCCCTTATGCCTGAAGACGACGCTTCCAAAGTCGAGCTCCAGGAGCTGCAGGAGAAGAAGGAGCAAATTGATATGCTGGCACACAAGCAAGTCCGTCGTATATTGTGGACTGGATTGGGGCTTGCTGTGTGCCAGGTCGGACTCTTCTTTCGTCTCACATTCTGGGAATTTTCTTGGGACGTAATGGAGCCAATTGCCTTCTTTACAACCACAACGGGGATAGTCATAGGCTACGCCTATTTCCTGATCACTTCAAGAGATCCGTCATACCAAGATCTGCTGAAGAGGCTCTTCCTCTCGAGGCAGAGGAAGCTCATCAAGAGGCACAATTTTGATATCCAGAGGCTGTTGGAGTTGCAGAAGAAATGCAGGGTGCCTCATGATACATGTTCATCCATCAAGAAACGGACTGGGGTCGAATTGGAACCGGAGGACCTTCTTCACAATCGTTGATACCTTGTTATCTAGTAGAGTACTTGCTTTCACTTTTTATCTCTCAAGGAAAAAAAAAGTCTCACAATTAACCAAAAGCTCCATAAATTGCCATGATTTTTCTTGTGCTGCCTCAGCCAATATTTGGACTTGAGGTTGGAATTTTCAATACTACTTCTTAACTGTAGACCACAGAGGACTTGAAAAGTAACTCTGCCTCACCCTAGTAATATGTATCAGCTTCTGACTGTCTTGAGGTGACATATATAGTTTTGTGATGCATACAAAATTGACCTTAATGATATTGCAATTTGTGCTTTACATTCATTCCTTGGCTTCTATGATTGCTAGTGTTAAATTATCTCATTGTGGCTATTAGTAACACAAATGAAATTATGAACTACTCATTAACTCAACTAATATTTACAGATGAACTATGTTTTTTGTAATTACAATGTTTACAATCGACACCCTGTATATTGTTGTTTAGTTTTCTGAGAACGAAACAAGCATGGTTGAAAAGCATGCTAGGTATGCATCAGTGGCTCGCATACCATACCATACTTCTGCAGCATTCACGTGATGCCTCTTGTCATCGTTCCACATCAAGCAAGACGAAGAAATCACAGATTCAGATAACAGGTCAGTGCTTGCGCTTGAATTGGAATAGCCATATTGACACTGCAGCAGCTGTTTGTTATGCTCATGTGCTCCCCTCTTCTGCAGAGTGACTGGAGTATGAAAGGCAGTGCACGTGATCAGGCCAATGCAGCCGTAAATGGGCTCTTGAAGCCTTGCCCTGGCCTATAGACCAAGCTTGCAGCAGCATCTCTTGTATAGATCAAAACAGCCACAGGTAAGAAACATTGTGGGCTGGCTGTAAGTGCTAGTAAAAGAGTGTTAGTAAATAATTGCAGCATTTTAGGACTGGCACCAACGACACAATGCACGGCAGCCAATTTCTCGGGCTCTGACACAGGGAAATGAGGGAGGGACAGGCTGTCTTCGATGCAGCATGGCTGGAGATGCTCGCGTGGTGCTTTTGCTGCTGGGCTCCATAATAGAAATTGGCAAAGAGTGTACATATTTTCCTCTACCACCTTTCGTGTGTGTTTGAGGAGAGGAGAGGAGAGGAGAGGAGAAGAAGCTGGAAGGTTCATGATTGGAGAAAATCCAAGTTTTTGATCAATTCTTTATTTCATTGGTAATTCGCTTTGCTTATATCTTTTATGTACCATCTATTTAAGATATTACACCTAGGGTAGGGGCGGGTATTTGGTTTTCGGGTGTGTTGCCAAACCGATCTGAATTATTCGAAAAAATTAACTAAACTAATATGATCTGAAAAATCAAAATTGCATAAATATGTCAAAAAAAACTCAAAAACTAAAATCCCAACTAAAAAACAAAAAAACAAAATTGCACAATACTACATTCAGAAAGTCGACTTTTTATTTATAAAAAAAAAAATTACTATTAACCAAATAGCATACCCAAACAATTACAATATTTATAAAATTGAAATATACTACTACTAGAAAGAAATTTGGGTTTTTGTTTTATTTATTTTTTATTTTTATTTTGGTTTTATGCATACAAACCAAAAAACCAAAATTCGCCAAAAATTTTAAACAAACTAAACAGAAAAACGAGCTGAATTTTAAATTTTGATTTGGTTTGGTTCAAATGAGATATTCGATTTTTGGTTATTTTGCTCACTCCTATTAACGGCTATCATATTCATGGCAGATTCTTCATGATAGTGTGGAATACTAGTTAAACTTGTTTGAGTAAAAGCTCAAATCGAGCTAAAACTCACAATAATAAGCTTGACTCACTAATTTAAAACCCTAATTTTTTAGTTAGAAGTGAGTAATAACATATTTTTACAAGAGACAAGTAGAAGGTAAAATGTAGTTTCTCAGAGACTGGTATATGATATCAGCCAAGCCAAATGAAACAAAAAAAGGAGATACTATATCTAAATAATTTCCCTAAAAATTCACCAGCCGAAATCATTCTCCTGTTGTATTGGTCCAGATTTCAATACATTTGGCAACCCAAACTACTGAATAAAATCAAGAATGTCATGAAAAGAAAACAATATACTATAGCAAATAATGATTTTAGTCACTTACAAGGCAAGAACACACCATTCGAATTGCTTGAACCGCAAGCTTATTCATAAAGAGCCGAAGTGAAAATGTTAGACACGGCCACACGAGGACAGGTTAGCCAAACCAGTTAATGAGCAATATAGCCTGTATTGATGGTTTCTTAACCTAAAGAGGATAGCAAGTGGTTTCTATATGAATAGTTTTCTGTATTGATCCGCCTCTTCGGCCATCTCTTCCATGCTTCTGTCCTTTCTTTCCTTGTTGAGATCAAGCTTCTCCTTCAGCTCCTTCTCCTTCGCATCTATCTGTTGAAGGGAAGGATTAGTAGGGGGAAGACATGACTGGATTAGGATACGAGCTATTTTTCTTACAGCATCGTAGATCTCATCATTCTTCTCAAAATCACCACCTTTCCATGGAACTATGTGGATGTGGACATGAGGAACGGTCTGTCCAGCCTGAGGCCCGTCCTAATGCAAAGACGAAAAATCCAGATATCAGAACTCGGAAGAAGCAGAAGAAGACATTGTCATAACGTTTATTAGATTTCCTTAACACTAGATAACACGAGTTCTAGTCAACAGCAAAAATGGAAACCAACGATCTCACTCTCGACTAAAAAAGGATCACTAAGTCTCTCAAGGAGAAAAACAAATAATGATTCCTTCTCATCATTCATCAGTGATCTTACTTAGATTGCAAGTGTCAGTGAAGATGCGTTGTGGTAGGACTCAAGCTGGCGCCCAATCTTCTGCGCCATGAGCCATAGATCGCTGGTCTCATCAGGCGTGAGATCAATGAAGCGCTTAACATCAAGTCTTGGGCAGACAAGCACGTGTATGTAGTGTCAAGTTAACCAAATGAGAGAAATATGAATATGCCAAGACATGTATATTCATATATTCTTCTCTTTTTCTTCATATGGATTAACCATGGTACAGATATTCAAGCAAAGAAAAGGGCATAAAATTCTTGATAACAAAGCACACACTTTCTACAAAAGTTTAGAACTGAAATGAGTTGAAACTTGAAAGGATGTTTGTGCCAAACTAATCACTACGGTTAACATGCAAAACATGATCACCCAAAAATTTCCGGTGAAGAAACCGTATGAATACATATGGATTAAAGGATATGACCTGCAACAGAAATCAAAACACACTACAGTCACAAGACAGAAATGCAGGAGATATAAAAAAGGTGAAATAAAGCAATATTTTCGAAAATACTTAGTATAAAACATTAATCTCTCTTCCAGTTTTGAGCTATTCTCATCAAACAATTGTGTGAAACAAACCATTCATCTCAGCAGAAACAGTTAAAGCAAATGAAGGTTAAACTGGGAATCGGAAATTCAGCTGGACAATTCATCAAACACATATAGGACAGGATAAAGTCTGCCGTTTTTCACTTTACAATTTGTTCCTGCAGAAATATAAAACAAAAAACTCCGAAATAGGAAGTGGAAATGCATACCGGGAAGAGGAGGGCGCAGATTGACCATAGCGTACGAGAATTCAGTAGAGTAGAAGACTTCTTTGGGGTCGATTTTGTATGGACCAAATGTGAAACTCTCAGATTCCATCTACAATATCTCAGGTAAATTACAAAAACGTTACGTAATCAGGGTATACTCTAATTTAATAGAATTGGGTTTCAATAGTACTTGCCTTGTGAGCGCTGCGAGTACTGGCGGGGGAAGAGGCCGCGCGTGGAGGGGCGTAGGTAGAGAAACGCGGCCGGAAAATTATGGGAAGTAAGGAAATGTGAAACCTTTAACATCAGCGGTGGCGCTGCCACCGGAAAAAGCAGCGGCGGCTGCGCGTGGATACTTGTATACTGTTACTCTGCCAAGCGGGGGTGTTTAATTAGTCCTAAACTTAATTAAAATATCTAATTATTTCAAAAAAAGAAGATGACTGTATTAGAGCTTCTCCGGTGCAAATAGGCCAGTCATAGGCCAGTCACTCTCTCTCCCTGCCACGTCAACAGCATTAAAAATCCACCTGCCACATTAGATTTAGGTCAGCCATAGGCCAGCCGCGATAAAAATAATTCAAAAAATACTACATTTATGGAATTAAAATTACGATTAAATTACGGAATTAAATTTACGAGACATATACGAGAAAATTAATTAATTGCATTAAAAAAGGTACATAGATAAAAAAATTTACATAATAAAGAAAAAAAACTATCGCCGTGCAGTCCTCCGTGCCCACAACTCTTCAATTATATCATTTTGGAGTTGAATATGAGCATCCACTTGGCGCATATCGGCAAATTCCTTGAGGCGGCCGGCTTCATCGAGAGGTACCCCACGTCGTACGCTAGGGGTGACCGTTCCGTGGCTTGGACCGGCTTCATCGTCATTGGCCCAACTAGTCAGTTGTATGCCTTCGTCTTCGACGATCATGTTGTGCAGGATAATGCAGGCGTACATTATTTGGGAAACGCATGTGACATCCCACAAACGCGTTGGACCTTTAATTGCCGCCCATCGAGACTGGAGCACACCAATGCGCGCTCCACATCCTTGCGCGCCGACTCCTGTCGTTCCGCAAAGTAGGCCTTCCTTTCATCACTTGCGTGCCTGATCGTCTTCACAAAGACAGGCCACCTAGGGTATATCCCATCCGCCAAGTAGTAGCCCATATAATGCCGGTTGCCGTTGGCCACAAACGAGACGGCTGGACCGACACCCTGGCACTTCTCGTTGAAGATGGGAGACGAGTTCAGGACGTTGAGGTCGTTGTTCGACCCGGCTACCCCAAAATACGCGTGCCAGATCCACAGCCGGTAATCAGCTAAGGCCTCGAGGATCAGCGTGGGATTCTTTGACTTGTAGCCGGTCGTGTAGGCCCCTTCCAGGCAGTCGGACAGTTCTTCCACTCCCAATGCGTACAGTCTATGCTGCCTAACATCCCAGGGAACCCATGCTTCTCCCCGTGCATCTGCATCAAATTCTGACAATCTTCGGGAGTAGGGCTTCGAAGGTACTGCTCACCGAAAACGTTCATCACGCCCTCACAGAAATACTTCAGACATTCCAGGGCTGTCGACTCACCGATGTGGAGGTACTCATCCCACATGTCTGTCGCGCCTCCGTAGGCCAACTGCCAACCGCATCGTGCCTGAAGCGGAAACACAGATATCGACGCTCTAATGCGCCAACGATATGCATAAACAACTCTCTGCGCATTCTAATACGCCGCCGGAACATGTTCTCTGAAAAGTAGTCGTCGTACAACCGCTGATGTGCAGCTACGTGATCCCGATCAATCACTGCTCGGCGGTGTATAACCCGTGGAGGGCGAGGTATCGCCTGCTGTTCCACCCTACGCATGTACCGCTCCATCTCGCGGTTCATGTAGGCATTCATAGCCTCGTTCATCCTCCATTCGTACTCCTCAGCATCCCCACCACTACCACCACTGGTACCACCCGCGTTACTCATCGCTCGATGATGCTCTTGTACAGAAAGTTAGAGAGAGAGAAAATTCGTTAAAACAAGCGGTGCAAATGAAAATGAAACTAAAATCGTGTTTATATAGGTTTAAAAAAAAAAATTAAAAATCGTCGCTGGCCGATCGGGCCGCCACAATGGCGGCCAGCGCATCGGCCAGCCACACGCAATCGGCTAGCCTTGGCCGGTTTTTTCGCCGAAATTCGGCTAGCTTGCTCCAATGGTTCGGCTAGCCGATCGGCTAGCCACGTCAATCGGCTAGCCGGCATTGGAGATACTCTTATACTCCATCATATGCACTTTTCATTTTAGTCCAGTCCCATAAAAAATATATGCATTCCATTTTTGAAAAGTTATATCAATTTAATAATGTATGTCCAACTATCCACTAACACTACTTAACTACAAATCTCCTCATCTCTCTTTCTCTATCATATCATTCTCCTCGTCTCTCTTCCTTTACCAATTTTGTCTTAATTCCCGTAGCTCCCTATTGCCCATATTTTTATGGGACGGAGGGAGTATAAAAAGGCAAAATGACTCAACTAATAAGTACCACTCCTACTTCTTTTTTCACATTCTATAGAAATAGTTCATATTCATTTATAGAAATTTTTTTCTCCTTTTTTTCTCCTTTATGAGACTCATTATTTACCAGATTATTTCAATTACTTTATCTTTTACGCATTAAAACTCGTACACGGTGCAACCACAAATAATAATTTATGTGGAAACGGAGGCAATATATTACTCACTCCATCTATGATTAAATGTCCCATATTTGACTGACACGAATTTTAAGAAATTATTTGACTTTATAAAGTAAAGTGAATAGAAAAAATTAATGGAATGTGAGACTTACTTTTATATATTGATTTTATTATAATAAAATGTGAGTTGGATTAGTTAGTTAAATATAAAGTCTACTTATTAAATATAGTAGAAATAAAATAAAATATTTATTAGCGGAGAGACGAAAAAGAAAAAATAGAACACTTAAAAGAGGATTGGATTGAGTATATATTATTTAACGTGAATACTAAAACAAAGTAGCTGATTTCATCTCCAATTTATTCTATGGGACTGCTTTTCTTCTTTACATATGCATTTCTCACAAATATTTCCTCTTTTCTTACAGAGTATTGAACTATTTCATTTTTCATCATCTCTAACAAATATGATTTTTTTAATTTTGAAAAATTCAAACAACATACTATCCCCTGCACATCATTTTATTTATAATTTATACCATTACCATTAACACTTATGCCATTATAATAATATAGACTTCACTACCCTTTCTCTCCCTCTCTTACTTTTCTCATTATTTGTTAAAACTCGTGTTGATCCCAAAGTTCATACTCTTTGGAGACGGAGAGACTATTAATTATTAGTAGTATAATTTATTTGATGTGATTGTTTTTCATTTTTATTGATAGCATTGCATACAGAAAATTAATTTAATTATATGCATGATATATAGAGTGTAATTTTTGTTTTATTTTACTATAATACTATTATTTATAATGATTATATGGTATACTATTATAAAAACTCTCTTCATCCCACGTTATTTGAGACGTTTTTTTTCGGCACAAGATTTAAGAAAGTTGTGTTTAATAAGTTAAATAAAGTAGAGGAGAGAATAAAGTAAGAGAAGGAAGAGAGAGTAAAGTAAAAGATAGAAAAAAATAAGTAAGATTAGATGTTTTATTTTTAGCTAAAAAAAGAAATGACTCAAGTAACTTTGGACCACCAAAAAGGAATACGACTCAAGTAACCTGGGACGGAAGGAGTATAAAGTTAGCAAATAATAACAAGATGATTTGAAAACTAATTTTATTAGAGCATCTCCAAGGGGAGGGATAAATGGGGATGTAAAGTCATATAACTACCATATTTACCTTTTTTCCATGAAAAATCATTCTCTAAGGGGAGATGTATTTGAGAAGGTATGATACCTTTTCTCATTTTGAAGAAGTATCTTTGCCTCTCCATCAATGGAGAGATGGAGAGGTAAAATCTTATAATCACCATATTTGCCTTCTTTTCATGGAAAATCATTCTCTAAGGAAGAAGGTATTTGAGAAGGTATTACACCTTTTATTTTTTAATGCATTTTGTACTATTATTTTATTTTTTTTAAAAATGATATACCTTTCTATATACATTTATCCTTTAGAAGGTGATACTTATTGAAAGTGTATATTTCACTTTTTGAGGAGATAAATAGATGATATACCTCTTTCATTTACCTTTTATAATAATTGTATTGCATTAACAATATACTCCGTTTGCACGGCGTGTATTAATTATTTGGATTAAAAGTTTCCATAACTCACAATATTGCTTTTCTTTTTTATTTACCACTAACTGGAACTGAACTTAGAATGGTAAATTTCAGTTATCGATTAACCGATAATCGACTAACCAAATACCCACCCCTAACTCTTTTAACAAAAGTCATATTTGGTGTGTGTACGGGTTTTAAGAACTGCAAAGAATAGTGAGTTCAAAATTTTAGTGAAATATGAGTCTCAATTTTTTATATTGATTTTATAATAAAATGTGAGTGAAATTAGTAAATGGAATGTGAGATCTACTTACTATTTATGGTAAAAGTGAAATAAATCTTTAATTATTAGACGAATTAAAATGATAAAATGTGTCTCTTATTGTGGAATTGGGCAGTATCTTAATAAAAAGGTTGCCAACATGGGAGTGACCTGGTCACATTTATTTGTAACCCAATTTTGACACCTATATTATTTTATATTTAATTTTAAAATCTAATTATGTTAACTATTTTATTTTTAAATAATTACTCATCAACATATCATTGTATTTTGATTTTTATCATAATGGATATATGGTCATTTCATATATTTTGTATTTTTAGTTTGAGCACAATAAATAGTTCATTTATGTGTACTTCATCCGTTCATCAATAAATATTTCATTTTGTCATATTCATCTGTCCACCAATAAACATTTCATTGCATTTCATCGCATTTTTACTATTTTTTGTAATAGACTCAACATTCCACTAACCTTATTTCACTCATATTTCAATATAAAACTAATATATAAATATAGGACTCACATTCCACTAACATTTTCTACACTTTCTACCAAATTTCTTAAAATATGTGTCCGGTCAAAATTGGTCTTGTATTAGTCAACAAAGGGAGTACTTTTTAGCACAAAGAATGGTCATTTCATATACTTATATTTTGATTTTTAGCGCAATGAATGGTCATTTCTCTTGTGCATCAAACACGATAAATTAAAAGCAGCAAAGTATTCTTGTGATACATATTATATTGAAATTTGTGGGGTGATACTTCGTCTGGTATACTCTCTTCGTCCCATTAAAATATAGACATTTTTATTTGTGAAAAGTCCCAAATTAATTACCTATATATACAAATTTATTTATAACTTATACCATTATGACCTATAATTACAACTCACTAAACACTAATTATAATGTGAGTCACACTATACACTAACACTATTTTAACTATCATTCTACTCTCTTTTACTTTACCAATTGTGTATTAATTTCCGTGTCATTTCAGATTTCCATGCCCATATTAAACTAATATTTTAACATTTCACATCTAAAACCACTTTCTCTCTTGATTGTTGAAAGGGTTTGATTTGTGCTAAGGCTGTTCAAATAAGAAAATAACAGGTTCCCTAAATCCAGCAAGTCCACTAGATCACTCGGTCTAGGAACTCGTGGGTCGCGAGGAATTCCGGTCATCGGACACACAAAGCACTTTTCCTTTCAAAAACCCTCAACCACTTTACTAAACCTAGTATAGGGAAGTAGGGATCGATCCCACAGAGAAGGATGCGTAAGACTCATAATCAAGGATTTGGGAGTATTTTTGGTGTTGGCTGCTGCCACGCATTTTCTTGGGTTGAGGAAAATTAGAATTAACTTGACTTGGGAACCTAAAAAAAACTTAACCTAACAGCTAGACCTAGGAGATAATTCTACGGTGGGGACCACGTCTAAAAAGCAAGGTGCGACTGAAAAGTTGGCAGAATAACTAACTCTCGTACTAACTGACAGTGACATCGTCTTCTACAACCAAATTTGCGTAAAACTTCTTAAGAAAAAACACATAAGTAAATCAAAAACAGAGCTACTGACTTGAAATCAAATCTATGCATAATAAACGAAGAACTTAGCAGATCTGCATACCCTAGACGAAGTGAAATAGAAACCAAGAAGAAATAAAACAAATCTATCTACCACTGTCTTTCCACACGCCAAAACCGACCTCAGACGCTAAATCCACTCCGGATCCAAGCGTCCGACATGAACTCCCAACAGAAGAAACTCTCCATCACGTCAGATTTTACAAATAAGAACTCCAAATACTCAAACAACCACAGATCTGTCACCAAATTCCACATCAAATACCTCAATAACGAAATAAACAGAGATCGACATAGCAATTGAAGAATTACGCTAACAGCAGAGAGATCTATGCAAAATAACTTGAAATTAAAAGCTCAACGCAGATCCATGAACGGTAAAGCAGTAAAACATTATCAACATCAAAGTCGACTCCCAAAAGTGAAGTTCGACGGTGGAAACTAGCAAAAACAGCTGAAATTAAAAGTAATTGTATCTTCGCCCTCACTAGGACGGTGTTGCCAAGCACGAAATCTTTAGAAAATACCCCCCTATCACGATTACCCCAGAACCATCCCCAAGTGTGTGAAAATGTATGAGCTAAGAAGAGTGGAAGACTATCTCCATTGCGCTGCATGCTCTTCTCTATTTATAGGCGTTTTAGTGGGCCCAGCGAGGTATTGATAATGACTTTGTTGCCCTCAGCTGTAGACTTCCTTTATCACGCCAATTTCCTCGTAATTCCTGCCCATTTCGTTCCATTCTCCTGCTAGACCATCTCCTTCATAACTTCCTTGATCTAGCAACTTTCTTCACACACCTGGCTTAGAAAACATGTTAGACCCAGCAAATTATAATATTTTTTCGCACATTACCGATACAATTCTCTTCCAATTTTATATATGTTGGGCTCAAACAAAAAGTTGTACTCTTACAAACATAAAATTTTGAATCACCTATAAGCTAATTATAGAATCATTATATATGTGCACAGATGCATAAGTATAATATTGAGGAAACTATTTACAAATATAAAATATGCTTAATTAACACCATATATTTGTATGTTTGCACGTATAGCAACAAGATGACATGCAATCATGATTAATTAAAACTGAAATAGACAATTATAAATTGGAAAAAAAATAAAATTAAAATTTACTAAGTGCATTGTTAACCTCAAACATAAAATGATAAAAAGATAAAATTTTGAATCACCTAAGTAGTGGCGGATCTAGAGAGGGCGGGGAGGGACGATCGCCTCTTCCGTGCGACTTTCCCTTAATCACCCCCTCCGCGTGACTTTCCTTTATTTGGACGTAAAATTGTCATGTCCACTCCCTCCGTTTGCCTCTAACGTCGCTCTGAAGATCAGAAAAATAGTCATATACGCCGTAAATCAAGCTAGTAATATAATACAATATATTCTACCCCTCCATTTTCATTGAATCTGTCACTTTCTAAGCTAATTATGGTATCATTATCCATGTGCACAGATGAATAAATATAATATTAAAATTATTTATCAATATAAAATACACGTGGATCAAGTAGTTACTTACTGAGGGTAGTTATATCTTATAAAAATGAAAATTTAATGAATAATGTAAAAGTTTTAATGAAAATTCTAGTTCAAGAAATTTCTAATAAAAAAGTTTGTTTTCCAATACTAGATTACATCATTACATGCCGCAGGAGATTACTACCATATATATGCCCATGCATGCACCATATCCATATAGGTTTGTGTTAAAATGACAATCACTCTTAAAATGACACCGTGACACCATTTATACAATAATATTATAAACGCTACACAACAATCTATAAATTGTTGTATAGCGTGTTGGATATTGCTGGCCAAAAAAAATTGTTGTATAGTGTACAAAATATTGCTGGCCGTCTTTTTTAGAATTTTTTTTTTTCCACGTGACAGCTTATTATTCGTCCACGTATATAAATGATTGGCTAGGAATGGTGGTATGATGTTATTTTAAGAGGTGGTGACACCCTAACACTCCCCTATCCGTATATGTATTTATAGGTTTGCATGTATAGCAAAATAAGCCAATATTCGAATATGACTAATTAAAATTGAGGGGAAAAAATCAAATTTACTAGAACATAAATAGATAGTGCTTGTAAGTTAGAATAGAAAATGCAAGTAACATGGGACAAAGTGAGTATATTTTTAATTTTTTTTTTCATATTTTACCTGTCCTCTAGAAATAGGGATTTTGAGGACGACAAGAGTTTTATGTGAAATTAGTAAAGTAGGAGAGAAATAGAATGAAAAAGTGACTGGAGTGTTTCTATTATATTTCTTAAAGCCAGTGTCGTGTCATATAGTGTTTTAGTATTAAATACTCCCTCCGTCCGCGAATAGAAGTCTCGTTTTTTCATTTTAGTCTGTCTGCGAATAGAAGTTCCAATTCATTTTACTATATATGGTAATAAGAATATCTCACATTCCACTAACTCATTCCACTCACATTTTATTTAAAATTAATATATGCAAGTGGACGGCCCATATTCCACTAACTTTTTTTCACCCACTTTTCTTTGTTTTTTAAAACTTGTGCTGCCAAAAAATGTGACTCAAGATAGCCGATGGAGGAAGTATATATGTTGTTAAAGCGCAATTTTTACGTTTGTATATGAAATTCAAAAATATTCTAATCGGTATTTGTTTCTTTTTAATTTTATATAATTACTTGAAACATGTTTTTATACAGTTCAAACAAACAAAGAATGTATATGTGCACATTGCGATTTATGTATGATGATTCAAACTGATGAACTGAGTACCTAAATCTTGACTTGTCGTTAAACTTCAATTCATGTGAAAATAGAGAACAATATCCAATATAAAATAGTTAAACAACATCCAATCCAAATAGCAACAAACTTCAATCCTCCTTTTATACAATTGGCCACCCGTTTCCTCCTTTTGAATCTGTTGCTCAATCGACACAGACACTCTTACGTTCTTTTTATCCTTTTTTTTTGCATATTGAGTGAGTTGTTTGTGAATTATTCCCACAATAAGGATGAAATTAAGATCAAAACCGATAAAAAAAACTTGCCTTATGAATAGTACTCTCACTGTCCTAAGGAAGTTGAGTCATATTCCGTTTTTGTTTATCCCAACGTAGTTGAATCATTTCCTTTTATATAAAAACTTTATTCCCTCTCTTACTTTCTCTCTTCATTTCTTTTAGTAGTACTTTATTTCTTCTCTTACTTTCCTCTTTCTACTTTAACCCTTAACAAATCAATTTCTTAAATTCCTTGACCAGAAGAAATATTCCAACTATCTTGAGACAGAAGGAGTATCTAATAAAGTGTTACTCCCTCCGACTCACAATAAGAGTCACATTTTGTCATTTTGGTTCATCACATATAAGAGTCAAATTTCACTTTTACCATAAATAGTAAGTATGTCCCACATTCCACTAACTCATTTCACTTGCATTTTATTATAAAACCAATATAAAAAATAGATCTAATATTCCACTAATTTTTCCAACCCACTATTCTTTACATTTCTTAAATTTGTTCCCACATCAAATGTGACTCATATTATTGGACGGATGGAGAATTATATACTCCCTCCGTCCCATAGAAATAGGTCATTTGAGGATGACAAGGATTTTAACACTCCCTCTGTCCTACAAAAGATATCACACTTGTGGAAATACACGAGATTTTAGGAGATTTTATTTTGTGTGTTATGGAAAGAGAAAATATAATATTAATATTATTGTGAGACAGAACTTTTTCTAGAAATGGAAATGTGACATCTTTAGTAAAAAGAAAAGTGACACATTTTTTATAAGACGGAGGGAGTATATAATTAGTAAAGTAAATAAGATGCAGAAAATAATTGAAATAGTGTAGTGTACGGTGGAGTCCATAATTAATAAAGTAAAAGAAAAGAAGAAAATATATCCATAAATGGATATGACTATTTCTATGAAACGAATGAAAAAGGAAATCTAGTCTATTTCTATGGGACGGAGATGGTACTTTTTTTTATAAAATATATATAATTATATTAATTCTTATTTATGTTGAATTATTGAACATGTGATTAGTAAGTGAAAATCATATAGCTACTGCCTAGCACAAGTAGTGATAGTAGTCTTATGTTATCTTTTTCATATCTTTTCTTTTATTATTTTGTGCCTGTACGAATTAGTCTCCAATCTCCTCATGTTCTCCCTTCTCCTTCGAAGCATGAAACCTCTGTCGCTTCTTCAGCTCCGTCAAGAGCTTCGTCGCCGACACTGACATCGACTCACCTAGATCTCTTGCTCGGCCTACCGCCGCCTTTGATCCTCCACCCTCATTGCTACACGATCTTGCCGGCAAACTTGTCCACCACTCACTCTAAGACCATCCCCAATAGTACACTAAACCTAAAATGTGATTAATTAGCTCCAAAAGTACTCCAAAACTAATTTCATTTTTGATTTTTGAGTAAAAAATATATATTTTTAGGTTTACACTAAACCAAAACAAAATATTTTTTAAAATTTTATGAGTAAAAAAGACATAATATAAAGAATATTTTTTTAAGTTTGAGCTAATGTAAATAGTTAGAGTAAAATTATATTTGATGTGATATTTACATTAAAATGAATTTGAGTTTAGTGCAGATGATTGGAGAAGCTTTAAGAACCCCGCGCCCTTGCGCTCCAATCGCACCTGCAAATTTTTGGTAGTACTATCAAAGTTTTCAAAATTTACAACTACTCCTTTAAACCTTTTAAAAGAGAAATTTGTTGATTTGAGAATTTGGGATAATATAGTTAAAAATGAATTTAATGATGAATTAGTATAATTAATACTCACTCCGTCCCACTTTAGGAGTTCCGGTTTATTACTTTTGGGTGTCCCACTTTAGGAGTTCCGGTTAGAATATTCCATAGTTGGTAATAAGCCCCACATTCCACTCACCTTTTTCCACGCACATTGTATTATAAAACTAATATATAAAAGTAGGACCCACATTCCACTATCTTTTTTCACCAACTTTCCTATATATTTCTTAAAACCCGTGCCGAACTCAACCGGGACTCCTAAAGTGGGACGGAGGGAGTACTACGGTACTATATAGAATATATTCTATTCCTCCGCCATTTAAATACACGTTTTAATTCACGGTGAATAAGTTTGTCAAGTATGAGTCTCATTTTTATATATTACCATTATTTTTTTTATAGTAAAATGTGAGTGTAATGAATTAGGCCATCCACATCCGTGTCTCAATACCGTTTCTTAACCGTCTCATCCCTTCAATATTCATGGGCCCCATTACACTTTTAACCCCATCTCTTAACTAAGAGACATCATCTACATCCATCCATCTCTTAACCACCTTAACTATTCATTCAATTTCATTTTTTATTTTTATTTCCAACAAATTCAATTAATAAAAATACACTTCATTAAACAAAAGAAAATTACATATTAAAATCCTAAAAAAAATAAAAATACACATAATTAAAATTTTAAAAAAATTAAAAAACACATACTTAAAATCCTAAAAAATTAAAAAAAAGACATAATTAAAATCCTAAAAAAATAAAAAAGACATAATTTAAAATACTAGAAATTAATAATTGCACCCTTAAATTATAAAAACTACTCCGTCGGCGAATCATCCCCGAAGGCGGTGGCGGTGCCCTCTGTTGGGCAATAAACACAGGCAATCACGAATATAAAGGAGAATGAACACAACGAATTGTTTACTCAGTTCGATATAAAGTGTATCTACGTCTGGGGGCGATGCCAAGCCAAGGGTTTCACTATATAATTTTGAGTAAAGGTCCTTTTTGGTCCTTAACATATGAAGAGTTTTTGATTTTGGTCCATAACATTATCTTTTGAATTATTTGGTCCCTCACAAATAAAAACGGCTCACATTTAGTCCGAATTGGACGGAAATAGTTAACTTTAACAGTCAACGAAAATTAATCGAATTTTGACCGAATTAAGTTAATAATTAAGTTAAGAATAAGTTAAAAATTACAATTCCTGCCGGAACTAGTCCCCTCTCCTCCGCCTCCGGAGCCGGTCCCCTCTCCTCCGCCGCCGGAGCCGGTCCCCTCTCTTCCACCGCCCCTCTCCTCCACTGCCAGAGCCGGTGCTGCCGCCGCCGCTGGTATTACTAGTTCTGCTGCTCGATCCCGTAAATTTCTTCTTCCACCAATCCCTCTCACCACCGCCCTTCCACCCCTCCGGCTTCGGCGAAACTCTCCCATTCCCACCACCACCACCAACAACAACGGTAGTTTTCTTCCTTCTCTTAGAAAAACGCAAACGGAAACGCCATATTAAAAAAGAACCCCTTATACAACAGTTATCCTCAAAGCTCAATCGCCGCTCAATTTTTCTGCTCTCTTCCTTCTTCAATCCCGTCGCCGGTCCTCCTCGATCCGAACCGCCTTCGATTTGATTCTCCGCTCTGTGATGATGCTCGACTATATCCTTGAGCGAGACCTCGTAGATTCCGGCATGTGCCTCACCATCTCCATGAGCTCCGACCGCCCTCTCGCGATCGCCTGAGCTCGCGAATCCGGCGAGAGAAGGGGGAACGACGGACTAGGGCTCCTGTTCCTCCACAGAGGCGGCGAGATCGCACCGAAATCGTCGGTTTCCACTTTCCATGGCACGAATCAGCGCGAGTTGCACCTCGGAGTAGCGATTCCTGCGGCTATGATAAAGCTGCGGTTAGGATTTTGATGGAATTTTGGGATTTTGAGATGGTGGCAGAGGAGAGGGGACCGACTTCGGCGGAGGAGGGGAGAGGACCGGCTCGGTAGTGTAATTTTTAACTTAATATTAGCTTAATTCTTAACTTAATTATTAACTTAATCCGGTCAAAATTCGATTAATTTTCGTTGACTGTTAAAGTTAACCATTTCCGTCCAATTCGGACTAAATGTGACCCGTTTTTATTTGTGAGGGACCGAATAATTCAAAAGATAATGTTATGGACCAAAATCAAAAAATCTCCATATGTAAAGGACCAAAAAGGACCTTTAGTCTATAATTTTAGGATGATTTTACAATGAGGGGACACATCTATTTATAAGCAGAATAGAGAGTCCTAATTCTAGTCAAACTAGGAAACATATTCCATAAGGAAATATCTTCTATGGAATAAATCTATCACAAGGAAATATACTTCTAGGAAACAAATTCTAAATATGGTAGGAGATATTTTAGGCTCCATAATTAACAATCTCCCACTTGGAGACTAACATCTCCTACGCCACCATATCCTCGTGATCTCATCCCTGCATCCGCTTAGCATCGCCTAACCTTCTCTTTAAGTTCCAAGGCCAATTGAAGCTATGCATAGCTTCAATTTCTCTAAGGTCACCACCTTAGTAAACATGTCTGCTGGATTCTCACTTCCAAGTATCTTCTCAAGTTGCAGGATTTTCATCTCCACTAGGTGTCGAATGTAATGATACTTCAACTCAACATGCTTTGTCCTAGAATGAAACGCTGGATTCTTTGCCAAGAAAGCACTCTGACTATCACTGTAGAGTCTGCTACTCTTGTTCTCCTTCCCAAGTTCATCTAAGAAACTCTGCAACCACACCATCTCCTTGCTTGCCTCTGTCGCAGCTACATATTCTGCCTCCGTAGTAGACAAAGCAACGGTCTTCTGCAACTTAGAAGTCCATGAAATAGCAGTACCACCATAAGTAAATACATACCCGGTTGTGCTTCTTCTCCCATCAAGATCATTGGACACCAAGTCCGCATCCACATAACCTGTCAGCTCGACATTCTTGCCATTGAAACATAAGACTCTTTCTGTAGTACCTCTCAAGTATCTAAGGATCCATTTAACCGATTCCCAATGTTGCTTGCCCGAATTACCCATGAACAGACTCACTACTCCCACTGCTTGTGCAATATTAGGCCTCGTACACACCATTGCATACATAATACTGCCATTTGCTGAAGCATAAAGAACTTTCTTCATTTCAGCACGCTCTTCTTTTGTACTCGACGACTCCTTCTTCGACAGCTTGAAGTAACTGCCCAAAGGCACACTTACTGGCTTCGAATTATCCATGTTGAATCTTTCCAAAACCTTACCAATGTAAACAGCTTGTGAAAGATACAATTTTCCAGCCGCCTTGTCACGCTCGATTCTCATGCCCAAAATTTGATTAGCCTCTCCAAGATCTTTCATGGAGAATCGTTCAGACAATTGCCTTTTCAACTTATCAATCTCCTTTGGATCGCCTCCTGCGATCAACATATCATCAACATATAATAACAGGATAAGATAGCTCTTGTCAAACCTAAAAGTGAAAAAAGATAAATGTGTCTTTAAATGACGGACAACCTAAAATAGCAAAATGTTTCAAGTTTTGGCAGATGAGTGGAGTATAAGTTATTGAAAAATACTTACTCCCACCATTCTCTAGTAGGAGATGCGTTTCTTTTCGGCATGTGATATAAGAAAAATTATGTTGACTGAATTAAGTAAAGAAAGAATAAAGTAAGAAATGAAAAAGACAGAGAGATGAAAAGAAAATAAAGTAAGTGAGAAGAAATATGTTCACTTTTACTAAAAAGAGAAATGACTCCACTGCTATGGAACGTACAAAAATGACAAAATGACTCACTACTATGGAATAAAGGGAGTATTTATTACTCTCTCCATCACCCAATATGTATTCCACTTTGACTCGGCACGTATGTTAAGAAATGTATAGAAAGTGACTTGAAAAAGTAAGTAGAATATGAGTTCTATTTTTATACCCCCTCCGTCCCACTCGAAATAACACATTTCTAAAAATAGAAACATCATTATCTCTATTTTTTATCTTTCTCTTACTTTATTCTCTTCACTTAACTCGCAAAACAACACTGCATAAAAAGGTAATTGAATATTTTAATGAGCAGAGATGAGAGATGAATTTATTTTTAATATAATAAGTGAACATCTTGGGGAAGACAAACTAAAAACAAAAGGCGAACATCTTGAGTGAGACAGATGGAGTAGTTTTATACTCCCTCTGTCCACGTTACTTGAGTCATTTTTTTTTTTGCACTCGTTTTGAAAAAATAATAATAAATAGTTAAAGAGGAGAAAAAGAAAAGTAAGAGAGAAAATAATGTAGAGAAGAGTCTTAACTATTGTATTCTCTTTTTTACTTTATTTTTTCTCCACTTTAACTATTTATTATTATTTTTTAAAAACGAGTGCGAAAAAGAAGTGACTCAAGTAACGTGGGACGGAGGGAGTAGTAAAATGTGAGTGAAAATGAGTTAGTTGAATGTGATGTCCACTATAAAAAATACTCCCTCCGTCCCGGAGTATTAGACTTACTTCTTTTGGGCACATGATTTAAGGAATTGATATTTAAATAGTTAAAGTGGAGAGAGTAAAGTATGAGAGAGAGAAAAAGTAGGGGAGAGAAGAGAGAAAAAAGTAGGTGGAGAATAAAATAAGATAGATGTTTTTTGCTAAAAAAAGAAATGAGTCTAATATGTTGGGACATCCCAAAAAGGAAAGTTGGTCTAATGGGACGGAGGGAGTAGTAAAAATGAAGTGGGACAATTAATAAGAGATGAACCAAAAATAATTAATAATTTGTGTTTTACGAATATAAGTCACCCTAAAATCACCAATTTATATTAATATAAGTCAACATGTATGTATTTATCTTTATAATTTTAGTGTTTCATAGACTCCTTGTTTATACATGCTCGATGTGAAGTCATTATCATGTCGATCTTGGGAAATAGTTTCTTCACTTACACTAATGTAACGATTGAACTAGTATAATTGTACATAAACAGAAATCCCGAAATGTGATCATAAAATTACTAAGCCAAGATGAACTAAAACAAATGTAAATCCAGGTCCTTCACCCTAAATCATCACTAGGTTTTGGATCTTTATCAACACTAAACATAATTTTAGATTTTTTTTTTATTTTTTCCATCACTGCTGCTTATTGTCTGAGATGAATGGAACTTTTGGTAGCTTTTGAAGAACCTTTTCGTCCAGTTTGCTGTATTGTCTCTTCAGTCTGGCTTTCGCCTTTAGAGCGTACGAGTCCACTCGATCCTCGTTTTTCTCGTACAATGAGGGCATCGTCAGAATCAACACATTAACTGCACATTTCATGCTCACACATTGGTTTTCTTGCGTAGTGCAAGATGTATTAAAAGCTCGTAAATAGGAAGGAACACTTACTGATGTAGATGATAGTCAAGAGGTCGAACCAACTCCCAACAATGGAGACGATCCAAAGGGCGAAAATCGCCTGTGTTATTACGTGAGACATGAGCTTATCATGTAAACTTGTACTAGATAGTAATATTATTGAGAGATGACTTACTGTTAGAAACTTCTTTAAGTCCTTCCCTGAAGTCACTTCCCATAGCATTGTGATAGCTTGGTTGCATCGGTCGCATAGTAGGAGAGCAACGGCCGTGCATAAATCCTGTGGCAACTCAATCACTGGCAAGTTGAGAGGCGACCTAGCCAAGAGGAAACCATGTTACAGGAATCCATCAAGAGCGTTTGATGCAAAAGACGTAGAAGAATGACTGAACTGGAAGGTTATCAAAGAAAACCTAACTCTATGAAACAAGAATAATATTATAAAATCAGTTTAGAAACCTGAAAACAAACTCAAAAGGAAATAAAACGAAAACTAAGAAATTAAATAAAACTAAAAAAACAGTAAATTTTCTCTTGTTGAACACAGAAAATTTCTGGCACATTTTCAGCATCGCTGACATCTATTGCTGGAACTGCATCAGCGGTAATTTGGTTTGAGTCGAGATCTAGTTAGGAGACTAACTTGTGAACGTAGAAGGAGAGGTTGGACCATAGGAAGAGCGTGGCCAAAGCGAGAATGAGGAAGTGGCAGATGAAAGGGATGAGATGGTAGCCTATCCATTCGAAGAGGAGCCATATGACAGTTGAGCCGGCTAGCAGCGCTGCCGACACCTGCTTGTTTCGCCATAGAATGAGGTCCGCGGCTGGACATGTAAGCCAATGTTTGAGATGAGGAACATGATCATATTGTATCATCTTAATGAATTTTCACACTCAAATCAACATATGTATGCATATAAACAATAATTGTAAAGAGATGGGGAGATGAAAATATACATGCTCCACCCCCAAGAGCGCTGTGCACAGGTTTCTCTCGACCAAAGAGACGCCCTTTGCCTTTGATTTTGTGTTGCCCTTGCTCTTGGCCTTGGATTTTGTGTTGCCCTTGCTCTTGGCCTTGGATTTCCAACTCTTGCCCTAGATCCCGGCCTTGGATTTCGAGGCCTTGGTCTAGGCCTTGTTCATGCCCTCCTTGGCTTTGGAGTTCTGGAAATTCATCTTCGCTTTGGTCTTGGTTTAGGCCTAGGCCTAGGCCTCCTTGTTCATCTTCATTATGAAGCTTCTGCTCTGGTGCTTCCTCAAATTCTTGATCCATCTTCCTATAACAAATTTTTTAGGAGTAATTTATATCAGACACACACAAATCTTGATCATCGAATAATAAACAATTTACATGTTCTTCGTCATGACATACGTGCACATGCATTATTGAGTCGACAAATATGAATTTCAACATACAATTTTGAATCAAATATAAATCAAAACATGATGAGAAAAATTACTTGTGAAAAGTTCTTGATGTGGAAGAGATCTGAGCAGATTTGTGTTTGTTTTGGGTAACTGAAATATTCAACGTATTATGTTAGTGGCTATCCAACTTAGCCGTATGTTCCCCCTAAATTTTCGCCCATTTCTTTTTTCGTAATTATTTCTTCAAAATGGAGAATTGTAAAATAGAAGTTGGTCCCTCCAAATAAAAAAAAAATGGGAATCAATTTATTTAGTCAATAATTTTTTCCAAATTCGTGTTGGCTTGTGGTTAAATTACAGACTCCGAATAGCTCACTTTTCACTAACTAATCGATAGCAAGATGTAATTAAGGATTAATTAAGTTTTTTGTTTTTTTTTTTTGGTAATTAACAAGGGTATTCCACCAGCAGACCCAGTGACTATTTCCCACACTGATTTGTAGGCACCTCAATAGGTGGAATAGCTGACCCAAGGATTTAAAGCTGCTCCATACCCAAAAGCAGAGATTAATCCTCTGGCCATTTAATTAAGGATGGACGAGTAATTAAGTTTTAATTTATCATTATTAAATATATGGGCCAAAGCCCTGATGTGTGGGCGGGCCATTTAAGTCAACCGGCCCAACCAATCTGGCTTCGTTTTTTGACGTTGGAAATTTTAAAAGAAATAGAAAAAGAAAAAGAAAAAGAAATAGAAAGAAAAAAAACTTCCGGAAATATTTTGCATCGAATTTGAGTCTGAGCATGGCTGAAGGTATCTAGCAGCAGCTCCGGCGATGGAAGCGGTGGCGGAAGGACTGTGGTCGCTGGCGGAGCAGCACGAGCAGCGGCGGGAGATACGAGAGGCAGTCAAATGCCTCGAAGCAATTTGCCAAAGCCCGGTGTCGTTTCTCCCAATCGTCGAAATCAAAACGCGCCTCCGCCTCGCCGCTCTTCTTCTCAAGCACTCGCACAACGTTAATCACGCGAAATCTCACCTTGAGCGCTCCGTAAGTCTCCTCTTACTTCCATGATTTTGTTGCTGAATTTCACTATTTTCCGTTTCCATCTGCTAAAGTTTATGCGGTGCCCTTTTTCTTAGTGGGAAATTAGATTTGGTACGAATTTGTGTAGCTGACGTGTGAATTAAGCCTATAATTTACTTTGATTGACTGTGATTTTGTGTGTGCGCGCCTGTGTGTATGTTTGTGCCGTGTGCGTGTCTGAATTAAACCCTTTTTCATTTGGAAACGCGAGCAAATTTTATGTCAGAAGGAATTTCGATTCTGCTGTCTAATCGATCCGAATTCGGTGCAGCAACTTCTGTTGAAGTCAATTCCTTCTTGCTTTGAGCTGAAGTGCAGAGCTTATAGTTTGTTGAGCCAATGCTACCATCTTGTAGGAGCAATTCCTTCACAAAAACAAATGCTTAACAAGGGTTTAGAACTTGCGGCCGTTTCCGGAGAGGGGTATGACGTCTTAAGAATACTTGGAAATTGGCGTGTTGATTTAGCATGTCGTTTAATTTGGTCGATTCTACAAGTTTCTGTTATATTATGGGTAATATTTTGCTATTTGACAAGTTCGTGTTATAAAGTGTAAGATCGTGTCTTGAAGGTTTGCAGGGAAGTTATGGTCTTGCAACTTCAACTCTCAGCTTGCAAATGCCCTGATAATTGAGGGAGATTACCATGGGTCGGTTTCGGCTTTGCAACAAGGCCTTGCAATTGCAGCAGAGATGTTTTATCCAGAATTGCAGGTTTGTCTTGTTTGTTTAGAAAGCTTTTACCTGTTTTATCCAGAATTGCAAGTATGTCTTGCTACTTCAAACTGCTGAATGTGCTCAAATGTTTATCAAGTAGGCTGAAGATGTAATCTGATTCTGTTTTCTTCTTTTGTGGCTCAGATGTTTTTTGCTACTTCGATATTGCATGTGCATGTGATTCAGTGGGACAGTACAAGTCTGGTAGAAGAGTCTGTCAATGGATGCAATCTTATATGGGAATCTATTGAGCCTGATAAAGTAAGTTATGTCCTTACCTTTTTTCATATTGCTATGTTTTTTTCTCAGTTTTTCTTTTCTTTCAGAGGAGTTCAGACCAGTTAAACATGAAAAACCTTTGGACATGAAAAAAGGATAACTTTGAACATGGTTTTGTCTTTCTGTGTGCTTATGTTATTTAAATCTGTAAAATTGATTATGTCGAGTAAGTATCTGGTTTGTTATGATTATACGTTTTCATATCTAGCTAAGAATACCTCCAAGGAAACATTAGCCCTTTCATACCTATCTACGTTGAGTTTGATTTGTTTTCTCTGCTGTGAAGTGAGACAGTGTTTTCATGCTGGCTTCATTTTGATGTTTCACGTAAATGCATGTGCACGTCCCAAATCTTCTTAACTGCTACATGGTATCTTTGAAACTGAGATGTTTTATAAGTTACTCTTTGATATATATATATAGATATATATGTATGTATGCTTGGTTCTGTATTTTTATAATGACATAAAAATAAGCTTACGATGACCTAAAATGACATATGTATGCTTGGTTCTGTATTTTTGTATTAAGAATGAGTTTTACATAGATCAATATATATATATATATATATATATATATATATATGTTGAAAGCATTCTCTAGAATAATAACTCTCTTGTCTTGCTGATAACGTATTACTTGTTTTCCTGAACAAATAAAACTAGCAACAGTACATGTTGTAGTTATGATGATTTCAGTTCCATTAACTGAATTTAAAATGTTTTCCCTTGTTTTCTTTTGCAAATAAACAACACTGCCTCAGTTTAGTAGTTGTGATGATTTCAGTTCCATTAACTGAATTTAAAATGTTTTCCCTTGTTTCTTTTGAAAAGAAACAACAATGCCTCGGTTTACTGTTTTACCATGAGCTGCTGCAATTGTTTTATCTGCTACGGATATGTGACTACAAGACTGCTGCTCAACATATTGATAAGTTGGATGCTGTTATGAAGACTGACTTGCAGAGGATGCAACACATCCGTGACCTCACCAATGAACTTGAGGCATTAAATCAAACTCTGTCACGCCCTGACTTGAACTACAAAGACAGGTCTGCTCTTTCTGAAAAACAAACTAATCTTGAGGAACAACTTAGTAATTACAGAGGAGAGACTTCAACTGGGAAAGAAACATTGGAACCTGCATATTTTGGAAATGTGAAGCGAGCATGGACTGAAAAGCTGGAGCTGGCTCCGCCTCCTATTGATGGGGAATGGTTGCCAAGAAGTGCAGTATATGCATTGGTTGATCTTATGGTGGTTGTTTTCAGCCGGCCAAAAGGGCTTTTTAAGGACTGTCAGAAGAGGATTGAATCTGGCATACAAATCATAGAAGGTTGGTTTTCAAAAATGATAAAGATATTGATCATGTTCGTCTTTCCTTCTGCATTACATGTTTTATAAAGTAGCCCAATCTGTTGCTCATGATTACTTGTATCTTCACTGAAATTACTGGAGTTTTATGACCTGTTTATTCATCCCTGAATTCATAAATCTAGAAGAAGACTGATACTGAAAATCTAATTAAACATTGTTATTTCACATAAAAATGGATACTTGGTGTGTGAAATTTGATTTTCGGTGTTTCACTTGCAGAGGAGCTGGTGGAGTTAGGTATTACTGAGGGGGTTACAGGTGAGAGTTTTATTCGTATTGAGTCTGTAATATAATGGTCAACTATGAAAAGATCTCATAAAAGAAAATGGCCACTGTTAAGCAAAATATATTTTGTGTAAGTGGCCAGATTTCTTAGATCTTCTATGCAATAACTGAAACAGTGTTTGAGGGTTTATGAACATGTGGTTTCTGCCACAAACTGATTACAGAAGTCGTGTTGCAACACTCCGCAATTTGGATGGCCGGTGTCTATCTCATGCTTCTAATGCAGTTTCTCGAGAACAAAGTAGCAATTGAGCTTACACGAAGTGAATTTGTAGAAGCGCAAGAGGTTGGTTATTACCTCCAACCATTGAAGTTCTGATTACTTGCACTGCATTCACTCTTGAACTAAAAATGTGCTTCAATTTGAGAAGCACCGACTTCCTGCTGTTGAAACTTGTACAAAGTTTAGGCATAAATACTTAGCATTTGTTATTGCCGAAATACATCTTCAAAGGATTAAGTGTAGAAAAGATAGTTTTGGAATGAACTTATTATATGTTCAATGATTTTCAATAAGCATGTGGATTATTTTATGAGACGGATCAGTCATCTAAACAAAATTTTATTGAATTTATTAATGTTGGCATATCTGCAGGCTCTGGTGCAGATGAGAAGTTGGTTCATAAGATTTCCAACTATCCTACAGGCTTGTGAGAGTACCATGGAGATTCTAAGGGGCCAGTATGCTCATTCAGCTGGCTGTTATGATGATGCTGCTTTTCATTTTCTTGAAGCATCAAAGGTAAGTTCACACTTGTTATCAATACTAAGCCCTCTTTTAGGAAACCATGTAGCTATCAGGTGATTTCTAGAATTAAAACCACACATCAATTTTTGTCTGTTGTTTTGCATATGTAGTTGACTCAGAGCAAATCACTGCAAGCCATGAGCCACATTTATGCAGCAGTCTCCTTTATTTGTATTGGGGATGCTGAATCTTCATCAAAGGTAACTTTATGTTTTAAGATGTGCATTCTTTTGCAATTGACAATATTAAGTTCCACTCACTAGGCCAAACTATTCTTGCAGGCTGTTGATTTGATCGGACCTGTTTTTGATGTGATAGATTCTTTTATAGGGGTGCGAGAAAAGACCACTGCACTGTACACTTATGGATTTCTACTCATGAGGCAACAAAATTTTCAAGAAGCCAGGTAATCATAGAATAATTTTTTCTTGTTGCATTTTGTATATATTCATCCAGTAACAAGTTGCATTATACTCGTGCCCTGCCCTACTATTGTTCAATTCATCTCCTTATTAGATAACATTTCCCTTCATTGGCTGCCCCTACCAGTTTCTACCTAATTTAATTCTCAATGGTGGTTTATCAAGAAAGAGCTCCAAACTGAATTGAAATAGATATATGGATTCCTCTAATCTCTCATTCCTTATTTTTCGTGTGCCTTGAATTCTGCAGAATCCGACTAGCCTCTGGCTTGCAGATCACCCATACTTATTTGGGGAATCTTCAACTCGTTTCGCAGTATTTAACAGTGCTAGGGAACTTGGCACTTGCTCTACATGACACTGGACAAGCTAGAGAAATCTTAAGATCTGCTCTAACTTTGGCAAAGAAGCTGAATGACGTTCCAACACAGAACTGGGTGCTGTCGAATATGACAGGTACATATATACATGCAAGAATTATATTATCCGTGGTGCTGGAAATGTAATACCATTGATGCTATGTATAGAGCCTTGGCAGATAATACGAATCAGGTTTGCCTCGTACGAGTCATGATTGTTGAGTTCTCTTACTTTGTGCAGCTTTATACCAGCAAACAGGAGAGAGGGGAAGCGAAATGGAGAACACCGCATACCAGAGTAGGAAAGCAGAAGACTTGCAGCAAAGACTCAATGCTGCGCGTTCAAAAGGTCATCACAACGAACTGGTAATGAACACCTATTCCCGCTCTTTCAACCAACGCTCATCACCAAGAATCAGTTCAAAAACATACATTTTAATCTACTAGAATTGCTGTTCACCTGTTTACTTGTGCATCCTTATAATGGACAGATCGCCCGAGTGAAACTTCAAGTTCATCAATTGAGCGAACATGAGGTGAAGCGGGCGATGGCTGGCCCTTCCAACACTATCGACCTCGACATCCCAGAATCCGTCGGCCTTGCAGCTCCGTCGCCAATGCCGTCTTCAGCGAGGCTGATGGATGTGGACATTGGGAGGCTTGGCAAGAGAAGATTATAGTGTCCCACTTGGTGAGATAGAGAACTTGATTGAGCATTCCAAATCACGCAAATGAGGGAAGGCCAAATGTCTCTGAGTTTAAATTAAATGTGCAAGTTCGAGTAGTAGCATGTTCCCTTCTTTTTCTTTTTTAGTAATATGACAAAATTCTGTAGCCCGTGTAAGGAATGTATTATAGGTAGATTTCGTTTCTGTGTAATATATGGAAGCTTATTTTATTATTGGTTTTTTTAGGTCCATTTGCTATTAAGTGTATAAAAGTATTAAGTTCAAATATTAATTTGCGTACATTGTATTGTCAATAAAGAGCTGATGTTTTCGAAGAAGAAAAATAGAAGACATAATATGATAGCAATATTTTCGAAATTACGCAGAAACTGAGATGGGATTTGACTGCCCTTCTGTGGGTATTTTGGAATATGGATCTTAATTCACTGATCTTTTGAAATTTGAAATTAAATTTGTTGATCTTTTGAAATTTGGACCGGGACATGCGAATTTTTCAGAATTATGGATTTTTGCTTTTTTTTTTATATATTTTTCTTCAACTTTTTTCTTATTATTTTCATCTTATTACCAAACTACCCATCTCAAATTTAGACCCAAATTTGAATTTTGCTTTTCTCTTTTTGACTTGCACTACGTGATTTTAGTTAGGATGAACCAATTTTCAATAAGCTTTGTCAATTCCTAATTTAAGTTGATTATTAAATTTAATTAGAAATTTGTAGTAACTTTAATTTTGTTAGATTTTATTAAACACAATAACATTTCATGTAAGAATATAAAATTAATTGGATGCGCAAACGATAAAACCAACACGTGGGTGGGTACAACATTGACGAATGATTAAATAGACTTGTTTCCACAAGTAATACTCCTGCAGTCACAAATAGGAGTTCTATTTCATTTTGACACAAATTTAAGAAATATTAAAAAAAATAGGTGGTAGAAAGTTAGTGGAATGCGAGTCTCACTTGTAAATATATGTGAGTGGAATGTGTGTATAATTATGAACCGAGACTTCTATTCACGAACGGACTAAAATGAAAAAACGAGACTTTTATTCGCGGATAGAGAGAGTACTCCGTAGTAGATTTTTTTTTAGATTTTTCCAATAAAAATAAGTGGTCAATTTCTAGTTTTAATAAAATAAATATATATTTACTCCCTCTATTTTATTCATCCATTCTCAACTTTATTTTCTCTCATATTTTATTATCTTAAGTTAACTTAATAAGTACTCCGAGTAGTAATTTTTTAAAATCATATGCTTAAATGAAATCCATCACTTGCAGTGCAATGGGATGAAGTAAATACTAATCATTTTTGTGAACAATGTAGTACTACTATATAATAAGATTCAAATTCTGTTTAATAGAGTATGATATTGTTTTAATTATGCTACTAAAAGTGACTTTGGGCTGGTTACAGTAATTGTCATCGTGTTTATCATGAAATGTATTGATGATGAGATTGATAGCTAGGACCATTACTCGCCTATTCTTCAAACTCAGTCAAATTTGCCGATACCTAGCATGTTTAATATACTTTTAGACGCAGAGTCGTTTTATTTTTCAAGATAGTGGGCTAGTCCAAGAGCACTATGCACTATATAGTACTCCCTCCGTTCCATATTAATAGAGTCATTTTTCTATTTTGGAAAGTTCCAAGTTAATTGAGCCATTTCTATTTTGAAAAGTTCCAAGTTAATTGAGTCATTTCTAGTTTTAGCAAAAAATAATTCTTCTTTTTACTTTATTCTCTCTTCATCTCTCTTACTTTACTCTCTCTTACTTTTTCCACCATCCATTTAACACACTATTCTTAAACTCCGTATCAAAAAGAAATGTGTATACTATCAAGGAACGGAGGGAGTACTATAATGCAAAGAGAGATTTTCTTGATTTGACTTATGATTTGGTTTGTTTTATTGTATTTTTCATTGTAATTTTCGTCTTCATATTGTTTTGTTCATTTGCTTCTATTATAGTAATAATTAGAGTACTCCTGATATACGACTCTGGGAACTTTCTATATGGATAACATATATCAATACAGAGGAGTGAAATGATAACTAGTTTAATGCGACAACTAATCAACTTATAACTTAATGTATTAAAAATGTTAACACGGTGATATGGATATGCCAACTATGTCCATTTTCATTTATGGAAAATTGCCCTCAACTAATTACCCATATATGTCAATTTAGTTGCAACTTACTATATCACTATAGTTCACCATTACAACTCTTAAACACTAATAATAATGTAGGTTTTTCTATTCACTTACATTACCTTTATTTACTCTTTTCATCTCATCTCTTAGTTTACCAATTGTGCATTAATTCTCTAGCCATTTCAAATACACATATTTTTATGGACGAGACATACTATCATATCATTGATATTTTTAATAATACACAAAATTAATACTAGTAGTTATTAAAGTTATGACATTAAACTAGTTATCAACTTAACATGCAACCTTGAGTCCAGAGCTTTTGTCCTAGCGGCAAGGAGCTTAGACATCAATGTATGAGGTGCCGAGTTCTTGACCTCAGTTGTAATTTTCTCATTTCTTAGGAGTTTATTTTCTCATTTCTTAGGAGTTTAGGAGTTTATTTATAATATCCTCGTTCGTATAGGAGTTAATATTTTTTTTAAAAAAAAATTAATTAATTAATTAATGTGCACCCTGTCAATTCATAAATTAAATAAGAGTAGACGATGGAGTGAATGTAGACATTAACAAACATGTGATATATATTTCTTTCTCTATCTTAAAGATTTACAAAATTGACTCTGTCGACATAATAAGAAAAGTTCAAAAACATCGGATCGTGTATAAATCTTGACCTTTATTATTTTACAAATTTTTTTTTTTAAAGGTTCAATATTTTGTTGTCAATATAATGGGAAAGCGTCTACATGTACAACAATATAAAAATTAGGTTTTCTATCGCCTTCATCAAATAGTATTTTTTATTTCAAGAACCAAAATATACAATTTATAATCAAGAAATGATTTCCTCATGCGAATTAATGTACTGTGCAGATGAAACTGAAATGTGACCTATTTAATTTTCTTGTAGACGATTTTAATTTTTTTATATTCGAACGCTAATTCCTTGGTACCATGTTAGTCTGAAATAAAATTGAAGTATACAAATTTGCAACGCAAACGTCAAACGTGTATATATATTATTGACTTATTAATTAATATATATCGATAAATAATTGATATTGTATTATGTCACATACACAATATCTTGATGTCCTGTAGCAATGTGTATAGAAAGCAATGTGTATATTAGGTGAGAATTTGTGTTATTTTTTATGACTGGGTGTTATATAGGGAGTATAATGAAAGCAATGTGTACTATAAAATAAAACACGAGATTTTTAAAATTTGAAACAAGTCATATATACAGAAATAAAAAAAATGGGAATACAAGAATCCGACTGTTGTGTAAAATGGACAATATAGAATCAAAATTGTGAGCTTATTTGGAAAATTGGGCTGCACTTTAACAGACAAACAAATATGGGTTAAGTGTCATGTTGTGTTACATACAAAAAAGTTTAGGCTCGATCGATGATGTAATTCAGACAACATCAGCACATGGCAATGCCAATATATGTTTCTACATTTATTTGTGCTTATAAATTAAAAAATAGTGATCATTAATGAGAATTTTAGCTTGTCAGTAGTTAAATTTATATTTGTTCACAAGTACCATATCATGTGAGTTGCAGTGGTCATGATTCATGCCACTATTTCATGGATTATGGATATTATTTGTCTTCATATAAAAATAAATAAAAAGACTGCAAAAAGTTTTTTATTTGAAAAAACTTGGAATCCCTACTATCCAGCAAGGTAAGAATTTTAGATAAATTATGGCACAATTTAAATAAATATTATTGAGCCTATTAGGGCATCCGCAAACGGCAGTGAAGTTGTCTTCATCTGTCTTTCTTTTTCATTTATTCATGAATATTCCAAAAACTGCATATAATGGTTCGTCTTCTATCTCCGTTAGAATTCAGAGTTCTTTGACCACATTTTCAATATTGTGCATATGGAGAATAATTTATTTCAAAAAAAGTCTCACTAGGAGGTTCAATGTTTCGATAGTATGAAAAAATGGGAATATTCTAGTGTTCACGTGTTGGCCTAGCAGCAGAGTTGTTAATGTTCGAACCAAAGTTCACGAGTTTGTGTCTACTGTGATGCGGAATTAAAAATTTATATTTATTTACCAATTAAAATAAAAAAGTCATATCTTTATTGTATCATCAACATTATGTTCAACAGTGTTTGACCAATTCAATAATATAACTAATGAAAGATAATAATGTAAAAACAATATAGAATCATAGTAGTACTAGTATTAAATAAATTCAAATTATTAAAGGAAATAAAATCAAATTTGATATATCGTGATATTATAGAAAGCGCAAATTTTGGAGATGTACTCTTTTTGAACTAATTTATTCACTTTATAATATTTTAATATAATTTAATTACTTACTTTAAATTTGATTCAATAATTATTCATAATTCATAAATAATTATGTGTTATACATTAATATTACTCCTTTTATCTAGTTATACAACTGTACGTGACTGTACATATATCCTAATTGTAAGCTGAAACCAAAACCCTGAATTTTAAGGCAAACCTCTGAACATAAATCATAAATGATAAATGGCTATAATTATTAGTAATATATATTTAGTAAAATAACTAAAATAAAGAAACCAAATTACCTCAATTGAAAAATATGAATATATCCAAATTAACGTCTTTTGTTAAGTAAAACGTTTTGATGGGATTTCCTACCTTAAATATGTGCTCTACTTCTGCATATTTCATAATCGATATCCATTCTTATTATAAATACCATAGTCTGTAGCAATAAGATCATAGTAAAATATTTAAAATGTTAGTATATGGTGGTGTCCCATCACCAGACTTTGTGCATTTTTGAACCCTACAATTCTTCAAAACTGACAATTTATGTAATGCTCTTTCACACAGATAGATAGAGAGACATGCCATCATATTCTTTTTCCCATTCCTGCACACACTACCTGTTTTTCTTCTGCCATACCCCACCCCACCCCACCCCACCCCCTCTTTTTATAAATTCAGAGTTTAGGACTAGAATGATATCACAACCTTATGAGATTAACATTAGCTACCTTTTTCTTTCTATTTTCTAGTATCAATTTTGTCATCACTATCCCCATTTTGTGTCTTCTTATGAAGAAGTAGCATTCATTTGACTTCCCACATACCAAAGCAACAAAAAAATTTCCAAGATTTTCCTCATTCCGCTGAACGGTTTGATTTTTTTTTCTATATCAGATTTACTTGCTTCTATTTCATCTCTGTCTGTTCGTAGATAATTTATTTAAATTTCAAATGTTGCATTTTCTGGAAGATGGAAAAGTTGTGTGTGTGTTTTGGATCTGATTAATTTTGGCTTAACTCAGCTTGTTCTTTTAATGATGATGACTATGATTCTGTTGTTGGTAGCATTCTATTTGGATTAGGGTTAGGGTTAATGCAATGATTTTCTTCCATAGGGAGACACAATTTCTCTAAGTTTTTGTATGTATTTAATGTGTTGGTGTTATTATTCACTCATGAAATTCATTTTGATGAAATTATTTTTTCAGGGCATATATATATGTATAAACATATATAGTGATTACAATAGGTGTGACATGAATCTGCAGTTTGACACACTTGAATTGGAATTTAATTTGTTGGTTATTTGAAGGGAGCTTCCTTCAGCCCAGTCACGGAGATGCGAAGAGGGTTGAATTTGCTGCCGATTCATTGACGCAAACATAGTAGACAAGAAATGTTGCTACTATGAATGTGTGAATGAGGCGGGAGTCAAATTTCACCCAATTCTTTTCCATTATTGGACTGAAGGGAGCTCCCTGTAATTACTACTAGTACTACTTTAATTTTCTTCATTCACTTTAAAATTATTACTTCCCTCATTTCATCTCTATATATTCAAGGTATCTCAATGCATATGATGTGGATCAATTGTATTATTAATCATGTATATTAATTTTCATTCTTCATTTTTATGTAAAAAAGGGTTTTCAGTGCCCATTTGGTTTGCTACTCTTTTCTTGAATGTTGAAGTTGCCTTACCCTTAATTAATGAAACGCCAATAGTTTATGACATTTTGATTAATTTGTCTCATCGATCTATTGTAGTATTTATTTACCACTTAATTTGTTGAATGTTGATGAAAATACATTGCCTATTCATTAGAATGAAGTCAATATACTCCATGTTTATGGAACTTGCCTTCAAAACCACTGCTGCCTCCTTCCTCTTCTTCTACAATAATGTTTTTTCTTCCCCAAGTTTTGGTTCGAATTCTCAGACAAATATATCCTGGGAAAACAAATTAGGATTGATAAGTAAGAAGTAATTAATTGCTAATTTTATATGACAATATATTTAAAATTAATACCTCAAAATATAGTCTGTTCATTTTGAGCGTCAATGATATTACTATATTTTATCATAATTGGGATAGTTTTCATAATAATATGGAATATAATAGTCTTGACGGTAAACACACGTTATATAGTGGAATAACTATTCTTGTATCTTAGTGTTATATATATGTGGAGGATATAAACATTCCAAATTAAAATGCTAGAATTTGAGATGACATTTTATTTAATGTAGCCTATTTCATGAACTCCGGATTAACCTAAAACACCTATATTGTATTGGAACTTGAACCTTAATTAATTAATCAATTTGTCTATGACTAATTTAACAATTGTGGGCTAATTTACGAACTAGTGGTGGTCTAAATAAAACATTTAATTCATAATTAAAAACTTCTCCACATTCCAATGCTAGCTAATTTATCAGTTGTATACTGATTTGTGAGCAGCATGAGCAAGCTCTCTTACGAGTCTTATCTTCAAACTTTCAAGCACTTTATTGTTATGACAATTATAGTTGTTTTGTTGACAATTTAGTTTTTTTCACAGATGAATTTTTTTCAGTTTTTCCGAAGCTAGACCCTTTTTTATTTTCTAACATATCCAATTCTACTATCTCATATAATGTGGATATTAGTTAAAGCTACGTATAATAATTTCTTATACTATAATTGAAACCTTTTGTATATATCTATTAATTTTGTTAAATGTTTTACTATTTTTCTATATAGATAAGACAATGACGGTAATGAATTTGCATATAATTAATTGAAATTTATCCGATTAAAATACCCGTAGTTGATTAGTAATCCCTTCTGAATTTAGTTAAGGCGTTTTTTTAGCATAAAAATTGTAAAATTATATTAAATGGAATAAATGAAAATAAAATAAATAAATAAAAAATAAAATATGAGAAAGAATAAAGTAAGATTAGTTAAATATTTTTTTTATAATGAAAAATGACTTAACTAAGTCGTGACATCTCAAACAGAATAAACTCGTTGGATATATGCTTAAAAGGAAAAAATAATGAAAAGACTCGTTGGATATATGTATAAAGGAAAAAAAATTAAAAATGACAATCTAACCATTTTACATTTTTTAGATAGCATTTCAAGTTTATTAATTGTTTTAACTACTAAATATATTGCTCGAAATTACGAAATGGTTGTAGAATGACTATGATTTAGTTTGTCATTAATTAATTAAATTGAATATGATAAAGATTAAAGAATACACGAGATTAGTCAATTTGCCGCATATTCCACCAATCAAAATTCGCATTACGTTTGTAATAATTTTTCTTGGAAGTCGCAGTCTCTATATTTAATTAAGTTTTATTATTTTTTGTGCAGAGAAAGCATTATTAATCTCCATAAACATGGGGTGATTAGTGCGTGACTGTGTAAAAGAAAAGTAGAGGATTCTCTGATTTTTGAAGTAATAAAAAAGTTGAGTTCATTGTGTGGATCGATAATCAAAGTACAACTAAGAAAGAGTTCTTGTTTTTCTTGGAGTATATGATGTATTTTTACGATGTAAATAACATGTCTTTTAAATATTAGATAGATAGATATATGCCATATACTATATTGGTAAATGAATTGAAATCACGTAGAATCGAGTCAAATCATAATGTTATCGCCTTATCAGTGGCATAATTTTCTAAAATATTCCAAAATTAAAGGCTTTTGGTAACAATAATCAGGTAAATTCAATTAATTCATTATAGTGAAATAAAAATTACAATAATTTCTACTCTAAAATTAAAAAAAAAAAAAGCAATTTCATTTTCATTTGGGGCTTTTCCCATCGCGATAACCCGATAAGTGCATTTAATTAATTAAATAAGAATCCAAGTGGGCTAATTCTTGGCATGTACAATCGATCTAATACTTTCTCGATTTCTTAAAAATAGTATTCCTTCCGTTCCACAATATGAGTCATATTTAGTTATGATATAGAATTTAAGAAATATAAAGAAAAGTGGGTTATATAAGTTAGTGGAACATGAGTTCCATATACATATATAACATATATATATATATAGGGTTGTGATCAATTGAGATTATTTAGGCTAATTGAGAAATGAGATGCAATATCAGTCACTCATTTTTATTAAATGAGTGGTCCAGATTTTGCCACACAATAAATATTTTTAGATTAATTTAATATGAAAGGGCAGAATAGTAATTTTATGTTTTAATTAGGGATGAAGAAGATGGCCACCCAGAGAGTCGATGTGGTGATCCAATCATCATTCTTCTCTCTCAACCAGATCAATCCTTCGAAATTCTTCGTCATTTCGCTGATTTCTCATCGGAAGCTTTGTTTCTTAGATATTCCGGATAGGTGGAGAGAGCTTTCACGAGCGCGCTTCGATCCTTCACCGTTGAAGCTGAAGGAATCGGCGTTTTCGACGCCGTCGAGGAAATGGCGGTATTCGAGAAGCTGAATCAGCAACTGAATTGAATCAATTGATGATCTGAATGTTCAATTCGCGTTAATTGAAAACCTAATTCGGTGAAATTTAGGGAAAACACAGGGAATGGGGGTTCGAGAAGCTGGAATTCAGAGATTCGTGAACGAGGATAAGGCAAGATCGGAAATACGCGATTCAGGCGAGAAACGCCTACGCGACCGGCGTCCACATGTCGGAGAATGTCGCCGGCGGGAGCTCTGCCGCAATCTCCTCCCGACGGATTTTGTTGCTTTTTTTGTTTTTGTTGTTTTTTCTTGCTTGAATGATTGATGTATGGATGATGATGGGGATGGAGATTCACCTAAATAATGATATTCCTGTTAACTGTGATATCTCAACTTTGTTTTAATTGTTGACATTTGATATTTTGGCTATTGATATGTGAATTATAAGTGTTATTTTTTAGTTGTTGACATTTTAATACGAGTTGTTGACATTCGATATTCTGGCTATTGATATGTGAATTATAAGTCTTATTTTTTAGCTGTTGACATTTTAATACGAGTTGTTGACATTCGATATTCTTGGTATTGATATGTGAATTATAAGTGTTATTTGTTGGTTGTTGACATTTTAATACGAGTTGTTGACATTCGATATTCTCGGTATTGATATGTGAATTATAAGTGTTATTTGATAGTTGTTGACATTCAATATTCTCGGTATTGATATGTGAATTATAAGTGTTATTTTTTTGGTGGCAGAAGGAATTGCTGCATTGTTACGATGTGATGGTGGCGGCGTCGGGGCTGTTGACGCCGGCAAATGTGCTGGATTTCAGCTGCTCGTTTTCTAGCAGTCAAATTGAGAATTCCGCCATTAATGAATCGCCTCAACTTTCTCAGAACAAGAAGAGGTTGATTTCTGCTCAGTGATTTAAGCTCGTGTATGAATCTGGCATTAGATGTCGAATTAGTGTTGATTACTTGATGATTTTTCACAAATTTACAGTAGCTTGAATCTAGCTTAAAAAAATACTACTGATGTTGTGCAGAGCCGCAAAAAATACTACTGATGATGGTCTTCTCGTTTTGGATTGAAGTGGCATGTTCAACTCATGAATTATATTCACTGATTTTGTTGTTTCCGGAAAGTTTGTTTGCGGGTGTAAGATTCTTTTGGTAGATAATGATAGTCTGGATATGAATTGGAAATATGCCTATTTAAATTTTACTTCAATATTTTATTTCTTTTCATTGCTCTGTTTGGATCACTGTACATGAGTTGCATGATGGTTGCTCACTGGATTTAGAATTCCAGTTGAGAGTCTCTAAACGACAAAAGCTTAAATCCTCATTTCTCAAATTTGTATATCGCAATAAGGTCAATTCTTATAATTTCTGAGTTTTCAAAAGTGATATATATGTATATCTGCATCTTATATTTTGTAGATTAGTTCTGGTGTATACTAATATGAAAATAATCAGCACTTTGAGAAATTTTTTGGAAGTCAAGTGATACCACTCTAATTTTATGATAAACTTGCTAGGAGACTATTGACAGCATGGATTAGTTACTTTATCTGTGGAGTAACTTATCTTAACTCTATTTTCTAGACCAGAAACTGAGAAATAGGAGTCTGCTGCTGATGCTGTTCTTGTAGGGCCATTAGTTAATTTATGAACTGGTTCTTCTCTTCATAAGACTCAGCTTAAAATCTAAGAGGCCACACTTTCAAGAATTGTTTTTGAGTTGTTGACACTATATACAAGTTGTTGACAAATTGTTAACATTTGATATACAAGCTATTGTTAAATACTACGAGGAATATAGGAGGAATCTGTACGGTGGATTGACGCATAATGCTCTACTCGTTGATGCAGTTGGCACACTCGTCGTTCCGGCTCAACCTATGGCTCAGGTTTGTTGTTCCTCATGCTTTCGATTTTGAGTAGCTGTTTCATTATGCTAAACAAGTAATTGTTAATTGTGTTAGTTTGAAGGTGCGAGTTGATGTTTTTGGAATATGTTTTGGAGTTTTCTCATGAATAATCCATCGAGTAGCTGTTTCATTTGAATTGAGTTGGAAACGGATTGGTTTCTTCGCAGTTGCACTTCAATTCTCGTTTGATTAACTTTTTCACTCTGTTATTAATGTTTTATTGAGGGTTATAATGCAGTTGCTATGTCTGTTGCAACAAAACAAACGCATTTCTTTCTTTCTTACTTTCATTTTTCTTTTCTTTTTTGTGTTTTTTCAAGTTTTAAATGTTTGATTTCGTGTCATTTTTTTTGGCATGTACATGGTTTAGAAGTTTATCAGTATGAATTTTATAAGTTGTTGATATTTTAATACGAGTTGTTGATATTTGATATTCTCGGTATTGATATATAAATTATAAGTTTTAATTTTTAGTTGTTAACATTTGATATTCTCAATATTAAAATGTGAATTATAAGTGTTATTTTAATACAAGTCATGTCAACTACACTTTCAAACCATGTCAACTACACGTACAAGCCATGTCAACAACAATTATAAGTCATGTCAACTACACTTGCAAACCATGTCAACTACACGTACAACCCATATCATGTCAACTGCACGTATAAGTCATGTCAACTATAGTACATATCGTCTCAACTCCACATACAAGTCATGTCAACTACAGTATATAATATGTCAGCTACACGTACAAGCCATGTCAAGTACACGTACAAGTCATGTCAACAACAATTATAAGTCATGTCAACTACACTTTCAAACCATGTCAACAACAATTCCCTTAGTTGTGAATTATAAGTGTTATTTGTTAGTTGTTGACATTTTAATACGAGTTGTTGACATTCGATATTCTCACTATTGATATGTGAATTATAAGTGTTATTTGTTAGTTGTTGACATTTTAATACGGGTTGTTGACATTCGATATTCTCGATATTGATATGTGAATTATAAGTGTTATTTGTTAGTTGTTGACATTTTAATACGAGTTATTGACATTCGATATTCTCACTATTGATATGTAAATTATAAGTATTATTTGTTAGTTGTTGACATTTTAATACGAGTTGTTGACATGCGATATTCTCGATATTGATATGTGAATTATAAGTATTATTTGTTAGTTGTTGACATTTTAATACGAGTAGTTGACATTCGATATTCTCGGTATTGATATATGAATTGTAAGTATTATTTGTTAGTTGTTGACATTTTAATACGAGTTGTTGACATTCGATATTCTCGGTATTGATATGTGAATAGTAAGTGTTATTTGTTAGTTGTTGACATTTTAATACGAGTTGTTGACATTCGATATTCTCGGTATTGATATGTGAATAATAAGTGTTATTTTTTAGTTGTTGACATTTTAATACGAGTTGTTGACATTCGATATTCTCGGTATTGATATGTGAATAATAAGTGTTATTTTTTAGTTGTTGACATTTTAATACGAGTTGTTGACATTCGATATTCTCGGTATTGATATGTGAATAGTAAGTGTTATTTGTTAGTTGTTGACATTTTCATACAAGTTGTTGACATTCGATATTCTCGGTATTGATATGTAAATAATAAGTGTTATTTTTTAGTTGTTGACATTTTAATACGAGTTGTTGACATTCGATATTCTCGGTATTGATATGTGAATTATAAGTGCGATTTGTTAGTTGTTGACATTCGATATTCTCGGTATTGATATGTGAATTATAAGTGTTATTTTTTAGTTGTTGACATTTTAACAAGTGTTATTTTATTGAATGTTGAAGATTTGAAGATTTGAAGAATGTCGAAGATTTGAAAATTTGAATGTTGAAAACTTGAAGATTTGAAGTTTTGAAGATTTGAATGTTGAAGATTTAAAGATTTGAAGATTTGAATGTTGAAGATTTGAAGATTTGAATGTTGAAGATTTGAAGATTTCAAGATTTGAATGTTGAAGATTTGAAGACTTTGCAGCTAGAGTTTTAGAGAGGATTTTAGAAAATGAATTCAAACACAATTTAATGAAAAGACAATTATACCCCCGTGTTGACATAATGTGATAGTTGTTGACATTAAGTTAATCTTGTGAATTAGTGGCTGAGATTGCATCTCATTTCTCAATTATACCCAAAAATCTCATCCTAACAAGACCCTATATATATATATATATTAATTTTATAATAAAATGTGAGTAGATAAATTGGTAGAATGTGTGGTCTACTTTTCCATTTATGATAAAAGTGAAAATGACTCTTATTGTGGGACGGAGGAAGTATAAACTGTAAAAATGACACAAATTTTAGTGCAAAATTAGTAAAGTAAGAGAGAAGATAATTAAAGTAAGAAAGATGAATAAAAATAAGTAGAATTAATATTAATGGATTGTAGAGTCCATTCTTAAAAATAGAAAGTTTCTATTTTTAAGAAACAGAAAGAATATTGTTTTGCTAAAAATGTAAACATGAAAAATATAATATTCCTTTTGTCCATTATTTAAAGAAACGTTTTTGACTTAGCACTAAGTTTAATAAATTAATTTCATGATGAAAATAGTGAAAAAGTTAATGAAATATAAGTATATTTTTACATAGAGAATTAATTTTATTGTAGAATTACAATGAGTTCACTTTTTAATAGATAAAAAAAAAGTACATGCATGGGTTTTGTACACCAAGGCAAAATGTATCATTTCCTTAATAAACACAATACAAAACCTATAAACCTTTCTAAATATCGCAAATCAAACAGTGTAAAAATGTAAGTATAGTTTGTCGGATCAAATTAAAAGAAAGAAAGTAATGACTATACAAAACTAAGCTGAAACGAAAACAAGAACCACCGTCTCTTGTATCATCTCGGTGCAATGGTTGGAACCACTCCACTGATAAGGTCACTGCCAGAGACATCTTGGGAGAGGTAAGGGTTCCTCATTGAAGACGACGAGGTCGGGGTCGTCGCCAGTTTTCCCGAGTCGCTGGTCAATGATTCCGAGATGGCAGTGTCCGACTCCGGCATCAAGAACCATATGTTTTCGAGTTCCCTATGCACTTCAGCCATCGGAGGCCGCGAATCCGTCTCTTCTTGGCAGCATTTCAGAGCCAGATTTATGAACTTCTCGATGCACTCAGAAGGGTACGATCCCATCCGCTCGTCGATGATGGAGAAAATCATCCCCGATCGATGTGCAATGTTTACCTAAATTAACAAGCGATCGTGCAGCGTTTTAGTACTAGAATTTAACCAACGAGCCCAGGATGGATAGCCATCGAACCACAAAGAAAGAAAACACACTCACGAGACGAGATTTTTTCAAAATAGAAACACATACCTCACGAACGATGTTTTTTCCATGTGAGATTGGGTGCATCCCAGTCAGCATCTCTAGAAACACGACTCCAAGGCTATAAACGTCGCTCTTGTCCGTGAGCTTATGCGTCAGGAAGTACTCGGGGTCGAGGTATCCCTGCAATAAACCAGTTTCCCATCACATAAATTTTTATATTTTTTTTCCTTTTAAAGAAATGAAATTCTGAAGGCTTGAAAATGCTCACCGGTGTCCCTTTGACAACTGTCGATACATGAGAGGGCACGCCTCCTTCGAGCTCGGGAAGTGGAGCTAGACGCGATAGTCCGAAGTCAGCGACCTTTGCAGTAAATGTGGAGTCGAGTAATATGTTTGTGGCCTTGATATCGCGATGAAAAATAGGCGGATTCGCCTCTGTGTGAAGGTAAAGGATGCCTCTCGCAGACCCCATTGCAATTTTCACCCTCCTTGCAAAAGTCAGTGGCATTTTCGCCTTGGCTGCACGTTACCACGGTTACATAACTGTCTTAGAGAGAGAGAGACGATAAAAGAAAGATGGTTCGATAAATTACTTGATAGGTGATCCCTAAGGGTACCGTTAGGCATGAATTCGTAAACCAGCATCTGCAATACGAGAAGCATCATGAAATTCTAACATGACTCGAAATTTGATTGAAAGTGTAGAATAGTTTGGTGATCTCAAAAACATTTGAAACAATGTACCTGTTCGCCTTCTTCATCGCAGTAACCAATCAAGGACACCAAGTTCCTATGGTGCAACCTCGATAACAGTTCTATCTCTGTAAGAAACTCCTTCTCTCCCTGCAACGATCCCTCTTGGGCGCGTTTTATGGCCACAATGGTCCCGTTGGCTAGAACGCCTCTGTGGACTTTCCCGTAGCCTCCTGAGCCAACCACGGTCGACTCATCAAAATCGTTTGTTGCCAGCGCCAGCTCACTGTAAGTGAAATCCTTGACTCCATCAATCCGGATGGAGATCCTCGTCGCTGAAACATAATGTAGAGGCGATTTAAATACTCCAAGAGCCAGGAAACAAGTGTAGAACTGGAAAATTCGTTTTCAAGAGTATCGATTGTTCTTGTTTCACAACATGCAAAATAGTGAAAATAAGAACTTGCAAGGTACTAACATGGACGTCGCCTTGAGGATTTGTGCTGCTTTTTGGTGTACCGTCTCAAGATAAGTATCGAGACAATAGCTGACAGCGTGACTGATCCGGCAATCGTTCCCAATATTACGCCAGCCAGAGCTCCCTTGCTTAAACCAGACGACCCGTTGTCGAAGATGTCTGCAATATAACTAGAAATCAAATGCTGCTTCCTATAAACAGAGGTGCTTATATATACAAACATATAAAAATGAAGAGTGAGAAATGAAACATACCTTCATCATAAGACGGCGGGAGTGTGAAACTGAGAAATTCATAAGGTCCGAACACTTGACTATCAGGTATTCTCCATCCGCTGAACATTTCACGAATCCATAAAACCTCGCTCCGATTGAACATCTTGGTAGTAACATTGGATGGGAATATCTTGAGGTCCATTTTGATACGAGGCCCGTCTTGCCACTCCGCTGACTGAATCTCGAGTTGTGAGAGATTCATTTCAAGACCAGTGCTGAGGTACTCCTTGAAAGTATTCACATACGGGAGAAAATCAGAGAATCCGGGACTCTTCAACCTATATCCAACAAATACGGGAGCCATGCAAATGCATCGCGCAGTTGGAGTTGGAGGGGCATACTCGTAACCATCTGGGCATCCTTGAGGAGTACAGTCGTAGAAAGTTGTGGTATTTGAGATATTGTTAAAATCTTCATCGTGAGGCTCACACTCTGTGACTAATAGAGTATTACTTGAGCACACTGGGTTTCCTTCAAGCCTGAAAATGAGGAAGGGAAATTGCTAAAGTGTTCAAGAAAATGATCGAGAGTGAAGAGAGTCTCATGGATTAAACGACGAACCCAATGGTGATATTGGGATGGGAAGGAAGGATACCACCAATGTTTGAGAATGAATTGAACGCGAAATCCCTGCAGAGTTCATCAAGCACGTAAACACATTTACAATAAGAAGATTGCGTTTTTCACTTGAGAATATATCTTGAATAAAGGAGGCGAAGATTTCTAAAAACAATCCTTGTTTTAATAATGCTTACAGAAGAACTTTCTCAGTTGCATTCATAGTTCTATTTTGCCATATGCCTGATGGTATAGAACCATTCAATGAATTGTTCGCGACTGACCTGCAAGGAGAATAGAATTGGATTGACTAATTATGGGAAGTGTAAATCAAGAAATCAGACTGAAACTCATCACATATGAGTTCTACTAATAAGGACACATCATTTATTTGAAGTTGACGAATGCTCACAGTTTTTGCAAAAGTGGGAGCCCCGAGAAGCTACTGGGAATAGATCCAGTCAGGCCATTTCTCGACAGATCACTGCAGGGTAGAATATAGTATTAAGGTTATAGAGGCGATAGCCACACTCTCGTAGATAAAATGCCAGTATCCTTATTACAAAGTTGAGACTGGTTGGTGCTCACATAGTTGTAATATTTCTTGAGAGTGCACCGGCGGGTATGGGTCCAGTAAGCTGGTTCAGACTCAAATCGCTGAAACGACAAGATCCCAATTCATGATATGATAAAGGCCACAATAAGGGCAAATAAATAGACGAAAGAGGAGCATCTTCTCACAGCCACGAAAATTCATGATATGGTTAAGGCCACATTGAAAAAGGATGAAGACTTACATGTAAGCAATGCCCGTAGAATTGCTCCAATCGGGAAGGGTTCCTCGTAAATTGCAGTTCCTGAGACTCCTGATTATCCAACCAAACCAATCCATTATGAACATAAATTCACGAAACAATTCGGAAAACATTGAAGAAGAAGACTGAAGTTTGAAATTGCTCACAGCTTCAAGAGCGTAGATATGCTCCCATACGAAGATGGTATTGGACTCCCAAAGTTGTTGTTATCGAGCTGGCTGGAAACAAATAAGAAATATATGAAATAAGAGGCGTAAAAAAGCTCGAATTTTCCAAAATTTTCTGCAGAAAGAAACAAGAAAAAGAAAGCACCAAATAGAGTTAATATATTGAATGAGGAAAAAAAGTTGCATACAGTATAAGTAGCTTTGGCATTTCAGATAATTCCGGTGGAAGAGGTCCGGATAAGTTATTATTGTCAAGCAACCTGCAGTAAAGTTGCATGAGTAACTAAACTTGAACTTTCAAAACACCGCGGAAGTGAAAGTAAGAACGTCCGACTCACAGATGAACGAGATTAGGAAGTCGAGCAAGCTCTGATGGTATCGGGCCGCTGAGTGAATTATTGTTCATGTGGCTGTTCATAGTAGAAATAGTGAATTAGATGGGCAATGATGAGGCCAAGAACTGTATTAGCTTAACAATACAGAACCAAATCGAGAGTGAGATCTCTCACAAGTGCTTTGCTTTGTCCAAGTTTGCAAGTGACGGGGGTATTGGCCCTGATATGAAGTTCTGGTCGATTTGTATCCTGTCCAGGTTCACAAGATTGCCAAGCTCCTCCGGCAAGGAACCGGTGAGTTGATTTCCATTTAGAAGCCTGTGATCAGATGAAAGAAGGTAAGAAATGCAAAATTGGATGCACCTTATCAACATAAAAATCTCATCTAGTAGAGCTTTAAACAATAGTAGTATAAATTATAAAGGATGATTTCTTGATGCTATATGAGGCATTTTATATATGGTCGAGCACTCAAATCATATTTGCTTGTTTTCCATGTGATTTCCTCAATCCACGACAGTTCTTAAACACTACAACAGACTGCAAAACAGTACGTCAAACATTGAAACTATTGCAGCTTTTCCACTCACAACAATTCTAGCGTCGTAATATTGCCTATTTCCTTTGGTATAGTCCCAGTAATATTGTTCCACATGAAATCCCTGCCAAAACAATAGCAGGGGTCGATTATAAAGGAGGCAAACAGGCTCAATCACATTTACAAGGATCTGAATATGATATATGTTACTCACAATATCGTCAAATAAGATAAACGGCCAAGCTCCGGAGATAGAGTTCCTGTCAGGTTCCTACCCATAACCGACCTGTTCAGAAACTAAAATTAGAGAAGGCATCATTTAGAAAATAACTTGCAAATACTGTGTTCAGAAAAAACTTTAGTCGCTTTAAGGTCCCAGGTTGTGATTCTTTTTTATCAACATCGGCTTAGTGCTACAAAATTAGGCAATGTTTTGTCGTCTCGAATAATAATATAGCAATTGTTCTAACCAAGTCTTGTTAACATACTATGGTAGAAGTATGCCACAACAATCTAAACTGTATCAAAACTAAAACATCACAACTGTTTCGACACCTACTTTCACAACCCATAACTAGAACCACAAGTCAAGAGAATTCCAAAGGAACGAGATCATACACTTCGCTAACATGAAAGTGACCATCAGCAAACGTTACATTATGGCAAATAATCCCTGTCCAGTTTGAGAGGCACGGATCCCCCCTGTCCCACTGGCGAAGATTTTTGAATGGATCATTCAAACTCTTCTTGATAGCTCGCAATGAATTGACTGCACACACCAGTAACAACATAGTCCATCACAATCCCAACTTTGAAAACACTCATAAATGGAAAAGGGAAAAACCTCAAGCTACATTTGATGTTAAAGTCAAATTTAGAACGACGTTCAAAGCTAGCCACTGCAGATTTCCCTCATCACAATAGCAGACATACATAGAGATGTTGAACAGGAACAACAAACAAACCTTCATTTGGATCAGTGCGTTGGCTATGAGCACCAAGAACCAACAAATACCAGCATAAACACATAACCAAAATCATTCTAACATTCCAAGAACTCAGCCAGGCCACCCCAAAAATTGCCATGTTCTTGAATATTTTCTATGATCTCTAAAGACCTAGCTCCCACCTGAGACAATAACCAAAAAAGAGAGAGAGAATCAACACTTGTGACTCAATTCCACCTCTCAACAATATTCACCAAAATAAATAAAGCAGTAAAATAGAGAAATAAAGATGCCAAAATTGAAAGATGAAAGAAGTAAACAAACAAGAGACAAAAATAACTGAAAGATCAAACACAATCCAATAATTACACAGCAAAAGACAGAATACTAAACAGCAATTCAGCTAAAAAACAATAAAGATCGTATTTTTAGACCTACGGGAATACATAACTGGAGGTGGTGCAGGTGTTTCTTCGGAGCAGGGAAAAGGGGGGTTTGAAATGTGGAGAGAGAGGAGGAAACAGGGGTGGGTTGGATTTTGACCTATTCTCCATGGAAGGGTAGCAACATTGATGAAAAATGTTGGTGATAGTGATGAGGATGAGAGCAGCAGCCATCTTTTTCGTTTTCAACAGTAAAATAATTGAATTGGTATACACAAAAAACACAGACCAAATTTCCTTGCTGGCTGAGGGCATATTTTAATTGGGGTTAATGGGGATTGGCTTTATTGACTTTTTTGAAGAGGAGTAGTAGTTGTTGTTCAACTGCCCTTTCTTCAACATGTAACTCGCACTGTTCGATCAATCATTATTAAATACTAGAGAAAGAGAGATGGAATCTTCCCAGTTCACATTCGGAGATAAATTTGGCAGCAAGATTTCAGAATGTTTGAAGAGTGTGTTCTTGAATATTACCAGAAAAGTGGACCCAAGATTCCGGTGGAGAGGTTTGGTTTGGACATATTAGATTTAAATGTGGATTTATTTTCGTATTTTATTTCATGCTCAAAAATTCATAAACTATTTTCTATTTTCATTCATCTTATAAATAACAATACACTTATATATTTTATAACTTTATTTTTCTTTAATGAGTGATCTTCATTCTCCTCTAACAATACTCAATTACTTTTTATTTTCAAGTCTTTCTTATTTTATCAATTATGCATTAAAATTTGTACTTTCAAAAATTTTTACTTTTATAGCACAGAAGGAGTATAAGACACAAAATTTTATATACTATTAGTACTCCTATTATTTTATGAGTTTAGTGAAAAACCATGAGACAATAAAGTACTTCATCCTTCTGCGAATAAGAGTTACGTTTTTTCATTTGGATCCGTCCGCAAATAGGAGTCCCGATTTGTTTTTACTATAAATGGTAATAGACCTCGCATTCCACTAACTCATTTCATTTATATTTTATTTAAAATTAATATTCCCTCCGTCACTAAAAAATAAAAACTTTTGAAGCGACACAGGTTTTAATACTACTCTCTCCGTTCCATAATAGAGTCATTTTGCAATTTTGGTACGTTCGATAGTAATAGAGTCATTTCCCTTTTTAGTAAAAGTCAACACATTTTTCCACATCCACTTTACTCTCTTTTACTTTATTCTCTCTTCATTTCTCTAACCTTTTCATTTTCCATTTTCCATTTTACTCTCCCTTTACTTAATTCACCGAACACAATTTTTCTTAATCTTCGTGCCGAAAAGAACCGCCTCCATTACTATGGAATGGAGGGAGTACCAAATTAAAAAAAATAAGAGAGAAATAAAAAGAAAAGTGTGTTAGTGAAAAATAAGTCACACCTCATTAGATAGAAAAACATCTTCTTAAATAGAAAGTTTCTATTTTTAAGGGACAGATAAAAAAAGAAAAAGTTTCTATTTTTAGGGTACACGTGTAAGTGGGACTAATATACGATTCATTTATTTTAATCATTTTTTAATATATCTTAAAATATGTGCTATAAAAAATAAGTCATCTATTCACAGAGGGAGGGAATTGAATTTTTAGTTTTAAAATCTTTAATTGGGCCTCTCAATAAAAAAAAAATGCACCCACTAGAGTAAAATGAAGGTGTATTACTGTTGTATACTTGTTGAAACGAAACAAAAATAAAACACTCAAAATGTTAGGAAGGAGTTTATCACCTACTACTAAAATAAAAATGGAAAGCCGAAGTGTGTAAATACATTAATTCAAAATAAATTATTATGTCTACAGGTTATTTTTTTTTAAAAAAATTATAAGTTGATCATAATTTCCATTAGTTTGTTGATATGTGGTTTTTTTCCTTCATTGATATTATCACAATTTCAACCATATTAATGTTGCAACTTGCAAGTCATAGAAAGTCTAATATAGAAGTAAGACTTTTTTTGCCACATATGAAGAGTATATAATACTAGTATCAATTAATCTATTCGATTTTATCTCGTAATATGGTACATTATACTTGAGGTTGAGTAAATTGGCAAACAACATAACCATGAATGAGAAGTGTTATATCCTTATAGCTAAGTTTTTCTATTTATATTAACCCTTTCTATATAGCATGGTATACTTTTCAATAGGGGTGTGCATTCGGGTTTCGGTTCGGTTTTTCGCCCAAACCGAATCGAACCCGAAAAACCGAATTTAGGTTAAAATTGAAACCGAACCGAACCGAAAAACCGAAAAACCGAAAACCGAAAAACCGAAAACCGAACTTAAAAAACCGAACTAAACCGAAAAAACCGAAATTTCAAAACAAAACCGAAAAACCGAAAAAAATAGTATATTTTAATATATCTAATTTATTTTATTTTATATATACTAATAGAATATAAATATATATAATATAAAATTAATATAATATATATAATATTTATTATATAAAAATATATTAGAAGAATATATGTTATATATATGATATAATATACTAAATTAATAGGATAAAAATATATAATAATATATTGAAAATATAATTCGGTTTTTCGGTTTTTCGGTTTTTTTTTCGCCCAAACCGAACCGAACCGAAAAACCGAAATTTTTGTATTTTTAAAACCGAACCGAACCAAAAAACCGAAAAAACCGAACCGAATTTCAAAATTTCGATTTGGTTCGGTTCGGATATTCGGTTTTCGGTTATTTTGCTCACCCCTACTTTTCAATGTTGTAGTAGTCCATTTAATAGTACAAGTCAATGTGACATCAAACTCACCAAATGGGAAATAATAAATGTTGCATTAGACTATATGGTACGTGTGATAAATAATTAAACATAAGGGACCAAACACATATGCAGGTGTAGGTCTTTGTACAAAGAAATTTTGTTTTAATGAGTTCTTGTAGTATAAAATATTCACTTTATCAAGTCCTATTTCTATAGTCCGAAATCTCATCCTTATTTAAAGGATCATAATCAAACCAATAATATTCCGTTAATTATAGTATTTCACATTATCTATTTTTATTCAATTAAATTCCATGTCGATCCCATGGTTAATATTTTGGTAGAATTTCTTATGAAAATTTTATGTTTATGATATTCCTTTAGCTTCACAAATGTATATAATATACATGGCTAACATATTCAATTCCAAATTTGTGAGTTAAATCATGTAAATTAAATCATGAAGATATATATCGGGAAAAAAAATGAAAAGAATTATACGACAAGCAACTGAAAAAAAAAAAGATTGTTCAACACATTGGTTCTTATTGGACTAGAAAGACCTAAATAAGAGTTTACTTGAAATAGTGAACTTTGAAATTGTATCCGAATTACTGCACTTACTCTTATTCTAATTGAAAATATCAAGTAAAATTGATACGATTTTAAATGTATATTAATCAATTAAATTTAATTATATTAACTAATTGACATAATAACTAAAGTGATTAGATTACATAATAATTAAAGTAATATTTTTAATTAAATTTTTATTTATAATATATTACTTAAATAATTCATAATTTTAAAATTACATTAAATTTTTCTAGTTTATTAATTGAGAACATAAAAGAATTTCTTTGTTAGAATCTGATGTAGATTTCAAGTCAATAATAATTGTGTGGATTTTAATCAACAGAAAATTTGACTGCCTAATTAAATCCGTTTAAATTAAACATGCATGAGATATCAAAATAAAAGGATTTATTAAAACATAACTTTTTTATATACTTGTAAGGTTATACTGGACTGAAACAGAATTGGAAAATATACTGATTTAAAGATGGATTTTGCCAAATTTAAGGTTTACTATTAAGCTGATTTATAAAGTCAATAAGCTCTTAAATGTTTAAGCCCAATAATTGAAGGCAAAGAATATGACACGCCAACACTCATATCAATTACATGGATCTAAATATTGATAGAATAAAGAAAAATTGACAAAAATGCAGGCTTTTGCGAGCAGACATCTACTTAGTACAATAGTTAGTAATTTAGGAAAATTATTTGGAATCGTACTTTTGGCGAATAAATATTGAGCAAAAATGGGTAACTGACTTTTTGGGATTCATAGTATTTATCGACTAGAGAGCCAAGAATTTACCAAGTAATAGGTAACTAACAAACTCCATGGATGTCGACGTAGTTTTTGGAGTTTAAAATGACAACAAGCGCTTGGTAATAGTGTAAGGGTTTGTAGCAAAGACTAACAAATTCAAATAAATTCATCGAATATTGGATCAATTCAATTCTCACGCTCCAACAATTAACAAGAACACATATAATTCAAGAAAAGGAAATTAAATAAAAATCATTGAATTTTACGGTTAGTTAACATACCCGTTGATGATTCTTTAAAGAATCAAAAATGACTTGCGACGTCTCCACGTGATATTTCCGTACTTTATTTACCGCAGATCTTCTAACCTGTTTTCCGAACTTATTATTTGAACTTTGTGAGGGGTAAAGCTTATTAAATGATATAGGAATTAGACATGAAAAAAATGAAGGTAATTAAGTAAAAACATGGTCTAAAATTGGTTACCATTCATCACCCAGATATATGACAGGTTAATTTTCTAGAAAGCCTGATATTCATATTCAATTGCAAGACAATTAAACCGTCAATATATGTGCTAGCAGTTTCAAATTTAAAATAGTTTAAATACTTGTCTTACCCTATAAAGTCGACTAGGAAAAGGTCCAATTCATATAATTTTCTATATAATATTATATTCAGTCAGAAATATAATAACTTCTACATAATTTTTACTACTCCATATAATATTCTCTTCGGTAACCTTGACGGTCTAATTTAACATCAGAAAACTTGTGTAAAAGTATCTCCTAAAGGATAGAGTACGACCATTCTACAAACTATAACTTGAGTCAATAGACCAATTGATGTTCATGAGTAGCCGTACAAAATAGTTTTTGTATGTATTTGATATTATAAATTAACCACAATTAATAAAATAAAGTAAATCTTATATAATGACTTATACAGTCACAAGATATTAGGTTTTAAAGATGGATTTCACTAAATATAAGGATTACAGCTAAGTAGATTTAAATAATCACAGTGGCTATAAATATATAAAAATGTAGAATTCGTGGTTGAATAAATAATATGCTTATTGGTCAAATATATTCTTAATGATACAAGGAACATCACACATTAGTACATTAGTACTAGTATTATTTTTTACAAAATATCTTGTTATATAATATAACTGTTGATGTGAAGTGCATAATTAATATATTTTGATAAGAATGAAAGATAGACCTGTTTATTGATATGCATATAACAAGTCAAATGTTTTTAGATGTTATTAGTCAAAATGTTACATTTTCAGAAAATATTAACTGCTGTGGTGAAAATGTAAATATTCGATGTAACGGGGATATATTAGTCAAAGGCATAAATTAGTAAATGCCATATAAGATGATTTAGAACTCTATCGGCTACATGTACGACTGATTTTTAAAAGTCAATAAGCTCTTGAATTCATAAGCCCAATTAATAAAAGCAAAGAAAAATAGAAAATGACACGCCAAAATCTAATCAGTTAAATGGATCTAAATATTTATATGGAGGGCTCAAGGCTTGGTTGTCTACTTGTCTTAGTGGTAACATGGAATTTAATCTGTCACGCACTAAAAAAAAACACAGTTTTTGCCGGCCTATTTGTTCGGTAATTTAGGAAAATTATTCGAAATTGAACGATTGGCGAGCGCATGCTGAACAGAGATTTTAGTTGGTAATCGACTTCTTGAGATATTTCTGAATATTTACCAGTAATAGCACGTGCTCGGTAAATGGGAGATTATTTTATAAAAAAAAAACTACAAATGGGGGAGTACTTGGTAATTTGGTTGAAATACTCCATCCGTACCATAATAGATGTCACACTTAAGGGATGATACTAAATTTTAGGAGATGTTTATTTGTGTGTTAAGTGGAAAGAGAAAATATATTTTTATACATTAGTGTGAGAGAAATTTTTTTTTTAAAAAAATTATGACATTTTTTATAGGACAAACTAAAAGAAAAAATGTGGCATATGTTATGGAACGGAGCAAGTATTACTTAGTACACAATGTCATGTCCTTGGTAAATTAGTCGATATTAATATTTCACTCCATAAATTCTCATTGCTTTACAAATGTTCTCGGAATATAAGAAGATTTTTGAAATACTCCCTCCGTCCCATAATAGATGTCACACTTGAGTAGTGATACACGATTTTAGAAGATGCTATTTTGTGTGTTATAAGTGAAGAGAGAAAATATTAGCAGATTTGTATTAATATGAAATAGATTTTTTTTCAAAAAAGAAAATATAACATCTTTTATGAGACAAACTAAAAATGAAAGTGTTTATTACTGAGACGGGGAGAATACTAATTTTGCCAAGTATTCCTCCGTTCTATAGTAATGGAGACGTTTCTTTTCAGCACGGAGATTAAGAAAAATTGTGTTGGGTGAGTTAAGTAAATGGAGAATAAAGTAGAAGAGAGACAAAAGTAAGAGAGAGTAAAATAGGTGGGGAAAAATCTGTTGACTTTTACTAAAAAGAGAAATGACCCTATTACTACGGAACGTACCAAAATGATAAAATGACTCTATTAGTATGGAACAGAGAGAGTATAAGTCTTCTCGGAACAAATATAGCAACAACACATAGCGATAAGTATGAAAAATACAAAGTTTGTTGCACAAACGAGTAGGTAAAATTAGTAAATAGATGAGTATGAAAAATCAAACTCTCGATCGTAAATTTTACAATGTATTATGTATATACCCAGGTAGGATTGGAGAAGAAGTTCATCTTCCCATATTAATCAAAATTAGTGTGCAATGACTAGATGCTTTAGCTAACGTCTTCGACGACATGATTAAATTCTAGAATCTGTGGCTTCTTTGAATTTTTCGATAGTTGCTGAGTAGAATTTGATTTAATCTATTGTTACAAGCAAGCTTTCCCCATAAAATCGTCATTAATTACGTACGGAGTATTTTTTAATAATCATAAAGCATGCTTAAACTATGACTCGATAGCAAATTAGAGCTCAACAAGCAAATCAAAGTCACTACAAAACATAGAAAACAAAGCAGAGGACTGGAATATCGCACCCAATCCTCACAAAACCAAACTCAACCAAAACAAAAAAAGAAGCAAGAATATCAATTAAAAAACACGTGCTGCAACCACGTCCAAACAACAAAAATACAAACAAAGCCTCCAAAACCACAAGGACCGTCTCGCCCATCAAAAAAGGGGAAAAGAGTAGAGACATATCAAAGCCATCTCCAAAATGTCACTGAGTTATGCATTTTCTTGGATTTTTTAGTTCTTTCCATCTCCAAAATGTCACTGAGTTATGCATTTTCTTGGATTTTTTAGTTCTTTCCACCTTCTAATATTGCTTAAATTGTTAAAATCTGATTAGGTGAAAAAGGAAAGTCCGAACACTAACCTTTGATCCACATATCAAGCAACTATAATAGACACTTCTTTTGTATATATCTCACTTAGAGTCTAGTTGAGTTTTTGGAAAATCATTATGTTCCACATACGTCATTAATTATGCCGCGTATGTGAAAAAAAATCAAATTAAATAATTTATGTACGTATGTGAAAAAATCAAATTAATTCATTAAATACAATGTAATCCGTATATTTGTCAAAAAAAATTGTGACATATTTTAGTTATTCATCACATAGTATTGCTTTGGAATCATTATGTGCATCTCATAATCTCTAGCTCCAATTACGAATCAATCTGACATGGTAAAAGTACGTTATAAATTATTTTTCTAATTGGATTGAGCTTTGAAAAATTATGGTAAGTAGTTAGATTTCAGATCTAATCGGTGACTTTGCTATCTCTACACATACTGAAATTGAAACTAATATTTGATGACATATATATAAATTTGTTGACGTGAGACTTGCCTATATATGTTAAAGTGTAAATATGAAATCGCTATTGTACAATTTTTGGCTAATGTAAATAAAATGACTATGTAAAAAAAACAAATGAAAATGTAAAAGGATATGGTGCGATCTAAGAACTCAAGATGGATTGCTTCTATCATTAATATTTAGATTGCGATAACAAATGACTATAGTCATACCACATGAAAATAGTTTGCACATGTCTTTTATTCTTGATGGGCCATACGCCCATACAGAGAGAGAGCCTTTATAGGGTCTGGATGGCCCACGGGCCTGCCAAGAATATGTATAGTTATGACACCTTTAGTAGTAGTATTAAAATATAGCAGTACTATTAGAAGTACAATTGGTTGGCTTGTGTGTCATGTATTCAAGAGCTCAAGAGATGCACTTATTTAAAAACATTTCATGTTTTTTCTATTTGCTCATATTTTTATGTTTCATAACTTCTATTTTATAATGCGAAATGGATTCTACTTTATAATTATTACTATTATTAACAAAATTCCAGCATACCATACATATATACTCTATCCTATCCGCCTACGAAAAAAAGTCTCATCTTTTCATTTCGGTTCATCTGCAGAAAATAGTAGTACCATCCAAATATGAAAAGTTTCTCTCAAATACTTTATCTACTACTCCCTCTGTCCCACAGTAAATGTCACACTTTCCTTTTTAGTTTGTCCCACAAAAGATGTCACATTTCCTTTTGTGGAAAAAGTTTCCTCTCACATTAATATAAATATATTACTTTCTCTTTTCACTTAACACACAAAACAACACCTCCTAAAATCTCGTGTCAATCTCCAAGTGTGACATCTATTATGGGACGGATGGAGTACTTATTTTTATTTCTCTCTCATACTTGTGACTATTAGTGTGTGATTTAAATTCGCAAAACAAGTTTTAATCCCCTAAAAACACTACTTGCAAGTATACAGACGTGCAATGTAGTACGAAAGGGTATCGAATCCACATGGAGGCGAGATTAATTGCTAAAACTATTAAACTCCCTCCGTACCACAAGAATGACTCTTTCCTTTTTAGTCCCTCACAAGAGGGCCTCATTCCCCACTAGCAATACTTCAATTACATTTTTTTTCTATCTATCTCTTACTTTACCAATTATGCATCAAAACTATGTCCAACCAAAAGTGCATACTCTCGCTCATAGGTGATTAAGAATTATACACCTAGGATATGCTGATCACGCATTCTAAGCTCTACTCAGTAACCTATTACCCTTATTAAGATGCAGAGTAGGCTTTAGATTAGCTTCTACATAGTTAGCACAAAGGATCCACTTCTTGTCTACCCCCCTAACGGTTCTAGCTTGAAAATTCCTTATTCTAAGTTAAAGAGATTTTAGAATTAAGGTCATTCCTAGATTAAATTTTCTTGCTGAATTCGACACGAATAAAGATAATCACAAAAGATAAGAACTAATAAGCAATAGAAATCATAAGAATTCAATTAAATGAATTCATGCTCAACAACCCTACTACAAATTAGGAGTAATCTCAAGCTCTAGCCACCCATGCTAACTATATTAACACAAAAACAAGTTAATATACTATGGGGAACAAGGCTTGGATGGATGAAACTTCAATCTTGCTCTCCTACTTCTAAGTGTGGCTTCCAAGCTCACTCTCTCTCAAAATGTGTTTTAGTCGCCAAAAGTCCTTTGGGAGTTGTGCCCTAGCTATTTAAATAGTTAGGGCTTGGACAAAATAGGCCCAGACAATTTTGTTGGATCAGGCATTTTTCGGCTGGAAAAACGCTTGACCCTCGCGTTGTTTCTCTGCAATGCGTAGTCTTAGTATTCATTCATATTTTTTTCTACCGGACTTCGATTAAAGCGTGCGAGGTATCCACACGAAACTCTTTCAAAGATGAATGGAATAGTGGATTTGTAGAATCATTTCAAATTAATATTGGTAGGCCGATTACTATTTATAGATTCAAACTTTTTTTCTTTCTCTACTCTCTCTTAGAGCCCGACCTTTTGTCCTACTACAATATTTCAAAATGAGTACGTTTTTTCCGTCTAAAAAGGGTGTTAGAATAATTCAGTAAATGATTACAATTTGATTCTCAGCCAATACTTTACTCACCTTTTTCTTCTATTTTATCAATTTCCCCCTTCTCTCTTTTACTTTATAAATACTATCTCAATAAAATCCGTGTCATCCACTGATTCGAATATTTTTGATGGGCTACGCCAATAATATATGGTGAGATAGGGTATCTTGATTTTGGAAAACAACATTTGTAGTATGTATTTTGATTTCTTTAGTAAAAATTAAAAATGTTAATTATATTATTATTTATATAAAGTATACCTTAGTGGAGTATGACATATTTACATAAAGTATACCATAGTATGACATATTTTTTTACGCACGTGCAGCATTAGTATTTGTCTTAAATGTCGTAAAAGACTAGTGCATAGATTGATTAGGTCGACAAATTATGCGTATTGGATCGTTATCGGATAAACTCAATATCAACCATGCCCAATAAGTCAATCTCTAATCCAACCTAAAATCACCGGGATTCTTACCAGCAAATAATAAATATCACTAAATAGTTAGATTTGCTTAATGGATTTACCTACTGTACATATGGGGAATATGATCAAATGCAAACCCTTAATACTGCACAAACTACAAACTTTGATTTGGATCGTTAAAAAATGTCAATACAGTGTCAACGGTTGATATTGTGTTGACATTTTCTGTTACTACTATTTTATTATCTGTTGATATTTTTAATGGTCCAGATCATAATTTGGAGTTTGTACAATATACTTATAAATTTGCATTATATCACTATCCATATGGACTATCTAATCATGTCTGGATAAACTTCAGTTTCTTGTAGTGGAGGTATTTGTTGAGAATTAAAACATGATGGTATACCTGCATATCCAACAACTTGGCCTTGGATTCAATTTAGGTGCAGCATGATTTATTTTCTCATGCAAAAATTTACACGTGCTATGCATTTCCTCCATAATGGCTAGAAGAGAGTAGCTGGGGATGTTATGCCTAAAGTCTATCCTTTACGACATCATAATTAATGCAACATTTTATACAGTAGGTACATACGATCATCACGCGTCAACAACTTTTAAAAAGATAACTAATTTACTTCACTAAAATAAGCTTGCATGTAATTAATCAAGAATTTTTTGATAACATAAAATTTCATTTGTGAATAAAATGTACTAATGTGTTTCAAGTTCGAATTGAGTTTATTCTTTTATTAGGAGTAGTGTATTGTATTACTCATACGTGATATCTAAGCTATTGAAATTTATTAGGAATTTCAAAAAGAAGAACTTGGTTATCTGTATCTCTCATCTATATAAATGGATTGAAGTGCGAAGGCATCCTACGTGTACGCTTCTTATTAGTGAAACAAGATCCGGTCGTGGCCCACAACGTGACACATTTATCCTGTCCGAAGATAGTACTGAGTAAAGCAGAAAGTGGGCCAGTGTGACAAAGGAGAGTGTGACGTGGCAGTAATCCATCCATGTTTTAGTTTGGAAAACGGAATGAATTGTGAACCACTTGTTTGAGTGGTAAGAAATGAACGAGCTTTTATATAAGCCACAGCACACATGATTTGACCCAGATTTCTGTTTTTCTGTCCGCTGCCAAACACTCCTTTAATTATTGGTGACGAGAAAATTTATTAATTTCCCTTTTTAATCCTCTTAATCATTACACCAACAAATTAGGTGCTACTACATATTTTCATGTTATTCAATGTACTTAAATTTAAATGTTTTTTTTTTTTTTTTTTTTTTGCAATATACTACTCCCTCCGTCCCAAGGTCTTAGACCAACTTTTCCTTTTGAGATGTCCCAACATATTAGACTCATTTCATTTTTTAGCAAAAAGCATCTATCTTATTTTATTCTCCACCTACTTTTTTCTCTCTTCTCTCCCCTATTTTTTCCATCTTTCATACTTTACTCTCTCCACTTTAACTATTTAAATATCAATTCCTTAAATCATGTGCCCAAAAGAAGTGAGTCTAATACTTCGAGACGGAGGGAGTACTACATTTGCTGATAGTACATCATGTTACCAAACCAAATTCACACTATCAGTGCTAAAACAACAAAGCTTAAAAGTTAAAATTCAAATTTCACTACTCTCCTAAATCAAAACGAATACTCATATCTAATTTACACAGACAAGCTTTTGCAAGGATGCTGTTCTCGATAATTAAAATCAGAATACACCAAGTTGAGAGAATAAAAGAAATTAAAAAATGAAGAATATTCAGTAACAGTTTGTTTAATTTCTAATCGTCTTGTTACTTGTGTTTTGTTGGATATTTAAATTTAAAATGCACACTTACACGTGAAACCCTCAAACCTTGATTACTTTTTTATAGATTTTCTTTAGATTTCCTGTAGTTTAATATCAAAGTTGGGTTTGAGAATAACAAAATTCTAATAAAATTTAATAGATCCCACAAAAATGAAAATATATAGTGAAGTTCATGAATCTAATTTAGAGATATAAAAGGGAATCTACATGGCAGAGTGGATAAGAGAATATATCATTTGGAACTTGAAAACTACATTTAAAAGTTGTAAAAGTACATAAGTAAAAAAAGGCAATTATTTGCATGGGAAAAACAGCTTAGATTTATTACAAGATAAATCAAGGTCTTTATATATACAGCACATTTATTCAACTAAACTTGACATCTCCAACTCTCCTTTTCTCCTTCACTCATTCATGGCCAACAGATTCTCTCTTGCAATGGAAAGAACTGGCCAATGGTACTTTTTCTCTTTCCAAATTCCATTTATATTTCAATTTTTTTTTGTATGATTCATTAATTCTTGCTTTTGATTTATTTAGGGTTTTCTCTCAAGAAATCTCAACTGATATAATCGTGGAAGTTGGAGAAGCCAATTTCTCCCTTCACAAGGTAAGCATTTGGCGTAGCACCATACTTTTTTCTATTAATTTTTTTGAAATTTAGTGTAAGTTCATAAAAAAAATTACATTAAAATAAAATTTAGAAATATCAGTCCCTAACGATAATATTTGTGCAGTTCATGCTGGTGGCGAAGAGCAATCATATAAGGAAGCTGATTTTGGAATCGAAGGAGACGGATTTGACGAGGATTAATCTGTCTGACATTCCCGGAGGGCCGGAGATCTTTGAGAAGGCGGCCAAGTTCTGCTACGGCGTCAACTTCGAGATCACGGTGGACAACGTCGCCGCCCTTCGTTGCGCCGCCGAGTATCTCCAGATGACCGACAAATACTGCGACGGCAATCTCGCCGGAAGAACCGATGATTTCTTGTCTCAGGTGGCGCTCACCACCCTCTCCGGCGCCCTCGTCGTACTCAAGTCGTGCGAGGATCTCCTCCCCATCGCTGCTGATCTCGGGATCGTGCAACGCTGCGTCGAGATCACCGCCGCAAAGGTTAGACTGCCAGAAAAATACTCCGTATAAAGTTTAGTCAAATTTTGGTCAATTTTGCAACTTTCAGAAATTGTCGATTATTATATCATAACTTTGATAATTTTTCTTAATTGTTCCATGAAGAAAATTTCCAGAATGCTATTGGTCTGAATTTACTGACGTGACTCGTAAATGTATAAAATTAAAGACCGATTAACTAAGTGTATTACACAAAATCATTTAAGTAAAGGACATGTTGTCCACATAGTAGTAGTATTTTCTTTTTGCTATTTTGCCATTTTCATCCGGTCTCCCTTAGAAGTCTCATTTCAATTTTTTAATTTTTAGCATCGTGAACCCCATATTATAATAAAATCAACACATAAAGTATGATCGATGTTTCACCAAATTTTTCTCCCATTCATTTACAAAATAAAACAAATTTTTAAAACTTGTACTCCCTCTCGTCCCATTGAAGATGATGATCCACTTTCCTTTTTAGTTTGTCCCAATCAAGATGACCCATTGCTTAAAATGGAAACCCCTTTATCTCTACTTTATTTTCTCTCTCTTATTTTACTCTCTCCATTTAACAAACAAAATAAAGTTGCATAAAATCCCGTGCCGGCTCAGAAAGGGGTCATCTTCCTTGGGACGGAGGGAGTACCGATTAGGAATGGGACTTCTAATGGGTAGGAGGGACTAGGGAGTACATCATAATTTCCCTCAAATACGAGATTTCTAAAAGGTTTATTTATTATGGAGCAGGCTTGCGTGGAGGCGAATTTCCCGAGCCGTTCGCCGCCAAATTGGTGGACGGAGGAGCTGACGATCTTGGACATAGCCTTCTTCGAGAGGATCATTGCATCAATGAAAGGAAGAGGCGCAAAGGGACTAACTCTAGCCAGCGCGATCATAACCTACACAGAGCGAACGCTGCGCGATCACTCTGGCAAGGGCACCCGGTCGCTGGACTCCAGCGACCCAGACGTCCGCCTCCAGCAGCGCGACATCCTCGAGTCCATCGTGGCCCTCCTCCCACCAGAGAAATCGGCCTTTCCAATACACTTCTTGTGCTGTCTGCTTCGGACAGCCATTTTCCTGAGAGCCGACAGCCGGTGCAAGAGTGAGCTGGAGAAGAGGATTTCTATGATTCTTGAGCACGTGACCCTTGATGATTTGCTGGTTTTGTCGTTCACCGTTGATGGCGCGAGGCTGTTTGATCTTGAGAGTGTGAGGAAGGTCATATCTGGATTTGTGGAGAGGGAGAAGAATGTGGCGATTTTCAATGCAGGGGAGGTTTGCTCCACAGCTATGTATAGAGTTGGGAAGACTATTGATGCTTATCTTGGGGAGATAGCCACCTATGCTGATTTAACCATTTCCAAGTTCAATGGGATTGCCAATTTGGTGCCTAAGGCCGCTAGGAAGGTCGATGACGATCTTTATCGCGCTATTGATATCTATCTCAAGGTATGTAACATAGACAATCATTCTTGATTCTATTTGCTATGCATCACCTGTCGTGTGTTTAAGTCGTCTGAACTGTCATAGGTGCACCTTTGTTTTATTTTAAATTTTGCCTTATTTAAGGATGAAGTGTTGTCTATGATGGTCTAGGCGCACCCGAATCTAGATGAGATCGAGCGGGAAAAGGTGTGCAGTGTGATGGACCCGCTAAAGCTATCGTATGATGCTAGGGTTCACGCTTCCCAAAATAAGCGGCTCCCGGTGCAAATAGTCCTCCACGCGCTATACTACGACCAGCTCAAGTTGAGAAGTGGAGGGGATGATCACCAGGATGCAGATGCAGTCACGATGAGGAAGCAAGTGCAAGCCGACACGTCCCTCGTGAAGGAGAACGAGGAGCTGAGGACGGAGTTGTTGAAGATGAAAATGTACATTCAAGACATCAAAAAAGGGCAGGGCACATCGTCGAAATCGAGCGGGAAAAAGCCTACATTCTTCTCATCCATGTCCAAGACTTTGGGGAAATTGAATCCGTTCAAGAATGGATCCAAAGACACGTTGAATATTGATGATGGAATGCCGGATTTGACAAAACCTAGAAGGAGACGATTCTCCATTTCCTAAGTTTTGTGATTGTATTTTTTTTAGTTATATTGGTGTGATTGATTAATCTTGTAAAGAGTTTGATGTTTATGTTTGTTTTAGTTTTATGATAAACTATTGTGATGCGTGGTTTGACCATCTTCGTGTTTTTTATATTATGAAAATTCAGTGTATATATTGTGCATAGATCGCAGTGTAAATATTTTGGATCTTTGTTTGTTACTATCGATTGAAAATTATAATAGTGTAGGTTCTTAATTTTGTAATTTTGTTATATTTCATATACACATTCGTATAGAATGATATAAATTATAATCCATTTGATGTAATCGGTAACAACAAAGTGTTCAAGATTATGATTATTGATAGGTAAGTGGTTGATGCGATGTTCAAATGTTCATCCTCAATCGATTGCACTAGGTGAGAATAAAACGAAATTGTTGTGGGAAATTAACAAGGTCACAAAGATGGATTAGATAAGATGAATTGGACCAATAATACTAAGAAAGTAATCCTAGCAGAAGACGAAACCTATTTTCTTCTACACGCGTTTCCTATATTTGGAAACGCCAATGACCACAGCCACATAATTAAATGGACATAATTTTTTGTTTGTATTAATTCATGATAAATAGATAGTGTACTTTTTTTGTTGGATGGTAACCAGGCCCAATAAGATCATATTTCCATTTATATTGTGCTACTATTTAATTGTTAGCCATAATTCCCTCACGTGTAAGAAATACACTAGTACATCTAAATAATGATTTTCTGCTTAAGAAAAATTAATGATCGACACAAATGTTAATTCTAACCATTTTTTTCTATAAACTATATTTTATTTTTTAAAAATTGTAATATATATATGAACCCGGCTGATTCTGAATTTCTGTCTATTTTGGCCCACTCGGGGCCTTTTTATGTTATTTCCTTCCCAAGTATATATAACACTTCCACATATGATGTCACAACTCAGATATTTGCATGCAAGCCTATATCATTATCTTGACTTTGCCTTTTGTGTTTGATTGTTTTTGCACAAGAGGGATCTTGCTTTATTTTTTTAATTTGGACCACATATTGTAAATGGAAGTAATATCTTGGTCTTGCTTGGCTGATATATTATTGTCTTACTATGTTTGTTTAGTGACATGGGAATTGGGATGATGGAAATTGCTCTTTCATAATCATGCGGTAAGTTTTTAGCTCTTGCTCTTTTGACCTGCATTTCTCCATTGAAGGATATAGTTTGAATTTTAAGTGGTGGAGATTAGATGTTAAGACCAAGAAACGCTCATCATCCGGATCCAAGTTGGAGCCGATATATATTTATGATCTATACTTTCATCGATACATATTTGTGGTATCTATACTTTCAAAATATTATTTGCGGTCCCTATACCATACTTTATGCACGTTTCAAGGTTCTAATAATTTTTTCTCATAGGACCAATATACCCTCAAATGAGTAGAGGACAAATTTGTACATTCAAGAATCTCTTTCTTTCTCTCTCCTCGGTATATCCTTTTCTAATGACTGAAGAAAGGTATGTATAGAAGAGAGAAAGGGATTCTTGAGTGTACAAATTTTCTCTCTACCCATTTGAGGGTGTATTATACCGAAAAAAATGAGAAAAAGTTAATTGAACCTTGAAACGTGCATAAGATATGGTATATGGACTACAAATGATATTTTAAAAGTATAAGTACCGCAAATATGCATCAGTAAAATTGTAGGTCCTAAATTTGTAGTTTACTCTATTAAAAATAGCAACTCTTTGGCAATGTTTCATTTTAAAAGTTAGGGCACATTGTCATTTAGGAGTGGGTGAACATTTATATAGGTTTCATGTTTACATCTTTTCCCCACAGCGCCTAGGTTCTGCATTGCCCTGTTGTTAGTAGGGAGTGGGTTAGCATTTGCATTTCGCTTGTTGAGTAATGGACTGAATTAGGTTAGTTAATTAAAACATCTCCAAGTAAAGAGGTAAATGAAAAAGTATAGAGAAATAGTAGTACAATACTCCCCCCGTCCATAAAAATAGTTTCATTTGTTGATGTCACAAGTTTTAATAAGAAATTGGTAAAGTAAAATAGAAGGGAAAAAATTAGGTAAAGTAAGATAGATGGAAAAAAAAAAGGTAAAGTAAGAGAGATATGGAGAAAAGGTAAATAACGTATAAGAAAAAAATGAGTAAAGTATGAGAAGAAACCATTTTTAAAAATGAGACTATTTTTTGTGAACATTAAAAATGGTAAAATTGGACTATTTTTCGTGTACGGAGGATTATATGTTTTTCCTTATAAAAACTCATTTTCGAACGAAAAATTGTAATTGAAAATGTATTATACCTTCTTCAACTTTAAAAAGGTATATTTACTTCTTTTTCAAATACTCTTTTTGAATTTTTAAGAAAAACAAGTAAATTGTTAGTATTTAGTTCTCTTGGATCGTGTTAGGATAATAACTAGCTTCATGTGATAATTTTGGTAACTAATCAAACACATTATTAAAAATATAAATATAATGACATGAGTATCGTATCATTTAAATACCCCTATTTCTCTTTATCTATATGACTTTCATAGTTACCTTTTCTTCATAAAGTTCCTTCTCAAATTAGAAGGATATTTGAGAATATATTATACTACTACCTAGAACTTAATTTTAAAGAGGTCGATTTAACTTTTTGCACACAAAAAGTAAATAAGTAAATATACTAGTTTTTTTTAGTTTTTTCAATTTACGTTTCTTCTTAATTTTATTATTTGTTAAAAAGTATATTTATCTTTTAAAGTGATAGAATAAAAAATATACAATCTCAACTTACCTTTTTTTTAAATGCTCTTATATAGATATTTATATATGTGGGGAAGTGCCACTTGGATATTGGTGAGGTCGAGAGACTGAGTTTAGTTTTGTTGTTTTAGTTCTTTAATTAGAATTAGGTTTATATTTGTATTACTTTATGGAGTATATAATTTTATTTTGTGTATTAAGTAAAGAAAATAAAATAGAAATGAATATGTTTCTATTTTTAATAATGAGTGCTATTTAATACAGTAAATAAGTAATTTTATTTTAAATTATGTTTGTTTTTTCAAATGTTAAATTTGAAAATTTTAACTGAATTTAAAATTTCAATTTGATTTAAATTCGGATAAATTATTAATCGCTAATTGTTGGGTTAAGGCTCCCAACTTGTAGAAAAAAGACCCAAATATTATTGGCCCATTTATTTACTTAAATAGGTTATGGAGAACTTATAAATACCTACCAAGAGCGAGCCGCAATAATTGAGAGAGGAGAGAGAGAAAAACGTGTTGAAGGAAAGAAGGGCGAAAAGAGTGTTCTCCAAGTTTCTGCACTGCGCAATCTCGGGTTTTGTCTTGATCGGAGGTCCAAAGGTTGTCCGATCGACTTGAACTTTTAACTGGTGGTAGAAGACTCGTGGTTCTTCATTCTGACAGAAGGAAATTGAATTTGAACTGTTAGATCTTCAGTTATAAATTTCTGAACGTGACTGCAGTTTTTTGAGATATTTATTTCATCTATTTTGAAGTTGTATTGATTATCTAGTTCCTTCGTTGTGTTGTTAAGGATTAGATATCATTGTAAACTTCTTGGTTGTATTCTCTCCTTGGTGATAGTGGATTTGGTAGACCGGTGGATCTCGTGGTTTTTATCTCTTCACATTGAAGAGAGTTTTCCACGTAAAATCTTGGTGTTGATATTTTCATTATCGTTTCTCATTATCATATTATTGATTCCTCCACATTATGTGCTATTATATTATGCTCCTATCATATTCTTGCAATTGGACAGGTTTGTTTATCCGCTGCGCTTCAGAATTAGGCCATTCCTCCCAACAGAATGGTATCAGAGCCCAGGTCGCCATGGGTCGGGCCTGAATGAGCCCTGGTTAGGGTCGGGCCCTGAAAGACTCAGGTTAGAGTCGGGCCCTGAATAACCCAGCGGCCAGGGCTGGAACGACCCATGTTGGTGTCGACTGCGTTCCCGATGTGGTCTCGGTTTGAGGGGGGGTTTGTTGGGTTACAAACTCATCCCACATCGGATGAGGGAGGGAAGTTGGAAGGTGTATATAATTCCTGTCCAACCCCAATTAGTTTATGGCCTTTTAGGAGAGACCCAAAAATAAATCCGTGCAGGCATGACCCAATAGAGTGGTATCAAGAGCCACGGTTGTGGTTGTTTAATTTGCTTGGATTATGGAGGCAATTAATACTAGTAAAATGTTTTCCTTGAATGGAATGAATTATCATATTTGCAAGGGCAAGATGAAAGATCTTTTATTTGTGAGAAGTTTGCATCAACCCGTATTCGCCTCTGAGAAGCCGCAGTCAAAGGATGATGAAGATTTAGCTTTTGAGCATGAACATGTGCGTGGTTATATCCGAATGTGGGTGGACGACAATGTTCGCAATCTTGTTGAAAATGAAAAGAATGCGAAGACACTCTGGAATACTCTTGAAAAGCTCTATGCTTCCAAGACTGGTAACAACAAACTTTATCTGCTGAAACAGTTGATTAATTTGAGATACTCTGAAGGTCCGTCTGTATCAAATCATGTGAATGAGTTTCTAGGCGTGTTAAATTAGTTGTCTAGTGTTGGTGTTACTTTTGAGGACGAGATACTTGGTTTATGGTTACTTAATATTTTACCTAACTCTTGGGAGACATTTCGAGTCTCGCACACTAACTCTGCTCCTGAAGAAAAAATGTCATTTATTATGCCAAGAATGTAATTCTCAATGAAGAGATTCAAGTGAAGACTCAGGGCATATCGTCGCAGAAAGAAGTCTTATTTACGGAGCAGAGGGGGAGAAATTCAAATAGAGGTAAAGGTAATAAATGAAAGAGTAGGAGCAAGTCCAAATCGTCCAAATACAAGGATGTTGAGTGACATTATTGCCACAAGCCAGGTCATATCAAGAAAAATTATTGGTCTTCGAAGAACAACAAGAATGGAAATAATAAGAATGCAGAGAAGTCTGAAGAAGATAGTACTGGCCATGTTGTTGCTGTTACAAGTGATGATCTTGTCATTGTTTCTGATGACCATGATATTAATTTGGTCTCTTCTGATATATGTTGGGTTGGTGACTCCGGTGCTGCAGTCCATGTTGCTCCCAGAAGAGGGTTTTACAGCACTTACGCTGTCTGTGATTTTAGTCCTATGAGGATGGGAAACAATGGTCTTGCTAAAGTTGCTGGCATTGGAAATATTCATTTAAAAGTGAAGAATGGTTCTACAGTGCTACTTTGAGATGTCAGACATGCTCCAGATGTTCGACTGAACTTGATTTCCATTGGGAGACTTGATAGTGATGCCTATGCAAATAACTTTGTTGATGGAAAATGGAAGATTAGCAAAGGGTCCCTAATATTGGCGAAAGGTTCGAAGTTGAAGGAAAATTTGTATATGTTGGAAGCTTCAGTTTCAAATAACTCGGTGAATGTTGTTGGAAAACAGTGTTCATCAGAATTGTGGCATAAGATGTTGAGTCATATTAGTGCCAAGGGACTTGAAACTTTAGTGAAGAAGAATGTTCTTCCAGGTGCTCAAAGTTCTAGTTTTGAAAAGTGCTCTCATTGCCTTGAGGGGAAACATAATCGAGTATCTTTCAAAACTAATCCTCCCCATCGGCACCCAAATTTGTTAGATTTGGTTCACTCATATGTTTGTGGTCCTTTGAAGGTAAAGACTAATGGTGGTGCATCTTCTTTTGTGACACTTATTGATGATCATTCCAGGAAGCTATGGGTGTATGCCTTGAAGACTAAAGATCAAGTGTTTGGCAAGTTCAAGGAGTTTCAAGCCTTATTAGAAAGACAGACTAGAAAGAAATTGAAGTGCATCAGGACAGACAATGGTGGCAAGTACCGTGGTCTGTTTGAGGAGTATTGTAGGCAACAAGGGATCAGACACCAGAAGACGCCACCAAAGACGCCTCAGTTGAATGGGTTGGCTGAAAGGATGAACAGAACATTGATGGATAGGGTCAGATTCATGCTACTGGAGTCGAAACTTCCACAGTCACTTTGGGGAGAAGTTTTATGTGTTGCCTCTTATATTATTAATCTGACTCCTACGATTGCTTTGCAGGGTGATGTCCTAGAAAATGTTTGGACAGGGAAGAACACCTCTTATGATCATATGAGGGTGTTTGGTTGTAAAACTTATGTTCATGTTCCTAGAGATGAGAGGTCAAAGTTAGATGCTAAAACAAGGTAGTGCATCTTTATTGGATATGGCCAAGATGAGTTTGGTTACAGATTGTATGATCCTGTTGAGAAAAAGGTAATACGAAGCCGTGATGTGGTGTTATTGATGAAATTGATAAGGTAGAGAGTTCAGATTCTCACTCCCATGATGACCTCATTGATATTGATCCAAGTTCTATACCACACTTGCCTACTACAGATGGTGGTAATGCAGTTGAAGCTAAGATGCAGCTTGGTGAATTTGGAAAACCCTCCTGATATTGATAATAATGATACAAAAGATGTTGAACCCAGAAGGTCTACTAGAGATAGACAACAGTCTACTAGATATTCTTCAAGTGAGTATGTCCTCTTGACTGACGGGGGAGAGCCCGAGTACTTTGAAGAAGCTATGGAAGCTGTAGACAAGCAAAACTGGTTTCTTGCAATGGAAGATGAGATGAAGTCTTTTCATGATAATAATACTTTTCATTTGATGTCGTTACCGAAGGGTAAGAGAGATTTGAAGAATAGGTGGATCTACTGACTGAAACAAGAAGAGAACTCTTCGACACCAAGATACAAGGAAAGATTGGTTGTTAAGGGTTTCAGTCAGATAAAGGGAGTTGATTTTGATGAGATTTTTTCACCCGTGGTAAATATGTCTTCAATCCGGGTTGTGTTTGAGCTAGCTGCAAGCCTTGATTTGGAGATTGAGCAAATGGATGTGAAGACTGCATTTCTTCATGGTGATTTGATTGAAGAAATTTATATGGAGCAACCAGAAGTGTTTAAGGTGAAAGGCAAAGAGGATTATGTGTGCAAGTTGAAAAAGAACTTGTACGGTTTGAAGCAAGCTTCGAGACAATGGTACAAGAAATTTGAGTCTGTGATGAGGCAACAAGGCTACACGAAGACTAGTTATGACCATTGTGTGTTTGTCCAAAAATTCACCCCTGATGATTTTATTATCCTATTGATTTATGCTGATGATATGCTTATTGTTGGTCAAAATGTGTCCAGAATTTGCCAGTTGAAGCAGGAGTTGAGCAAGTTCTTAAATGAAATATTTGGGGTCAGCGAAGAGAATGCTTGGGATAAGCATATCTAGAGACAGAAAAGAAAGGAAATTGTGGCTGTCACAAGAAAGGTACATTGAGAAAGTGCTTAAGAGATTTTGAATGGTCTATTGGCGACGCATATGAAGTTGAGTAGCAGACAACGTCCCTCCACTAATGAAGAAAATGAAGAAATGGGTAATGTTCCTTATTCTTCTGCTGTTGGTAGTTTGATGTATGCTATGGTTTGTGCAAGACCCGATTTAGCTCATGCAGTTGGTGTAGTGAGCATATTTCTCTCCAATCCAGGAAGAGAGCATTGGAATGCCATAAAGTGGATTTTGAGATATCTTCGTGGTACTTCAGGTTTAAAACTTTGCTTTGGAGGTGGGAAGCCTATTCTCACCGGTTATACAGATTCTGATCTGGCTGGAGATGTAGATACCTTGAGGTCTACTTCAAGGCTCTTGAATACTTTTGCAGGAGGGGCTGTTTCTTGGCAATCTAAATTGCAAAAATGTGTTGCTTTGTCGACAACAGAAGCTGAGTTTGTTGCAGCTACGGAAGCGTGCAAAGAGTTGTTGTTTTTGAAGAGGTTCTTGAAAGAACTTGGTTACTCTCAAGAAAGGTATGTCTTACTATGTGATAGTCAAAGTACAATACATCTTGCAAAGCATCCTACTTTTCATTCCAAGTCTAAACATATTGATGTGAAGTATCATTGGATACTTGATGTGCTTGATGAAAAGTTGATCGATCTTGAAAATGTTCATACGAATGATAATGGGGCTATTATGATGACAAAGATTTTGCCGAGATGCAAGTTTGAAGTTTTTTGTTCTCTTGTCGGAATGGCAAGATCCTCCACACAGTTGTGAGGGGGGAGATTTGTTGGGTTAGGGAAGTGCCACACAGTTTTAAATGCTCTTATATAGATATTTATATATGTGGGGAAGTGCCACTTGGATATTTGCGAGGTCGAGAGACTGAGTTTAGTTTTGATGTTTTGGTTCTTTAATTAGAATTAGGTTTATATTTATATTACTCCATGGAGTATATAACTTTATTTTATGTATTAAGTAAATAAAATAAAATAGAAATAAATATATTTCTATTTTCAATAATGAGTACTATTTAATACAGTAAATAAATAATTATATTTTAAATTATGTTTGTTTTTTCAAATGTTAAATTTGAAAATTTTAACTGAATTTAAAATTTCAATTTGATTTAATTTCGGATAAATTATTAATCGCTAATTGTTGGGTTAGGGCTCACAACTTGTGGACAAAAGACCCAAATATTATTGTCCCATTTATTTACTTAAATAGGTCAATGGAGAACTTATAAATACCTACCAAGAGTGTAGGAGCCACAATAATTGAGAGAAGAGAGAGAGAAAAACGTGTAGAAGGAAAGAAGGGCGAAAAGAGTGTTCTCCAAGTTTCTGCACTGCGCAATCTCGGGTTTTGTCTTGATCGGAGGCCCAAAGGTTGTCCGATCGACTTGAAATTTTAACTGGTGGTAGAAGACTCGTGGTTCTTCATTCTGATTGTAGGAAATTGAATTTGAACTATTAGATCTTCAGTTATAAATTTCTGAACGTGACTGTAGTTTTTTGAGATATTTATTTCATCTATTTTGAAGTTGTATTGATTATCTAGTTCCTTCGTTGTATTGTTAAGGATTAGATATCATTGTAAACTTCTTGGTTGTATTCTCTCCATGGTGATAGTGGATTTGGAAGACCGATGGGTCTCGTGGTTGTCGATGTTAATTGCTTAGGTGCAATAACAGAATGATGAAGAATTGAAGTGAGGAAGAAGTTAGCTTGTTTTAGCTCAGATTGATCAGGAGCCGTTGGATGTGTTGCTGCTAGATGAATTAATCTCAACCGTCCGATCTGTTTAGTTTTAGCTAATAGTTTGTTTGTCGGTAGATAAAAACGTTTTTAGATAGCATAAGTTTTCCCCCAATTCTTGTAACATTCTTGCTCTCTCAATTCAACAAAAATTTCCCCAAATTTTCTCTCATCTCTCTCGATTCATCTACATCATCTTCTCAAGTCAACTCTTACAAGTGGCGCCGTCTGTGGGAACGGCGATTATCGCGTTTCCCCGATTTTGAGCTGGGTTTTCTGAGGAGAATGAGGTAGTGTTTTTGAGCTGAATCGATTGAGCGCTGAGTCAATTGCGATGGCTTCAAGATTCGAAGCGGAAAAGTTTACTGGAAAGAACGATTTCGGTCTTTGGAGAATGAAGATCCGAGCGTTGCTGATCCAACAAGGACTATCAGATGCGTTGAGTAAAGATGATCCAGAGGTGGTTCTTAACGACAAAGCTAAGGCTAATCGGGTGGAGGTTCTCGCTAAAGCGCATAGCGTGGTGGTGTTAATTCTCAGCTATAAGGTTATAAGAGAAGTGTCTAAAGAAACTACGGCAATGGGGATTCTTGATAAGTGCGAACAGTTGTATATGAAAAAGTCGTTGGCTAATCGACTCTTCATGAAGCAACGAGAAGAGAGGGACATTCCGGAGCAGTTGGAAGACTTTAGCAAGGCGATCGATGATCTTGAAAACATCGACGTCAAGCTTGATGAGGAGGAAAAAGCTATCCTACTATTGAATGCCCTGCCGAAGTCATACGATCAGATGAGGGATGCGATTCTCTTCGGAAGAGAAGGAACTATGACTTTATTGCAGGTTCAATCAGCCCTAAGATCAAAGGAGCTGCAGAAAATTGGGGACAAAGCCAATGAAGTCGTCCCAAAGAGCTTACTCATTAAGAAATGTAAAGGCAAGAAAGGGTTCAAGAAGGATAAGGATGCTCCTAAATCCGATGGTAGTGATCAAAAGGAGATGCGTTCTTGCCATTGGTGCAAGAAGTCGGCCATTTGAAGAAAGATTGCTTTGCTTGGAAAAGAAAGCGAGCTCAAGAAGGTGTGCCTCCCAAACCTAGTGTTGATTGTGTGCAAGAACAGGAGACTCCTCATATCTTGAATGTTACGGAAGGCATGAATGGAGGGCAATGGATTTTAGACTCGGGATGCAGTTTTCACATGTGTCCGAGCATTGATCTATTTGAGGAAATCTCAGAGGCACATGGATCTGTAGTTCTTGGGAACAATCAGGTATGTCAAATTGAAAGAATTGGGAGAATTCAATTTATACTTGATGATAATTCAACTGTGATCCTGAGTGAGGTCAGGTATATTCCTTAGGTTAAGAGGAATTTGATTTCCCTTGGTTTGTTGGGGAAGAATAGCTGCTCTTTCTATTATTTTGGTGGATGCATGGAGATCAAGAAAAATGGGGTTCTATGGGGTTCTAATGCTAAGAGGAGTAAGGAATGGTAGCCTATACTATCTCTGCGGATTGACTACCAATCAGTCCAACACAGTCAGGTCAGAATCTCTTAAGCTTTGGCATATGAGGCTGGGACATCCAGTTGATGGGAGTATAAAAGAGTTGATGAAGATAGAGGTCATTCATGGAACTCAAGAAAGGGATGGCCTGCCCTGTGAAGAGTGCATTCTTGGCAAAGCAAAGAAGCTCCCATATCAGAAAGGTAAACACACTTTAAAAGCTCCCCTTGACTATATTCATAGTGATTTATGGGGGCCTTCCCCAGTTATTGGAGGGGGAAAGTATTACATGACAGTTATTGATGACAACTCTGGGAAATTCTGGGTTTATATCCTTAAGGAGAAGTCAGAGGCTTTTTCAAAATTCAAAGAATGGCGTGCTGTTGTTGAAAAGGAAAAAGGGTGTGTGGTGAAGTGCCTTAGGACTGATAATGGTCTTGAATTTTTGTCTAATGAGTTTGATTCATTCTGCCACAGCAAGGGAATAAAAAGGCATAGAACGGTTTCCTTGAATCCCCAACAAAATGGGGTGGCATAGAGGGGAAATAGAACTATTATGGAGAGAGTAAGGTGTCTATTGTTTACCTCTGGTATGGAGAAAAGATTTTGGGCAGAGGCTGTTGCCACTGCAGTGAAGCTGATAAACAAATGTCCATCTTCAAGTATTGATGGGGAGACTCCAGATTTGAGATGGTATGGGAGCTATGGGAATTATTCTCATCTCAAGATTTTTGGCTGCAAAGCTTTTGTATACATTAAGCAGACCAAGTTAGATGCAAGAGCCCTCAAGTGTGTTATGTTGGGCTATCAGCAAGGGGTGAAAGGTTATCGGCTCTGGTGTATAGAGCCTGGACATCAAAAGATCATTGTGAGCAGAGATGTAACATTTGTAGAAGCTGGGATGCCTTTTAAGAAACCAGAAAAAACCAACGATGCTCCTCAGATTGCTACTGATTTGCAGGTGGAGACTGAGAAACCTGCTGATGCTATGTTATCTGATGATGTTTCTGATACAGATGAGGTGGAATGTGAGGCTGAGCATCCTGAATTAAGAAATTATGTGCTGGCTAGAGACAAAACCAGGAGGAAGAATGTGAAGCCTCCAGATAGGTATGTTGATTCAGACATGCTTTATTTTGCCTTATGTGTGGCTGAGGAGATTCAGTTTTCAGAGCCTGGATCATATAAAGAAGCAATGAATTGCAAGGAAAGAGATAAGTGGTTGAAGGCTATGATTGATGAGATTGATTCTCTCATAAAAAATGACACTTGGATTCTGGTAGATAAGGTGGAGGGCAGGAGATTAGTAAGCTGCAAGTGGATTTTTAAGAAGAAAATTGAGTCTGCTGATAATGAGCATATCAGATTCAAGGCAAGATTAGTGGCCAGGAGATTCACACAAGAACAAGGAGTTGATTACAATGAAGTGTTTTCACCTGTGGTCAAGCATACCTCAATCAAAGTATTATTGGTTGACTGGCTGTTGTTGCAAGAATGGACTGGGAGCTAGAGCAGCTGGATGCAAAAACCGCATTTTTGCTTGGGGATCTGGAGGAGACTATCTATATGTCTCAGCCAGAAGGATTTGTTAAGCCAGGGATGGAAGTTAAGGTATGTCTATTAAAGAAAAGTATATATGGTCTCAAACAAGCTAGTAGGCAGTGGCATATGAAGTTTAATGACCATGCGCTAAGAATGGTTTTGTGAGCTCCAAATATGATGAGTGTGTCTACATAAAAAGGAAGAAAGGGATTGCAGTGGCATACTTGTTGCTATACGTAGATGATATGTTGGTGGCAAGAGCATCTAAACAAGAAGTTCAGAAGGTGAAGGATGATATGAGCTCAATTTTTGACATGAAAGATTTAGGTGGAGCCAAGAGGATTTCGGGCATGAATATAGTCAGGACCAGAGAAAATAGAGAGATATGGTTGAATCAGTCTAACCACATCTCTAGAATAATCAAAAAGTTCAGAATGGAAGACTCTAAAGTGGCTGGAACCCCTCTGGCTCAGCATTTCAGACTTTCTGTGGAGCAAGCACCAAAGAGTGAGGAGGAAAGGTTGGAGATGTAGGCAATTCCTTATGCAAATATAGTGGGTAGTGTGATGTATGCTATGATTGTGACCAGATCAGATGTGGCCCATGCAATTAGCACCACTAGCATATTCATGAGCAATCATGGCAGAGATCATTGACTGGCTTTGAGATGGATTCTCAAATATCTCAAGGGAACTAAAAATGTTGGGATTTTATTCAAGGCTGAAGCCACTGATGGGAGTGATGCTATAATTGGGTTTTGTGACAGTGATTTTACAGGGAACATTGATACTAAAAGATCTCAATCTGGACATATCTTCACTATGTATGGTGCTGCCATAAGCTGGAAGTCAGGTTTGCAAATTGTGGTGGCCTTGTCCACAACTGAAGCTGAGTATATTGCCCTCATATCAGCGGTGAAGAAAAGCTTTTGGCTGAAGGGGATTGCTGCAAATTTTGGTGTGGAGCAGCAGGCCATTGCAATAGGATGTGATAATAACATTGCTTTAAGTCTAGCAAAGCACCAAGTTTTTCAAAGCACATTGATGTGCGACTTCACTTTGTGAGAGAGGAAATAGAAAAAGGCAGGGTTAAGTTGTTTAAAGTTCATACCACAGAGAACCCTACAGATATGCTGACAAACCCTCTAGCAAGAGAAAAGTTTGAGTTCTGTTTGAAGCTAGTTGGTTTGTGCAGTCCGTGATGTTTTGTCTAAGCAATGAAGGTGGAGATTTGTTGATGTTAATTGCTTAGGTGCAATAACAGAATGCTGAAGAATTGAAGTGGGGAAGAAGTTAGCTTGTTTCAGCTCAGACTGATCAGGAGCCGTTGGATATGTTCCTGCTAGAAGATTTAATCTCAACCGTCCGATCTATTTAGTTTTAGCTAATAGTTTGTTTGTTGGTAGATAAAAAATGTTTTTAGCTAGCATAAGTTTTTCCCCGATTCTTGTAACACTCTTGCTCTCTCAATTCAACAAAGATTTCCCCAAATTTTCTCTCATCTCTCTCGATTCATCTACATCATCTTCTCAAGCCAACTCTTACAGTGGTTTTTATTTCTTCACATTGAAGAGAGTTTTCCACGTAAAATCTTGGTGTTGATATTTTCATATCGTTTCGCATTATCATATTATTGATTCGTCCACATTAGGTGTTATTATATTGTACTCCTATCATATTCTTGCAATTGGGGAGGTTTGTTTATACGCTGCGCTTCATAATTAGGCAATTCCTCCGAACACTAATCGTCATGATCAGCGGGTCGAAGAAATGGGGCCTATAGTCTAGAAGATTCTCGAAATCGTTTGTTGACATTAGGGCTTTTTAGGGAGAGATGACATAAATTCTCTAAAATTACTTCCATACGACTAAATTAGTCTTTCCAGCTGCCAGTTGGTGGATATTCATCTTTTTAATCCATCATATCATCACATGCTTATCAACTATATAAGCATAATAAGTAACGCATTTATTTCTCTTTAAATTGGGTTAGAGATGCATACATTAGTGAGTTGAGTATATGGATTAATGCTTTCTTTTTATATTGTATTTGGAATCTAGATCTTATATTTTATTGTCCGGAGAAAAAATAATCTTACACCCCAATTTTCGCACTTTCAAAATAATACTAACACCAATGAATTTTGCATATATATACATATAATTGCAGATCGTGAATTGTGTTCTTTCTCATCCATAAATAATCATGATGTGTAACGTTTCATGTAAAGCATAGTAGGTACTGATAAGACCATATTTTGTGACATGTCAATTTGGTGGATGTTAAATATTTATAATATATAGTAGGTCCATATTAATTGGGCAATTGCATTCTTTATTTATTTTTATTTACAGACTAATGAGAAACTTGCAAATACAAAATTGGGTGCTTGTGTTTGTATATGATGTATCTCTTGAATTTTTTTGTTTATTTCTTTGTTGCCTTAACGTAGACCTTTTTGTATTACACTCACTTTTTTGTTTGCCCGCACCACTTGTTTTTTTTTGGTAGTTGGACATTAAATTTCATTCTGTCTCAACTTCGTTGTTATTTTGTGGTAGGAGAGTATTCTTTCATACTATATTCTTGCTTTCTACATTTTCCTATTATTTTTATGTACTATATTATAGTAGAAACATTGACACATGGTGGGATCATGTAGAGCTCTTGTTTTTTTCGGTTTTTTTTTTCTTCCTTAAATTAAGACAATTTAATTGTGCAAATTTTGGGTTTTTCTTGGATAAGCAAATAGACATAGATTTAAAGTTTGTGTTATGTTGTACTCGAACCCAATATCTTCAATGGCGGACGCACGAAACGGTATTAGTAGGGGCTATATTTTCAAAATTTTCTCTAAAAATTTATTTTTTAGTAATTTAAATTATTAATAAGAGCTTTTGTATAATAATTTGTATAAAATTTGGATATATTTTTTAAATAGTTAATATAAAAATACTCCCTCCGTCTCATTCAAGATAAACACCTTTTCCTTTTTATTTGTCTCAATCAAGATGACCATTTTCCACTTTTGGAAATAAGCTCCTCTCTCCTCTCCCCTTATTAAAATATTCAACTACCTTTTTCCTTTCTACTTTATTCCACCTAGGGATGTCAATCTAGCCCGAACCCGCGGGTCGACCCGAATAATCAGGTAAAAGTATAGGGTTAGGGCCGGAAAATCGCAACTCAGATACAGAATAGGGCTACACGGGCTGTCCCGTTCGGGTCAGCGGATTATGCGGGCTAGCCCGGGTGGGTTGCGGGTTAGCCCATGGGTTGAGCATTTAAAATAAAAATATAATTAAAATTTTGGGTTATATACTTATATGAAGTATATATGGTAATTACTTATATGGTAATATGAAGTATATACTTATATGGAATATAGATGCTATTAATATTTACTCATATTAAATGTTGCATTACGTCTTTCCTCTCGAAGAGAATGATCCGGTTGAAGCTTCAAAAGTTATTGATGTAGAAGAATATCATTCAACTTCATAAAATTTATTTTTGACATACTACTATCTATACTATTTTTTTAACTACTTAGAATTTTTTTGGGGGTATATAATTAAGAATGCCATTAAGCTCCTTTTAAATGCATGGTTTCCATTGAATTGTAGTCAGATTCACGTGTTCTACTAATTATTGATATGTTTATGTATTTTGTTTCAATCTTCAATTGTTATTATTTTATTACTCTTTATCACTTTGATAACAATTTACTATTTGCTACAATCTATATTTTTTTTAAGTTAGAATATTGGATTGGAAAGAAATTAACACATAAGATCACTTTTGGCCCGAATAGCCCGTGGGTTAGCTCGAAACCCGAAGATTTAGGGCTAGGGCTGAAAATTTATAGTCCGAAAAATTCACAACCCAAATAACCCACACCGAAATAGCCCGACAACCTGAGTGGGTTGGCCCGAATCCGAGCGGGTTAGCCCAATTGATATCCCTAATTCCACCTAACAACACTTCCTAAATTTTCATGCCACTCAAGAATGTGACCATCTTGAATAAGACGAGGGAGTATTAAAATATTCAATTCAATAGGAGCTTAAGCCCATTTTAGTTGTACGCAGTTTCGCATTGAATATCTTTAACCTTTTGCATTAACCACTCTATATTATTAGACCATTTTATATACACTAGTTCTTTTCTATTGTGATATGTTGTTGCTTTGTCACTATCTTAGATTATGGTGCGTGGATTTTCATATTTTATAGTGTTATCTATATAAAATTATTTGTGTGAGACTGTTTAGTGAGACAAGCCAAGATTTAAGATTTCTAAAATAGAGGTATCTCAGCTTGGGCCTCCACCTTCAGCTCTTTACACCTAATATCTCTCTGTTTATACTTTTTAGGCAATTTGGATTTTGCTTCAAAATTATGGTAATTTTGGTCAAATTCGTCCATATATTAATTTTAGAGTAAAGATCAAATGTGGTCTCTAACATATGACCGTTTTATTAATTTGGTCCTTAACATTATCATTTTGATTATTTGGTCCCTCACAAATAAACTCGGACCCGAAGCGGTCCTCACTTAACAGATACGTCAAAAAATAGACGGTTATTGCAATTTGACTATATTAAATTACTAATGGTAATTAATTATATCTAATTATAATTCTTAATTCCTATTAAATTACAAATTATTCATTTCATTTTGCAATTGATACTATCTTTTTTCCAATTTTGCTAATAGGAAAGGAATTACAATTAGGTATACTTAATTAACATTAGTAATTTAATATAGTCAAATTGCGGTCATCGTGTATTTTTTGACGGTTCTGTTAAGTGAGGACCGATTCGGGTCCAAATTTATTTATGAGGGACCAAATAATCAAAAAGATAATGTTAAGGACCAAATTAATAAAACGATCATATGTTAGGGGCCATATTTGACCTTTACTCTTAATTTTATAAAATTCTCGGTTATTTTTAAAAAAAAAAATTATGTTGACGTCGTAGTTCGGCCTATATCCTTTTTGTTATACACTAACTGTGATAGTGCCCAAAAAATTCAAAATATAGCATGATGTGTTCAGACACAAAGAAGCTTTGTGACATAATGTTCCTTTATCATTAAACATACAAATGCAATTATTGTACTTATCGGTAGTTTGACTCTTATGAAACATCTATTATTTTCTTTTTTGAAATGCATTTTGCGCCAATCAGAAATGATCAAATTAAACGGTTGCTGCGATAATTGTCAAACTCAAACTTAAAATTGATTATTTGTTTTTGAATTGTTACTTGATTTATTTTAAGTTTATATAAAATATTCATGAAATTCAGTATAGCACACATCATTACTAAGCTCCAGTAAAATTGGATTTTATGACCTGCTATTTTGAATAAATTATAAAGTACTAATTTATCTATGCTTTCAATGATATGGGTGAAAGGGATCGCCACAAAAAATTTAGAACGGCTGAGGATATTTGTTAAGACAGTTAAAAATATTAATTTATGTGTCTAAATATAATAACTACACTTCTAAACATCTTGATGTCCCAATTTAAAATTAGAGGTCCTAAATAGAACCATTCTACTAAGAGAATTTGACATGAACTTAGTTTTTTGTCCTATTTATCCTTATTTATCCATCTCTTCTTTATTTTCTGTTTTGTATTTACTAATTGGTGCTTTCATTTCAAATTTATGGATGCTACTCAATTCTGCAGTGATGATCATGTACACATGTTGGGATTTATGTGATAAAAATATTTTGATTCGTTTTACTCTCGACATTGATTGTTTACGCTATGTGCTTATATTGATCAACCACTTGACATCAAAAGAATGAGGAAAGAGAGAAAATAGCGTACAGAATTGCCCACTACCCATTTGGGAGTGTTTTCATCCGAAAAAAGGTCGAAAAGGTGAAAGAGCCTTAAAAGTGCATAAGTACAAGTATATAGAACACAACTGATATTTTGCAAGTATAGGGACCTCAAACGTGCACCGTGACAAGTATATGACCTAAATATGTAGTTAACTCTATTTTCTATACGTGCTAAAATAAGAATACTGAGAAAAAATATGCGCGTAAAATTTGATATGATGATTTAATCTGCAAGTATACTAATTTACGAATGTAATTGACTTATATTTTGGTGTTTAATTGACTTTTATAGTACTACTTCATATTTTAGTGTGTAAATAGAATATTATAAGTACAATCAAAATAAAAATACTAGCATGTAAAAGAAAAGAATCACACTTGTTGTACTTTGTAGAAAAGTAAGGATTTCATCCCATCGAGTGGCATAACATAATGGCTTTGAAAAAATGTACCATTAGAACATTAAATTAAATGTGTACGTGACTACTTATTTCGTATTAATATTAGCGGACCAAGAAATAAATGCCAACCATATATTCCATCTCTTATTGACCAAGAATTTTGACAGCATGTACTACAGTAGTATATATGAATATGAATATGATTGTATGAACTATAGAAATAAAAATTCAGTAGTATATATGAATATGAATATGATTGTATGAACTATAGAAATAAAAATTCGCTAGTCTAGACATATTGTTACACATGATATAATATATAAGCTACAAATTCAGTAGTTTAGACATATTGTCACGCATGATGCAGTATGTAAGCTAGTCTGAACCTCTACAATTTATTTGGAGCACAATTGGCTTTATTTAATTCAAACGACTTTTATTTTTGGCAACGTGCCTCAATGATTTCCTTATCTTTTAATTTAAACATGAAAGAACAAATGAAGCTTTACACATGATAGTGTTGAAAGTTATAATATCCGAGGTGTTAAAATAAAAAACTATATTTAAAAAAAGTATGCTCAGATGAACAAGTAATCAAATGCACATTGGTCACAGGTCATCTATAGTATGTATTTATGTGTATATAGTAAATATCATAAACCTATTAAATGATCACGTGCTGTACTCGTGATATGTATAAAAATAAATAAATACATTTATTCAATTTTTGTAATTTGTAATTTTTACTGAATTTCTTAATTATATAGTACTAGTATATTAGGTCCGTTCAAAATTCGCATTGTGCCAAATTAGGATACACTATCAGATAATCAAGCAATAACAAAATTTCAGTTGCTTAAACTGTTTCCTTTCTCAGAAAAAAGGATTTGAATTTTTTTCGTTCATTTAACTTTATCATCACTACCAAAATAAGCAATACTATTTGAAATCCTTTCTTTAAAATTTATCAGTAATCCTATGCTACCGAGAAAGCAATAAAAAAAAGGAGGTCATTTATTAAATTTTAATATTATCCCAATGATAAAAGAATAATACTACATGCCAAATGATTAAAAGGATATACAGCAAAATATTTGGGATTAATATATAAGTCCCCGCAAAATCAAATAAATACAAACGTCATTTTCCATGCAATATGCAGCACGATTAAGTTATTTTATTTTAATGCGACCACTCATATCACAGTCAACATATATTTTTAATTTATTTGTCACTTTATACCTAACAAACACCTTTATGAATATCTATTTGTCTAAATTTTTAATAAAAGTGTTTTAGTTGAGTTAAAGAAAATTTATACTATTACCATATAGATAGATTAATTTTGGGTAAAATTAAGATATTGTAGGAATATGCATGAATGTCTGTAACAAAAAAAATAAAGATAATTAAATAACTAAAATTAAATACGGAGTATGATATAGTAGTATAAATCATTTGAGTATCTCATGGCGTTGACCATATATTCTGTCTAACAATCCCTATTGTCAACATTTGAAATATAGGACCTTTAGTTTTTACAATAATTTGAAGCTTATTTCACAAAAAAAATACCAAAATTTTAAAATGATAGTATTATCAATACAGTATAAACTTTCTACCTTCAAAGCTATTCAAGTATATATGTACCTTCCCCTAATTCTTAATTATGTATAGTATGATTGGATATCCATAAAATATTAGTATTAGCTTACATATTTTTTTAAAAAAACACTACTATTATTTGATCATATTATTTACATAGGAGTATATTTAAGTTAGACTACATGAACCATCCGTCCCGAATAAAGTAATATAGGATTAATATATATAATGAATATGAGAATTAGAAAAATAAATTTTTTATTTAGTAAGTTATGTGAAAAGATGATAAAATAGATAAGAAAAGTTAATACTTCATTCGCTCCATAGTAGTGGAGTCATTTTGCCATTTTGGTACGTTCTATAGTAGTGGGGTCATATTCCTTTTTAGTAAAAGTCAACATATATTTTCTCACTTATTTTTCGCTCTCTCTTACCTTTTTATGTCTATTTTTTTATTTTTGCTACTTTATTATCTTTTTATTTAATACATACACACCCTTTTCTTAATTTCTGTATCAGAAAAAAAAATTTCTTCACTACTACGGAACAAAAATAGTAGTATCTAATTAATTGTATGATTTAAGCCCAACCAATTTATGTTTCCAAAATATTTGTAGTGAAGGTAATAACAATCGAAATATACTGCAGATCCAAAATAGTGTAAATTATTTGACAGATAGATCATGGCTTTACTCTTTTACGCTGTCCAAAATTAATTTATCAATTTTCAGCTGAAAACTCTCTCTCTCTCTCTCTCTCTCTCTCACACACACACACACACACACACACACACACAAAAACACAGTCACACACTCACACACAAACAGTAAAACCCCATCCTACCCTTCACCAACTTCATTCCATCTCCTCTCTTCCTCCTCCCACCCCACCTCACTCTAAAGTGGTTGAGGTGAATCAACTTCACTCACTTAACTCTTGCCCACCTGACCACCTCAGAGAACACTCTCTCTCTCCCCCTCTTCAATTCTTACCTGTCCATTTTCCAGTTTCCAGCTCACTATCAAGAACCCCAAAAAATTCCCTGCTCAAACTTGTGCTAAAAATAATTTCTTGCTACATTTACGCTCCCAGATCTTAGAATTCACCAATTCATGGTGTGAATTGTTGGCAGTTGCAAATGCTGCTGCTTCAGCCAGGCTTATTATGTGAGCTCCACTTCACTCTCAGCCCCCATTTGAAGTTTGGAAGAAAAAGATCAGATTTTTACTCCCAAGTCCAGCATTCTTGAATAAAAAGGCACCCCTCTTTCAACATTCTTGGCTGGAGAATTTAGAATTTTCTGGGCTCCTCGGCATGCTTCGAGGTAGTCGTGCAAAACCCTTCTCTCTAGCTCTGTGTGTGTTTATTGCCAATTTGGTTAGTTGTAGGCAAGAATGTTCAGTGGCAGATCTGAGTCAGAGAGACTTGTACTTGCTTCAGAGGTTGTTATGTTAGTTCTATTTTGCTTAAATAATTACTGAATAAGTCAATTTTTTTGCTACATTTGATGCAACAGAAGCCTCCCTCCATGTCAATTGCAATTCACAAATCTTAGAATTACTGTTTTGTAAATAAAATGGGACTACATTGTTTAACAACTAACCTATAAAGCTCCTTTTTTTACTCTGTAATTCTCTTCAAGAATAATCTCTAGGATTCTGTTTTCATGCCTTTCTTCCTTTTGTTCTGCTTTCTCCTTCTCTGTGTGTGTGAGATTTAAACCTTGCCAGTGCAGATCTCTCAACTCTACAGAAACTCTGCATATCTTGTTTGTGGTATCATGCTTCAAATTAAGGCCATGTTTGATAGGGGTGATAACTCATCTAGGGATGGAAATCCATGAACAAAACTGACATTTTTGTTCATGGATTTCCATCCCTAGATGAGTTATCACCCCTACCAAACATGGATATTGATGCATGTAAATGGGGAAGTTGAATTTTGTTGTTTTAGACTGTGAACTTACTGATACACATTAATGTACATGTAAAAATTTGGTTAATGATTAAGTCTGCTTTTTCCCCCTTTCCTCTTCCTTTTCTGAGCACTAGCTGCAGTTGCTAATCCACTTTCTTACTGAATAAGCTTGTTAAATTACTATGAGTCAGCTACAAGACTGTTGGAAAAAGACTGCATGCCTTTGCCTTTTTGTTGCCACACCTTTTTCTCCCTTTTGGTGCTTGGGTTCATTTTCAGCTCTTCCACAACTTCTTCTTTTATAGAGATGTGTTGTCAACAGCATGCTTCGCCTTTGATGTGTTGAGTGTGATGGATACCTCGGATTCTAGCACCAAATGGTCTTTTTAGGTAGCCAAAGGGGAGTTTTTTAAAACCATCTTGGCCACAATGAGGAATTTAAAACATTCTTACTTTATTAAACCATGTGTGCTTTGTGAGTTTTGCCTCTAGCAGACAGCCTTGTCTTTTTGTCACTGCATTAACGTAATAATGTCTCGAGTTGAAAGTGCCACATCATATGAGATGCTTCCTTTTTTAAGAAAGATGTGATCGTCATTGTGACTCTTCGATTTCCTTGAAACTTAGTGTTTATAACTGTAATCTTTGATACTATTGCACTGCCTTTCGTGCAGAAAAGGGGTTTTCTCGTCTTCTTTTAGTTTCTTTATTCATCAACGAGCTGCTTAAAGTTTATAGTTTGGATTGACTGTAGTTTTTCTTACTTTTGTCTTTACTTCACAAACTAATTTTGCTTTACTTTCAGGAAAACTTCGTTGCTCGGACTGTTTGAATGCTTGGGTGAATTTTCTAATGAAGTGCTGCTCTTCCCATGTAATGCTATGTAATCTCTTGATCTTTGTGGCTCTTTTTCCCGCGGCATGGGGAGACTTGAGCTCAGACAGTCAAGCCCTTTTGGCATTCTCTACAGCCGTACCTCATGGCCGGAAACTCAACTGGAATGCTGGTTCTCCTATCTGCACATCGTGGACAGGAGTCAATTGCAGCGCAGATGGAAATAGTGTGGTTGGTCTACGCCTTCCAGGCATTGGACTTACTGGTCCAATTCCCTCAGACACTATCGGGAAGCTCGATGGCTTGATGGTTCTAAGCTTCCGTTCCAATCGCCTTAGTGGTAGCCTTCCCTCTGATATCCTTTCGCTCCCTTCCCTCCGCTATATCTTCCTCCAAAACAACAACTTCTCTGGCGAAATCCCATCTTTGCTCCCTCCCCGGCTCGCAGTTTTGGATCTTTCATTCAATTCATTGACTGGAAGCATTCCACTAACGTTTCAGAACCTGACACATCTTACAGCATTGAGCCTCCAAAACAATTCACTCTCGGGGCCTATTCCCGATATTGACCTCCCACATCTCAAGCGTCTCAACCTAAGCTACAACCGACTAAATGGTAGCATTCCTTCTTCTTTAAATAACTTTCCGAATTCTACGTTCATTGGAAACACTCTATGTGGACTGCCTCTCAATCCTTGCTCCCCTATTTCTCCACCTTCTCCTGGCCCCACTGCTCCATCTCCGCCTACGGGGAGACAAGCCCCCACGAAGAAACTCTCGCTGGGAGCTATAATTGCTATTGCAGTTGGAGGTGCAGTGCTGCTATTTCTCGTGGCTCTCATTTCATTCCTCTGCTGCTGCAAGAGGAAGCAGAGAGAAGAAGGCGCTGCTCCCAAGATCAAGTCTTCGGGTGTCGGGAGACCCGAGAAACCAAGTGAAGAGTTTGGCAGCGGGGTGCAAGAACCCGAGAAAAACAAACTAGTTTTCTTTGAAGGGTGCTCGTATAACTTTGATCTCGAGGATTTGTTGAGGGCATCGGCCGAAGTGCTAGGGAAGGGTAGCTTTGGGACTGCGTACAAGGCAGTGCTGGAGGAGTCGACTACCGTTGTTGTGAAGAGACTCAAAGAGGTCATCGTCGGGAAGAAAGACTTCGAACAGCAAATGGAAGTAGTTGGGAGAGTCGGACAGCACCCGAATATCGTCCCTTTACGCGCTTACTATTACTCCAAGGATGAAAAGCTCTTGGTCTATGATTACTATCCCAATGGTAGCTTGGCAAGTCTATTGCATGGTAATCTCTCTCTCCCTCTCTCAAATTTGATCAGTGCAAGAGTTCTCACAGTTTTGACAATAAGAAGTAAACTTAGATACACCCTTTTTCTCATTGTCTGCTTTTGCTATTCCTATAAAAACAGGAAATGTGGCTTCTGGGAGAGCTCCACTGGATTGGGATTCAAGAGTGAAGATAACCCTCGGCGCTGCGAGAGGGATAGCGCACGCACATGCCGCTGGTGGTGCGAAATTCACTCATGGAAACATCAAGTCCTCAAATGTCCTCCTCAACCAAGATCTCGATGGTTGCGTGTCCGATTTTGGCCTCGCCCCTCTTATGAACTACCCGGCTACTGCGTCGCGTCAGGCGGGGTACCGGGCGCCGGAGATCATCGAGACGCGGAAGCACACTCACAAATCGGATGTGTACAGCTTTGGAGTGATCCTACTAGAGATGCTGACGGGGAAGCAGCCGATCCAGTCTCCCACACGGGACGACATCGTTGATCTCCCCCGGTGGGTCCAGTCAGTCGTCCGGGAGGAGTGGACGGCCGAGGTCTTTGACGTTGAGCTCATGAGGTTTCAGAACATTGAGGAAGAGATGGTGCAGATGCTGCAGATTGCCATGGCCTGCGTTGCAAAGGTGCCGGACATGCGCCCCACTATGCATGACGTCGTTAGAATGGTCGAGGAGGTCCGGCAGTCAGACTCCGAGAACCGGCCGTCTTCCGATGAAAATAAGTCTAACGTGCAGACCCCTTGATTCATCCTATTCTTCTTGTTCAAGCTCAAGAATGAGGTTTGATTTTTAACGCTTCCCCGGGCACCACACTCGGCTCCGACTTGGAGCCGGTGGCCGGAGGTGCACATGTTTAATGAGAGTGTGAATGTGTCAATGAATTTGGTAATTTTGTAGTTTCATTTATGTTTCCTTTAACAACTGTTGAGATTTGCCCTTGTTTCTTTGTACAATCATTTAACTTCAACAGGTATATTACATTACAAATTGTTTCCCAATTATTGAATGAAATATTTTACTTTTGTGTGTCAAGTGTATGGTTGAAGATTCTGTTAGAGTGTCCACTATAGCACCCTATAGTGAGGGGGGTGGGCAGCCGCGGCGGGGGGAGGGGGGTTGGACGTGGGCGCGCCACGATCGTGGCCTGGCCACGGCTCGCACCGGCCACGAGCCGCAGCTCCCCTTTTCCGAAATTTTTTTTTTTTTTAATTACTTCTACAAATATACCCATTTTTCCCCAATTTTTTACACCATTCCAATCTCCACTCTTTTCATTTTATCACCAATTCTACTTTTGAAAAATAAGTTCCGACAATGATTTCCAACAATTGGTGGATAGGGAGTTCGATGAACTCGTTCAAGAGGTGCAACGGGAAGCAGAAGAGGAAGAGGCGGCGGCGGTGGCGGCGGCGGCGTTCGTTCGCCCGTTCTATCATCGGCGGACCATCTGGCGTGACCATGTCGGGCAATACCAGCGGTTGATAGAAGACTACTTTGGCAATAACCCCCGTTACCCAGCAGAGATTTTCCGTCGCCGCTTCAGAATGTCGCAACGGCTATTCATCCATATAGCGAATACATTGGCGCAGCAGTACAGGTGCTTCACATTGCGCAATGATGCTAGCGGCCGACCCGGGTTGTCGACATATCAGAAGTGTACCGCTGCAATTAGGCAGCTTGTCTATGCCAGACCCGCTGATATGTTCGACGAATACCTACAGTTGGGTGAAACAACTGCTCTGACGGCGCTGAGGCAGTTTTGTAATTGTATCCAGGCCATCTTCGGTCCGGAGTATCTACGGAAGCCAAATGCCGATGAGTGCCAGAGATTGATAGATATGCATGGGCGAGTGCATAATTTTCCGGGGATGATGGGCAGCATCGATTGCATGCACTGGGAGTGGAGGAACTGCCCGGTTGCTTGGAAGGGGCAGTTCACATCTGGATTCAAAGGAAGACACCCAACAATGATACTGGAAGCTGTTGCTGACTACCGACTGCGAATCTGGCATGCCTATTTTGGTGTCGCAGGGTCGAACAACGACATCAACGTACTAGATTCGTCCCATCTCTTCAATGATGAGTGTCGGGGTGAGGGTCCGACGGTCAGATTCATGGCCAACGGGACGCAGTACAACAAGGCATACTACTTAGCCGATGGGATATACCCTCGTTGGCCCGTGTTTGTCAAGACGATCCGGCAGCCGGTTGGGCCGAAACAATCCTATTTTGCAGCCAAACAAGAGAGTGCTAGGAAGGACGTTGAGCGTGCTTTTGGTGTCCTCCAATCGCGATGGGCCATTCTTCGGTGCCCGGTTCGACAATGACACGAAAATGATGTCGCCTCCATATTGTATGCATGTATCATATTGCACAATATGATAATAGAGGACGAAGGATATTCTGCAGAGAACTGAGCACCGGAAGAGGGTGCAAGTACGAGTCACGGTGTTGCAAGCGCCCCACTGCAGATGGGTGTACCGCGTAGTGATGCATACTTGATCCAACGGTTCGCCGATATGCGGAGGGAAACATCACATACGACACTGCATGCTGATATGGTAGAAGAGGTTTGGAATCGTAGGGGAGGAGGGCGTAGAGCATGATATGCGTTGGGAAAGTAGTTTATTAGAAGTCGAAAATTTCCGTTGTATAATTTTACCCCTTTGTATAATACAACGAAGATTTTGTTTTAATTTTAGTTCGTATGCATTTTTTCAATTATTATTGTAGTAGAATTAAAATATAAACAAAATGGAAAAAATAAAATTTTTGGTGGCTTGACCATTTCCACTATAGTAGGAAACATGGGCATTGGTGGCCCAGCCACGATTTTGTGGCCTAGCCATCTATAATGGACACTCTTAAGCTCCTTTGTGAATTAGTTGGATGGTTAGACAGTTATATGAGCTTTTCATATTGTATAATCAATCTTGTCCATCCAAACTTGCTTTTAGTATAGGAATAATGAAATCCATCCACAAAAATTGAAACAGAGTACTGTGATTGACTGATTAACTAATTGCAGCATATATAGAGCAAAACCAATAATAGTAGTTCAGTTGAAAAGTAGAAGACAAACAGTGGACCAAAATCCAAAAATGATTTTCACCATAAAAATTCACTTAAAATTCGGAGTCATTTTGTTCATTGAGATTGTGATTGTGACTGTGATTATGAGATGATAAGAAACAATCAACTACATTTAGCAGTATAGTTGTATCAAGTGAAGGATAAATTTGAATTTAATTAGTGAAGTAGTATACCATTGAATCTGAATTTGAATTTGAATTTGAATTTGTTGGTGTAATTATGCAATGGATGCTCCAGCTACGAAGAGCTTCAGCCGCCGCGTTTCCTTTAACGAGGAAACGATTCTGCCCCCGAAGGAGCGGCGCTGCGATTACAGCGCCAGCGACATGGAAAAGCGAGCCTCCGCCGGCCGCGGCTGCCGCTTCTGCGGCCGGATGTGCACCCCCTGCTACTTCTGCAGATTCGCCTGCGGCCTATGCTTCCTCTTCGTCGTAATCATCCTCTTCACCGGCTTAATTTACAGCCTTCTATTCCGATGGGAGATGCCGGAGGTGCGGATCCAGCGGATCCACGTGGATCTCGTCGCGGCGAATTCCACGGCGGATCTGACCGTCCTCCTCAACGCCACCAACGGCGGGAAGAGGACGCAGCTGATGTACAGCAAGCTGATCGCGTCCGTGGAGGCGAGCGGCATTCGGTTCGGCGTCGCGAGGCTGCCGGAATTTCAGCAGGCGCCGAGGAATTCGAGGGCGGTGGAGGTGGCGGTGGTGATGGAGGACTCGGCGGCGGCGGGGCGGGATCTGTGGAGCAAATCGGAGGCGCACGCGCTGGCGGTGGATGTGTACGTGAAAGGGCGGATCGATGCGATCCACAGAGGGAATAAAATGCAGGGTTTTATGTTCCAAATCGAGTGCCGGAACGTCAAGCAGTCGGAAATTGACGCCGGCCGTCAATTCCGCTGCAAAAATCAGTTGTATGGAAGGTATTTTTTTTCTTATTCTTCTATGCAATTACTTTTAAACGAGCGATTTTAAAAAATTATAATTAAGTAGTGAAAATATAGAATGAGTAAATTAAGAAAATGAATAAAATAGTTAAATAGGTAGTTTTAGGTTAATAATTCTTGCTACAATTTTTGCGATAATAAAGTAATGCTAAATTATTGAGATTTATTAGTATTATTTATTTTTTTCTTTTTAGCAATCATGGGAAAAATGACGTGTCAAAGACTCCAGCATTTGAGTGTTACGTTGGAACTCAGGTTGATCCATCATGTCTCTAGTCTACTCTTTAATAAGGATCAACCATGCATTAGTTGGTAAGACTTGGATATATATGCACATTGTAATTCAAGAGAAAAAAATAACTTACTCATTGATCATAGAATTGGATACCAATTAAGTTATTGCACTCTTAAATTTTATAGTTCCACCTAAATTGTTGTGTAATTCATTTTGGCTAGTTTTCAAGTTTGAATATCGGTTTGCATTTTATATGACTGCTATGTAGTCTTTTAGTATTATTTGGTTTCTAACTCATTTTTCTCAAAATGCATTTTATGTAGATTATTAGGCAAGGTAAAACTTTAGTGAGCGTATACATAACTTCATAACGTTAAACACGGGGAAAAGTAAACGTAGTACTATTAATTTGGTTAAATTTATTTGATTGTGTCACAGTAATTCTTTGACAATTGATATGACATTTGAGTCTGCGGTTCCATTACTTAATTTACGCATTATAATGTCTTTGTTAGAGCACTCCCAATGGAGTTCCCTAAAAACTCCCTTATTTCTCCCTAACTCCTGCCACATCAGCGCCACATCAGCACCAAAATTTATCCCCAGTTTTTAGCCAAGTGCTACATTGGTTTCTCCCTTATTTCTCCCTTATTTCTCCCTAACTCAACATTTCATTTTTACATCATTATTTTTTATATTATTTAATTTTCCCTACAAATGTATTTAATAAATAGACTAATAATGAACAATTCATCGTTGTATTAATCATTGGAAAATATAATACAACGAGAAAAAAAAAACTACAAATAAAAAACGCAAATAAACAAAGATTTAAAAAAAAAAAATCTAAGACGGAGGGGCCGGAGGGGCGTCGGGATCGAGCCCCAGCGTACTCTGCAGGTGTTGGATGCATTTCCAGAGGGCCGCCTTTTCTTCAGGGGTCCCGCCGCCGGTGAAGTACAGCGTGTACATCTGGGTCAGATTGGCGACATTGCTCGAATAAGTGGCTTTTTCTAAGTCGATGACGGATTCCGACGCGACTTCCGACGTTGCGCCCTTCCCCTTCCGCCTCCCCTTCGCCTTCTTCACTCCCTCCGGGCGCTCGTGCGGACCATCCCCACTCAAGTCGATGTGGGCCGCGCTCCCCTCGCTCTCCGAAACGCTAAGTCGCGAGCGCACCGATTTCCCGTGCAGCGCGTCGTGCATTCCCGTCCGGAATTTGGGGAGATCCTTCAGCTTATCGTAGATGTTCCAATACTTGAAGCCCTTCGTCGACAAGTACTGGCTACTATACATCCGGATGGCCTCATCTCGGACCATGTGCTCGTTCTGGCCACTCGTCATGTGAGTCATCAAGTTAGAATAAATACCGTTGAAGTGCCCGCAGTCCCTCATGAGGCGCTCCCAATGCCGACGGATCGCCTCGCTGCCATGGTCCTTCATTGAGGCAGTCTTGTGGCTCCTGTACTTCGCGGCAATCCGCTCCCAGAATATGATCTCAGTCTGGTAGTTGCTGCGCTCCGCGTCCTGTGACGTGTCCGCCCAGCAGTCGGCTATCAGCTCGGACTCTTGCAGAGTGTAAGTAGTCCTTACCCGCTTCGGCCTCTCATCGGAACCCGTATCAGTCGCAGCCGACGACGCCGGCGCCTTCCCCCTCCCGCTCCTAGAAGGCGGCTCGGTGGGCGTTTCTTCCACCTCGAAGTCCTCCGCGCTCAGTGTCGCGGCCTGAGATTCTTGGTCGCCTGGGGTTGATCCGGGGGTGTCGAACTGGGGCCGATACACATCGTCGGCTGGAAAGGGCATTCTGCCGGCAGAGTTGAAGTACGGAGAAAGTCTCCGCGCCGGAGGAGTCTGCAAAGGAGACGGACCCCCGTATGGAAGTTGGCCGGGAGGAGAACCCATCGCCAACAACGACTGCATCCACTGCTCGTTTGCTTCATCCGTGTTGGGAATTTGTGAACTCGACTCTTTCCCCTTACCCTTATCCTTACCCGATCGGGAACTTTTCTTCCAAAAGCTCATAATTTTGATGAAAATTGAAGATTGGGAGAAGAGATTGAAAATGGAGAGAATGAAGATTGTGGGTGATGAATGGAGGAAGTGGAGGAAATATTTATAGGGGTGGAATGTAAAATAGCCGTTGGGTTCAAAAAAAAAAAAAAAAAATTTTAATTATCGCCGATTATCGCCGAGCGTCGCCACAGTGGCCGGCGATCGCTCGGCGATAATCCGGCGTTAGAACGCCACTCGGCGAAGCAACGGCAACATTATCGCCGAATTATCGCCGACTTCGCCACAATGGCCGGCGATAATTCGGCGATAACCGGCGATTTATCGCCGAGAATTCGCCACCTCCATTGGGAATGCTCTTATTGATATCATTTGGAGTTGCGGTTTCATCTCAAAAATTGAACTAAACAGAAAAGTTCAAATATCAAAGCAAACCGAAATAGTACGTGGTTTAGTTTCAATTTAGTTATCGTAAAACTTTTTTTTAATTGCTTTGTTAAAAATTTTTGTTTAGAGCTTTTAACAGTCGCAGCAGGGACACCGTAGCCCGCAATCCGTGGATCGGCCTGAATAGCCGCAAATTTATAGGGTTAGGGTTAGAAAATTTCTAGCCCGATAAAATTACAGTCCGATTAGCCCGCACTCGATTAACCCGCAACCCGTTAGGGCCAGACCCAAAAACCTGATGCACTGGCCTGGAAACCCGATAAAATTTCTAGTGTTCTATCTGTTTGACTCTAATTCGACACTTCAATGATTATTTTATAATATAGATTACTAAAAAAAATAACTTAAATTTATGTATTAAATATATAAATTATATATTAAATTTTTGTTAACGTAATAATAGATAAATAAATAAAAACTTCAAATTCACTAAAAAAATATATTTAAATTTCTAAAACATGTTTTAAAATTCCTTGATGTTTATATTTTATTTTGGATGAATCTCAAATATTAGTATTTGATCATGTTTATGTTTAACTTTAAGCATATATCTCAAATTTATCATTATTAAATATTTTATATTTTATAAATATAACTAATTTTCACCATTATTTGTTGAATTGATCACATGTTAATTTTATCGGTAGCAACCCGATTAACCTGCTGGGCTATCCCGAAACCCGAACTTTTAGGGTTATGACTGAACTTTTATAACTTGAAAAAATTCACAACCCGATAAGCCCACACCCGATTGACCCGCATCCAATAGGGTTGACCTAAAACCAGATGGGCTTGCCCGAGTGACATACCTTGTTGTATGTTTAGTTTTATGTGAATTAAATGGCGATTACTTTACTTTGAATAGATAATCATAGCATTTGTAATGGAGATTATTCTACTTTTGAATAGATAATTGTAACATTTTTTCAAAACCTACTTGTGGTGAATAAGAACTACTTTCATTCGTCCTCAGACAAAATAGTCTTATAGTTCTATTTTTGTTTATCCTATAAAATTTGTCTATTTTAATTTTTAATAATTTTTTTATCTGTTACGAGTGAACATATTCTCTACTAACCAGCGGCGGATCTAGGTGGGGTCGGGCGGGGTCGGCCGACCCCACCGCCTGCCACGGAGAATCGCCGGGAAATGCCCTCCAGCGGCCGCCGACCATAGTCTCCGCACCTGTGTTTGCGTGCAGAATTTCAAGATAGGAACGTGTTTTGGTTTTTTGTACAGAGCAGCAGGAGGGGAAGAGGGGAGAGGGGTAGAAGATGAAGGATTTAACTTTACAGTTGGCAAATGTGGGACCCATTATTGATTTTTCTCCTTTTGGTTAATTGGATTTGGAGAAATAATCATCTTAATATTGTGCCGGTCTTTTCATTTGTTTCATAAATATTGGATTTGGAGAAATAAATAATTTAACTATCGTGTCATGATCTTTTCATTTATTTCGATATACTATGATCTTAATTTGAATTTAAGTTTTATTGCTGAATTTATATTTAAAATAGTACTCCGTACTAGTATTTTATACTCAACTTATTTTTAAAATGATGTATTTCTTTTTTATTTCTTTTGAAAAGTGTTAATAGTTACTTAAATAATTGAATTTAATTTAATTTTAGTCAGTTTAAGAAGTTTGAAATGAAAATATTAAATTTTAATTTTTAATTATTTCATGTACAAAATACTTTGTTTTGGTGATGTTCAAATTGGATGCATTTCTTTTTCTTTTTTTTTTTGTAATGAAACAATAATTTTATCAGACAATATTTATATACGGATAAGCCAATAAGGTAATTTTAAAACTTGAAATTTCGTGATTTAGTATTTTGATTTAAAATGTTATGAAACTATTTAACTAAACTTTATAACTTAAATAATTATTATCTCAAATAAAAATAAACCACATATATTTGATTTGAAATGTATTATCATTCTATAAAATATGTAACATAAATAGAAAATGTTAGATTTAAATTATAATTTTGTACTAACATATATGGAGTATTACTTTTTTTTATGAAATTTAGCACCGTCTTATAAAGATTTCTAGTTCCGTTCTTGCATTAATATGATGGTCTGTTACTCAGTTTTCGATAATGAGACTATTATTATTTGCCTTTTTATGGGATGGAGGAAGTATAATATAGTGCTATTTAAATATTTTTACTAAAAATAATTATTTATACAATATATTTATTGTTCGTTTGATCCGACCCCACGAATATAGATTTCTGAATCCGCCATTGCTACTAACAATACTTCAACTATTACTTTAAAAAATTCTAGTTATTGTTTCTTTTAATCACTCTCACGCTTTACTAATTTCATATTAAAATTTGCGCAGTATCCAAACTCCAAAGTCCCTATTATAAGGGGACGATTGTACTATTATTTTGTTATCGGTACCCAACTTCAAATTGAATTAAATTTGATAGACGACAAGATTAAAGGTTCTAGAATAAGGAAAAAATATTTCCAACAAGTCATAATTCATCGGAAGTGAGCACAAAACATGGTAGCAACTTCAAGCATTCAATAAAGAGATATTGGTCCCTAAAATCATGAATTTTAGTTAAATTTTGGTATTTAAAATAAATTTTAAAGTTGGCCTAAAAAATCACAAACTTTACATTTTATTTGTTATTTCTCATGGTAGTCCAAATAAGATATTTTCGGCAAAAAATCTTATTATACGTGGACAATCGTGAAATGTTTATGATACTTTAGATTACTTTTTAAGTTCGTGACAAGTAGGATAAAAAGTTACGTAGAAAATCAAATTGATTTAGTAGTGCTAAGTAGGATGAAAAATGAACGGAAGTTAGTTGGATATGATGATTGACCTTTCATGGGAAATAACAAACAAAATGTAAAGTTTGTACTCCCTCCGTCCCAAGGTATTAGACCAACTTTCCTTTTTGGGATGTCCCAACATATTAGACTCATTTCCTTTTTTAGCAAAAAGCATCTATGTTATTTTATTCTCCACCTACTTTTTTCTCTCTTCTCTCCCCTACTTTTTCCCTCTCTCATACTTTACTCTCTCCACTTTAACTATTTAAATATCACTTCCTTAAATCATGTGCCCAAAAGAAGTGAGTCTAATACTCCGGGACGGAGGGAGTAATATTTTAGACCAATTCTAAAATTTGCGGGAATACCAAAGTTTTAACAAAGTTCATGGTTTTAGAGATCAATATCCCCTTAATAAACAAATCAAACCATTGAAATTTTGGCTCACGTGTTTAACAAATACAAATCTTTAGTTAAAATTTTAGATTAATCCAACAACAATAATTTTTTTAAAATAAAAAGTAAAATCAGCAAAAGACAAAAATTAAGGTTAAGTCGATCACTCGCCAATTTAAAATAAAAAGGACCAATGGCTCAAATACTAACCCCGATGCAAAATCGAGCCATGAGATTTTTGCATGGATCAATTCCTGCACCGAGTAACCAAAATCCAGAAGGATAAGAGAGGTTCATCCACAAAAGATGAACACAAAAACGAGAGGGTGAAGGTAGTAAGAAGATGGAGAAGGTGTAATGATTATGGAACCTTGAACCTTTTATGAAACAGTAGGGATCACACCAGGGACGGAACTACACGGGGACAAGCCACCGCTCCAGCCTGGTCTCCGCCCCAGGCGCCCCGAATAGCCTTGCACTCCATTCCCTTTTTGCTTAAACTAAATACTCCATGAAATTTGAGGTAAATGCAGTAATGGCAGTTGATGTATTTTGAGGAAGGAGAGAACAAAAATATTAATGATATAATATTATTATATTGTTGTAGTATATGATGTGAAAGTTACTGACATATTTCTAATAAAATAAATAAGAAAGCCGTGTATTTATTATATACAGTGGGTATGTATATAATCTATAGATTATGTACTGTAGTGGTCATAAAATTTATATTTCAAATGCTATTGATAAGAAATACTAAGATATATTCATTTTTTATTATAGTGTAGTATTATAAATTAATAAATAAGCTGGTTTGTAAACTAAAAACATTTAAATATAAATTGATTCTTTATTTCTTATATATAAGTACTTGTACGATGTAAAATTTAATGAAAAATTGAAGAATTCAATTAATATCACTTTAGTAAATCAAATAAAAATTACTGAGTACAAAGTCAGCAGTACAAATTCAATGAAAAGTTGTAAGAATTCAATCGTGACTTTGTACTCAGTAGTAATTTACTAAGTACAAAGTCACGATACATAATTTTTAATTTTACCATATTCGTAATAATATATTAAAAATTAAATTTTATTGTTACAATGTACAAAGTTAAAATGAACAAATTTTGTATCCATTTGAAAAAATATACTATCATGGAACTCCTATTAACAATTGTTTCACGTATTTGCTCTTAGATTTGATGGCCGATCGGTACAATTATCATCTATCATCTAATAAAAATTGTAAATATTTTATTTAAAATTAATTATTTCAATATTGCTATTTTAAATTTTAATATAAATATTTTAATATTCTTAATATTTTAAAATTTTAACACCGGCTTCATTTTATTTCTGGTTCCATCCATGGATCAGACCTAGGATTCAATAATTATAGAGACTTTGTTTTTTTATTACAAGATGAGAGATGATCAATCTCTCAAGCACATACCAAGTACAATCAAAAGAGAATGCAAGACACAGATTACAAGTCAAGTCAAGAAAGCCCTAGCACTAGTTGGAACCTCAATTGGTTATGACTCTAAGCCAGGCACCACTTGCAATCCCTGTGAAACTCACAAATACGCTAGTAATAACAAGAATTAGATCCTAATGGATTAGGATCTAAACAAGAAAAGACAAAGGTTAGAGATATGAGAATATGACTTAGGTTGTAATAGTGACTACACCAGGACAAGGACCTCCCCAAACTCAACCAACAGTCACAAGATGAGCACCTTCGAATGCTTGAAGCCAAAAACCCTAGGTCTCACTGCATATCACCAACACCGGACAACTCAAAGCACGAATAACCACCAATCTCACAGATCTCACACCCAGAACATAAAATCTCTCATAAACACTCTGAATACGGACAGATCTCCTCCGACTTAGCAGATCCAACCAAAAGTAAGATCTAGCGCTGGACTTCACAAGGAAACCGAAGCGGTTTTTTCTGCTAGAGAGTAATACCGATTAGATCTCACTAAAAAGAGAATAATCAGTCGGAAACGACGATCGGAGTAGAAGACCGGCCAAATCGCTTAGAGGGAGAGTAAAGAAAAGGAATTATAGTGTCAAGCCTTATTATATTTGTGTCCTATTTTGGCCGACCTGATAAGGACATTTAAAAATTTGGGGTTAGGTTCAAATAACTCGTTAATAATTAATACTTCCTCCGTCCCACCATAAACAACTCGTATTCCTTTTTTGGACGTCCCACCTAAAGTGAGTCATTTGTTTTTTGGCAAAATATAATATATTTGCTCTTTTTTACTTTAGTCTCTTGTACTTTATTCTCTTCACCGCTATTTTTTATTTTCTATTCACTTAATTTTCTAAACATAATTTTCTAAAATTTCGTGCTCAAAAGAAATATCTCGTTTATAGCAGGACGGTGGGAGTATTATTATTTTATTTTTATTTTTTTATTACAATACTTTATTAGAGCTAAAATTAGGTTAATATTTTCTCAACTTTTCATATGTCGCCTTAGGTAATCACGTCGGGTTCGTGCCATTATCGTGTTATGTCGGTGTTCATGTTGTTATCGTGTCGTATCAATACTCAGATCGCGCCGCTAATAAGTTCGTGTTGTATGCAGATCGTGTTTGAGTTAAATGTAGCAAGTCGAGTTTGTGTTTGGGCTTACGTTTTCTTAATAGGTTGTGCTTAGATTTGAACTTTATAGATTAATTTATCATTAAATCGACACGATGACTATCCAATCCACGCAATTTATCATTCCTATTCACAAAATTGGAACCTTACGTGAATTTATCAATTGAAAAGATTAGAACATTCAATTTTTTAAAGGAATCGAATAAATTTGAATTGAAACTATAATATTATTGGACTCAAACATCGAATCGAAATAATTTTAAATATTCCAACCCAGGGTTATGATCAATTCTTATATTGCGTTGATATTTTAAATTTATGTAACTCTCTCAATTTAAATTAATTTTTTTATAAAAAGTATATCAAATTAAACGTAATTTAATAAGGATTGTAATGAGATTTCAATTGCATATGTTCCGACGATGATCTGAGTAATTTTTTTTTTCAATTTTCGTATATGTTGATAAGCAGATTTTATATCAATAAATACATCAAGCAATATCAATATAATGCATGCGCAATATTAATAAAACTGTGTTCGTATTTTCTGGTACTTGTGTTGAGATTCTCATATTACTGTGTTGATATTTGTAATAAAAAACCGTGGAAAATATTATGTTATAACCAATTGACTATTTTATTATTTGGTTAATATTTTATCTATTATTTATTAAGATACATGAGCTTTAGTCATATTCATTTATTTTAAGATCTAATAGTATATGATTGGTTTTAGTCGTGGATGTGATACTGTATCCATTTTAACCCTTCCAACCCAAACTATTTTAGTCTACTAAATCAAATCGAACCATTAATTTACGTTTTATTTCTTGAATTTTGATACACCACGTTTGGCACAAGCCTCCATTTCCAAATTTCAATAGATTGTTCGAACCATTAATTTAAGTTTTATTTCTTGAATTTTGATACACCACGTTTGGCACAAGCCTTCATTTCCAAATTTCAATAGATTGTTCAAATTAAATTGATTCGTGTCAATCCAATAATAAATTGATTTAATATAAGATGAAATATCTTCTGAATAATCTAATTATAAATTAATTCAAGTTTAGATGGAATAGTTTCTATATTTAAATAAAACAATACAATTATCAAAGAATATGAATTAATATTAATAAAAAATGAGATAAAGTGTAGAGAGCCCCCTTCAACAGGGCAACGTATAAAGCAGTAGAAATGGCGTTGATTGCACGCCAACAATCCAATTTCCATTATTTGACTCAATCCGAATTTTCTAGAACCCTACCCCCACTACTAATCAATCTTTCTACAATCTCTTCTACTATAAATACCCACTCTTTCTCCGCAATCCCTTCTCCCCCCTTCTTCATTCGACCCCCAAATCTTCTTTTCCGCTGCTTAATCGCATATTTTCTGGATCAGGTACTTTTCACTCCTTCTCTTCCTGAGTCGAATTTGTCCCCGTTTTCTTATTTTGGTGTTATTTTGTTTTGATTTATCGGACTGTAGTCGTGGGTTCTGATCTTTTCGATTTAGATTTTGAATTAGGGTTAGGGTTTTGGTTTCCCCCTTTTTTCTGATTTTGTTCTCGTTTTTTAATTTGTAAAGGTTTAGGGCTTTGAGGGGGTTTCTGATGGCGTCGAAGAGGATTTTGAAGGAGCTCAAGGATTTGCAGAAGGATCCTCCGACATCATGCAGCGCCGGTATGCTTCACCCTTCTTCTTCAATTTGTTAACAATCAGTTAGTTGGTTTTTAATTTTGGAATTGATTTGTTCGTTTAACGATTGTTGATGGTGTTGCGTTTTAATTCTGAAATTTGGTGTCGTAGTGATTTTTGTTGTTATATGGTAAAAATTAGGTTACAGTCTCGGTTGTGAATGACTGAATGATGATCGGGGTTTGATGAATTGTGCTTGGAGTGTATGTATAATGAGTTGGCCGTAATTAATTCATTGGGATTTTATTGAATTTTGGGAAGGGTGATTAAATGAGTTGCTAGAAGTTGGATGGTTCTGATTTTATTGAATTGGTTGATAGTATGCTGGTAGCTTGTGGATGTTTTTGTTATTGGATGTTGAAAGATTTGATTGATAATTTGATATGTATGTTTTTTAGTCGTGTTAGCTAATTACACTGTAGATTCATTACTCTGTTCCCCCCCTTGAGGGCTTGCTTTTCTCATCAGAGCTATATCTGATCCTCTTTCAACTAATGCAGGTCCTGTAGCAGAAGATATGTTCCATTGGCAAGCAACAATAATGGGGCCTACTGACAGCCCTTACGCTGGAGGTGTATTTTTGGTCTCGATTCATTTCCCTCCGGATTATCCTTTTAAGCCACCAAAGGTATGTTGTCGTGCCCTATAGAGGGGTTTGTACATGCATCAGTAGTTGTTGCAGTTATTGCTTTTAGTATTAGACTATTAGTTGTAAAAGGCAGCAAAGATAAACATGAAATGGTTGTCCTCTGGTATTTGTCATATGCTGTAATATTGTATGTATTGTAAATGAAATCTTGGGAGTAGTGCATTCGTCGTCATATTATACACCGAAAATCTCATCTGGTTTAGTTAATTACTGATTCCTTGTATGCTGTACAATGGATTTGCGCGGTATGTATTGACAAGTTCAAATGCATCTAAGTTCATCTTAGTCTTAGAATCAAAATGGTTTTAGTTGTACTGGTTTTCACTTCTTGTCAAGTGATCACTGGAAGCTATCTTCTCTCTCTGAATGCAGGTTGCTTTTCGGACGAAGGTGTTCCACCCGAATATCAACAGCAATGGAAGCATTTGCCTTGATATTCTGAAAGAACAGTGGAGTCCTGCCTTGACTGTTTCTAAGGTATAAGCACTTCTTGTATGTTTGTCTCATTGGATTTTTTGGAAGGCTTTCATGAAATTTAAAATTTTGTTTTATTGACAAAAATGAGCTATCCGTGGCTTTCTACTTTTGATTGGAATTCTTGAATGCTGGAACATTGCTCGGCCTCTCTAGTTTTGTCATGATGGCCTTTCTCTCTGAAAACTGAAAGGAAAAGTTCTCTGTTAATCGGTGCATTCTATGCATAAGATAGTATACATCTCCATCCTGCGAGCTATCACATCTTTATCTTCAACCTTGCTTATGTCCATGTGCGTTTATTGTTAGGTCCTTTTGTCTATCTGCTCTCTGTTGACGGACCCAAACCCTGATGACCCACTGGTGCCTGAAATTGCTCATATGTACAAGACAGACCGGAACAAATATGAGACTACTGCTCGCAGCTGGACACAGAAGTATGCCATGGGGTAAATGCTGAACAATCAACTGGTGTAGGCCTCTTCGTCTATGGTTTATCCAGAAAATAAAGCAGTGTTTGGTGTGTTATTTTCCGTAGTGGTTAACTCTTGATGGTTGTTTATGCAATACTCTGATTTCCGAATTTGTGAATACAAATATTGGACGTCTGATCAAAATGCAATTTTGGTCTCAATCAAATAGCAAGAAATAGCTCTATATGCCTTATTATTTGTGATTTCATATTCGTATTTGGAATCTGAGTACATTCTTGTTTGGAATCTGAATGCATGAACACATTCATTTGTTCTTTTGTTTCACAACGTAATAGCTCAATTTCGCAGCATGTTATGTTACAATTGGAATGCCATGCATCGATAATCTAAGAACACATTTTTGAGTTGGTACAAAATTTTTAGTTGCGGGTTAGTTAGAGAAAGTTGTTTTATTGCTAATGAGGAATGTTATGCTGCGCGAATTTTGGTACAATCTCCCTCATTTTTAAATTTTTTAATACCCAATTTTGTTCCTCCGTTTTTGACTCACATGTTCTCACGACTTCTCTTCTTCCCCAAATTCAACACTTCTTAACTTTCTCTCTCATCATTAAATAATTTGTTTTAACAATCCATATATTATATAGATTCCTCTTTTCAATAGATTGATTCTTCCTACCGGTCTTCTCATTCTTCACAGTTATCCTTACTAGATTTCATCTTTCTCGTTCACTAAGGGCTTTGGATTTCCCCGGAGCATCAATGTTTTTTCTTCGGACTCTTCTGTTGCTAGGTTTCGATTTTGTTGCAAATGATTTTGCTCAACAACTTCGACATACTTCCTCGTTGCTTTAGATTGTACAAATAATTTCCCCAAATTTGATCTCTGTTAATGGTGGATCAAAGTATGATGTTTTAATATACTGCTACAAGTATAAAGATGAAATCCACTGGTTTGTGCAAACATTTGGATACGCGACTTCCTAAGTTTATGTGGTTTTGGAGATTCTTAGTATGAGTTTGAAGATGAAAGCATCAAATTAATGAATTGTCAACAATTTTTTGTGAAATTAGAATTTGATTCTTATTCTATTTTTAAAATTTTGTATGAGTTTGTGCAAATGGTTTTTGTGGTGTATTCCAGTTTCATGGTTTAAATTTGTGGCATGAGGAATAGAGAGGCTCAACAATTTTGTAAAACCTGGAGAGAATAAATGAATAGAAGAATATATTTGAGGAAAATAAATACTTTCAGGCACAAGAAAAAAGAAAAAAAGGAAAAATGATATGTGCTGACGTGGATCAAGGAAAGACACTCAAAATAAGGCAAATGGCCGACGTGGGAATGAGGCGCTCACATACGCTTAAATTGGTCGTGCAGCATATCTTTTCTCATTGTTAATAAATGCTCTAGTTAAATTGGAGAGAAATAAAATAAGAGAGAGAATAATATAAAAAGTCATTTGATTTACATTATTCTCTTATTTTACTTTCAAACCACTTTAGCTATTTATATCATTTTCGTGAAACAACGGCCGAAAAGAAACGTCTCACTCATAGTGGATATAATTCTTGTATCAATCTAGTTTTACTAAAATTTGATTTATTTCGAATAAGCACTTAATTTTATATTTTAAACATATTTACAGTTTAATTCTACATATTTAATTATTTTATTCTTCATACAATTAAAATAATATGCTCAATTAATTTAATAAATTAATTACACGTTATTCTTTCTATATTTTCATTTTTGGTTTTAGATAGTCCACATTATCTAGCTTTTGGATTATGTTTATCCGCAACCACCCAACCAATTATATAATTTTCGATGTTTTATCAGTGGCCACCCAAGTCCCAGCCATACTATTATATATTTATTTTTATTATTTTTAATAATAATATTATTACATGAAATATTACCATTGCACAATAAAATTTATAAAAAAGCACAGAGATGGTAAACTAAAAATATAAAAATAAACAAATAAAAAATATGAAATCTATACAATATATAAAAGGGGAGTTTTTGAGAAATTTACAAGATTGCCATTTAATTTAAAAAATTATATTAAATTAAAAATGTATAATTAAAGCTTAAAAACATGTGATTAAGTGGAGTGAGTGGGAGGTTAGAAGTATATCACTACGATGGAAGTTTTTTTAGTTTCATCTACCCATTTCACTCTGCATACCAAATTAAACTGCTATAACCTCTCGATATGGCAGGTCATAGATGAATTCAACCAGCACGTCCGTTTGGTCGAGATTGACATCGATGAAGATCAAGAAATAGCTAAGGCTGCAGGAATCATGGGCACACCTTGTGTACAATTTTTCAAGAACAAGGAAATGATCAGGTTGGTTAAATTTGGAGCGTCGAAGATGGTATTTTTGTCCCAACCATCAATATTTCGATTCCTTTATGGACTACAACCCGTTGCATTCATCTCTGAAATAGCACCAACCTAATTTTTCATATTTTCTAGATAGCTTTGTGATGTTTTTGCTCATGCCGCAGGGATAATGAGTGCCTTAATCTTTCTATAATACATTGTTAAATTCTAAATGTTATCGTTGAAAAAAATAAAAAATGTTAGTACTATGTTTTTGTTGATCTTGATTTTAATTTGAATGTGCAGGACTGTATCGGGTGTGAAGATGAAGAAAGATTTTAGAGAATTTATTGAAGCAAATAAATAAAGTGATGCTCAAGAAGATGTGTGACTCAATTTTTATGTGTTGGAATTGTACCATTTATTTGCTGAAGAAACAGAAAAAGATATACCATTTCTTTTGCCATTGAGATTGTATATTTCGAAATAGTCTTATTTAAATGTATAAAACCAAGTAGAAAGTTCTGCAATTTGAGTTTGTTTACTATATCTTGATGAAGTCTGAAATGCCCTTTTTCAACTACAACCAAGGTCATGTGTTGAATTATTTGCCAATTTTTACTAAATTTGTTAATATCTAATTCTTGTTTACATATATAATCATTTTTGTTTTGTGTAGTGTAGACGTTGGATTATTATAAAGTAAATTAAAATCTGTGGTATACTAGTTATACTAAAGAAGAAGGGTTTATAAGGAAAGAAATGAGATTTTTTTTACAAAACTAGAGCAAATGTGGTCTTTACTCATAAAGAATGAAAAATAATGAATTTTGATATACTTTTTATAATTTTTTAATATAATATATAAAAAATATTAAAATTTTATAAAAAAATATCAACCAATGAGATTATGCCAAATGACATAATCTCATTGGCTGAATCAATAGATGACATTGGCAACCAAGTGGTTCGAGGTTGGCTCAATGCGACCACAGTTAAAGAGAGGCAGACCATCAGTTCAATTTTTTTTTATTGTGTAATGACAAGGTCTGCCTATGGGTGGGGGAAAATATCGAAATATCACACTTATCGATGTACTGCAATTTTCAGTACGATATCATACCATACCGAAATTTTTCGATATAGTAACGGTATCAATTTTCTTATACCGCGATATACTGCAATAATGTATCGAAAATTAACCAGAACGAATTTTCAGTATACCGCAAAGTGCGTATATCGAAAATTTGGTATGGTATCAGTATGGTATCGGTATGATATTTTGTTATATCGCAGTTTTCGGTACAGTATACCGTACCACCGACCTAACCCTAGTCGACCTCCACCAACCGATAAACTTGGTCTTAGCAAGTCTAACATCAGTAATGTTTTTGTTTTCCCTTTTAATTCTCATGTTGTATTCAAAACTATAAAATTACCCATTACTAACCTAATAAAATAAACAATACTAGTATTATAACAACTAGTATCAACCCCGTGTGTTGCAAGACTTACCGAATTTTCTTCACACAATATTGAAAACGTCAATTAAGTAAATAAAATAATACTCCCTCCGTCCCCGATTAGGAGTCACAGTTTGACCGGGTACGGGTTTTAAGAAATGTAAAGAAAAGTTGGTTGAAAAGTTAGTGGAATGTGGGACCCACCTTTTTATATTGGTTTTATAATAAAATGTGAGTGAAGTGAGGTAGTGGAATGTGAGACCTACTTACCATTTATGGTAAAAATGAAGTGTGACTCTTAATTGGGGACGGACCGAAATGAAAAAGTGTGACTCTTAATGGGGGACGGAGGGAGTAAAAGTTAAAATTATAGAGTTTATAGATCACAGATAAAATTATATATTTGATCACAATACAAACCAATTACATTAATTAGGAAACAATCTTAATCATGTTTTTAATAAATTTGGGTAATGTTGAAAATCAAAATAGCTTCTCATATTGTATTATTTTTAGTAATAAAGAAAATAAAATATAGTATTAGTATTTATGTTTGAATTATTTACACAGCTCATCAATCTCTTTGATTACTAATCAAGCAATGCAATACTTTTAAAATGCTCACTCATATGTATAGAGCTATAGAGTGAATGGGAAATGTTGTCTTGATGTGTCTCTCCTAAACTCTTAACCTATTTATAGATTAGGAAACTGTAACTCATAAAGTATGTACAAATGAAAAGTTCTACAATTAAGACAATTCATAAAGTATTTACGAATGAAAAGTCTTGCAACTAAGACAAATAGTTAGTGATTATTAATGACAAAATGGCCAAAATTCCCCACTACTTCACACTAAAGCCCTGGATTTTATGTTAGTTTAGTCTGAGATGAACTATGATCGGCCAAAATTATCCTAATAATACATCTCAGACTAACCTAACATATATAATGTACCTATATAATGTACCTGTCTCATCTGGGAATGAGATAATTAGCTTTTATATGAATTTGTTATAAGAAAAGCAAAAAAAATAGAAAGATGAAAAAATATAAAAATAATACTGCTATTATATTCTCCAATAACATTATTTTCATAATAAATAAATGGATTTTTTCTTCTTTTAGATAAATACTCCATTCGTATTAAAAAAATAGAAACATTTGAAACGGTATCAGTTTTAATGTATAATTGGTAAAGTAAGAGATAAGAAAAGAAAATTGAGTAAAGTAAGAGAGAAGAAAAGAAAAAGTAGTGAAAATAGAGCTATTGGATTGTAGGGTCCATGTCCTAAAATAGAAAGATTGTAAGAGCATCTCCAATGCTACGCCCTTCCCATCGCCCTTCCCGACGGACTTCCCAAAAACACCTCCTGCCACGTCATAAGGACTTCCCACCCTCCGGCCACGTCATAAGGACTTCCCACTGCACAATCCGGACATCCCATCGCCCTTCCCGCGCGGACTTCCCCCAATAACAAATATTCACAAATATTCAATTTACGTTAAGGAATTAAAATTTTGACACGAATACGGACGGGGAAAATGCTACAACTTCAAATAAAAAAAAAACTTACATAATTAAATAAAAAAAATTACATAGTCATAAAACAAAAAAAATACAACCCCAAGCTATAAATGTGATACCCGGCTCACTCCTCGTCTTCCGCGTCGTCCCCGTCGCCAGTGCCGCTGCCGTCGTCCCTGCCGCCAGTCTCGGCGCCATCATCGAGCATGGGTGGCATCCCCAAATCGCGCCTCAATGTGTCGATGACATCCTTCAACATCCTCTTGTAGACGAAAGGGTCGGTCGTGTTATGCCACCTATGCACGGTCTGTACCAGGCTAGCCCTTTGCTGCGCGCGGGCGAGATTGTTGTACTCTTGAGGGGCCTCCGATTGGACCTCGTCGGACCCGCTGGCACTTCCCCTTGCCATCCGCTGCGTAGTCCTTTGCCCAATCGGGTGACAAGGGGGGGGGGGGGGGGAGACGGTTGAGGGGTCGGGATCACTCCCTCGACTTTGGGGAGCTCGTGCGAACCGGCACTGCTGCTGTACTCGCCGGAAGCGCTGATCTTCGTCTGCTTCGGCCAGCCCGCTTCAACACCCGCACAAAACTTTTGGGAATTCTGCACCACGAGATAGACCTCCTAATGCTCGACTTCACGGAACTTCAACGACCTGTCGGGATACTACTGCATGGTACGGTTCTTCACATCCTCCTCGGACATACCGCTGGATGCCTAGCGGAGGTTGTTTTGGTAGAGGCCGGAAAATCGACTAAGCTTAGGCCTCAACCGATCCCACTGTTTCCAGCATTGCTCGGGACCGTGAGGCTTCCCATCAGCCGGTTTGAATTTGAGGCAGTCTTGACTAATGCGAAACACATTCTGTCGATATGCTGGTTGTTCCCGATGTAGGGATCCTCGACTACACCGACCCAGGCCTTCGCAAGCGCAACGCTTTCTGCCACGGTCCAGATGGTCCTCCTTCCCGTCTCCTCTACATCCTCCTCGGCCCTCGTACGCGAGGAAGAGGTCGGGCCTTTCCCGTTGCCCTTGCCCTTGCCTTTGCCCCTGCCCCTGCCCATTGCCCGTGTTCCTGCCTCACTAGGAGTCTCCCTGACCGAAGATAGCTCCAACTCCTCAAAAGAGAAAGTGCCGATGCCGGTGAACTGAGTCTCCAGAGGAGTACTCTGGGGGGAATCACTAGACAATAAATCCATATATGGGCGACAGACATTGTCCCCAGGTGTTTGGGGGCCCCTGCTACCCCTTCCCCCGCAACGGCAAGCATAGTCTGCGTCATACCGGGTATCATCCCCCCCCCCTCCCCTCCCCCACCCCATCATAGTTGGTGTCATTCCCCACCATCATAGTTGGTGTCATGCCCCCATCCCCGCTGCCCCGAGCATCATTCCCGACATCATCCCACCCATCCCACCCATCCAATTGTACTAATTGTAGTACGAGGACATTTGGGGATGCATCCCCGCCATTTGGGGAACCATCCCCGCCATTCCGCTTAAGTTTCCCTCTCCTCCAGCGGGAAACGTCGACGTTTGTGACTCGCTCGTGGCGGGAGAGTTCCTATCGTTCTCCATTTATCTTTAACAGAAATGAAATTTAAATTAGAGAGAGAGAAACTTGTTAACACAAGTGGTGCGAATGAAATGAAGTTCAACGAGCCGTATATATAGAGTTTTTTTTTTAAATAATTAAAAAAAGATGGACGTCCGCGAGTCGCCGCAATGTCGGACGTCCGCACGCCCTTCCGCCGAAGACGGCGCCCCTCGCGTCCTCACGGAACGTCCGCGTCCGTCCCTCCACGCCCTAATGGTGGCCGTCCTGGGCGCCCTTCCCGGAAGCCTCTCCAACGTCCAACGGGAAGGGCGCCGTTGGAGATGCTCTAAAGTTTCTATTTTTAAGGAACAACCAAAAATGGAAATAGTTGCTATTTTTAAAAAACGAAGGGAGAATAGGATTTAGGCTCCTAGAAGTCTTGATTTTATCATTTTAGCCCTAGTGTTCATTAAAATTTTAAGGTCTCGTTTCACTTCTACCACAATCATTCACAAAGTCAAACAACCCATGACGGTGAAAAATTGGACTTCTAATGGGAACCGACGGGAGTAATGTTAGCGCCTACCAAGTCGTTAACCACTTGCGCAGACAATCAGTTTTTTTACGTTGCTCGGATTTTCATTAATGTTAAAAGTTAGAGTCGAGTTTCCCAAGCTGGGGATTGCCAAATCACGAAATTTAGAAAAAATCAAGCAAAATATATTTGCTTTATATAGAATAAACCCCCTGGCCCATAAGGGCCCCATTTTCAAAGAGGAAATAGGCAACTTCCTGGGTGTTTCCATTAAGATCAATGAAACAATATATTGTATATACTCTATCTTAATTGCCTTCACCAAAACACAAGAGAATGGCATCCTCCTCCTCCGCATCCTCCTTGTTCTTCTTGCTCTTCTTCTTCCTCTTCGTCTCGTCCGTGATCACGGAGACAGCTGCAATGCGCCCTGTCCCGGGTACTCCAAGATGTCCCTAGATGGCCTCGGCCATTTCATGCTCCCCGAGAAATCATCGGGCTACAATCCCATCCCCAGATCCTCCCCGGGAGGAAACGACGTCTCCAACCCTGATGGAGACGACACGTTGATGGCTAGCATATCGCCGCCGCCGCCGTCAGTTGTAGTAGATTCGGACCCCCCAGCAAAACCACGTCCACCAACTTGTTTGCCCGCATGTTAATTATTACGTTATGAGTTATGACCGATGAGTATTTGGTGTTTAGTCTTTCTTTTTCGTTTTCCTTTGTGGAGAAGGATTGATGTTTTGGTTAGTGGATCATCTGGGAGTTCGAAGTTGTGTTACTATTGTCGTTCATGCTTATTTTGTGGAAGAATGTTGGATTTATAATTAATTGCTGTTTTTGGATTAATTTCTCCTTTTTTTTTTCTCGTATCTGTGTTACCTCATTTTAATTGGTGTAGGTCTAATTTATAGTGTCGAAAGTTGGTGACAAATGAGCCTCTGACTTAATGAATGAATAATATCGTTGTTTTAGTATCGAAATGTTTTTATTGCACAAAGTTCCAAATTTTAGTTTAAATTCGTTTATTTTTTAAATTTTGGGGGTAACGAACTGTTGCACAAAATTGCCCATTTTCGCATCTCTAGTGTTGTTTGATAATGCTTTAAGTATATAAAAACATTATCAAATAATAAGTAAAATATTAAGGAATTTTAGATATTGACAGCAAAATAAGTCACTGGTAGAATTTCTTATTTTTTTGAATAGCTTTTTATAGATATTTATTTGATGTTCTACAAATCAGAATCCTTTTTGTATACATCATCTTATTTATTCTTTATACCATCTAGCTTCCACTTTAATCAGCTACTTTTAGTTAAAATTTGTAATCATCCCAATCTTTCTATTTAATCTGCTGAATAAGAATACAATCATTTGACTAGAAATGTAACGATCATGCTTTTTACATTGTAGCAATAATTGTTGAGCGGCTATCCAACTGAGTTAGTTAAATTTCACAGCTAGAGTTTACAAACTCTTAATTGATTGTTCTTATTGAACTCTGAATCAACACAACTAAAACAAACACTTAAAATCCAAGATGTGGATCCTCCCACCAAAAACAAAGAACCATTACAACAAGAAATGGAAAGGAACTTAGATGAGATTTAAAGCCCTTGAATTGGAAGTGATGGGAAGAAGACATGTGAGTGCAGAGAAATGAATAAGAATATGCAATGGCCACAGAGATGAATTAATCAAACCCTGTTGCTAAATGATCACCAAGTCATTGTGTACCGACCGTTAAAGAATCCCCAAACAATAATTAAACACACCTCCATCGCAACTTGGGAGGGAGTATTTCAATCAATAACAAATTTAGGATCAATTTTCAATATTTTGATGGTAATTGAAATCTAATGTGCATGCCTCAGCTTGAATATCACCACCAGTTCCCAACTAACCGAACTGGTTTCCGCTAAAAGCATAAACATCACCATCAGCAGAAATGCATATTGTATGTATGCCATTAGAACTAAGTTCATTGTTTGTGCTTCCTTGGCCACACTAATCAAAGATCAGAGAAGAAAATGAGCTTCTTACTCAGATGCAGAAACAGTTAGCAGGGGTATATAAACTACAAGACAACGGAGAAACCAATATGTGCCAATGTGACACTCAAGCACACTAAAAAATACAGTACCCTAGCCAAGAAGGATGCAATCTCAGGCAGTCCATATCATATTTGATTGGACACCAATGCTTCTTCCATCTTTCTACATTCTCCAGAAAGTAGAATTTCTATAGTGTTAAATCCCAACTAGAAAGGGGCAGAACATATAGGATGGAACAGTTTAATTCAACTTTCAAATGAACTATTGGTGGAAGAGGCACACTCTCAAGAAATCAAGGCACTAAATTATCTAGACACCACTGCCCCGATAGTCTTCATGGATTTGATGAACCGCGTTTTCCATGATTATTTCGATAAGTTTGTGTTAATCTTCATTGATGATGTGCTGATATAGTCAAGGAACACGGAGGAATATGGATGGCATTTGCGAATCGCGTGGGAAATCTTGAGGGAGGAAAAGTTGTAAGCCAAGTTTGGTAAGTGCGAATTTTGGCTGAATAGAGTAAATTTTTTTGGTCATATAGTGACAGCTGAAGGAATCCAAGTAGACCCTGCAAAGGTCGAGGTTGTGCAAAACTGGAAGTCACAGAAAACACCGAATGAGGTTTAAAGTTTCTTGGGATTGGCTCGATACTACCCATGGCGCAACTGTAAGAGAAAGGAGTAAAGATAGATTGGTCGCACAAATGTGAGGCGAATTTCCAATTACTAAGTGAAAAGTTGAGTACCGCACATGTTCTTTCAGTACCCAAACTTGACAAGGATTTTGCCCTCGATACTGACGCGTCTAAAGTAGGGCTAGGGTGCTTATTGATGCAAGATGAGAAGGTGATAGCCTACACTTCACGTCAAATGAGGCTGAATAAGTTGAACTTTCCTACTTATGAATTGGAGTTAGCGGCAGTGGTACATGCGATAAAGATATGGAGACATCATCTCTATGGAGTGAGATGCGAGATTTAAACTGATCACAAGAGTCTCAAGTACTTTTTCAAGCAAAAGGAGTTGAACATGAGTCAACAACACTGGCTTGAGATTGTGAAGGATTAGAACTGTGATATTTACTATCACCTAGGAAAGGCGAATGTGGTGGCTGATGCTTTGAATAGGAAGAATCAACCTCAATTGGTTGTTTTTCCAACCCAAGAGGAAGAGTTGACCCGTGAATTTGATAGGATGCGATTGGAGATAGTGAAAGCGTCTGAGATGGTAGGAGGAATGATAGTGACGCTAATGATGGAGCCATATTTGAGAATTAAGATTATAGAATCTCATCGACATGATGAGAACCTGGAAGAGACACGTGTGAAAGTGAGAACTAAGAAGCATGATAACTTTTGTGAAGAGGCAGACAACGCTCTGACGTTTGGTGGGCGATTGTGTGTATCGAACGACGAGACGCTGAGAGATGAGATTTTGAGTGAAGCACGCGACACACCCTATTCTGTTCATCCTGGAAGCATGAAGATGTAACAAGACTCGAAACAACGTTTTTGGTGGAATGGAATGAAGAGGGACATAAAATCGTTCATGGAGCGATGTCTAGCATGCCAACAAGTGAAGGCTTTGCATCAACAATCATATGGGAAGTTACAACCACTCATGATTCGTGATGGAAATGGGATCACATAGCCATGGACTTCGTGACGGGATAGCCGAAATCGCACAGGGGGAATACTGCAAATTGAGTAATTATCAATTGCTTCACTAAAAGCGCGCATTTCTTACCAATTAAAATTACCTATGGATTGTATAGGTTAGCTAAGCTCTACGTGAGTGAGATTGTACGTTTGCATGGAGTGCCAAAGACGATTGCGTCGGATCGTGATTCAAAATTTACTTCAAAATTTTGGGTGAGTTAAAACGAATTAACAGCTCAGCTGCTAAAGGAGCTCAATGTTGAAATAAAAAAAGAACAAATTTTGTAATTAAGAATTTATGTGGTACTCCCTCCGTCCCACAAAAGATGTCACACTTTTCTTTTTAGTTTGTCCCACAAAAGATGTCACATTTCCCTTTTTGGAAAAAGTTCTCTCTCACATGAATATAAAAATTATATTTTCTCTCTCCATTTAACACACAAAACAAAACCTCCTAAAATCCCGTGCCGTCCCACAAGTGTGACATCTTTTGTGGGACGGAGGGAGTATCTTTTACATTTAGTAAATGTATATTCATATGTCTCGCTCTAATGAAGTGAAGATGAGAGTTCTTCTCACAAGATATTCATTATTCTGTTATGTTATGCAAGACCGGAGAGAGTGTAGAGAGGAGGTTGATCAGGTGGCTTGCTTGGTCAAGGAGAGGGAGAGGAAGCAGTGGAGAGAGGTGAGATGACACAAAGATAAGGGTGGAGAGAGTAAATCGATGGATCAATTGATGCGAGAGAAACATCAACTAGCATGGCGTGCACGGTTCAATTAATTTTATGAAAACTAATTTAATATATCACTTTATCATTACTTGATTTTGAAAACTAAAAAAAAAATTAAACTTGCAAAACTTCGTATCTACAAAATATTTACAATATGCTACATATGGATCAAAACCCTATATAGATGAAGAGAGAGAGGGAGAGAGTGCTGTGTAAAATGGAACTTTCCTGATCCAGAGAATCCACTGGAGACTAGGTCTAGGAACTCAGAGAATCCTCGGGTCACCTGTCGTTGGACACACAATCACTTCCTTCTCCTTTCAAAACCCTCAAACCGCTATGCTAAAAAGATTAGTACATGGAAGCAGGGATCGAATCCACAGAGACAGATGCGTAAGTAAACATGCTAAAAGACCTGGAAACTATTTTTGGTTGCTGCCACACAATTTTCTCGGGGTTGAGATTTAATTCCTAGACTCTGGAAATTAAATGTTCTATCTTAACAGCTAGATCTAGGCAGAGATAACAGAACATGCATAATGATGACCGAATGCGCTTGAAATTACTACTAGATGGGGTAAACGGCTTCCTAAACTAACCTAGACACATGAACGAACAACATGTGGGGACCATTTCCTTAAACGGCATAGTACGACGGAAAAAACTGCAGATTAACCAACTAAAGGACTAACTAACAGCGACATCATCTTCTCTAACTTTTATCACGAAATAACAGATGAAAAACAGAGCAAAGCAAGGATCGAAACATGGCAAATGAAATTAAACCGACTAACACAATTAACTACTGAAACTAAAGCAGATCTACGATTACTAGACGAGGTAAACAAGTAAACAGAATTTAAATGTCACAACCATGCAAGCATGAACAGATCTACACGCTGGATGCTTCATCTACTCCGGATCTAAGCCATCCACAACAATCTAACACAATTTCCATCTCCGATCTTCACAGATTCAACAAGATTCAACCGATCAACTACAAATCTCCATGCAATTCAAACTCCACCTCAGATCAATCAACAATATCCACAAAAAACAAACAGATAATGCAACAATAACATAACCGAAACCAAAAGCGAAGACTTTGGAAATCCAAAGCATAAACAAAAGCAAATAAAGGATTGTATCTTCGCCACCCTTGGAGACGGTGTTACACAACGACGGATTTGAAACGTGAACCCCTAAGATGATTCCCCTAAAAGTGTATGTGAAGAGAAATGGAAAAGCTAAGCTAAGAGCTGATGATGCAAAAGGAGAACTCTCTTCATGTTGAATGCGTGCTCTTATTTATAAGGGGCGGAGCTTCTAGACTCTTCCTGGTGTTTCCAATTTTTCCCTCCTTGTGGATGCTCCTTCGTCTAGTAAACTCTTCCCTTTTTTTGCTCACTTTTTCCACCAGCTTCTTCCTCCAGGTAATCCTCTCTTTCTTCCTGGGGCTGGCATTTTCTCTACACACCTGGCTTATAAAACTTTGTTAGACCCAAGAAATCACAAAATTTATCCCACAACCAATGCATGAAATTAGCCTTATCAAACTGCTCACACTTAAACCATACTTGTCCTCAAGTATAAAGACAAGAAAAAGAAATAAGGCGAATTTCAATGCATGGTTATTCCATGACCGACTCCTAAAGACTCATAGGCCTAGACACCCTACTGACATACAAAAGAAAAGGAAAGAAAAACAAACACTTAAGAAAATAAAACACATAGGCATGAACTAGTTCAAACTTTTAAGCAATCGTCCCCACAAGTTAAAGGTCAATCAAATAGTCTACATGCTCCAAATCCTCCACTTCCCTTCATCTACCTAGTCAGTTTGTCAGCTCATCTAGATAGCCTACAGCTTACTAACTGTTGGATTCGCTCGATCACTCATTCCTCACCAGGGATGTTAGGATCGATCACTCTTAGTTATTTCCTACCACTGATGCCCCGGGTCATGAGAATTTCTCCTTCTATCCTCCTTTCCTATTTTTTTCTTTCTTTTTCCCATGGACTTCGTCCAGCTTATACCTCCTCATTTTCTTGGACTTCGTCCAGCTTATAACTCCTCTTTTTTCTGGACTTCGTCCAGCTTATACCTCCATGTGTTTGATAATTATTTTTTTTTTCTTTTTTCTAAATTCTTCTCCCTAAGCATCAGGTGGCAGCCTCCTTTTTTTTAACATGTTAGCACTCAATGTTAAGGCTTATAACTCACTTATGTAGTGGGGCTTCACAGTTAGGTCAGCTAAGGCACCTTCTATCGTTCTTGCTTCTTCCAAACCGATTTCAGCTTTTAAAAGAAAGAGGGCTCAAAGTTGTCGTGCATCATATTGTCAATTACTCTTACTAAGGGAATCTTTCCCTATTATTATCACCAGTTCATGCTAAACACATAAATCCTAAAAAAAAACTAACTCCTAGACCTGCTGACTCTTACACATTCTGAGCACAAACTGCACTAACTCACCTATCCCCTCCCTCTTCACTCCAGCTTGTCTCCAAGCTATCCTAGTGAAGAGGGGAAATAAGGGAGTTGGTGCGCACAATCAAAATAAAATACAGAAAACAACATACTCAAAAATATAAACAAACTTCTCACACTTAGACCGGGCAACGGCTAAGTGAGAGAAGACAGAGATTCAAAGCAGGAAAATAGCATGTTGATGATACATATAAACTTCTCACACTTAGACCAAGAATTGGCTAAGTGGGAGAAAATTATAACAGATAAACAACATGCTTTCTTAAAAAAAAAAACTTCTCACACTTAGACCAATGATTGGGGTAAGTGGGAGAACACACATAACAACAACTACACATGCTCAGCACATATAAAACACAAACGTATAAAAGAAAAACAAAATAAAATGACTAAAAATAAAATTTACTTGGTCAATGGGGGAATTTCAATTCTGAGTCTGGCCCCCTTGGGAGCCAGACCTGCGTGGTACGTTGGGGCGGTTCACTTTCAACTTCTTCTTTGCCGGTGATGCCGACGCTTCCTCCTCAGATATCACAGGGGTTTTCGACATGGGCTTCTTTGCGGATATAGACGCAAGGGACGGTGACAGAAGTGCGGCTACCAAAGGCTTAGACTACGGCGGGAGCTGCTGGTGTGATGAGCTTCCCTGACCGGGCTGCCTGACCACTTTGCTGGGTCCAGGGGGCAGCTTCTTCTGGGTCTGGGAAAACTTCTCCTCTAACCACTCTGCCATTTTCTTCATAATTTTGACCGCATCGATCACCCTATCATTTTGGGCAGACGACCGTTCGGCCAGAACATCCAGACTCCCTTTGATTCCCTGCAGTTCCTTCTTGACTCCCTCGAGCTCCTCTCTTATCACATCCATCTCTTTTCGCAGTTCTTCCACGTCCGCAGTCATCACATCCTCTACCAGGTCCGGTTCGATTTCACCTTGTCCACATTAGCCCCTACATCGTAAAAGCAGACCTCTTCTCCCTCCATGTACATCAGCCCCTTGTTAAAGAAATAATCTCGACTAAACACCTCTGGTGGCTCACACATTGTCACATCTGGTTCTGCTTTACTGAACTTCATGATATAATTACGTTTGATGTAGGCACCCAGCAAATGACAAGTGTATATGTGGCGAGAGGGATTTGCGGCCATCTGATGGCAGGCTTGTGCTAACCACTAACCCAGGTGGACTTTAATACGCTTGGACATGCACCATGTGAAGTATAACTTGGTAGTGGTGCGGGCAGAGCTTGCGGTTCCCATCAGATTGTATCCGATAAACTCCTGCGCAAATCTTAAGAGATGGTTTGTGATGTGTAGGCCTTTCGAGACACTCGTCTTGAACTTTCCATTCCTTCCATGTGTGATAGATTCCCATGCGGTCTGCGGCATGAATCCTGGGGTATACTTCGGCGGTCCAAACATCCGCTCATTCCTGACTCCTTCATCGTCCTCAGCATTCGTAAACAGCCCTATCCGCAGAGACCATTCTCTAATGCTCATCTCGTGCTCTACGTTGAAAAGGCAGAAAGAGATCGCTTCTGCATCCGGGTTAGTGGTTGCCTTTAGCTTGAAAGTCGAGAAGAATTCCCTTGCTGCTATGAGCGGTACCTCCTAATCACTATGGTTTAGCAACCATACGAAGCCAATGTCCTTAATGAAGGACATGAATTCTTCTGCTGACTCGATGTATTCCAGAGTCCTCAGATCAAAGCGCTTCACTGATTTGGCCAATTTGCCCACTGCACTTCTGTCTCTGTATGTTTGGGCTCGCTTGGGGTCATCAAACTTTGCCATGGACGTCAGCAATTTCTTCGTAACCCAGATCTCTTCCCACTCGAAGTTTGGCACCTCTTCTTCTTCTTCTTCTTCTTCTTCTTCTTCTTCTTCAGACTCTTCCTCTGACTCGCTCTCAGCATTACCAGGTCCAGAATATTTGGGCAGTGTACGAGGAGATTCCCTGACGGAGGAGGCCCTCTGTGACTTATTGGCCTGAGGAGTGGCTACCTTCTTGCCCTTCCTCCTGCGTTCCATAGCCACTCGACGCTCCTCGGTAGCGTCTACCTCTCCTTCAGACCCAGGTGTCTCTCCCTCCTGCACACTCCCTGCCCTTGGGGCAAGGAATCCCCTGGATTGTTCTCCTTCATTCACCTCATCTAGGAGACTCCTTTTCGTCTTCCTCCTGAACTTCGTACATTTTACTGGTGAGCCATCTGGCACCTGGTCCAGATCCACAATTTCTAACGGCCCGTTATCCTTGGACCCTTGTTCTTCAGCAATAATGGGGACCTCATCCCCTCCAGACTTTTTAGGGATTTCTCCCTCAGCAAACATGGTCAAGGTTTCCCCCCTTAGATGGTTTCAGAGTCTCCTTCTCAGGTTTTTCAGGGATTTCTCCCTCAGACACGATTGAGGTTTCCCCCTTAGATTTCCCAAGGATTTCTCCCTCAGTAAACATGGTTGGGGTTGCCCCCTCAGATTCAAACGGGGTCCCCCCCTCAATATGCAGACTCAGGGTTCCCCCTCCACCAACTTCAACACAGGGGTTCCCCCTTCAACAGACATTAAAATAGGGTTTTCCCCCTCATCAGACTGTATTACAGATGTGTTACCTTCCCTCGCGGCTTCATTCACAGAGTAGTCCACATCCATCCTATCAATCTCGTCCGCAAAACCGCTGACGCTCTCCTGTTCCTCCTCAGGTCCGCCACCACCCTTTCCTTGTTCTCCGATGTCTGGGCTCGGCCCAGTCTATGCATGTGCCCGATTTAGGGTTTGGGATCCCTCTGAGTGTGAAATAGGCGGCTGCGCTGTCGATTCGTTAGGAATCATCTGCGGTTGTTGGCGGAACGCCGAAAAGCAGGAAAAGAGTTTCATGGCCTCCTCTTTACTGCCAAATTTCTCCTCCAACTCCTTCAAGAACGCCTCTTCCTCAGGGTTTCCGACGGTAGGGGGTTTTGGAACGGGAGTCGGGAGCCACTCCGAGCGTATATCGAGGACTGGAAAAGTCGTCAGAACCGGCGGCTGTTTGGATGAATCGTCGGACGGTGGTTTGATGGCGGGGTTTTCCTTCCTCGCAGTGGAATCTTGTGCCTTTTCCATGGTTTCTTCCTGCACAACACTCGCAAAAACTAGGGTAAAATTCGGGTTAGGGTTTGAGAGAAATTGGGAGAAATTAGAGAGAGAGAATAGTAGAGAGAGAAAAGTCGGTTGAATATTTGATGTGAAAGTGAAGAGTAAAGGCGATGGGCTTTTCAGGGTGGGCAGGCGAACGGTTGCATGGTGATGTAAGCAGCCGTACGCCCCCTAGAAAAGCGGATTTTGAAATTCGAATAGTAACCACCTTCCCGCCAAATTCTCACTGTGAAAATTCTTCCTCCCCCTAGCAACACATAATTCCATAAAAACAAAGGTGAAATACCAAATTCTCCAGTCTAGGGGTATGAGTGACAAAAAAAATATCCCCGAAGAGTTTGGTGTTTCAAAAATATTTTTGGAAAATTAAATTTGTTCTTTGTTTGGATTTTTCTTATATTAGAAAACACTTAAAATATTTACACTTGCAAACGAGTATTCTCAAGACTCCCTAGGTCAGTGTACATATAAACTTTTATTCCCCATTTTACCTGACCTAGGAGTTTATTGAGAATAGCCATTTGCCTGACCAATTAGGAAATAATAGCAGATGCATGCAGTGACGTTTCTTCCACCACATGCAGATCCGCATTATCCCTACATACCTTCACCCTGTGTCCATTGACTAGGAAAGGAACAAAATTTGGGGCGCTTCCTTGGATCTCCACTGCTCCATTTGCTCGAAGGCCAACGATCGTGTATGGTCCTATCCACTTGGATTTCAACTTCCCAGACATCAGCTTGAGCCGAGATTGAAAAAGAAGTACTTTCTGCCATACTCGTAGTTCCTTGACCCAGAGATTCTTATCATGCTAGAGCTTTGTTCTTTCTTTATACCACATTGCTGAGTCAAATGCCTCTAGCCTTAGCTCCTCCAGTTCTTGTAGTTGCAGCTTCTGTTCTTCTTCACAGGCCGGCGCCCTCATATTCATCTCTTTTATGGCCCAGTATGCCTTGTGTTCCACTTCCACAGGCAGATGGCACATTTTCCCGAACACCAACCTATAAGGTGACATCCCGATTGGTGTTTTGTAAGCGGTCATGTATGCCTATAGAGCATCATCAAGGCGTTTACTCCAATCTTTCCTCGTAGTATTCACCGTTTTTTCTAGAATGCTTTTGATTTCCCTATTCGAGACTTCAGCTTGACCATTTGACTAGGGGTGATATGGTGTAGACAGCCTATGATGCACACAGTATTTCCTCATCAACGCCTCTATGGTGCGGTTGCAGAAATGTGTTCCCTGGTCAGAGATAATGGCTCTGGGCACCCCATACCTGTTGAAAATGTTCGCCTTCAGAAATTTAGCTACTTCCTTCAATTCACAAGTGGGTGTAGCCTTTGCCTCTATCCATTTGGATACATAGTCCACTGCAACCAAGATGTAAGTGTTACCATGAGAAGATGGGAACGATCCCATAAAACCACATCAAAAATTTCACAAACTATTATTGGCACTTGAGGCATCTCATCTCTCCTTGAAATACCTCATATCTGTTGACATCTTTCGCAAACTTGACAGAATTCGAAAGAATCCTTGTTCAGGGTTGGTCAATAGAATCCGCTATCCAAGACCTTTCTGGCAGTTTTCCTGTGTCCAAAATGACCTCCACACACCAGGGCGTGGCAATGGTTAAGCACATCCCTCTGTTCCCACTCTGGAATGCATCGTCGAATTACTTGGTCTGAGCACATCTTCCAGAGATAAGGATCGTCCCAGAAATATATCTAGCCTCACTCCTTAGCTTCATCTTCTGGGCACGGGAAATTACTTGGGACCCAGGCATTTCTCCTGTGACTAAGTAATCAGCCAAGTCAGCGAACTATGGCTCCCTATTCATCGAATGCTTCCCTTTGTCTGATGTTCCTGGACCTGTTACCGCCAACACTGCTTCCCAGTTAATAGGTCTAGCAGATTTCCATAGATAATAAAGATGTTCCTCGGGGAAAGCATCAGATATAGCTTCGTTCGTGTCCTCTTGAAATATCTGACTCAAATGATCTGCAACTTTGTTCTCTGTCCCCTTTTTATCCTTTACCTCCCAGTCGAATTCTTGCAGTAGTAGCACCCACCTAATCAACCTTGGTTTAAACTCTCTCTTTGCCAGAAAATACTTAATGGTTGCGTGATCAGTGTAAACTATCACCTTCGACCCAAGTAAGTACGGTCGAAATTTCTCAAATGAGTATACCACAGACAACATCTCCTTCTATGTTGTATCATAGTTCTTCTGAGCCTGGTTGAGGGTCTTCGAGGCATAGAAAATGACATAACTTTTTCCGTCGATCTTCTGACCCAGGACCGCTCCTACCGCAAAATCACTTGCATCGTACATTACCTCAAAAGGGTGATTCCAATCTGGTGCTCTAATTATTGGTGCCGAGACGAGCTTATCCTTCAGCTTTTGAAATGCCTTCTTGCAATCTTCATTAAAAACGAACTCCATGTCACTGTGCAAGAGATGAGTGAGCGGTTGTGCAATCCTTGCGAAGTCTCTGATGAATCTTCTATAGAATCCTGCATGCCCCAAGAATCCTCTAACCTCCTTCTGATTCGTAGGGTAGGGTAGCTTCGATATCACATCCACTTTGGCCTTATCCACTTGAATACCTCTCTTAGAGACCACATGACCTAGGACTATTCCTTCTGGCACCATGAGATGGTATTTCTTGAAATTTAGGACCAGATTCTTCTCCTGACATCTTCTCAGTACCAGATCTAAATTGGCCAAGCACGAATCAAAAGAATTTTCATACACCGTGAAATCATCCATAAAGATCTCAATACACACTTCCAGCAAATCTGAGAAAATACTCATCATATAACGCTGGAATGTGCCTGGTGCATTGCATAAACCAAACGGCATTCTTCTGTATGCATAAGTGCCGAATGGACAGGTAAAGGTTGTCTTCTCCTAGTCTTCAGGATCCACATATATCTGGAAGTATCCACTGTATCCGTCTAGGAAGCAAAAGTATTGCTTTCCAGCCAATATTTCCAACATCTGGTCAATGAAGGGTAAAGGAAAATGGTCCTTCCCGGTGGCTTCATTAAGCTTCTGGTAGTCAATGCACATCCTCCATCCAGTCACCAATCGAGTAGGTACCAACTCATTCTTATCGTTCTCTATCACTTGTATTCCTGACTTCTTTGGCACCATGTGAACTGGGCTGACCCATTCACTCTCCGGAATGGAGTAAATAATACTCAAGGACAACAACTTCAGGACTTCCTTCAGAACTTCCTCCCTCATGTTTGGGTTCATCTTACGCTGCGGGTCTCTATGAGCCTTTGCCCCTTCTTCCAGTCTGATGTGATGCATACAAAGGTTAGGGATGATTCCCACTAGGTTTGAGAGAGTCCATCCTATGGCCTTCTTGTTTCTCCGGATTACTTCCAGTAGATCATTCTCCTGCTCTGCTATCAAGTGGCTGTTGATTATCACTGGAAATGTTTCATCTTCCCCAAGGTAAGCATACTTTAGGCTCTCGGATAATTTCTCCAACTCCTTCTTTGGTGTGATGGCTTCCTGGGGCAGGGGATTTTTCTCCACGCTCCTGGTTTCCATTTCCCCCAAGTCAGTTCCCTCGTCTGGGCTCCTCACTTGAACAGACCCCGTCGACTCGAATGACAGTGGTTGGTGGCAGAATGCCATGGTCGCTTCATTGATCTGCTCGTCTGTCAGGTTCCGTGTCAATAGGGTTTCACACCACCCTGCTACCTCCTTGTCAACAGACTGACTCAACTCCGAATTGTTGAACTGTTCCTGCATTAATTCGGTCTCAAGGTATTCCTGGACCAGGGGTTTAATAGCATCAACAGCATGCAAATTTTCCACATCCAATGGTTTCTTCATGGCTTCATCAATGCTAAAGGTGTATTTCTCCCCATGGTAGTCTAGGCATACAGTCCCGTCAAACATATCACTTATAGTCTTAGCGGAGCGTAGGAATGGTCTTCCTAAAAGCACTCCGCTAGACTCAGCAGATTCGTTCTCACTCATTTTTATTACATGGAAATCAGCTGGGTACAGGAAATCATGCACTTTTACTATCACATTCTCCAGCACACCTTCGGGTGAAATGCATATTCAATCGGCTAACTGAATTACTACTTTTGTATCAACCAGACTTACCCCTATCAACTTTTTATATATCGAAAGTGGTAAAACATTTATCGAGGCTCCTAGATCACACATTGCATGCTCAATTTTAATGTCACCCAAAGAAATGGGCAAAGTGAACATACCTGGGTCTGTGCATTTTGATGGCATTCTCCTCTTTCGTATCACAGCCAGCACATTTTCTCCAATCACTATCTTCCCGCCGGGTTTGGTTTTTCCAGCTATGAACTCCTTGATGAATTTGCTGAAAGTAGGCAGCTTCAGAGCCTGTAGGAACGGTAAGTTGATTTCCAGTTTTCCGAAGATCTCCATGAAGTCTTCAGTGTCATCCTTCTTCTTCTTAGCCTCCCCTCGGTGAGGAAATAGCTTCATGCGCTTCAACGTTCCTGCTGGACCCCCGACTGAAGATTCTCCGATTTCTTTCCTTACTTCCTCAATCTCCATTTCAGGCTCTGGGTCTAAGAAAAATGGATCAGCTATACGAGGTAGTGGCTTCTCCAAATCACCTTTTTGAAGGCCATCTTCTACCCTGGTGTTCCTTATCTCAGTATCCCTTTGATCAGTGGTCAGTTCTTCATCTTCCTTTCTTGTCATAGGAGGTACACTCTCATCATATTTCATCACTGGACCCTCATAGCCCCGTCCTAACCTCAGAGTAATCTGACTGATGTTTTCCCAATCAGGTGGTTTCACTGAAGCTGGTATCCTTCCCTCGTGTCCCTTCATCTCATTCAACGAAGTGGCCAATTCCGACATTTGCTTGGCCAACATATCCATGGCAGACTTATGCTCTTGTTGTGCATCTTGAATTTTGTGTACCACATCATTGTTTGCCTGCATATTGTTCTGCATATGTTGTTGAGAGCTGACTAGGTCGTGTACCATATCATCCAGATTCCTCTGAAGCTTATAGCTCGGCTTACTAGAACTCGACCCTTGATTATGGCTCGGTCCACTTCCCTGATTTGGGCGATAGTTCCCTTGACCTCCTTGATTGTTGCTGAACTGACTCCCTGATCCTTGATTTCCCTGGTGTGTATGCTGAAGATTCTGATTGTTTCCCGTGGCGTTCCTCTGGTGTGGTGGCACATAAGAATTCCCTTGGGTTGATCCCCTTGATTGCGATAACTCCAGTTGTTTGGCCCTTCCTGATTCTTCCCTGGCCAGTTCGAATTGTGTTGTGGTCCTTCTTGACTACAGTTAGGCCAATTCTGCTGGGCTTCTGCTGGACCTGGGTACTGTAGTTGGAGTTGTTGGTTCCCATCGGCCCACCTGAAACAAGGGTTGTCTCTCCATGGTGCCTCCTTAATCTTCCACTGATTCCAGCTTGTATTCTAATTATTCCGATTCCAATTCCCCACTGCATTCACCTGGGCTTGGAATTCTCCATCGGGCGGTGGACCATAATAGAGTTGGAGTTGATTTTCCTCTGGACCTGGCGGTTTCTCTTTCTCCTGCGAGGTAGGGGAATTTTTCTTTTTGATTGCACTTAGGAGTGCCTTCTCCAATCGATCTATCCTGTCCCCGACTCCTTCTCCTTCTTGTTCCTTAATTGCATTAGTCGAACTTCTCCTCATGATAGTACGTGGGTTATCGTACGCCTTCTTTGCATCGATCAGCCTTCCCAAAATCTCACGTGCTTCACTTGCCTTATTCTTAGTAAAATTCCCCCCGTTCGAGGAATTCATTAAGTCCTTAGTCTCAGGATTAGCTCCTTCATAGAACAAGTAAAAAGTCTCAGCCTCCATCATCCTATGATTAGGACAAGCGTCGAGCAGTCCCTTAAACCGAGACCAATATTGGCTCAAGGGCTCATCGTAGTCCTGCTTACATTCCTGAATCTCCTTCTTTAAGGCATTTGTTTTGTTGGACGGAAAGAAATAGTCCAGGAATTCCAGTTTGAAATCCTTCCATGTGTTGATCGAGTCGGGTGGAAGCCTCAGCAGCCATGTATTGGCCTCCCCTTTTAGGGAAAATGGGACTACACGCAGGCGGTAGTCCTCCTCAGTGGCATCGTTGGGACGCTTTTGGATGCTGGACAACTTACTAAACTCGTTTAGGAACTCGTAAGGACATTCCTTCCTCCGTCAAGAAAATGTAGGTAAAACGCCCAACACGTTTGTCTTAATATCAATAGACCTCTGTCGCTGATTCGAGACTATGGCATGGGCGGGTTCACCATCTAGATGCGTGGTGAGTAAACCGATCTCCAGATCAGGGTCCACTAGGTGTGCCATATCTACGTCTGTCTCCTCCTCTGCTTCGGAGTGCTTTGTTTCTGTAGATGACTTCGGGTCCTCTCCTCCTGACGAATTCCACTCTTTTTCACTTTCTGATTAGAACGGAAATGTATCTACTGTTGTAAACCTTGATCTGGTGGTGACTGTGGATGTTGATTCCTTGACCTGCCAGACGGGTTACTCCAGTTTCCAAATCGTGAGCCCTTGCTCATAAAGGAAATTAAAACTATATACACCAAATCTGTAAACACGTAAACAAAATACGCCATCCATCCCCGGAAACGGCGCCATTTGAAGAGAGAGATGGAGAGAGTGCTGTGTAAAATGGAACTTCCTCGATTAAGAGAATCCACTAGACATTGGGTCTAGGAACTCAGAGAATCTTCGGGTTACCTGTCGTTGGGCACACAATCACTTTCTTCTCCTTTCAAAACCCTCAAACCGCTATGCTAAAAAGATTAGTACATGGAAGCAGGGATCGAATCCTCAGAGACAGATGCGTAAGTAAACATGCTAAAAGACCTGGAAACTATTTTTGGCTGCTGCCACACAATTTTCTCGGGGTTGAGATTTAATTCCTAGACTCTGGAAATTAAATGTTCTATCCTAACAGCTAGATCTAGGCAGAGATAACAGAACATGCACAATTTCCATCTCCGATCTTCATAGATTCAACCAGATTCAACCGATCAACTACAAATCTCCATGCAATTCAAACTCCACCTCTTAATCAATCAAAAAAATAAAGGAATTAGCAGCGGAAGCGCTCACATAAATCAATTACATAATAATCAGATCTATTTAGCAGATTATTTAGACAAAACTTATTCGCGTAATTAGTACATGTATCATGCTCATAACTTGAATTAATCATGCTTTAAGAATATTGAAACCTAAAATATGCTTTTCTACGGAGCAGAAAAATACCTATTTAATTCTCCAAAGAATTGAAGATGGCTAGCTTCTTCTCCACGTGATGCTTTGAGTACTAGACCACAAATCTTCTCTCTGGTTCCCGAACTGTATCCCAATATCAGTGTGGGCTGATCTTACTAGAATACTAGGACTTAAATAAAGAAGACAGAAGAAATCCTTTTAGGAATAGGAGTGGAATTCGAAAATTCCTACAGCTGATGGGGCTGATATTTTCAAAAATTTCAATAATGAAAAATGTGTTATTTCTGTTTCCTTTATTCTCCTATTTATATTAAGTTCCTTTTGGGCCCAGACAGGGATCTATGGAAGGTTTTGGATATGGGCTCATCCAATTTACTTTTTACTAATTAAATTGAACCCACAATTTAATATAAGTTATAATTGGAATATTACGAGCAATAATATTGAACTCTCCCCATCCAAATCCGAAATTACAAGTAATCCGGGTTTCCGTTTAACTTTTATTTCTCGTGCTTAAGATTAAAATGTCCATTAATTAATTAATGTCTGCTATTGACTTAATTAATTAACTTCTTATTAATTCCAAGAGTGGACTTAGCATGAAACGCTTATTTATTATTCATAGAGTAATCAAACTCCAACTAGCTAGGTTCCGAATAATAAAACCTTGTTTCGCACTCCTCTTGAGGACATTATCAAACGAGACTCTCCTCGCACACGATTCAATATAATAGCAATCCTAGCACCGCTAGATATTGATCACCACTACCCAATATATCAGGATAATTGGGTTACGAAAAACCCGATTTGATAAGTCAAAGTAGTGCATAATCAATACCGTATGCTCAATGCTAACCTACATTGATTAAGAAACAAATATTATCAAGACCTCGTCTTTCAGTAGATAGCCCAAGGACAAGTCTTGCTGTTAGATCCGTTCAGTGCTATACCACACCAATGTCATCTTATTTCAGTAAGGCTTAGAAATATGCGGACTGACATTGCAACCTTTCTCGATGGATAGTCAAATTCCATCTAGGTTGTGAAATTCATCTTTTTCTTTGTTTAGAACTGACCGTGTTACCTTAAAGTGGACGACGCCCACAACCGGTCTACTAAAACAAAGACTTAGACTTTGTTAAGTTAACTTATACATTTAAACATGCATTAACATCCATTAAATGTAAAACATAACAACATTATGACAAAAATAATCTGTTTTATTCCTTGGAAAATAAAATAAGAGTTTTATAGTATTCAATCACTCGAAACATGATTTCTAGTATACAAACTCTAACACAATATCCACCAAAAACAAACAGATAATGCAACAATAACATAACCGAAACCAAAGTAGCAAATTCCATAGCAAAATACGCAATATCCAACGAGAAAGTAACAAAACACGACCGAGCTTCGAATAACGAAGACTCGGGAAATCCAAAGCATAAACAAAAGAAAATAAAGGATTGTATCTTCGCCTCCCTTGGCGACGGTGTTACACAACGGCGGATTTGAAACGTGAACCCCTAAGATGATTCCCTTAAAAGTGTGTGTGAAGAGAAATGGAAAAGCTAAGCTAAGAGCTGATGATGCAAAAGGAGAACTCTCTTCATGTTAAATGCGTGCTCTTATTTATAAGGGGTGGAGCTTCTAGACTCTTCTTGGTGTTTTCCATTTTGCCCTCCTTGTGGATGCTCCTTCCTATAGTAAACTCTTCCATTTTTCTGCTCACTTTTCCCGCCAGCTTCTTCCTCCAGGTAATCCTCTCTTTCTTCCTGGGGCTGGCATTTTCTCTACACACCTGGCTTATAAAACTTTGTTAGACCCAGGAAATCACAGAATTTATCCCATAACCAATGCATGAAGTTAGCCTTATCAATAGACTACATATGTTTTTGTTCTAAAGTTTTCATCCTTTTTTTTTCTCTTCTAAAATTCTCTACTTTTTTCTTATATATTCTAGTTATTCCTAAATATTCCTATCATAAATTATCTTTAATTTTTAATTACAAAAATCAGGCTTATTGTTTATCTGAACACATTCCGTAGTCCGTACAATGAATATACTAAAATACGAAGACGATGAAACGCAGCTCAGTTGAGGAAACTTTTTATCTCAATCCAATAGATTAGGATTCCAGGTCATCACGAGAATAAAAAGGGAATCATCATTAATCATTTTTTTCAAAAAAAAATAAAAATTGTAGATCAAGTAGGTTTTCAAAAGTATAAAAATTTAAGATGGTTTATCTCTCAAAAATATGCTCCCACTTTAAAGTTGTATAGATTGCATCACTCGCCACACCTCCACCTTGCCTCACTGCCTTACCATCAGCCTACCTCGCCGCTCCACCTCTTTACCTTGTCGCATTGTCGCTTGCCAGCCTCGCCAAATCTCCTTTTGCACTGTCTCGCTGTCTGCCAGCTTTGCCAGGCTCGTTGTGGTGTGCTGCAACAGTTATTGATTTTCTTCGATTCAAGTAATCTGATTTTATTGTTTATGTTCGAATTGATTTGTTTATGTTCTATATTAAGTTCTTGTTGCTCATTGTTATATGGTATTTCTAGAGATATAAAACTTACTAGTGTTAACCTCTGTGCTATGCGCGACTTAATTATTTTCGTTCTATTATTTTAACATTGTGAATAAAATAAATACTCCCTCCGTCCCAGAGAAGATGTCACACTTGGGAATGGCACGGGATTTTAGGAGATGTTATTTTGTGTGTTAAGTGGTGAGAGAAAATATAATTTTACAATTGATGTGAGAAGAAACTTTTTCCAAAAGAGGAAATGTGACATTTTTTGTGGGACAAACTAAAAAGGAAAGTGTGACATCTTTAGTGGGGCGGAGGGAGTAAAATAATAAACATCATTATATGAAATTAAAAAAACAAAAAAAATATACACAAACAATAAGTTAAATTTATTATAAGTATAAAATTAATTAAATTTAAATTAATTCATCATGATAATATTTTTTTAATTACAACACTTACATATGTCCAATCAATAAAGAAAAATATCATTCTTAACAACATATATACATTCTTCAATACTAAAATACTATCAATATGAAATTGATATAAAATACTCCATTTAATATACAACTAAAAAATATTATGTGGACAATCCCCATAAAAAGATAAAACGATGAACTTAACATTTGAACAATAATAGAGTAGTCGGTAAGTTATTAAAAACATATTTATAAACAACATTAACAATACAATAATAATAGTAAAATAAAGAAAAAGAAATACTCCATCCGTCCCCAGTGTATGAACGATGAGTTCAGCATGAGTTTTAATAAATAGATTGAACTATAAAAATGGTTCTTGGACTATGGGTTTATCTTGCCTATAGTCCATGGACTTTAAAAAATCCTTAGTCCCTAGACTAAGGGTTTATTTAGAAATTGGTCATTTTGGCTATTTTACACCTGAAAATGCCCTTTTGGGTTGCTGGACAATAATATCTTTTCACATTTTTTCCTTTTTCAATCTAAAATTATTTTAAAATTATCTTTTTCTTCCCTTTTTTTCATTCTTCATTTTGTTTCACATCAGTGCTTTCAGATAATCCCTAAATCAAGCAAGAATATAGAACACTGAACTCGAGAGAGACAAAGCACATAAATGCATAACTTAACGGACTAACATAGATCACGAACAATAGAAATTTTTTTGGGAGGAAATAGATGCTCAAATGTGGATTGCAATCACTGCCTCAAGATAATCTAAATCTAGGAAGAATAGATCAGAACACATCAACACAAGATAATCTAAATCTAGGAAGAATAGATCAGAACACATCAACACGCATGAAATCGAGCCTGAACACTTGTAGAATTGTTCATTGTGTCAAGAAATCAGACAAATAGACTTGCTTCTGTAAGAACATAGATCAACCACTCGCGTGGAAGCTCCAATCTGGATAATTTCATGGGAAAAGTGTTAATAGTTGAGCTGATCAAATCATTTTTTGGAATCGAGTTTTTTCAAATAATAGAGCCGTTGGAACAGGGGCAGCTGAATTGGGAAAGTGACCGTTGGTAGTTACAACTGATTTGGGGCTTCTTGTTGTGAACGGAATTGGGGTTTGATTCGTTCGGATCTAACTGCATTTATATAGCAGTGAGTCTTTGAAGAAGATCAAGAACTTAGAGAGGGAGATCAAGATAGAGAGGAGAAATTCCAGCTGTGCGTGTGTGCTCTCGAAGCAAGTCGACTTCGAGCGAGCTGAGAGTGTTGCTCATTCTGTGAATCTCCGAGAGCTTGAGAGTTTTGTAATCCTTCAATTGAGAGAGCTTTTCAATAAAATACATCACCAGATTTTGCCCGTGGACGTAGGCCTTTTGCGCCGAACCACGTAACCTTCGTGTTCTTGTTCGATTTGCTTTTCTTGCGTTTGAAATTCACAACGTGGCGCCGTCTGTGGGAATCTGATCGGGCGCAAGAGCAGCAGCGATGGCGATCTCCAGATTTGAGGCCGAGAAATTCACCGGAAAGAATGACTTTGGATTGTGGCGATTGAAGATGAGGGCTATGCTTGTGCAACAGGGGTTGGCTGATGCCTTGAAAGGCGATGAGAAGGGAAAAGGAAAGGATGAAGAAGCTGATCCGAAAGAAACTGCTAAGCGAGAGGAAATGTTCGAAAGAGCTCATAGCGCGATAATTCTCAATCTTGGGGATAAAGTGCTACGAGAGGTTGCAAAAGAGAAGACAACGGCTGGGATTTGGTCTAAACTGGAGTCATTGTATATGACCAAATCCCTAGCAAATCGCCTCTATGTCAAGCAGAGGTTATACTCCTTCAAGATCATCGATGAGAAGGGAATTGAGGAGCAGTTGGAGACCTTCAACAAGACCCTCGATGATTTAGAGAATATTGATGTTAAGCTTGAGGATGAGGATAAGGCAATTATCCTCTTGAATGCTCTGCCAAGGTCTTTTGAACATCTTAAAGATGCTATGCTATATGGCAGAGAGACCTCTATAACTTTGGAGGAAGTACAATCAGCCTTGAAGTGCAAGGAGCTTCAAAAGGAGGGCAGTAAGGCAACTGATTCTGTGGCAGAAAGTCTGAACATCAAGGGAACAAAAGGAAAGAAGGGGTTCAAGAAAAAGAGCACTGGGCAGAAGCAATCAAAATTCCAGAAACCTACTCAAGAATCTGAGTTGGAGACCAGGTCTTGCCACTATTGCAGGAAGCCTGGCCATCTAAAGAAAAATTGTTTCACTTGGAAAAGAAAGCAGGCTGAGGAAGAAAATGCCAAGAATGCACCAGATTGTGTTGAGGAGCTGGAGGCTCCACATGCTCTAAATGTGATGGAAAGATCAGAAGCCTTGCCTTGGATCATGGACTCAGGATGTAGCTTCCACATGTGTCCCATTAGAAGCTGGTTTGACAGCTTGGTTGAAGGGGCTGGATCAGTTTTGTTAGGCAATAATCAGATCTGTAGAATCAGAGGTGTTGGAAGTGTCAGGTTGAGGCTTCATGATGGTTCTCTGAGGTTACTAACTGGGGTTAGATATATTCCAGAAATTAAAAGAAACCTTATTTCTCTTGGTGCTTTAGAAGCAACTGGATACTCCTTCATGTCTTCAAGAGGCATCATGAAAATTGTCAAGAGTGATAAGGTGGTCATGATGGCAGAAAGGAGGAATAATCATCTGTATTATTTGGTAGCAGAGGGTGTTTCTGGTGCTGTTAATGTAGTGCAGAGAATTACCCTCAGACAATGGCACCTAAGGCTTGGTCATTTGGGTGAAAAAGGGATTAGAGAGTTGGTAAAGAAGGGCCTAATAAAGCTAGGAGATCAGTCTGAGGAGTTGGGGACATGTGAGCAGTGCATGCTTGGTAAGAGTAAGAAGATGCCATATCCTAAGGGAGTTCACTCTTCATCTGCTCCTCTAGATTATGCCCATAGTGATCTATGGGGGCCAGCCACACCAGTATCAATGGGAGGAGGGAGGTATAAGAAGACATAGAACGGCCCCCAGCAATCCACAACAAAATGGGGTTGCTGAGCGTATGAACCGAACTATATTAGAGAGAGTTCGGTGTATGCTTTTCAGTTCGGGATTACCCAAGAAATTTTGGGGGGAGGCTGTTAGTATGGCTGCTACATTGATCAACAGAAGTCCTTCATCGGCCATAGATTTTGAAACTCCAGATCACAGGTGGTTTGGAAGATTTTTGGGTGCATGGCATATGTTCACATCAGACAGAGTAAGCTAGAGGCTAGAGCTTTGAGGTGTGTTATGGTTGGGTATCAGAAAGGTGTGAAAGGATACAGATTATGGTGCATAGAGCCTAACAACCAAAAAATTATCATCAGTAGAGATGTCCAATTTGAGGAAACCAGAATGCCATATCTTGAGGGGAAATCTGGACAAGAGGTTTCTGAAGTGGAGAAAATGGTTCAGGTGGAGGTGGAGGACATACTAGCTGAGGAAGAAGTAGCATCAGAAGATGCAGCAACTAATGCTGAAGTGGTGACTGAGGTGATGGAGCCAAGCAGATCAGAAAATAATCTGGATGGATATATGCTAGCTAGAGACAGAGCTAGGAGGAATCCAAGGCCCTCAACCAGATATAGTGAAGAAGAATATTTGCTATATGTCCTATGCATTGCAGAAAATATTGAGTATGTTGAGCCTGTAAGTTTCAAGGAGGCTATGGCTTCAAAGGAAAGCAAGTAGTGGATGGAGGCTATGATAGAGGAGATACAGTCATTACTTAAGAATAAGACATGGATTCTTGTGAAGAAACCAGACACACAAAGGCCAGTGAGTTGTAAGTGGATCTTCAAGAAAAAGGTAGAGGCTGGGAATAAGGTCAGGTTCAAGGCAAGGCTTGTAGCTAGAGGATTCACACAAGAAGAAGGGGTGGACTACAATGAGGTGTTTTCTCCTGTGGTAAAACATGCCTCAATCAGAATTTTATTAGCTATAGTTGCACAAAAGAACTGGCATCTGGAGCAACTTGATGTTAAAACAGCTTTTCTACATGGAGATCTAGAGGAGACTATATCCATGGATCAGCCAGAGGGGTTTTTGATACATGGCAGTGAGGATAAGGTATGTCTACTGAAAAAGAGTCTCTATGGTTTGAAACAGGCAAGTAGGCAATGGCATATTAAATTTGATGAGCACATTTAGAGCATGGGATTTGTGAAATCAGAATATGATAGTTGTGTTTACTTTAAGCCTAAGGGTGTTGAACCAGTGGTATATCTGCTCCTATATGTGGATGATATACTGCTTGCTGGACCAAATAAACAAGAGTTGGATAAAGTAAAGGGTATGCTTAAGGAGGGCTTTGAGATTAAAGACCTGGGAAGTGCTAGAAGGATATTGGGCATGGATATAACCAGAGATAGAGCTGGCTCGCCACGCGCGTTGGCCACTTGGCGAGCTCCCGTGCGGCCGTCACGCCCCGCGAGTGGGCGTTTATATCTGTTGAAAAAATATTTTTTTAAATTTTTTTTTAGAATTCCGTGAAAAGTTGAAAAAAAATCCCGTAAAAATACTAGCCGTTTATAGCCGTTTTTTCCTATATTTTAAATTTTTTTCTTTTTTTTAATATTAGGATTTCAATTATGTATTTTTCGTATTTTCGGATGTTGTAATTTTCGTGGTTTTAAATGATTTTATGAACTATTAGTATTAATTTATATTCCAATGAAATATTAATTAAATTTGTTGAAATAAAAAAAATAAAGTTGAATGTATAGTTAATGGATAAGATGGTTAAGATATGGAGGGTTGCGGGTGTTGTCTTTTAGTTAAGGGATGATATAAAAAGTGCAGTGGGACCCATTAATAGTACAGGGATGAGACGATATTGAGACATGGATGTGGATGGCCTTAATAAAACTCCTATTCATGCATTTTCCATGCTATCAAACTAGCCCCTAGTGTGTACTAAAAATTTTACGTAAAATTTAATTTTCATTTTAATTGAATTATGCAAAAAATATTATTTTATCATTCTTTAGACCACTCACAATGGAGGGCAGACGGAGAGGCCTTCTCCATCGGCCTCCATCGCCCCACCACTGCGGCGGAAAGGCCGTCGATTTGCCCCCTCCCTTCTTTCCCGAAAGGCCATTGTTGTATCGGCCTATGCCGATGAGAAGGGCACCTTGATCGGCCCTCCATTGTGGAGCAAGGGCCGATCATCGGCCCTCTCAATTATTATAATTGTTATTTTCTTTTTTGTTTTTTTCAAAATTTTTATTAATTTCTCAATATATACATCTTCTTCCCATCATTTTCACCGATGATCATTTCTAGGTTTTTATTTGTGTTTTTTTTGTTTGTTACTCCCTACGTCCGCCATTAAATGTCTCATTTTTCCTTTTTCGTTCGTCCGTCAATAAATGTCCCATTTCACTTTTACCATATTTGGTAAATGGTCCCTACATTGCACTAACTCATTCCACTCACATTTTATTATAAAACCAATGTATAAAAGTAGGCCCCACATTCCACCAATTTTTCTACCCACTTTACTTTATAAAGTCAAACAATTTCTTAAAACCCGTACAGGTCAAATAGGATGGATGGAGTATTTTTATTTTTAAATGAAGTTTTTTTTTAATTTGCATCTCGTAGTATTCTATTTTCCAATATTGCAATACAACGAAGATTTGCATATTACTCCTTCTGTCCCCCAAAGTTTGTCCCACAAAGTTTGTCCCAATTTGACCCGGCAGTCCGGCACGGGTTTTAAGAGATTGTTTGACTTTGTATTAAATGAAGGTGTGTAGTGGATTAAGGGTCCGCATTGAGGAGATGATTTTCTATTTAATGTCTATTTTTGGTAAGATTCCAAGTGGGACAAACTTTGTGGGACAGATGAAAATGGTAAGAGCATCCGCAGCGGTGTCTCAATACCGTCTCTTAATTGTCTCATCTAGGGGTGTCAAAATGGATAACGGGTATTGGATACCCGATATCCGAACCCGAAAATGTCGGATAATTGGATACCCGAAACCCAATTTTTCGGGTATCGGATCGGGATCGGGTAGTAAGAATTTTGGATAACCCGGCCCGATCAGGTGTACCCGAAATACCCGATTTATTTTTTAAAATTAATAAATTATATTTTTATATTAATTAAAATTTAATTTAATTTCTTAATTATCTTTTAGTTAATACTTATTAGCGTATAAGTAAGATATTAGTGATTTAGATTTTAGGGTATACTCTAAAATTCGCAGCGCCTCTCCTGCTCCCTCGCTGCAATTCCCTCTACCACTGCTCTCCACCACTATTCTCCACTTCTCCTTCTCCTCTTCTTCACAACACCTTCATCTCCTCGCTGCAATTCCCTCTACCGCCGCTCTCTATTTTAAGGATTACTTTATTGTTTACTGAATTGAAATATTATAAAATATGTGTACGTTTTGTTTACTAAATTGAAATATAAATATTTGTTAACTTCTGCAATATATAGAATTGGTTGTTGAAATATATTTGTTTTTTATTTTAAGCAACCGAGCATATATTAAAATAAAGTAGTGATACAACTTTTCATATACGGTAGTACACTTTTCATATAAAATAAATTCTAAAAAGTTTGTAGTTAATTAAAAAAAAATCACAATCACAATCGGGACTGGATATCTAATTTTTCGGGACTGGATACCCGAGTCGGGTATCCAGGTACCCAAAAAAAAATTCGGCTCGGGTATTGGGTATGGGATTTTGGGAATTTCGGGATCGGGTACCCAAAAATTTCGGGTCGGGTATCCGCAGGTACCCGATTTGACAGGCCTAGTTTCATCCCTTCACTATTCACGGGCCCCACTGCACTTTTTACTTCATCTCTTAACTAAGAGACAACACCTGCACCCATCCATCTCTTAACCATCTCATCCCTTAACTATTCATTCAATTTCATTTTTTATTTTTATTTCCAACAAATTCAATTAATAAAAACACATTTCATTAAATAAAAGAAAATTACAATTTCAAATCCTAAAAAAATAAATAAAACACATAATTAAAATCCTTAAAATTAATAAAAAACACATAATTAAAATCCTAAAAAATAAAAAACACATAATTTAAAATACTAGAAATTAAATTATAAAAATTACTCCGACGACGAATCATCCCTCGAAGGCTGTGGCGGTGCCCTCAAGCTAGGTGGAGGCGGAATACCAAGTTGATTTGCCAGATACTCAATGCCGACAAGATAGGCTTGATATTCGGAAGGCATCATGCAGGAAGTGTCAGTCATCGTGTGATACGCTCGGATTTTGCACTGTTTTAAGGCCATTATTTGGTCCGTTTTTTATGTCAAAGTCACTCTACACGTCCATTATTTGCATATTTTGTCTATTTTGGTATTTTGACGTGTTTTGTGAGAAATGTGCATAATTGAGCCGAAAAAGGGAGCCAAAACGCCAAGTTTGGGAATCTGGAGTCAAACGGCGACCGGCGAAGGCGGCGAATCCGAGAAGCCCTAGATTTGTACCCAGTTTTACCATATTTTGAAGATTTTTTCCTTCTACAACAAGGCATGGCTTTTCCCTATAAATAAGGCCTCAAGCTTCATCAAAAAGAGAGAACTTCTACTTGCAAAATAATTCATAGAGATCAAGACCTAGAGTACTTCATTGGTGCAAGGAGTTGTAGAAGGATTTCAAGAACATCAAGAACGACAAGGATTCAACCCACGGGTTTTATTTGCTTTAGTTTTATGTTCAAATTGACTTCCCTTCAATCTATGTTTTTAGCTTATTCAATTATGTGTAACTAAACTCATAGGATTCTAGGGATGTGTTAGTAACGACTTTGGTTATACAAGTTCCGTTTTCTATTTAATATTCGTTTTGTTTTTACTTTGTTTCTTCCCTAAGTAGTTTTGATGCTGCATGATTGAGTGACACAATCGTGTATGATTTAATATAACTTGCTTCATAACTGTGACAAAGTTCTAGCGAGTTAGATCCACTTAGTAGACACTATAGTTAGCTTCTTTTAAAACGACACTGTTAATTGAGAGTGAGGACTTTTTAAGGGTCTTAGGAGCTTTTTGGAGTTACGTGTTAGGATTGACAACCCTAATCTTGTAATCAACGTTTGTTTCGCATGAGCATAACCTAGGTGACTCGTTCTATCAAAGTAATAACTGTGCTATGGTATTGTAGTTGGAATTTTGTATAACCATAACTGTGAACACACATCCCTGGGATTCCCTTATCTCTATTGTCTTTCTCTTGATTTATCTGCTCTTAGTTGGTCTATGCTTTCTATTATTTTCCGTTTTTCAAAAGTTTTCAAAACCAAAATGTTTTTCCAAATAGTGATTGAGTCTCAGTAGAGGATAGACACTTTGTGTTAGTCTTCCCCGTGTTCGATATCCGGTACTAACCTTTAGCTATACTTTATATACTTTGTATACTTGCAGGTTTATTTAGTGCTAATAAAAAGTGCATCATCGTGGCGGTGAAGTACACGGACATTAGGGTGTTCGGGCGGTCGTTGGGAGCCCGCCTTGCTTGATTTGCCTCGACCCCTCCCCCTCCCTCTAGACGCCTTCGCCGCCTTGTTCCCTTGCGGCCGACGTCGTGTACCGGAGGAGCCCCCTGCATCCCCCCTGCATCGGATTTCGGGAACTCAGCCTCTTGTGAGGTGCTGCCTTCCCTGCCATCACTAGACGAGTATTGGCCACCCGCCGTATGCTTCGTGCGTTTCGAGCTCGAGCCAGTGTAGGAATCGACATCGCCAACCCACCTATCAATATAAATCTTTTTGGTGTCTGATTTCCAAACATCAGGAAATCTGAAATCTTTTTTGGTGTCTGATTTAAAGACTCGCAAAGCTGCTCTCAAAATGTCGGCTCCACAGGCTCCGCTTTGATTGCCCCGCTTCCCTCTTGTAGATCCCACAAAATCTTTTGACCTCTATGTCGGCTCGCTCAAAATGAGCGCGAAGCATCTTCAGTGTGCGGCGGACGGCCCCCTTCGGCATTTTTGCGTTGTATACGACGGTGACCTTCTCCCATAAAGCCTTGCGGGTTTGCTAAGTCCCAAGGATGGGATCGTTTGACGTACTGATCCAAGTGTCGAACACCACCATCGTCTCCGCTTCTGTGTATGGATGACGGTTGTCGTCGTCTCCGTCATCCTCCGCCTCCGGAGCGTGTTCCTCCGGAATATCCTTCCTAATTTGGGATAATCCCTGAGTTTGCGAGCTCCTCAAACCCAAGGGAGGGGGAGGATGATATTATGCATCAACTGGAAAAGATGGTGTTTGGTACGCCGGCGTCGCCGAGCCTTGGGTGGACGGCGACGAACCGGAACCGGAAGCAGCACCCAAAACATTGTACATGCTTCCCCAGTCGAACACGTTCAAGTCCGTAGCCGCCGCCCTCGCCGCCGTAGTTTCCATCACCGGACATTTTTTGCAAAAATTGGAGAGGAAAGAGAGATGGTGTTTGTGAGAGTGTAGTGTTTGTGTATGGAAAAAATGGTGGGGGAATTGTGTGTGTAGTGTTATTTATAGATGAATGTAGGAAAAAAAATTTAAAAAAAAAAAACAGACGGAAGGAGCACCCACGTGTCGCGGCTCATCCCTCCACCCGAGACACGCGACAAGACCGATGGCTTGCAGCGGCGTCTCGCTGCGGTCTCGTCTCGCCGGGACAAGACCGAGCCCATAGCGAGATGCCGTTGCAGATGCTCTAAAATGGGACAAACTTTAGGGGACGAAGGATATTTTTTGCATTTAAATTTATCTAATTTGATAACAAATTAAATATAAAAGTGCTAAAAAATTAAAACAAAATAATGATAATGTGGAAATGAAATGGAAATGGAACGGCCCTTCCATTGTGGGAAGATATGCCCTTTTAAAAAATGATGATGTAGAAATAAAAAAAAAGGAAGAAGGGCCCTATGGGAGGGTCCAACCATTGCTAATGCTCTTATGAAAATTTAAGAATAAGAAAATGAATGAGTATATATGAATTGCTTCATTATATTTTATTCGAATATAATTTAGGTTATGGTCGCGAGACGTTATAAGAACGATTTGATATATTTGTATTCTCTCTACAAACTATTGTGTAGAACGCCCCTGATTGCTGGAAGATCCAAACCGTTGTAAAACAATTCAGTCATTTAATTCAATATGGATCAAGTTATGCTTCTTCTTTATCGTTTATGCACCTTCTCTATTATTCTTGGTTGATCATTGTAGGCTTTATATAATTGTTTATTCAATTATTCCAACATTATTTAGTCCCACATGGCAGTATATTTGTCATCTCTGAGTGGACGTGTATAATTCACATATGGGCTTATTAATTTCCATGCAACAATTTATATTATTTAGTTTCTAATTTCAAAGTAAGAGAAAAGATATGCTGCATAATGAATATGGGCGATTGTGAGCGACTAAATCACACGTAGGCCACTTTCCTTACTTTTAGAAATTTACTAACAAAATATAATTCCCTTTCATCTATTTCCATGTCAGCAAAATTATTTATTTTCTTTAATAGCTTTCCTTTATGGATTTGTCCCTTTTCATTATTTATCTTTCTACCAGCGCATGAATATACTATTCCTAAAAAACTTTCTTCTTCACCTAAGCTAGACTATTTCATGGTTAGTTTCTGTTCAAATAAAATAGCTTCGTTTTTTTTTGTTTTACTCTTTAGTTTTGATGATCTTAAAAAATAGTGCTACATTTTTTAATTTAATGATTTAAATGAGATTTAATTTCTCAATGTAAAAGTACGTTTCCAATTACTTTTAACTAATATTGCAAAAGTTTTGGAAGAAAAATCATTAAGGACTCAGATTTTGAATACAATAGGCTTTGAAAGGATGAAATTAATTAGATGCACGAAGTACTATGAAAAAATAAGATGTATTCTTATAAAATCTGTTTCAATACAATAACACCATCAAAAGATTAAAATATTGTCTTAGCAACACTAAGCGAACAGAATTAAAAAAATCACTAGCTATGGACATCAAGCTTTTTCATTTGCATATTCGTTGATGTCGTGATGGTCATCTGCAACTGATCTGAAATATAAAGATGAGAGCAAAAACAGTAAATTAAATTTATTGGTCATTAAAACAACTAAACAATGTAAATAATGGATCCTAACAATAATTCACATACCTGTCTTGCAACTTTGGGCAATTACGTTTATCATGTGATGCACCACGTAGTCCACAGCCACGACAAGCCCTAGTCTTTAAAATTGACTTCTCTTTTGATGATAACATTCGCTTACCACATCCTTTTGATCTTATCTTAGAAGGATCACCAATGTTTTTGGTTTTATCTAAGCTCTTCCTTGTTTGACTTCCGTGCATAGTTGTTGGACTAATACCCATCTCCTTGATTTTACCATGTATGTAATCAAGTTGTTCATCGAAAAACTTTGTCCCCTCGTCAGTCAAAGATGCATAATCAATTAGTGTTGAGGCCTTATAAGATAACTTGGCTCGTCGTGAGATCAAAAATCTTGTTGGATCATCATTGCAGTTTTCATCATCTAATATATAAGCAACACCACTCTTTGCTTCTCGTGTCCATCGCTTAAGAATATACTTGTCAGGTAGTTCAAATATTTGGTTGACACGGAAGAAAGCTAGCATATGTCTGCACGGAATACCATCAAACTCAAATTTCCCACAATTACATGAGATATGGTCACTATTTTTATCATGCATCAGTAGCCTTGGTTTTGAGGACGAACTACTTTGGAAACTCATCACATTGTAAATCACAATATCATCTCTGATAGAGGTCTGTTGCACAAAGTAACCATGACTTCGACTCATTTCATCTTGAAATTCCGTCCATTTTTTTTTCGTTTACACTTTAACCATTTGAGCTTCCATCGGCCAATTTGTTTTGATTTTTGGTTGCTCATTCATGTCAACATGGTCTGCAACTAACTCATTGTGTCTTTAGCGTCTTAGTGCCCGATTGAATCGTGTGATAAAATCCATCAATGAGTTCTTGTGAGAGACATACTTTTTAAAAAATGAATGCGAACTCTCTGATCTTTGACTACTTGACATCCCTGCAAAAAAAACATGACTAAAATATGTCGGAACCCACTTATGCCGCAGTCCATACATCAACAATATCCAACTATTTTGTTCCAAGTTAGCACATCTAATAACCTCTTTCCATCCATTCTCAAATTCCTCAGGAGATGTTGAATTTTTAATAACATTCCTTATGCTCTGATAATGATTTCGGAAAGTCACTGGAGAAATCTTCTATGGAAATTTGTTCAATATGTGCCACAAACAATAACGATGCACTGTTTCTGGCAGAACTTGTGCAAGTGCTTTCGTCATAGCAGGATCTTGATCAGTAATGATTGCTTTTGGTGCATCACTTGGAATAGCTTCCATAAACTTAATAAGCAACCAAATATATGATTCTGTCTTCTCATCACTTAGAAATCCACATCCAAAAACTATCGTTTGATGATGATGATTAACCCCTACGAAAGGTGTAAAAATCATTCTGTACTTATTAGTGTTATAAGTGGAATCAAACACAACAACATCACCAAATGCTCCATAAGCCCTCCTTGATTTAGGATCTGCCCAAAAACATCTTTTGAATATATTCTCTGAATCTGTCTCGTAGTCAAAGAAAAATGATGAATTTTTCTCCTTCTCAGAAGTAAAGAATTCTATAAGAGTTTCAGCATCAATCCTCTTTTGTTCATCCCTTAACTCTCTCTCTAAATTCGTGTCACGACCGCATTTTCTAAGGATAGAAAACATGGTTGATCGCGACTAGGGGAGGATTAAAGAAGTGGGGAAGAAAGGGGAAATAAACGAAACTCGACCATAGCTCAAATAAAATCAGAGTATTATCTCAACAATCAACAACTCCAAATGAAATTATCTTAACAATACACGAACTCAAAAGAAACAACATTCAGCGGAAGCATTCGAGAGAATAATAATATTATGTATGAAGACATAATATATTCGGAACATTTAAAAGCAAACACAAATCTTCACTAGCTCTGCTCAACACCCACCGCGCTCGTCACAGCTCAACCTGCACATTTTTAAAAGAAATGCAGGGTCGAGTACTTGATGCACTCAGTGGACTCATGCCGAAAACATTTTATAAAAAGTATTTATCATGCCACCATTGAGTGTTCTCGGGGTTTAACTTAAAAAAAATGCCCGAGACACTAAAATCATTTCCATTGTAAAATTCGACTGCAGTCATTTTCCCATAGATGTCTACCATATCTGATCCATTGATGACAAGGAATGTGGCCACATTCCAAGTCACTAGACCGGCCGACCCAAAAGACGGCTCACGATCCACATTGGTGTACACTAGCCTGAGTAGGGACTCACTCTCTAGTCAGACCCGAATTCGATTTTCCATAGATAGGTTCCATAGATAAAACAAAACACGGCATGACAAATATTCATTTTCATATAAAAATATACTTAAGGCATTGCCCTTATTTAAAAAGAAAGCCCACCTCGTTTACTTAAATCCTTCACTTGTCAATCCTTTCCATTCTCAAATAGCATGCAAAAATCGCTCTTTTTAAAAGAACATAATATGCAAAAATTAGACTTTAGGAAAATACATTCAATTAAACGAAGCATGCATCATACGAGACGTTAAACCTTACCCTTCGATCTTAGTTAGAAGATTCTGATCTCTTCTCAAAAATAAATGCTCTTCTTCCCCAAAAAGAATCAACTATCTCTCTCTCGACTGTGTGCAACGACTTCCATCTCTCCCTCTTCCTCTCTTCTTCTCTCTCTCAGCAATCTGATCGTCGCAGTGCACTCTCCACATCACCGCTGATGGCGGCGCCGGTCACCGCTGCTGCCCCTGAAGCCTCACCCGCGAGCTCCCGCCACCGCCGGCCTCTTGCCGACGCAGCTGTCAGCCTCTCCTCGATCCAAGCCCATTGTCATCCTCTCTCCGTCTTCGTTCTCTCTTTCTACCGTCATACATCGCCATCTTCCTTCCTCAGTTTTCAGTTTCTCTGTCGGTCAGAATGCAGCCCCGTTGCTGTCACGATTTCCATCGCCGGCAGCCCGCGCTCCTTACTCTTTTCCTCGGTTATACGCAGCGCCGCTACTGTCAAAAAAAACTGCCTGCGTCGTTGCTGCCGGGTCAGCCACTGCACTCTCGGAGTTTTATCAGCCCACTGCTTCTATCCGTGCGAGCCGTCGCTGCCTTGGTGTAATTCTCCGTCATCGTAGCCGCTGTCCGTCATGAGCAGCCGTGACTGCTGTTGCTGACAACAGCCGCTGCTGCTGTCCGCTGCTGTTCGGCCCGTCGCCATCGCTCAGTCGGATCCACGCCGCCGTCCTCGCTGCTGGAACTTGCGCAACCTTGATAGGCTTCGAGTGCCTATCGGTCAGATCGGAGCACCTGTTTGTGGAAATATATGACGGAAAACAGAGAATAAACCTAGCAGCAACTAGGTTAAGCTGGAGGATTTCGAGAATTGAATTTTATTTCATATTTCTCGATATTTTTAGACTCTCTAATGAACTCTTTATATAGAGTTCGGACCCTTCTTGATTCGACTCTACGATTCGGGAAAGAATCAAGAAGAAAACCCGAAAAGATTTAAGTAAATCGATTCTAAACAATCGTTCAAAAAGAAAGGAAATAAAGCATTAAAAATAATATAAAATCCTAACTTAACAAGATATGAAATCTTTGTATCTTGCTGGCCTTGACGCGTTTCTTTTGGGAAGCTCTTTCCTTGCCTGCGCCGGAGACTTGCGCTTCACTTCTCGTCCTCATGTCGCTGGTTCAGCTTGTACGTCCTCACTAGTCGATTGGGGTCTTGTTGTGGGCTGCATAAGTGTTGAGTCCTTATCAACTCCCCCCCTGATAGGAACGACCTTGTCCTCAAGGCGTAGAGAAGGGAAATGTCGTAGCAATCTGTCCTTAAGCTCCCAAGACGGAGCTGCTGGGTTTGACGATCAGTGCGTAAGCCACTGGTGCTGAGGCAGACCATCGACAAGCACTACTCTCTCCTGTGTTGCTCTGATGGGTGAATCAATCGGCTGACTATTTGAGAAGTCCACGGGCAGTTGATGAAGAGGTGTGTCCGAAATGGCAGGTATAAACGGTTTGAGGAGTGATACATGAAAGACATCATGAATGCGACTCTCGAGTGGCAGTTGCAGCCTATATGCGACCGCTCCAATACGCTCCGTGATCACAAAGGGCCCATAATAGCGCCTACTGAGCTTTGCGGAGAGCGGTTTGCCCACCGAAATCTGTCTGTACGGCTGAAGCCGGAGAAGCACGCGATCGCCGACATTAAATTCCACGTGCCGGCGGTGTTTATTAGCAGATTCCGCCATCCGCAGTTGTGCTCGAGCCAGATTCGACTTCAGAGTCTGTAACAGCTTCGTTCGCTCCCCCAAATTGGCAGCTACGATGGCGTTTTTTGTTGGGGCAGCTGGAGTGCCAAATATGTTGGGCGGATCCCTCCCATAAAGAGCTTTGAAGGGGGACATACCAATACTAACATTAACACTGCAATTCATAGCTAGTTCTGCCCATGAAAGATAATCAAACCACTTCTTCGGCTGGTCAAAAGTAAAGGCGCGAAGATACTGCTCGAGGGATTTGTTCGTCACCTCCGACTGCCCATCGGTTTGTGGGTGGTATGCTGTGGTAAACTGCAGCTTGGTGCCACTTGATGTCAAAAGCTCCTTCTAGAAATCACTCATAAATATAGTGTCACGATCAGACAGCAACTTATCAGGAAAACCGTGCAATTTAACGACGGTGTTAATAAATAATTGGGCAACACGAGGGGCATCAAAACCTGTCGGGAGAGCTCACCACCACCATAATCGCAGTGTACCGATGTGAAGGCGGAAGCCCCACGATAAAATCCATTGAGGCAGCTGCCCAAACCGAGTCGGGGATCGGGAGGGGTTGGAGTAAACCCAAAGGCCTATCCTTGGTGTACTTCGTCGCCTGACAGACTGGGCAAGCTGCCACGAATTTACGGATGTCTTGCCGCATTCCCGGCCAATAAAACGAGGATGCCACACGCGCAAATGTGCGCTTTTCACCCGGATGCCCTGCCGATTTAGAACTATGGCATTCCTCCAAAATATCAATTCTTACACAAGAATCACGACTGAGGTAAACGCGGCGTTTGAAGTAAAGCAACCCATCAACTACCGACAAATTTGGTGGACCTGTTCCTGCTGCGATCGACTGGTGGATGTGGAGTAGATCGGGTAGTTTAGTGTTTTCCACCCGCACCGTGTCCAATATCAGTGGCGATGGTCTAGCAAATAAAGCTAGCAGCATGGCTTCCGCACACTGGCCGTCTGGATCTCGACGTGATAAAGCATCTGCGACGCGGTTCGACGCCCCGGATTTATATTCGATCTTGAACTTGAATCCCATAAGCTTTCGAATATAGAATTGTTGATCGGGGGTCTGCACAACTTGAGATAACAAATCCTTGAGGCTCCGCTGGTCACTGCGAATGACAAACTCACGACCCAGTAAATATTGCCGCCACTTTTGGACTGCCTCCACTATCGCGTATAATTCCTTATGATAGGTTGACGCAACCCGGCGTTTAGGGCCTAATTTTTTGCTGAAAAAAGCAAGTGGGTGGCCGTGCTGGAGAAGGACAGCCCCGACGCCGAAATCAGATGCATCAGTCTCGACTATGAATTGAGCGTCAAAATCTGGGAGATGAAGCACGGGGGCGGCGGTCATGGCAGCCTTCAGTGCAGCAAAACTCTCTTCTGCATTAGGCGTCCAAATAAAGGACTCCTTCTTCAGAAGATCCGTGAGAGGGGCTGCAATAATAGAATAGTGTTTCACAAAGCGACGATAATAGCCGGATAATCCCAAAAATCCTCGTAGTTGTTTCACTGTAGAAGGTGTGGGCCAAGCAGTCATTGCTTCAATTTTCGACTGATCGGCACGTAGGTCACCATTGGAGATAATATGACCGAGGTAGTCAATCGTATCCACACCAAATGAACACTTAGATAGCTTGATGTAGAAACAATTAATTTGCAGGATGTGAAGGACTTGTTCCAGATGGGTCGCGTGATCAGCCATGGACTCACTATATACCAAGATATCGTCAAAAAAAACGATAACATACCTGCGGAGGAAAGGTCGAAAAATGTTATTCATCGCAGCTTGAAATGTCGACGGGGCATTGGTCAGACCGAATGGCATCACCAAGAACTCAAAGTGACCGTCATGAGTACGGAAGGCGGTCTTATGGATGTCCGCCACATTCATGCGGATTTGGTGATAGCCGGAGCGGAGATCAAGCTTAGAAAATACTCGTGCCTTATTGAGCTCATCAAATAGTTCATTTGCTGTAGGGATCGGAAAGTGGTCTGGTGTGGTCGCCGCGTTTAGAGCGCGATAGTCCACGCAGAAGCGGAATGTGCCGTCTTTCTTACGGACTAAAAGCACAGGAGACGAGAACGGGCTTGTGCTAGGTTGAATGACGCCCTGTTGCAGCATTTCCTTCACCTGACGTTCGATTTCCGTCTTTTGGAAATAGGGGTACCTATATGGTTTGACATTTATTGGTCGTGTCCCGTCCGGAAGGTGAATCCGGTGGTCCCACTGCCGTGGTGGTGGCAGCAACGAAGGCACCGCGAATACCGATCCAAATCTGCTTAACACCTCTGCTAGTCCCGGATCTTTGGAGAGCAGCTGATCGCTGACCGGCGCTGCTACTGTCTCGACTGGTGTGGGGAGTATTTCGAACAAGTCGCAGTCTTTTTCGAGCCCGATGAGGGAAAATAGATTGTTGTAAGAGATCTGTTTCGGAGGAGCACCATCACCTTGAAGAATAATCGCCCGATCCCCCCACGTAAACTCCATTGTCAAGTCTCGGAAATCAATAGAAACCTTCCCCAAGTCTTGGAGCCACTTGACGCCAAGAATAACGTCGGGACCCTCTACCTGTAAAATAAACAGATCGATGTCGAAAACGTGGTCCTGGAGGGAGATAGGAGTTTTTAAACAAGCATATCTGCAGCGCAGAGAGGCGCCGTTGCCTACAAAAACCCGAAAAGGAGTAATTGAATGAATCGGAAGACTTAGCTGCCACCATCAATCAGTACGGACACTTTAGAGCCATTAATTTCACCGGATAGATGGAGCGAGCGAGGGCGTAACTTCGGGCCGATGACATTGATGCAGGAGACATCCCCTGTTATTACCATATTTTCTGCCTCTTCATCATCCTCGGTGTCTTGCGTGCACTCCGGAATATCGATCTCATCATCCGGTCCCATCAAGACGTAGAACCTGGCATTGCAGACGTGTTCACGGGAAAACTTTTCTGGGCAGTACCAACAAAGGCCCAGCCGTGTTCGTTCTGCACGTTCGGCTGCCGAAATGCGCACTACCGGCACGTTCTGGCGTGGTCCTGTGTTGGCTGATGTGTGCTGTGGTGCGGTGGTGGTCAGTGCCGGTGTCGATTGCTGGCGCGGTCGGTGATCCCGAGCAGCCCAAGACGGCCGAGAGGCCGGTGTTGCAACTGTTGTTAGTTTGTGACTAGCTGCAGAGCGCTGCGCTAGAGCGAAAGTTTCTTCCAACGAAGTCGGGCGCTTAGTGAGCAACTCATTCTTCATAGGCTCATTTAGGCCTGCAATGAACAGGGAAATCAGAGTATCTTCCCCAACGGCTGAGGTCTTCTGCATTATATCCTCGAATACAGATCTGTAGGCTTCCACCGTCGTCGTCTGTCGAAGTTCTGCGAGGCAGCCCACATGATCCACAAAGAGATCAGGGTCAAAGCGATGTTTGACAGCAAGCAAAAATTGATCCCAGGTTCGATTCTTGCAATTGTCCTCCCAATATGTGAGCCAACTTGAAGCCGGATGGTCGAATAAATAAGCCGTGAGGTAAAGGCGATCCTTGAGCGGTGTGAAGTGGTGATTATAGTAACGTTGGATTTTACGAATCCAATCCGTCGCATTTTCCCCATTAAAGCGTGGGGCCTCGGGTTTGACCTTCTGGGGCGGTTCGACCTCAACCCCTGTCGGGATATTGATGATGGACGGAGGAAGTTTCCATCCCCTGGTGGTGGCCGTAGTCACGTTGGTTGTATCAGGCGGTCGGTTCTTCAGACTCACGTCAATCAATAACGCCAAACTCTCCTCGATCCTTCGGTTCTGAGACTCTTGACGGCGCGTGAACGCCTCCAGATCAAACTGATTCGACATCAATTTCTTGTCCTGACTTGCGTAGCGGATCTTCATATCAATAAGCATCTGTGTGAGTTCTTCGTTGGAGTAGGGTGGTGGTGGAGGGGCGTTTCCCTCCAGTGTGTCAGATGTGGTAGCCATCGCAGAGGCGGGGGAAGAGAACTCAATGGGAAAGCACCAAATGATAGGCTTCGAGTGCCTATCGGTCAGATCGGAGCACCTGTTTGTGGAAATATATGACGGAAAACAGAGAATAAACCTAGCAGCAACTAGGTTAAGCTGGAGGATTTCGAGAATTGAATTTTATTTCATATTTCTCGATATTTTTAGACTCTCTAATGAACTCTTTATATAGAGTTCGGACCCTTCTTGATTCGACTCTACGATTCGGGAAAGAATCAAGAAGAAAATCCGAAAAGATTTAAGTAAATCGATTCTAAAGAATCGTTCAAAAAGAAAGGAAATAAAGCATTAAAAATAATATAAAATCCTAACTTAACAAGATATGAAATCTTTGTATCTTGCTGGCCTTGACGCGTTTCTTTTGGGAAGCTCTTTCCTTGCCTGCGCCGGAGACTTGCGCTTCACTTCTCGTCCTCGTGTCGCTGGTTCAGCTTGTACGTCCTCACTAGTCGATTGGGGTCTTGTTGTGGGCTGCATAAGTGTTGAGTCCTTATCAAACCTCCTTCTCAACACGGCAACACCGCCGCCCCATCTCTCTTTTCTAACTCTCTCGGTGGTGTTCTTTAGGGTTTTTTAGAGAAAGATGTAACTTGTGAAATTGATTTTGCCTGTGAACATGGAGAGATATATATGTGTTCCACTCTTGAGATATGGCCGAGATTTACTCATATAGTTGGCATCAATTGTGATAACCGAAAAGGAAGGGCCGAAGGACTCTAAATTGGTGAAATAAAAAGCTGTTTTGGTTTCTCCATAATTTGGGCTTCAAAAAAATAAATAGATTGTGGTAGAATAAGAATAATTGTTATATGTCTAAAATGATATAATCCTTCTACCCACAAACGAAACAAAGGCAAAAATTTTCAGGTACACAAACGATGTGAATACGAGAACAAATAAAAAGGTAGAAAAAGTCAGGGTGTTACAATTCGTGATATCTCTTTCTGTGCAACCTACACTTTCGGGCCCCCCAGATTACATCTCCAATAGTTGCATTTGTTGACAGGTTGGTATATTAGCTTCTGAAAATTGTTGAGTCAACACTCTCTTCACAGCAGAAACACTACGATGTGATCGGAGTAAATGCACCTTTGCGGAGTAGAAAGTCCATGATTATGACCTTCCATAAAGACGCTAACACTCCAGTCAGATTCAGTTTGTTGCTTGACAATGGAGATCTTTGCCTTACAATTAGTTCTAACTTCACCACGAGCTCTTATCTGAATCGGACCACCAGGTGGTGCTCGATTTTTTGAACGAGCTTCATCAGTTAGACCAACTTTAAAGCATACAAATTGTTTCCAAACAACTTCATATGTCATCTTATTCTTTCTACTATAGCTATATCTAGCACTAAAACCAGCTTCACGTGCATACTGATTGAGAATTCAAACGCATCATCTATTGATCCAAATTTCATTCCAATTTCCGGCTTTCGGTCATTTGCAACTTCAGGAATATATAATTGATCGTTCATATTTTCACTCAAAACACTAAGAAAATACATTCAAAATATTAATATAAGCAAACAGAATAATAGAAATAATTAAAAAATACAAATTGATAATTTTATGATAAGCCGGAGGTTCTTAATTGGAGGTTCCTAATTGGTATTATTACAAGTATAGATTCAGTCAAGAGACAATTAAAACACGAAATTATTTAAAAAAATTAATCAAGCATATAATATAAACAAGTAAAACTAAAAAACATGTAAATTATGTAAGAAATTCCAAGCATATATGAAGATCAAGGCTTAAAACTAACCTTATGCTAGCACTCCTCGAGAGAGACGGCCCTTTGAAAGTTGTGGAGAAATAAAAACTTAGGAGAAAACAAACAAAGATACGATAACTAAAAAGAGAAAAAAGGAAAGTTAAAAAAGAAAATAAATAATATTGCTGACATGAAGATAGATGAAAGGAAATTATATTCTGTTAGTAAATTCTAAAAATAAGAAAAGTGGCCTACGTGTGATTTAATCGCTCACAATCGCCCATATTATTATGCAGCAGATCTTTTCTCTTCCAAGTAATACTCCTCATAGTAAATCGCACAATTATTAAAGTTTATAATTTTTCCAATCAATTATCCTAGAGTAAATGCATATTAGTCACTTTTACTATGATTGTCTACGAGTTAGGGATAAACTATAACAATGTCTCATAATTTCTTCTATCTTCTTATTTTATTTTGGATAACGAATTAAGTATTCAAGTTTCCCCTCGAATTATAATATGCATTAAGGTAAAATGTATTGTAATACTAATATCAACTACATTTATTGCGAACATTATCCTCTAATATCACGTAAAAATACCTTCTGGAAGAACTGAAACATGCAATTATCATTTTATTCCAAATTTTATCGACTCTATCTGGAACTATCTATGCCTAACATTAACAATAATATTAATAATAATATACTGCTATAATTATGTAACACAGAGTCAAAATAAATTCATAGTCTATAGATAATCCAAATTATTAAGGCCAACGCCAAATAAAAATATTGGAAAAGTGTTTAAACGCTCCTCAAATAATGCCAAATTTGTCCACTTTCATCTCAATAATTATAAATTTGTGTATTTCCCGAATTATTTTTTCTGTAAGTTGATTAATATTGCTAGATTAATTTTTATAGTAATATACTACAATTTGAAATTAACTGAATAAATTAGATGATAAAAATCTTTGACTTAGTTGAGTATGCATGTAATGAAAACTTCATAAAAGCTCTCTCTCCCTACACCCAAAAACCAAAAACCAAAAAACAAAGGAATCTCCACATTTTCAAACTCAGCTTCTGTCTCTCTTGCCGGAGCTTCACATATTTTGTTTTTTCAACAAACAGTCAAAAGGTGAGACACTTTGTGATCATTTCTTCTTCTTTTTTTGTAGCCATAATTTCAAATCTTTGACTTCATTTCCCATCACGTTTTTGGGCATTTGTTGTTTGAATTAAAGATGCCGCCTTTTTCAGAAAAATCCTCTCTTTGATTTTCAATACCCATAAAAAAAATTTCTACTTCTGCTTCTTGCTTCTCTTTTTCTTCTCAATGTTCTCTTGATCTCAGGTATATATAATATGGACAACTCTGTGTACGAGTGTGCGCGTGAAAATGTTGAAATTGAATCTTGGAGGAAACTTCTTGAAATTCTATTTCTTGGTCGGTGTGAACATTTTCTTTATTTAATTTTTGTATTTGTTGAAGTGATTTGTTTATGTGATTCTACATTTGGGGGCTGAATCTTCTTCAACACTTAATCTCCATTAAGAGCATCCGCAATGGTTAATAGGCCAGCCATAGGCCAGCCATTCTCTCCTCTGCCACGTCAGCAACACTAAAAAACCACCTGCCACGTCAGATTTAGGCCAGCCATAGGCCAGCCGCAATAAAAACAATTCAAAATATACTACATTTACGGAATTAAAATTACGATTAAAATACGGAATTAAATTTAGACACGTGTACGGGAAAATTCATTAATTGCATTTTAAAAAGTTACATAGATAAAAAAAAAAGTACATGCATAATAAAGAAAAAAAACTATCGTCGTGCAGTCCTCCGTGCCCACAACTCTTCAATTATATCCTTTTGAAGTTGAATATGAGCATCCACTTGGCGCATGCTGGCAAATTCCTTGAGTCGGCCGGCTTCATCGAGGGGTACCCCCTGTCGTACACTAGGGGTGGTCGTTCCGTGGCTTGGACCGGCTTCATCGTCACTGACCCAACTAGTCTGTTATACGCCTTCGTCTTCGACGATCATGTTGTGCAGGATAATGCAGGCGTACATTATCTCGGAAACACATCCGACATCCCACAAACGCGTTGGGCCCTTGATTGCCGCCCATCGAGACTGGAGCACACCAAATGCGCGCTCCACGTCCTTGCGCGCCGACTCCTGTCGTTGCGCAAAGTAGGCCTTCTTTTCATCACTTGTTTGTCGGATCGTCTTCACAAAGACCGGCCACCGAGGGTATATCCCATCCGCCAAGTAGTAGCCCATATCATGCCGGTTGCCGTTGGCCACGAATGAGACGGCTGGACCGACGCCCTGGCACTTCTCGTTGAAGAGGGGAGACGAGTTCAGGACGTTGAGGTCGTTGTTCGACCCGGCTACCCCAAAATACGCATGCCAGATCCACAGCCGGTAATCAGCTACGGCCTCGAGGATTATCGTGGGGTTCTTTGACTTGTAGCCGGTCGTGTAGGCCCCCTTCCAGGCAGTCGGACAGTTCTTCCACTCCCAATGCATACAGTCTATGCTGCCTAACATCCCGGGGAACCCATGCTTCTCCCCGTGCATCTGCATCAAATTCTGACAATCTTCGGGAGTAGGGCTTCGAAGGTACTGCTCACCGAAAATGCTGATCACGCCCCCACAGAACTCCTTCAGACATTTCAGGGCTGACGACTCACCGATGTGGAGGTACTCATCCCACATGTCTGCCGCGCCTCCGTAGGCCAACTGCCTGATTGCCGCCGTGCACTTTTGGATAGGGGTGTGGCCGGGTCTGCCAGCCGCATCGTGCCTGAAGCGGAAACACATATATTGACGCTCCAATGCCCTAACGATGCGCATAAACAACTCCCTGCGCATTCTGAAACGCCGCCGGAACATGTTGGCGGGAAACCGCGGGTACTCTGCAAAGTAGTCCTCGTACAGCCGCTGATGTGCAGCTACGTGATCCCGATCAATCACCGCTCGGTGGTGGACAACTGGTGGAGGAGGGCGAGGTATCGCCTGCTGTTCCACCATACGCATGTACCGCTCCATCCCGCGGTTCATGTAGGCCTCCATAGCCTCGTTCATCCTCCGTTCGTACTCCTCAGGATCCCCACCACTACCGCTACCGCTACCACCCGCGTGATCCATCGCTCGATGATGCTCTTGAACAGAAAGTTAGAGAGAGAGAAAACTCGTTAAAACAAGTGGTGCAAATGAAAATGAAACGAAAATCGCGTTTATATATGATTTTAAAAAAAAAAAAAAAAAATCGGAAAACACCACTGGCTGATCGCTAGCCGATCGGGCGTCTGCAATGGCGGCTAGCCGATCGGCCAGCGGATCGGCTAGCGATGAGCGATCGGCCAGCCCACGCCGATGCGCTCGCTGATTTCGCGCTGGCCGATTGCAATGGTTCGGCTAGCGCGACGAATCGGCTAGCCGGTCGCTAGCCGACCATTGCGGATGCTCTAAATTTTCCCACATGTAAACTGTGGCATTGTCTACTGATTTCCCGGTTGTTGGGGTACCTCTCTCTTAGTGAATTAATATAAAATAAATGGATAAATGATGATATTTTTATTCAATATTTAATACTATCACAAGGGGAAAAAGGCCCTCCCTTTTAATTATTATTATGAGAGATCGTGGTTTGTTCCATGTTGTGCATAATCTTTAATATTTAATAATGAAATCATCGAAAGGGGTAGTCATGTTTTGATAAAGGAGTTAATCAAGGCTATGATATGAAAATCGCGTGGTTGTTTAGCTGTTTTGTGTGAGATTACAGTTGTGCTAATGTTCAAAGCTCTTATTAGGCTTAAATCTTCATTGTCTCTTTTTCTGCATTCTCAACTCTTTCACTCATTGTTCGTGTTCACGCTTTAAAGATCAATTCTTGTGTATTTTTTTTGGGTGGTAGAGTGTTTGATCAAGATTTGCTACAATGGCTGTGATTTCTCTTGCAGCGGCGTTTAGGTGATCGTGTCGTTGCTGGAAAATTGGTGTTCGTGTTGGTATCTCTGTTGTGGATTTAAGAATGTATGGTGTTGTGTGATGAATGCTATTTCTATGAATCATTTCGATTTCAATATTTTGCCTTAGAAAATACGTGCTGATTTTGTCATCCATCGGCCTATGTTGCAGCTGATTTGGTTCGTGTTTGGGTCCGATATTGAGCTGGGATCATGGCTTCATCGCTCGTAAGAACTCGTTCCCATGCCCTTTTGTTCAAGCATTTAAGTCGAGTAAAACCTTCATCGTTCTTTTTTATCTCGTTGGTGTTCTTCTGCGTTTGCTTAAGGCGATCCCCGTTGGCCTTTGTTGTAGGTGAAGAGGATCGAGTCGAAGAAGTCTCACTCATGGTGGTGGGATAGCCATGTTAGCACCAAGAATTCCAAGTGGCTACAAGAAAATCTCCAAGGTAAGTTTATCCAGTGGAATATGAGTTTCTTGTTTGTTGCAAATGGAATGTTAGAGAAAGATTTTGTTGGTTTCAGACGTGGATGTTAATGTGAAGAGGATGATGAAACTGATAGAAGAGGATGCCGATTCTTTCGCAAAGAAGGCCGAACTGTATTTCAAGAAGCGCCCCGAGTTGGTCAGCCTCGTTGAGGAGTTTTATCGGATGTATCGTGCGTTGGCTGAGCGGTATGATCATGTCACGGGCGAGCTCAAGAAAAACATCCCCTCGGATCTCCATTCTCAGGGCTCCGGGGTTTCTGATGTCGGTTCTGAGCCACATTCCACCGGACCCTCCCCTGCTCGCACGAAATCCGGACCTCGTGCTGCTGGATTCGACTTCTTTCTTGGGAGCAACGGGAGTGGCTCGGACCTGAATAGCAAGGAAGGAGATGAATCTTCAACGCTGGATTCTGAGTCGGATTCAGATGATTCCTCGGTTAATAACTATGACACGAGCAATGGTGAGGAGGTGGGGTTGCAGAGGAGGGTCGTCGAGCTTGAAGCCGAGCTTCACGAGGTGAAGGAGAAACTGCTCCACTTGCAAACGGAGGAGATCCCCGTTGGATCGAAGCAATGTAGCCATGAGTGCTCCGAATTCAACCTAGCGAAACTAGCAGCATACGAAGACGAGTTGAGAGTTGCGAAAGAGAATATGGAAGCCTCGAAGGAAGAGATAACGAGTCTGAAGGCCGAGCTTCAGAAGTACAAATCTCTCAGAGATTCAAACGACATGCTTGAGTCGAGCATGGTGCTGGAGCAAGATCAGGCAACGGAGCTTCAAGAAAACATCGGTGGCTCGGATGGCGAAATGGAATTGGAGCATAAGACTCAGAGGCTCGAGCAGGAGCTCAGAAGCACGGAGAAGAAGCTTCGTGAGTCGGAAGAAGTAGTAGTGAGCCTGAGGCAGGAGCTCATGAGCAAGGACTCGTCCACACAGAATCTGCGTGATCAGCTGCAGTCGGCACAGAGGGATGTTGCTGTGTGGAAAAACAAAGTCGAGAGAGAGAAACGTGATGCTGCAAGGCTGCAGGACCGCGTGGTGAGGTACAAGACAAATCTCTCGGAGCGAGATCAAGAAATCCGGGGGCTGAGGGAGACGATAGGCAACGCGAACAAGGCCTCGGCCGAAGAAAACGAGCACCTTCAAGCAGAGATGACGAGGATAACGAAAGAGCGCGCATATTTGGAGGATAGCCTCAAGGAGATCGATCTACGATCCCAGTCCTTGGAAGAGGACGTGAGGCGAGTGAAGTTGGCCAAAGACGAGGCGCAGGCCGTGTTTGGAGCTCAGATCGAGCAGCTGAAGGCCGACATTTCCGAGAGAGACGACTGCATTGAAGAGCTCAATAGAAATCTAGAGATGTGGAAGGTGAAACACAAGGTGTTGGCAGCCACCAGAGACGAACTTAACGCCAAGATCGCTGCTTTCGGTGCAGAGATCAGCTCGAGAGACGACCATCTGCACCAGCTGCATCAGCAGCATGTTCAGCTGATTGTTAGCGCGGAGGAGGCCCATAAATCTGCGGAGGATCTGCACTTGAGAGTCATGGAGCTCGAGATAGACGTGAAGAGGAAGCAAGAGTCGATTATTGAAGGAGCAGAGGAGAAACGGGAGGCGATTAGGCAACTCTGCTTCTCAATCGAGCACTATCGCAGTGGATATCACCAGCTTCGGCAGGCTGTCGTTGGGCAGCAGCAGCCAGCCGTGACAGCGAGATGAGGAGCGCCATGATGCGACGTCGTTTTGCACCTTCGTCGCTGTGTAGTTGAATCTGTAGATTTGGGTGGGAATACGAGTCATGGTTTCTTGCTATGATGTTTCTAAGTATTACTGCGTTGATCAAACTATTTTCCCAGCTCTTTGTAACGCTATTGAGTTTTTCTACAACTAAAACTCAGAATGTATATTTTCTACAAGCTAACTTTAATTCTTTGATACAATTGGGACAGCTATGCATACAAATCTCCTAAAATCTACAAAAATTCCGTTGTCAAAATTGGTGATATACAACTGAACTCTGTTCGATCACATTCTCAAGATGCATTTGCTAACCAACTGTCTCAAAAACACAGCACATTTTCATATTTGAATGTTTTTCCATATCCACTAATTCAGATTTAATCTAATCATCTCCCAAATCATTCAAACTCTATCAAGGTGTACACTAAACCACGTGTTACCTACCGTGCGTCCTCTTCTTCTTTCCTTTGTGCATATCTGCGCCATGTTTCCGTTTCTTGCTGCTCCGTTCCTGCTAGTCTTCTTCAGGTTCGCCGTAGTCTCCCTCAATACCGTCATTCAATGGAACATCTTCATCAGAGCTGAGGACCAAATCATCAACGATAGCCATCTCTTCTGTGTGTTTAGTAGTACTCTTCTTGCTGACATTTTTCTGTTGCCTAGTAACACATGCAAAGATATTAGATATAAACACCCTTTTTTTCCTTCTTTTGAGAGAAAGAGAAATGTACTTGGAATAGTGATCAGAGAGCAATGCACAGGCATTGCCTTCCATTACTCATCATCGTCACTTAATATCTTGCTCCCAAATTTGAATGATCGATCTCCAATGAGAACACTGGCCAAAAAATGCATCTCTCGGCATAAATAAAAATCTTAAGATTCCGTAGAATAATTTGGAAAATGGTACATGTGATTAACCTGGATTCAACCAAATGACTGCTCCTTTCCTTGGCTCCCTGGCATAGTGTGACAACGTACTAGGACAGGGGGCTTGTGCCAGAGCCTGACGTTTTCTCATCCTGGCAAAATGGGTGAAATCAAGAAAACTGATAAACAGACAGAAATTTTAATTCATCGGATTATATAACAGCAAAACATAAATCAGCATGCTAAGCAACAGATCACAGTTGAGGCTTAGAACAGCTAGAAGATGCAAGCAGATAGAACAGGAAAAATCTTATATAAGGGAAGGAACCACGTATGTTCCAACCTCAAGGAAAGATTCAACCACAGTGCCATTTGGCAAGAGTGCAACTGTTGTCCTTTTCTTATTTACAAAATCGGAGTTCGCATCAATCTGTGGCAGAAGGCAGCAAAGAGATTAGTTCAACAAGTAGTTTTTACAGAATGAATAAATTGGATAATGAGTAATTTCTAACTACTCGCGAGCCAAAGAAATATCTTTTCCATATACAGGACCTCTGAAGATAAGGTTAAGGTCAATTGGTGTACGGCTAATATTGTTTTACAGGAAATATCATATAGATTGACTTTAAATTAATAGTGAATGAAACGAGAAAGAAGCAGTCGTAAAGGATGGTTTTTGTGATCCAAGAATCCAACAAAGAAGCCTAAACAAAAAACATAAATTCATATTTCCAACACTTCACCTCTTTTGAAGAACCAGAAGGTGCTTCTTCCCCTTCTCTAATCCTTCCCTTTTCTATTATTTTTCTTCTTTTTCGTTGGAGAAAAGAGTGCTTCCTTCAATATCATAACAAAGTAACAAACTACTGAATGTAAACAAAAGCATGCTGATACGCAGCTGGAATGTCCACACGAAGAAGTTCAGTGAAGCAATTACCAAGAAATTGGATATGCTGCCATTTTGTTGAATTAACAAAATGGCAATTTAAGACATAGGATACATCCTTTTGATGCAATATTCCAGACAGTCAGGGCCAAGCCTTATGCAACAGTCTCTCATTAACATAAAGGAGACAACTGGCAGTGCACCACTCCAGTATCCCAGAAATTTTGAGCAACCTGGAATAATTTGTCGAAAAAAACGTTAGATACTCTGCCATTTAAAGAAGCTACGAGCTTAAATTAGGCAAACCTTAGTGTACTTCTTCAAAAGAGCGGGAAAAGCAGCCAGAAACACGGATGAGTATGTTAGACGCGTCAACACGAATGCTATCATTTCATTATCAGTCATTTGGTTCATTGTGTGTAGAGCATTTCCAAGATAAGACTTCACCAAAAGATTGTACTTTTTCCATCGCTCTGTAGCCATAAGTTCCATGACCATCTCTTTCTTTCCCCCCGAGGATGGAAATTTTAAGAATCTCAAAGAATCTCATCCATTTCATTCAAGACAAACAACATTAGCTTATTGAAAACGCTGCTAGCCATGGTGCTAAACTTTGCTGCAGGATCGTCATCACCATAATGACAAGCACTCCTAAAATCCTTCAGAAGGAGGGCACAGCTGCTAATTCAGACTCGGAACGGATTTCTTCAATCCAAGAATCAACCAACTATGCACAGCACTATAATCATCATCATCTTCTGCATCAGTTTGAAGATTATCCTAAAATAATCAAACATGATGATACCAATCAGCAGTTTTAACAAATAAAGGAACAGAAATTTAGCCCTCAAATCCAAATCCTCTTCATCGAAATCCAAAAGGTCCTTGTCATATTCCTTCAAGAATTCATAAAATTCAGGATCCGGCAAATAGATTAAATCCTTAACACATCATTTCCACGTAGATTTTGCAGAGATTTTCAAAACATTCATCAAATTACGTAAATTTGTAATCAGCAGCACACAAGCAATGTGGATAGCAAAATATGCAATGCCTCGCAAATCTATAAATAAATAAAAAGGGGGAAAAGAGGACCTTCTCTTGAAGTTTTTTCAATGTTCAAATGTGCTCTATAGCTTCTTCCTTCTCCATTTTCACGCCGTTTGTTCACTTCACTCATTCCCTTTAGCTCCTTAGCTGCCAAATTTTCGAATTCAACTATTTTTGAGCAAATTGAAAATTCCCGCCCATTGAGGAAATAATTACACATGAATTTTAGTTAATTGAGATGAACGCATCAAATAGAATTAGTTAAACGTTTGTTCTTGGAATCCATTGTAGTTTGCAAGGCCAACGAAGTTCAAACAAAACATTTTTTGAGATTTCAGAAACCGGGTCGGGTTAGATAGTCGAATTTGCGGGTTTCAGGTCGGATCTATTTTTGGGCTTTCCTTTAGGCCTTATTCTAAGTGGGCCTTAATTTTCTTTTTCTTTCGATGGTTGACATTTTCGTGTATCTAATGGTTGACAATTTTTTACTCTCCGTCCCAACTAAGTTGAGTCGTATTCTCTTTGTGATGTGCTCACTAAGTTGAGTTATTTCTTTTTTTAACAAAATATAAAATATCCAATCACTCTTACTTTATTCTACTATCTACTTTACACTCTTTATATTTCCTATTTTATTCATCTATCCTATTTTTTAATACAATTTCTTAATCTTCATGCCCAAAAGTTATGTGTCAACTTAGTTGGGACGGAGGGAGTAACTTTTTTAAATATTTCAGATTAGTTTTTAATGGTAAGAAGGTTATAAATGTAATTTTATAGTACTCACTTCCAGAAAGTTTGTCATATTTTTCCATTTTTATCTGTCTGACAAAATTTGTTACATTTCACTTTTTTTTAATCATTTTTTGTAGTGTACCGCATATTCCCGCTAACTCATTCATACTCATATTTTATTATAAAATTAATATATATATATATATATATATATATATATATATTATAATATATATGACTCTCGTTCCACTAATATTTTCAATTTATTTCCTTAAAATCCGTGTCCGATCCAAGTACGACAAAACTTACAGGTCAGAATGAGTATTAAACAGAATAATGAAATTTTATAATTAAATGAATATCTTCGGTGACAACAACAGTTATTTTGTTGATCTCGGTAATATTATTGCCCAATAAATGAAAAAGATATGAATATGATTGTGACTCCTTATCAATGGGGGTGGGTAAACATCACTCTTTCACCTCTCCCTCATCTTCTCAATTCTTCTAAATTCAACCATCCATTTTCACATATTTAATTAAATTTATAAACATATCAATTTCTTTAGCTAATGACTTTAGCCAATTCAAAGAATGTGATGTTTTGGAGGTCAATAGTTCTTAATTCGACTAGACGAATATGTCTTCGTCATAATAGTTCGATTACACATTCGTGCTGCTTTTTTTATTATTATCATCACTTTTTGAGAAAATTTCTTTATTGTTACGTTGCTAAAGAAATTTGAAGGGACTTGATCAATTTACTAATTATATTTGAACGAATCTAAAGAAAATCTCTCTCTATAATATACATACTTTATACATTTTGGCAGCCATACAGAATTGATCAATTCCAGTTGCAGTTTTATTATAGAGAAACGCGTTCAAATTTGTTAGTTGCATCACAAATCTAATCAAATACTAATAAACAATTGAATCTACACTAATTCCATTTTAATTTGCATGTGCACACGTTGGAACTTATGTACACAACCACCCCACTAAGTATACCATTCTGTTTATTTTTCTCCAAGTTGTAATGAATGCAAATAAGATGAATTATAATGCACTAGAACATAAAGTGTTTTGTCCCACCTAAATTGACCAATATAAATATGATTTTAGTATAATTAGGCCAACTAGTTTCATACTTAAACACACTTGTATACAGATATATACATATATATAGGGTTTTTAATGACGTACAATATGATGCAACTTCGACATTTGCTACATGATGTAATAAGTGTTAGCATGAAACAAAATAAAAATAATTAAAACACACTTATATACTATAATTATGTTATTGGCAACTGGCAAGCAAGATGCCGAATTCGGATAGTGATTGGTAACCTAATTATTTTGACAATGTGCATAATTAATTCAGATCTTACTCTAATTAAATATTATGATCGTGAATCTCGTAACTAAAGAGTACTAGAACTATAGTGCAACTTGTGTTATTAGAAGGTTTAGTTTAATTAGTCAAATGTCTTCACATCCAACTAAGTTTTGAAAATTTCACACCTAGTTATACAAAATTGTATAGCATTATTTATGTGTAATTAATCGAGGTATGACTACTTCAAAACAGCTTTACTCGAATAATTGCATAACATGCTTATTACTGGTAAACTATACTAATTAATATAATTAAATCTCCTATAAATTCCTCTTAATCACAAATTAAATCTTGCCATTAACCCTGACCTGAGCTTGTGTATTATGGACAGTGTAGAGTCTGTAGACACCCTGACTAGCTAGTCAAATTATTAATATTTACAATTCTCTTAATTTTTATTATAAATATGTTAAATAATGACATTTTTTTCCTTTATAATAAAACAAACACTAAAATTTTTTTTGAAGATCCTAAACTTATTATCTTATGCTTTTCTTTGAAGAAATATCATATGCGCGCGCTATCACGTTGTGTGCATACCCCCTCCTCCTCCACGGTAGCCTTCTCCACGGCCTCTAGTGGCGCCTCACCCAAACCCGGGTTTAGTGTCGCTCACGCTAATTGGGTGTGGGTGCATAAAGAAGTGTCTTTTTTTTCACAGTGTTTCTCGGACTAGGGTAGAAGTCGGGTGCATTGATTTTTAATTGCAACATTCAACTAATTTTTCTTGATTTTTATAAATGAAAATATAATTCACCTATCCAAATTTGTGCCCAATAAAAAGATGTAATTTCACTTGTCTATTTCCAAGAAATTGTACCATCATATTAGTAAAATATATGTCTAGTCGAAAATTTATGGACATGTTTATTTCATTCCAAATTTAAAAGTATAACTATTATAAAACATTAGATGTCAGATTATCTCGTTGTTAAAAGACTTGATCTTGATCTAATACTTTATATGTTCGTAATTACAAATAGAGCGGTTTGTAACTCATGATTTTCGACATGAACTATTCCTGGACTCACGTATTAATAGAGTCATTTTTCTATTTTGGAAAGTTTCAAATTAATTAAATCATTTTTATTTTTGGCAAAAAATAATTCTCCCTTTTACTTTGTTCTCTTTTCATTTTATTTATTTTATTCTCTATTACTTTTTTTACCATCCATTCAATACATTATTCTTAAATTTCGTATCTAAAAAAATGTCTCTGTTAACAAGGAATGGAGGGAGTATTGAACTACGAAGGGTGAAACACACCCCATATTCTACATGTCTTAAAGAATGGGATGGTGGTTGTATATATGTGGCAGGCCGTATACCAACAGTCGATGGGGAGTGAAACCTCCTCTTAAAATTGAAGGACCGCTGGTAAAACAATATAGTCAAATTAGAGTCATTGTCATTGTTGTTTTATTGATCCATTGTTCTATGCAAATGCATCACTTAAAATGTAACATTTCAAAAAGGGAAATTGTAACTTTAACTAGGATGAATGAAATATTAATCCTAAAGAACAATATTACAGCAGTGGCGGATTCAGGATCGGAGAATGGAAGGATCGGAATTGCTCCTGTGTTTCGTTCCCGGTGTCATTTGATTCATACGTCTTCAATTAATTGACATTCTTACTTTTTACTACTTTTAGTAATGGACATCGCATTCCACAGACTCATTTCACTCACGTTTTCTAATAAAATTAATACGGAGTATATAAAAGTATGACTCATATTCTACTAACTTTTTTTACTGACTTTTCACTGCAATTCATATAACCCTGTCAAATCTGGTGTCAATTAATGTGGGATTGAGAGAGTATTTTCTTATTTGAAGATTGTTTATCATGAAAAACATTATTGCTTCAATGTCTAAATTTAATATGTTGGACTTGCAACAAGTCGGCTCAAGATAGTATCGGACGATTTTATGTGTGAATCCATGGTTACTGATCGCCCTGTGAGGCTATGACCACACCCTCCTGCCCCTTCTTCACATATTAAATTGGTTCTATTCGCTTGACAAATATTCCCTCCGTTTCTTGTTAATAAAGAAATTTCTTTTTGATACGGAGTTTAATAATAGTGTGTTAAATAGATGGTGAAAAAAAGTAAGAAAGAGTAAAGAAAGAGAGATAAAGAGAGAATAAAGTAAAAATAAGAATTATTTTTTGCTAAAAATGAAATGACTTAAAAATGAAATGACTCAATTAATGTAGAATTTTTCAAAATATAAAAAATGTCTGATTAAATGGAGGGAGTAACAAAGTTTCTAAAATAAAAAGTAGTTTTGACTTTTAATATGGCGGCCCAGCTATAGGTTAAATAATACCACACGTGATTGAAAATTATAATATTGACAAAGAATGTAACTTGTTCGTGGTGTTTGGTGTGCACTGTGTATTTGTTCACGTGAAATGACTAATGCACAACGAATAATTCATTTTACTTTATTTATTTAATTTAAAATGAAAGGAATAATATGCATTTTGTGAAGGTTTATTTAGGTAATTTGACTCCAAATTCCTAATGTTTCATCAAATTTTAATTTTGCAAACTAATTTTAAAATCTTATACTACCTCGTCAACTAATTTTATAATCTTATACTACCTTTGTTTTTAAAAATAAATTTTTTGAAACGACACAGATTTTAATACACAACTAGTATCACACCCGTATGATGCACGACTAAATTTAAGTTCATTATAATCAATTAACAATTTGAATTAATCACTTAAAATCATATACAGTTACATCATTTAATAATTAAAAATCACAAACATGTAAAATAATTTAAATGTACAATCCCATAAACATAAATAAGCAACTTTATAAATCAACCAATCATAATCATAAGATAATTATATGAAATTTACATTGTTCATAAAATTAATCAAACTTCCAATAACCACAATTAATGTACTCTGTTATGTCTACCACAAAAACCATAATCATAATTTCATATGTGTTCGTTGTGTATGCCATTTTGTATCCATTTTTTTATGCAATTAAGAACAATTAAATACATGCAAAAATTGACTAATAATGACACGAATTGGGGACGTGATAAAATATATTGTTACTACTACTTTACTATCCTAAATAAGTGGAAAATGAAAATATCAGTAATATTTTATATTTTTTGAAATAATTTTATAAATACATCAATCAAATGCATACAAATTTAAATAGAATTCATATAACACTAAAATTAAAGTAATTATCAATAAATATAAAAAACTGATAATCTGTTTTTTTTCGAAACATCCTTCCAAGCCAGAAATCCTAGCCCTAAAACCCCTCAATTTCTCAAACCTCGTTTCCCCAATCACCTCAAAGTTCAAACACATCCATGTCTTCTTATTATCAAATGATACATATATCAATCAATCACCATTTCTATGAGAAAATCCAAAATCAATTTACACAACACAATCAAATGTTTGAAGTTTTTAGAATGAAATCATTGCTCGCTCTCAGTCCATCCATCTCCAATTCCGTCGCTGCGGAAGCTTCTGTCAACCTCTACTTCCATTGAACCTTCCACTCTTCTTCGCTCAAGAACCACAATAAACTACGAATATTGATTCACCTGACTTTTCATTCATTCTTATTCATATATTAATGAATATTGATAGTAATGTGTTAATAGCCTTAACGTTACAATGAAGACCATTTTTATTATTCATAATGACATTAAATGTGATTAAGATGTCCTAGTAACTGAAACAACGTCAGCTTAATTGTAAAAATTCATTAACAAAAATTAATTTTAATTAAATTATAAACTTTAAATTAAAATGGAGTCTTGTAAATATTCAAAAAAACTTCCTTTTTATATATGTATAGATAGATTTTCAATTGTAATTACCCTATAAACTTTAGTTTATTTCTTTTATAAAATATTTATAGTACTTACTCCATATGATATATGGTCAAATAATGTGCCTAAATAACTTAATTATGATTCTCACGTTTACACCTTCAATCCATTTAAATCTATACATATATAAAAGACGAGTTTTGACCTCTTTTAAAACATTAATAAGTTTTTTCTGCATTCTGAAATATTTATAGTTATGGACCAATTTGAATATTTGATAGTTAATTGGGCATGAGAATCAATACATATAGCATTTATAATTCATAGTATTGGGTAAATAGTTATACCTAATGTAAATGGATTAAAAGTGTAAACGTGGGAATCATATTTAAGTTATTTAGGCACATTATTTGACCATATATCATATGGAGTACGTAATATAAAAATAAATTAAAATTATTAACCTAATACTATGAATTATTAATGCTATAAGTATTGATTATCATGCCCAATTAAATATCAAATATTCAAATGGGTCCATAACTATAAATATTTTAGAATGAGGACAAAACTTATAAAATTTTTTAAAAAAGGCCAAAACTTGCTTTATATATACGTATAAATTGATAAAATAAGAGATAAAAATAAAAGAATAATTGAAATATTGTTAATGAAAAATAAGTCGCACGAGGGTTCAACTAGGGTAAATTGAATTTTAATGAATTCAATCAAGCATTAAAAAACTTCTCCATTAAGTATTGGTAAAAGCTGAGGACTAGCATCAACAAAAAAATGTGAGGATTAATTGGTAAACCGTTGCAACAACTATCTCACTAAACTAACCGTTGGATTTGCTAATGTTAAAGGTGATAAGTGATGTCAGCAACAATAATAAATAAATATACAAACTCCAAATATATTATTAAATAGTATTTATATTTACTAAACAAAAATTTATGCATTTAAAATATAGAATTTTCTTTAATAATAAATAAATAAATTGAAACATGTAATTCAAGATATTTTAACTTGGAGCCGCAACGTATATAGAGGACGAAAAGTGTTCTAATTGACGTTTGTTTTCTTTTCAACAATTAGTTTCTAAACATATTGAATTAGAAGGGGTTTTTATTGATTTAATACATTGTTACAGTCAATTTGTGAGTTTAGAACTTAATATAATAATATTATTTCTCATTTCTTAAAGTGAATTCACAATTTTAAAATAAGTAGATAGAAAATTAATTGGGTTGTGTATCGCATGGGTGTGATCAAATTAGGGAAAGACCATTATAGAAGTTGTTACCAAGCAACGTTGAATTATTTGCATTGAAACCCTTTCTGGTAAAATTTTATGGAGTCATCTAATGCATTATAACGGCCAAATCAATACAAATTCCACACTATAACTATTATTACATATTTTTATAAATATTCAAATTCACCCTATAACTTTTAAATATATCAAAATACGGCCAAAACTTGCCTTTTATATATGTATAGATTTATTTCGTTTATAAAATATTTATAGTACGTACTCCATATGATATATGGTCAAATAATGTGCCTAAATAACTTAATTATGATTCCCACGTTTATATATTCAATCCATTTAAATTAGGTATAATTATTAATCTAATACTATGAATTAAAAATGCTATATGTATTGATTATCATGCCCAATTAACTATCAAATATTCAAAGTGGTCCATAACTATAAATATTTCAGAATGAGGACAAAACTTATAAATATTTTAAAAGAAGGCCAAAACTAGCATTTTATATATGTATAAATTGATAAAATAAATAGATAAAAATAAAAGACTAATTGAAATATTGTTAATGAAAAATGAGTCGCACGAGAGGTTCAACTAGGGTAAATTGAATTTTAATGAATTCAATCAAGCATTAAAAAACTTCTCCATTTAAGTATTGGTAAAAGCTGAGGACTAGCATCAATAAAAAAATGTGAGGATTAATTGGTAAACCGTTGCAACAACTATCTCACTAAACTAACCGTTGGATTTGCTAATGTTCAAGGTGATAAGTGATGTCAGCAACACTAACTTGCCATAATTAATTAGTGAATTTTGGTAAAAAATTCACTTTGAAATATACAAACTCGAAATAGATTTTAAATAGTATTTATATTTACTAAACAAAAATTTATGCATTTAAAATATAGAATTTTCTTTAATAATAAATAAATAGATTGAAACATGTAATTCCATGATATTTTAACTTGGAGCCGCAACGTATATAGAGGACAAAAAGTGTTCTAATTGATGTGTGTTTTCTGTGCAACAATTAGTTTCTAAACTTATTTAATTAGAAGAGTTTTTATTGATTTAATACATTGTTACTGTCCATTTGTGAGTTTAGAACTTAATATAATAATATTATTTTTCATTTCATAAAGTGAACTCACAATTTTAAAAAAAGTAAATAGAAAACTAATTGGGTCGTACATCGCACGGGTGTGATCAAATTACGGAAGGACCATTATAGAAGCTGTTAGCAAGCAACGTTGAATTATTTGCATTGCAACCCTTTCTGGTAAAATTCTATGGAGTCATCTAATGCATTATAACAGCCACATCAATACAAATTCCACACTATAACCATTATTACATATTTTATAAATATTCAAATTCACCCCATAACTTTTAAATATATCAAAATACAGTCAAAACTCGCCTTTTATAAATGTATAGATTTATTTCTTTTATAAAATATTTATAGTACGTACTCCATATGATATATGGTCAAGTGATGTGCCTAAATAACTTAATTATGATTCCCACGTTTATACTTTGATTCTATTTAAATTAGGTAGGAGTATAATTATTAACCTAATACTATGAATTATAAATGCTATTACCCCCGTTCTTCAAATTTTGACACAGTTTACTATTTCGGTCCGTCTCTGAAAATTTGACAACTTCACTTTTACCCTTTTTGGTAGTGGACCTTATATTCCACTAACTCATTCCTACTCACATTTTATTATAAAACTAATACTTTAAAAATAGGACCCACATCTCACTAACTTTTTCAACTCACTTTCCATTACATTTCTTAAAATCCGTACCGCGTCAAAGTGTTTCAAAATTTGGGGGACGGAGGTAGTATATGTATTGATTATCATGCCCAATTAACTATGAAATATTCAAATTGGTCCATGACTATAAAAAATTCAGAATGAGGACAAAACTTACAAATATTTTAAAAGAAGTCAAAAACTCGCCTTTTATATATGTATAAATTGATAAAATAAGAGATAAAAATAAAAGAATAATTGAAATATTGTTAATGAAAAATTAGTCACACCCCATTATAGATTAAAAAAAAGTTTCCTAAAATAAAAAGATTTGCTCCCTCCGTCCGCGAATAGGAGTCCCATTTTCCTTTTTAATCCGTCCGTGAATAGGAGTCCTGGTTCATTTTACTATAAATAGTACTATAGGGTTCCACATTCCACTAACTCATTTCACTCACATTTTATCTAAAACTAATATATACAAGTGAGATTCATATTCCACTAACTTTTTTCACCTGTTTTTCTTAACATTTCTTAAAATCTGTGCTACCAAGAAATGAGACTCCTAAAGGCCGATGGAGGGAGTAACTTTTAGAGACGGAACAAAATGAAAATAGTTTCTATTTTTAAAGGATGGATGTAGTATGTGAATTATCCAACTATGATTTGTTCCGATTTTACAATTAAATTATTTATTTTTCCTGATTTGCAAATAATCAAGTTTCTGATTTTTTCATATCTTGTAAACTTACTTATGTGGTATTATCGGTTGCCAACCAAAATAACATCATATTGTACACAGTTAAACAATGTCGTATCATAAAGAATTAAATTCATTTATTTGTTGGATATGGTTTTATATTATAAAGAATGAAATTGAAGAAGAAAACGAGAATTAAGGCAAAACACATCCTTAAGTCCTTGTACTTTGATTGTTTATTTCAATAGATCCTTATACAATTTTTTCGTTTCAGTAAGTCATTGTACTTTTATATTCGATATATTTTAATCCTTATTTGACGGAACCGTTAACTTTTCCGTTATAAAATAACATATCATATACTCCCTCCGTCCCCTATTAGGAGTCATTCTTTGACCGGACACGGGTTTTAAGAAATGTAAAGAAAAGTTGGTTGAAAAAGTTAGTGAAATGTGAGACCCATTTTTTTATATTGGTTTTATAATAAAATGTGAGTGAGTTGAGTTAGTGGAATGTGGGACCTATTTACTATTTATAGTAAAAATGAAGTGTGACTGTTAATTGGGGACGGACCGAAATGGAAAAGTGTGACTCTTAATCGGGGACGGAAGGAGTATTAATTATTTGAATATATTCCACCTAATATCCTAGTTGGAAAATATAAACATAACATAAATATAAAAAAAAAAAGGATAAAAACAAAAAACAAAAATAGTAAAGAATTCTAAACGAAATGAATATTCGGAACAAGAAATTTCGTAAGAGAAATAATTATTACGGCTAATTTATTCAAAGAATGTTCAAGTGTAGGTAGAGGGTTATATTGTTTGGTTAATAATCAATTCTTTTGTTAAAATATGGTGGAGATTATATGGGTAGGTTATATTGTTAATTAAATACTTATTTAGTTCCAATGATGTAAATCTAGAATTCTTTTTACCATGGAATTCTAGTTTTTTCTTATTTTTTTATCTCTCTCTTCATGTTAATGACAGTCGCAGAATTGGCCGTCGACCTAGGGCCTGCTCCGGCTCCGACCCCACGCTATGGATGCTTCGTCGACGTGGAAGAGAGAAGAGGAAGAGGGAGGTGAAATAGTTTCACTAATGAGAATAAGCTTCTTGAAAAAATGAAAAAGAAGAGACGAGAGGATAATGGAGAAGAAGAGCGGCGCAGTGCTTTAATTTTGATTAGTAAACCTAGATAGTAGTATTACTATTTTTTTTATAATTAATGAGGCGTTATTTTTATCTTTAGTTTTATATTTATGTTATGTTTATATATTCTAACTAGGATATTAGGTGGAATATATTTAAATAATTAATATATGATATGTTATTTTATAACGGAAAAGTTAACGGTTCCGTCAAATAAGGATTGAAATATATCAAATATAAAAGTACAAGGACTTACTAAAACGAAAAAATTAAGGATCTATTGAAATAAACAATCAAAGTACAAGAACTTAAGGATGTGTTTTGCCCGAGAATTAATATGGAATGATGTACAATAAATAAAATATTTAATTTAGTAGTATAAAACATACTCCCTCCGTTCCATAATAGTAGAGTCATTTTGTCATTTTGGTACGTTCCATAGTAGTAGAGTCATTTCCTTTTTTGGTAAAAGTCAACACATTTCTTCTCATCTACTTTACTCTCTCTTACTTTATTCTCTCTACATCTCTCTACCTTTTTCATTTCCTACTTTATTCTTCATTTACTTAACTCACCTAACACAACTTTTTTTTAATCTCCGTGCCGAAAAGAAATGCCTCCACTACTATGGAACGGAGGGAGTATATAGGAGTAATGTTTTCAATCGTCTTATATAATGTTAAATGTTTTGAGTGATATTCGATAGTGTCACGTAAGTAAGTCATCATGTCATGTCAACATCAGAATTATTGACAGGTATTCAAATCGGAACAAATTAATATTCAATAATTACTAACGGATTACTAACGAGAAACAATGTTATCGATAGATTTGACATATTACCGACGGAATTTTTGTAGTCTCTAGCTAATAAATGTAAAGACAAGTCAATACTGATGGAATTTTTCGTCGGTAAAACTGTCTATCGACAGAAAAATTGAAATTATGGACGGAAAATCTGTCATAAATTTGTTGTTTTTTGTAGTGCACTATTGTATTACTGTTTCCACATTCATATAATCGTATTTCTATTTGGAACGTTTCAATGTGATAAAAGCATTTCTATTTTTTTAAGCAATGAATTAATATATGGAGTAGTAACTTTTCTCACTTTTTCATTACTTTTTTCAAATTTTTTTCTTACTTCGTTTTCTTTTCACTTTTATCTCTTATATTATCGCTTTTATTTTTACTATCTCATCAATTAACATTTAAACATTCAGTTTGTAAAATTTTCATAGTAAAAACAACTTTGTTATTATCATAAAACGTAGCGAGTAATATACACATCCTTATATTTGAACACATTTATAATTGTTGAAGTGACAAAATTAATTTCAAACAAACACCTAACTCGAAAATTAAATTGTGACATGGAGAATAGAAAAAGCGACTAGTACTAAGTAAAGAAGAATAACTCTTTTATGAAGAAACATGTGTTGAATATTCACATATTTTCATCAAATAAATACCTTTGCTTTTCTTATTACTTTTTCTAAATTGGCAATAAAGTTCTAAGAAAAGAAAAATCTACTTATTTTTAAAAAAATCATCTTTAATTGCAACTTGAAGATGTGCTTTGATAGGATTCAGATGCTTTAGGTCATCCACAAGACCACAACCCCATCTCAATTCCTATTATCTCTACATTATTTATAGCCCCATCATTTTTACTACATCTCATCGTCAAGAAATAGCATTTGTAACCCTCCATTTTCAAACCATCTTATCGTATAACTATTCACAGGTCCCACTATTTCTCAAATTTATTTTTTCTCAAACAAATATAATAAAAATTGAAATGTAATATTATTTTTAAAATAATATTCAAATTTTGTATTGAAAAATTCAAAATTTATATATTTTTGGGGGATTGGGAAAATTTTATTAATTTTGGTAAAAAAAAAATGTAAATAAACGAGCCGCGCGCGACTTATGGAAATGAATTAATATATGAAGTAGCAATTTTTCACACTTTATTATTACTTAATTTTTTTTCTTACTTTATTTTCGTTTCACTTATCTCTTATATTATCGCTTTTACTTTATCATCTCATCACTTAACATTTTAAACATTTTTTTTTGAATCTCCATAGTAAAAACAATTTTGTTATTATCATAAAACAACTTTGGTAAGATTCAAATTGTTTAAGGTCATCCACAATCCCATCTCCAGTTCATTTTATATCTATTCATGGTGGCCCCACACCACTTTTTACTTCATTACTTCATCAAGAGATATCACTTGTAACCCTCCATCTCCGAACCATATCATCTTATAACTATTCATAGGTCCCACTATTTCAATTCAAATTTAATTTTTTTCAAACAAATATAAATAAAATTGAGATGCAATATTATTTTTTAAAATAATATTCACCTTTTGTAATATTTTTGGGAAATTGAGAAAATTTTACTTAGTTTTGGTTTTTTTTTTTCAATTTTTTCTGATTTTTTAAAAGAAATACAAAAAGTAATAAACGGAGTCCACTCGCGGACCTAATCCAAGCTCGCATCCCGCGAGATTTTATGGAGATGAGAGGTTTGCAGCCCGGTCTCTTAGCCATCTCATCTTGGCGAGACAAGATGGAGATGGCTAAGAGCCGAGTCGTGGATGCTTTATTAATTGTTTTAATATTTGTTGTATTGAATGCTCTGTTCATGAATAAATCCGAATTAATCAGAAAATATTGACAAGTTCTACATTGGGGTTAATTGTTTTAAATGGGTTTGATATTTGAATTTGTAATTACATATGCATAATATCGTCATTAAATTAAATATTATGATTGTAGAACTATCTAAATAATACCTAATACTACTTTTTTAACGATTACAATATTTTAAAAATCATATTTGAGATTAAAATTCGTGGTTTAGTTATGTGAATTCGATAGTCCTATAAATGGTGTCTTGTGTGAAACGATCTCGTAAAACAAAATTAATGACAATAATTTAGATTCTGATTTAATACAATAAAACATCTACGTAATTATAATATGGATTCCACATGGAATCTTAACCTTTTCTATTGCTGGAGTATCACATGAAGATATTTCATTGGATGGGCTAGCTAAACTCAAAATTTCCCTCTCTTTTTCAACTTATTAGTATAAAGGATAAAAACTAGTAGTACTATCTATGGAATGAAATGAGTAACTAATGATTAAAGGACGTTCTAACAAATCAATCTCAACCCACTCTTTGTAACAACAACTCCAATTTCATAAAATAAATGTTTGTACGTTTCATAAGAGACAAAAGTTTTTTATTTAATTCATTCACGTGTGTATAAAGGAAAAGCGTTTGTGGCATCGTACCTCGCTGTGCGGTAGTTTTTTAAGGTGTTTAGCAATTGCCAATTTGAGACAAAAAAAAAATTGAAGCCACGTTTTCATTGAGAATTAGTTGTAGCACAAGACGTTAAACCCAAAACATTAGTATTTCTTACAAATTTTAGTTAGAACTTAGTAGTTACATAATATTTCGAATGTTTCGTAAATTAGATTCAATTTTTTAGCATAACAACTTCTCAATTAGTAATAAACTCGTTTCTTTTAATTGATGCATCTATTTAAGATAATATTCAAATATCCATTTGGCTTTAACGTTGACATGTCCTCCATTTTAGTTCATTTATTACGTTTGACAAATGAGTAATTGACTCGGGATCTGAAATGGTCACATGGTATTTGGCTAGATGATAAAATATGATGGTGTTATAGATCTTAGTGGAATATAATACTAACAAAATATACTAATGCATAAGGCAGAAGTTAGATTTATAGAAAAGTCATATATGAATTATTGGAATCATATATATATATGAGTAATTATTTCTAAGTCAGAGCAAATATATATATAGTATGATTCGAATCATATATCTTCAATATGGAAGAGGTTGTTCTTCGAAAGGAAAAAAAATATCCTAAAAATTGCAAAAATCCGTCTTACCCTTGCCATTCCGATCGACCAAAAACACGTGATTTGAGGGAAAGTGTAGTGAGTAAGACGAATGGAGGAATAAATTAAGGTTTAATTGTAGTGATCAAAATGAGTAGAGACAATTGTGCAATTAATACAAAAATGATTGGCAAAATGATAAAAACCACAAAAAGGGGTGTTGACGTGTGGCTCACCAAACCCGCCACCTACCCCCGACCCCTTCCATTCCTTCCACTTACCACTCTCTCCCGCCGTTAAATCGCAGACGCCGTCAGTTCATCACCGGGCCCCACTCCACCTAAAACCTCTCCACACATTATAAATTCCCATGCCTCCTCTTTAAAACCTCCGCAATTCTACAAACCCACCAACTCCCGCTTCAAATCAATCTACATAATAAAATGGATCTCCTCCTTCTAGAAAAGGCGCTAATCGGCCTCTTCTCCGCCATCGTCGTCGCCGCCGTCGTCTCCAAGCTCCGCGGCAAGAAGTTCAAGCTGCCGCCGGGGCCGATTCCGATCCCGATCTTCGGCAATTGGCTCCAGGTCGGCGACGATCTCAACCACCGCAATCTCACCGAGTATGCGAAGCGATTCGGCGACATTTTCCTCCTCCGCATGGGGCAGCGCAACCTCGCCGTCGTCTCGTCGCCGGATCTGGCGAAGGAGGTGCTCCACACGCAGGGGGTCGAGTTCGGATCCCGCACGCGCAACGTCGTGTTCGACATCTTCACCGGGAAGGGCCAGGACATGGTGTTCACCGTCTACGGCGAGCACTGGCGGAAGATGCGGCGGATCATGACGGTGCCGTTCTTCACCAACAAGGTGGTGCAGCAGTACCACCAGGGGTGGGAGGCGGAGGCCGAGGCCGTCGTGGAGGACGTGAAGAGGATGCCGGAGTCGGCGACGACGGGGATCGTGCTGAGGCGGCGCCTGCAGCTCATGATGTACAACAACATGTACCGGATCATGTTCGATCGGAGGTTTGAGAGCGAGGAGGATCCTCTGTTTGTGAAATTGAAGGCGTTGAATGGGGAGAGGAGCCGATTGGCGCAGAGCTTCGAGTACAATTACGGCGATTTCATCCCAATTTTGAGGCCTTTCCTCAGAGGCTACCTCAAGCTCTGCCAGCAGGTCAAGGAGAGGAGGTTGCAGCTCTTCAAGGATTACTTCGTTGATGAGAGGAAGTAAGTTCCTCAATTCTAAACGATACAAACTATGAAAATATACACAGATTCGTCGTTCTTAATTCTAATTGGCTGACTTGATTGTGTTTTAATTAACTTTGATTTGGATGTTGATGTTGTTATGTGGGGCTTAGCTTTATTTAGTATATGATTGTGTGGGAACTTCTATTTTAGGATATACAACTAACTTTTGAGGGAAAGGTATTGAACAGGGGAATTGAGTCTTATCTGCTTGCATAAATCATAGTTGGATTCCACTCAATTTTGAACCCATGGTTATTGTCTCATTTGTAGGGTCTGCTTTTACTTTTGCATTAGTGCATTTTAGTTTGCATAGTGTTCATAGCTTTTTAAAAAAATGAAGTTGAGGACTTTGCTCCTTTTTCGTATTGGCTTTGGACTGTGATTTGATCCTAGTAAATGAAAATGTATTAGTGCAATAATGTTGCTCTCTTATTTTTATTCTAGCTATATGAATAAGTATCAAGAAAATCCTTTCTTTCCTTTTCCACTCCTGATGGATGCTTTTTGTATCTATAGAAAGCTCGTGAGCACGAAACAGGGCGATAATGGCCTAAAATGCGCGATCGATCACATGCTTGAAGCCCAGCAGAAGGGAGAGATCAATGAGGATAATGTCCTTTACATTGTTGAGAATATTAATGTTGCTGGTATGTTTCTCCTAGCTAATCCTTGTTATAAGTCTCCATGTGATTTGGTGCACTTTTATATTCAACCAAGTAAAAGAGTCCAATTTATCCTTGGGAAAGGATATTGTTGTCACATGATTTTCGCACATATTGCTCGCCTTCCACGCCACGTATCCTAACTATGGAAATGTTTGGATTTGATTGTGACATGTCACTTAGTGGATTGATGGCCTTCACAATATGAAAATTAATAACAATACTTGTCTCCAAATTGCAGCAATTGAGACAACTCTATGGTCGATTGAGTGGGGAATTGCTGAGCTAGTGAACCACCCCGAGATCCAGAGCAAGCTCCGTCACGAACTCGACACGGTACTCGGCCCAGGAGTCCAAATAACAGAGCCTGATACAACCAAGCTCCCGTACCTCCAGGCCGTGATCAAGGAGACTCTCCGCCTCCGGATGGCCATCCCGCTACTAGTGCCCCACATGAACCTCCACGACGCGAAGCTCGGCGGCTACGACATCCCTGCCGAGAGCAAGATCTTGGTGAACGCTTGGTGGCTGGCCAACAACCCCGACCACTGGAAAAAGCCTGAAGAGTTTAGGCCCGAGAGATTCCTGGAGGAGGAGGCGAAAGTCGAGGCCAATGGCAACGACTTTAGGTACCTCCCATTCGGGGTTGGGCGGAGGAGCTGCCCTGGGATCATTCTAGCGTTGCCTATCCTCGGCATCACGATAGGGCGGCTTGTGCAGAACTTCGAGCTGTTGCCTCCCCCGGGGCAGTCGAAGATCGACACATCGGAGAAAGGCGGGCAGTTCAGCCTCCACATTTTGAAGCACTCCACGATTGTCTTGAAACCCAGATCATTTTGAAAAATCTAGAAAAAAAAAGCTCTCCTTGGGCATTTCGTGATGGTGTATTGAAATATAATGTTGTACGTAACGATGGTGTTTAAGTGCGACTCGATCTTGGAGTTTTGAAAATAGTCGAAGTTATGTTGTAATATTGATGTTTCTAATGTTACTCAATCTTTTGATTTGTCAAACAACGTTACACTCTTGTAGTAAGTATTTAAATAGGTGATGGTTTCTAATGTTTCTAATGGTCAACGGTTTTAATTTTGTGAATGTTGGGATGATGCCAAATGTCATGGTCAGTTAAAGCCCCATCCAGGGTCGAGCTATGTAACATTGTGGCCTGGGCGTGGTATTTAGAGATAGGTGATGGTTATTCAAGACTGAAGTTAAGTAGCTGGTTTGACAACATTGATGTAAGGTATTGTTGTTATGGTTTGAATATGGCTTTTTTATAAAATATATCTAATTTATACGTGCAAAGTGATAACTAAAATCTGATCGGAGGATTACATGGGGATGTTGAACTTGATCCTTATGGTGAGGTGATAAAGGATGATATCTTGGCAGTTGCGAGAAGAGTTCACGTCATCGAATTTAATTTCATCCCCAGAGATTGTAATCGTGTTGCTCACTTGTCATCTAGGTGTCCAAATTTTGTGGGTATAAATTTTATTCCTAAAAATATTTTGACTATTGTATCAGAAGAAACATCTTACTCCTATATATATATATATGAAATTTTCTTCTTTTCTAAAAAATAATTCCCTTTGAGGGTCAAGCAATGTCACTATGTCTACTATTCATAGAAAACGCACTAATATATACTCCCTCCGTCCCTGATTAATTATCACTCCTTTTCATTTCGGTCCATCCTTCAATAATGTCACACTTCATTTTTACCATAAATGGTAAGTAGGTCTCACATTCCACTAACTCACTTTATTCACATTTTATTATAAAACTAATATAAAAAAGTGGGTCCCCCATTCCACAAATTTTTTCAATCAATTTTTCTTTATATTTTTTAAAACTCGCGCCCGGTCAAAGAGTGATAATTAATCGGGGACGGAGGGAGTATTTCAGCCTATAAAAATAAAGACTTTGAGAATAACACGAGTTTTAGTACGAAATTAATAAAGTAGTATGAGACTGATTGCTAGAAAAAGTGATTGGAGTTTTGTTAGTGGAGAATAAGAAAGACCTCAAAAGAAATTAAAACTTACCAAAAATAGATGTGGATTCTTTTGTGGTTAGTTAAATATGGAAAAAGAAGACTATTTTTATAGGATAGAAGGAGAATTAAATAATTATAATGATGAAATAAGTTTATAAATATGTATTGTTGATAACAATAAATTTTACAAATATTATTATAAATCATCATCCGCATGGTGCCTATTCATTCTTAGTACAGTACTATGTAATTAAACAAAGAGTGAACTAAATAAATGGTACCTGATCTTTCACTTTCACACGCAAATAGTACGTGATCTTTATTTTATATCGTTTTTGGTACCCAGTGACAAAAATAACCCTAACTACTAAACTTGTGATTATTTTGTTATGAAGAATATTTTTGGAAATCTCTATTAAATTGTATACCAAACATGTGATTATTTTTTTCTTCATTTTTTATTTCTTTTTTTCTTCTTTAGTTTCTCCTTCTTTCTTTTTTCTTCATTTTCTTCCTTCTTTTGAGTATTTTTTCTTCCTTACTTCTTTCTTTTTCTCATTAGTTTATGTTTCCTCTTTTTTCTTTCTCTTCTTGTTCTTCTTTTTTTAGTGTTTTATACATACATCTGATTGCATTTATAATATAAATAAAAAACAAAACACCTAATTAAATTAATTATTTAAAATATTTAAATTAATTAAATATTTTGTATTGAATTGTTTTATACTCATTTTATGGTTGAAACACCTAACTAAAAATATTCAACTCTTAATATCATTATGAATATAATTCACAATTTTAAATTTTTATTAAGATTATATTTATTATTTATTAGTATAATGTAAAATAATAATAATAATAATAATAATAATAATTATTATTATTATATAAATGATGTGATTCATAATTTAAATAATTATATTATTATTACTATTTATTAGAACTAGTTTTTAGTATTATAAAAATAATATTATTATAATAATTAAATATAATTATTACTATAATTACGTATATTTGACTGATATTAAAAAATAAATTAATTATTAATTTATAATATCAAAATAAAATTTTAATATTGATTAATAATAATAGTATAAAGAGTGAGAAGAATGAGTGAAGAGATTATAATATCACTTTTGGTACTTAGTTTTGTATGCCCAAAATAACCTTAATGATACAAATGGAAATATGTATTTGTTTAGAGGGCATTTTGGGGTCAAAATTGCATCAGGTACCAAAAATGTGATTTATATGTACCAAAAACGATATAAAATAAAGATCAAGTACCATTTATGTGCGAAAGTGAAAGATCAAGTACTATCATTTATGTAGTTCACTCTTAAACAAAATTAAACCAATACCCATGAATAATTATAAAAATTATTTATATGAGTACATGCTTAAGCTGTTTAAAATATTTTGCAAACATACAAAAATTTCTGAGTTCTTTTTATTCGGTTTTGATTTTATAAATTTCAAATTCTCATTTCCACAAAGAAATGCAATTTGGAACAAATTTTTACAACTTTTTTTAATCCTTGATCTATAAAACTACAGACTTACTATTCTTTACAGTATGTTGAATTACAAATGTAGATCTATAAAATTACAGACTTACTTTTTACGTATTACTCCCTTCGTCCCACTTTAGGAGTTTCATTTGAGTTCAGCACGAGTTTTAAAAAATATAAAGAAAAGTTAGTGAAAAAAGATAGTGGAACGTGAGTCATACTTTTATATACACCCTCCGTTCCCGATTAAGAGTCGCACTTTTCCATTTCGGTCCGTCCCCAATTAAGAGTCACAGTTCATTTTTACCATAAATAGTAAGCATGTCTCACATTCCATTAACTCAATTCACTCACATTTTACTATAAAATCAATATAAAAAATGGGTCACACATTCTACTAACTTTTTCAATCAACTTTTCTTTACATTTCTTAAAACTCGTGCCAGGTCAAAGTGTGACTCTTAATCGGGGACGGAGGGAGTACTAGTTTTATAATAAAATATGAGTGGAAAAAGGTTAGTGGAATGTGGGCCTTTTACCATTTATGGAATATTCCAACTCGGGACTCCTAAAGTGGGGTAGATGGAGTAACTGATTTTTTGTCTGATTATTGTTTTTCGAAAAACTGCAGATTTAGATTTCAAAAATATACCAACGTCCTTATAGAACAATTATCAACAAACAACAAAAATTTCTAAACTCATTTTTACTAGTCAGTGGAGCGGGACTCAAAACATCAGAGTCAACTAAAGAGAAAAAATGGAGTTCACATGAGTATTATTGAGTTTAAATGATATAGATGGCGTTTGGGTAAAAAATACGTTTCACAATTTAAGGGAGTTTGAGTAAAAATTTCATTGTCATTCCACATTGTGGCTACATAATAATTTGGTGTACCTTCCTAATAACTTCTTGGCAATTGAAAATACAAAAGGGTCCAATACCAGGGTAATGGCACCGCACTATCCATTTTCATCAATATTTAAAATTAATACAACATGTTTTAAGTTTACATGAATCGTGAAAAAAGTTTCTTTACTATTTTAAGGGCATGTTTGATAAGTTAGTAATACCAAGATAGAGAATTATATATGGACATTTCTTATTGTTTGATATTATAGTTAAGCTTAACTCAAAGCCCAGTATAAGACCATGACCCTATCTAATCTTACCAAAATTATAACATTAACCTTGTTTATGTATCTCACCAATTTGTCAAGTTAAGCCATGTTATTTAATTTATTTTCTATCAAACAATAACGGAAAAAAATCATATCTTTGCATATCTTGACATGAAGCCCGTATTTCTTATCTTATTTTACATATCTTCTCATATCCCATCTTTTTTATCAAACGAGTCCTAAGTTAATACATTCCGTTTAAAAGATACTGCTCAAGTATCTCTTCTATGATTAATTAAGTACACCGAAGTTCGGGCTGTAACATCATGCTGCATCTATTTAATTCACCATCCACTCAACAACTCAAACAGTTAGTTCATGAAGATAGTCAATATATTCTGATATTCCAATAACAATTTGGACAAATTAGCAAGTCTAATTATAGTGACTAAAGAATTGATACATATATGGAGTACTTAGAAAGGTAAGTATGGCTAAGTTAAAATCGGTAAACCAAACTCTTGTAAACTAGCTCTGTAGTTATTACTCCACTTATTAGCTCCGAATATAATTTCTAATACTAATATCTTTAATAGGCAACAAAGGAAGAACTCCCTTGTCTTCTCTATTTCAAGGTGAGAAATAGTATTAGGTTTAGGCAGATCAAAACAATTTGTTTCTCCAACAATACATTAGTGATAAGGTAAGGACCTAGCCACAAGAAACTCACCAGTAATTATGCTAAAACAATGAGAAAATGAACAAAAACATGTCATGACAAGTACTCCCTCCGTCCCGGCTAAGATGACATATTGCTTAGCCGGCACGGGATTTTAGGAGTTATTGGTTAAAGTGTTTAATTGGAGAGAGAGAAGGTGGGTGTAGGTATTAAAGTAGAGAGATGGAGATAGATGAATATTTTAATAGGAGTGAGAAAAAGTGGTTGAGTGTATTAATTGAAGAGAGAAAGTTACCAAAAAAGGAAATGTGTCATCTTAATTGGGACAAACTAAAAAGGAAAACGTGTCATCTTAAGCGGGACGGAGGGAGTACTACTTAGCGCAGGACCTACGCCTCTGTCATTCACCAACATAAACACAGGACCGTCAATCCCAAAGTTTACATTTTTAGTACTCCCTCCGCCCGACATTAAGAGTCTCCTTTGAGTTCATGAGCACGGCTCTTCCACTATTGTGGACACTCTTACACCCCTGATTTGATAAAACACATGGATCGGTTGGCAGGTGTTAGTGATATCGAATGTATGGCCAATCTTAGGATGTACAAAAATACATTCGTAGACTTTACATCTTATGAAAACAAACAACCAATCTTATATTCGAAGGAGACGAAAAGAAACTAACGAATCTATAGTTGTATGAACCTTAGTTATTTGACAATAGAGTTCAGCTTAATTAGTACTCCCTCCGTTCCAAGGAAGTGACCTCTTCCTTGAGGAGCACGGGTTTTTATGCACTTTTATTTTGTGTGATAGGTGGAGTGAGTAAAAAGAGATGGAATAAATTAGAGATAAAAGAGTTTTCATTTTTAGTAATAGGTCATCCTGATTGGGACAAGTCAAAAAGAAAAGTGGATCATCTTTAACGAAACGGAGGGAGTAAGATATCTCTCCTCCAATCAATAGGTTAGTGGGAGAACTAGTGTTGATCTTCTAACAAACACCTTAGTTATTTCAATGTCAAAGATAACGTGAAACGAGCGTTATTTTCGATTAGCTAAGATATGTAGATGGTTGGCTCTTTACACTTTATTGTTGAAAGGCATAAACTATAATATTCACACCTATAATCTTGTTTTATGCTAAAGTAATGGGAATTACAAATGTCATTTGATAAAAGCATTTTCGGTTAAAGGAAATTCTAAGATACCTCTACTTTGCATCAATAGTTGCGGTAGTACTCTCTCCGTTTCTTCATAATTGAGGCGGAACTTTTCGGTACGGAGGTTTATAAATGAATGTTGGGTGTGTTAAATAAATAGATAAAAAAGTAAGATGAGAAAAGATAGAGAGAATAAAGTAAGAAAGAGTAAAAAGTTACCATATATGGAAATGACTCAACTATAAAGAAACATCTTGAAATGGAAAAATAACTCAACTATAAAGAAACGGAGGGAGTATTTTTATAGAATAGAAAAATATAAATAGAAACTAAAATACTTGTACTTGCTGGTCTTAAAGTAGAACAAAAGACATTAATCAAACAATACAAGCTCACACTTTTTCATAGTACTTGGGTATTGTATGAGACAATCCAATCTTCTAAACAATTACACCAACACAGCTCTAGAAACTTGGTGATCTGGAATTGGCCTTCAGTTCTTGAGGCTCACCCTTCTTTAAGTCTTGCCTGCAGAATTTGGTACAAGTACAACCAACTCAATTTCAAACATCTCCCATTTAATTCTTTTTTTTTTTGAGTTTTAGTATATAATACTCTTCGTCTTACTCTAATTAAAGTACTCCCTCCGTCCCACGTTACTTGAGTCACTTCTTTTTCACACTCGTTTTGAAAAAATAATAATAAATAGTTAAAGTGGAGATAAAGTAAAGTAAGAAAGAGAATAATATAGTTAAGAGTCTTAAATATATTATTCTCTTTCTTACTTTACTTTATCTCCACTTTAACTATTTATTATTATTTTTTCAAAATGAGTATGAAAAAGAAGTGACTCAAGTAACGTGGGACGGAGGGAGTATTTTTTATACGGAATTTAAGGAAGTGTTAGTTTAGTGATTTTAGTATAAAGAAAATAAAATAATTAAATAAATAAGTTAAAGTTAAATAAAGTAGAAGATGGAATGAAATAGTAGAAAATCAAAGAGAAATTAAATATGTTAATTTTTTCATAAAGAAAAATACTCTCAATTAGAGGGGAACAACTTAAAGAATACTCAACTCGTTGGGACAATGAAATAGTTATTACTTTTTTGTTTTGTAAAAAATATTTGAGACCTTTTTTTTAAGCGTAGAGTAAAGTGAAAATAGAGAAGGAGAATGAATAAAGTAGATAAGTAGTGAGAAAAAAATGGAAGGGAATAAAGAAAGATCAAGAGAATAGGATTTTGCCAAAAATAATTTGATAATATAGAAAATACGACTAAACAATGGGACAGAGAGGAATATTAAGAACATAGTAGTCTAATTTTCACATTACCGCAGTATGCCAACGCTTCAGTGCTTCAGCGATATCAACTCTGACTTCAAATTTGGGTTTCTTCTATATTCCTAACATCATCTACAACATGAAGGTCTAGTTGGTCTCCATATGAATCCTCTCGTTCTTCTACTATCTTTTTAGCTGACACCATAAGTGATTTATTCATACTGCAAAATCTCAAATAAATTGATTTCAGCATTGCTATATCTCCAACTTGTGATGGGATCTCTTTCAATTCATATAAACTAGAAAGATGAAGTTGTTGGAGAAGTGGAAAGAGAGAGTTATGTGTGACAATCCAATCTTCTAGACCATCACAATTGGCCAAAGTTAGAAACTTGAGGCTTGGAAATTGGCCTTCAATTGTTTCCCACATGCCTGTTTTGAAGAAACCATTACGTAATACAAACTTCTCAAGAAGAGGCAACGAACCGACTTTTTCCAATAAGCCCTCCAACTCCTCATCATCAGATGCATTAACAGTCAACTTCTTGAGTGAATGTGGGAACCTAATCCACTGCCACCACTCACCACTTCCATCTTCGGTGGAGCACCGCAAGTTTTCCAATTTACTCAAACATTGAAGATATCTTAGACACTTTTCTTCCTCCATTTGTTTCCCATGGTAGCTTATATGCAATACCTTCACATTAGGAATTCTTTTAACCACCTCCTCATCCAAAATCAAATTCTTCACCCCTTTGAGTGTTTGCAAATTCTCCATGATAACAACGTTATTGCCGCCTCTAGGAGGAACCGGGAGAATCACCTCGGCTTCCTTGAACTCGAGATGTCGAAGTGGATGCATTTTCCAAATTTCAGTCGGCACGATAAGATAATCCTCACAATAAATAATCAATGTGTGAAGATTCCAAAGTAGCTCGATCGAAGACGGGAATTTGGGCTTAAGAACACCAATAGCAAGATACCGAGAGTTCACCAATTCAAACACATTTTCTAGGAAATAAGCACCACTCACAGTATCTTCGTTAAGTGCTTTCAATATCCTCAGCAATCTAAGAGTGTGAGGTAGTCGAACTTCTACATCACAATCATCTTTAATGTGACAATCACTTATTATGGAACGAGCATGTGAAAAAGATCCCAAAACTTCACTTTTTAACAATTTTGAGGCTTTAGGTGGAAAAACAACCCGGCGTTCGGAATTATTAGATGGAGGATCATCTCTTATGACATAATGAAACCCTTCCTTTTCAGCTTCTTTCAAACACATGTCTCTCAACAAATCATGGATTTTACAATACGTAACATTTCCAATAGACCCCAACTCATCAACTAAAATGAGATTTCTATCAACCAACTCCTTAAAGTACTCTTGCGCAATTGTTTCCAAACATTTTCCACTCCTCGGTTTCAAAAATCCTTCAGACACCCATAGCCTTTCAAGCGTCGATACACGGATACTACAATCTTCCTCAAATATAGACAAATACAAAAAACTTGGCTTCAAATAGTTTGGCAAATAGATATAGCTCATCCTCAATATTCTCAAGCACAAATCATCATTACTACTATTAACAATTGAATTCAAATTTTGATCGACACGCTCCCAATATGCTCTCGTATGCTCAGATTTTGCCAAAAGTCCTCCAATCGTAACAATTGATAAAGGAAGACCTTTACAATTTGCTACAATATTCTTGCCAATATTCTCAAACTCAATAGGACAGCTCTCTTTCCCAAACACAATCTTAGAAAACAAATCCCAACTACTAGCCTCATCCAGAAACTCCATATCAACTCTATGAGACTCATTCAATTGAGCGCTCAAGTTTGACATCCTAGTTGTTATAATTATTCTACTCCCATTTTCACAATCAGGAAAGAAAATTTTTATCTTCTCCCACACATCCACACTCCACATATCATCCATTATTACGAGATACCTTCTGCCATATAAAAACTTATATAATTTTTCTCCCAATTGATTGTCATCCAGATGGGTCAAATTTTCATCCCCACTTGCTTGAATATAAACTTGTCTAAGTGTTTCTCTAAAATTATAAGTTTGAGAAATTGTAGTCCAAGCACGAATATCAAAACTCTCCTTAACAAGTCCATTCTCAAATAAACTTTTGGCAAGAGTGGTCTTACCAATTCCGCCCATCCCCGTGATGGGGATGATTTGGCGGTTGAGTTGATCCCGAGTGAGCTCATCCAAAACTTCAAGAAACACTTGTTCAGATCCCACCATCACGTTTTCGGTGGAATACGACCTCGTCAAGGGAGCAACAGGCTTTTTCTGCTGCTGAGGTTCGACTGCAATCTTTTGCACCTCTTTCGTGATCAGATCCATTTCTTCTATCACTTTTTGTAGATTAGTGTAAAAGCTGTCATCTTCAACAGAAGTGGATCGTTTATCAATTTGAACCACAATTTGGGCTTCAATAATATCCTCAGCTGCATAAACTGCGTTAGCAATGCTACGCTCTAATGGATCAGCTTCATGGCTATTGGCAAAAGGGGAAATATAAGTATCAAGAAACTCTTGCAAGAAGGTGACATTTTGAGTAAGAGAATGAAGTTGTGGTTTGGGGATTGAAATGGGAGGGGAAGGGTGTTTGTGAAGGGTGTCTATAATATGCGTAAGAGAAACCAGAGCACCATAAGCTGCCATGATAACTCTTTGAAGGAAATTAAAGAACACAACCAATATGATTCCCCAAATGAGAATTGCAACTTTTATAGCATAAAATTAAACACATAGTAGAAGAATCATGTGCACCATTGATATCGATATAAGTTGGATACAGATAATGTTGAATGCTTTTTCTACTTTTTTTACTTTTCCATATACTCCCTCCTTCCGCCATTAGAAGTTCCATTTACGAGCGGCACAAGTTAAGAAAAGTGAGTGAATAAAAGTTAGTGGAATATGAGTTCCACATGTATATATTAATTTTAAATGAAATGTGAGTGAAATGAGTTAGTGAAAGGTAGGACTCTATAACCATTTATGGTAAAAGTGAACCGGGACTCCTATTCGTAAATAGACTAAAATGGAAAAATGGAACTTTTATTCACTAACCGAGGGAATACATATTAAAGAACTAAGGGAATATATAAAGTTACAAATTCTCAATGTGGCACCAATACATAGTTGTCTCCAATTTGCCCAAAAAGAGAAACCACTACAAAATTCCTGGGGCAAAAGAAAATGATACTAGTACAATTTGATCTTTTTATCCGCATCACTAAAAATCAAAAAGTGACCGTGAATGGCAGGCCGAACAAGTCGACCTCGCGCGTGGCAACAACGATATTGAATGCAGAAAATGCTTTGGTTTCAGGATTAAGGGGAAGCACCGTTTTATGGTTGGTGTGTGTTGGAGATATCACGGAAGATACACCAAGATTAGGAACTAAATTAGAATGATCTCACATTAATTGTAAATTATCTCTTCCTGATTTATAGCTAGGGTAAATCATACCATATGTACATGATTCTCAGCCTATTTAGGCGTGTATTCTCCTCTCTATGAAATACACTTGAATGAATATATGAAACAATAGAAAACATGGCTTCAGAGCAGGAGATTCAGAGGCTCAGAAAATAGTTCATCATCGCCAATACCTTGTCCCGACCAGAAGGCGACGGACAACCGAACCTGCAAAATGTCAGGGGATGAAGATGATGTTAAACCCGGCGATATCAGACTCAAAACCAACAAGAATGTGACGGTAGCATTCAAACTAAATGGGAGAAATTATCCATTATGGGCTCGGCTTATGCGAGTTGCCATTGGATGCAGACGGGCATCGAGGCACATCACGGGAGTGCCGGCGCCCCCAGACCCAACAGATAAGGAGTATCTGGAGTGGGAAGAGACCGATTTGGTGGTCTTTTCCTGGATCGTTGATAATATGGAGATCAACCTCGTCGGAGATTTCGCACATCACCAAAGTGCGAAGGCGATTTGGGATAGCTTGGCTGTGACGTATCAAAGTACGTCGGATGCATATCTGATATACGACCTAGAGGAGAAGGTCAGTCGAATTGTCCAAGGGGACATGGATCTGGAAACGTACTGGAGAACCCTGCACGGAGTATGGGTGGAGATCGATAGATGCCAGAACAAAACCATCACCTGCTGCGACAAAGGAGTGTGTCAGTATCGAGAAATCATCAATACACGCAGATTATACAAATTTTTGGCCGGATTGAATTCTCAATACGAAGGAGTCAGAAGGGATATCCTCAAAGATAGCCCGACACCTCCAGTGGACGTCGCATATGGCTGGGTAAAACGGGAGGCTATACGACAGAAAATCATGTCGCCGGCGAACCCGACTGGAGCGTCGACTAGAGAAGCGCCGTCAGGAGGAGTGGGCTTCGGATTCGGAGCCCGAAACCAGCGAACCTCATCCCAACCGGCGCCGCCCCGCCAGCAGACCCAACACCCCGCCGCCACCAACAACCGCCGCGGTGGAGCCAACAAGCCAGACAAAACCAAGTTGTGGTGCTCTCATTGCGGGATGAATAAACATACCAAGGAAACCTGCTTCAAATTAGTGGGATTCCCAGAATGGTGGGATGAAACTCAAAAGGGGAAGGCACGATTGGCCATCGGAGTGGAGGAAGCCGGTGGAACAGAGTTCAATTCCCGTGGGAGAGGCGCCGACAGAGAAACTCCACGCGGCGGCGGCGGCAGGCGAGGCGAAGAAGTCGGGCAGGCAGCCTTCGCCGGACGCGTCGGAGGAGAAGAGAGCGGCGGCGGGATTTTCCCAGGAGGTAATGGGCTGGGTTTGAGAAACCCTAGCCCAATTTATAATTTTCCTGCCAGCCCCTCTTTTTTGAAAAAGTTACATATTGAACCCCATGTCTCACAATCTGACCCCCATAGTTTGAGTATTTCGAAAAATGACCCCATATTATGTGATAATGCATTTCTCAGCCCCAATAGATTTGAAATCTTGCACAAATTGCCTATTGCATGTAATGTAGAATGTAAGCCGAGTGAAAAAGATAGAGGGTGGATTTTTGATTGTGGGGCGACTGATACTATGACTCATGATAGGAGGGATTTTTTGGATTTTTGTGGAAAAATATGAAAAGTCAAATACAGACTGCAGATGGGGAATTAACATCAGTAGAGGGTAGTGGAACAATTGAGATTTCTCCCACGCTAAAATTGTCGAATTGTCTCTATGTTCCCAAATTATCTCACAAGTTGATGTCTATTAGTCACGTGACGAAGGAATTAAATTGTACGCTACTAATGCATCCTAATTTCTGTGTATTACAGGATATCAGGACGAGGAGGATAATTGGGCGTGGCACTGAGCGTCAAGGCCTCTACTATGTTGACGAGATGGCTCACCAAGGGAGTGCCGCAATGCTGGCTCACGGATCTGCGACTCGAGAAGCTTGGTTGTGGCATAGACGTTATGGTCACCCATCTCATGGTTATTTTAAATTACTTTTTCCTAAGTTTTCTCATTTTAAGAACTTTGATTGCGAATCTTGTGTTTTGGCCAAGAGCCACAGACAATCGTTTAAATCATCTGAAACTCGAGTTAAGAGTCTTTTTTCTTTGGTACATGCTGATGTCTGGGGTCCTGCACCCGTTACTGGTGATCATGGTTTTAAATATTTTTTATTGTTTGTGGATGATTGTTCGAGAATGACGTGGGTATATTTTTTGAAAAACAAATCTGAGGTGTACGAAAAATTTGTCCTTTTTTACAAACAGGTTCAAACTCAATTTCAGATAACCATTAAAATTCTTAGGTCAGACAACGGGAGGGAGTTTGTAAATCGGGAAATGTCAAATTTTTTCGTGGATAAAGGGTTAGTTCACCAAACCTCTTGCCCATATACCCCCGAACAAAATGGAGTAGCTGAAAGGAAAAATAGGATCATTTTGGAAATTACTCGTGCCTTGTTTTTTGATTCTAATGTTCCAAAATTTTTATGGCCTGAGACTGTTGCTACATCTGTGTATTTAGTTAACCGTCTACCAACAAAAATTTTAAACATGAAAACTCCTTTACAACTTTTATCTTCCCTAGCCAAAATACCTGAACCACTTACCTTACCACTTAAAATTTTTGGGTGTTCCGTGTATGTCCATGTTCCAAAACACGAAAGAACCAAATTTTCCGCTTGCGCCATAAAATGTGTTTTTTTGGGGTATGGAATCAACCAAAAGGGGTATAGGTGCTTTGATCCATCCTCTAAGAAGATAATAACCACTATGAATTGCAACTTTCTTGAGTGTGAGTATTACTACACCAACCTTAGTGGTCAGGGGGAGAGTAGAACTATTGATAGGACGAGTGGACCTCTAAGTTGGTTTGTGTCACCACCAAGCAACTCTGCCGCGGAACCAACAGAGACAGTTAGTACTGCCGCAGAGCCTGTCTTGTCAACAGCGGAGCCTCCTCACTCGCCTTCTCCCGATAGTCCTCCTCCAGTGATATCTGAGGTAATTACTGAACCTGGAGTCAATAGTACGAATATTCCTAATGACTCTGTGACAGAACTGGAACCGGTAGAGACTGCTGCGATTGATGGAGATACAGGATAGTACATACTCCCTTATCGAACCACAAGGGGCGTCCCACCCAAGAGGTACAGCCCAGAACGTATCTCGAAGAAGAGTAGATATTCGGTGGCGAATCTGGCTAAAGCAAATTTGACGGAGATGGCAAGGGCCTTCACAGCAGCTCTATATGATGAAGAGGAAATTCCCAGAACTGCGGAAGAATCAATGAAAATCAAACATTGGAGGGAAGCAATGCTCGTAGAAATGAAGGCACTAATGAAAAGCAGAACGTGGGAAGTGTGTCTGAGACCCGAGGGGTCTAGACTAGTAGGATGCCGTTGGGTATTCACGATCAAGAGGAAGCCAGACGGTTCAATTGAGCGCTACAAGGCGAGGTTAGTGGCAAAGGGCTATACTCAAACCTATGGAGTCGATTATTCAGAGACCTTCTCACCAGTGGCCAAAATGAGTACTATACGTGTGCTTTTCTCTATTGCCGCAACAAAGAACTGGCCGCTACATCAGTTTGACGTGACTAATGCCTTTCTACATGGCGAACTCATTAAACCAATCTATATGGAAGTTCCACCAGGATTTGATGGGGAATTCAAGGCGGGAGAGGTGTGTAAGCTGAGAAGGACTCTTTATGGTTTGAAACAATCTCCGAGGGCATGGTTTGGGAGGTTTACTGAAGTAATGAAGAAATATGGATACCAACAGAGTAATTCAGATCATACTCTGTTTCTCAAGAAGAAAGAAGGGAAGATCACGTGTCTCATTATCTATGTGGATGATATGATCCTTACTGGAGATGACGAGGAGGAGATAAGCCAGCTAAGGAAGAATCTTTTTTCTGAATTTGAGATGAAGGATTTGGGTCTCTTAAAGTATTTTCTGGGCATTGAAGTGATGCGATCCAAGAAAGGGATATTTATAAGCCAACGGAAGTATGTTTTGGATCTTTTGGCCGAAACAGGGATGCTAGATTGCAAGCCTGCAGAGACTCCAATGATGCAGAACCATGGTCTTCGACTAGATGAAGGAGCCGAACTCACGCACCAAACGAGATATCAACGTCTGGTGGGTAAGCTTATCTATTTATCCCATACTAGACCAGATATTGCCTATGCAGTGGGAATAGTTAGTCAGTTTATGCATAAGCCTCAAGTCGATCACTGGGAAGCGGCTTTGAGAATTGTGCGTTACTTGAAGGGGACTCCGGGACATGGAGTTTTGTTTGAAAACCATGGGAACTTAGAAGTGCATGGGTTCACAGATGCGGACTGGGCAGGGAACCCAAATGATCGAAGATCGACTGCAGGATATCTTACCTTTGTGGGTGGAAATCTCGTGACTTGGCGAAGTAAAAAGCAAAAGGTAGTAGCTCTATCAAGTGCAGAAGCAGAGTTTCGTGGAATCAAAAGTGGATTGACAGAGATCCTATGGCTGAAGAAGTTGATGACAGAAGGCTTGATGTCAAAGGAGCCATGCAAGCTCTTTTGTGACAACAAGGCAGCAATAAGCATATCTGAAAATCCCGTGCAACATGATCGAACGAAGCATGTTGAAGTAGACCGCCACTTCATCAAGGAGAATATAGAAGCTAGAATTGTGGACCTTCCATTTGTTCGTTCAAAAGACCAGTTAGCAGATATTCTTACGAAGGCTGTGGATTCAAGAAGCTTCCATGAAGTATTGGGCAAGTTAAAAATGGGTGATCCCATTGTTTAACTTGAGGGGGAGTGTTGGAAGATATCACGGAAGATACACCAAGATTAGGAACTAAATTAGAATGATCTCACATTAATTGTAAATTATCTCTTCCTGATTTATAGCTAGGGTAAATCATACCATATGTACATGATTCTCAGACTATTTAGGCGTGTATTCTCCTCTCTATGAAATACACTTGAATGAATATATGAAACAATAGAAAACAGTGTGTAACATGAATCCGCTCTCCACCAGTCTTGAGAACAAGGCATTGCTTAACAATATTGCTGATTGACCCCGATGTGGAACTTCTCTGTACAATTGGAACACAACAGTTTTAAATAAATATAAAATCCGGATATTTTGTCCCAATTTTAACACTAAAATTTTTTGGCGATATTGTCTTACTTAAACTTACTCCGTCCGCGAATAGGATTTCCATTTTTTCATTTTAATCTATCCACGAGTAGAAATCCCGTTCATTATTACTATAAAAGTGAACCACAAAAACAATCTTGGACTATGGATTTATATTGCCAATAGTCTATGGAACTAAGAGTTTATTTCATTGGCAGTCTTTTTGCATTGTTTTCTCCCAAAAATGCCTCCAGAAGTGAGATGGACATTTTTGTCCATTCCATATCACCTTTTCAATCTGATATTATTTTAAACTATTTGCACTGCGTGGGATATAAAATTTTATAATACAATATTATTTCAAAACTATATTCTTCTTCCCTCCCTCCTACACTTTGTTTTTTGTTTTTTTCATAACACTATCTATATCCTTTTTTCATCCATAACACTATCCATAGCTCGTTTCCTCTTCTTGTCATCGCCGCCGTCCATCCCTCCGCAGACACGCTGCCGACGGTTAAAATAACACGCTTTAGCTTACTTTTACTTCTCTCTCTATTCCTTTCTCTCTCTAGCTAACAATAGGATTCCTGTTTATAAATATGAAATTGAGAATGAAGGAATCGATGCAGTTTTTAGCCCTTCTAGATTTTATGGAACTCAAAAACAATCTCTATTCTAACTCTTTATATTCTTGCATAGATTTGAGGAACTCAAAAAGATCTCTCTTTCTCTTTCCCCTTACTTATTTATTTATTTATTTATTTATTTATTTATTTATTATTATTATTATTATTATTATTATTATTATTATATATAAGAGTTTGACCAATTAAATGCTTATCCAATTCTCTTATTTTTTTAATTTTTTTCCATACACGACAATTTCATTTATCTTGGATTAAATTTATTAAATTCTTGTCAAATTTATCAAAATTGTTCTATAATTATTCTTTTATTCTAATAATCATGTATTCTATTCCTATTTTGAATGTGTTAAAATTATGTTATAACAAATTGACTATTTTACTCTTTTATTAATATTTTATCTATTATAGAAATATGTGAATTTTAATATTATCTATTCATTTTAAGAGCATCCACAATGTGGCGCCCTATAGGACGCCCTATCCTCCGCCACATCAGCATTTTATCCTCCTACCCATCCACCTGCAGTGGGATACCCTATAGCCTGCTCTATACTACGCCATATAGCATTTTATTTATCTTTTGTACTCCCTCCATCCCATAGTAGATGACATGAGATTTTAGGAGAAAATATAATTTTACAATTGATATGAGAGGGAACTTTTTCTAAAAAGGAAAATGTGACATCTTTTGTGTGATAAACTAAAAATGAAAGTGTGACATCTATTATGGGATGAAGAGAGTATTTATTTTACTTTTTATTAGTATTTGAATATATAATAAAATTGTAACACAACAAATTTTTTTAAAAAAACTTCATTTTTTTAAACAAATTCCTGACCCACTTCAACTAGTGAGTATAGTGGAGGTAAGGGTCGAATCCCACAAGGATGGACACGTTCGGATAACTGTGGTGATGCTCCTGGGTGGTTTTGGTTAGCTACCTCGCTTTTGGGTTGAGACTTTATCTAGGCGGAAAGTAAAGGTGGTACTCTACTGACTAGTAGACGTGAAAGTAACAGACATGTGGTTGTGTTCGTGAAAGTAGGGGACAAGGTATCTCAGAAACATGTGAAAAGAAGACAGTTACTAATTTGGGAAATATAGACAACAGGGTATATGTGGAGGCTGGGTGGCTTTCTGACAGGTCTGGAAGGTACAACTGAAAAGTAAAACACAAAAGCAAAAAGTAGCCAAAAAGCAAAAGTGGTCCAAAGCAAAAGTAGATTGTGATATTTTCTTCTTCAACAAGTATTAACAGAAATCATATGAACACAAGCTCCATGGCTAAACTTAGATTTATGACTTCAAACTCGAGATCCATTAATTAAATTGCTCAAACTTAAGATGAACGACTGAGACTGCAGATTACTTCTACTGACTAACATGCAAGGTGGTAATAACAACGCAGAACAAGAAACTCATGCATAAAAAAGTTGAACTGAAACTTAACTACAACCTTCGATCAACAATTCCAGATTCAACCTACTCAACAGGAAACATGCGTAAACATTTAGAAATTAAAAGCGACAACCAGATCTAGCTTTCCTAGGCAGAATGAATCAAATTCAAACCAAAGAGACATGCGTAATAGAAACTTCATAACTTAAACGTTCGGATCTTCACGAAATACTTCAAAAGGCAACAAGGAATAATGTTTGCAACAGATCCAACGAAGAAGGCAAGTAAACTTTAAACTAGGAAAGCGATTAAAGATTGTTTATGCCACTCCGGGCGATGAAACAGTTATACTACGACGACAAACTGGCTGGAACGATAGGATGATGACTCTCCGGTGGACTTATGGATTTCAGGTGACCATAGCTGTGGCGAGGAACGAGAAGAACTGGACAATGCTGAAGGAACTGATCTTCTAGAGAGAATTCTAATTAAGTGTGGTGGTTGGACTTTTTTTTCCGAACTCCGATCTCTCTCCAAGTGGCTTCTTTTATAGGGAGACTTGCCCTTGCTTTTACGGTAGACTTCCTTTGCGAATTGACTTTTCTGCCCTTGTTATTGATCATCCCAGCTATCCTTCTTCCGCATCTCGAGCCTTTTCTCTGGCATGCATCATGGTCAGTATTGCACCCTTCTTGTGCTCTTTTCACCTGCGATTTCCTAATCGTCTCCTACTGACTTGGACCCCTTTATCATGCACACTTAAGCAACTGTTTTGCAGATAATACATGTAATTCACGATATACTGACCAGTAACCAAGGCTTAGAATACGAATTATCAAACTGCTCACACTTACCACATGCTTGTCCTCAAGCGTGAAGACAAACAAAAATAAATTAGTCGAATTCGAGCCTGGTTACTCCCCCTGACCGACTCTACCTAACCTAGACACAGGACTCTAGACTCTGACGCAAAGAAAAACAAACAATGACATAAACACATAAACACATAAAAAATAAACAATTAAAACACATAGAACGGGCTATAGTTTCAACCATACCTCCCCTTGGGATCAGGTGCAATTCGGCCTTAGGCAACCTTGAACTTCTGCCGCCCCCCTTTTCCTTCCCAGTCAGCATATCTGCTTGTCAGGATAACTCAACTCTAGGCCAAACACTGGATTCACTCAGTCACTCATTCCTCACAGGGGATGTTAGGACTGTTTTCTCTCAATGCTAAACACAGATGCTTCAGACTCAGATCTCACGCGCAGCTCCTGAAGGTCTTTAAGGCTTGTAACGAGGCTATTGGTTCGTAGTGTTTGGGGTGGATGTTCCTAAGGCTCTAAGGTTCAAAAACTAACTACTTTATTTGATATGGGGGAACTGTGTGCATTTGGGCTTCTGGCTAGTGATTCTCTTTGGCTGGACAAATTCTGATATTGGCCTCCAACTGGTCAGTAGCTTCCTTGTGGCTTCGCTACCCTTATTCCTTTTTCCTCTTTTTTTGTGGTCTAGTATCTCCGACCATTTTCTTCGATGTTTTATGTGGCTTTGCTACCCTTATTCCTTATTATTTTTTTGGACCTGGAATTTTTCTAGATTGATTTTCTCCTTCTTTCTTTGATTTTCTTTTTTTCAGCTAGTTCCTCTTGTATGTCCTCCTAGCCAGTTGTCTCCTTGCCTTATGCCTTGCACACACACAGTCCCAGTGGCTGATGGGTTATTTCGGGGTGTAGATCAGGTTAGAAGATGGGGTTTTAAGGGTAGGTTTTTTTTTTTGGGGGGGGGAGGGTTTCCTACTGCCTTCAGGGATTGCTACACGCAGTCACCTTGCCCTAGACATTATGTGGCAGCCACTCTTCTTTTTTATATGCTTTTAGTGGAAAGCATATAAGAGGGCTTTCGTGTCTGACCTAAAGGATGGGTTTTTTTCCTTCATACTTGCATCATTTATACTGACTAGGAGCTACTGGGGGGGGTGGTTTCTGTTTTCCAGCATGTCTTATCTCTCTTAATTCCCCTCACCGTCAGTTTGAGGCAGTTGAGTTTTAAGCCCATTCATAAAAACACACATAAATCCTATACCTAAACAAACCCTAAAAACACTAACATGCAACTGACCCAAACAACACATATATACATGTCATACTGGCCATTTGCTCCCCCCTCTCTCTTCACAAGTGTCTGCCCCAGATACGGGCTGTGAAGTGAAAAGTGGAAATGGCTAGTATGCCAGACACACATTTATAACAAACACCTACTATATCTAAAAACTTCTCACACTTAGACTATGCAATAGGCTAAGTGGGAGAGTTTTAGATATATACATAGACTTAACAAAACAAAACAAAATATGATAAAACATGACACATAAACATATAAACTTCTCACACTTAGACTACGCAGTAGGCTAAGTGTGAGCTAGCATGCATATGACAGAAACATAAAAACATACATGCGCCAAAGTAGCGAACCCTTTACTTCTCACACTTAGACTATTAGATAGGCTAAGTGTTGTGAATGGGGTTTGCACACATAACTACACATATAATTCTACCTAGACAACAAAAGTAAAAAAAAAATAGAGATAAACTAAAATCTAAAAATTTAAAAGGAAAACTAACTGGTCGGCGGGGTGCCTTGTCGAACATTCCTCCTGCTCCTCGGGGCAGTGCTCTGTGCAGGTGATTCTTTGGGTTCCTCCTCAGTAGCTTATGTTGGGTTCTCTTCTGTCTCCTCCGGTCCATCACTTTCTTCCTTCTCGGGTTTAGTGGGTTCATCATTCTGGCCTCCATGGCCACTTGGTCCAGCTCCGGTGCTTTCTTTTCCTCTCGCTAACTCTTTGAACACACTTTCCATCAGACTTGTCAACCTCGCCATCTCTGCTCGCGATTGTCTGTTCTCTTCTGCTAGCTCGGCTACAACCCTCTCCAGATTTGCTTGCCTCTGCCCTTGCGCTTGTTCGTTCTGCCCAACTCGCCCCTCTTGGCCTTGTTGTGCCCTCCCACCAGGGACTTAGTACACGACGTTGGTGCGGACGAAGAAGGGGATATCGAACAGGCCAGGAGAGTCGACCATATACATCGAAGATAGGTCGTCTGCCTTGGTTATGATTATGTTGTTGCGCACGAAGGCTCTTGGTATGTTGCAGAGGGACAAGTTTTTGGCTGGGTGGGTAGCTATCAGGTGGCATCGGTAGGCTGTCCAGAATCCCAAGTGCAGCCTCCTCCCGCGATTAGCGCACCACACCATGTACAACTCGGTCATAGATGTCCTGGCGGCTGAATTAGTCTGGCCCAGCAGGTTGTAGCCTAAGTAAAGTTGCACCAGTCGGAGCATGGGGTTGTTGAAGTGAGTTGATCTGGATGTGGTGGGGGGCGAACTGACCAGAAGCTGGGTGAGTCAGCTCCTCTGAGGCTTCTTGGGGTCAAAGTCTACGTGTCTCCTTGGTATTCCCCTTTCTCGGCTTCTCCATTCTGGTCCTATAGCCTCCTCCAGGCTACACATCCCTAATCGCACAGTCCACTCTATCAAACTCATGGACAACTCCCCACCAAATATTCTAAAGGAAATTGACACCTCGTCTAGGTCCGTTGTGACTTGGAACCTAAACGCAGTGAAAACTTCCTTGGCTAACCTCACCGATATCTTCGGGTCCCTATTCTCTAACTGCCATTCAAAATCCAACACTCCCATACTGGCCAGGAAAGGGTCAAGTACAGACAACTCATCCAGAGAGGGTATGTGGAGTACCTTGCCGCATTTAACTTGCTTGTTGTTATGCTCCTTGTCGTCGAAGGCGTCTTGAAGCTTCTTTGTGTTGTAGTGCTTCATGTCCTCCATCAGCTCATCAGTGAGCTCCACCCGCCACCGTCGGTACACAATCCTCTCCACTGGAGGGTGGACTAGCTCTTGGTGGTTGTCGGGGAGTTGTTGCTCATGGTACTCCTCACCGTCCAGAGAGATGTCACTCTCTGACTTCGACTCTTCGATGGAAGTGTAGTCACTGTCACTCAACCTCTTTATCTCTCCTGGCTCTTGGATCACAATGCTGGTGTTGGCTATGGGTTGTTTCTTTACGACATGCTTCTTCTTGGCATTGGCTTTTCCTTTTCTCTTCCTCTCCTGGAGGTACATGTCTTTGGTTTCGTTTGCCTTAGCTCCCTCGTCGGCTGGTGTTGAAAGGTCCACTTGGGCAGTAGGCTCGGTCACCACGCAGGTACTTGTATCATCATTTATCGCTTCCTCCTGACGTACAGACTCCGATGCGAGGTCCAGACCCTCAGCCACCTTGTCAGCCTCTTTCTCCTGGTCATTTGGTGTTGATGAAACCGTGCCTGTTGCCATTGGCGCGTCCTCCCTGCTAGTTGTCGAGGGTTCCTCCCCAGGTTTTGTAGGAGTAGCCCTCTCATCTTCACTCGAGATCTCCACTGCATCTGCTGCCGTGTTTGCTCCTGCCTTGTTGGACGTCCATTTTCCTAAGTATCTCTGTGACACTCTCTTGGGCTTCTGCCTTTCTTCCTTGGGGTCGTTTTTTAACATTAGTTTCATCTTGACTGGCTTTTGTTTTGACACGGTTGGGGCTATAGTTTCCGGCTCCTTCGGTTGCACTTCGGCCTCTTCCTTTGTTTCTTTCTCATCCTTCCTTTCCTCTGACTTGTGTGTCTCTGTTTCCTGCCTCTTCTCTTCAGGTTGCTTCACTCCTTCGGTTTGTTCTACTCTCATTTTCTGTACTGGTTGGTGGACAACACCCTCTGACTCCTCTGCTACTATGGATGCTTCTCCTTCCCCTACTGCCTGGGATGCGAGGTTCAGAACCTCAGCCACTCCCTCAGTATTTATTACTATCTTGTCTCCCCCTCCTAAAACCGAATGGAATTCATCATCAGTCAATAGCCCTTGCTTCCTGGCCATTTCGTTCAGATCTATCTCCTCCCTCTCCGCTTCTTGGGTTACGGGCTCTGCGATCGGTGTTTCCTCTGATTTATCCACCCCTCTTTCGCTCACCCTTCCTTCGCTGTCTTACTCTTCTGTTTCTCCCCAGTTAGGGTCTTGATAGGCGGAAAGGGGGCTAACGTCGAGTGGCTCTGTTTGTAGTTGTCTGGGAGAAGGGTTAGAGGGTTCCGACGGTGCAGTTGCCGTTGGAGAGATTTTTTTGGATGTGGGATTTGAGGAAGTTGGGGTGGTGGTAGGCGGGTTGACGGTGGTTGCAATTTCTGGGGTAGGGGTCGGTATCGCCGGCACTCCTCCTATTTGGCCGAATCCTGCCAAGGTCGCCGTCCAATCTCTGTTCGGTTCTTGCTGCCTCAGGTAAGTCGCAAGCGCGTCTAACGGGACCATCGTCGGAATTTGTGGTGGTGGCGCCGGTTGAGACCGCTGCGTGCTCAGCGGCCGTGCTTCCATGGTCGTTGGATCTTCCGATTTCTTCTCGCTGGTGGTTATTTTCTTTTTTCCCATGGTTTGGAAAGGGTGGTTGTCGGTTTCTGGTGGCGGTTTGCGGCGGTTAGCAGGGTGGTTCACGGTGGTCGGGGGTGGTTGTTTTCTGGGTGAGAGAATGCAGGTAAGGGTTTGTAAAGTGAAGGGGAATAGGCGGTGGGGTCTTTTATAGTGGGGTGGGCAGTTGAGGGTTTTGACCGGTTACAGGCGATTACTGGTCGCGACGCTTCGGGTGGTAGGCGGTTGAGCATTCCCGCAGCTGATTGGACACTCCTGTCACATCTCTGCTCTACGCGCCATCCCAGTCACTGTTCTCGCCCTGCAAAGCTGCACCCCATACAAAAATTCAAATTTCCTGTCAATTAGCTAAAAATAGAAATAAAGCAATAAAAGGACTCTTAAATATAATTTAGAGTTTCATCAAATTTGCATCCTCGTGGTCAGTACGTACTCCAAATTAATATTCAAGGTCTAAAAATCTTTTTGGTATTTTTAATATTTTCCTACTTCCTTAAAATTAAATCGCTAACTATTCACAATATTTACATCATTACTAAGGGCGTTTGAAATTCTACCTGGTCAATAAGCAAAAGTCATATAAAGTTGGCCAGGTGGAACTCCAAACCCCTTTCCTACTGGTAATTAGACGCATTTCCGCATTTTCTTCCACCACACACATTAAAGTGTAGTTGAATTTCTTTCATATTAAAGTGTAGTTGAATTTCTTCCACCACACACATTTCCGCATTTTCTCTATATATTTTCAACATATGCCCATTTACGACAAAAGGTTCAGAGTTAGGGATAATCCCTGAAATCTCGACCGCTCCATTAGAACGAAGTGCGGTGATGATGTAGGGCCCTGTCCATTTTGACTTGAGTTTCTCAGGCATTAGTTTCAGTCTCGACTGGAAGAGTAGTACTTTCTGTCCAACTTGGAGGTCATTGGTCCTCAGATTCTTATCGTGCCACATCTTTGTTTTTTCCTTGTACCACATGGCTGAGTCAAATGACTGCAATCTGAGTTCTTGCAACTCCTGTAGTTGCAGCTTCCTTTCCTCCTCACAGGCTCTAGCATCTACGTTAACCTCGTGAACTGCCCAGTACGCTCGGTGTTCAATTCCTACTGGTAAGTGGCACATCTTCCCAAAAACAATGCGGTATGGGGACATCCCTATAGGTGTCTTGTAGGCTGTTCGATATGCCCACAGAGCATCTTCCAACCTTGTGCTCCAATCCTTCCTGGAAGTGTTGAATGTTTTCTCTAGGATACTCTTTATCTCCCGGTTAGAGATCTTCGCTTGCCCGTTGGCTTGAGGGTGGTAGGGACTAGATAGGCGGTGATGGACCCCGTACTTTTTCATCAAAGCTTCAACTGTACGGTTGCAAAAATGAGTTCCTTGATCGGATATGATCACCCTTGGTATCCCGAATCGGCTGAATATATGACTCTTGAGGAACTTATCAACCTCCTTGGATTCACAAGTGTTCGTGGCCTTGGCTTCGATCCACTTTGATACATAGTCGACTGCCACCAGGATGTAGGAATTCCCGTAAGATGAGGGAAAAGGACCCATGAAGTCCATGCCCCAAACGTCGAACACTTCACAAACAATCACTGGAACTTGTGGCATTTCATCTCTCGCGGAGATCCCACCAGTCAGTTGAAAACGATCACAGCCTTTGCAAAACTCGTATGCATCCCTGTTTAAAGTTGGCCAGTAGAATCTGCTGTCCAGTACCATCTTCCTAGGTCCAAAGTGTCCTCCACATGCCAAGGAGTGGCAGTGCTTCAGTACATCTCGTTGCTCCCAGTCAGGAACACACCTCCTTATAACTTGGTCGGCTCCTTCCTTCCATAAGTATGGATGGTCCAAGAAATAATACTTTGATTCACTCTTGATCTTCATCCTCTGAGCCTTTGTAACGTTTGACACTCCTGGAAGCTCCCCAGTTACTAGGTAGTTGGCTAGGTCTGCAAGCTAGGGTTCCTGCCCTACCTTCTCTTTGCCCTTGGTTGTTTCGTCCTGACCAGTAAGCTTCATCACTTCTTCCCAATCGGTCTTCCTTGCGGAGAAGATCACCTCACACAAATGCTCTTCGGGGAATCGATCTTGCACATCCTCACTGTTCCCTTCTTGCACTATTCTGCTCAAATGGTCTGCTACCTTGTTCTCGACCCCTTTCTTGTCTTCTACTTCTCAATCAAACACTTGCAATAGAAGCACCAATCTGATCAGTCCGGGCTTTGACTCCTTCTTTGCAATGAGATACTTAATGGCCGCATGGTCAGTATAGACGATGACCTTGGATCCTAACAAGTACTGCCTGAACTTCTCGAATAAATAAACAACAGCCAACATCTCCTTCTCGGTGGTGTCATAGTTCCGTTGGGCTTGATTCAAGGTCTTAGATGCATAGAATATCACGTACCTCTTTCCATCGATCTTCTGACCCAGTACGGCCCCCACGGCGTAGTCATTTGCATCGCACATCACCTCAAAGGGGTGATCCCAATTAAGAGTTTGGATGATCGGTGCAGAGATCAAGTTTTCCTTGAGAAGGTTGAAGGTAGCCTTGCAATGCTCGTCAAAAACGAACTTCACCTCGTTCTGGAGGAGTCTGGTAAGAGGTTGGGTGATCTTGGCAAAATCCTTGATAAATCTTCAATAAAATCCAGCATGCCCCAGAAAACCTCTTATTCCCTTCTGATCAGTAGGGAAGGGTAGTTTGGATATGACATCCACCTTGGCTTGATCCACCTAGATCCTTCTTTCTGACACCACGTGTCCTAAGACGATTCCTTCTGTAACCATAAAATGGCATTTCTCGAAATTCGAAACAAGATTCTTTGCTTGGCATCTTTCTAGCACAACATCCAAATGTTGTAAGCACGAGTCGAAAGAGTCTCCATAGACAGTGAAGTCATCCATGAAGATCTCTATGCAATCTTCTATCAAATCCGAGAATATGCTCATCATACATTGTTGGAAAGTACCTGGAGCGTTGCATAAGCCGAAGGGCATGCGTCTGTACGCATAGGTTCCAAACGGACAGGTGAACGTGGTCTTATCCTGGTCCTCGGGGTTCACGTAAATTTAGTAGTAGCCATTGTACCCATCCAAAAAATAGAAGTACTTCCTCCCAGCCAGTCGCTCCAGCATTTGATTGATGAATGGCAGGGGGAAATGGTCCTTCCTGGTTGCAGTGTTCAGCTTGCCGTAATCTATACACATTCGTCATCCAGTGACTAGTCTGGATCTCGGATTTCTTGGGGACCGTATGGATCGGACTGACCCATTCACTATCGGGTACCGAATATATGATGCCCAGCGAGAGCAACTTCAAGATCTCCTTCAGTATCTCTTGGCGCATATTGGGGTTCACCTTCCTTGTGAATCTCTATGTGCCTTAGCTCCATCCTCTAGCCTAATGTGGTGCATGCACACATCTGGACTTATCCCCACCAAGTCTGTAAGGCTCCATCCAATAGCCTTCTTTATTTTGCTCAACACGGTCAGTAGCCTTGCCTCTTGTTCTTCAGTTAGCCTGCTATTGATGATCACAAGGAACGAGTCTTCCTCCCCGAGGTAGGCATACTTAAGGTTTGCTGGAAACTTCTTCAACTCCACTTGTGGGGATAGTGTGTCTGTAGGTAGAGGGTTTTTCGTAGAATCCCCCTCTTGCTCTACTTCACCATCTGAGATTTCTTCCATACTGGCTGGTAATAAAGCCCCCGCGGCTCCCGCGACTTCCGACTTCTGACAGAATTCCCTGATTGTTTCTTCTATCTCCTCGTCAGTTAACCCTCAGTTATTGATCAGATCACACCATGCAGCTGCTTCCACATCAGCCTGGGCATACACATCTAAGGCTTGGAGTTTCTCCTGCAATAACTCGGTCTCAAGAAAATCTTGGACTAGGGGGTCAATAACATCAACATAGCATAGATTTTCAGAATCTATTGGCTTTTTCATGGCTTCATTGATGTTAAAAACAAATTTTTCACCATTAAATTCTATGCAAATTGTCCCCTCAGCCATATCCACGATTGTCTTAGTTGTTCTTAAAAACGGTCTCCCTAGCAATATCCCGCTAGACTCCCTAGCTTCTGATTTACTCATCTTAATCACATAAAAATCAGCAGGATAAGTAAAATCTTGTATTCTGACCAACACGTTTTCTAACACACCCTCAGGATTTATACATGACATATCAGCCAGTTGGATCAACACCCTAGTGTTTGACAACTTTACTCCCTTTAACCGATTATAAATGGATAAGGGCATAACATTGATAGATGCTAGATCACACATTGCATGCTCGATTTTGACATCTCCAATTGTTATGGGTAAAGTGAACATACCTGGGTCGGCTCTCTTGGGTGGTAGTTTCTCCTGCACAATAGCTGATGCTATCCCTTCCACTATGATTTTTCCATCCTCCTGGGCCTTCCCGACTATGAACTCCTTGATAAACTTCCCCAACAGGGGTAGTCTCACAGCTTGGAGGAATGGTATGGTGACATCCAGCTTCCCAAAGATTGCATGAAATTCACGTGGTTTTCCTTCTTCCTCTTCGTAACAAACCGATAAGGGAAGTGTTTCTCTCCCTTAGTTTCTTCCACAAGTTTTTTTGGATTTTCCTTGGGTGCCTCCTGGGTTTGAGTCTCCAGCGTGGGTGTTGTTTCTTTATGTTGCTCGCCCCCAGGCGGTGCCTTTTCCGCATTTCCTTCCCCAATAGGCTCTTCATCTAGAAAAAACGGATCCTCCATCTGAGGCAGAGGGCTCTTGAGTTCTTCCAATGAGACTTGGTCGCTCAGCACCTTTCCTCCACTAGACTCCCCAATAGGTTTCCTGAGCTGCGGTCCATTATAAGATGTCCCGGACCGCAGTGTGATTTTACTCACATTTGCCTTTTCAGGTACATGGACTGTAGATGGGAGTTTCCCTGAGTTCCCTTCCATTTCGCCCACCGAGTTTGCGAGCTGGGTTAACTGTCTGTTCATCATATCCATATTCGCCCTATGCTCCTTCTGGGCACTTTGCATCCCTTGCACTGCTTCATTATTGGACTGCAAGTCACTTTTGATACTCTGCTGCGAAGCGAGCATCTCTCCCATCATGTCTTCCATAGACCTACTTGACCGGTTTTGGTGATGGAACTGATTTGAACCTTGGTGCTGGTTGTAATGGGGTGGTGGGTTTTGCTGGTAATTCGGGAAATGTTGCTGGTTTTGGTTCGGTGGGTACTGGTTATACTAGGCAGGAGGGTTGTACTGGTCGTGGTTGTGCTGGTACTGATTTTGGTTTTGGTTACTGTTTTGAGGCCCTTGGTTATACTGGTTTTGGTTTTGGTAGTTTAGGTGATGGGGTGGCACATAGACAGGGTTCGGGTTCTGGTTTTGAGGGTTTTGGTTCTGAAGTTGCTGGTTTCTTCCTGTCTAGTTAGACTGGTGGTCGGGATTCGCTGGGCCACGGTTGAAGTTTTGGTTCGGGTGGGGGTTGGGCTGATTCTGACCTTGACCTTGGTTCTGATTTTGATTTCCATCTCCCCATCGGAAGTTTTGGTGATCCCTCCATGGCGCGTCCCTTGGCTTCCCCGGAATCCAATTCCCATTAGAATTGTAGTACCCTGCGGCATTGGCTTGCTCCACATCAGGTAGGTCATTTGGTTGATCATATGGTAGCTCTAGAGCCTCTTTGCCACCAGTTGGAGAAGGTGATGGAACGTTCTGTTTGATTGCTCTTAACAATTCCCTCTTTATTTCCTCCATTTTCAGATCCATCCTTTCCTCCTGGTTAGTAGCTGAAGCACTTGCTGCTCTCTCTCTCTGCTGTACTCGTCCCTTGCGTTGTCGTACGTCTTTTTTGCATTCAGTAGTTTGCGTAAGACCTTCTTGGCTTCATTGACCCTCAACTGTGTGAAATCACCTCTGGATGATGAATTCGCCAGATCCTTTGTTTCCTTGTTCATCCCCTCATAAAAGGTGTGGTGCACCTCTATCTCTTTCATGCGGTGATTAGGGCATGACTCCAGAAGACTCATGTATTTCTCCCAATACTCGCTCAGGGTCTCATCGTACTCTTGCCTTATACATGATATCTTCCTATTCAATGCGCTTGTCTTTGAAGAAGGTAAAAACTCAGCTAGGAAAGCTGACTTGAAATCGGCCCATGTGTTGATGGAGTCGGCTGGTAGGCGCATGAACCAAGTGTTGGCCTCCCCCTTCAGGACAAACGGTAGAGCCTTCAGTCGGTAATCATCCTCGGTTGCCCCTGCTGGTCTCCTCTGTGCCTTGCAAATCTTGCAGAATTCATTAAGGAACTCGTAGGGTCCCTCGTAACTCTTCCCACAGTAGGTTGGCAGAATTGCGATGACATGGGGGCTTGTGGGGGATCTCCGTCGGCATGCGCAGTAAGCGTTGCGAGCTCTGGGTCGTCCTCACCTTGGTCAGCCATTCTGACTGGTGCCCTTACTAGTTGGAGTGGAAGCTCAGGGAGCTGGTACTCTACGTCTTCTTTCTCCTCGTCGCTACTCGTGCCTAGGTCAGACAGTGTCGTCGACAGGCCATAACGAGTGGTTACGAGTATCATTCCTCTAGGAAGTATCCTTGGTCTCCACTGGCCAGGAGCCGAGCTACTTCTCATAAACTAAAAATAGAAAGAAAAGGAAAATTATAAACAATATATACACCAAAAGGTCACACACAATAACAGATTTGAACGCAATCCATCCCCGGCAACGGCGCCATTTTGAAAGTGCCTGGGTTACGGGTCTTGTGTTAAATTAAGAGAGTGCGTCCAACTGATCAGGATGAAAATCCCAAACTAGCTAAGTTGTTGGCACGACAACCGGAACCTGACCTATCAAACAAATTCCTCAACCCATTTCTACTGGTTAGTATAGTGGAGGTAAGGGTCGAATCCCACAAGGATGGACACGTTCGGATAACTGTGGTGATGCTCCTGGGTGGTTTTGGTTAGCAACCACGCTTTTGGGTTGAGACTTTATCTAGGCGGAAAGTAAAGGTGGTACTCTACTGACTAGTAGGCGTGAAAGTAACAGACATGTGGTTGTGTTCGTGAAAGTAGGGGACAAGGTATCTCAGAAATATGTGAAAAGAAGACAGTTACTAATTTGGGAAATATAGACAACAAGGTATATGTGGAGGCTGGGTGGCTTTCTGACAGGTCTGGAAGGTACAACTGAAAAGTAAAACACAAAAGCAAAAAGTAGCCAAAAAGCAAAAGTGGTCCAAAGCAAAAGTAGATTGTGATGTTTTCTTCTTCAACAAGTATTAACAGAAATCATATGAACACAAACTCCATGGCTAAACTTAGATTTATGACTTCAAACTCGAGATCCATTAATTAAATTGCTCAAACTTAAGATGACCGACTGAGACTGCAGATTACTTCTACTGACTAACATGCAAGGTGGTAATAACAACGCAGAACAAGAAACTCATGCATAAAAAAGTTGAAATAGTTACTGCCACTCCGGGCATGAAACAGTTATACTACGATGACAAACTGGCTGGAATGATAGGATGATGACTCTCCGGTGGACTTATGGATTTCAGGTGATCATAGCTGTGGCGAGGAACGAGAAGAACTGGACAATGCTGAAGGAACTGATCTTCTAGAGAGAATTCTAACTAAGTGTGGTGGTTGGATTTTTTTTTCCGAACTTCGATCTCTCTCCAAGTGGCTTCTTTTATAGGGAGACTTGCCCTTGCTTTTATGGTAGACTTCCTTTGCGAATTGACTTTTCTGCCCTTGTTATTGATCCTCCCAGCTATCCTTCTTCCCCGTCTCGAGCCTTTTCTTTGGCATGCATCCTGGTCAGTATTGCACCCTTCTTGCGCTCTTTTCACCTGCGACGTCCTATTCGTCTCCTACTGACTTTGACCCCTTTATCATGCACACTTAAGCAACTGTTTTGCAGATAATACATGTAATTCACGATATACTGACCAGTAACCAAGGCTTGGAATACGACTTATCAAAGAGCACACTACAAAATACTTATAAAAAACTACAATTTCAGCAGCGGTTACGTGCCCAAATATCTTCAATCATGTCAGACATGAGCCGAGCATGGTCTTGTTGGTTGTGCATTGAGGCATGTGCCGCTAGAACTAGAGATGCCAAGTGGGTCGGGCCGACCCAGCACAGGCCCGGCCCGTTACTGAAATAGAGCGGGCCTGGGCTGGGCTTAGTACTTTAAACGGGCTCCAATTGAGTTGTTTTACAAATCCAGGACTGGCCCGAGCCCAGGACCACTCGAAGCCCGACCCAGGCCTAGGAACGGCCCAGGCCCAGGACCAGCCCATCTCATTTATCTGATAAATATTATTAAATCTATTCCATATGTATATTTTAAGAATTCACAAGATTAATATGTAAAAAAGTGAACTGCATGAAAGGTCCCTAACTTTTCGGTTTGTAACACCGGTGATCCCTAACAAAAAAAAAATCCCACCACATGGGTCTAACAAAATATACAATCACAAATGAGGTTTTTTCGGACCATAACACCCTCAGCCCCTAAAAGGCATTCTCGTCAAGCACAGACACCATGCTGACGCCGTCCCTGCCATTCAGCCTGCTTCATGTACTGACACACTTACACATCAAGAGGATGTGACTTAAAGTAATATTTTTTCACTCTATATAAATATATATTTCAGAAAGACTATTAAATAATAGTACTCCCTCTGTCCCGTAATAGATGTCACACTTTTCTTTTTATTTTGTCCCACAAAAGATGTCACATTTTCTTTTTTGAAAAAAGTTCTCTATCACATTAATATAAATATATTATTTTCTCTTTCCACTTAACACTCCAAACAATTCCTAAAATTATGTGTCGATCCTCAAGTGTGATATCTACTATGGGACGGAAGTAGTACCAACTTGAAATCTCATTCAAAATTTTGTACATAGTTGATATAAGAGAGAGCAATTTATATACATAGTTGACAATTGACATATATATCTACAATCGTACGAGGCACTTTTACGAGGCAGTATTGTAGTAGTATAATATAATAATAATATTATTAACTTTCTAAAATGCAATCTTCTTTTTCCATAAAACGAGGGCAGTCATTTTTGCTCCGCAATTTCAATTCCAAAAATTAGTTTAGCCCTTTTTACCGTTCAATTTCGATGATTTACTCTCCAATAATTTTAACTTTGATAGGGGCTAACGAGTGTTTATGAATTTCTTTTAAAAAAAGTGTTCTTGGGAGGGGCTTAAGCCCTGTTGGAATCTATGCCCGGTCAATGAACTTTGACCAATTATAATTTCAACGAGATATTTAATTTTGTGAAATTAAATAATATAGTGTCGATCTACGTTCGGAGTAGATGACCGTGGTATATTTATTTTCTCAAATCCGATTCCCGGTGAGTGAGAAATAATTGATTAAAGTTGTGCAAAATTGCAAACTTAATGAGCTATGAGATAAGCTTAGGGAATAATTAAGAGAGTTAATTATCCCACATTGGAAGTTACAACCTTATTAAACTAGTATTTAATAAGAAGGATTATTACATGTAATAATTATAGTGGACCAAGATGGGCTGTAAGAGCCCACACGCGCGCGCCGCCCGCCCTGCCGCGAGCCTGAGCCTGAGCCCGCGCCCGCGCCCGCGCCCGCGCTCGTGCTCGTGCTCGTGCCCGTGCCCTTGGACTTGGACTTGGATCTTGGCAATTGGTCTTTGGGTGGTCTTTGGGCTGTTCTTTGGGCCTGGTCGTGGGCTTGGTGCTTGGGCCTAGTTGCGGGCTTGGCCCAAGTCTAGTGGGTCTAGTTCTTTTTAGACCACCACCGTTTCCACGTCAGCGAGCCAAGCGGGATGCCACCTCGTCAGTATGACGCGGTAAGCCAACGTGGCTGACACGTGATAGTCCACGTCGTGAACGAATCTAGAAGCTTCTAGACTCGGCCTCTCTAGCTCTGAGCGTGTAACGGCTCGTAACGCCCGAACGTTACAGCTCGTAACCGACGACCGTTACGGTCTAGCATTAATGACGGCCATTATGGCCGTTGACCCCCTGCAGTGGACCGAGCCTATAAATAGGCTAGTCATTCCATACATTCTACACACATCAAACACTAGAAAGCATTCTGCATCATAAGCTCTCTCTCTCTCTGCATTGTTCTTCTGTCGAAGCTCTGCCCTCTCCTCCATCCAGTTCGCCGGAGCTCTGTTGATTGCGGTGCTGCTTCATCAGAGACGTAGCCGTTTTATCTTTGGGGACGAAACGCCAATCCGAAGAGCACTACCGGGGCGTATCTCGTCTTGCGGAAAGAGGCCTCCTCGACTCGGCTAATTCCTTTACGATCTATTTGTTTCGAGATTTCCACTGTAATTTCGTTTCAGTTTCCATTTGTATTTCTTCTTGGGTTGTATTACGCCCGGCTAGTTTATCTTTTGTAATCCCTAAATCTCCAACAAGCCCTTCTTCCCTACTTATTGTGTCTGCCACTGGGTGGAAGATGCGTAAAATTGCGATAACTAACTCAGGGATGGCGATGCACACTAACTGTATAAGCACACTAAAAACAAAAGAGAATGAAAACTCTCTAAAAATGAGAGAAATAAATTGAAAAGAGAAATAAGTTGAGAGAGAGATAAATTAACTCTTCAAATGCAACAACATAGGATATACTCCCTTTATCCCATTAGAAATGCAACGTTTTTCTTTTTGGGTTGTCCCACTAAAAATGAAACGTTTCCTAAAATGGAAGCATCACTCTCTCTACTTTTTCCTCTCTCTTACTTTACTCTCTTTTCATTAACTCACAAAACAACACTGCATAAAATCTCGTGCCGGAAACTAAATGTTTCATATTTATTGGGTCAGAGGGAGTATAACCCTTACACTGTATGATTTGACAAAGCTCTGCAAGTTAATGTAGAGTGGGTGAGTAGGTTGGCGGTTATTAGATAAAATTGTCCTTCATGTCATTTTGGCATTTTCGTCCGAGAAAAATGACTAAAAACACCTAGTTTGTGATTGTATATTTTGTTAGACCCATATGGTACTATTTTTTTTGTTCAGGGTCAACGATGTTACAAACACAAAAGATAGGGACCTTTCATGCACTTCCCTGTACATAAAAATATTCTACTTCATAAGATAGATACAAGTATAAAAACAAAAAAAACGTGTAATTAATCTTTACGTTTAGACCACCTAGTAATTGGGAATAATTGATTTATTCCATTAAGACTAATTTCCATAATTATCGAGATTTGATTAAATATGGTTCCCTAGAGAGTCTAAAGAAAGTAGGCCTGCTTATTCGGCCGGTTCCGGTTCTAACTAAATCGGTTGACCGGTTAACCGATTTTAAATTTTCATAAATCCTATAACCGGAACCGATATGTAATTTTAATCCGAATTTATTTATAATTTTAAATAGTTCAATACTAAAAAAATAATAATCCAACATCTAGAAATATAACAAATAATACCTAAAAATTCAAATCAATGCACAAAAAATACAAACCAACAATACAATAATATTCATATATGGATAAGAGCGATGCCAAGCATAGTAGCTAGGACTAGTTTATGTTAGCAATTTTAAAAAAAAAATAAGTTTTAAAATTGAAACCATTTTCCCTTTTTGGCTAAACAAATATTCATTGGAATTTCCAATACTAATTGATCTTGTTGTGACTTTTTAGTTTATAACGGAAAAGTTAATAAATTATTCACAAATAGGTTAAAATCGTATGTTAAATGAATTGTTGCATAAATTTGTTATAAAGTCAAATTTCTATCATATGATAATATTAATTGCATTTGTATAAATTCTTTTGGAAATTAAAAACAAACTTAAGAAGTCCTACTCATTGTAGTTCATAAAAAATAGATTAGGGAAATAATTGTAGATTCAAAGTATCTCGGTTTAAACATTTTAAATACTTCAGAAAACAAAGCTCGCAAATCTAACACTATTTAAATCTAAAACTCACTCAATGTTTCAAATTATTTTACTTTAAATCAAAATTAATTAAATTAAATCGGATTTATTAGTATATTAAATTTTTTTAAAAAAATAAAATTGTATTATAATCCGGTTCCCGGTTAGGAACCGGTTGGTTCCGATTCCGATTTTACGGTTCCGATTCCTCAATTAACCGGCCGGTTTCGATTCTGATTCCGGTTAACCGAGAACCGAAGAACCGATTAAGCACCCCTAAAAGAAAGTCAAAATTATAGGAACTTTCAGTATATTCCCTCAATTTGTTCATACTTGACCTATTTCACTTAATCATACTCGTCTTTTTCTATTCTTTTTTCTTTTCTCTAAAATGAAATAATAAAATTATCCTTATGATTTATACAATGTTTTATTATATAGTACTTGATTTAAAGTATTATAATCATTATCTAAATTTTTCTATAAACATAGTGGATCCTATTCCTAGTATTAAATTAATAGTGGTTTCCATAATTATAGAGATTCATTGTCAACTAATTTCTCTTTACAAATTAGTGGATCCTAGAATTAAAGATATTTACATAGTTATAGAGATTAATTATTAAATTAGTTAAATTTTTATTCATATATGTATATAATAAATAGTGTTTGATTGGTAGATCTAACATACTACTGCTACTATATTTTAGCTACATCATACATTTAGCTAAGTTTTATGAATTTGTAATTTTTGCATATAAAATTATGAAGACTATTATTTGTTTTTCTTTCAATATAAAAGTATGTAATCTTGACCCAGCCCAAGCCCAAGCCCAGCCCAGCACGGCCCGGCCTAGACCAACTTGCTAACTGGGCCTGGACTGGGCTGGGCTCATATATGCAAACCAAAACCCAAGCCCGGACCAGCCCGACCCAGACATGGGCCTGGGTCGTGCTGGGCCTAAATATCAGTGGGCCTCTCCGGGCCCGGGCCGGGCTGGGCTGGGCCGGCCCACTTGACACCTCTAGCTATAACCTCATTGTGGCCCATCCGTAATCCTCGAACGTGGGGTGGAGTCGCCGTGCTAGATCCAGCTTCATCATCGGCCCAATCGGTGACGCTTCCACCTTCGTGTTTTACTATCATGTTATGCAAGATGATGCCCGCATACATGACATCAGCGATGACTTCCTTGTACCAGAAACGCGCTGAACCTTTCATTATTGCCCAATGCGCTTGGAGCACACCAAATGCCCGCTCCACATCCTTCCCCATGGCCTCCTGTCGTTGCATAAATAAAGCTCAGTGATGATCCGTTGGGCACCTGATCGTCTTCAAAAATACAGGCCACCTCGGGTATATGCCATCGGCCAAGTAGTACCCCATATGATACTTGCGGCCGTTTACAGTGAACTCGATGGTCGGGCCATTGCCATTGCATTGCTCGGTGAAGAGATACGATGAATTCAGGACGTTGATGTCGTTGTTCGACCCCGCCACACCGAAGTAAGCATGCCAGATCCAAAGCCGATGGTCAGCGATGGCTTCGAGGATCATCGTCGGGTGGCTGCCCTTGTATCCACTAGTAAATTGGCCTCTCCACGCCGTCAGACAATTCTTCCACTCCTAGTGCATACAATCTATGCTCCCTAGCATTCCAGGAAAGTCGTGCATCGTCTCATACATGTTCATCACGGCCTGGCAATCGACAGTATTCGGCTTTCGCAAATATGTGTTCCGGAAAGCCTCCACAACTCCTCTACAAAATTTCTTCAGGCACTCACGGGCAGTTGTCTCCCCGACGTGAAGGTACACATAGAACATGTCCGACGTGGTGCCATAGGCCAACTATCGGATCGCAACCGTGCACTTCTGCAACGGCGTAAGTCCGGGTTTGCCGATGCCATCTTCCCGTACTGGAAGTATTGATCACGTGCCTCCAATGTGTGGATAATGCGGAAAAAAGAGATCCCGCCGCATTCTAAACTGGCGGTGAAAAACCGTTGGGCCCTACCGTGGTTCCTCGGCAAAATAGTCTGCGAACAGACGTTGGTGAGTTAAGTTGTGCTCACGGCAGACAAACATCCGACGTCGAATCGGCCTCTGGATTTCTTCCGCCGCTTCACGCTCGCATACCACTTCGGCCAAGCATTCCGCTGCAACCTCATGAACGCAATCGAATAAGGCCCGAGTAATGCCCGCTAAGGTACTCCAGTCGTCGCCGCGTCTCATTTATTTAGTGAGAGACAAATTGGTGTGTGGGGAAAAGAGAATTGATGAGAGATGGGAGAGAAAAGTGTGGAAAATGGAATGAGAAATGTGAGGTATATATAGATAAGAAATTAAAAAAAAAAAAAACGAATTGCATCATCCGCGTGACTCGCAATGGGGCAGACGATACCGCGGACGCTGCATGTTCCGACGCCATCGTCCGCGGACGATGCATCGGGTATCGTCCTCCTTGCTACAGTGGCGGACGGTAGCACGCTCGATGCATCGGGCGGAGAGTCCGTCCCACTGTGGATGCTCTAAGCGTGACGGGTCATGTTAAAATGCATATAGTATCCAATCTAGAACTAAGACTAATCCTACACCGTTAGATCTTATAAGCTGATTTTATGCTAAACTAATGGGAATTACAAATCTCATTTGATAAAGCATCTATGTTTAGGTGTGGAATTGATATTGTTGAATTGGAATTGGTGGAATTGGAATTCATTTCCAAATCCACACATTTTTGTGATACCGAACAGCGGAATTGGAATTGAAGGCTTCAATTCCAATGCCTTCAATTCCAATTCCAGAGCCCCAATTCCGCGGTACCGAATGGAGCCTTAAAGGAAATTTTAAGATACCTCTACTTTGCATCAATAATTACAGTATTATTTATAGAATAGAAAAATATAAACAGAAACTAAAATACTGCAATGCTTGTACCTGCTGGTCTTAAAGTAGAACAGTAGAAAAAACTTGCGCTAATTATGGGTGTGAGTTATTGGGTAGTTGGTGACATGAAGACATATTAATCAAACTATATAAGCTCACACTTTTTCACAGTACTTGGGTATAAGTTCCCTTGTTCGTCCACTATTATTGTTGTATGAGACATTCCAATCTTCTAAACAATTACACCAACACAGCTCTAGAAACTTGATGATCTGGAACTGGCCTGAAGTTCTTGAGGCTCAAAGTCTTGCCTGCAGAATTTGGTACAAGTACAACCAACTCAATTTCAAACTTCTCCCATTTAATTCTTTTTCTATTTTTAGTATATAATACTCTTCCTCTTATCCTAATTAAAGTATTATTTTATACGGAATTTAAGGAAGTTTTAGTTTAGTGATTTAGTAGTATAAAGAAAATAAAATAATTAAGTAAAAAATTAAATCAATAAGGTAAAGTTAAATAAAGTAGAAGATAGAATAAAATATTAGCAAATCAAAGAGAAATTAAAAATGTTAATTTTTCCATAAAGAAAAATACTCCCAACTAGAGTGGACAACCAAAAAGAATACTCAACTATATTGGGACATATGGAGTAGTAATTACTTTTTTTTTTATTTATAAAAAAAGTATTACTACTTCATTTGTCGTACCGATATTAAGACATTTTTTTCAGCATGGAGAGTAAGGAATAAATATTTAGTAAATTAAGTAAAGTGAGAATAAAGAAATAGAGAAGGAGAGTGAATAAAGTGGATACGTAGCGAGAAAAAAAATATAAAAGAGAATAAAGAGAGATTAAGTGAATATGATTTTGCCAAAAATAATTTGATTCAACTAAACAATGGTACATAGAGAGGAATATTAAGAACATAGTAGTAGAATTTTCACATTACCGCAGCATGCCAACTCTTCAGTGCTTCAGCTATATCCACTCTGACTTCAAAGTTGGAACTTGTCAAGTAGCGTTTGTACAACACGAAGGTCTAGTTGGTTTCCATATAAATTCTCTTGTTCTTCTACTATCTTTTTAGCTGACACCACAAGTGATTTATTGCAATATCTCAAATAAATTGATTTCAGCATTGCTATATCTCCAACTTGTGATGGGATCTCATTCAGTTTATATAAACTAGAAAGATGAAGTTGTTGGAGAAGTGGAAAGAGAGAGTTATGTGTGACAATCCAATCTTCTAGACCATCACTATTGGCCAAATTTAGAAACTTGAGGCTTGGAAATTGGCCTTCAATTGTTTCCCACTTGCCTGTTTTGAAGAAACCATTTCGTAATACAAATTTCTCAAGTAGAGGCAATGAACCGATTTTGTCCAATAAGCCCTCCAACTCCACATCAATAGATGCATTAACAATCAACTTCTTGAGTGATTGTGGGAACCTAATCCACTGCCAGCACTCACCATTTCCACGTTTGGTCCAGCAGCGAAAGTTTTCCAATTTACTCAAACATTGAAGATATCTTAGACACTTTTCTTCTTCCTCCATTTGTTTCCCAAGGTAGCTTATATGCAATACCTTGACATTAGGAATTCTTTTAACCACCTCCTCATCCAAATTCAAATTCTTTACTCCTTTGAGTGTTTGCAGATTCTCCATGATAACAATGTTATTGCCGCCTCTAGGAGGAACCGGGAGAATCACCTCGGTTAACTTAAACTCGAGATGTCGAAGTGCATGCATTTTCCAAATTTCAGTCGGTACGACAAGATGATCCCAACAATAAATAATCAATGTGTGTAGATTCCAAAGTAGCTCAATCGAAGACGGGAAACTGGACTTCTTACGAACGCAAACAGCAAGATAACGAGAGTTCACCAATTCAAACACATTTTCTAGGAAATAAGCACGACTCCTAGTATCTTCGTCAAGTGCTTTCAATATCCTCAGCAATCTAAGATTGTGAGGCAGTCGAACTTCTACGTCACCGCCATCATAAATGTGACAATCACATATTATGGAACGAGCATATAACAAAGATCCCAAAACTTCACTTGTTAACAAATTTGAACCTTTAGGTGGAAAAACAACCCGGCGTTTGGAATTATTAGATGGAGGATCATCTCTTATGACATAATGAAACCCTTCTTTTTCCGCTTCTTTCAAACACATATCTCTCAACAAATCATGGATCTTACAAGACTTAACATTTCCAATAGACCCCAACTCATCAACTAAAATGAGATTTCTATCAACCAACTCCTTAAAGTACTCTTGCGCAATTGTTTCCAAACATTTTCCACTCCTTAGTTTCAAAAATCCTTCAGACACCCATAGCCTTTCAAGCATCGATACACGAATCCTACGATCTTCCTCAAATACAGACATATACAAAAAACATGGCTTCAAATAGTTTGGCAAATAGATATAGCTCATCCTCAATATTCTCAAGCACAAATCATCATTACTACTATTAACAATTGAATTCAAATTTTGATCTACTCGCTCCCAATATGCTCTCGTGTGCTCAGATTTTGCCAAAAGTCCTCCAATCGTAACAATTGATAAAGGAAGCCCTTTACAATTTGCTACAATATTCTTGCCAATATTCTCAAACTCAATAGGACAGCTCTCTTTCCCAAACACAATCTTAGAAAACAAATCCCAACTACTAGCCTCATCCAGAAACTCCATATCAACTCTATGAGACCCATTCAATTGAGAGCTCAAGTTTGACATCCTAGTTGTTATAATTATTCTACTACCATTTTCACAATCAGGAAAGAAAAATTTTATCCTCTCCCACGCATCTACACTCCACATATCATCCATTATTACGAGATACCTTCTGCCATATAAAACCTTGAAATTTTTTTCTCCCAATTGATTGTTATTCAGATGGCTCAAATTTTCATTCCCACTTGCTTGAATATAAACTTGTTTAAGTGTTTCTCTAACATTATAAGTTTGAGAAATTGTAGTCCAAGCACAAATATCAAAATGCTCCTTAACAAGTGCATTCTCAAATAAACTTTTGGCAAGAGTGGTCTTACCAATTCCGCCCATGCCCGTGATGGGGATGATTTGGCGGTTAATTTGATCCCGAGTGAGCTCATCCAAAACTTCAAGAAACACTTGTTCAAAGCCTACCATCACGTTTTCGGTGGAATACGACGTCGTCAAGGGAGCAACAGGCTTTTGCTGCAACTGAGGTTCGACTGCAATCTTTTGCACCTCTTTCGTGATTAGATCCATTTCTTCTATCACTTTTTGTAGATTAGTGTAAAAGCTATGATCTTCAACAATTGTGGATTGTTTATCAATTTGAACCACAATCTGGGCTTCAATAATATCCTCAGCTGCATAAACTGCATTAGCAATGCGACGCTCCAATGGATCAGCTTCATGGCTATCGGCAAATGGGGAAATATAAGTATCAAGAAACTCTTGCAAGAAGGTGACATTTTGAGTAAGAGAATGAAGTTGTGGTTTAGGGATGGAAATGGGAGGGGAAGAGTGTTTGTGAAGGGTGTCTATAATATGCGTAAGAGAAACCAGAGCACCATAAGCTGCCATGATAACTCTTTCAACGAAATTAAAGAACACATCCAATTCGAATAGCAACACTGATTCCCCAAATGGCAACTGTTTATAGCATAAAAAAATAGTAGAATCACGTGCAGTCGTGCACCGTTATTGATATCACATGAGTTGGATACAGCTAAGATATGTCGACGATTCAATGGGCCCTACACTTTATTATCCCAAATTAGGCCTAGATTGGCAACCGCCTAATCTAATTATTATCTCCATTAGAGCATTAGAGCATCCAGTGGACTCGACCCACTTATATTAATTTTTTATTCACTGCTTTTTCCTAAAAGTAGAACACTCACGTCAATATTCATCCGCGAGGACCTGATCATTTCTTAATTTAAATACTTTAATTACTAAAAATCTTTCTACAATATAAAAATACATAAAAATATAAAAATTATATAATTAAATCCTAAAAAATAAAAATTACAAACTTAAAATGCTCAAAAATAAAAATTACAAACTTAAAAATCTTTTAAAAAAATACATAATTAAAATTCTACAAATTAAAAATTATTACATAATTAAAGGCTAAAAAATACCCACGTGGAAGAACTAGTTCTCCGGCCCTATCCCCAATGTTTGTCGGAGACCTCGTATCATTGCCCGATGCGCTTCAAGTTGCTCGGGAGACATGTGAGATGTCTCGGCCATATTAAGTTGAGCCAAGAGGGTCCACAACTAGTTGGTGGGGGGTTGAAGTGGCACAAAGGGAGCGGGAGCAGGGGCGGATGGTGTCGCGGCCCGTCGGCGGTTAGCCGTCGCCTTCTTCCTTCCTTGCGACCGGCATCGGGAACTGCTCGAGCCGGTGTCGGGGCTACCCTAGTTAGTTGCGGCAAGCTAGCTAGCCACCTCATCCTCGCCGGCTTCGGATAGGGATACCGACCTCGACCGTTTGTTGGAGGAGGATGTTAAGCCACCCTTATACTTCTGATGATGACGCACCTCGTGCCAAGCGCTTAGGTACTTGAACGGTTTGTGATATTGGAATTGGTAGGTCGCCATGGTGGCAGTGATGATGTTGAGCTCGCTCCTGCCGCTCCCCGCCGACCGCTCTTCCTAGGGGTAATACTAGGAATGAGTATTCGAGTTTCGGTTCGGTTATTTGCCCAAACTGAACCGAACACCAAAAACCCGAATTTTGGTGAAAATTAAACCCGAACTGAAGCCGAAAAACCGAAAACCGAAAAACAAAAAACCAAACTATAAAAACCAAATTAAACCAAAATTATATGAAATTTCAAAAAACTATAAACCCTAAAATCAAAATTATATGAAATTTCAAAAAACTATAAACCCTAAAACTGAAATACCAAAAAAAATAAGAAATCATAAAACCATATCATGATTAATATCCATCAACCAACAAAAATCAATATTTAGGCTACAACATCAATATCAACCAAACCAAAGTTTCATAGGAGTACATAAACTAATGGAGATTTCACCACAGATATTCGCTCTTCAATATCTTCAAATACGTTGTTCTATGTTTTCATCATATTGTGTTGGGCGAGTTCCTTTTCTAGATGGAAAAGTGTTGAAAAGACTCCCCTTCAACAAACTTAAGCTTCATGACCTCTTCTTGCTCAAATTTCCAAGTACCAAGGACATCTCCAACTGTTTGACTTTCATTATTCAACACCTACAAGAATAGAGATTAAGAAAATTACAACATTAAATTACACTCAATTTCAACCTATGGAAATTACAACACTCAATTAGTCAATTTCACCATCTAACAATATACTTGCAACGCTTTATATCAAAAACTTTTAAATCCAGGCATGGACATCTTACACAGCCTAAACATAACTCTGAATTACAACACTTGATATCAAAAACTACAACACATTGAATAGGAATCAAATATATGAGTCTGAACTTGTACCTTCTTGGAAGCGGCATAGATGGCTGAAGGGCGGAGGCAACTGTTCGATGGCTGGAGACGACGGGTGGAAACTGGAGGCGACGGGCTGGCTAGAGGCGACGACCTGGACTGGTGAAGAGATAGCCGTCAATTTGGAGTTTTGGACTTTGGAGGTGGAGAGTTTTAGGGTTAGAGAGTGGAGAATGGAGATGGAGGAGGCGGAAGGTATTTCTATTAGGGTTAGAATTTTAAATATTTATATATATTTATATAATATAATATAATAAATTAAATATATTTCGGTTTTTCGGTTATTCGTTTTTTTTCCCCCACCGAACCAAACCGAACCAAAAACCGAAAATTCCAAAATTTCAAAACCGAACTGAACCGAAAAACCGAAAATACCGAACCGATTTTTAAATTTTTCGGTTTGGTTCGGTCCGGATATTCGGTTTTCGGTTTTTTTGCTCACCCCTGGAACTTTTGGATTTTTTTCGTTGGCTCTGAAGATGTCATTGCGCACCATACTCTCATTGTGATAGATGGTTCCAGCCGGCCGGTTTTCATTGTATCGACGAGAGACGCGTCACCAAAACCTATCCCCGCTTTGGTTCGTGCCAACCTCCTGATCTTCGGAGATAATCAAATAGGCTTTGAATAACTCATTCATCTCCCCCGGAGTGTACGGGGTGCGGACACCACGAGTAGGAGTAAGAGTAGGAGGAGTTTGAGAGCCGCCGCTCCCTCCCGATCCGGGTTCGGGTGCCCACCCGTATCGCCCATCATCGGGGGCTTCTTGGTCGTCCACAGGGTAAGGCCGGTAGCCATAAGAAACTTGAGAACCTTGGGTTTGAGGAGGGGATGAGAATTGCGTTTCCGGACTAGGGAATGGTTGTGAGCCGAACCATTCGTGGTTCCAATCACGGGAGTCGGAGGGGCGATTGCCAAAGCTGGACTTTTTTTTTTTAAGAGTGAAACATTGAGAATTGATGAGAGAATTTAGATGAGAATTGTGTAGTGTGTTGGTAAATTTCTTGTATGGAAGTGAGGGTATTTATAGATGAAAATGTGAATTTCGAGGAAAAAAATTGAAAAAAAAATTGAAAGTGGAGAGAAAATGGATATAAGTTATTGGGAAGTGGTAAAATATTTTTTTATTTAAAAACTATTTTTTAAATTAAATTCAAATTTAAAAAAAAAATGAAAACGCCTATGGCTATGCCGTTGGCCAATCGCGTGCCGCCACGTCAGCCTGCTCAGCAGCACGGACATGCTCGATGCATCGAGCAGCGCCATGCCAGCGGCGAGAGCATAGCGTCATACAGCGCGTTACCGCGCCGACGGCACGGACGCCGTCCGTCCCAGCGAGCAGCGCTGCGGATGCTCTTAGCAATGGAAAGTCTTTCCATAGGGCCCTTCTTCTTTTTTTTTTTTTCACATCGTCATTGTTTGAAAGGGCCTATTTCCCCATAATGGAAGGATCCTCCCATAAGACCCTTCCCTTTCCATTTCATTTCCACACTATTATATTTTGTTTTAATTTTTTAGCACTTCTATATTTAATATGTTAACATAATTAAATTAAATTTAAAAATATTATAGTACATAAAATTAATTTTAATTTATCTCAAATATGTTACAACTTATTAATTAACTAAATGAAAACCTAAATTAGCCCATCTCAAATATAGTCTATTAATTTAATAAAATTATTGGTCCATTAATTTAAAGTCCATCTATTTAATAAAAATTTTGGCCCACTAATTTATAGTTTAAATATAAATTATTTGGGTTAATCTTAGTAATCACAACTGCCGCTTTCTCCTTCTTCTTCCTCCATGTTTCTTCCTCTCTCATTTTGTTTCAGCTTAAACAAGATCAAGGGCCGATCGTCAGCCCTCTCATCACAATGGAGGGTCGATCAAAGGGCCCTTTTCATCGGCATAGGCCGATATATCGGCCATTTGGGGGAGAGGGGAAGGGGGTGATCGACAGCCCCCTGCCTGCTATGGTCAGGCGTTGAGGGCCGATGGGGAAGGCCCTCCCATCGGCCCTCCATTGCTAATGCTCTTAGACAAATGATATTCCATATGTTCCACTACAAGTAATGGATTCCATCCGTACCTGATCTTTCACATTCGCATGTAAATGGTACATGATCTTTATTTTATATCGTTTTTTATACACCTATAAATCACATTTTTGGTATCCGATGCAATTTTCATCCGAAAATGCTCTTTAAACAAATACATTTTTCCATTTATATCATACTCCCTCCGTCCATGAAAAATAGAGCACATTTGCCATTTTTTGTTGTCCACGAAAAATAGGGCACATTCAAATAATATGTACCTCACATTCCACTAATACTACTTATCTCTTATTTTTTTCCCTTCTCTCATACTCCCTCCGTCCGCGAATAGGAGTCTCGTTTTTCCACTTTAGTCCGTCCGTGAATAAGAGTCCCGGTTCACTTTTACCATAAATGGTAATTGGGTCCCACCTTCCACTAACTCATTCCACTTACATTTCATTTAAAACTAATATATACAAGTGGGACTCCTATTCTGCTAACTTTCTTCCACTCACTTTTCTTAACATTTCTTAAAACCCGCGCCATTTAGAAATGGGACTCTTAATCGTGGTCGGAGGGAGTAGTAGGCTAAAATAGTTATCTATGCCCAGTATACCAAGATTTTATTGGGTTAAAACCCGTGTCGCCCATGAACGGAACTCCTAATAGCGGACGGAGGGAGTACTTTTTTTTCCTTCTCTCTCTTACTTTACCAATTTTGCATTAAAACCCGGGTCATTCACAAAGTGCCATATTTTTCGTGGACGGAGGGAGTAGATGATATTTTGGGCATACATAAAATTAGTACCAAAAGTGATATTATAATATCTTCTCTCATTCTCCTCACTCTTTATACTATTATTATTAATTAATATTAATATTATTATTTTGATATTAAATTAATAATTAACTTATTTTTATAAGGTGATCAATTGCTAACTAATTAGCAATCCAAAACTAAAATCAATTTTTAACTATTAGATTAGCAGATCTAATGGTTGATATAATGTCAAGCGCATTATATTTTGAATTTAAATAATTATTAAATAAAATTAAAAGGTATTACTGTCAATCCTCTCTTATTAAAATTATCCTAAAACTTTATTTTTACGTAACTTTCTCAATTTAAATTATTTTTTCACAAAAAATATATCAAATTAAAGGTAATTTTACAAGGATTCTGACGAGATTTCAATTCCATATGTTTCGACGATGTTCGGATGATGAAATTTGATGATTTTTATTTCAGTTTTCGTATATGTTGATGATTCGACGAAATCTCAATATAATGCATATAAAATCTCAATATAATGAATGTATAATCTCAATATAATGCATGTGAAATCTCATTAAAACTGGGTTGATATTTTTGTGTACTTGTGTTGAAATACTAACGTCATTGTGTTGATATTTGTAATACATTATGTTAATGTAAAAAAAAACACGAAAATTATGATAGAATGATGAAATTTGATGATTTTTATTTCAGTTTTCGTATATGTTGATGATTTGACGAAATCTCAATATAATGCATATAAAACCTCAATATGATGAATGTATAATCTCAATATAATGCATGTGAAATCTCAATAAAACTGGATTGATATTTTCGCGTACTTTTGTTGAAATACTCATGTCATTGTGTTGATATTTTTAATAAACTATGTTGATATAAAAAACACAAAAATATGATATGATAACAAAATGACGATCTTACCCTTTTGTTGATATTTTGTCTACTATTTATTGAGATTTAATCTCATCCACTCATTTTAAAATCTAAGGGTGGAGATTTGATCTTGATTTTGGATTATGATGCTATAAGCAATAAAAGATGGCCCTCATTCAAATATGCTTAGTTATAATTATATTTAATTATTATAATAATAATATTATTATTATAATTTAAAAACTAGCAGTAGTAATTAATAAATAATTATAGTATAATTATATAAGTTATGAATCATATAATATTATGTAGTAATAATAATAATAATAATTATTATTTAATTACTATTATTATTATTATTATTATATTTTATATTAAATTAATAACTAATTAATATAGCCTTAATAAAAATTTATCATCGTGAATTGTATTCATAAAAAATAAAAACCTGAATATTTTTAGTTAGGTGTTTCAACCTTAAAATGAGTATAAAATAATTAATAAAAAATATTCAATTGATCTAATTACTTTAAATATTTAATTTAATTAGACCTTGTGTTCTTGATTTATATTATGAATGCAATTAGATGTATGTATAAAACATTACAAAAGAAAGAAGAGAAAAGAAAAAAGAAGGAAGAAGAAACATAAACTAAAAAGAAAAAAAGAAAGAATAAAGAATAAAGAAAGATAAAATACTAAAAAGAAAGAAGAAAATGTAGAAAAAAGAACGAAGAAAATGAAAGAAGAAAAGAAATAAGAAATGAAGAAAAAATAATCACATGTTTGGTACTACTATTTAATTGAAATTTCCAAAAATATTCTTCATAATAAAAAAATCACCTGATTGGTACCTAGGGTTATTTTTGTCACGGGGTACCAAAAACGATATAAAATAAATATTAGGTACCATTTATCTGCGAAAGTGAAAGATCAGGTACCATTTATGTAGTTCACTCTTAAGAAAATGATACATATTGAGTTAAAGTGGCGAGAGTAAAGTATGAGAGAGGTAAAAAGAAAATAAAGTAAGAAAGAGAATAAAGTAAGAGATGGTTGAAGTTTTGTTTTTAGCTCAAAAAGGAAATTGATCACTTGTGGTGGGACAACTCAAAATGGAAAGTTGATCACTTGTGGTGGGACGAAGAGAGTATGAAATTTTATTGAAAGGAAAATTTGTTATTTAGAGGGGACGGACGAAGTAATTTACTCCCTCTGTTCTCTATTATGTTTCTCAAATTTCTATTTTAGTATGTCTCTCATTAACTATTTCACTTCTTTTTTTTTTGCTATTGGTAATGGACCTCACACTCCACTAACTCATTCCCTCTCGAATTGTATTATTCCCTCGTCCTCGAATAGGAGTCTTGTTTTTCCATTTTAATTTGTCCGCAAATAAAAGTACCGATTCATTTTTACCATAAATGGTAATAGGGTCTCACATTCCGCTAACTCATTTCATTCACATTTCATTTAAAACTAATATGCCATCCGTCCTAGTTTAGGAGTGCAATTTAGTTAGGGCACGGGTTTTAAGAAATTGTTGGAGTGTGTAATAACTGAAGTGAGGTATTGGTTGTTGGAGTGTGTAATAATTGCAGTGATGTAGTGGAAAGTGGGATCCTTTTGACTTTTTGTATGTTTAGGATTTTGTTTTGTTTTATTTTTATGAAAGTAATGTCCTTTTAGTGTAAATTTCATTAACAACGAGGTTAAATTTTATGTCTAAATATGGTAAATTCTAAATGAGACACTTAAACTAGGACAGACGAAAATGGCGAAACAGGACTCTTAAACTGGGACGGAGGGAGTAGTATATACAAGTGAGACTCATATTCCACTAATTTTTTTCTACTCATTGTTCTTAATTAAAACCTGTGCCGCCAAAGAATAAGATTCCTAATGGCAGACGGTATCCTATTAAAAATGAAACTTTTTTCTTTTTAATTTGTCTCATTAAAAATAAAACGTTTCCTAATGGAACTACCACCATCTCTATTTTTTTTCCGTTCTCTTACTTTACTATGTCTCATTAACTGACAAAACAACACTACATAATATCATGTACCGAAAAACAAATATTTCATATTAATGGGACGGAGAGAGTACAAAAAAGTATGACTCATATATAACTAGGGCTGACAATTTTTGGCACGACACAAACCCGTACGAAATTAATGGGTATGTGTCAAAGCTTATTGGGTTCGTGTCCTTATCGTATCGACACGAAAATTTTGTGTCGTGTTTGTATTGTGTTTGTGTTACACGTTAAGAAATACTCTCTCTGTCCTGCTTTAGGAGTCCCGGTTGAGTCGGACACATGTTTTAAGAAAATGTTTGAGTGTGTAATAAATAAATGTTGTACTGGATGTTGGGACCCACTTTTAACACTTTTTTACTTACTTTGTAAGCAACTTTTATTAGTTTATCCCAACCTGGACTCGTAAAGCGGGACGTCCGAAATTGATTAACTGGGACTCATAAAGCGGGACGGAGGGAGTAATATTATAATATTATTATGTTTTATTTATTTTAAAATTTAAATTATGTGTAGTCTAGTGGAGCACTTAGTATAGTATAGTGCCGTGTTCGTGTTACACGTTAAGAAATAGTAATATTAATATAGTGTCATTATTGTGTCGTGTCATATATGTGTTGTTATCGTGTCGTGTTGACCCGAAGTGGTTCATGTCATTAATGGGTTCGTGTCGTGTTCGTGTCTAAGGATAGGGGTCGTGTTCGTATTTAGAGTTTTCTTAACGGGTCGTATTCGTGTTTGTTGTTATCGTGTCATGTCGTTATCGTGTCGACACGATAACGACACAACACGCACTATTTGTCACCCCTATATAGAGTTGTGAGAGGGTCTCACTTTAGAATGTTTTGAAATATGTACTTAATAAATGTTGGTTTTTGAAATTATATATGTTAGTATAGAGTCCACATTTCAGTCTTAGAATTAAAAGAAAAAGGGTAGAAGAAAAGAGAAAGAAGCAACCAGAAACTAGCCGTTAGAATTGGTTAGTTAGTTAGGAAATAGCCGTTGGAGGCTCAAGATTCTTGTTTCTTGATTCTGTTAGTTAGTGGCAGTTACCACAATTGTGTCAGCTATAAATAGCTCGATCTCTTGTATCTTGTAGAGTCAATAAAAGAGAATCCCTTTCTCCAAGAAATCCTCTCTTATTTTTCATCATAATTTTGTTTGTGAGAGTGTTCATACTGTGAGTGTGTGAGACAATCAAAGAGAGTAAATCTTACTTGCTGTGATAACAAGTGGCGCCGTCCGGTGGGAATTATTTTTGAAGCTGAGTTCCAGAGTTTCAGGCGATTTTCAGAGATGGCAGCAAGGTTAGATGCAGAGAAGTTCACAAGCAAAATTTACTATGGCCTGTGGAAGATGAAAATGAAGGTTGTTCTCATTCAACAAGGGTTGGCTGCGGTTTTGGCTCTTGCAGAAAAGGGGAAGACTCCAGTTCTTGATGAGAAATCTCAGACCAAGATGGATGAGATGCAACTTAAAGCCCATAGGGCAGTTATCTTGTGCTTGGGTGACAAAGTCTTGAGAGATGTTCAAGAATCCAAGACAGCCATGGATATTTTGGAGAAGTTGGATGAAGTCTATTTGGCTAAGTCCCTAGAAAATAGGCTTTACTTGAAAAAGAGGCTCTACTCCTATGGTTTTGCTGTAGATAGATCCATCACAGAGCAGCTGGAGGAATTCAACAAGATTATTGATGATCCTGGCTCTGTGGATGTCAAGATTTCAGATGAAGATAAGGCTATCTTGACACTCAATGCCCTGCCCAGTTCTTATGATCAACTTAGTGATGCCATCATCTACGGCAGAGACAAGCCAATCACCTACGCAGAGGTGTATTCAGCCCTTATGGCCAAGGAACTTCAGAGAAGTACCAGCAAAGGGTCTGATGATCAAGCAGCAGAGGTTTTGAATGTCAAGAAATTCAAAAGCAGAAATTCAAGAAGAAATCTGGAGATTCTAAACCCTCTAGCTCTGATACTCAAAAGGAAACCAGGTCTTGTCACTGGTGCAAGAAACCTGGGCATCTAAAAAAGGATTGTTGTGCATGGAAAAGGAAGCAAGCTGCTGAAGGGAAGGGCCAGAATACCTCTGATTGTGTGGAAAGTATAGATCCCCCAACCCAGCTCCTAAATGTAGTTGATAAGGGAGTAAATCAGAGGTGGATTATGGATGGGTGCAGTTTCTACTGCTGGGGTTTGGTGCCCCTTGCACAGCGGAAGTCATGCATAAACAAATAAATCAGATCTATAAATCTATTTGACCGATTATGGGATTAATTATCTACATGTTAAAAAATCAAATTGCATTCAAGAACACAAATAATTCATGTAAAAGGAATTAAAACCCTAATTCATGAATTTCCTACGGTTTAGAATTACCGATCTGATTCCCCAAAGAATCGACGATTGCTTGCGCCTTCTCCACGTGATGTTCTACTCAACCACGAATCTTCTAATTTGTATCCCGAACTCAGAATCTGACCTTTGGGTGGGCAAAGCTTGTCAGAATCGAAAAGGGCTTGATTAGAAAGAAGACAGGATATCAGTTTTGTCAAAAATCGATTTTTTGTCCACTCCTAGAGGGGAGAACGAAAATTAATGATTAAAATCACAATTAATCTCATTTCTAATCTCCTTTTATATAGAGTTATTATGGACCAGATTAGGGATCCATGGAGGTCGGACTTGGGCCAAACCTGTTGGACTTTTACTAATTAAATTGAGCCCCAATTTAATACAAGTGCAACAGAATAGTATTATCAGCCACTACAGTAAAATAATATTGACTGCCTGTCCAATCCCAAATTACGAGTAATCCGGGCTTTACCTCTTTAATTTATTATTTCCCGTGTTTAAGATATAAATATCCATTAATTAATTTAAGTCTGTTATTTGACTTTAGTTAATTAATATCTTTTTCCAAGAGTTGTCTAGTTCAAAATCTTTATTTATTATTGTGGAATAAATTCCAACCGGCCGGGTTTCTGAATATAAAACCTTTTTCGAACACCTCTCGATGATATTATCAAACTGGACTCACCCAGCACACAATTCATTGCAATAACAATACTAGCACCTCTAGACTTGATCACCGCTACCCAAGATATCAGGATTCTTGAATTGCGATAAATCCGCACCATTTGATAAATCAAAGTAGTGTATAATCAATATCGTATGCTCAATTTTATATCAACAATGATTAAGAAATAACAATCACCGAGACCTCTTCTTTCGGTAAATAGCAAGAAAGACTTATCTCAACTGTTAGATCCTTCAGTGCTATACCACACCAGTGTCGTTTATTTCCTAAGGTAAGGAAACATGTGGACTAACATAGCAACCTTTCACGATAGGTAGCCAAACCTATCTAGGTTTGTGAAATTCTATTTCTCTTCTACGAAGGACCGACTGCGTCACCTTCTGTGAACATCGTTCACGACCAGTCTACTATGCAGAAGAATCAGACTTATTTGCTTCTTATACATTTAAATGTTTGAGAAACATCTTATAAATTTACAAGCAAACATCAATACGATAATTCTTCATGCTTGCCTTGGTTTAAAAGTGGATTGTATAATATATTGAATACAAGTAATTCTATCCGTGCAACATGCTCGAAATATACTTTTCAGTTTACCAATCCTAACATCTACATGTGCCACAACAAGAGCTAGTTTCATGAGCTTCAAGAAATAGAGGGGACTGTGCTCCTAGGCAACTACAATGTTTGTCAGATAAGGGGGATAGGGAAGGTGAAGTGTGCCTACAAGATGGTTCTATTAAAATTCTGACTGGAGTTAGATTTATTTCAGAGGTGAAGAGAAATTTAATCTCATTGGGAATGTTGGAACAGAAAGGTTTCAACATATTGCTGAATCAGGGGAAAGATTTCAGGTGGTGTTAGAGGTTGACAAAGATCATATCCTCTATTATCTCACTGCTAGAGCTGTTGATGGTAAAAGCAATGCAGTGTCTGATGAAAACCTAAGGCTGTGGCACATGAGATTTAGGCCATCCAGCTGAAGGAAGCATGAAAGAACACTAGTAAAGAAAGGTCTGATTCCTGGAGATAGCAGCAATAGGATGGATCCCTATGAGCAGTGCATTCTTGGAAAGGCAAAGAAGGCTCCCTATCCTACAGGTATTCACTCCTCTCAAGCACCACTTGACTACATACATAGTGATCTTTGGGGTCCCTCACCAGTAAGATCAATTGGTGGAGGGAGATATTATCTTTCTATTATTGATGACTATACTAGAAAGCTTTGGGTCTGCATTCTGAGAGAGAAGTCAGTGATGCACTTTTTATTAGCACTAAATAAACCTGCAAATATACAGAGTATATATAGTATAGCTAAATGTCAGTACCGGATATCAAACACGGGGAATTCTGGGATAGTTTAGGGTTTCTAAGGGGTTCATCTTCGGCGAAAGTCAGTGGTAACACCGTCCTCTCGGAGGGCAAAGAAACAATCTGCTTTTCATTCAGCTTTTCGTACTTTTATCCGATCGAACTTCATTGTTTGGAAGTCGATTTGGTTGTTGCTACTTATCGTTTATCTATGCATTTAGTTTTTGTCATGTTGGTGTTATCTTGTGTTGATTTATGATTCTGGATTTTTGTTTGAAGTTTTATTTCGGCAGTTGAATGTTAATCTCTGTTTTGGATAATTCTGTGCTTGATCTGGGGAAGACGTTGTGGATCTGAATTGTTGTTGTTGATCAGTGGTTGTTTGTTGAATCTGAAGCTATGGATATACTTTTGGTCGGAGTTTGTGTCGGATGCTTGGACCCGGAGTGGATTTAGCATCCGAGGTTGGATCTGAACAGGGGAATCAAGTTGTGCATGGATTTCGAACTCTTTTGCTCTCTTTTCAATTTACTCCGTCTAGTAGCCGTAGATCTGCTTAGTTTTTAATTGTTCTTCGTTATATTGCTTTAAATCCAGTCTGCTTCGTTTCCGATTCACGTTCCATCTCTGTTTTTACTGAATTTTTATGTAAATCGATTGGAGAAGATGATGTCGCTGTTAGTTAGTACTTTAGTTAGTTGTTTTCCAGCTTTTTGTCCATACTCTACCTTTTCAGCAAATGGTCCCCACCGTCAGTTTATTTCCCAGGTCTAGGTAATTTAGAAATAGTTTCTTAGATCTAGTGAATGTCTCGTTTTCCAATTTACATGCATGATTTCTGTTCTGCCTAGATCTAGCTGTTAGCGTAGCAGATTTCACTCAAGTTAGTTTAATTTCCTCAACCCAAAAATGCGTGGCAGCAGCCAACCCAAAAATAGTCTCGAATCCTTGAGCATGCTTTATTACGCATTCATCTCTGTGGGATCGATCCCTACTTCCCTGTGCTAAATTTAGTATAAGTGGTTGAGGGTTTTTGAAGCGATAGTCTGTGTGTCCGACGACCGAGATCTTCCAACGATCCGTGAGTTCCTAGACCTTGTGATCTAGTGGATTCACTGAACCTAGGAGACTTGTTATTCCTTTCTATGCACACAGTACTTAGCAAAATTAAAAAAGGCGAGCTTCAAATGGCGCCGTTGCCGGGGATGGATGGCGTTAATTGTTTATGCGTTTGAGGATTTGGTGTAAATAGTTTAATTTCTGTTATTTTGATTTCTTGACTGTTTACGAACACGGGCTTCTATTCTGGAAGTTGGGCTAGTTCATCTGGGTCAGGAAACACCCGATATAAGTGGCAAGTCAAGGAGTCTACGTCCACCGTCACTACCAGATCAGGGTTAAGGACAGTAGACTCGTTTCCGTTCGAATCAGAAAGTGAAAAGGAGTGGAACTCGTCATGAGAAGAGGACCTGAAGTCGTCCACAGAAACAGAGCATTCCGAGACTGAGGAAGAAGAAGACGTGAATATGGCACATTTAGTGGATCCCGATCCGGAGATAGGATCACTCACCGCGCATCTAGACGGTGAGCCCGCCCATGCCATAGTCTCAAACCCGCGCCAGAGGTCTATCGATATCAAGACAAATGTGCTCGGGGTTTTGCCCACATTCTCTGGACGAAGGAACGAATGTCCTTACGAATTCCTAAACGATTTTAGTAAGCTTTGCAGCATTCAAAAGAGGCCCAACGAGGCGACTGAGGAGGACTACGCTTGCGTGCAGTCCTGTTTGCCCTCAAGGGGGAGGCTAATACTTGGCTGTTGAGGCTCCCACCAAACTCTATCAACACATGGAAGGACTTCAAGCTGGAGTTCTTGGATTATTTTTTCCCGTCCAACAAGACAAACGCCTTGAAGAAGGAGATCCAGGAGTGCAAGCAAGAATATGATGAGTCTCTGAGCTCTTATTGGTCCCGCTTCAAGGGACTGTTGGATGCTTGTCCGAACCACAGGATGATCGAGGCAGAGACTTACTATCTGTTTTACGAAGGTGCAAACCCTGAATCAAAAGACTTGATGAATTCCTCGAGCGGGGGAAATTTTACCAAAAATAAAGCAAGTGAAGCCAGAGAAACTTTGGGGAGATTGATCGAAGCGAGGAAGGCCTATGATAACCCGCGGTGCATTTTGAGAAGGGGATCAGCCAATGCAGTAACAGAGCAAGATGACAAGAAGGTGGAAGACAGGATAGACAAATTGGAGAAAGCACTGCTGAATGCAATTGAGAAGTACAACCCTCATGCTCCATCAGAAAATGAGAAATCCCCTGGTCCGGAGGAAAGGCAACTTCAGCCTTATTATGGTCAACCTTGTGAAGGGGAATGCCAAGCCCAGGTAAATTCAATGGGAAGCTGGAATCCGGATGGAAGTTGGAACCAAGGGAGATAAAGGGAGGCCCCATGGAGAACTCACCCCAATTTTAGATGGACTGACAATGATCAAAGTCAGCCACCCCCACTGCAGCTCACAAATTATGCACACCCTCCAGAGAGGCAGTCCAACTGGTCAGGGAAAAATCAAGAGGGGCAACTGCAACTGGGGTACAGGAATCAGGATCATACTAATTGGGGAAACAGGAATCAGAACAATCCCGGGAACTCCTATGTGCCACCTCACCAGAGGAATAACCAAGGGAACTATCAGAATTCCCAACCACATACCCAAGGGAATCAAGGGTCTAGCAACCAGTACAATACCCACCAAGGAAATCAAGGGAACTATCGACAACCCCAAGGACAACACCAAGGTCAAGGATCAAATTTTAATCAATTCAACTTCAGACCACAAAGGAGTCTGGATGACATGGTCCACGACCTAGTGAATTCACAGCAGTTCATGCAGAATAACTTGCATTCCAATAACGACGTGGTGCACAAATTGCAAGACGCTAAGTCGGAACACAAAGCTGCCATGGACATGATAGCAAAACAGCTGTCCCAGATCGCGGTTTCTTTGAACGAGATGCGGGGAAATGAAGGAAAACTTCCTGCCACGGTCAAGCCACCTGACCGGGCAAACATTAGTCACATCACCTTGAGATCCGGAAGGGGTTATGAAGGGCCGACATTGGAGATCGACGAGGAAGTACCCGCACAAGCAAGTAAGGGGAAGGAGAGTCAGGTGTTTCAAGGAGATAGCCCTAGACCCAGAGAAGTTCCTGTTCAGGATGACCTCCAGAAAGGAGATTTAGGGGGATCTTTACCTCGAGCAGCTGATCCATTTTTCCTAGATCCAGAGCCTGAGTTAGTAAGTAAAGAAGGAAGTAGGGAAGCTGGCGAACACCCAGCTGGGACTTCCACAAATGCGGTTAAGCGGGCGAAGCCGTTTCCATACCGAGGGGAAGCAAAGAAAAAGAAGGATGATACAGAGGACCTCATGGAGATTTTTAGCAAGCTGGAAATCAACCTGCCCTTCTTGCAAGCCCTGAAGATGCCCGCCTTTAGCAAGTTCATCAAGGAATTCATAGCAGGGAAGACCAAGCCGGACGGGAAGATTGTGATCGGGGAGAACGTGTCTGCTGTGATACAAAAGAGAATGATGCCTTCCAAATGCACAGACCCAGGTATGTTCACATTACCCATTTCTCTAGGGGATATCAAAGTCGAGCATGCTATGTGTGATCTAGGGGCGTCTATAAATGTTTTACCGCTTTCAATCTACAAGAAACTGATAGGGGTTAGGATGGTCGCCACTAAGGTGGTAATCTAGTTAGCAGATAGAACTTGCATCTGTCCTGAAGGTGTGGAAAATGTCATAGTCAAGGTGCATGATTTTCTATACCCTGCTGATTTCTATGTTATCAAAATGAATGATAATGAGTCTGCTGAGTCTAGTGGCGTGCTTTTAGGGAGACCATTCTTGCGCACTGCTAAGACCATTATCGATGTCTTCGATGGAACAATTTGCTTGGATTATAATGGGGAAAAATATACATTTAGCATAGATGAGGGAATGAAAAAACCATTGGATGTTGAGAATTTGTATGCTATAGATGTTATTAACCCCTTGGTCCAAGAATATCTTGTGACAGAATTGATACAGGAACAAATTGACAACTCAGAGTTGAGCCATTTAATCGATCAAGAAGTTGTAGGGTGGTGTGCAGCAATGAACACAACGGAATTGACAGACGAGGAACTCACAGAGGCCATCATGGAGTTTTGCAGAAATCCCGAGTCATCTAGATCTAGGGGATCAGCTCACGTGGCTAGTCTGGAGAATTCTCCTAGGTCTGGGAAGGAAACATTACCTGATATTGCAGAAAAAAATCCCTTGCCCCAGGAAACGAATAACACAAGGAACTGAAGACACTCCCACCAGGCCTCAAGTATGCTTATTTGGAGGAGGATGAGGAACCAGTAATAGTCAACAGTAACTTGACTGAGGAACAGGAGAAGGAACTGTTGGAAGTGATCAGGCGGAACAAGAAAGCAATAGGGTGGACCCTCTCTGATTTAGTAGGAATCAGTCCTGATCTCTGCATGCACCACATCCGTTTAGAAGAAGGTGTGAAGGCTCACCAAGACGCACAACGGAAACTGAATCCAAACATGCGAGAGAAAGTTCTGAAAGAGGTGTTGAAATTGCACTCTCTAGGGATCATCTACTCTATTCCAGACAGTGAGTGGGTCAGTCCTGTCCATATGGTGCCCAAAAAGTCTGGAATACAGGTTGTCAAGAATGATAAGAACGAATTGGTGCCCACTAGGCTGGTGACGGGGTGGAGGATGTGCATCGACTACAGGAAGCTGAATGAGGCCAAAAAGAAGGATCACTTCCCCCTACCTTTCATTGATCAGATGTTAGAAAGATTGGCTGGCAAACAGTATTTTTGCTTCCTTGATGGATACAGTGGCTATTTCCATATCTACGTTAACCCAGAGGACCAAGGAAAAACCACGTTCACGTGCCCTTTTGGTACGTATGCATACCGAAGAATGTCGTTTGGGTTGTGTAACGCACCAGGAACGTTCCAGCGATGCATGATGAGTATTTTCTCGGATTTGCTTGAAGTATGCATTGAGATATTCATGGATGATTTTACCGTATACGGGAATTCGTTCGACACTTGTTTGGCCAGCCTTGACCTAGTGTTAAAAAGATGCCAGGAGAAGCACCTAGTTTTGAACTTCGAAAAATGTCACTTCATGGTGACTGAAGGTATTGTCCTGGGTCACGTGGTTTCTGAAAGAGGAATACAGGTGGACAAGGCAAAGGTCGAGGTGATATCAAAGTTACCTTACCCCACGAACCAAAAAGAAGTTAGAGGTTTCCTGGGTCACGCAGGATTTTATAGGAGGTTTATCAAGGATTTCGCGAAAATCGCGCAACCACTAACTCATTTGTTGCAGAACGATGTGGAATTCGTCTTTGACGAAGGATGTAAGAAGGCTTTCAGTTGCTCAAGGACAGACTCGTGTCAGCACCAATAATCAGGGCACCAGATTGGAATCACCCATTTGAGATAATGTGCCACGCGAGTGATATCGCTGTGGGAGCTGTTTTAGGGCAGAAGATAGACGGAAAAAGTTATGTGATCTTCTATGCATCCAAAACTCTAAATCAAGCTCAGAAGAACTATGATACCACGGACAAGAAAATGTTGGCTGTCATTAACTCGTTCGAAAAATTTGACCTTATCTTCTTGGGTCGAGGGTTATAGTCTTCACAGATCACGCAACAATAAAGTACTTATTGGCTAAGAAAGAGTCTAAGCCGAGGTTAATCCGTTGGGTGTTGCTTTTACAGGAGTTTGATTGGGAAGTGAGAGAACGGAGAATCGAGTAGCCGATCACTTGAGCAGAATTCATCAAGGGGAAATGGAAGAGGCCATACCCGATGCTTTTCCTGAAGAGCATTTGTATTATCTAGGGGATTTTCCTGGACGGATCAGTTGGGAAGCAGTTTTGGCATTAACCGGTCTAGGAGAATCCGACAAGGGAAAGCGAACACTGAACGCGGAACCATGGTTTGCTGACTTAGCAAACTACTTGGTCACGGGAGAGGTGCCAAGTTCAGACGAAGTTTCCCGGGTCCAGAGGATGAAAACTAAAAGCGAAGCCAAATATTACTTTTGGGACGACCCTTACATATGAAAGATGTGTTCGGATGAAGTGATCAGACGCTGCATTCCCGAATGGGAACAAAGAGATGTGCTGATTCATTGCCACACCTTGGCGTGTGGAGGTCACTTTGGACCAAGGAAGACAGCAAGGAAGGTATTGGACAGCGGTTTCTACTGGCCAACGCTTAACAAAGATGCCTTTGAGTTTTGTCAATGTTGCGAGAGATGCCAACAGACAGGGGGAATTTCAAGGAGGGACAAGATGCCTCATGTCCCGGTGATTGTTTGCAAAATTTTTGACGTGTGGAGAATGGACTTCATGGGACCATTTCCATCATCCTGTGGGAACACATATATATTGGTTGCAGTAGACTATGTGTCTAAATGGATAGAAGCTAAAGCCACCACGACATGTAAATCGAAGGAGGTAGCAAAATTTCTGAAGGCCAATATCTTCAACAGATACGGAGTTCCTCGAGCCATTGTCTCAGATCAAGGAACACATTTCTGTAATCGCACCATCGAGGCTCTGATGAAGAAATATGGTGTTCACCATAGGGTATCTACCCCGTACCACCCTCAGTCTAACGGCCAAGCGGAAATTTCTAATCGCGAGTTCAAGGCAATATTGGAGAAGACAGTTAATCCGTCAAGGAAAGACTGGAGTAAGAGGCTCAGCGATGCATTATGGGCCTACAGAACTGCTTTCAAGACGCCTATCGGAATATCGCCTTATAGGCTGGTGTTTGGAAAAATGTGCCACTTGCCCGTGGGTATCGAGCACAAGGCGTACTGGGCAGTAAAGGAGATGAATATGGAGCCTTCGGCTTGTGAGGAAGAAAGAAAGTTACAGTTACAAGAACTGGAGGAACTGAGGCTGGAGTCTTACGAGTCTGCCATGTGGTATAAGGAAAGGACAAAATTATGGCATGACAAGAATCTCCGGGTCAAGGAACTCCATGTGGGACAGAGGGTGCTCCTTTTTCAATCCCGGCTCAAGCTGATGCCAGGGAAGTTGAAGTCTAAGTGGATCGGTCCATATACCATTGTCGGCCTCCGTGCAAATGGAGCAGTAGAGATCCAGGGAAGTGCCTCTAACTCTGTCCTTTTTCTTGTTAATGGTCATAGAGTGAAGGTCTATAGGGATAATTCTGAGTTGTGTGTAGTGGAGGAAGTGCCACTACATGCACTCTCTATTATCACCTATACAGACGAGGAGGTATTCTCGATGAATTCCTGGGTCAGGTAAATTGGTTGACATTTTGAATATATACATTGAACCAGGGAATCTCGGGAATACTCAAAGGGTGCGTGTAAATAGTTTAATTGCTTTTCAAATAAAGGAAAATCAAAAAAAATGTATATACAATTTTAAATCTTCCAAAAATATTTTCGAAGCACCAGACTCCGTAGGAAAACCGATGCATTATATTCTAACCTTGACCTAGGAGTCTGGCGCCTTCATTTTTTTTTAAGTATAGGGTCATGGTCAGGGAAATCAGCTAGGGGAGGAGAGCCTGGAGGAAGAAGTCAAGGAGGGATAGAGATAATTTGAATTTCAAAATTACCGATATTTATGGGAGGTGTACGGTTGCTTACATCACGTCTGCAACCACACCATCTTTTCACCAGAAAAGGCTAACCGGCCCTCTCCAATAATCCCAATCGACGAAACTGCATTCTCTCTCCCTTCTCTCTACTTTGTTTCTCTCTCAAGAAACACAAACCCTAACCAATTTCGACCGAGTTTTCTTTTCGATTTTAGATTTACAGTAATGGATCCAACTCAGGCCACCAGAAGTTCGCAGCCGGCGGTGTACGACGCGGTTCTGCTGGCAGAATTGACGCAAAAATTAGGAAGCGTCGAGAAAGCAAAAGAAGTTTACGCTCTGTTCTCCACCAATCTGATGGCGTCCGCCGCGGCCGTACCATCACCGACGATCCCAGCGGATTCGGCAGCGCAACCTGCAGTTCCCCAAGAAGAAAGGCCTCAAGATTCAACCAGGGTACCGGACTCTGGATCTCAACAAGCAGAAACCGCTTCACTGGAGGCGGATAAAGAAGAGGCGACGAAGAACTGTCGGCTGATGGTGGGCAGAACGACGGCGAAAAGGAGGTGGAGACCGAAAGACAAGGTAATGAAAACCCTAACTTTGAGGGTGAAAAAATTGCTGAGGGGGAAACCCCTGTTCACGAGAAAGTTGTTGAGGGGGAAACCCCTGTTCGAGAAGAGATTGTGGAGGGGGAAACCCCTGTTTTGGTAGAAGTTGTTGAGGGGGAAACCCCTGTTCGAGAGTTGATGGATGAGGGGGAAACCCCTATGGAGGCTGGGGATGAAACCCCAAGGGATTTTAGGGGTGCAACCCCTGAACCCATGGAGGAGGAGGTGACCCCAAGTGATGTCAGGGGGGAAACCCCTGTTTATATTGAGGGGGCGACCCTGATGGTGGATGATGTGGGGGAAACCCCGGGAAAACTTGTGGAAGAGACAGATCTATACACTACTGGAGTACCGGAGCCCGTTGAGGAAGGGCTAAATCTGATTGTGGACCTGGTGGACGACCAGGAAGAAGAGGCACCCCGGGTGGACGAAAGAGCAGAGAGGAGAAGGGCCAGGCGGAGTCAGCTTGACGAAGTAGAAGACTTGGTCTATTCCGAGAAGGAGGAGTTCTCTGCCCGAGGGACGGAAGCGGAAGTAGCAGAGGAGAGTCGCCTGGTCAAGGAAAGGGCGAGAAAAGGAAAAGCAGCTGCGACCGGGTCAACACGGTCGAGGAAAGCTCCCTCCGTCAAGGAGGTTGAGAAGACCCTTTCCCCAGTGACCGAAGCTCCCTCTACCGAGGAACAAGACAAGCCTACTCACGGGTACGACTCTGAACTTGGAGAATCTGAAGAGGAGTTTGTGCAAGGACGTCCGGAGGTATGGCTGACTAAGGAACTGCTGGAGTTGATGAGGCATTTCGACGATCAGAAACGGGCCACAGTGTACAAAGAGAGATGCAGTGCTGGAAAGATGGCTAAGTCTGGCAAGCAGTACAGCTCCAGGGAACTCATGACGATTGCATGTGATGAGAATTTCCGCGCATGTATCTATTCAATCGGTTTCGAGTGGTTGCTAAAGCACAGCCTGGAGAAGGTGCTGGTGGACCTAGCACGGGAGTTTTTCTCAACATTCCGATTAAAGAACACCTCTGACCTCGACGCGGACTCCATAACATTGAGGCTTTTCAATGAAGAACATGAGATGAGCATCCGGGAATGGTCTTTGAAGATGGGGTTGTTTACCCAGGCTGAGGATGATGAAGGAATATGGAACGAGAGGATGATCGGCGTGCCGAAGAATACGCCAGGTTTCAAAGTACAAGCAGCATAGGAACTAATCACTCACTCCAAGGCAGGGGCGTTCAAGTCAAGCTACTCCAAGGCTTCTCACATCGAGGACAGAATCCTCCATTTTGCTCAGACGTTTATCAGCTACAACTTAATGGGAACTGTAAATTCAGCTCTGACGACAACTGGCCTTTATTTCACTTGGTGCATGTCAAAAGGCGTTAAGGTGCATCTAGGCTATTGGCTGGCTCAAGCATGCCATCAAATGACCAGCAACCCTGCTCGACACATGTATACCTGCCATCTCCTAGGCGCCTACCTCCAGCGGAACATTGAAATGAAGATAGCCAAAACCGCTCCCTTGGTCGTGATGTGCGAACCCCTGGAGGTTTTCAGCGTTGAGTACTTTTTCAACAAGGGGTTACTCCAAGATCACGGCAAACAAACCTTCTTCTACACGGTCGGAGATAAGGTAAAAGCGGAGGCTGAGGAGGCTGCGGAGGCTATGCCGAGTGAAGAGGTCGAGGAGCTGAGAAAGGATGTCCAGGATGTGAGGAGAGAAATGCAGGTGATGAGGAAAGAAATAGTGAAAGAACTCGGAGGGATAAGGAAAGAGATGAGTGGTAGCCGGGAAGAGGTGAAGACCCTGCGGGGAAATATTGCGGACCTGGCGGTGAAGTCCGCCAAAAAGAATGAGCGAATGACGGAGGCTGTGGAGCTTGTAATAAAAATGTTGAAATGGTTGGAGAAGACACTCCCCTTGACCCAGTCGAAGGCAACTCCTGGGTCCAGCAGCGAGGTCAAGCAACCAGGCCAGAGCAGTCCCTCCGTCCACCGACCACCGCACCCGCTCAAGCAAATGGTTACACCGTCTGCGTCCAAGCCAGTGCTAATCCCATCCAGATCGAAGTCCATGATGTTGAAAAAACCAGAGTCTGTTCAACCAGAGCAAGAGAAGGAAGAAGAGAAGTCGGAGATGCCGGCGAAAAAGAAAGTGAAGATGACCCGACCCGGAATCCCACCCCAATCTGGCTCTCGAGGGAGCCAGACCCAGAAGTGAATCACCCCCATGACCAAGTAACTTTTATTTTCTGTTTTCCGTTATATCTGTTTTTTTTTATGTTTGTTGTTATTATTTGTGTCTCTGTGAATATTTGCTATATGTGTTTACCTTCTCCCACTTAGCCCAATGCTTGGTCTAAGTGTGAGAAGTTTATGTTTTCTGTTTTTATTGTGTCTTCTCCCACTTAGCCCGTTGCTCGGTCTAAGTGTGAGAAGTTTATCTGTTTTGTTTTATTTGTGTCTTCTCCCACTTAGCCCGATGCTCGGTCTAAGTGTGAGAAGTTTTTATTTGTATAAATTGTCTGTTGTCTGTTGAATTGACTACCCTTTTCCACCCTTCACGACGATGGCTTGGGGACAAGCTTGAGTGAAGTAGGAGGGGGAGGGGAGTCAATGTGTGTAGTTGCCAGCATGTTATGAGTCGTTAAGTCTAGGTTTTGTTTGCGTCGCATGAGCTGGTGAATATAATATGGCATGATCTCCTTAGTGAAAGTAATTGAAGATAGGATGTATTTCAACTCAGAAGCCTTTTCCTTTAACAAGCCAAATCAATTTGGACGAAGTAAGAACGATAGAGGATGCCTTAGCTTACTTAGTTGTGAAGCCCCACTATAAGAGTGAGTTATAAGCCTTAAATAACTTTGAGCAAACACATGTAAAGGGGCCGCCACTGAATGCTTAGGGAGAAGAGTCATGACGGAGAAAAAAAAAGGGGGAATTAGGTTATGAAGGTATAAGCTGGACGAAGTCCAGGTAAAGGAGTTATAAGCTGGACGAAGTCCAGAGGAGAGAAGAGGGAAATGGAGGAATAAGTTGGACGAAGTCTAGAGAAAAAAAAAATGCTGAAAAGGGAAAAAAATAGAAAGGAGGTATAAGCTGGACGAAGTCCAGAGGGAATATGTCTAAGGGCAGGAAACAATAGTAACCTGACCCAGTAAAAAAGGGGAGAAAGAAGTATAAAAGGAGAAAACTCTCATAACCCGACGCTTCAGTGGTATGGCAATAACTTTTGAGAGAATCGATCCTAACATCCCTGGTGAGGAATGAGTGATCGAGTGAATCCAACAATTGCGGAAGTAAAAGGCTATCTTGACGAACTGACAGATTGATTAGGTAGAAGAAGGGAAGGGGCCAATTTGGAGAAGTGCAGTCTGTTGAATTGACATTGATCTTGTGGGGACGGTTGCCTAAAAGTTGAAGCTAGTTCATGCATATGTGTCTATGTGTTTTTATTTTTTTTAAGTGTTTGTTATCTGTGCATTAGTTGTGTCTAGGTCTAGGAGTCTGTTTAGAGTCTAAGGAGTCGGTCAGGGGATAACCGTACTTTGAAATTCACCTTATTCTTTTTCTTGTCTTTATACTTGAGGACAAGTATGGTTTAAGTGTGAGCAGTTTGATAAGGCTAATTTCATGCATCGGTTATGTGGTGAAAAACACATTATTCTGCTGGGTCTAATGCAGTTTTTAAGCCAGGTGTGTGAAGGAAATGCTAGGTCCAGGAAGAGCTGGAGACAATGGACTAGCAAAGGAAAATGAAGGAAAGTGAGCAAAACTGAAGGGAAAAGAATGACTAGAAGAAGGAAGTCAATAGCTGAGGGCAACAAAGACTATTCATACCTCGCTGGACCCACTTCAACGCCTATAAATGAGGGAGCATGTAGCACACGCCAGAGATAGGATTTTTGCTCTTAGCTCACACACTCACACACACACTTGGTAAATGGGAATTCTGGGATAGTTTAGGGTTTCTAAGGGGTTCATCTTCGGCGAAAGTCAGAGGTAACACCGTCCTCTCGGAGGGCGAAGAAACAATCTGCTTTTCATTCAGCTTTTCGTACTTTTATCCGATCGAACTTCATTATTTTGGAAGTCGATTTGGTTGTTGCTACTTATCGTTTATCTATGCATTTAGTTTTTGTAATGTTGGTGTTATCTTGTGTTGATTTATGATTCTGGGTTTTTGTTTGAAGTTTTATTTCGGCAGTTGAATGTTAATCTCTGTTTTAGATAATTATGTGCTTGATCTGGGGAAGAAGTTGTGGATCTGAATTGTTGTTGTTGATCGGTGGTTGTTTGTTGAATCTGAAGCTATGGATATACTTTTGGTCGGAGTTTGTGTCGGATGCTTGGATCCGGAGTGGATTTAGCATCCGAGGTTGGATCTGAACAGTGGAATCAAGTTGTGCATGGATTTCGAACTCTTTTGCTCTCTTTTCAATTTACTCCGTCTAGTAGCCGTAGATTTGCTTAGTTTTTAATTGTTCTTCGTTAAATTGCTTTAAATCCAGTCTGCTTCGTTTCCGATTCACGTTCCATCTCTGTTTTTACTGAATTTTTATGTAAATCGATTGGAAAAGATGATGTCGCTGTTAGTTAGTACTTTAGTTAGTTGTTTTCTAGCTTTTCGTCTGTACTCTACCTTTTCAGCAAATGGTTCCCACCGTCAGTTTATTTCCCAGGTCTAGGTAATTTAGAAATAGTTTCTTAGATCTAGTGAATGTCTCATTTTCCAATTTACATGCATGATTTCTGTTCTGCCTAGATCTAGCTGTTAGCGTAGCGTAGCAGATTTCACTCAAGTTAGTTTAATTTCCTCAACCCAAAAATGCGTGGCAGCAGCCAACCCAAAAATAGTCCCGAATCCTTGAGCATGCTTTATTACACATTCATCTCTGTGGGATCGATCCCTACTTCCCTGTGCTAATTTTAGTATAAGTGGTTGAGGGTTTTTGAAGCGATAGTCTGTGTGTCCGACGACCGAGATCTTCCAACGATCCGTGAGTTCCTAGACCTTGTGATCTAGTGGATTCACTGGACCTAGGAGACTTGTTATTCCTTTCTGTGACTTTGACATCAAAAACGGACCAAATAATGGCCTTAAAACAGTGCAAAATCCGAGCGTATCAACTCCCCCAAACTTATATTTTTGTTTGTCCTCGAACAAAACAATAAAGACACAAAATAGACGCATGGAATGCACAAGGACTAGACTTCATAATTGCCTCAAAAGATGAAAGAATAGATTAAGCATGTATTAACGCAATCAAATCAAGCAAGGCTTATTAGTGCACTTTCATTACTAACTCGTGGAACACCTTGAATTCAAGCACCCACATGTGGCAAACTTCCAAAGATGGGAAGTGTTCTCTCACTCTCAAAGTGTATAGAGGTAATGTGTATATATAGCACTCAATCATGCATCATGCAAAGTTTACCATAGGCTTGCTCAAAGTCTAATCCCTCCTCTACTAGATGTGATTAAGCATCAAAAGTCCGAAAGGTCTTTATCTTTGGTTGTAATGTAGGCTCTATGGTAGGTGAGGAATATTTGGCTAAAAAGTGACTAAAAATAAAATATCCCAAGTAGAGTTAAAGGGACTCCACTTTTCTAATAACCCAAGACACTTCTAACACTTAAATTTTCTCCTTCAACTCACTTTCCAATGGTTTAGAATACCTATCCACTGAGTTTGATATATTTCGCAAGGAGAAATGAATGAAGAGGCACAGGACAGTCCCTTGCAACCCCTAACAAAATGGGGTTGCAGAGAGGATGAATAGAACTATTCTTGAGAGGGTTAGGTGCCTACTTCTTGGTTCTGGTTTGAGCAGCAGATTCTGGGGTGAGGCAGTGTATACAACTGCCTATCTCATCAATAAGTGTCCTGCAATAGCCCTAAAGTCTGAGACCCTAGATTATATGTGGTATGGGGCTCACAGTGATTACTCTAAATATAAAGTGTTTGGGTGTACAGCATATGCTCATGCTAGACAGAGCAAGCTTGAAGCTAGAGCTTTGAAGTGCATCATGCTGGGATATCAAAGAGGTGTTAAAGGGTACAAGCTCTGGTGCATTGAACCTGGGAAACAAAAGATAATCATTAGTAGAGATGTGGTTTTTCGTGAGAACCAAATGCCTTATTTAACGAGGGAAGTAAAACTGATGAGGCTGACAGTGATTTCTTCAAGGTGGAGTCAGTAAGGCTAAGCCAAGGTGCAGGTAGAGTCAGTGACTCAGAGAGTGAGTCTGAGCCAGAAAATGATGGTGATTCAAGTCAAGGTGGAGGCAATACTGAGCCTCCAGCTACTAATGTCAGAGAATACCAGATTGCAAGAGATAAAGGGAAAATGAATGTTAAACCTCCCCAGAAATTATCTGATGAAGTCTACTATGCTCTTTGTGCTGCTGAGAGCATAGAGCTCACTGATCCTCTCACTTATGAGGAAGCTATGAGAAGTAAATACAGAGAAAGATGGATAGAAGCTATGAATGAAGAAATTGAGTCTTTACTCAAGACTAAAACCTGGATATTGGTGGATAAATCTCAGTTAAAGTCAGATGGGAAGGCAAGGAGGTTAGTAAGCTACAAATGGGTGTTTAAAAGGAAAGTTGAAACCACTGGAAAAGAAAGCAAAGTTTAAAGCTCGTTTGGTGGCTAGAGGTTTTACACAGCAAGAAGGTGTTGATTTTAATGAGGTGTTTGCCCTTGTTGTTAAGCACACTTCCATTAGGATATTGCTTTGTTGTGGTGAATCAGTTTGATTGGGAATTACAGCAGCTTGATGTGAAGACTGTTTTTCTCAATAGAGACCTTGAGGAGACTATTTTCATGGACCAGCCTATGGGTTATGTGAAGGCTGGAGAAGAAAGTAAGGTCTACTTGCTAAAGAAAAGCCTCTATGGACTCAAACAAAGTCCTAGGTAGTGGAACAAGAAATTCTATGACCAGATGATGAGAATTGGCTTCATAAGGTCAAAGTTTGATGACTGCAATTACATAAAGAAAAAGGGCAGTACTCCAGTTGCCTATCTATTGCTTTATGTAGATGATATGCTCCTTGCTGGATCATCTGTGGCTGAGATAAATAAAGTTAAGGCAGATCTGATGTCTAGTTTTGAAATGAAGGATATGGGTGAAGCAAGAAAGATGTAACACCCGTCTTGTTAGTACCTTTTCACGATGAGTTTTGTTTTGAGAATGAGCGAGTGATAGACCTTGATTAAAATACCGTCTTCGTTTTGATTAGTTGCGAATGGAATTTTTCGAATGCTTGTTTTGTTGTTGATTAATTGTGTGGTGAAAATAGTCGATGAGATTATTGTGAGAATCGTCGATGGAAAAGTTGGGCGTTCGTCTAAGTACTTGGAATAACACCAAAGTACTAAAATAATAAAACACCACAATTAAATCTAAGCACTAAATTTCATATATTTTTGGGCCTATCACTTTTGTCTATTTTCATTCTTTTCTAGCTCATTTATCCTTATTCAATTAGGCTATTTTTAATATAGTCATTTATTCTTAATTCTTATTAAATTACCGCTCAAAATAAATTTCTTCTCCTAAATCCTTTCTACACGTTTTCTTCTCTTCATCAATATCTCCATGATGTGAATCAAATAGTACATTTTTATTCCCATAACTTTACATGATTTGTATGGTTTGATGCTTGAAAAAATATATTTTATAGTGTAGGAAGCGGAATGGATGGTGAAACGAGACATGGAATGAAGCTTGGATGGAGAACAAAGTCATTGACAGACTGCCAAATTTGACACACTGCCCAGTTTGACAACTTTCCCAGTCTGCGTCGCGAGTCCAGAATATGCTCAAAATGAGCCACCCGGCCGGGTGAATTTCATGCCTAATAATTCACGCGGCCGGGTACGATGACGCAGTAACTGCTGAGTTCCGTTTTTAAATAGTTTTGAGGCAGTTTTTAGGGGATATTAAGAGAGATTTGCACGAAAAGTTATCAGAGGAAGATGGAGGAAGATTGGAGGTCAATCACTCAACTTCCATCATCCCGGGGGAGATTTGCTACCATCCACACATCAATTTCATGAGTTCTATGGTTCTTCTTTATTGTTTGTGGATGTGTAACTAAACTCTTACTTTGCTCCTAATTTGTGAAAGATGTGAATTACTTTTAGATTCTATGGATTAATATTAATTTATAATTTTTTTCTACGATGCTTTTTACATTGAATTATAATTCCGGCCTGATTTATTATTCAATCGTGTCTTTTAGCCAATGTCTCTTTTAACTTGGTTAAAAGGTGGAAACGTAGATAAAGAGTTTGAGATTTGTATTGTGTTCAGCATATGAATCTTGGATAAGTTGATTTACATGTCGTTACAATAATTGTTGGACATTTACCGTGCTTCCGTAGGAATGTTCAATTGATTTTGTAAATGAATCATGTACGTTGGAAATTAGAAGTTGGATTAGAGCTTACTATGCTTCCGTAGAAGTGATAATCCGATGAGTACGAATTTGATCTTAGTGTTCAGCAAGGTTAAATTCAAGCATCTGCGAACATGTTCAGTGCGAGTAGAATGAACGAGATATTTACAACTTTCATTAGATTAATCTTTAATCCATAGGTTTACTGGTCCATTAAGTTAATTCACATCTGGAGCATATTAGGAGCAATGTTCTCACTCCCTTGGTTATATTTTGTGTTTGCATTTTATTTCTTCACTTGTTCTTGTTTCAATTTAATTTCTCAATCCAAAAATTCCAAAATTTAATTAGATAACCGTACGCCTCCATGTGGTTCGACACTCTTTTACTACAACTACATCTGTACTCTTGCAGATTCGGTTGTAATTTTAGAGCTATTTGATATATTTGTGTGTTATTAGTTCATTGATATAAAAGCTCGAAAAATACACATCACTCCACTCTCTAAAATCTCTCCAACCACCAAATCCATGAATATCTCTATCAGTTTTGCCTATAAAATCCCACATTCACGTCCTTTTCAAACCCTGCTGCAGTTCTTTCTTCTCTTTCACACGAAGGTAAATTCTCCTCAATTTCTTGAATGATAAACCTTCGTACAATCATATTGATTTTGTGTAGCCAATTCTTGATATCACAGCGTTGAAAGGGGAAGACCGAGAGAGCTGTGGATTTAATTCATCTTGTCATTCTCTTCTTCCTAAAGGTATATTTTTCTTCAAATCCATGCCATAGATTCATACACCACGTTAGTCCACAGATCAAATTTGTTGAAATTCTTGAAAACTTGTTAAATGCTACATTCTTGTTAAAGCTCGAGGTTTACTGTCATTGCAAGCAAGTCTGTCTTTTATCTCTTTCAAAAATGAATTCTAAAAATTCCCTTGTCTGCCCAAAAATGTTTGAATTGAACAATTAAAATTTTTTTAAAATAAAAAGTTTGGATTGGGAAAAGGGGAGAGGAAAACTTACCGTTGGGAGTAGCGGTGCCGCGACGGAGGAGCTGACCGCCAGGATCGGCGGTGTACAGTGGCGGTGACGGAGAGACCGTGACTGCAGCAGCGGCGAAGGCTGCTGCTGCATCGATTTTTGGAACGAGAGATGAGAGACCTTTGGTTACTTCTGTTTTTGTGAGAAAGAGGGAGAGAGCTATGACGGACAGGAATTATGCTTCTGAGAAATAATTTGGGAGATAATTTGGGATTGTTCCTGCATTGTGAATTGTTAGGAGAATTTCAGAGAGAAGTTTGAGAATGTGGGAGATAGAGATAGAGATAGAGATAGAGACGAGAGGAAGAGATAGGCGTGGCTAAATGGCAGAGGATATATACATGTGATGATTTGGGAGTATATAGATATTTAGTTTTGCTTCTGTTTGAGTTGGAATATAAATATATGTATATTAAGCTACTGTGTAGTGAGTATAATAAAACTATTTTTTCTTTTTCTTTAATTGAACGTTGGATACTTTAATATTTTGGGCCACTACTATTTTAATTTATCTAATGGACCCAATATGAAATTTAGTACGTGGATGATAAGGCTAATTTCATGCATCGGTTATGTGATGAAAAGTCACCATTTACTGGGTCTAACACAAATTTTAAGCCAGGTGTGTGAAGAAATTCGCTAGGTCCAGGAAGTACTGAAGGCAGTGGACCAGCGGAGGAGAGAGACGAAAAGTGAGCAGAATTAAGGAAGAAAATGGCTGGACGAAGGAAGTCCAAAGTTGAGGGCAAAGAAGACTATTCACACAAAAGAGCCCCTGCTGGACCCACTTCCACGCCTATATAAAGAGGAGCATGCAACACACGTACATGATTTAACTCTTAGCTCACACACACACTCACACACTTGGGAGAATGGGGATTCTGGGGTAGGTAGAGGTTTCATCTTCGGGAAAATTTTGTTGCAACACCGTCCTCACGGAGGGCGAAGATACAATCGTTTACTTTTCAGTTTTTGTGTTTTGATTTCCGTCGAACTTCACCGTTTTAGAAGTCGACTGCTCGTGCTACTTATCGTTATTCTATGGAGTTTATTTTATGTCATGATGGTGCTGATTTACGTTGATTTTATGTTCTGAGGAGTTTTATTGCGAAGGTTGACGTTATTCTTTTGTTTTGGATGTTTCTGTGCTTGATCTGTGGCTGTTGTTGTTGATCTGTGGTGATTTGGCAAATCTCTAGTTATGGAGATGGTTTTTATCGTACTTTGGTCCGGATGCTTGGATGCGGAGTGGATTTAGCATCCGAAGTGTGGATCTGAACAGGGGAAACTGAGTTGTGCAGGGATTTTGGTTTTCTGTTTTCGTTTTCATGTTGCTTCGTCTAGTAGCGTAGATCTGCCTAGGTTTTAACTGTTCTTCGTTTTTACTGTTATTTTAATTCAGTCTGCTTCGTTTTAATTTACGTTCTCTCTCTGTTTTTACTGATTGTTTCATGCCAAAGGTTGGAGAAGATGATGTCGCTGTTAGTTAGTCCTTTAGTTAGTTATTTTGCAGTCTTTTAACCGTACTCTACCTTTTTCAGAAAATGGTCCCCACTTGCAGTTGTTTTCCTAGGTCTAGGTAGTTTAGGAAATAGTTTTCTTAGATATAGAGATTGTCTCGCTTGTTTCAGTTTATATGCATGTTTCCTGTTCCTGCCTAGATCTATTTGTTAGCGTAGCAAATTTCAATTACCAAGTCTAGTATAAATTCCTCAACTCCAAGTTGCGTGGCAGCAACCATACCACCCAAAATCCCTTAAGTGCGTAATCTGTCCTCGTGGGATCAATCCCTACTTCCCTATACTAATTTTAGTATACGTGGTTGAGGGTTTTGAAGAGATATTCTGTGTGTCCGACGACCGAGGTCTTTCAGCGCTCCGTGAGTTCCTAGACCCTGTGATCTAGTGGATACTCTGAACCCAGGAAGCTTGACATTCCTTATTGTGCACGCAGTTTAAAAATATCGAGAGTATCAGTGGGCTTAATAAATAAATATATATATATATATATATATATATATAGGATTGTGATCAATTGAGATTATTTAGGCTAATTGAGAAATGAGATGCAATATCAGCCACTCATTTTTATTAAATGAGTGGTCCAGATTTTGCCACACAATAAATATTTTTAGCTTAATTTATTATGAAAGGGTATAATAGTCATTTCATGTTTTAATTTAGGACTCTTCAGCTTTCATCGGCGATTTCTGTGAGATTTGCGATTTGTTTGAGTTCTCTGATGAATCTATTCCAAGGATTTATGATTCAATTGATTAAAAAATTAGAATTCAGACGATTTCAACGATTTCAACTATCTCTGATTCGACGATTCCTTAGCATATCAATTTTCCAAAAATAGACGACCAGTTCGACGGATTTCGGTGTTGATTTTGAAGTTTTTCGGTCGATTTTACCACTTTGATTCTGTTTTTATGTTTTATTTGTCGATGCCCAGTCAAATCTGTTCCTAATCAGTTTGTTTTTTTTTGCTTTTTCATCTTTAGCTTCGATTTCAGTTCATAATCAATACGTAAGTGTTATCTGATGGATTCTTCATCATATTCAGAGTCGACGTCGACGAATGGTGGAGGTAATTTTGTTTGATTTTCATTAACATGATTTTTTTGTGTTATGTTGGTGAATTATACTCTGTTGACATGAATGCAAATTTGTTGACTTGATGTATGTTAGTTGTTAAATATTCTATGTAACTATACTCTTTGTTGACATTCTGATTACATACAAAATAGTTGTATCCAAAATGCATCCTCTGGTTGAAGACATAAATGCAATTCTGTTGACATGATGTATGTTACATGTTAAATATTTTATGTAGATATACTCTTTGTTGACATTCTGTTTACATACAAAATAATTGTATCCAAAATGCACCCCCCCAGCTGTGGTGTTTGTTGGTGGAGGAAGGGGTTATGGATATGGTTGAGTGTCCATGGTAGGATATCTGAGATGTTGGTGTTAGTGTGTTGGTGCTGCATATTTTGAGATGTAGTGTTGAAATTTTGATTCCGGATTTTAGAAACCCTCTATGTTGTCACTTAAGATATGATAGTTGACATTATATGTTTCAGCTTGTTTCGTCTCTCTCACATTCATATAGTGTCGCTCTTCTCGGGTGAATTATGTTTCACTGTTGCTTTTGTTTTAAAATCTTCAGATACTGTTGTTTTATTTTTTAGATAATAACTTGTTGGAGTTAATTGAATATTTGGTTGGAATCAATTGTCATTTATCAGCTTTTCGCTGAAGCCGTTCACACATGATTTTTTTCCGGTGAGATTTATGCGTGTTGTTTCTTCTATATAGAGTACGTTTTTGGTTGTTACAAACGTGATCCTGAACAAAATTTTGCTCAGTTTTGTTATTCTTATGCTTGGAAGGGCAAAGACGAACTGTCGAATTCCTCCGATATAATCGATCGCAGCTGGAGTAAAAATGCAATAATGAAATTTTGGCACAGTTTGTTGTCTTTTGTGTTTGGATAGGGATAAAATTGATGAGGTTCGTGAATTCACGAAGAAAATCATGAGAGAAGGAATCGGAGCTATGTCGGCGATCTGTGGCTGATTAGGAGCTCGATTCCGTGACTCTGATGAGGAAGGAAGTTGTCGCGATCTGCAAAAAGGTTGAAATCGTGACGTGAGATGTGAAGATATTGGGGATCGACTGTCAGAAGAAGTTTTGATTTGATGATTTGATGATTTTTCTTATTCTATCTCTGATTTCCAGATTGATTTATCTCTTTCTTCAGATTTTATAGGACAAAGAGTATAAATAATCGGCTGAGGCTTTCGATGATAAGAAGGAAAAGGCGCAGCTCCTCGCGAAATTAGTAGAGGTAGATGAAGCTCTTGCTTTACTAGTTTCAATTTTTGCAGATTTGTTGTTGACGTTGTTCGATTTTTGCAGTTGGTGAGTGAAAGCGAGAAGCTGAGATCAAGTAAATTAGAAGAGCTCTGCAAGAACATATAGTTGACGCTCCAGCTTCTCGGTGAGAGATCTGAAGGTGAGAGGGAGATCTGTGGAATTAGAGCTCCGGAGAGTAAGGAGATGAGGTTGAGAATTATGTTTGAGATGTTGGTACTGGTGTGTTGGTGCTGCATATTTTGAGACATAGTTTTTGAGATTTTGATTATGGATTTTGGAAATCCTTGTTGACACACTGTTGTTTTGCTATAAGTTGTTGACATTTGATATTCTGGCTATTGATATATGAATTATAAGTGTTACTTTTTAGTTGTTGACATTTTAATACAAGTTGTTGACATTTGATATTCTGGCTATTGATATGTGAATTATTAGTGTTATTTTTTAATTGTTGACATTTTAATACTGCGTTGTTGACATTTGATATTCTGGCTATTGATATGTGAATTATAAGTGTTAAATGAGGCGGGAGTCAAATTTCACCCAATTCTTTTCCATTATTGGACTGAAGGGAGCTCCCTGTAATTACTACTAGTACTACTTTAATTTTCTTCATTCACTTTAAAATTATTACTTCCCTCATTTCATCTCTATATATTCAAGGTATCTCAATGCATATGATGTGGATCAATTGTATTATTAATCATGTATATTAATTTTCATTCTTCATTTTTATGTAAAAAAGGGTTTTCAGTGCCCATTTGGTTTGCTACTCTTTTCTTGAATGTTGAAGTTGCCTTACCCTTAATTAATGAAACGCCAATAGTTTATGACATTTTGATTAATTTGTCTCATCGATCTATTGTAGTATTTATTTACCACTTAATTTGTTGAATGTTGATGAAAATACATTGCCTATTCATTAGAATGAAGTCAATATACTCCATGTTTATGGAACTTGCCTTCAAAACCACTGCTGCCTCCTTCCTCTTCTTCTACAATAATGTTTTTTCTTCCCCAAGTTTTGGTTCGAATTCTCAGACAAATATATCCTGGGAAAACAAATTAGGATTGATAAGTAAGAAGTAATTAATTGCTAATTTTATATGACAATATATTTAAAATTAATACCTCAAAATATAGTCTGTTCATTTTGAGCGTCAATGATATTACTATATTTTATCATAATTGGGATAGTTTTCATAATAATATGGAATATAATAGTCTTGACGGTAAACACACGTTATATAGTGGAATAACTATTCTTGTATCTTAGTGTTATATATATGTGGAGGATATAAACATTCCAAATTAAAATGCTAGAATTTGAGATGACATTTTATTTAATGTAGCCTATTTCATGAACTCCGGATTAACCTAAAACACCTATATTGTATTGGAACTTGAACCTTAATTAATTAATCAATTTGTCTATGACTAATTTAACAATTGTGGGCTAATTTACGAACTAGTGGTGGTCTAAATAAAACATTTAATTCATAATTAAAAACTTCTCCACATTCCAATGCTAGCTAATTTATCAGTTGTATACTGATTTGTGAGCAGCATGAGCAAGCTCTCTTACGAGTCTTATCTTCAAACTTTCAAGCACTTTATTGTTATGACAATTATAGTTGTTTTGTTGACAATTTAGTTTTTTTCACAGATGAATTTTTTTCAGTTTTTCCGAAGCTAGACCCTTTTTTATTTTCTAACATATCCAATTCTACTATCTCATATAATGTGGATATTAGTTAAAGCTACGTATAATAATTTCTTATACTATAATTGAAACCTTTTGTATATATCTATTAATTTTGTTAAATGTTTTACTATTTTTCTATATAGATAAGACAATGACGGTAATGAATTTGCATATAATTAATTGAAATTTATCCGATTAAAATACCCGTAGTTGATTAGTAATCCCTTCTGAATTTAGTTAAGGCGTTTTTTTAGCATAAAAATTGTAAAATTATATTAAATGGAATAAATGAAAATAAAATAAATAAATAAAAAATAAAATATGAGAAAGAATAAAGTAAGATTAGTTAAATATTTTTTTTATAATGAAAAATGACTTAACTAAGTCGTGACATCTCAAACAGAATAAACTCGTTGGATATATGCTTAAAAGGAAAAAATAATGAAAAGACTCGTTGGATACATGTATAAAGGAAAAAAAATTAAAAATGACAATCTAACCATTTTACATTTTTTAGATAGCATTTCAAGTTTATTAATTGTTTTAACTACTAAATATATTGCTCGAAATTACGAAATGGTTGTAGAATGACTATGATTTAGTTTGTCATTAATTAATTAAATTGAATATGATAAAGATTAAAGAATACACGAGATTAGTCAATTTGCCGCATATTCCACCAATCAAAATTCGCATTACGTTTGTAATAATTTTTCTTGGAAGTCGCAGTCTCTATATTTAATTAAGTTTTATTATTTTTTGTGCAGAGAAAGCATTATTAATCTCCATAAACATGGGGTGATTAGTGCGTGACTGTGTAAAAGAAAAGTAGAGGATTCTCTGATTTTTGAAGTAATAAAAAAGTTGAGTTCATTGTGTGGATCGATAATCAAAGTACAACTAAGAAAGAGTTCTTGTTTTTCTTGGAGTATATGATGTATTTTTACGATGTAAATAACATGTCTTTTAAATATTAGATAGATAGATATATGCCATATACTATATTGGTAAATGAATTGAAATCACGTAGAATCGAGTCAAATCATAATGTTATCGCCTTATCAGTGGCATAATTTTCTAAAATATTCCAAAATTAAAGGCTTTTGGTAACAATAATCAGGTAAATTCAATTAATTCATTATAGTGAAATAAAAATTACAATAATTTCTACTCTAAAATAAAAAAAAAAAAAAAAAGCAATTTCATTTTCATTTGGGGCTTTTCCCATCGCGATAACCCGATAAGTGCATTTAATTAATTAAATAAGAATCCAAGTGGGCTAATTCTTGGCATGTACAATCGATCTAATCCTTTCTCGATTTCTTAAAAATAGTATTCCTTCCGTTCCACAATATGAGTCATATTTAGTTATGATATAGGATTTAAGAAATATAAAGAAAAATGGGTTATATAAGTTAGTGGAACATGAGTTCCATATACATATATAACATATATATATATAGGGTTGTGATCAATTGAGATTATTTAGGCTAATTGAGAAATGAGATGCAATATCAGTCACTCATTTTTATTAAATGAGTGGTCCAGATTTTGCCACACAATAAATATTTTTAGATTAATTTAATATGAAAGGGCAGAATAGTAATTTTATGTTTTAATTAGGGATGAAGAAGATGGCCACCCAGAGAGTCGATGTGGTGATCCAATCATCATTCTTCTCTCTCAACCAGATCAATCCTTCGAAATTCTTCGTCATTTCGCTGATTTCTCATCGGAAGCTTTGTTTCTTAGATATTCCGGATAGGTGGAGAGAGCTTTCACGAGCGCGCTTCGATCCTTCACCGTTGAAGCTGAAGGAATCGGCGTTTTCGACGCCGTCGAGGAAATGGCGGTATTCGAGAAGCTGAATCAGCAACTGAATTGAATCAATTGATGATCTGAATGTTCAATTCGCGTTAATTGAAAACCTAATTCGGTGAAATTTAGGGAAAACACAGGGAATGGGGGTTCGAGAAGCTGGAATTCAGAGATTCGTGAACGAGGATAAGGCAAGATCGGAAATACGCGATTCAGGCGAGAAACGCCTACGCGACCGGCGTCCACATGTCGGAGAATGTCGCCGGCGGGAGCTCTGCCGCAATCTCCTCCCGACGGATTTTGTTGCTTTTTTTGTTTTTGTTGTTTTTTCTTGCTTGAATGATTGATGTATGGATGATGATGGGGATGGAGATTCACCTAAATAATGATATTCCTGTTAACTGTGATATCTCAACTTTGTTTTAATTGTTGACATTTGATATTTTGGCTATTGATATGTGAATTATAAGTGTTATTTTTCAGTTGTTGACATTTTAATACGACTTGTTGACATTTGATGGATCTTATTTAATTTTGCACATTAGGCACGTAATTAATCATTTTGCTTATGGAAATTTTACTTCTGGCTATGCTTTTCATCTTGAATTATTGGTTGAGGGCTTTTCAAATGACAAAAAATGGTTAACTACATATATAATCTATGTCAACTACATATACAATTCATGTCAACTGCACACATATAATGTCAACTACATATACAATTCATATCAACTACACACATATAATGTCAATTAAACAGATGTAATTATGCCAACTATTAAAATGTATTGTATGATAATGATGTCAGAACTTGTGTCAAATTAAAAAAATAAGAAAAAATAGTTGTATATTTTTTTAGTTACTAAGGATTGTTTTTGAGCTGTTGACATTCAATTCAAGCTGTTGACATCTCAATTCAAGTTGTTGACATATCAATTCAAGTTTTTGAACTGATTGACAGTTGATATATTATTATAGACTTCATGGTTTAAAAATCAGATGTGATAATTGTTTTACATATCCATCTAAAAAACATGTTAAGATCAAATATTCAAACCACTTTTTGTTCAAATCAGAATAAGGCAGTTGTTTACTTCTTGCTTCTACGGGTAAACCATTCCTTGTACTTGTTTTGTAATTCATTCAATCTGTGCCTATTTGCATTTATCCAGTTTTCAGAGTCTTGTATCATTGTCAATTGCACATACAAGTCATGTCAACTACGGTACATATCGTGTCAACTACGGTACATAATATGTCAACTACACGTACAAGCCATGTCAACAACAATTATAATTCATGTCAACTAAATTGTCAAACCATGTCAATTACACGTACAAGCCATGTCAACAACAATTATAAGTCATGTCAACTACACTTTCAAACCATGTCAACTACACGTACAAGCCATGTCAACAATAATTATAAGTCATGTCAACTAAACTTTCAAACCATGTCAACTACACGTACAAGCCATACCAACAACAATTATAAGTCATGTCAACTACACGTACAAGCCAGGTCAACAACAATTATAAGTCATGTCAACTACACTTTCAAATCATTGATGTTTGTTCTTCAACTACACGTACAAGCCATGTCAACAACAATTATAATCCATCATCAAATTTTTGTACTCAATCATATAGTAGTTATAAGCCTCTGTTTTTATAAGAACAATTGCAGGGAACCAAGCACCATAAAAACCATCTGCATCAATCATTGCTTCAACATGGTCTCCTGAGTTAAAGACATGTTCAATCACTGCTTCCACTTCAAAGCACCATAAAAACCATCTCCATCAATCATGGCTTCAACATGGTCTCCTAAGTTAAAGACATGTCCAATCACTGCTTCCACTTCAGGTGACAACTGCTGTGTTACAAGGCAAGAACATCTAGAGATAAGTCAATTTCAAATTTCACATTTGAGAAATATCAAATAACTGGTTGATTCAGTTACTAAGAAAACATTGGTTTAAGATACTTATTTACTTCTAATATGAAATCATATATATATATATATATATATATATATATATATATATATATATATATAACTTGAGCAATAGTTGTCAACAAAGCAAAATGGGACATCCGAGCATACAACAAATAGATTACAATAGTACTTATATTCACAACTTATACAAGTTCAAACAATTAATCATCAAGGCCACATATCACCAATTCGAATTCACAGAAGTATCATTTAAAGGATGCTTACATCAGCTTTAAACGACGAGCAGGAGGGGTCCAAAGGGAGAACCCACCTCTTGTTGACCCACTCGCGGTAAGGCCTCAACTGCGAGGGGGTGAAGGAAAGACGCTCCTCTGTCTTGTACAGTAACACCTGATTTCATCCGCTTCCTCCAATGTCTGGGTGATCTCTCCCTTAGCAGTAGAGACATGACTTAATCCATCAGTAGGGCCTTATTTGGCCAACCCAAAATCCGAGAGCTTAGCATTTCACTGCTCATCCAAAATAATGTTTGAAGACTTGAAATCTCTGAATATAATCTACACGAAAAGCCATCTCTTTATATAAAGTTACGCTGCTGAGGTACGTTGAGGCGAATTTCGACAGAGAGAAAGTAGTTATACTTGAATTTTCATGCCCTCATGAAGATATGCTAGTCCTTTTGCAGCATCCTGCGCCACTTTTAGCCTAGTAGCCCACGGAAGAGATACATTTGGTCATGTTCATGTAATTGAGGAAACTTAATAAATTGTTATAATCATTTTTTGTGATGCAAATTGGTATGTGACTGCATTACTTACCCAAATGAATAGCAACTTGTTTCTGTTTGCACTCCCATCAGTAATATTGGTTAAAACACCTTCTATGTTATGCCTGAGCAATCATGCATTCAAAATCATAAAACATTTTTCATAAATAACTAAACATGAATGGAAAAGAAAGAAATAAATGAAGATCAGAATTACTCTCTTGCAGAAGACCACAGAGTAACCTCAAAGCGTTCAAAGCAGAACTTGAGAAAATCAGTACAAAATGGCCTCTTAAAAACTGTGACATGAAAATACAAAATCAAGAAAAAAGAACATAATATCATAGAAAATATCAAAAGTGAGGAATAATACTGAGAAATTTTCCATAAACGACATCGGGGCGAAGGCCTCGAACAGTGGCCTTATCCTTAAGGTGAACTCTGTTAACAAGGAGGTCATTCCTCTTTATGTGAGTCTGTTCTTTATTCTAATTGTGCATCTCTTCATCTTCGCTGTTTATTCGTATTTCCTCTATACTTTTCTTTTATTTTTTCAAATTTTTTATTTGATCTACACTTCTAATCTCAATAACACTCCTAGTTTGCTTTGATATTTTTCTTTTCTCTGTTTTAAAATCAAACAGAATAAATCAATATCAATTATACACGATATCATGTCAATAAAAAGTATACCCTGTTGACAACAAATGCATGTATGTTATTACGATTATGTCAATAGATAAAGTACACAATAAATCTATGTGAATAACAAGTATACCCTATCGACAACAAGTGCGTGTATATTTTTAAAATTATGTCAATAGATAAAAGTACATAATAAATCAATGTCAATAACAAGTATATCTCATATATAGCAAACACAATTATCTGGTTACTATTATGTCAATTTGACTATGTCAACAGCGATTCTAATAAGTATACACTATGTCAATAACAAGTATATCATGTTTAAAGCAAACATAACTATCTTATTACTTTTATATCAATTGTTAAAGTTTATAGTGTCAACAGCAATCCAAACAAGCATACACTATGTCAACAGTATACAATATCATCTCAATGACAAGTATATGCTGTTTATAGAAAACACAAGTCTATTATCATAACTATGTCAGTAGCTATTATATGAAATGTCAATAATATTAAAAATTTAAACAAATCCTTAACTGAAAGCAGATGCATGTTCTCTTTCGTTTTTTCCAGCAGCCTTGTTGATTTCCCTCTCTTCCGATTCTACCATCGCTAATCAACAACAAAAAAATCAGCAGAAATCGAATTCAGAAGAAAACAAATCCAGATCTGTTTTAATACACTAAAATCGAAGCAATATACTTAAAATTTGAATCAATTTCTAACCTGAAGAATTCGCTTCAACGACCGCCGATTTGGAATGCCTTTTTCTGGCTACAATCGGTGCTTCAGCTTCAACTACTTCTTCGATCCTCATTTTTGGAAATTAATTGATGTAGAAAACTGAACGAAGTCTAAGATTAGGAGATGAATTGCGACGAAGGGGAGAGAAGATGCAGAATTGTAGAAGAAATTTGGGAGAGAACTCAGAGAAATGTTCGAGAGTTTAGCGGCGTGTTTTGAATACAACTGGAACATTTTCGAACAGAAATGACAAAAATACCCCCCTGTTGACATAAACCAGACATTGTTGACATCGCACAAAGATTGTGAATGAGTGGCTGAGATTGCATCTCAATTCTCAATTAGGCCCAAAAATCTCAACCTAACATGACCCTATATATATATATATATATATGTGTGTGTGTGTGTGTGTGTGTGTGTGTGTGTGTGTGTGTGTGTGTGTGTGTGTGTGTGTGTGTGTGTGTGTGTGTGTGTGTGTGTGTGTGTGTGTGTGTGTGTGTGTGTGTGTGTGTGTGTGTGTGTGTGTGTGTGTGTGTGTGTGTACGTGGGTTTCCTGGGAGTATATGTATTGCCTTCATAATTTCTTTGTTTTGAGTAATTTGGGAAATAGGCGTAGGTTACGGGAGTATATGTACCTTGTTTTAATCTTTGTGTTATGTATTTGGCTATACTTGATTTGAGCAAATTGGATTTAATTTGAGAAAGTAGAATTAGTCTTGGGTATGTAAGCGTACGGTGGCTGGAAGCATTTTTTTTTTTTTAAGCTACTGTTTTTTTATTTTGTTTGCATGTGTTTGCTTGGAACAGTAAATTGATTGGAATGAGTTTGGCTTTCTTTATGAAGGATAAAATGAGCATACACGTAGGATGCATGCATTTTTTTTAAAATTAGTAAATTATTTTGCAAAGTCTGATTTTTGCATATCATGTTATTTCGAAAAGGGTGAAATTGTGCACGTTGTTGAGGTTGGGACAGAAAGTTTGTGGAGGAGCTAAGCTTTGAGGTGGGCTTTCGTTTTAAACAAGGACTAATCTTCGTGAAGAAGGACCGCAAGATTCTACATCTCAACGTGCAGAAACCGCTTCACAAGAGGCGGAGGAAGAGGAGGCGGTACACGAACGGCCGGAGGGTGACGGACCGACGAATGACGAAACCATGGTGGAGACAGAAAGGCAAGAAAATGAGAACCCTAATCATGAAGGTAGGGAAGTTTGTGAGGGGGAAACCCCTGTTTTAGATGAAGTTGTGGAGGGGGCAACCCCGATAGTGGAACGTGAAGGGGAAACCCCGGAAAAGCTGTTGGAAGAAGCAGATCTACTTACGACTGGAGTACCGGAGCCCGAGGGAGGGCTGAAATTGATTGTGGACCTGGTGGGTGACCAGGATGAAGATGAACCTAAGATAGATGAGAGGGCAGAAAGGAGGCACACCAGGAGGAGTCTCCTCGATGAAGTCGATGACTTGGTTCCTGATGCTGCAGAGGCAGAGGAGCGCCGCCTGGCCAAGGAAAGGGCGAGGAAAGGAAAGGCGGCGGCGACCTCATCTACCCGGTTTAGGAAAGCTCCCTCCGTCAAGGAGGTCGAGGAGACCCTTTCCCCTATAACCGAGGAACCCTCTGTCGAGGAACAAGATGAGCCCATCCCTGAGCCCATCTATGACTCTGAAGAAGTTGAAGAGGAGCCTATTCCAGGACGTCCGGAAGTCTGGCTAACTAAAGAGTTGTTAGAGGAGATGAGGCAGTTCGACGACCAAAAGAGGATCGCAGTGTACAAGGAAAGATGTAGCGCTGGGAAGATGGCCAAATCTGGGAAGCAGTATAGCTCAAGGGAGCTTAAAAGGATTGCATGTGACAAGGAATTTCGCGCTTGTATCTATTCGATAGGATTTGAGTGGTTATTACAGCACAGCCAGGAGAGGGTGCCCGTGGATCTAGCAAGGGAGTTTTTCTCCACCTTTCGTTTGAAGAACACCACTGATCTCGACGCGGATTCTATAACGTTCAGGCTTTTTAATGAAGAATATGAGATGAGCATTCGGGAATGGTCTCTGCGGATGGGGTTGTTTACCCAAGCCGAGGATGAAGAGGGGGCGTGGAATGCTAGGATGGTTGGAGTGCCGAAGAACACGCCCGGTTTCAAGGTGCAAACGGCATGGGAACTGATCACGCACCCCAAGGCGGGAACGTTTAAGTCCAGCTACTCCAAAGCCTCCCACATTGAAGACCGAATTCTCCGCTTTGCTCAGACGTTTGTCAGTTACAACTTGATGGGTACCGCTAATTCAGCTCTCACAACTACCGACCTCTACTTCACATGGTGCATGGCGAAAGGCGTGAAGGTACACCTAGGCTATTGGCTGGCTCAGGCATGCCACCAAATGACGAGCAACCCTGCGCGTCATATGTATACCTGCCACCTCCTTGGCGCCTATCTCCAACGAAACATAGAGATGAAGATTGCCAAGGCCGCTCCATTGGTAGTCATGTGCGAACCCCCGGAAGTGTTCAGTGTTGATTATTTTTTCAACAAGGGGTTGCTGCAGACTCACGGCACCAAGACTCTCTTCTACTCGTTGAGAGATAAGGTGAAAGCAGAGCCTGAGGAAGCCGAGGAAGCCATGCCAAGTGAAGAGATTGAAGAGCTACGCAAGGAAGTCCAGAATGTGAAGAAGGAAATGCAGTCAATGAGGAGGGAAATGATAAAGGAACTTGGTGGGATCAGAAAGGAATTGAATGGAAATCGGGAGGAAGTGAAGACCCTGAGGGGCAACATTGCAGATTTGGCGGTGAAGTGCGCCAAACAAAATGAGCGAATGACTGAAGCGGTGGAGCTTTCAATGAAAATGTTGAAGTGGATGCAGCAGACGCTCCCCTTGACCCAGTCGAAGGCAACTCCTGGGTCCAGCAGTGAAGTCAAGCAGCCCATTCAGAGCAGTCCTGAATGGGCTGCTTGACTTCACTCCTGGGTCCAGCAGTGAAGTCAAGCAGCCCATTCAGAGCAGTCCCTCCGTAAGGCAACCGCAGCAATCGCTCAAGCAGTTGATCTCCCCGCCCGTTCACAAACAAGTTCCAGCCCCATCTAAATCAAAGTCTATAGTGAGGAAGCTAGTACTAGAACAAGCAGCACAGGAGGAGGAAGAGCTGGAGCAGCCAGCAAAGAAGAAAGTAAGAATGACCCGACCCGGAATCCCACCCCAGTCTGGCTCTCGAGGGAGCCAGCCCCAGAAGTGAATCACCATTCCATGACCAAGTAACTTTTAATTTTCATTCTTTTAGTTTTTTTTTATTTTATTTTTGTTATCTATGTGTGTTTTATAATTGTTTGTGTCTTATCCCACTTAGCCCACTGCATGGTCTAAGTGTGAGAAGTTTGTATTTTCCGTTTTATTGTGCTTTTCTCACACTTAGCCCAATGCTTGGTCTAAGTGTGAGAAGTTTGTATTTTCCGTTTTATTGTGCTTTTCTCACGCTTAGCCCAATGCTTGGTCTAAGTGTGAGAAGTTTGTATTTTCTGTTTTGTTGTGATTTTTCTCCCACTTAGCCCAATGCTTGGTCTAAGTGTGAGAAGTTTCTATTTTTGTAACCTGTTTTGTTGCTTTGCATTGATCTCTCTGTTTCCCCCCTTCGCGACGATGGCTTGGGGACAAGCTTGAGTGAAGTGGGAGGGGGAGAGGAGTCAATGCATTATTTTGTCTGCATGTTAAGAGTCTGTAAGTCTAAGTTTTGTCGCATGAGCCAGTGAATATAATACGGCATGATTCCCTTAGTGAGAGTAATTGAAAGTAGGAGGCATTCCAACTTAGAAGCTTTTTCCTTTAATAAGCCAAGTCAATTTGAGTGAAGTGAGAACGATGGAGGATGCCCTTGCTTACTTAGTTGTGAAGCCCTACTATAATAGTGAGTTATAAGCTTTAAATAACTTCGAGCTAACACATGTTTAAGGGTCACCACTGAATGCTTAGGGAAAAGAGTTGTGAAGGAGAAAAAAAATGGGAAATTGGGTTATGAAGGTATAAGCTGGACGAAGTCCAGGGTAAGGTATTATAAGCTGGACGAAGTCTAGAAGAGAGAAAAAGGAAAAAAGAAAAAAATATATGTAAAAGGAGAAGAAAAAAAATATATAAAAAAAAAAGGAGGAATAAGCTGGACGAAGTCCAGAGGGAAGTTGTCTAGAAGGCAGGAATGATAATAGCCTGACCCAGGAAAAGGAGGAACTCTCATAACCCGACGCTTCAGTGGTGTAGCATTAACTTAAGAGAGAATCGATCCTAACATCCCTGGTGAGGAATGAGTGATCGAGTGAATCCAACAATCGGGTAAGTAAAAGGCTATCTTGACAAGCTGGCAGATTGGCTAGGTAAAGGAAGGGAAAGGGCCTATTTGGAGGAGTGCAACCTATTGAATTGACCTTAATCTTGTGGGGACGGATGCCTAAAAGTTGAAGCTAGCTCATGTATATGTGTTTATGTGTTTGTATGTTTTTTTCTTAAACTTTTTAAGTTTTTAATTAGGTCTAGGAGTCTGTCTAGAGTCCAAGGAGTCAGTCAGGAGATAACCTTGCTTGAAATTCGCCTTATTCTTTTCTTGTCTTTATACTTGAGGACAAGTATGGTTTAAGTGTGAGCAGTTTGATAAGGCTAATTTCATGCATCGGTTATATGGTGAAAAGCGTTACAATTTGCTTGGTCTAACATGTTTCCTAAGCCAGGTGTGTGATAAAATCGCTAGATCGAGGGAATGCTGAAGGAAACGGTCTAGTAAAGGAATGAAGTGAAGTGAGCAAAATTCAAAGGAAAAGAAGGCGTGACGGAGGGAGTCAGTAGCTGAGGGCAACAAAGTCTATCTATACCTCGCTGGGCCCCACTCCAACGCCTATAAATAGAAGAGTATGCAACGCACAAATCAACACTTTTTTTACTCTCTTTTAGCTCACACACATAACACACACTTGGGAATGGGAGATCTGGGGTAGTTCGGGTTACGAAAGGGTTCATTTCTTTAGAAAGTCTCAGTTGCAACACCGTCCGCGTGTGGACGAAGATACAATCTCTTTTAATTTCAGTTGTTTTGCACTTTTGCGGTCGAACTTCACTTTCGGGAGTCGACTTGGCTGTTGATGTTACTTGTTATCTTTTCGCTTCTGTTGGTTTGCGTTTAGTTGTGATATTTCAGGTTGATTTACGTAGATCTTGCTGCTGAGAGTTTATTTTAACAAGTTTTATGTCGATCTCTGTTTTATTTTGAGGTTGTGGTACTCGATCTGGGAATTTGGTGATAGATCTGTGGTTTGTTGATTTATTGGAGGTTGTTGTTTGAATCTGAAGTGATGAAGTGTTTCTGTTGGTTGGAATTTGTGTCGGACGCTTGGATCCGGAGTGGATTTAGCGTCTGAGGTTGGATCCGAAGTGAGAAAGGAAAATTGTTGGATGGATTTGAGTTTTCTACTTGTTTCCTGTTTTACTTCGTCTAGCATCTGTAGATCCGTTTAGTTCTTCGTTGTTATGCATCAATTTGATTTAGATTTAGTTTGCTCTGCTCTGATTTCGTTCATGTTGTTTTTCTTATGAGTTTTTACGCAATTTGGTTGAAGAAGATGATGTCGCTGTTAGTTAGTACCCGAGTTAGTTATTCTGCCAGCTTTTCGTCCGCACCCTGCTTTTTCAGTCATGGTCCCCACAGTCAGTTTGTTTCCTAGGTCTAGGTAATTAGAGTAGTTTTCTTAGATCTGGTAATTGAGCAGTTAATTTTATTTGCAACGTTCTCTTGTTATTTCACCTAAGTCTAGCTATTAGCGTAGTAGTTGTAAAATTCCCAAGTCAAGTTTAATTTGTTTTCCTCAACCCAAGAAAAAATGCATAGCAGCAGCCAACACCAAAAACAAGTCCAAATCCTTGAACATGATTATTACGCATCCTTCTCTGTGGGATCGATCTCTACTTCCCTATACTAGGTTTAGTAAAGTGGTTGAGGGTTTTTGAAAGAGTGCTCTGTGTGTCCGACGACCAGGATTTCCTATGACCAACGAGTTCCTAGACCGCGTGATCTAGTGGATTTGCTGGACCAAGGGAACCTGTTTATTTCCTTCTGTACACACCGCAACACACAGACACAAATCGTACTTTCAGTCCTAAATACTATTTTTATGTGAAAGGAGGTGAAAATTGTTTGTCTTGCCATGTTTTGTATTTGAATGAACCTATCTGAAGTGGCTATGCCATGTATGTTTAATCGAATTCGGGTCTCAGTAGGGCCGCAAACCCTGCTCGGACTAGTGTACACCCAGTAGATCGTGCGCTATCTCTTTGGAGTTGTCCGGTCTAATGACTTGGTTCGTGGCCACGTTCCTTGTCATGTATGTTCAGATATGGTGATGGTAATGTGGATGGAAAATGGTTGCAACCGAAATTTATGTGAAAATGCTTTTAGTGACTTGGGTTCTTTTCATTTAAAACCCCCAAGATCACTCGGTATGGCTTGACAAACTGATTTGACATGTGTCCACTGAGTGCATCAAGTACTCAGCCCTGCATATTTGTTTTCTAAATGTGCAGATTGAGCGGCGACGGACGGGGAGGATGTTGAGCAGAATTCATGGATTATTTATGGCTTGCTTAGTATCGTTGGATATGTCGTGTCTTCATACTCGGCATTTTCCGTGTCTTGAACGCTTCCGCAGTGTGTCTTTTCTTTAAAATTCTTTTAGCATTGAGAGTCAACCACTTTTCAAATTATTTACGTTCCGGTCTTTATTTCCTTAGGGTTGGTACTTTGTTGAAATGATAGTACTTTGTTTTTCTAAGTTTTCAGTTATTAAAATATTTTGGACCAATATGTTTGTTTCCCCTTTTCTTTCCCGCTTCTTAAACCCTCCCCTAGTCGCGATAAACCGTGTTTTCTATCCTTAGAAAATACGGGCATGACAAAAGATCCTGGGAATTAATATCCAGAGAGATAGAGGCTCTAAGAAATTGTGGCTACTTCAGACAGATTATGTTGAGAAGGTTCTGAAGAGGTTCAAGATGGACAATGTCAAAGCTGCCTCAACTCCTCTTTCACAGAGTTTCAAGTTATCAAAGGAGCAGACTCCTAAAACTAAACAAGAAGTACAGGAGATGGAGTCTATTCCTTATGCTAGTGTGGTTGGAAGCATAATGTACACTATGATCTGCACTAGGCCACACTTGGCCCATGCTATATCAGTTACTAGCAGGTACATGGCTGATCCTGGAAAGGAGCATTGGAATGCTCTTAAGTGGATTATGAGATATATGAAGTACACTAGTAACTGGTGAATTGTTTTCAAGGGCTGTGATAAGGTGAGTGAGGAGGTAGTAGTGGGCTACTGTGATGCTGATTATGCTACAAACTTGGACAATAGAAAGTCCCAAACTGGTTAGCTCTTTACCATGTTTGGAACTGTGATCAGTTGGAAGTCAGAGCTGCAAAGTGTTGTTGAATTGTCAACAACAGAAGTTGAATACATGGCTCTCACAGCAGCTGTGCAAGAGAGCTTTTGGATTCAAGGTGTGATTTCAGACTTTGGTTTTGATCAGAATACTATGGTGGTGCATTGTGACAGCAACTCAGCTATGTGTTTGGCTAAACAGCAATATTTTCATGAGAGAAGCAAACACATAGATGTCAGGCTACATTTTATTAGAGATGAAACTGAAAAGGGAAGTGAAGGTGGTCAAGATTGACACCTTTCACAATCCAGCAAATATACTTACAAAGTCTCTAGGGAGAGACAAGTTTGATCATTGCAAGGCTTTGATCAAGGTTTGCTGCAAAGGCTAAAGTGTGTACTCAGGTGGAGAATTGTTAGTATAGAGTCCACATTTCAGTCTCAGAATTAAAAGAAAAAGGGCAGAAGAAAAGAGAAAGAAGCAATCAAAAACTAGTCGTTAGAATTGGTTAGTTAGTTAGGAAATAGTCGTTGGAGGCTCAAGATTCTTGTTTCTTGATTCTGTTAGTTAGTGGCAGTTACCACAATTGTGTCAGCTATAAATAGCTCGATCTCTTGTATCTTGTAGAGTCAGAAATTAGTCAATAAAAGAGAATCCCTTTCTCCAAGAAATCCTCTCTTCTTTTTCATCATAATTTTGTGTGTGTTCTATGTGTGTGAGTGTTCATACTGTGAGTGTGTGAGACAATCAAAGAGAGTAAATCTTACTTGATGTGATAACAATATAATACTCACTTCGTCCATCCCAAAAAATATGCACTTTGGGTTCGACACGAGTTTTAATATAAAATTAGTTAAGTAAGAGAGAGGAAGAGAGAAAAAAAAATTAAAGTATTATTAGTGAAGAATGAGTCTCATCTCATTAGAGAGAAAAAAGTTTCCAAAATTAGAAAGTGCATATTCTTGTGGGACGAACTAAAAATGAAATAGTCATATTTTTGTGGTGCGGAGAGAGTATGTGTATTTTATGTACTTGACGTGAGAGTTATTTGTTTTAAATTTTAAATTTATTTAATTATTTATTTTTGTAAATGCATATGTTAGTTAGAAACGGTAAAGTAAGGAAAAGAATAATGTAGATAAGACTCTTTTCTACATTATTCTCTCACTTACTTTACAATTTCTCCACTTTAACTATTTATTATCATTTTTACAAAACGAGTGCAGAAACGTCAACGGGACTGCTAAAATGGAACGGAGGGAGTAATTTTTTTCTTAATTTTGGCTAATTCCATAACTTTGAAACTCAAATATAACATTTCGTTTTTCTCAATTTTCCTGTGATGGTTAAAATTGAAACTAAGGGCTCGGGTGATAGGTTGTAAAATTATTTTCATGACTTTGTAGATATGGGCTTTTCCCACTTTAATGGACAACTCTATAGGCTGTTTGGTACAGCCAATAAAAATTTTGCAGCCCATAGTGTGTTGTTTGGTTGAATCCACCAAGCCTTGAAAAGGTAGCTCAAATGACTAAACCATCCCTTGCCCCCTTGCCGTACAATTCTTATCACCGATCGATTTCTCATAGTTGAGAAGCAAATTACGTCAACAAAACTCCAAATTATAACAATTCGGCCAATTTGAAGAATCTACAATCTACCAATTGTCGAATTACAACAACAATTTGAGGAAACGAAATCAATTACGAATACCCATTAGATCGAAAGCTTGAATCGCAGAATTGGAACAAACCTATGGCGAAATTGAACTCCAATATGGCCACCGGTCGAAATTTGAGGAGAATACGAGGTGGGCGCCGTCAATGGGAGAAGCAGCACACTCCAAGATGGTGACTTACGAGAGCTGTGGCGTGAGGCAACAATTTGAGGAAACGAAATCAATTACCAACATCCAGTAGATCGAAAGCTTGAATCGAAGAATTCGAGCCAAGCTGTGGCGGAATTGAACACCAATATGGCCGCCGGTCGGAATTTGAAGAGAAAACAAGGTGGGCGCCATCAATGGGAGAAGCTGCACACGCCAAGATGGTGACCGGCGGGAGCTGTGGCGTGAGTCCGGCGAGGGTATAAACGGTCTAACACAGCGCTTTCAGCACATTGCTGATAACCTTGAAACTAATACATCACTTCCACCCTGACAGAGTTAACATGAATTGAGTGAAAATAGTAGATGAGGGTGTGAAACCTGGATGCAGTTTACTAGGTCGAAAGAATGGTTTCAAGACTATTAAACGGTGGAAACCCTTTTGCTACAGTGTTGTTTCAAGGGATTTCAGGGCTATCACCCGCATCCTAATATGATAAAATTTAAAATATGATACTGCAATAAAACCAAGTCATTTTTGATATATCATCATATTTTAACTAACACTCCAAATATAACGACATCGTTTTATCAAAAGACAATGTCGGATTTTTGTTTTATTATATTTGATTTTGTCATATTAGTTTTTATTTTGAGAGATGTAAGATTATCAAAATAAATTAAAAGTTACGATTTTATATTTCAATTTATGAAATTAATAAAAGTCAATATGATTTAAATAATAATTATCTATTAAATTTTTATCTCAAATTTAAATACAAAATTACATTAAAAATAATTTAAAGAACAATGCAAAGGGAGTTTCAATTATTTTTTAAAAATCAATTTTTAGTGTAATAGTGATTGTAGACTTACAAATCTAAATATAAAATGACTTTCTGAATTTGATCAATTTTTAGTTAAAGTAAATTATAACTAGAATTGATTACTCCCCATATAAGATCAACTATGATTAATTTATTAATATTACATAATTTGTCATAGTATTAGTTGAATACGTAAATTTTAATGAGCATTCAACTGAATGTAAGATTATGAAATTGTAATTAGTAAAATAAAAAATCTTATTTTAATGAATATGTCAATGCTAATGAATCGTTATTTAAATAAAAGCATTGTTCAATTATGGATTATTTATTGTTGCTTATGGATTATTTATTGTTGCTCTTGTTGAAGCTATATTTGAAAAGATTAAAGTTTGCAAAAGTGGGACAAAACGTCGCCTTCCGTGAACAATAGAATTAAAGCTTCTAGAGCATCCGCAATAGATTTAAAGCTTCTAGAGCATCCGCAATGGTGCTTAGGCCAGTCACTGGCCAGCAATAGACTAGTCATTCTCTCCCCTGCCACGTCAGCAACACTAAAAAATCCACCTGCCACGTCAGATTTAGGCCAGCCATAAGCTAGTCATAAGCCAGCCGTAATAAAAATAAATCAAAATATACTACATTTACAGAATTAAAATCACGATTAAATTACCGAATTAAATTTACGAGACATGTACGAGAAAATTCATTAATTTTATTTTTAAAAAAAAGCACATTAACTAAAAATAAAAAAAATTGCAAAATAAAAAAAATCCGAGCTTCCACACACAAGCCACCGCCCCACTCTACTCATTAATTTATTAAAAAAATACATTAAAAAATATTAGTATGTCTTGAATCCGTTATAGTTTGCCGCTAGCCGAACGGACCCGACGGTATGACATGTTTCTGTTTTAGGTCTTAATTTTGTATTGGGCTAGTTGTTGTTGTCCATCGCTAGATGTTGCTCTTGTACAGAAATTTAGAGATAGAGAAAATCGCATTTATATAATTTTTCAAAAATAAAAAAAAGAATAAAAAAAATTAAAAAAAAGAATTAAAAAAAAGAATTAAAAAAAATTAAAAAATAGCGCTGGCCGATCGGGCCGCCACAATGGCGGCTAGCCGATCGGCCAGCGACAAGCGATCGGCCAACCGACGCCGATCCGCTCGCCGATTTCGTCCTCGCTGATTGCAATGGTTCGGCTAGCCGATCGGCTAGCGCGACAAATCGGCTAGCCGGTCGCTAGCCAACAATTGCGGAGGCTCTTAATTGAAAATCCACCGTAGCAAATGAACTAAACTACGTCGTTTTCTGGGAACAGCAGCCCCTGCTTTGTTCCTACGGGGATCCACTCCCAGTATTATACTCTTTCATCGGCTTGAATCAATTTTGTTTAGTCTGGGAGTGTGGATGGGCTTGTGAATTAACAACAAATGAATATAAAGTTATCCCCTTCAGTGAATAATTATAAGAATAAGAACATAAATTTAAAAAAGTGTAGGTCTAAAACCAGGCCCCCAAGTCATGAAAAATCGGAGGGGGCAGACATGCCGACCTTGCAATATCGCTCTCTGTGCACATTACCATGCTTCCTTCAATTTTTTACATCCAGAGCATCGGCTTATTTGTACACACACACTATCTATTTCATAGGAAGAGATGGAAACTAAATTAAATTACAAAAACAGAAAACGATACAGAATATATTTCTATATCAAATTTTAAAGAAGAAGACCGAAATTGCGAAGAGATTCAGTTGAATCTGAAAATCAAATTAAAATTCAAAATCCGAAAAACGATGAAGGCTGCGTAGAGCTTGTTTATCTAAATATGAATATGAATGTGATGAGTCTTTGCGATTGGTATTTATAGGCGTGTGGATTAGCTAGGGTTTCAAGATCCATGGATTCATATTAGGCCTGCATTGGGCTGAATAACCTCTTCTAGGCCCGCCTAAGAAACACCGTACAATCGCATTGGACCTATATATAATATACTTATGTTGCTTAAGCAAAACAATCGAAAATTGAATATAAAATCATCAAATTGAAATTTAAAACTGGTTTAGATTTTTATATGTTTTTTCAGTTTGATTTGGTTTGAACTTTTAATTGTTTATTTCATGTTATTGCTAAAATATTTTAAAAAGTTATTAATTAGTATGGTTTGTTCACATGAATTTATTTTAATTTTTATTTATATTTAAAATAAATGATTACATTTATAAAATACAGTAATAAATAAAATTTTACACTATTATATTTTTAAAAAATTAATAAAAGTATGATCAAACCCATGATTATAATAAGAAAATGTTCTACATATATTATATTTAAAAATGAAAATATTTTGTAATTCTAATATTTATATACACGCTAACTAATTAAACTATATTCTCTCCTATAAGTTAGTTTAGTTGTATTCATTCCGGATTGTGTTAAAATAGTTGAGTCATTTTCTTTAGTTGTATTCATTTCGGACTGTGTTAATGAAGCCGTACATCATGAAAAAGAAACGTTTCATTTTCAATGGGACAGAAGTAAGTGCTAATTTTCTAATTGTGACAGTAAATGTTTTATTCTTTTAATCCAATGTAAAATGATTTTTCGTATATTCTCAAAGTATTGCCAATAATTATACCATCGAAAGTTTAATACTTAAATGGATGACCAGTTAATGCTAAAGAGTTAATTTGATATTTTAACGAAGATGTAAACAGAGGAGTTACAAATTATTAATTCTTCGTTCATCACGAGGATTCTGATTTCTTATTATATATGTTTTAAGAAAATGATACGCAAAGTGAATGAAAAATTATTAGTGAATATGAGTTTAAGTTGTATATATTAATTTTAAATAAAATATAAGTTGAATGAATTATCGGAATCTAGGATTTATTACCACTTATAATAAAAATAAAATAGTTATACCACAAATATACTGAAACAGAAAAAAATCAACAAGGCAGAGCTCCCAATATGGTGCGGGAGCTTAGATTCAAACCAAATCATTTTGCCACACTTTTGGCGTGTCTATCCGGAGTTCTTGAACTCTCCTTCTTTTGTGTAACGAGTGACACCCAAGTGTTGATACAAATCTTATTGCTTATGAGCTTTCTTCTAATTCATTTACTAATAATTGTATTACTTCATATGTGAGTTTTATGAAATCACTTCTTGAGAATACAACTGATATGAAGTTGTTGAGGTAAGCCTGCATACTATCTTGTACGATGGCCAAATCAATGATGAAGAAGTGTTGGATGTCTTCAAAAATATTGACATGTTTGGTACAGTTGCGGAGCTAGGATTCTAATCATGGGGGCCCCAAATTACTGCTAAAATTTGTTGAGTGTTTTCTGTGTTAACGACATGAAAACGGCTCCGACATAAGTGGTAGTATGTGCGAGACATGGATAACGAGATAAATAATTAGAGTATGAGTAGTAAAATTTAAGAATATAATAACGTCGAAATAAAAAAAAGTTAAAAGAATAGAGTTTTTTATAATAAAGAGCACACTATTCAAAATGATTTTACTAATAATAAATCTATGCATTTATGGAATTAATTAATTATTTTCTTCTATTCTAGATTTTTTACTATAATAACAAAGACATGATTAAAACTAATTTCTAAATAATATTATATAAAATGTTTATATATTCATGGAATTAAAGATACAGGAGTAATTTATTTTGTTAAATAACGAAAATCATTTAACTGTAACTGAAAAAACTTAATTATACAAAATTAATAGCTACATGTAACATTAAAAATTACTAGAACAAAATTAATATGAAAAATTCTTTATGGTATAAACTGAAATTATTAGCTATAAGATTGTATACTTGTAGCATACAATTACTAGAGAAATTACCAAAAAGGCATAAAAATAGTATTACAATGAAAATGCAAGAAATGGAATTCGAACCCAAACGAGTTAGATTAGTACAATATAACTCAATCCAACTTAGCTACTGATTCAATTATTAATCACTGCATACATAGCTTATATATAGTAATAAGTCAAATGGGTGAGGGGCCTAAGGGCCCCACCGTGGCTCTGCCAATACATCAACAATCTTTCAGTGCTAGTGTTGTTTATTTGCGCATAAGGAGACACTGTTCTAGTGAAGCTAAAACTTGGTATGCAACTTTTAAGAGTCCATACATCTTGGCTCCATGGAAGATGGTTTACTACTGATGGTAATTTTTGTTATAGGTCTCTATGTGGTTCAGACCAATTCTTTCACTAAGAAAATGATTCTCTATCCGTTGTACTAGGTTGTAATGTTTTTTACTTTCAATCAAATTTGAAACTTTTTTCACCCTGCTGAGGAAAGTGAAGGATGAATGTATATGCATTTTGGAATTGTGATTTGTAATTTTAATGGAATTTGATCATTTTAGTTAAAAAAAATTATACTGAAACAGAAAAATGAGATTCTAATTGATAATGGAGGGAGTACTATACATTTTATGGAAACAAAACGATCGGGACGGAATAGTATTAGTTAGAGAATTGTTTACTCGGAAGGAAGAGTATTAGATAGAGAATTGTTTAATCTGAAAGATGATAAAACAAAAATATGCTTAGATCATAATTTTTGATAGATGAGTAGTTAAAATATAATCGGAATAAAAGAGGGAAACGTAAAAGAAAAAGGCTCAAGAGCCATGCGTTGTTTTTAGTTGCATAATAATTATAAACTGTTTTTAAAGAATTAATAAACTCAAATTAATTCTAATTAATTCTTATTAAGTACCATTTAAATTAATTGTGGATGTACGTATTTCTTTTTTTGTATTCATTATCTAAAGATAAAACAAAACATGTGTAGGCATAGTCCATAGGGGCGATTCAAGTAGAATAGTTTGATTTCTAACTTTCAAGAAAAATAAGTAAATTATAAACTAAATGGTAGGTTTTCTGATGTTAAATTATTGAAACGTTTCCAGCAGATGGATTTATAAATTATTATGGCATAACTGTCTATATCTTGAATATGTTAATGATTGTGACATAGTTGAAAACAAATAAAATAGTTCGTAAATTGTAGTAGTAATAAATATGCAAGTCTATCCGCAAGAACTCAGTACGAGGCACCGACTAGTTTTTTCATTGGATTAAATCTATTTTGTGCGAATGTAAACTTTTTGAAAGGGATGAGCTAGAATGCATATTTTTTTACACATTCGTATGATCATATTATAATTATGAGTGTAGTAGAGAGGGAGATGACGAATTACTAACTAATTATAATCCAAAATCAAAATTAATTCTTAATGATTAGATATCTAATGATTCATATATATCAAAATTAATTCTTAATGATTAGATATCTAATGATTCATATATGCTAAGTGGATTAATTTTAAATTTAAATAATTATTAATTAAAATTAAAGTGTATTAATGTCAATTCTCTCTTAATAAAATTATCCCAAAACTTTAAATTTACGTAATTCTCTCAATTTAAATTATTTTTTCACAAAAAATATATCAAATTAAAAGTAATTTTATAAGGATTCTAACGAGATTTCAATTGCATATGTTCCGACGACGTTCGGATGATGAAATTTAATATTTTTTATTTCAATTTTCATAAATGTTGATAAGCAGATTTTTATCAACAAATACATAAAAAAATCTCAATAAACCATGTAAAAATCTCAATAAATCTGTGTTGATATTTTCATATCATTATGTTGATATTTTCATGTCATTGTGTTGATATTTGTTATACACTATGTTGATATAAATAACAAAACATGAAAAATATGATATGATAATAAAATGACGATCTTACCCCTTTATTGATATTTTGTTCACTATTTATTGAAATTCGTAAGATTTTTTTTCATTCACTTATATTAAAATCTAAGAGTTTAGATTTGGTCTTAATTTTGAATTGTGATGCTATAAATATTAGAAGATGACCCGCAGTAGGGATTATATTTCATTTATGAAGAGGGTACCAATTAAAGTCGGTATATATTCGAATATTAAATAATTGAATCAACGCAAATAATATGTACATATATATTCGAATATTAAATAATTGAATCAACGCAAATAATATGTACATATATATGGAGTCAATATTACTAAAAAAGCAAAGCTTGACTTTAGTCGTGTATAAATTATAATTGCATGCTTATCTATACTAATGGATGAAATATAAAGTCTAATATTTTGTTGTTGACAGTTGTTTGTGCATACAAACTTACCTTTATATACGGGTGAAATATTGCTCTACTAATTTAAGGTGATTATGTTGTGCATAAGTTCCCATCTCTATTTAGAAATAGATAGTGAATTTGCTCATTTATGATGTTTTAAACCTGCCTACATTCTTTATGTGTGTATACTAAAATTTCAAATACGATTAAATGCACAATTCTGTATATCTACAGTGGCAAAGCTACACTGAAAATTTTCAGCAATTTGTGTTTTATCTTGTAGTATTTCTCAAAAAGTGATGTTACATAATCTTATTTTATGAGTTAAATAAAAAAATTAAAATAGAGATGATATAATTTACATTTTAGAAATTGTGTTACCTTTAAACGGGGAATAATAATAAAAAAAAATATTTCACGTTTAATAACACAAAAGAGGCAGCTAGTAAGTTTAATGACACAAAAGAGGTAGCTAGTATGTAGTTATATATGCATGTTTAAATCATGTAGGATGGAAGTAGCACAATGTGTCTTAATTTAAGGTGTTATTTTATTCTTATAATTATTATATTCACAAAATTTTTATTTTTACAAATTATTAGTATTATTCAATAAGTTCTATATTTTACGCATCCTAGTACTTATTATTTACAACATATCATATTAATACATAAGCTCATTATTCTAAAACTATATTCTTTATATTTTATTATTATCTATATTGAATTTTATCTTGAAGTTTTCTAGTTTCTGTCGCTCATATTCTATTTACTTTTTTTCACAACCCCTACTCGCTACGTTTTAGCTGTATTCAAACCAACGCATAACTATTAACAATATACTGCCCCATTTCATTTACAAAAGCGTGGTTCCATCACTGCATACATATGTGATTATGGAGTATATGGATTCGTAACTATTAAAGCTTGGTTTTAGTAACAATAGGATACTTGGCGGTTCTTGCATACTGTCCTTGTATTCTTGGACGAGATACAACGGTCCCACTTTAGCCGTTTAGAATATTTGTTTGTGTCAACATGCATACATTTATTTATCAGCGAAGTCTAACGTCATTCACTACAGATGGTGCGATCTACTTGCCCATTCTATATTTGCGGATAAAACGTGATGCTACTTATTTAATGCGATGTGGCCTCTTCTACTTGCTTACCTACACACACTAGTGAGTTACAAATACAACCAAACGATCAATCGCACAACTTTCTAAGTATCCGATCCAAAGAAATTCATTCACCGCAATCTCTCTTTAAGTAGTTAATAGTACTAAATAATGTACCATATTACACCATGTTTGATGATTTGGTCGCACCTATTGTCTATTTGTACGTACTAGTAAGGTACAAATAATACGCATGATCGTATATATGTACGTAGTATAATAAGTTAGAAATATCACTAAAACGCTTAAATTCTTGTCAATTATGGAGTATTCTTTTTTTATTTATACCCTTAGTAACAATATTGAATTTTTAATAAGTATCTCAAATTTCGAAAACGGCATCATTAAAAAAATATGGCAAGTAAATATTTCACAGGATGTATTTCACCATATTTGTTCCATTGCTCTAAAGATTTACTGTTTACAGCCCTGACCTACTTTAAGACTTTGACACATTTTACCCAAAACAAAGGAATCTACGATACCTTCGGGCCATCCAATTATTATACTAATCTCTGTCTGAACGCCCACACGCCGTAATAATCTTCAAGAACTTGGAAACCTAAACCCCAACACCCCAGAAATTAGAAAATTCTGTAAAAAGATTTGATTTTTAGGGGAATTTTTTTTATTAGAATGGATGAACTGTGAAGCGGTCTTCAAATGTCGTGCATGCATATCGTTGCACTTGCACCCATTTTCTCTCTGCATGCCTAAACGTTTTTTTCTCTCTCCTCGCTTCCCTTTCTCTCTCTAAACATATAGATAAATCGTCTTTTTGGTTTTACTATATTCAACTTGATTTATCTCTGCCATTTTAGCCGAATCGGCCACCGACCTGCCGTTGTTTTAATTTTAATTTTAACTTTTTTTTTATTTAATTGCGGATGTCTCAGATTCAATTTGAGGTCTCAAGTCAAGTCTACATGGATTCTGCAATTGGGCGCATGAGTTCTGTTTTTGTTTGAGGATGAGCACATGCGGACGTTGGATTCATTAGATTCGGACGAGGTGAGTTGAAAGATTGGATTTTTATTTTCAATTAGTGAAGAATATGAGTTGAGGAGGTTGAATAGTGTTGTGTTTTCCGTGATTTGGGGTGTGGGAATTTGTTGATTTTGTTTGAATTTGATTTGATCTGGGTTTAGGGTTTTTTATCTTAACGAGTTTGGGTTTGGGGTTTTGAAGGAAATCAGGGATTAGGAACTGAATTCGCGAGAAATGGGGTCCAAGAATTGCATGAATGAGGCGTGCCGCGGAACGACGTCGTCGGATTCGAAGAAAGGTTGGAGCTTGAAATCCGGTGGATTTGCTGGGCTTTGTTACAAGTGCGGGTAATTTTTCTAAATCCCAATTATGGCCCTCTTTCTTGATGTTGTAGCTCATTGCCATTGCAGGTCTGATTCCAATTTCTCAAGGGTAGTTTGGGATTGTGCTATTTTGATTCCTGAAATATAGCCATTCTGCAATTTTTTGTTTTTCCCATTTTGTTACTATCAATAGGCTTTTCTTTTTTGCTGCTATTTGATTATCCTTTTCCTATATTTAGCAATTTTCTTGACAAAAGTCTAGCCTTTTCTTTCAATGAATTGCTGAAATTGAGCTTCACGGCTCTGCTATTTGCTTCTTTTATTTTGTGATTTTCTTATTTGAGAAGATAAAAGGAAAGGATAATATAAAGTTGCTATTTTGATGGGATTAGTGATGGACTAATGTAAATATCATAGTTGGCAATGGACTGGTTGATCCATATATAGTAAAAATGTCATGAATTGTTGTATGTGTGGTCCAAGAGTATTTTTGGCTGCAGCAGCTCATATCTGAGTTGCCTGAGAACATTTACATGGTGCGAATACTCCTCTTATGGTTGACGTTGTGTTAGTTTAAACATCTGATGATTTGCTCAATGTTTTTCTAATGTTCTAGCTCTAACTATTTTGCATATTGTGTGATTACTGCATATTTATACTGATATGGATTGATAACCTGTTTCGCGATTTTTGCCTTCTCCGTCTATATTTTCTGCCCATAATGTAGTTTGATGTGGATTTCAGATCTGCGTATGAGAACTCTGTTTTCTGTGAAACATACCATCAAGACGAATCTGGTTGGAGGGAATGCAGAATATGTGGAAAGGTAATGATAGTTTTGCCTCCACACCTTTAGCCTACGCCCTTCTCGATTATCTTAAACTCTTTGTTCTTTCTCGGTTGGCAGATTGTTCACTGTGGATGTATTGCTTCAAAACATCTATTTGAATACATGGAATTCGGCGGTGTTTCATGCATAAGTTGTGCCAAGCGTTTGGAAATTCAGTCTCCACAACCAGTACAGGTTAGAGTTTGTTACTTATTGAAAGATGCTTGCTCACTACCTTTATCTGATATGTGTTTTTCGAGCTGATCCCTTTTCAACTTTTCAAAGAAGTTTGATGGTCAGTATATCTCATTCCCACAGTTATGATATCTTAAGTCATGAGATGGGTATCTCTCCTTCAAAATAGCTTGCGGTTATCGTTGTTTCAGCCCCAAATCTTGCTTATTGATCTATACTGGCATTCCTGTACTGACTAGTATTAGATACTGCATTATTTTGAAGTTGGAAGATGAAATTAGCCAATTGCTTTTAATCTTTACACATGACTCAATTAGTTTTAGGATATTGATCCTTATATTGTTTTTGCAGGTTCCTAATAATATTACAAGCATCAAATCTGCCAACAAAACTTTTATTAGGGAGGCCCAGCCGGTAGTTATTGAACGTAGGGTTGAAGATGAGAAATTTAGCACACAAAAGCTTCTGCAGCTGACGAGGGCTATAGGGGCCAATAGCGTACCTTCATCAGTCGAGCTTAAAAAAGACGAATCCATGCTTAGATCTGCAGAAAGTAGTAAACGCGTACAGAATCACTCTCAAAATTGTTCATCACCAGTTTTTGTCAAACCCGACTACAGCAGACCGAAACAAGGGGTCAAAGATATGTATGAATCTCTAGCTCTTCCGTCGCTGAAGTTTTCGTTGTGTTCTCCTTTGGGTAGTTCAAACAGTGTGCTGCCTATTCCTGTTCCCGGTGGGCCTGTTCCTGGTGGGATAGTGGAAGCAAATGAACCGACAAAAGGTTCTTTGCAACATGGGCAAAGGGCACGTCATATTTCACCCAAACCCCCCAAACCTAGCTCAGAGGCGAATAAAGGGTCTTCTTCACAGACACGTATTCCTAGGCCTCCAGCTGAAGGCCGAGGACGCAGTCAGTTACTTCCTCGGTACTGGCCTAGGATCACGGACCAAGAGCTGCAACAGTTATCTGGAGAGTATCTTTTTAAATTTAATTATGCATAACTCCAATTGTGTTATGCCTGCTTTTTATCATATGTCTTTAAACATTTATCAAAGAATGTGCCTTAACCACTGGATCCTAGTTTGAAATCCACTATTGTACCATTGTTCGAGAAGACTCTTAGTGCCAGTGATGCTGGGCGAATTGGTCGCCTGGTCCTTCCAAAAGCGTGTGCTGAAGTGAGTATTTTGATTTCAACCTTTTGCAATATTACATATAGAAGTTCGGATATTCTCTATCTTTGGATTCTCACAAATAAAAATAATGTGGAGCAGGCATACTTTCCTACTATCAATCAATCAGAGGGTATACCAATACGGATTCAGGACATAAAGGGAAAAGAGTGGACATTTCAGTTCAGATTTTGGCCTAATAATAATAGCCGGATGTATGTTTTGGAGGGCGTAACACCGTGCATCCAAAATATGCAGTTACAAGCTGGTGACACAGGTACATCCTTTTCTTCTATTCTGTGTCGCACCTTGAGATGAAAACCACTTCTAAAGTTTTTATTTTTCTTCATGTGACATTTGTCATCATATATATGAGTTTTGACACTTGGTAAGAACCTCATTAATTTTTGTCTATAGCATTTTTTGCTCTATTCACCTTAATAATTCATTTTCTTGCACTTCTTCCTCTTTGAGTAAGATAAAATTCAATTTCAAAACCTTTGAATCTCTTAAGCAATTGGTGCTGTGCTTTTTGTTGGCTTTACCATCAAATTTGCTACATCTCTTAGAGCTTATTTCGTGTTTCTGTTTGAATTTTGATGGATCAGTTCATTTGTTTTCATGCCATCTTTGCCTTCTGTTTAGTGATATTTAGTCGGATAGATCCTGGGGGCCAGCTTGTCATAGGCTGTCGGAAGGCAGCTACCAACGCTGATGTGCAGGTCAGAAACTTTAGGAATTTTCACATATTTTTTTCTTTGTAGAGTTTGATTTTGAATTATTCAGAACTTGAATGATTTATTGATCTTTTACATATATTATTTGGCAATGAGCAGGAGCCACAACAACCACCAGCCTTGAACTGCGATTCACCGGGGGAGGCGTCGTTTTCTGGGGTTAATGATACTCCGACTTCTGTATGTTTTTATTTGCTAATTTGCCATAACCTTTGCTTTTATAAATTCCGATCTCTATTCTGATCGAGATGCTCTGATGTCTCAAATGATGTGAAGAACGGAGGCAGAGCATCTGATGATTCACAACTACCACATCTGACCATATCTGAGAAAAAGAAGGCTAGAAACATTAAAAACAAGAGGCTTCACATGCACAACGACGAGGCTTCAGAACTTAGGGTCACTTGGGAAGAAGCTCAGGAGCTTTTTCGCCCAGCTCCATCTTCTGAGCCAACTGTGATCACAGTTGATGGGTACGAATTTGAAGAATTTGAGGTAAAAGAGTTTTGGCAACCATCATTTCGATTGAGTATCCATGATTTTTACTTATAGTCGTTTCGTGTTGATTATGGTCTTATATTGTGTAGGAACCACCCGTTTTTGGAAAGAGGACTATTTTCATTACTCAACCTTCTGGGTAAAGATTATTATATTTGATCTGGTTACAATTTTTATAACTTCTTATGAGCATTCATTCAAGCGTGGACTTGTACTCGTGTCCTCTTATTACAAATATACCTCTTGGCTAATTCTTGTGCTCTATAATACGAATATGATGTGAAAAGTTAGTTGACTCGGTATCTCAGCAGGAATCATTTGCAGCAACTAATTGAAGTGGTTGATGTTCTATGCAAGTGCTCTATATCATTTAATTCTGTTTACTTTTTGGGTATAAACGGCTGACATTGTTGTCTTATCAGTGAGCAGGAACAACTGGCTCAATGTGACAGTTGTTCTAAGTGGCGAAGGTTGCCTGTCAGCGCTCTTGTCTCTGCAAAGTGGATGTGTTCTGATAATACCTGGGACTCGAGCAGGTTAGCGAAGTTTTCGACAAAAAAACTAACGATATTTTAGATTTAACGCTGATGGTCTGTTTCGAAGCCTCTGAGTTAATAGGACCATCCCCCATTTTATGGCTTAATAGAATGAATATTTATCTTCATAAAGTATGTTTTTGATTGGAGAGGATTGCAGGATGAGTAATCTTAAATCATTGAATCCCTATTCTTATTCGATTAATTATAAAATTTGACATTGATTGATATGATTTCTTCGTAATTAGTCTATTTTGTGATGCTAATACGAATATCCAATCTTACGGTAATATTTTCAGGGCCTCGTGTTCTGCTCCAGAGGATTTAAGCCCGAGAGATCTCGAGCCCTCGAGTGTTAACAAAGGTAAGGGGTTGGTCTAATTTCTCAAAAGCCCCATTCCCCCGTTTGTCTCAAACACCCACACATATGGAAAATCGTCTTTTATGTGCAGATTGCTTTGAAAATCGTTTTAGGTTGAGAAGATAATTAGTTATGGAGATTTATTTGTTTCTGCTGCACTTTATTTACAAATTACTAAGAGAGCTTTATTTAATAAATCTATCTTGTGATTTCTTGCTATTTTTCATACCTCTTATATGGTTTCCTAAGATTTTATTCGTATCCGGCCGCAGAAAATAAGAAGCGAAAGGTTTCAGAAAGCGCTGGGCCGAAAGAAGGGGAGCCGTCCGGGCTGGACGCCCTGGCGAATGCTGCGGTTCTCGGCGACAACATAGCCGATATGGGGGATTACTCAGCTGGAGCCACCACAAAGCACCCGCGCCACCGTCCTGGCTGCTCGTGCATCGTCTGCATCCAGCCGCCAAGCGGGAAGGGGAAGCACGAGCCCACGTGCAAGTGCAACGTCTGCCTGACCGTCAGGCGGCGCTTCAAGACACTGATGATGCGCAAGAAGAAACGGCAGTCGGAGCGCGAGGCTGAGCTCGCGCAGGAGAAGGAGGACAGCAAGACCGCCGCTAAACTCGAGCTCGAGAAGGAGGACATTGCCGGGCTGGCGCTGCTCAACATGAACAACCTGGAGAACGAGACGGGAAACAACGGGGTCCACGCGAATGCGGAGGAGACGAGCAAGGGAGGAGGGTTGGACTTGAACTGCGATCCCCACCGGGAAGACGAGATCCTCGCGGATGCATCGGGTATGAGCTTGACTACATTGATGAACACGGCTGCTTTCCCTGTGGAAGTGTACGCGGGGCAGAATGGGGCTGTGCCGAGCTCGGGATCTTGCTCGGCTGCTGGAGAAAAGGCGGCTGACGGCGGAGGCGGAGGCACTGTGGAAGGCAAAGAGGGATGATGTTCTTTGTTTTGTTGTTGAGATGATATAGAGATTTTCTTTAGAGAGGCGTTTTAGTTGGTTTAGATTATTAGTACATTTTATCTTGTTAAAACTGTGTAGATATTTACATATATTTATATCGTTTTGGTTTGTGTTGGTGGATGGATTGTCTTTGCTCAAAAATCCCCCAAAGTAGTAGTAATAACAAAGGATTTGTTTGTTTTATTTTTTGTTTTTGAGTTTTTTCTTCGTATGTTTTTACTTGATAATTCTTTGAAACTCTCCATCTCTCACAACATGATGATGATCTAGTTGGAATTCAACGGCCATGATCTCGTGTGTTAGAATTTTTGGGTCTTGGGTACCTGAGAAATTTTGGATCAGGTATGGGATATAGTAGAATTTAGGGAAATTTCAAGATCGGGTACCCGATTTCTTGGGTCGATTCGACACCCCTACCTCCCAATATGTCATATGCAATTTGAGCATACAAAACTAATTAAGCGATAAACCAAAAAATGAAGTACTACTAATAAACTAAAAATATTACATACATTCATATGATAATGTGCAGTAATGAAAATATCAAATCAATATTAAAGACTAAGTAAAAATAACACATGTGGATCCGTGGCGCAATGGTAGCGCGTCTGACTCCAGATCAGAAGGTTGCGTGTTCGATTCACGTCGGGTTCAATCCCCAATCCACAATTATTTTTTTTCTGAATTTTTTTGATTGGTTTTTTTTTTTCTTCTCAATATGATAAGTAACCAGCTGTACATACTGCCAATATATATGCACACGGTTGGCAATTTCAAAGTTAAGTACATAATTTTTTTTTACAGCAGACCCCAACACACAACACACATTAAAAATGCATAAATTTTGTATGTACATAAGTTGTAATTATGCTAACAACCTATTAAACTATTAGGCCTGCATGCACCAAACAAATAAATCATGGTTTCTTTTTACTATATGCGCCTACTCTTAACCGGCCTTAAATCTTGTCAATTTAACCCCCATCCTTCATTACATATCCTTCAATTTCTCAAGTAGAGAACAAAAACCAACATCCTCCTCTACCTACATTGTTAGCAAAATGGGAGACAAAAAAACATTAACAATGGCTAGAAAAGAGCTTGAAGATATGTATGTTGGAGTTGCAGATGACTCTGTGAACCTCTCCTTCCAAGAATTGGCTCAAGTCATGCACAAGAATGCCGAAAAGAAGAAGCCCTCTCCTTCCACCACAATGTCCCCTATCTCCGAGGCCGCCCCACCACAAAACTCTCCCTCCTCCCTATCCAAACTCCCCAGCCTAGACTTCAGCAGAGCTCTACAACATGCTTCCCTCAACCACCACCAAGGCGATTCTCATCGCTCACACGGCCACGTCCATGTCCACAGTCACCACCATGGGGCCGGGGTTAGGTCTCCCGCCCCCATGGACCACAGGAGCTTCACATCATACGATGATATGAGTCACGCGAGTGACATGAGCTCTGTGTCTACCTATGGAGGCGGAGGCGGAAGGAGGAGGCGTAGGCCGGGGATTCCCCACTCCAACATCTGCGCCGTCTGCTCCACCTACACCTACATTTTTCGCCACCGTTGCCTGGTAAACTAAAAAATCTCCATTCCAACATTTCCATACAACAATCTTGATGGAGAATATTGATTCTATTTTATCAGGTTTGTGGGAGAGTTTACTGCAGGCAATGTGTTGCAATTGGAATGGGAGACATGAAGGAAGGAAGAAAATGCATAGACTGTTTAGGCAGAAGATTCAGCCAAAGATACATCAACAAGGCAGGAAATGTAGGCTGCTGTTTAGGATATCCCTCCGCAGTCAAACAGCAAGAGCTCGAGTGGGCCGAGAAGGGGCCGCGGACAAGAGGCGACGCCACCCACCGCCACCGCACCACGGTGGCCCCCACACTGACACCAAGCAGTCATCACCACTCTCCGAATCCCCCTTCATCTCCCTACTCAAATACTAGCCACCATTTCTTACCTTTGTAGTAGCATCTCTTGCACTTCCAATTCTCTGACAACAATGTTGTAGTAGTAACTTTTTTCACTTCACAAATCTATGTAACTCATTTTTTCAATTGAATTCATTCCCTAATCAATACAAGAGATTCACAAACACAAAAGCTTAAAACACTCCTTAATGACTAATAACTTTAAAGACTAATCAACAGTGTGGACTCGAACCCAAGACCTTTCTGTCATAACCTTATATCAACAGCCGGCGGCAAGTGGGGCAAGACGAATGCAAAATAAGCCACCTATCGATGCACGAGGCATGAAACTCGTGATTACACATCGGAAAGAGACGCACATCTTCGCCTCCAACGAACTCCCCGAGGCAAATAGGGCAGTCCGTGGCCGGCCCAGCTTCATAGGCCACCACCGGGATCCGGCTCAGCGCCGCCTTCTTGACCGCAGCCTCGCGCCCGCCTCCCCGAGACGCGCTGCAGCGCAGGAAGCAACGGACAGTGGAGTTGAGGGCCACCGCGCAGAGCAATGCACAGAGCAGAGCCGCCAAGATGATCATCATGTTGCCGTCGAAATCGCCGCCATCGTAGGAGGTGTTGGTTTTATTCACCGCAGGGGCGGTGATATCGGAAGGGTCAAGCAGCAGGCGATGGTAGTGATGAGCCATCATTGGAGCTTCATTTCTTGCAAGAAATATCAAGAAACAGAGAGATTTTTGAGATAATCTAGTTCTAGGATTGGTTTAAAATCATGGGATATGGGAGAGATGATTTTTAAGGCAAAGTATCAAGAAATGAATAAAGGGTTAATCAAGAACTGGTCCTGCAAGCATAAATCATTTATCGTTAACACACAATTGCAATTTGCAGAGTTGAATAGTGACTTGTGTGGCAAATTGCATACAGACAGAAACAGGGCAGATATTTTTTGAACATGGAGATTTTATTTTCCATTTTTTCGGAATTTATTGTTTTGGTTTGGTGAGATGTCAAGCTTTAAATGATAGTATGATTCTGACCTCTCTAACTGGTTGATATTAGACACATGTTTTCTTGATTTTCAGTCGTGTTTTATATGGATGTAATCGCATCATAAAATATCTTTAATAAAGCCCACATTTGGGAGGACAAATAGAGTTAAACATCCAGTTCTAGTAAATATCTACAAACATAATTGAATATTTTGTTGGATTTGAATCCAAACTCATCAAGAATCTTAACCACAAAAATCTTCATTTTTCTTTTTTCTTTTTTTTTTCACACGAAGAATGGATAGTGGATACAATTGGCACCCACGAATTTGTGGCGATTCAAATTGAATAAAACAGAGTATACAGTAATTAACTTCAATTCCACACTACATAGATTTCCAAATTCCAAATCCAAACAACATCAAACCATTTGAAAACCAGAAAACAGCACATTCCACTACCACTATCGAGATTCCGGTCCAAATTATGAGATTTATGTCTCATCCACAACAAGGTCTCTAACCAAAATGCAACAACAAATAGACACATGCATTTCGATTTTCCAAAAGACAATAGTACCAAGAAAGAGTACACACACATGCATTTCAATTTTCAAAAGACTGCCCTAACCAAAATGCAACAACAAAAAATATTCACATTGATGAGCATATTTCTTCACAGAGGACTAATGAATTACGTACAATTCATCTTCATCTACTAAACCAAAGTTGGTCCACATCAAGATGCCATGGTAACAAAAGTTGCACCTTTACATACAAAAGAAATACCGGAAAACCTTTTAGTAACTTGTACACTACCAAAAAGAATCGGATCTAGTAATTATTTGTAGGAAAGCTGGAAATGAAATTAAAGAAAAGGGCCTTTCTGCTCTGGGAAATTGGTCCCTAAAATCATGAACTTTGCACAAATTCTGGTTTTTCCCATGAACTTTCAAATTAGTATCATAAATCATGAACTTTCATATCGGTTTGGTATTTCCCACGGCGGGTCAGGAGTAAAATCCGGCTAGCTTATGTGGCATTTTGAATCCTATTTGGCAGATTTCTTACAAGTGGCATGTAGATTGGCATATCTATGTGGAATATTAAACACAATACTATTTTTATTTGTCAAAATACAACTCTAAAAACAAAGAAAACAAAACAAATTTAATAAAAAACCACACACTTGCGCTACGCTACAGAATCAAAACACAAAACCTTGTTCTCTTTCACAAACCCTAGAAACACATTTTAGGAAATTTCTTGAAAGATTCTTGGATTATTGGTTAAAGAACAAAGCAACAACAATTTTAGTTGTTTATTCCAGCTTGTGATCTAGAACACCGCCCTCAATGTCAATGAGGTGGGTCCCCCTGATTACAATTTTTTTTTAATTTCTGTCGTTTTTTCCATCTTGGTAGTGGTGAATACTTTTTCAGCTCCCCTTGTTTGTTTGTGTTTATATTGGTCCCCACATATAGGAAGATTACACGATTAACTTAACAAGTTGAGTATTATAATGAATCAACAAGTTTATTCATGTATTTGAAGTTTAAATAGGTATATAAACCCCCTGAATTAGACTAGAAATTATTTTGATTACAGATTGATTGTTTGCACAAATTAGTTGTTGACTGAAATTTTGATTCAAAATTGCAGGATTGAATTTGATATACATTTTCATCATGGCGGGTCTATTGTAAAAAATGGTGGCTTGGAGTTATATGTAGGTGGAGATATAACTCCTAAGGTTGATTTTGATGAAGATAGATTTGGGTATTTTGATTTAATTGATGAAGTTAAGAAATTGGGCTATGATCAGTGGAGTAAACTTACATATAAGATACCTAGGTCTATAAAAATGGTAGACATTAGAGATGACAAAGATGTGATGGTGATGTTGTCACATCTTGAGCTTAGAACAAGAATTTTGAATGTTTATATTATTGATGGAACACAATCTGGTGTTGGTAAGCCTGGCGTGGAGGATCCTAGAGTTGGTGAGTTTACTGTGGGGGGTCCTAGTATGGAGGAGTTTACTGGGGGGGATCCTAGCGTGAAGAAGCTTACCGTGGGGGATCCTGGTGTGGAGGAGTTTACTATAGGGGATCCTGGCGTGGGGAAGTTTAGTGTGGGAGATCTTGGAGTGGGTGCTGGAGCAAGAGATAGGCAAGGGCAGGATGAGGGAGCAGGGCAGGAGGAGGGTGAGTCAAATGATGAGATAAGTTATATTCCATCTAGTGATGAAGAAGATGAAACGGATGATGAGATGTACGATGAGCTGGTGTCAGATGATGAGTATACACAAGCAAGAGAGAAATTAAAACAAGCAAATGTTAGGGTTATAAGTAATGAGTTGTTTACAGGTGCTATTTGTGATTTTGGAGAAAACAGCGCTGTAGTTGAACGTGGTGGGTCAGATAATGAGGAATCTGATGATGATGTCGTCTCTGATTCCACTGATGAGGAGGATGAAAGTGCTGGGCTAACAAAAAGATGTAGAAGGTATGTGTATAATCCCAGATGTGATCATAAAACATTGAAGTTGACACTTGGAATGAGATTTGTGAATGGATATCAAGTTAGGGATGCTTTGACTGACAATGCAATAGAGAATGGCTGGGAAATACACTTCAAAAGGGTTAATAAGGACCAAGTGGATGCTGGTTGTAAAGAACCTTGCAAGTGGAAGTGTTATGCGAGTAAGGTCAATAAGTATAGGTCTTTTGAGATCAAAAATTTGCACGATGTCCACACATGCTCTAGGAATATGAAAAGCAAATTAGTTACATCCAATTGGATTGCTAAGAAGTATCTGAACACATTCAGACTTCAACCTGATACAACTATTAAGGAGCTGAGGAGGGACTTAGTGCAGAGGTATGCACATGATGCATCGAAGTGGAAGCTGTACAATGCGAAAAAAAAGATCATTGAGCTGTTGACGGGCTCTGTGGAGGACCACTATGCAAAGCTTAGGAGTTACGTATCTGAGTTGATGAAGGTAGATAAAGAAGGAAGATTTGAAATTGATGTGGAAATTGGTTCAGTATTTAAGAGCATATATATAGGGTTTAGTGGGTTGAGAAAGGGCTTCATGAGCGGTTGTAGGAGAGTTATAGGTCTGGATGGTGCATTTTTGAAGACTTATTTAGGGGGTGTATTACTTTCAGCAATTGGAAGTGATGGGAACAACCAAATGTTCCCAATAGCATGGGCGGTTGTTCAAGTGGAAAACGAAGTTAACTGGAAATGGTTCATAGGTATAATGGCTCAAGAGTTGAATCTTGGAGAAGGTGTTGGAATCACCATCATTAGTGACCAACAAAAGGTATGTACTGTTTTTTTTAGGTATGTACTGTTTTTTTTTTATTGATTAATCTAATTTATTGATGTAGTTACTGATTTCTATTATAATTATAGGGGCTGGAGAATGCAGTTAAGGCTTTTATTCCTATGGCCGAGCATAGAAATTGTGCAAGGCATGTTTATAGCAATTGGAAGAAGACACACAAGGGCTCAAAAGGCCCAGAACTAAAGAGCATTTTCTGGAAAATTGTAAGGAGTACTTACATGGAACAATACAATGAGGCATGCCAAGAACTTGAACAGGAAGATGTTGAAGCTTATATTCATTTGATGGAAAGAAACATCACAAGATTTTGTAAGGCTTTTATTACTCCTATGCAGAGTTGTGATTCCATCTTGAATAATATGTGTGAAAGCTTTAACAAGTATGTCTTGATTCCAAGAGGTAAACATCTCATACACATGTTAGAAGACATTAGAAATTCACTCATGAAGATGCATTATGAGAAATTGAATGAGGCACGTGTGAAAACTGATGTCTTGTGTCCTAGAATCAGGAAAAAAGTAGAGAAGTTGAGGTATAATAGTCGATATTGTGTTACTATGCCTGCATTGGGTGGTAAGTTTGAAGTGAGCTTAAATGAAAATAGGTTTGTGGTAACACCAGCCTCAAGGTCTTGTGAGTGTAGAGTTTGGGATATTACTGGAATCCCTTGTGTGCATGCATGTTCAGTAATTAATTTCTTGAACGAAAAGGTTGAGTCTTATGTGAGTGACTACTTCACTGTGGAGAAGTACAAAATGGCTTATGCATATGGCATTCCACCTTTGAATGGTGACAAGATGTGGGGTGTAGCACAAGGCTACCGTATCATGCCACCTCATGTGAAGAAGATGCCGGGTCGACCAAAAAAAATGAGGAAAAAAGACCCAATGGAAATTGATCCAAAGAGACCACACAAGCTTCGCAAAATATGTGTTATGACCTGTCAAAAATGCCTTCAACAAGGGCACAACAGTAGATCATGCAAAAACGATCTTGTTCCAAAGCCAACTAAAGAGAAGGTTAGTTTATTGATGTATGGATCAGTTTGTTCATAGAGCAGTTTGTGTTATGAACTTGAGTTTGATTTTAATATATTCATATTGCTTCTTATTAGGGAAAGAGAGGACGGCCTCGAAAAGTTCAACAAGCACAAGTACTACCTGGTGAAGCACAATCTGGTTTAGCAACACAACAGAGTCAAGTTTGAGAAAAAAACATTTGGTTTTTGATGGGATATTTTGTTAGCTTTGAACATGTATGTTCAATGATCATATTTTGATGTATTGCCCTGAATTGAACACATTTGGTTGTGGAGACAATATAAAACTTTTGTTATGGTCAAGATGACATTGGTTGTATTTGAATGCTTTTGTGTTAGGGAGAAAAGATGACTGCTGTGTGTTCTCTTTACTCTTTAGGCAAGCAATCATAGTTTCAATGCAGTGTAGTTGAGGCCAAACTGAGTATTCTGTTGTAGAAACATGATGCTCACCATAACTTAGGACATAAATACAACTAAGAAATACAGATCTTTACAAGTACAAGATGGACATGAATGTGAATGAATTATATACACTGATAGAGAAACCCAACAAAAGGCGATTTTAATAGAGTATCTGCATTTCTTCGGAATATGATTCAGAATTTACAATGAAAAAAATTTCTGAGGTCAAATTAGAACTCCAAGGAATAATACATTTTATTTTGAGACAAATAAGATGGATAGTAACAGGTCCCTTCTGTAGGATAAATTGAAACGAACACAAGTTGCTCAATCTCGTGTCTTAGGATTTCTCTCTCTGCAGTTTTGCTGGCACGTCCCCGTCCTCGTCTTTTTTCCCTGCAAGTGCTAGCAAGCAGTATTATATCTCAAGGAAGCACATCATACCATAATGCTTCCTTTTGACTCTTCATCACTTTCATTCGATTCATTTGCTGCAACCTTTCTGGCAATAAAGTAAACAAATTTCATAAATATTTGTTGGAAAAATGAGATACAACCAAGAACCATAAAAACCAGCTCCTTCTTTTTTATGTAGCAGCAGCAGTGGCATTAGAGCTACCATAATCAATACAAGCAACTACAATTGGAAAATGCAGTTAAGATATAGAAACAATTTATGTAAATATTTGAAATGGTGAAATCGGCAACCTTCTTTCACAAATAAAATGCATTTTGAATCCATTTAGTAACTTTTCGTTAGAAATGTCTACTTACAGAAAGCATACTTATGGAGCACAAAATGATTATTCAGGCAATAAACCAAGTTACACCAACAAACAATTCTAAGCAGAAACTTGTCCCAAACAACAGTTAAAAAACGTGTAGAGCATGGAACACAATCTGAGCAGCCTCCATTGTTGATTTGAAGAAAGCAAAGGTTTTGATTTTGAAAATTAATTCGAAGAAAAGAACAAGAAATTCACAAAAATTGAAAACTATTCAAGTGTACAGTCGAGATTACCCAAATGGAGTCCGAAATTGACGAAGATCCCTGATAAAAGTTGCAATTGAGAGGTTAATTGCAGATTCAGAGAACGAAAATTTGCGAAGGTGAGATACAAACGATGCTGTGAAATAATATATAAAAAAAAATTTCAATTATAGATTTGGAGGTGGAACGACGTCGTTTCAAATGGAGTCCACATAGATTTTCCGATTGTACACGCTGGCATAAGGTTACCGGAAAAATAGGGTTCGGGTCGGGTTGGGGAAATACCAAACAGATATGAAAATTCATGATTTATGGTACTAATTTGAAAGTTCATGGGAAAAACCAGAATTTGTGCAAAGTTCATGATATTAGAGACCAATTTCCCTACAAAAGAAATACCGGAAAACCTTTTAGTAACTTGTACACTACCAAAAAGAATCGGATCTAGTAATTATTTGTAGGAAAGCTGGAAATGAAATTAAAGAAAAGGGCCTTTCTGCTCTGGGAGTCGTAGAGTTCGATGATTCAAAGCCCAACTCTGGTGGGCTTAAAATGGAGTCGCATGCCCATGTTTGTGGGTGCTATGAGGTAAAAAGTAGTGTAGAACTATAAATAGTGTAATGAAAATAAATTGTGTATTGAAGGAGTGGTTCAAAAAATTGAGCTATGGATGTTATAAGTGCCTATTTGGTTTCAGTGTTCCTTTTAAAATGTAAAACTATGATTTGTCGGGCATTTGCAATGACAATTGACGATTTAAGACATAAGAGTAGAAGATATATGGATAATGGATTAGAATAAGGCATATAATCTTTATTATTATTGTTAAATTAATTAATTAATGTAGATAAAAGGATGCAAGGACATGTGCCCGAAGTCCCGAAGCCCGTAGTGCAGTTAATATAGATCTCTATTATAGAGAAATAAGACATGAGTTCACAATCTTTACAACGTCAAAACATTCTTTGTCATAAGACGCATATTCAATTTAAAGAGAGTTTCTAACTTTTTAGGGATATTGGTCTCTAAAATCATGAACTTTGATCAAATTTTGGTATTTCCCACGAACTTTAAAATTGGTCTAAAAAATTTTCTAACTTTTTAGAGATATTGGTCTCTAAAATCATGAACTTTGATCAAATTTTGGTATTTCCCATGAACTTTAAAATTGGTCTAAAAAATTACAAACTTTACCTTTTGTTTGTTATTTCCCATGGCAGCCCAAATAAGATATCTTTAGCAAAAATCTTATTATACATGGGCAACCGTGAAAAATTTATGATATTTTAGATCACTTTTTAAGTTCGTGATAAGTAGGATAAAATGCTACATTGAAAATTACGTTGATTTAGTAGTGCCAAATAGAATAAAAAAATGCACCGAAGTTGGTTAGATATGATGATTGACATGTCATGGGAAATAACAAACAAAATGTGAAGTTTATGATTTTTTAGACCAATTTTAAAGTTCGTGGGAAATACCAAAATTTGCTCAAAGTTCATGGTTTTAGAGACCAATATCCCAACTTTTTATGATTGAACTGCGTATCGAGAATTGTTTCTGCATCGGGCACTGTGCATATAGATAACGAAAGTAATAAATTCACCATGCAGGTAGGGGTGTCGAAACGCGGTACCCAAACCCGATTTTGCGGGTACCCGTACCCAAAAACATCAATATTATACTACTCAATCCCGACCCGTATAGTTAAATGGGTAACCCATACCCGCATCAGGTATCCCAAACCCGCAGTTGCGGGTACCCAAACCCGCAGTTGCGGGTACCCAAACCCGTAGGCATAATTTGAATTGTGTATTAAGGACTATTATTCAATTGTATTATGCTTTTAGTTTTCGCTTATCATTAATGCTAGTCATCTAATACAATAATTTTATGTACATTGAAATTCTAGAATGAATTTTGGGATTGTTGCTAGTTGCTACACTATGATTTTAGATTTGTATTTTCTTTTACTTTGTTGTATTTGCATAATTTTTAACTATGCACAAATATGGTAATTTCTCATCTCTTAAATATAATATGATTACGTATGAAATATAATGCAATCCAAATTTCAAAAAAACAAATATGATAGAAACGTCAAGCATGTCCAAAATTAAATCACCATTCAAAAGTTTAATATAAAATCTAAAATAATTCACTTTCATAAAAAGTCCAATATAAATAACTTCAACTAATAAAAGTGTAAATATTTTAAATCTCTAATCTAAAGACACTAAACTAATAAAAATTTTACTTTCACCAAATAATTGGAAATAAAGTGTATCATTGGGGAGTATATATAGATTTGAAACTAATTAACTAAAATAAAATATTTGAAAACCTTTATCCTAAAAATAACGGGTATTATCGGGTCTAGCGGGTATACCCGCGCGGGTAGCGAGTATACCCATACCCGCAAAAATTTAAAACAAACTACCCGATCCCGCCCCGTTTCCCATTGTCGTCGGGTAGTGGATACCCGCTACCCGCCGGGTAGCGGGTCGGGTTGAGGGTTTCCCGATACCCTCTACCCGTTTCGACACCCCTACATGCAGGAATCGACCAATCATGAAAAACAAACTATAAAAAAGTAAATTCTCTAGTTATTCTGATTATATGCTCAAGATGCTATGTCTAGTATAAATTTTGATCCATATTTATGTCCTAATTTGTATTTTGCCGTCATTAGATGATGACATGAATTATATGCATTATACTTTCTCCATTCATAAAAAATAGTCTCATTTTGCCATTTTAGAATGTAAAAAAAAATAGTTTCATTTCTAAAAATAGAAACTTTCTTTCTCATACTTTATCCATTTTTTCTCCTCTATCGTACTTCACCTACTTTTCTCCATATCTCTCTTACTTACCTACATTTTTTACATTCTCTCTTGTTTCTAATTAAAATATTTGCTGTCCACAAATGAGGCAGTTTTTAGTGGACGGATTGAGTAGTTAAACTAGTGGTTACTTGAATTGGACAAAAAGGCCACCTTTATGGAAAATGTACACAAGGAACAGATCGGTTGAATCATATACTACTATGATGGGTACTTACAGAGGAAATTTTATATTTTTCGTTTTTTAGAAATTATTTGCAATTATTTGATAGAAATAATGTAGAAACTGAATGTCGTCCATGTGAATGATATTTAGATCTGATTTTGAGTTGTTTCATTATGAGGGAATCGCATCTTCAGAAATCTTCATAAGTGATGTGTTGTCACACAATCATATGCAATTTTATTTGATTTTTGGTTTCGTTTATAATTTTCTCACAAAAAAAGCTACGAGGGCTTCAACATGTTCAATTTATGATCAATACAGACAAAATAAAATTCTCCTTTTTTAAGTTCAAATATACCTGACATATATACCATTACAGAAATAAATTCAGATCTTTATATCATTTGAATGATCAAATTATCACAATCCGATACAAACAAAATGAATAATATTAGTGCGTAAAAAGAACAACTGTCAGAATAGCTCGAAATCTTACGATCAGATTCAAAAGATTATGATTTCGAATGCCAACGATTTCTTTTGAATTAAATGTTTGTACAAAATGAAATATACTAATCTCCTAATAATTTGGGCATCCATAATAACACCCCAAAAATCACCTAAAAAATCAGACATCTATATTCCTCTATCACGTCAGTATTTTAATTCATAGTATTTTGTTATTTTAATTTTCAATTTAAAAATAAATAACATAAATTAAAATAGCAATACAATTTAAACTAAAAAAATTAATTCCAACCGTAACTGAAACAGCATAGAATAACTAATAAGGCCAGAGAAACAGCGGCAACCACAGCCGCACCAATACTAATGATTTTGGGGCCTTATTGTGAAATGCCCTTAACGTAACAATTATTGTTATCATAAATAAATTGGGATGAAATTTATTTTTAGCATGTTAATTAATCTTATGCGCATGAGCTGTTTTTGTATGAGACAGCCGCCGTATAGATTGACTTTTGCTTATCGTCATTAACGACAATGACTTGCTAATCCCTCTTAATCCTTCATGTCGATTACTCAACTTTTTTACCCAATAAAGTTCAATTAAAGTATCTAGGCACAATATATTCGAATGTGCTTTTGTGGCCTAAAACTGTTACTCCGTCTTATAGTAGATGTTACGCTTAGGAGATGTCACGAGATTTTAAGAGATGTTATTTTGTGTGTTAAGTGGTGAGAGAAAAAATAAAAAAGAAATATGACAATGAGATAAACTAAAAAGGAAAGTATGATATTTATTATGGGGGATGGAGGGAATAGTTAAGAAGTCAAATGCAAATTGAGTATCACATGATACTACTATTATTCATTTAAATAATTTTAATATATTTGATTTAGTGGATAGTTAAATAATTGAAATTTGAAGCATTTCATTCACGGTTATAAAAAATTGAGTATAACTATGAATTATCATATCATCATTATTGAACGTAGATCAACATAACAACAAATTATATAGACGTAACACAAATTGTGCCAAATAATAAATAATTTTTTAACTTATAATATTACAAAAAGTATATCATATTGTGGGCAACAGAAGATATAATGCGATATATAGTTCTAAATTATTGCATGAGATTATAATTTATAAATGTGCCTATATAGAAACAAGTACGTATAACTACTAGTATTAGTTAAATCTTAAAAGTGAATTCGTGGAAGCTCTCTAAGGACATCTGCAGCGGATCTCTTAGCGGTCTCGATCTCAACTCGGAGAGATGAGACTGCATAGAGACGGCGATGCGGCCTCCAATCTCGTCTCCATCTCGTCGCTTGGCTCGTCCTGGAGAGGCGTCTCACAAGACAGCTCACCACGCGCCTTGGCGACGTGGCGTCTCCGGTTCGTGCGTGACGCCCATTCGCCGGCCCGCGAGTGGGCATCGTTTATATCCGTTTGAAAAAAAAATTAATTTTTTTTTAAAAAATTCAGGAAAATTCGAAAATAAAAAATAAATAAAAATATTGTAATTTTCAATTTTTTTATTTTTCAATATTGTAATAAAAATCAAAAATTAAAAATAAAAATACTCCATAGGATTTCAATTATGTATTTTTCGTATTTTCGGATGTTGTAATTTTCGTGGTTTTTAATGATTTAATGAATTATTAGTATTAATTTAATATTTCAATGAAATATTAATTGAATTTGTTGGAAATAAAAATAAAAAATGAAATTAAATGAATAGTTAAGGGATGAGATGGTTAAAAGATGAAGGAATGTAGGTGATGTCTCTTATTTAAAAGATGGAGTGAAAAGTATAGTGGGACTCATGAATAGTGAAGAGATGAGACGGTTAAGAGACAGGAATGCGAATGAACTTATGAAATTACACACGAACATCTCATTTGTAACCCAACCAACATCCAACAAAACCAAACACATAATTTGTTCTGTCTATGAGACCTACTTCACATATTTAAGCATAACCTATACTACAAAATACTGTAGGTTGTACGTTGTAACATGGTACTATTAAGGAAAATGATAAGAAAACACACAATATATATTTACTTGCTGTTTTAACACACATGATAAAGAAATTAACATAAAGTAGCTTTTTGTAAACTAACTTTCGGTGGAAATAGAATTTTTTTTACTTTGCCATGATCCATCCCATCTAACTCTCCCTTTGTTATCTAAAATTTTACACTACTAAAATGAGAAAAAAGATAATGTATTCACATATATGACAATTTTTTTTTTCATTTAAATTTTAGTTGAAATAACAAAAATATTTAAATTGAAATCCCAATCTCTCATAAAATTAACAAAAGATACAAAGCAAGGTATGATCATGCATACGACAAAGGACGTCTACTTATAAATTTGAATGATTTCAGTCATAGTCATATAGAAATAATTAAATAAAAACATTCTTAATTAAAGTTGAATCGATTAATTGAGTGAACGAATAAGATATATATCTACAGACTACAGTAATAATACTAAAATGTATTGATGTTAATCAATTTAGTTTCATGTTCCCACTATAATTTTTTTATGCTTATACTAATAATCAACACACTCTCTCTACATATACATGGAGTATAATATTTTTTCTGAATTTAATGTTTGGAGCTTGTCATTTAGTGAATACAAGTTAACGTGAAAGACTAGAATAATTGAGTTGAAAACATAAGCAGTCTGCTAACTAAGTAACATTAATATCGGCCAAAGTTAATAGAAAATTCATTTATGCATTTGTCGTGTCGAGGCGCATTCATTTCGCCGCTTTCTGCCACACATATAAATCACGTTAATTACGTGATTAGAGTAAATCAGTGTCATTAAGAAGAAAGATGCCCATTTGCAATTACCTAGCTAGTACTATTACCGTTTTATTTACATAATGTAATAAATCACCTTACATATTTTTGTCCCGTTATTTTATTTTTACGTCAATATTGTTTGTTTCATTGTTTGGATCGATTTCATATTGAAAACTCGTTTTGTAGATTAGAAGTTGGTGCCCCAATTTTCCTTTTTCAAGCCGTCATCGACTGAGGAATTGCTTCACATAAGAGGATGTAAGGAATCGATATTTCTCAGTTTTCCCTCTATTGGAGTGTAAATCAAAATCATAATTTACGTCAAAAAATAAGTAAAGTTGCAAGTAATATATATTACCTAACTTTATTAATATAAGATCTTTTAAGCAGTATACTCCCAAAAATAAAATGGTAAGGGCTTAGCTTAAAATGGAATATCATACTAATGTGAGTTTCGGCAGGTATAGAAAAACCCTCACACCCTCTCTCTCTGTGTACTTGATCTCATGGTTTTATTGCTTCTTCCGTTTGATTATATGTTGATTCTTTTTGGCTAGGCAAGAGTTATGTTCTTTTATTTGATTTGATGGATAATAACTTTTGTTTGTGGTTTAGGACTATTACTCGGCCCCAATAAGTATGAGCGTTGTACATACTACAAAACAAATCACAAAAGGCCAAATATATTGCGAATAGTTGTTTAATAAATCTTGACTTATAAATAATAAATAGTCCTTTTTATGAACACATTAATATAAGAAAATGAGAAATTCCATACAATACATAAAGATGCTGTGTCCATGTGCAAGAGGGGTCCTACAATCTAAAAAATGTTCACAATTTGGCTGCCCAACAATAAAAAAATAAATAAAACAGCAAATAAAAATAAAAATACTTAATATATCATAAACCACATAGAAACCCCCTCGTGGCCGGCTGTTATCACCATCCTGTCTCCCTTAACCTTTTCTATTTTCTATTTTCGCAATCATTGTTTGAAATTAAGTGTTTTAGTTCTATAAATACCTCCTACTTTGCCCTTTTATCCCCACTTCATTCATCAAGCCTCTATCTATCTTAAAAAAACATCAATCAAACATGGTTGCCAACTTAGTTTCTCTTGCTACTATTTCTATCTTCGCTCTACACGTTCTTGGATTGAGTGTTGCTAGAGCTGATTTTGGAGGCTGGCAAAATGCTCATGCCACCTTCTATGGCGGCGCCGATGCTTCCGGTACCATGGGTACGTTACTCACTCATTTCTCATTATCATATCATTATTCATAAAAACATCTTACGTTGTGTACGATTTTAACCGAGTGTACTACTTAATAACATTCTTAGGGGTGTTGAGTAAGGTAGATAACTCTTTTTATCTTGGAGTGATCTGATCTAAAATGTGTGTTCTTATTATAATTTTATTTATTTATCTTTCCTATCAAATTGTCTCTTAGTTAGTTACTATATACAGGTGGGGCATGTGGGTACGGTAACATGTATAGCCAAGGGTACGGCACCAACACGGCCGCATTGAGCACAGCCCTCTTCAACAACGGCCTCACGTGCGGTGCATGCTACGAAATGCGGTGCACAGGCGACTCCCGGTCGTGCTTGCCCGGCACGGTCAAAATCACTGCCACCAACTTCTGCCCCCCCAACTACGGCCTCCCTAACAACAACGGCGGCTGGTGCAACCCGCCCCTCCAACATTTCGACATGGCACAGCCCGCCTTCCTCCAAATCGCCAAGTACCGCGCTGGCATCGTGCCGGTATCCTACAGAAGGTCTCTCAAAAATACTTCATTTTATTAATTAAAAAAAATATATTGCTCTGACATAAGTAATTTAATTTCTAGTATAAAAATTGATGCAGAGTGGCTTGTGTGAAGAAAGGGGGGATTAGGTTCACAATCAATGGTCACGCGTACTTCAACTTGGTTCTAATCAGCAACGTCGCGGGGGCAGGGGATGTCCATGCGCTATCAGTCAAAGGCTCGAAAACCGGGTGGCAAACAATGTCGAGGAATTTTGGCCAAAACTGGCAAGCCAATTCGTATCTCAATGGTCAATCCCTCTCCTTCCGCGTCACGGCCAGTGATGGTAGAACCGTCACTGCGAACAACGTTGTACCCGCAAATTGGCAGTTTGGACAGACCTTCCAAGGCTCTCAATTTTAATGGTGATTTAGATCGCAATTTTAAGCTAGGATGATATAAATTGATGATATAAAATGTATGTATTTCGTGAACATTGTGTTTATGATTGGTATGCATAGAGAGGTTCAAGCAGAGGTATCTTGAGTTGTTAGTACCCGCTTGGCCTTAATTGCGTCTCTCTTTTTCAAGGGATGTTGCCATTCTGTCTCTACTATTATTCATATATAAATAAAAATATAAATTGGAGTTGTTTATTGATTAATTAATATGCAATCACATGCACACAAACTTTATCAACGTGTTTCACTGTAAAAGCCAATATGCGTTGTCGATTACTCGATTCTAATATTACTACTACCAATGACTAGTTGATACGAGTAGTTGGTAATTTACTAATTTGAGATGTTAAATTCTCACATATGTTAAATTGGGTATTCTCTATGGTGAATCTCAATTCTAGTCTCATTTTTTGATAAAAAAAATGCAAATTTTTTAATGTACTAGCTACTCTCCACGCGTCTAAGAGTAAGTTTAATATGAAATTTAATGAAAATAGTTAATGCATTTGAGTGAAAAAATTATTCAACTTATGGTATGAGATGGTATATTTATAATGGGCTAAAAGTTTGGACCACGAAGTATAATCAAATTTAAAATGTAAAACGAATTTGGAAAGATCCAATTGGTTTTGAAGGGTAGACATCAACCATTTGATAGATTATATACTGTAAACCTGAATTAGTTCCCTTGTAACTGGAAAATCAAACAAAAATGCTGATTTCTGACCTCTCAAAGCCTCCCAGGAGGACATGCCCACACGCCCTATCAAGCTCCACGCCCAGACCCGGCACACCAGTGAAACGAAGCGGACCTGTGCTGGGCTCCTTAGTTGAGATGGGCTCCAATTGGGTCATTTTGTAAACCCAGGCCCGGCCGAGGCCCAAGACCATCCGGAGCTCAGCCCATGCCCGTCCAAGCCCACCTTAAATCATTAGTTTTTTTAAAATGTATTAGGTGATTAACCACTAATAATACTCTATCCGTTTCCAAAGAATATGCACACGGATTTAATTTAAATTGGTAAAGTAAGAGAGAGGTAGAGAGAAAAAGTAATTAAAGTATTGTTAGTGGAAAATGAGTCCCACCCCATTAGAGAGAATAGACTTTCTAAAATTAGAAAGTGCATATTCTTGTGGGACGAAGGGAGTATTAATTTCCCTATTTATGCATGTCATCTTGTGCATGAGACATGCTAATTTATTCTATATAGTTCCAATTTGTTGGATTCTCCGAATGGACTCAAATAGTAATAGTCTAATATCTACACAAGTTTCCAACAAAATAATGAATGTAACATTCAATCTTAACTACATCTAATTTATCCAAGATGTAAAAAAGATGGTTCTGAATTTATCTTTAAGTATATTAAATATTAAAACTTTAATATTTAATAAATAATTACAGAACTCTTTAAATTTGTTAGTTAGTTCATATACTTGTAGTTTTAAAATACAATATCAACTCATATGTCATAATCTACTAGCAAAACTAACATTAATGTTTCTTCATCTAGTTATGCCCCTACCTTTTAAATAGAATAAAGAACATGAAAAATGATGTGTATATAAAGTCAGTAAATGAACTTAAACACATTATTTAAGTTTGGATTTAGTGTAAATGAGATATAAATACAAGTTAAATGTTTTTTTTTGCATATAATATATTTGGCATATCTTTAAAATACATAAATAAAAAATTTAAACAGTCCAGCCCAAGCCGGCCCAGCCGGGCCCATATGGCAACGTGGGCCTAGGCTGGGCTGGGCCTAGCAAAATTAATAAAAGCCCGGTGATGTGAATCAAATTATACTAATTATACTCCAAATTTTCTCCTATTTTGTATATTTAAATCATCTATCAATTGATCTTTAAGGTTTGATTATTATATATTAGTTGATAGATGTACATTGGAGTAGGGTCTGATTGAAACTGTTTGTTGCCTATCAAGATGGTGTCCAAATTCTTTTATCTTACCACAATTATCTTCTTCTTTGAAATAGCTTCGCGTGGGTATATTACACGCCTCAATCGGAGCTCGGATGAAGAAGTTATGGCCATTTGACGAAGGTTGCGCGAAGCAGTCAAAACCGGCAAAAACGCACGGGTCGGGCGTTTTCAGCATTAAAAACGCCCGGGGACAGTGGAAACGCCCGGGTTGGTATAAAAAACGCCCGGGTTGGCACCATTTTGCCCGGTCGGGCGTTTTTCTCGAAAACAGCCGAATTTTAGGTTTCAAATTGGTTTCCAGTGCGGTTTTGGAAGACATTCAGGCATATTCAGACACGAGAAAAGGGAGAGGAAAAGAGAGAAAGAGAGGAGGAAGAAGAAAAGGAAGAAATTCCGGCCAACATTCCGACGATCCGTCTCCATATCCCAATTCCACTCAACGAGAGCATGTGTCCTATGGTTTTTGTTGCAAATTCCACCATGTGTTTAGGCTAAGCTCTCTATGTTGCTCCAAGTTATAATCTAGGCTTTGTATGGATGTTTCTACACCTTTGAACTCATATGCTTGTTACCAACAATGTGCTTAATGTTTATACACTATGTTTTTGGCTAATAATGTAGTGTTGTTCTTTCCTTTGCTATTGTCTCTTTAACGTAGTTTAGGAATGATTTATTGTTGGTGCTATCGAATTAGAATTGTTCAGAGGATAATTTGATAGTGGATTAAGTAGGTGATTATAGTAGATGTTTATTTCTCTAGCTCTTCCGCATGAGTTTATAGACATCGAAGATAGGTTCATAGGTTATGTGTTAAGCTAATTGTGAACTACTCATCGTGTACATGTTCAGTGTATGTGATTAGGTTGATGATTTAATCCCTTTATATGTTTCGTTGATAAAGGTATAGAACAATACAAGCCTAGTGTGTAACTTGGAGTGACATATTTTCTCATTTGAATAGTCTTTCTTTAGTTAACTTGTTGCATTATTTTGTCTTTAACTTTCAGAAATCAAAAATCAAATCTTTATGCTACATCTTTTTAAGTTTTTAAGTTTTAAACAATCTTCTACCTCCCTGTGGATCGACACTTGAAATACTACTAACGACGTTGTAATCTTGCAGTATCGTAGTATTATTAGAGTTAATTAATCAAACTTGATATCTTGTGTGAACTGAATTGGATACTCTAAAATACGCATCAAGTTTTTGGAACCGTTGCCGGGGAGGCAATAGGTTGTTTAATACTTAGTAGTTTTATTTTTGTTTTATTTTATTTGATCTTTTATTTTGTTTTGTTTAGGCACACACTTCGTGTTCTTGGGGGTGATAGCCATCTACCACGTCGGGACTTGAAGACGAAGGAGTGTTTATATTAGGTGATATCTTTTTAATTCTTAGTTTAGTGATTAGGATTATTTAGTTTTCACTAAAGCACACACGTTTTATAGGAACTTACCCCGAAGTTGTCGAGAGGTCTCGCTTTCGGTAGTAGTGAAATATATTTTGTGTATGTGCTTGGTTTCTTTTCTGTTGTGCAGGTTTAGGTAATTAAAAAAAAAAAAGTTGTGAATGCACACAAGATCACAGGGTACACCACCGTTTGGATTACTCTGTTATCAAAGAAAGAGAGGGCCGAGAGGTTCAGAGATTGAGATTTATCCGGACTATCAGAGTCCAGTTAGAAGTAACCCACTCTTTGAGTCAAGTTCAGAAAGTAGTTGTGGGACAGAGTTAGACACCGAATCAATGGCTGAAGACGATAACAATGCTCCACCCATGGGAAGGTTTGGCGACATCCTTAGATCGGGAGTTGATTACCCGGGGGAGTTTGCCTATGCACATGACAATGTCAACATCCCACCTCACTAAATTAGTTTGGTGAATGGTGGAAATCTTTTCCATGGTCGAGATGAAGAAGATCCGATGAGTCATTTGAATGCCTTTTATGAATTGACGAACTCTCATAGACCTCCAAATGTAGAGCATCATCGGATTAAGAGGGCCTTATTTCCTTTCTCATTGAGAGAGAAAGCAAGAGAATGGTACGACTCACTACCGGGCTACAACATAGCAACATTTGAGGAGTTGAAGTCGAAATTCCTTTTGGAATATAACTCTCCAATGAAGATCGAGAAGTTGAGAGAGGAGATCACTTCATTCCAGCAAAAGTATGATGAGTCATTTGCCGAAGCTTGGAAGATATTTACAGACTTGCTAAGGAAATGCCCAAGTCATGGTCTAGCTCCGGGGCATGATCTTTTGAAGTTCTACAAGGGGCTTAATCATGAAGGCACAGGGTTGGTTACTGCAGGTTCGAGTGGGAACTTGGACGATTTGACCCATGATGAGGTGAGAGCGCTATTTCAAAGATTAGCGAACAATCAGAGGAATTGGCATAATCCAAGGAAGATGGCCGCGGGAGATACATTTGGTGCTACTAAGGAGTCGGAAAGAGTGTCAGCTATAGAAGCTCAAATGGCTGACTTTAGTACTCAAATTTCGTCGATGACGAATGCTGTCAAATCTATGCAGTTGACTCCTCAACCCCAAGCTGTGCCTATGATGAAGTGTGGAGTGTGCCAAGGAGGACATTATACAGATCGATGTCCAAGTTTGCAAGGAGCACCAGTGGAGGATGTGAACTACATTGGCAACAATCGTCAAGGTTTCAACCAAGGAGCTCAATATACCAATCAACAAAACTGGAGGCCTCAACAAGGAAACTGGAATCAAGCTGGTCCTAGTAACGCTTCTGGCAACCAATGGAGAAACAACACTCAATCTCCGGGTTTTGAGACGAAGCCATCTAGTGATGATCAAGTTGCGCAGATCTACTCTTTCATGATCAAGAATCAAAAGGAGAATGATCAATTCAAGGAAAAAGTGAATGAGAAGTTTGGCCACATCGATGCCACAATGAAGAATTTGGAGATGATGATAGGTCAACTTGCAACGGCGGCTCAAACCAGACCCCAAGGAACTATTCCAAGCACCACGATAACGAACCCAAAGGTTAATGGGCAATGCAAAGCAGTCACATTGAGAAGTGGAAAAGAGCTAGAGAGACTTGGAGAGCATGCGGTACATAGTGGCCCAAACATCTTGCACGCAGGGGCGGACAAGTTGTTAGGCTCACAAACCTCGCATGCAGGGGCGGACGAGGGGAGTGAGCGGGCCACTACAGAAACTAGAGATGGTCTACAACATAAAGAAGATGCAAGTCGGCGTGATACGAAGAAGAAGAAGTCGTTGAGTCCGGCAATGGATCCGAAGAGTCCATTTAATTTTCCAGATTTTATACCGCCGCCTCCTTTCCCAATCGAGAAGAAGAGAAAGAAAATAATTCAAGAGAAGGGACTCGATTGGATGATGAATATTATTAGGAAAGTTAATGTAGATGTGTCCTTGGTGGATTTGTTCCTACATTTTCCTAAATTCTCCAAGTTTTTCAAGGACCTTATTGCGAAAAAGGAGAAGATACAAGATGATGGTGTGGTGATATTAAGCGCATTTTGCTCACAGTTTGTGAAGGGAAAGATGTCGGCTAAGAGAAGAGATCCCGGAAGTTGTGTGATCCCGTGTGAAATGGGAGATAAGAAGTTCCCAAAGTGCCTACTTGATCAAGGCTCAGGAATATCATTGATGGCTTTGAAAACTGCGAGGTCAATCGGTCTTGAAGCAAGGATTGAACCAATCGACATTGACCTTCAGTTGGCGGATCATTCAATTGTTAAGCCTAAAGGAATCATCGAGGATGTCTTGGTGAAGGTGGATAAATTTATACTCCCGGTTGACTTCATTGTCATAGAGATGGAAGAGGACAAGGACATGCCTATTCTCTTTGGTAGGACATTTTTAGCAACCGGTGATGTTGTGATTGAGACCAAGACAAATACGGTCATGTTTCGAGTTGATGGGGAGAATGTTGTGATTGAGCAGGAGAAAGTGAAGAGGCACCTATTGGAGTTTGGATAGGAAAGCTGCAAAGAAGAAGGTCGAGCCAACGACTATAAACAAAGGCGCTGATTGGGAGGCAACCCAAGTTTTTATTTATTTTCTTTTATCTTTATTTTCATATGTTGGAGGTTTTGTTTGCTCAATTCTTTCCTCTAGCATTTATTTTGAATTGAGTGTTTCTTTATGTTTTGTTTTTGTTGTTTTGTTTTGTTTTGTAGGAGCATATTGGAGCTTATGAGAGAGCACACCTACAATGGAAGATACACCCACCCTCCTACCCATATGCTACGGATTTCATGCCAAGTTTGGGGGAGTCTTCTATCCCTTTACTTTTTATGTTCTTCTTTGCTTGCATTGAGGACAATGAAGCATTCAAGTTTGGGGGGGTTGTTTGAGTTTGAATGAATTTTATGCACGATGCATGTTTTCTTGGGTGTATTGTATGTTAAAGGTGTTTTGAATCAATGTAATTGACGGATGCATGCTTTATCTTCGGCTTTCTAGTTGGGAGTTCTTGCTTGATTTTACTTGATCTTTGAAGCTTAGGATGGATGGAATCTGTGCATTGATTTATTTGAAAGAGCATTTTGTGACTACAACCGATTTCTTGAGTTGAGGAGAGTATGAAAGTCATATGTCTTGTGGAAATTATCTTGGATTGATTTGCTTTATTGAGTTGGGTGCTTGCATTCATATGTGTCAATGATATGGGATGATAAGGCACTAGGATGAACTCCATGGCCAAATATTCACATGCCTAGTCCAACAAATGATCCCCTAGAAGCCACTTTGAGCTTAATCCCCATTGTTTTGTACAAATACTTAGCCAGTTACTTAGCTACTAAAATAAGCCTCATTTTAGCCTCATCAATAAACCTTACTACTATTTGGGTGCTAAATACACGTTTGAGCTTTGTTGATTGTGTTGTGAGTGTTGGGTGGTGTTCGATCAAAGTTTAAAGATTTTTTCAGAATTGATGTAATGTATAAGTGTTGAGAAGGAAGTTCTTTGTAAGGAAAAAGACGGCCTTCAAATTGTAAAAGTCGAGGCCTTTGAAAAAGAAGAAAAAAAAAAGGAAAATGGAAAAAAAAAGTGAAATAAAGTAGAACTTCCATTGCTTTGTAAAGATGTATCCTTGTCTAGAAAAGATCTCAAGTTTGGGGGAGTGAAAGTATGGGTTGTGAAATGTATATTGTTTGGTTCTTTAGAAGGAAGTTGTAGGAGTGAAGAATTTGGCACTCAAATATGTAGTTTTTGAGCTACTATCCATATTTATCCTACCTCATCCCTAGCCCCATTACAACCTATAATTTAAGACCTTGGACCTTTTTGTTGATACATTGTGGATGTTTTGTAAATAGCTTGGTAGAGTTAAAGAAGTTTGATTTGAAATCCGCGAGTCTATGTGATAAGTAATGCTTGACGAGTCAATGACGACGGTTTGAGTTGTAGGATCTAATGTTTGGACTTACTTTGAAGTGCACCTTGACTTGAAGTTCTAGGTGGATGAGTGATGGTTCATGAGAGTGGGAGATTTTGATTGGAAATGTTGAGGGTTTAGATTTTGTCATTCATGTCCTTACATGATTCTTTGTGATGAAAAACCTTTGTGAATTGAACTTTGAAATATAATGCTTTGAGTGATCTTGCTCGAGGGCGAGCAAGTAAATAAGTTTGAGGGTATTTGATGTGAATCAAATTATACTAATTATACTCCAAGTTTTCTCCTATTTTGTATATTTAAATCATCTATCAATTGATCTTTAAGGTTTGATTATTATATATTAGTTGATAGATGTACATGTGGAGTAGGGTCTGATTGAAACTGTTCGTTGCCTATCAAGATGGTGTCCAAATTCTTTTATCTTACCACCATTATCTTCTTCTTTGAAATAGCTTCGCGTGGGTATATTACACGCCTCAATCGGAGCTCGGATGAAGAAGTTATGGCCATTTGACGAAGGTTGCGCGAAGCAGTCAAAACCGGCAAAAACGCACGGGTCGGACGTTTTCAGCATTAAAAACGCCCGGGTTGGTATAAAAAACGCCCGGGTTGGCACCATTTTGCCCGGTCGGGCGTTTTTCTCGAAAACAGCCGAATTTTAGGTTTCAAATTGGTTTCCAGGGCGGTTTTGGAAGACATTCAGGCATATTCAGACACGAGAAAAGGGAGAGGAAAAGAGAGAAAGAGAGGAGGAAGAAGAAAAGAAAGAAATTCTGGCCAACATTCCGACGATCCGTCTCCAAATCCCAATTCCACTCAACGAGAGCATGTGTCCTATGGTTTTTGTTGCAAATTCCACCATGTGTTTAGGCTAAGCTCTCTATGTTGCTCCAAGTTATAATCTAGGCTTTGTATGGATGTTTCTACACCTTTGAACTCATATGTTTGTTACCAACAATGTGCTTAATGTTTATACACTATGTTTTTGGCTAATAATGTAGTGTTGTTCTTTCCTTTGCTATTGTCTCTTTAACGTAGTTTAGGAATGATTTATTGTTGGTGCTATCGAATTAGAATTGTTCAGAGGATAATTTGATAGTGGATTAAGTAGGTGATTATAGTAGATGTTTATTTCTCTAGCGCTTCCGCAGGAGTTTATAGACATCGAAGATTGGTTCATAGGTTATGTGTTAAGCTAATTGTGAACTACTCATCGTGTACATGTTCAGTGTATGTGATTAGGTTGATGATTTAATCCCTTTATATGTTTCGTTGATAAAGGTATAGAACAATACAAGCCTAGTGTGTAACTTGGAGTGGCATATTTTCTCATTTGAATAGTCTTTCTTTAGTTAACTTGTTGCATTATTTTGTCTTTAACTTTCAGAAATCAAAAATCAAATCTTTATGCTACATCTTTTTAAGTTTTTAAGTTTTAAACAATCTTCTACCTCCCTGTGGATCGACACTTGAAATACTACTAACGACGCTGTAATCTTGCAGTATCGTAGTATTATTAGAGTTAATTAATCAAACTTGATATCTTGTGTGAACTGAATTGGATACTCTAAAATACGCATCACCCGGCTCGGCCCAGACCAGCCCACATCAGACAAGGGTCTGGGTCAAACTGAGCCTCAATATATACGGGCCTCAACGGGGGCCTGGGCCAGGATGGCCCGACCCACTTTACAATTCTATCTGAAACAGTCTCTTTCGAAATTTTGATAAAGGGACGACTATTCCAGTGATTTTCACATTTTTTGCAATACTAGTATGTTTTAGTCAAGAGTTATTGGTTTATTTATAACCGCTAAATATAGTCATGGGTCAAGTTATTCTATGTTTTATTTGGAAATTAGGACTTAGTAAAATAATTGTATTAATTTTTTTGGATAATGCAGATTTTCAACATGTACCCTTCCGACCAATTGGATCTCTTTCTCCTATACGGTCAGAGACACCCTTCACAACATCTGTTTTAAAACAGTGTAAGTGGTTCTGACCTAATCCGGGTTTGCCTAGGTAGACTAGAGGAGCGTAGAAGGTCTACTTTCTTTGCCAACACTGATGGCCGTCTCATGAAAGAATGGATGACCTTAACTTCCATTACTGCCTACACTCGTGTGGCTTTAGATAATTTAGATAAGAGTCTCACTGAAAATTCATCAGTTCACCCGACTGATATTGATTACTTAGTGACTCGATTTCGCGAATCTAGTATGTTTTAGTCAAGAGTTATTGGTATATTTATATCCGCTAAATATAGTAATGTATCTTTAGTAATTTGTTTACTACAAATAAAAAAATTAAGATGTTGAATTGGTATACTAGCAATATGTCTTTTGTTAATCCAATGACAATAAGTCGTTGAATCATATTTTATGTCTAGTGTAGAGTGTATAACGTGAGTTTTATGACCGTAACTAACCAATCCCGTTTGTCTTGCTAATTCAAGCTCTCTAATAGATCAATTAAGTTATTTTTGGCAATTGTAAAAAAGTTGGCTCGTTTATATAATGTAGCTAATGTTGTTGTAATTCTGAAGAAAATATACAATAAATACCTTCAAATTTTTTATCCAAATATGTCACTTAAATTGTAAAAAAATTGGCTCGTTTTCTTTCTTGCTCCCTTCGGACGTTTGGACAGTTGCGCAAGGTCTGGTGGAACAACATCGGGATATGGAGTACTCGACCACAACCTAGTACTTATACCGGGTAGATGACAGCCGCATATAACATTTCGAATGCCTCTGTTGAGTAGCATTTAGCTATGAAGGAGTCCACATCCTCTGTTGCAATCTCGATGGCAACAATTACGTGTTGACACAATATCCCGGTCAACATCCAAGAACTATTCATTGAACTTAGTGTTCACTTGATAGTTCCTATCATTAGCCCCCCCCACCATACACAATCCTCAATCTTGTCCTTTATCTTCTCAATTTCTTCCTTATCTAGGGTCTGACACAATCCTCCAGCTTTGCAGGCAACTTCCACCGGGAAGTGAACCTGTCCATCAAGTACGTACGAAATGCATTCGAGCATGCCATACAAGGGCTTCTTCTCACGTGCAAACAAGAGGACCATATAACATTCTAAAATGTTATTCACTAGTATGTCGCACTTTGCCTCAAAACCGAAAATGATACTCTTTCTGTCCCATAAAAATATGGGCAATGACACGAGAATTAATGCACAATTGGTAAGTAAGAGAGAGAATAAGTAGGATGGTTAAAGTAGTGTTAGTGGATAGTGGTATAAATTGTAAATTAATTTATATGTATGAGTAATGAGTTGGAGGCAACTTTCCATAAATGAAAATTTCCATATTTTTATGGAACAAACGAGAATGGAAAGTGCACATATTTTTATGGGACGGATGAAGTAGTTTGGCGAAATTCACGAACTAAAAAATATATTCCCTCTATATAGTATTATATGAAAAAAGAGGAGCAAGAAGAGAGAGGTGGAGAAAGGAAAAGTTTTGTTAGAAAGAAAATAGAGGAGAAAAGAGAGAAAAAAAAGATAAAAAAGACAAAAGAAATGGAAATTAAGGACTTTAAATGATATATATATTTTTTTAATTTAGAGATTTTTAGAGGCTTCTTGGTATAATGGAATTGAATGAGGGGGAATGAAGATAGGAATGGAATGACAATTCCATTTCATTCTTGTGCTTGGTAAGCACAAGGAATACAAAGAGAATGAAATTGTTATTACTTAATTGGTACTATTCATATCATTGGTAACTTTAAATAATATTGCAATGGAATGAAGAGTGTTATATTGCTAACTCAATACTTAATTGCTAACTACAACTAAATAATAGTCATTAGTTTTGGAGACATAATGTCTAAGACATAATGAGGTTAAAGTAGTAATTTTATTTTACATTTAATTTTAAATTAAATTTAAATTTTGTATATGTACTTTGTTGCCCCTGCATTTATATATGGAAGTAGTATTAATTAAGATCTTGATAGGGTTAATTTGATTATTTGTAAAATATAGAGTCCTTAACTAAATTTACTGTATCAAGAAAAATTAAATTATATTTCAAAATATAAATAACTTTAAATTATTATTTTTTACATCATTGTTAATGCTAGTATTGACCATAATTAATATTTACTTTTCTTTATTAAATATTGAAATTCTACTATATCATGTAGCAACAAATTTGGAGTATGCAATTTTGATTTTAAAATGATTTGAGATGCAGTTTTGATTTTAATACTAATTGAGTACGTAATTTTGATTTTAAAATTTTTAAAATTTTAATATTAATTCTTTACATTTCATTTTTACTATTATTTCTGGAATTACAACTCAACAAAAAAAAAATCACATTTTCATAACTAATACTCCTATATTTAACATTTTAAAGCTATATATTTAAAATATTCTTATTTTCTTATATTAAAATTACTAACTAAAAAAGGATATTATTAATGGAGCTTACGATTCTTAATTTTCTTAATTCTTAATATAATTAGTTGATGTACGGTATATTAAATAATCTGAAATGAGAAAAGTTGATTCATCCAATTATTTTCGTATTAAAAAATACAACTTTTTTTTTTATTTTTGAAACATTATAATGTTAATTTTCTAAGCATAATTTTATAGAGTCGAAGCCTAACTAGTACTTGTCAATCAAAATATAAAAAAAATATTACATGTGATAAAAGTTAAGAAAATTAATACAAAAATACAAAAGATAACGCAAATAAATGATTCATCATAATAACTACTATTATTTAATCATACAATTCAAATTTGAATAAGAAATATAACAAAAAAAAATAATAAAATTAATCGGCTATGAAAATATAACATAAAAAAAGAAAATAACTCATAATTAAATTATCAACTGGTGAGATAAAAATTTATTTGAAAAAATAATAATATATGAAAGTTATCAAATTATTTTATTATTAAATAATAATTTAGTATGCATTATAATAACTAATTTATAATCTGAATTCATGATTTTTAAATAAATAATATAGTATAAAATTAACATGAAAAAAATGACATGTAAACATATAAAAAGTTTTGAGCATGATTGTAGCTTATCTCTAATCAAATCAATAAATATGCATATAAATAAAGATATTTAATTTAATTTAATATTATTTAATTAGATTTGTATCCATTTAATATGATATTGGATAAAGTAGTCATTATAAAAAATATATCTATGTCAAAATGCCATAAGGGTATTATGTCTAGGAGACATTATGTCTCTAGGTTGACACAAATTAATGTCAACCTAGTATATAAAATATGTCAATATAATACATGTAGAATGTCAATACAAGCAATGTGTTAACATTCTCAAAGCATTGTGTTGACATTCTCAAAGCATTGTGTTGACATTTTCAAAGCATTGTGTTAATATTTACGAAAAACTATATTGACATTTTTATCCAAAATCCTAATTTAGTAGTTTTTTTTTATCTTTTTTTTTAATTAATAAAAATGAAAATTACACATCGCAAATTATAGATCACAAGTTTTCTAAAATTCTATGATCTTAAATTAGTTTTAGTTAATAATTAAATTATGAATTAGTAATTGATCACTCTGTAACGAAATATGAATATTTGTTCAAAAATATCGTGGAATATAGATAAGGTTGTCACTTAAAATTCACGAACCGGCCCTAAAAAGATTTAGCTGCCACCTCAGATGTTGCTTTTCTCTAGCTATTCAATATTTTATTGTATTTCAATTTGTCTAACTAAGTACTTAGTTTAATTAATTTATCTTGTGTGTGTATTTGGTGTTGTATGTGTACATATGGTGGTTTGTGCGTGCATATGTGGTGGTGGGGGTGGGGGTGGTGTGTGTTTCAATTATAAATTTTACTTTCTACGTTTCAATTAAAGTTGAGTCATTTTTTATTTTTTAAGAAAGAGTTAAGACCAAAATTAGTTCTAAACATATGGTCATTTTACCTTTTTGGTCATAAATTTTATCTTTTGGATTTTTTGGTCCTGCGCATATGGAAATTTGATCATTTTGGTCGTCCGTCAATAGTTCCGTTAATTTTTTAACAGTCAACGCGTTTTGCCCAATTTCAACCAGATTAGAATAATTTTAAGTCACTAATGTCTAATTATTTTCTAATTAAAGTGGCACAAATCACATATTCTCATTCCCATCAAACCCATCGGCCTCTTTCTTCATCATTTCACATTTTCCCCAAATTAGGATTCCTAATTGAATCTGGAGAGTAGCGACGCTGATTCCTCCCCTTGCCTCCTCCGGCGAGTTTGCGACCGACGTCGGGTCGTCCTCCACCGCCGGTGTTTCTCTATCTCCGTCATTTTCTCTATTCGGCGAAGCCTCGGTTGGAGAGAAGGCGTCGCTTCTTGGTGAACAGCCGCCCCGTTGCTGCCGCCGCTGACTCCCTGGCAGACCTGCAACGTTGCCGTCCTCCGTCAGCCTCGGCGTTGAGGCTTCAGCCGATGGGGAGTCACCGCCCATTCGCCGCTGCCCGCTCGTCGTCATCCTCAAACTTCCGCCGTGCTCCAGCTCGTCGAGAAACACTGGCAGTGGAGGTCGACCCGACGTCGGTTGCAAACTCGCCGAAGGAGGCGGGGGAGGAATCAGCGCCGCTGCTCTCCAGATTCAATTAGGAGTCCTAATTTGGGGAAAATGTGAAATGATGAAGAAAGAGGCCGATGGATTTGATGGGAATGAGAATATGTGATTTGGGCCACTTTAGAGCATCCGCAATGGTACTTAGGCCAACCATAGGCCAGCCATTCTCTCCCCTGCCACGTCAGCAACACTAAAAAATCCACCTGCCACATCAGATTTAGGCCAGGCATAGGTCAGCCGCAATAAAAATAATTCAAAATATACTACATTTACGGAATTAAAATTACGATTAAAATACGGAATTAAATTTACGACACATATACGGAAAAATTCATTAATTGCATTTAAAAAAGTTACATAGATAAAAAAAAAATTACATGCATAATAAAGAAAAAAAACTATCGTCGTGCAATCCTCCGTGCCCACAACTCTTCAATTATATCCTTTTGGAGTTGAATATGAGCATCCACTTGGCGCATGTTGGCAAATTCCTGAAGGCGCCCGGCTTCATCGAGAGGTACCCCACGTCGTACACTAGGAGTGGCCGTTCCGTGGCTTGGACCGGCTTCATTGTCACTGACCCAACTAGTCAGTTGTACGCCTTCGTCTTCGACGATCATGTTGTGAAGGATAATGCAGGCGTACATTATCTGGGAAACGCATCCGACATCCCACAAACGCGTTGGACCCTTAATTGCCGCCCATCGAGACTGGAGCACACCAAATGCGCGCTCCACGTCCTTGCGCGCCGACTCCTGTCGTTGCGCAAAGTAGGCCTTCTTTTCATCACTTGTTTGTCGGATCGTCTTCACAAAGACCGGCCACCGAGGGTATATCCCATCCGCCAAGTAGTAGCTCATATCATGCCGGTTGCCGTTGGCCACAAATGAGACGGCTGGACCGACGCCCTGACACTTCTCGTTGAAGAGGGGAGACGAGTTCAGGACGTTGAGGTCGTTGTTCGACCCGGCTACCCCAAAATACGCATGCCAGATCCACAGCCGGTAATCAGCTACGGCCTCGAGGATTATCGTGGGGTTCTTTGACTTGTAGTCGGTCGTGTAGGCCCCCTTCCAGGCAGTCGGACAGTTCTTCCACTCCCAATGCATACAATCTATGCTGCCTAACATCCCGGGGAACCCATGCTTCTCCCCGTGCATCTGCATCAAATTCTGACAATCTTCGGGAGTAGGGCTTCGAAGGTACTGCTCACCGAAAATGCTGATCACGCCCCCACAGAAATCCTTCAGACATTTCAGGGCTGACGACTCACCGATGTGGAGGTACTCATCCCACATGTCTACCGCGCCTCCGTAGGCCAACTGCCTGATTGCCGCCGTGCACTTTTGAATAGGGGTGTGGCCGGGTCTGCCAGCCGCATCGTGCCTGAAGCGGAAACACAGATAGTGACGCTCTAATGCCCCAACGATGCGCATAAACAACTCCCTGCGCATTCTAAAACGCCGCCGGAACATGTTGGCGGGAAACCGCGGGTTCTCTGAAAAGTAGTCGTCGTACAGCCGCTGATGTGCAGCTACGTGATCCCGATCAATCACTGCTCGATGGTGGACAACTCGTGGAGGGCGAGGTATCGCCTGCTGTTCCACCATACGCATGTACCGCTCCATCCCGCGGTTCATGTAGGCATCCATAGCCTCGTTCATCCTCCGTTCGTACTCCTCAGCATCCCCACCGCTACCACCCGCGTTACTCATCGCTCGATGATGCTCTTGTACAGAAAGTTAGAGAGAGAGAAAACTCGTTAAAACAAGTGGTGCAAATGAAAATGAAACGAAAATCGCGTTTATATAGGTTTTTAAAAAAAAAAAAAAAATTCAAAAACCGGCGCTGGCCGATCGGGCCGCCACAATGGCGGCTAGCCGATCGGCCAGCGCTTCGGCCAGCGACGAGCGATCGGCCAGCCCACGCCGATCCGCTCGCCGATTTCGCTCTCGCCGACTGCAATGGTTCGGCTAGCCGATCGGCTAGCGCGACGAATCGGCTAGCCGGTCGCTAGCCGACCATTGCGGATGCTCTTAATTAGGAAATAATTAGACATTAGTGACTTAAAATGATTCTAATCTTGACAAAATTGGGCAAAACGCGTTGACTGTTAAAAAATTAACGGAACTATTGACGGAGGACTAAAATGATCAAATTTCTATATGTGCAGGACCAAAAAATCTAAACGATCAAGTTTATGACCAAAAAGGTAAAATGGTCGTATGTTTATACCAATTTTGGCCTTAAACTCTTTAACAAATATCAAAACATCCAATCATTTTTACTGTATTCTATCACCTATTTTACTCTTTCTTTATCTTTCCTACTTTATTCTCTTATACTTTTCAAATACAATTTTTTAATATCCGTGCCAAAAAGTTTTGACTTAACTTAGTTGCGACAGAGGGAATATAATTTTGTTAAAATTTAAAATAAGAAGAAAGGAGAATGAAATGGAATGGTCATTCCCTAGCTAATGGAAGGAATGAATATTCCCATGTGGAATGGTTATGGAACGATGATTCCTAAGAAAATATCAAGCAAAAAATGAAATTAAGTTAGAAATGTCATCCCATTCTTTCGTTCCATTCCACCATATCAAATAGTCCCTTAAGGCGATAACTTTTCTAATTCAAAAACCTAAAATGTGCAAAGTCCATTTTACAGAAACTAAATTTGTACTCTACTATAAAAAAGATAAAAGAAATAAATTGCAGTACTATAACTTTAAAATGTAGATATATAAAAGGATAAAATGTGATATGATTTCGTGGACAAAGGGAGGAATAGTTATTAACATAACATATCTGGGTATTTGATATTTACAGAATATTTAAAACAATTTTTCCTTTTAACTTTAAAGAAATCGTCCCGCTGACTCCATCCACATTGAATGTATTTTCATCCTTTTATTTATCTGCAGTAACTGTACTTAATTAGTCAATTCTTCATTTATACATTTTTCGAAAAAGGTACAAATACTTGAACAAAATACTATGAGGGGTAAGAATAGTTTATTACTCCTAAACTGTGATTATATAGTATAATAATGGAAATCAAATTGGCTACGCGAATAGAGCAACCATACCTTTTTAAGTCATTTTGTTTATGCTTTTCTTCTTTTCTATATATTTGAATTAACAAATGTATTTTTTTACTTGTATCATAGTTTTTCATGTTTTATTTTTATACTACTATTCCGATCGAACTAAGCACGATCTATAAACCGGCCATTTATATAATTTGTGATAGTTTTAAAACGATAAAGATATTCTTCTTTTTCTAAAAAAATTCCATATTTACATTAATTTGATCCACAAACGATAGTCATGCTCATCGCAATCTGCATAACACTTTTTTTTTTTATCTTATCTTTATTAATACAGAAAAATTTGTCGGTTTTGAATTGACAAACGGAGATTACTTCATAATTAATGATGGGATGAAATAAGTCAATAACATATCCTTTATCTAGTATACGTACACTCATCAATTCATAATAGTGGATAATACTATAAAAATAATATATAAATGGGATTAAATATATAAATCTTCAAAAAATGGGATTAAATATAACATAAATGAAGTATAGGCACTAATAATAATATTCAGTACTTAAAAGAAAGTTTTTTCTTTCACAAAAGCATATAATCCACGCGCATTAATAAGGAAACAAGAATAATGTCAACTTTCCATTTCCCAACCCAATAAATCTACAATCTCTTTAAAATCACACACCATTTCACCGTAACATGCAATGGCAACATAATGATGTGAACAATATTTTTCGTTATAAAATACTATTAAATCAATAAAATTGCAATACTAGTAATTAACTCACAAATAATACTACTATACATCTTACGCGTGTTTCATTTAGTCCAAAACATAAAATAATTCATCATTATCATTATCTTGGTTAAAATCACAACTTACTCACAATTAAATACTACTCCTATTGCTCAAAATTGTACAAGATATTTGCGCATTTGCACAAAAAATTGTTTGGATGCAAAAGATATTGTCGATGTCACTAGCTACATAAAATGATATTTTTTCCAAAATGCAACATTTCCACCTTTTATAACTTTTTACCAACTCCCTTCTATAAAATTTAAAATGGGTATGGTTTTCCTTTTTGTGTTTTTGAGGAATGGCGTGTCTCTCTACACTACCAAATTCACATTATATTAGTAGTGATTTATTTGTAAATCGAAGTTAAATCACTAAATTAAATTATGTAAAAGATTTCATTCCATGTGAAGAAGAGTATAATGATCCGATTTCACTTGTGTGTAAAATAAAAAGTGTGTAAGATTATGGAAACGAAATTCCGTTAAACTTAATTTATTATTACTACAAAATCCAGAGCCGTAACCGAGGCCCCACGAAAACGACACAGTACGACACGTAATTGCTATTAAACGACGTCGTCGTGTGTCAGAAGCAAATGAAAAATACATAAATAGAAAACGCGACTATTCTTTTCCTCATTCTCGTGGCGTCTCGCCTTGCTGCCGCGCTATTTGTAGATCTTTTTCACTACGAAGAGAAAGAGAGAGAGATGAGAGCGGTTTTGTTTTCTCCTCTGCACTCTGCAAATAACTGAAAATGGGAAGGAGAGATGAATTCTCTGACTGAAGAAATCTGAGAGAGAATTGAGGACACAAGCAATTAAGGCTGGAATTTTATTGCTATACGTCTGCGCAAAACCCCCAAATATTTCTAAACCTTTCGCTTGGGGTTTTAACTTGCTGAGGAGTGAAACGATGATGATTAAGAGGCGGAGAAGTGAGGATTCTTCTCATTGATTGAATTGTGGTTTTGTTTGATTGTAAGTAACTCAAATCGAGAATGGGAGAGTTGAGCTCCGAAATCGACGTTTTAGCGGCGGAGGAGCGGGCGGATTTTGGCGTGGCGCGGAAGGCGACTCCTCCGGCTGATCCGGCGTTGATTAGTGAGGAGTGTTTGTCTGCGGCGGGAGATGCGGCGGAACAGGTGCTGAATTGCGTACACCCCACACTCGACTCGGAGGAGAAGAGGAGAGACGTCATCGATTACGTTCAGCAGCTCGTCAAGAGTCAATTGAATTGCGAGGTAATCGATTTTGGTCTTTTCTCTCTCTCCCCCCTCGAAATTGAATTAGATTTTTTTTTCACATTCTTTTTCAAATTGAATTATTTTTTAAATGTGCATGTCGGTGGGAGCGTATGATTCTGCTGATTTACGATTATTTTATCATTGTTTTCTATGGATCTGAATTTTAATTTTTTTCTTAACCTGTTATTAATGGTGAAGGTGGTAGTTGGGAGAGACTGGAATTGATTAGAGATAATTATGTTGAGGAAAGACAAAGCTTTTACGACTTCTTAGGCTCCTAGTGTTTGGATTTAGTACTAATCTTGATTTTTGCAATTTATGAAGAACAGTTGTTTGCCACAAAACATCCAATGCGTTTGACTAATTTGGGCTCTGAAGTCTGACCTATCTGGATTCCTTTTTTTTATGTGGTAAAGAGAAAAACAAACTCATGTGTGTGTATGGTCCTATCCTATGCTATGTGCTGATCATGACAAACTAGGATGAGTTATTTTCCCACTAAGAAATGTACTAATTAACTTAATTTAATCTAATTCTTTTGAATCCCCAAGAAGGATGTTTCTCTGTATTATTATATTCCAGGTCAAACAACTTGCATAGGGGATTTTTTTATGTGTAAATTAATCATTTAATATAGCAGCTCATTTCTCTCTCATTTAATGTTGGCTATTTCGTGTTGGTATCATCAGGTTGTTCCCTATGGGTCAGTGCCACTAAAGACGTACCTACCAGATGGTGATATTGATTTGACCATCCTAAAAGGTCCAAATGCGGAGGAATCTTTGCCCCATGACGTTCTCTCTCTTTTAGAGGCTCAAGAAAAGAATGAAGATGCTGAATACCAAGTAAAGGACACTCAGTTTATTGATGCTGAGGTACTTCTTCTTAGCAGCTCTATATGAAGTGGAGTAGATGATACTACTGTTTTTGCTTTTAATTGTTAATAATACTAGTACTACCTTTCTACTACTTGGATATAGCTTCTGGGTATGCTTTGTTTAAGAAGTTAAAGATGCCAACTTTCTCAGTTTCACTCATTACATATGCACTCTGTAACACAGAAAGCCATTACTGTCTTCCATTTTTTGGGGATTTGGACTGATTTATATATCTTGCTACTGATGCCAGGTCAAACTTGTGAAATGCTTTGTGCAGAACATTGTGGTTGATTTATCCTTCAATCAGCTTGGTGGACTTTCAACACTCTGTTTTCTTGAGCAGGTAACTGCGAAGTCTTCATTTTTCAGGAGTTGGTCGCCCAAAAGTCGAGGATTGTGTTTTGATCATATGCTCGTTTTGGTGCTTTGCGAGATAATAATTACTTTTTTGATATATAGTAGTATATCCCTAGCATGGAATGCAGAAGTAGAAATCCCTTTCCTATGAGTATGAACTCTGAAGTATTTGTATTCGATATATATGTGCATGTGCTTATAGTAATGTGTATATAATTTGCGTGGATTTATTGAAGTCCCATATTATTAATACCTTTTGAAGTGTGTTCATGTGGTCATATGCAAAGGAGAATATTGGAAAACTGGAGTGTTATTTCAGCTTTCTTTTAACTTGTTGTTCCACGCATTTTCCAGTTCAACTCTTTCAAGTCTATGCACAATTGTACAAGGTTGCTTGACTACTGCCGAGTCATGCACTTGCAGGGTTATTTAATGCTTCCTTTTTCCAAATATTAACCTCTGAAGTCACATGTGTGAGGTATGGTTGTTTAACACAATTTTTGAACTTTTACTGATCAGGTTGATCGTCTTGTTGGGAAAAATCACGTCTTTAAACGTAGCATTATCCTGGTTAAGACTTGGTGCTATTATGAGAGTCGTATACTTGGGGCACACCATGGTTTAATTTCGACATATGCTTTGGAAATTCTTGTCTTATACATATTCCATTTCTTCCATTCATCGCTGAGTAGCCCTTTGTCGGTGAGTACCTCTCATTCAATACGGCTCTTGGAAAGAGAAGTGTATGGATGGGTTTTTGTTAGTTCCTTACTTTTGTTCTTTGTATACAGGTCCTCTATAGATTTCTGGATTACTACAGTCAGTTTGACTGGGATAATTATTGCATCAGTTTAAAAGGTCCAGTTCATAAAGCATCCCTGCCAGAAATAGTTGGTGAGCAATCCTCTTCAATAAATTCAGTGATAGTATTATTTTTTACCATGATTCTACTATCTGATAGTGGACACACGCTGATACACTTTCCTGCTTTAAAACCCTTGTTGGCCCGTAATAGATTTATTTTCTTGATTTTATGCAGTGAAGATGCCCGAACACCGGTGCAACCGTCTGCTGCTTACTGAAGAATTCTTGAACAGGTCCATGGAACTGTTTTCAGTTCCATCCAGGGGACTTGATGCAAACCCGAAAGCATTTCAACCAAAACATCTGAATATTATTGACCCACTGAAGGAAAACAATAATCTTGGGCGCAGTGTACACAGAGGTTAGGATAGTTAGATATGATTTTTTTTTTATTAGCATTGTGCTCTATATGATTAGATAGCTGTCAAGCTGATGGAAACTGTCAAATACTCCCTCCTTTTCCTAAAAATAGAAATTCTTTCCTTTTTAGTCCGTTTCCTAAAAATAGAAACTCTCCATTTAAGGAAATGGACCCCACAATCCACTAATTGGAAATGGAAAATGTCAAATACCCATTTTTCTCTTCCTCTCTCTTACTTTACCAATTTTGCATTTAAACCCGTGGTGTTTCCAAGTTCCTATTTTTAGGAAACGGAGGGAGTAGTAATTGTATATTTCAAATATATAGTTTTTAAAAAATATTCTCTAGGAAATTTATGTGGTTTTTACCAATAGTTATATTTGCTGGTACTAGGAAATTTTTACCGCATAAGGAGTGCATTTAAGTTTGGTGCTCACAAGCTCGGTCAGATTCTTTTACGCCCAACAGATGAAGTTGGAGAGGAGATCCGTAAGTTTTTCTCAAATACCCGTGCAAGACATGAGCATCAACATCAAAGTGGCGCTGGACCCTTTGCCCTAGAATTTAGTGATGAAGAGTCGTTGAGTGCATCTTTATCATCCCCGATTGAACTGTTATCTGATGATGACATGCTTGGAAATTCTTCCATCAGTGATTTTGAGAATGGAAGTGTCTCTGATGAACAGATATCTATATTAGAGTCTAGTGGTGAGCTAGACAGGCACTCGACGAAGGAAGATTCACCTGAGATGGCCTCGGAAGCTTGCGATTCTGCTGATGAGGCTTTTGTTTCAAGGAGGAAGTATGGCCTTGCAACATCTCATTCACATTCAAGGAGTGACAGGCAAGCTTATGCATTAAGCTCCAGTAATGGCGGATCTTTGCCTGATAATCATTTCCATAAACTGCATTATCTTGCCTCAAGATCATCTGCAGAGAGTGGAACCTCAGAGGATCACCAAATTAGTTCAGCATGTGATTCCGAGAAGTTTGGCTTCAATCCCTGGTTGAAGAACAGAGAAGAATGCGTTCAAATGGATAACACATTTCAATGGTGTATGGACAACCATGAAGCTGCCTGCAGCTGCATTACTGGTTCTAATTCGACTTCAAAGGCAAGCATTCTTGAAAATCGGCCTCTTGATTTTAGAGAAATTGACTCTGCAAGCGCGGGAGGCGAATCAGAAACTTTCAATCCACTAGCTGATCTAACTGGAGATTACGACAGCAACATTAGGAGCTTGCTTCGTGCTCAACTCTGCCATGGCTTTGCGTTATCTGCAGCATCTTCCAAGAATCCTTCATCACTGCCTTCAAATATCCAAAAGAAGAAGCCATGGGAAGTTGTTCGTAAATCAATAATACTCAAGGAGAAAGAGTTCCCAAAAATTGATTTACACTTCATGCCCACGGACAACATTATGTATGCTAGCGTGGATTCTACCTTACTTGGTTCCCCGCGTCGTGAAGGAACAGAGAAAGCTCGAGGACTTGGCACCTACTTCCCGAATATGGTATAGAATTCGCTCTTATTATTTTTTTGGCTGCATTCACCTTTATCTTTTTTTCTTAGGAGTTCATTATCTGCAGAGTACTTACTACATGGAGAGGCCTTCCAATTGGAGAGGAAGGAATAACTTTCCAGGCAACCAAAACTACCACAAATACAGCCATAGTAACGGCTCATACCCTGCTGTCGAGTCACATTGTTCCATAAATGGCATCCGTGATGTGCTACCTGCACAAAGAGGACAAAGAAAGAGGCCAGATGTAACGTGTCAATCTCCTCGTTCACCTGGAGGTGGGAATCCGATCAATGGGTGCATAATCGAGTTTGGTTCTGTCGGGAACCTTGCAGAAGAGGTCTTATCAAGCTCAGCTATGGCCGCGGAAACACAGGGAGGAAGGTACTCAAACATCATCCGCTCCCTCGTTTCTTGAAAGTATCGATCATTTATAGGGTTTAAAACAGGGTTATCCGCTCTCAGGGTTGCAGGGCAGTCGATCCACCTGAAGAATGAAGACGAGTTCCCTCCTCTGTGCCTATGAACTTGTACAGAAGAGCCGATGGGGGCAATGCGGATTCAGAGACTAACTATAAACAGCATGACTTTAAGTAGGTAGCCATAACCACTCTCGTACGATTCGTACGTGGGATACAGTGGTATAGCGTTCGGGTTCAATCGTGTGAACTTAGCTCCATCGAGCCATTGTTACCGATGAACTAAGGTCAGGTTTGGTGGTGAACAATCTTTTATAACTCAACTTCTCATTCCTTGTTATCAATTGGCAAGACAGCAAATTTGATGTTCTAAACTATCTATTCTATAATTTAAGAAGCAGCTTTTCAATCACCCATTGATGATTGGAAACTAGTTTGATGGAATATTTGTAGATAATTACTATTAGGTGATCGATTAGATAACAATAGATGTGTTCATGTGAGCCAAATTAATCGCATAATCAATTCACTTTTCCTTTATATTTTACCCTCATTTTCCATTTTTAATTATGAAAAATCAAACACGAAAATAAAGAAAATAAGGTGTGCATTATGTTTATGATGGATATAGTATATATTTCCTATTTTTGCAAAGTACTTTTGAAATATAAATCAAATTAATAGATATATATTGGATTATATATATTGTATCAATTAGTTGTCTAGATTGTGTTTCATCTTTTATTTAGTACATGGTGGTATGATTTTATAGTTTATGGGGTAACATGTTTTGTATACTTGTTCGTGATGGACAACAGCTCTACATTCCACTGATTTTTGTTTAACTATCAATTTTATTTTTGAAGAAACTGAATTAGTACAATATAATTATTGTGGCGAACATTTCATTTTCCCTAGGAATTTTATTTGTGCACGTAATTAATTAGGTCCCCACAGACTCATATAGTAGACATTTTTTGTGGATAAAAATAGAAGAAATCAACAACTCCATCATTATAATATCGACGACTCCAACAATTATCCCAATGCATCGCTTCCACTTTATTTATTAAGAAATTGATTGACATATACCGAACCTCCTTTTCCTCATATTTTTGTGCCATATTTATGGTTGAAAGGATATACTACTAGTACTTATTTTTAGTTCATTAACATTGGATATTAATATATTATTATTGGAAGGATTTTAACATTTTTTTTATCAAAATTATTTCCAGGAAGTATTCACGTTTTTTCATGAATGAGGGGGTGATTATACTATTTTTCCGGCTCGACGCTACGGGACATTAGGCTCTCGGGACAGTCGAGAGAGGCGCCGCCCCTCCTACTCCTACATTCGCTGCTGGTGACGAACAATTATTTGTAACATACTCTAACAACTTCTTATAGGGAATACATCATAAATGAACGAATCAAATGCAAAAACTGAAATGATTCTCTCTCATTAAAAAAAAGAAATAAATAGTAGTAGCTCCTATAGTCCGAAGATATTTTGATCCAAACTAAAATATTTTAAAGACTTTGTAACAATATTAAAGAATAAAAATGCATGGAAACTAAAAATGTAGTTGTAGCTATCACTACATTAGTAATACACATTGTGATAAATAATTACGAATTACTAATATTTAATTATTTTATTAGTATCACCTGACATCTGACAAATATCCAGTGGATTACTACCTGATAATATTATCTGAAGAGGCAAATTCAAAATCGGCAATCTTATTAAGTTTACAACTTGGTTGAATTTTCAAACAGTGCGACACACACACACTAACTTAAGCCGCCAACTCCGTCACGTCACACTCTGTTCTCCAATTAAAATCTCATCATATCCAAATACTCTCTATATTATAATTTTGTCTTCGTCTAAGCTGAGGCAACTGCCATTGCAGCGATTAAAATTTGAAAAATCAATTAAATGTGATACAAATGCTACTAACTTAGTAAAGACCTTCTCCAAAACCACCCCAATTTCTTGCCGTGAACGTGAAAAACTAGGGTTTCCGTAATTGCTATTGCTACAATAACTTGCACCAACATTGCCAGAGGCGTCGCGACCTTCTTCATTCCTTCCAATTAGTACAACCATTCAACTTTTTACCACTCGCCGAGCTCCTTTCACCACTTTTTTTTACTCTCTACAAATAGAAATATTCAGTCAAAGTGGCTGTCGCTTTTCGTCGAACACTTGGGCTGCGTATAATCCAATTTGTTATCATTATTATTAATTATTAATATTATTATTCTTGAAGGTTTATAACTTTATAAAGATGCTTCTCTTTATTCCTCATTTTTTAAAACTAAACTGCAATTTCAGGTGAAACATGTGTGCGCTCCTCTCTCTTGATTATACGTCAATCAAATTCAATTATTGTGTATGCATAAAATAAGACTTCTTTTCCATAAAAGGTGATTGCTTTGATTAATTAACTGCTCAAATTCTGCAGAAGATTTAAGCAAACATGTATAAAGCAAGATTCGGTGAGCATGGCCATGAATCCATGGAGGAGCAACCCTACGTTGAAACTGATCCCAGCGGTCGTTATGGTCGAGTAATCCTCTCTCCCTCTCTTTATTGGTATTGCTAGTTTCATGTAAAAATCAAGTTTTTTTGGGGTCTAGTTTATTTGTTTATGTGTATATTTCATTCCTCTTCAAATTGCATAGTTTAATGAAGCATATATATGAATTTCCTAATATATTGAAGCATAAATATCAAGTAGTACTATTTGAATATGGTTGATGTTTGGTATAAAAGGAAACAATTTGATTTTCCTGGTAACTATCTTGGCTTTACAGATATTCACTATTCATTTGTTTTATCTCAATGAATTATTAAGTGGCTAAGTTATGGCTGATGGCTTTGATTATTTAGTAAAAATCATCCTGTACTTTGTTTTGATTGATAGTTGGAGGAGGTGTTGGGGAAGGGCGCGATGAAGACGGTGTACAAGGCGATTGATGAGATGCTCGGGATGGAGGTAGCCTGGAACCAAATCAGGCTCGTCGACTTGCTTCAATCCTCAGAGGACTTGGAGCGTCTCTACTCCGAGGTTCACCTTCTCAGCACCCTCAATCACGTCTCAATCATCCGATTCTACACTTCTTGGATTGATGTCAAGAACAGAACTTTCAATTTTATCACCGAAATGTTCACATCCGGGACCCTGAGAGAGTAATCTTCCCTCCCCACTAATAGGCCTTTGTAGAAAATTACAGTTCTAATAGAGATGGCATTAACAATCTTTGCGCGTGCACGCGCGCGTGTGTGTGTGTGAAGAAACTATGAATTAGGTATAGCTAAGATTATATTTTAGGTATTTTTAGTTAATCACAACAGCTTAGAAGTTGAATGAACAAAACGTATTTATGGCATTAATAAATCTTTGTGTTAAGAAGTATCTGAATTAGGAATGCCTAAGATGAGGTTACAATCCTTTTTAGTCATCGAAAATTGAGAAATTGAATGAACAATAACTCTGGCTTTAACAAATGTTTTTCTGTGTGAGTGATGAAACATCTGAATTAGTTATAGCTAAGAATAGATTATTAGTTATCAAAAGTTGAGAAGTTGAATGAAAGAAAAACTATATGGTTATATTTGTTTTTTTGCTTTCATTGCCATTCTGTAACTCTGTATATTGTCTTGGCTTTGATGCAGGTATAGGGCGAAGTACAAACGAGTGAACATTCGGGCTATAAAGATATGGTCTCGGCAAATACTTGAAGGCCTTGTATATTTGCACAATCACGATCCTCCAGTGATACATAGAGACCTCAAGTGTGACAACATATTCGTTAATGGTCACCTCGGAGAAGTGAAGATCGGTGATCTTGGATTGGCAGCAGTTCTCCGAGGTAGAGCCCACAGTGTTATAGGTATTTGGTTGCTCGTCTCTCTTCTATTTCTCAAAGCACCTCTGAGGTGACCATTCGAACTGTGGACACATGTTTAGATCTCATGTTAGGCACATTCTGTGTTATATAATGGCGGTCATATTTATATATAGCTCTGTTGTGCTCCTAGGTACGCCTGAGTTCATGGCACCCGAGTTGTATGAAGAGAACTACAATGAGCTCGTCGATGTGTACTCGTATGGAATGTGCATCTTGGAGATGATTACTTCTGAGTATCCATATAGTGAATGCACCAATCCTGCTCAGATATACAAGAAAGTGATATCAGTAAGATCACTATGCCATATTTTTTGCCGAAATCGTTTAGAAACTAATCATAAACTGAAATTCATCGTTCATGATTCAAAGGGTAAGAAGCCAAGGGCATTCTACAAAGTTCAAGACTTGGATGCACAGAGATTCATTGGGAAATGTTTGGAGACTGCATCGAAGAGGCTGTCGGCGAAGGAGCTGATGCTCGACCCGTTCCTTGCTGTTGATCAAGCTGATGATTGCTCTGACTCAAGCATCAGGTGCCAAAAGCCTTTCTTGAACGACAAGATCGCACTTGAGCACCTGGATCTGAACGATGATGATGCTCCGAGAACTAACATGACGATCACTGGAAAGTTAAACCCTGAGGATGGCGACATCATTCTCAAAGTGCAGATTGCTGATAAAGAAGGTAGAACTTGCTTGTTTTTCCCACTCGCTCTGTTTTGTTGCTGATTCTTTAAGCTCTCTGTTTTCAGGTGCTGTAAGGAATGTTTTCTTTCCCTTTGATATCGTGAGTGATACCCCAATTGATGTGGCAAATGAGATGGTGAAGGAGCTTGAGATTATGGACTGGCAGCCATCAGAGATAGCCAACATGATTGACGGGGAGATTTCAGGTCTTATTCCGGATTGGAAGGCTGAGAATCCTCATTCAGCTCATCTTCATGTACTGAACTATCAAGAAGATGATTATGATCACCAAAACCTATTCTCGCCATCCTCGTCTTCCCAAGTGTCTGCCTTGGGCTCTTTTGCGTCTCACAGGACAGCTGAGGCAAAGCCTAACTGGATACAAGGTATTGTCGATGCGATCTCATTAGGCCACTCGTTCACAAGCTTCATATATTGATGGGTTGGTTAATAGATTAAAACCAAAAATCATAGCAAAGTTTGTGTTTTTTGAGGCCAAGATCATAATCAAGAATGTATGCTTAACTGTCTTTGTAGGTGACTTTTTTGATGAGACCAGTTCCCAGAGCTCCACACATTCTGAGAAGTATTCTAACTGGGCTTACTACTCTGCAGATGAACACGAACACGAACATGTAGTAAGCCCAAATTCAAGGTTCTATCCCGGAAAAAAATCAGCCATGGGGGTAAAATACTCCGTGGAAACCCCTAGGCTTACTAGGAATAGGTCTTTAGTAGATACTCGAAGCCAGCTGCTGCACCGGTCACTAGTGGACGAGGTTAACAGAAGGCGATTGTTCAAGACTGTTGATGCAGTAGAGAATATAGGGTTCCGATCTCCTTATGAAGGTTTGAGTAAAACTCCAAAAACACTCAATGGCGCTTATCAGCTTAGGCTCACGGATCATGGTAAAAGACAAGAACAGAGAGCACGGAGAGGCTAATTGTGTCGCTCTAGAATCTATAGATGCGTACACGAAATACCACGACATCCTGTAAGTATAGGCAAATGTATATGGTGAATCAATGTATAGGTTTATGCCAAATTTGATTGTTGTCATTGTTGAGTTGTGTTATATTCAGCTTAGCAGCGTTTTTCGTGTCCGACGTTTCTCGTGTGTTGTGTCGAGTGCGAGTCGTGTGTATAGTTGGTGTTTTTACCGAGACGGGGCATTTCATCGGATGTAGCATCGAGACATTTCATCGGATGTAGCATCGAGACGGGGTGGTAGGGACCAAGGCCTTCTAAGACAGCTATGTTTCCACATTCATTCATCGAACAAAGATGATAGAACCTCTAAAAAAGATGATAGAAAATTTGGGATTTGATGCTAAAAATTGAGAGCCCTCCACTTTTTTTGTGTCTATTTTGATGGTGAATGCAATCAACTTTGATTTTACTAATGTGCAACGTGAAATTATTAGCTGTTTGAAATTTCTTTCTTAGTCTTTACTTTTGAATCATAAGGTCTCAATGATATGATATCTTATTAATTTGGATATTATTACTAACAAAACTAATTGAAAATAAAGGTATCTTTCTCTCTGGCAAATTCGATGTCAAATTTTATTCTACATAATTACTATGTGAAATCATAAAAAGAAGCATTGTAATTTGTTACTGTATCAAATTGAAAACAGCCTTAACTGTATTAGCATATTATGTCAAGTTGTAATTAATTACTATTTACTACTCATAATATTAGTAGTATAATTTTTGCATGTTGACACGCCTTTATAAAACTTGAAGGTGGATCCCTACGCAATTATGGTGTTTAATCTCTCACTAAATACTTTTTATTCAAATGGTTTATTGTGTTCAAAGTATAATTGATAATATGCTCCATACCTGAAAAGGTATTCATTATATAACTGATAATAGGCTCCATATTGTGTTCAATTAATATGTTGTGTATTAGAATTACAAAGAGATACGAGATCAAATAAATAAAAATATCCAGATCATAGTCTAACCATTTGTTAAGGAATATATTTAAATTTTTATAATGCTACTACATCCGTGTGAAATTTCTCTCTTTTCTTGATATCATTCATGTGAGACAAGATTCGACAGCTACCACCAATAAGTCTAAAACAAACTTTCACGTTTTTCATTAACCAAAAAATATACACTAGTACTGATTTAATTAGGTGCTATTTAATTTAGGCCATCCGCAACGCTATCTCTTATCCGTCTCTTAACCGTTTCATCTCTTCACTATTCATGGGCCCCACTGTACTTTTCAGCTCATCTCTTAACTAAGAGACAACACCTGCAACCCTCCATCTCTTAACCATCTCTTAACCATCTCTTAACTATTCATTCAATTTCATTTTTTATTTTTAATTCCAACAAATTCAATTAATAAAAAACATACTTCATTATAAATAAAATAAAATTACAATTTAAAATACATAAAAAAATAAAAAAGACATAATTAAAAAACTAGAAATTACAAATTGCACACTTAAACTCAAATAAAAAAAAATGGAGGCAAAGAAGCAGAAGAAGGAGTTCTCTAGTGACGATCATCTAATGGTTGCCAAATTTTGCCCAAATGTGCTCCATTAGATCCTCCTGGAGTTGGGCGTGGGCGGTAGAATCACGTGTCCTTGCCCGAATAGACAACCGCTCTTGCAAAGACGGATGCACTCCCGTTCGAGGCGGACTACTTGCGGTTGAGCTTCCCGGGGTTTCAGGGTCGAACCAATTTCCCGCCTCAGGTCCTTCATCGGCGACAATCATGTTGTGCAAGATTATGCACGTATACATGATGTCGACCATATTCTCTATAAACCACTGTCGAGCCGGGGCTTTGATAATGTTCCATCGAGCTTGGAGAACCCTGAACGCTCTCTCCACATCCTTGCGAGCAGACTCTTGCTTCTGCGCAAAAAGAGACTGCTTTTCGTCCGTAGGCTTGTTGAACGTCTTCACGAAGGTTGGCCACTTCGGATAGATGTCGTCGGCAAGATAGTACCCCATTTTATACTGGCGATTGTTAGCGACGAAGTTGATGGCCGGCGCTTTACCATTCAGAACTTCAGCAAAGAGGTCGGAGTTGTTGAGCACGTTGATGTCGTTGTTCGAGCCGGGGACCCCGAAATACACATGCCAAATCCATAGCCGGTAGTCGGCGACGGCCTCGAGTATAACGGTGGGGTGGGTGCCTTTGTGGCCGCTCGTGTATGACCCCTTCAACGCCACAGGGCAATTCTTCCATTGCCAATGCATACAATCGACACTCCCGAGCATCCCGGGGAATCCGTGCACTTGTTCGTGAAGACGGAGCAGAAACTGACAATTTGCGGTGGTTGGCTTCTTCAGAAATTCGGCGGTGAAGGCTGCCCGGACGCCTTTGCAGAAGTTCAACAAACAAAGTCACCCAGTGGATTCTCCGACGTGCAGGTATTCGTCGAACGCATCCGCCGTTTGTCCAGTAGCAAGCTGACGGATCGCCGCAGTACATTTTTGGAGCGTCGTGTGGCTAGGACGGCCAACAGCGTCGAACCCTTCTCTGAAGAACTCTTCCCGTGCCGCCAATGTGTTCGCGATATGCAAAAATAGCGGGCGTGACATACGGAAACGGCGACGGAAGTAGATATCTCCCCACACCGGGTTCGGACTGAAGTAATCACGTTCCAACCTTGCGGCGGCTTCCTCCCGGTTACGGTGGATGTATGTCCGGCGTTGCCTAGGAGGCGCGGCGGCTTCCTCCTCCCTACGTCGATCTGCTTCTAGCGATTCTTCCATTATCCGACGCATTTGCTCAAATGGATCCATAATTGATTAAATTTGGGAGAAGAAAAAAATAAAGGAATGATTTTATAGAAGTGATTGGAGAGGAAAGAAAGAGAGATGAGAGAATAAATGTGTGTTTGTGTATAAAATGGAGAATGGAGAAGAGTATATATAGAATATAAAAAATAAAAATAAAAATAAAAATAAAAATAAAAATTAAAAATATTACCGTTCAACGGTAATATTACCGTTTTTTATTTTAAATTTTTTTTTTTTTTGAAAAATCTGATTTTGAAAAAAAAAATTTGAATTATGACGTCATAAATCCGACGCCCACTCGCGGGTCGGCGAGTGGGCGTCACGCCACCAGCCCGCGCGCGCCACGTGGCGCCGGGCGCGTGTCTCGCGACCTCGAGACTTGCCTCGTCGGGACGCGTCGGGCGTCGAGACATCTCGTCTCGTCGAGACGAGACGGGAGCCGCAACGCTGTCTCGATGCCGTCTCGTCTCGTCGAGACGAGATCGAGTCCGCAACGAGGCAGCGTTGCGGATGCTCTTATTTCCGATGTGGTCGTACAAATTAAAAGTCGATCTAAAACTTACATATAATAGTGGAATTTCTTCGAAAAGCAATTTAATTTGTTGAAATTGTTTTGTAACATCAACAATAATTTTAAAATATCTGAATAAAAATAAAGGTGATTCATTTACTTTAAGCAGATATTTAATTTTGCATTTATAGAATAGCTGATGCATTATAAAATAATACTACTACCTCCGTCCTCCAAAATTTGTTCCATTTTCCCATTTCCATCCGTTACCAAAAATTTATCCCATTTCACTTTTACCATTTTGGTAGTGGACCCTATCTCCACTAACTCATTCATACTCACATTTTATTATAAAACTAATATATAAAAGTAGAACCTACAATCCACTAATTTTTTCAACTCACTTTTCATTATATTTCTTAAAACCCGTGTCGGGTCAAAGTGGAATAAATTTTGATGGACGGAGATAGTAATATATATATATATATATATATATATATATATATATATATATATATATATATATGCGTGATCTGTCACACATTTCTTCCTTTTGTATGATTAATTGTTGGTGAAGGGATTAAAATAGGGGATAAATTGGCAGAATGCCAAGCGGTGATTTATAGTATATGCTTAGATTTTTGTTGGAGAGTCCCCTCAAACCCAGGTTTTTAGGGGTTCTGTTCAACCATAATTAATTCCCTTATAATATTCTTAAAATTCAAATATATCAATTAAAAACAACGAGCACCTTCATAAAATAAATCACCTTGAGCTCTAATATTTATAGTACTAACTGTTTAAGTTTTTATTCATTTGTATAAAACAAAATTATTCAGATATAATATGCATATTATATTATCATCAATCAAAAATAAATTACTATGTGTTACGCCAAATTTGTACAAACAACATCCAAACTTCACAATATTAAGAGAGAAGTGCAAGTTTAGTATCTAAACTTTGCTGTTTGATCATTTATGGTCCCTAAAGAAAAATATTAACACCAAAAGCTTCTTAATGTTGTCACTGGAAACACATTTGTGGTGCTAATATTTTTCTTTAGGGATCAAGAATATGCAGTTACAAAGTTCATGGACTAAATTTGCTATTCTTTCATAAAATAAAATTGAGAATTCAAACTGAATGTTAATGTAAAAAAAGCCAAAATTGTCGAAAATGACTTTATATTACATGATAATCGAACTAGAAAATGTTAGACGTGAATTATTTTCTATCCTATAAGACCCAAATTTTCTACGCCCTAAATATTAAATTTAACTGAATTATATTACCAATTAATTTTGTTATGTATATTATTTTCTGTAGCAATATAAAAGAAGTGGTCTGAAATTTTATAACAAATTTTCACATGATTTCAAGCTTTATTCGAAATAATTATACACTATTCAATTAAATTAAATAGTAGTAGTTTTTTTCTTAAATTTGAGTAGATATTTAATTTAAAATTTTAATAACTTTCTAAATCATTACAAAATGATTAGCATGTAATTCATTTAAAGTTAACTCATATTTATAAACTAATTTTAATGTAAAATATTTACAAAGTTCAATCATGTTATATTTATCAGTATCACTACTCAAATTTCTACATGATACTTTATCCGTCAAAATTAGTTCAAGTCCGTTTTTTGTAATATGTTCACTTGTTCTTTTTCTCCCTGTTTTTCCATCTTTCTCATATTTATTCAACTCTAATTAATAATATTTTAATCAATTTTATTCTCTCGTATTTTATCAATTTAACATAATAGTATAGTAGTACTTATTTTTAATGTATGAAGAGACTAATATTTTTTCGAGTAACATCAAATCCGAAAATCAAATTCAATCCCGGTGACAGGCATGCGAAGTATGATGAATATATGTTGTTGAAATTACATGAAAATGAAATAAAGTTACAGAAAGAGGTAGACAGCCTTTATTGATGCATGAACAACTAAATCCTTTTACTTTATTTTTCGACAACTCCTCAAAAAAGACGCTTATTCAGCCCTACCTTCGTCTCCTCATATATACAACTTTTAGTGCGTTAAAATTTATATATGGTCGAAAACTTAGAAGGTTTTTAATTTTTCATTAAAATAAAAATTTTAAAAGGAAACAACAAACACTAAAATAACTGTAATTCTCAGACCTGTCAGAGGAATATATATACTTACATATGAATGTAGTCAACCTGAAAAAACATAAATATTCTACACAACAATGCCACTCTTATCTTCTTTGTAATAAACTGTTGACATATGTTCTTACACATTTCTTCTATGTAGGTTGACAAGGTATGCGTAAAATATGGTTTGCTTTTTCATGAAGTTTTCCAAAAAGTGGAATTATTATTCATGCTTTACCTGGTCTAGTATGCACATAATTAATTAATTAGGTTGATGAATAACATTAATCCTAATCATATGAAAAAAAGTGAAGGGTAATCATGCTATATCTTTACAAAAGTAGTTAATTACATTTACAAACACTTAATTTCTTACACCATACATAAATTCAACCAAATTAATATAGAAAAACTAATTTTTTTTCTTCTAAAAATGGCGTTAATTAAGCCATACTGAACCGGATTTGCTGAAACGCCTTGATGATCATATCATGATATTGATTTGGATTCAGTGAGAGATAGCAAGCAAGAAGCTCTTCCAAATCATTAGATGCTCTGATATTATTCTCTACGATCATTTCCATCATCGATTCCTTGAAATCATTTTCTGGATCGAATGAAGCTTTTACAATGGCGAAGCTCTCCGTGAAGAAAATCCCCTTCTTCCTCTCCTCCTCCGCCTTTCTCGACCGCCGGCCGACTTTCCGGCATATTTTCACTCCGCCGGAGAAGGACTTCCGGCTCCTTCTCGGCTTGTCCATCGGAGATTTGACTAACGTGCCGCGGAACATGGCAGACCCTTCCAGGGAAACACTTACACGAGCGTGTTTCCCTGGTGGCTTAGTCTGGATGGCCAACTCTGATGCCACGTTGTTGAATTCCGTGAGGGTATCGGTGCATGTGGCAGAGTCGTAAGGCGTGTCGTCATCAACATCAATGATGATGTCATATGAGCTCAAGTATGAACGGTGGGGGCCACTGAGGGAGTCATTGCAGTGGAAACTTGACAGGGCGGACTCTGAGGAGTCCATCCTGTCAAGAGAGGTGAGATCACCCCGAATAGTTCCAGGCTGACGCGAGGGAGGACTGATTTTTGTGGGAGATGGCATGTAGACGGCTCTTCGTTTGTTGGTGGGCGGGAAGCGATTGTCGATGAGATTGGGATTAATGGTGTCCCAAGTAGAGTAAAAAGGCTTGGTTGAAGATGGCATGTTTTTGTTGTGAGTTGGGAGTTTACTCATGTCTCTCAACTTGTACAACCATGCGTTAGGCATCATCTCCGACAGCTTGAACCTATGCTTCCCCATTTACCTAAGAAAAATATAAAGTACTAACAGTGAGAAAAAATTTGTTGTATGATATTGTGTGGGAATGAAATTAAGAGGTAGAGTTAAATACTAGAAACTTAGGGTGTGTTTGATAATTGAGAGTGTGGGGATCATTCATGAAAGTGGGCTACAAGGCCACATGGACAATATTAAAAAGTTTATTTCATAGATTTGGTGTGATTCGGTTTAGTAAATAAAAGCACACTTGTTTGTTAAGTATGATTAATAGTAAGAAGTAATCGGCTATGATATACTCAGAAAAAGAAATTTAAGAAAACAAAATGAAATATAGAGAGAGGCCCATATGTCTAAGAAAAGAGCTGTATTTTGCCAATTTTATGAGCTCCACAAATGATAGGTGCTTACACGATTTGAACTGTATAAAGGTCACTCCCACGCTTGCAAGCTCACGAATACTTATAAATTTGGGATTCTTTATTAGAGAACAATATTCTAATTTCGTGTTGTATTATATGATTGCTTGCACATACTAATTTAAATGTGTGAATTTAAGTATCATTCACTAATACAAATAAACACCTAATGCAAACCAATCAATTTTGAAGGGGGGGAATTATCAAATTGGATAAGCTAGAGATTCAGTTATGAAATATGATTGTTTTCCTTCCACCAACTGTGTGTATTTGTTTCTGAAAGCAATCAACTCCACAGTCATAAAATTTCACCATTGGCTTCAAATGCAAACTTTTCAAACCAAGCAAGAAAATACTAAAACTCAAAACCAGAGAAAAGACCACTCAACATCTGATGCAACAACAGCAGATTATATACATTTATCTGAAACACATAAAGGTAATTTATATACAAAATAGGATGCTAGTTAAGAGTAATACACAATATAGTAGCGCTGCCAAAGATGCAGCAGATACTGTAATTAGTAATTACAGAGTATGTATTTCAGTCTGATAATCTTACATCGAATGCACCGATGATGCCATATCATTAAGCCAAGCTGAAGCCTGATCCACTGCCTAGGACTGTAATGGAAATAGCGAAAAATTTGCAAAACGTTCTCACAAACAGTATTGGAACTCATTCGTTCTTCCTAACGTCAGCCATTTGAGAACTTCGCTTTAGAAACATATACTTGAGACCTGATCAAACTGCTCCTTAGCAAAAAACCAGGCATTACCATGAACTCAACTTTGTATCTTTGGTGGTCGTTGTCCATGGTTTTGTACTCCTTGAGCTCATCTACAACCTCCATGTAAACATCCAAGAACTCAGTTCCTTGCTTAACACCGAAAGTTTCAGCTTCAGGCTCGATGTAAGCAATCAGTGCCTGCAAATACCATACACATCTTGCCATTCTGACAAATGCACGATAAAACGGGGTATATGGGTGAATCCCATTAGCCACGAAATTCCTGTGGTCCAAATTACCGAAGAATGATTCTTCCATCCTGGGATGAACTACTAGCATGTATTTTGCTCTGCAAAACTTGGCAAAACTAGATTGTGGGTCTTCAATCAAAGCAACGATAGGGTCATCCAACTTCATTATGTTTCCTAAAAAGCAAGGCTGTTGCAGAAACCCATGAAACATCCTTCTGGCGATATAAGCTTCAAACGCATATTTCTTGTGCGACCTCTTTGCATACACAACCGACGATTGTATTGCATATGCAGCTTGGTCTAGATCCCACTCCGAATGTTTCATCAAGGCAATCAATGGCTTTGCAAAATCATGAATAGCTTTTCCAACTGCCCTGACAACACTCTCCAAGGAATAATGATTCAAACCCGCAAACCTTTCCCTCTCGCGCTCCTCAATCTCTTCAGCCAGCTTTTGGTTCTTCGTTTCCAACTCCTGAAGCTTTTTACGCAAATTAGCAACTTTCTTGCCCTTGTTCTTGGCTTGGGATTTCAACTTCTCCAGCTGTTGCTCCTTAACCTTAACTTCAGCAAGAAAAAGAGCTGAACCAGCAGAAGAGGCATTAACTTCCTTCAATTGCTTCTCCTTATAAGCCTTCTTAATCTTGCCAAGCTTATCAAGCTGAAACATAACCTCTTCATCAGCAACTCTAACTTTCTCGGGATCATATGGAACGTGCGCTTCTTGGAGCTTAACATACGCTATTTTTAAAGCCAGAAGCGTGTCAAACAACTGCACAAGCTCCACAGGGGCGCATAAATTTCCACTCTTTTGCAGCTCGGCATGCTTCAGAGAGATTTTTTTGGCGCAAAACAGAGCATCTTCGTCACTTTGTTCATCCGGTAAACGAGCATTGTTGCCAGAAATCATCGGGTAAACATGGTCGCGGTCCACATTCTCGGACGTATGAAATACACCAATGGACCTAAATTTAGAAACTTTGGTGATTTTTGAAACGAATTCAGCTATATTTGCAGGGGGTTTAGAAGTAGCTGCAAACGCCATCCCCTGATTATCTGACTCCAATCCCATTTGCCAGAAGTCCAACCTAGTCCAATATCTGCAGTGAAATCAACAACTTCAACTAAACCTTATTTTTAAAAGAAAAAAGGGAAAATTGCTACAGAGAAGATATCCGCTGCAAACAAAAAAAAAAAAAGAATTTCAATCATCCCCGTAATTAAAGGGATAAAAGGCTGGATATGGTCTCCAATTAAAATATCAACGGCAGAAAACATAAAAAACTAGATCAAAAAATAAACGAATAAAATTGATTTTCTTCAATAAACCCTAGATTCGCCAAATCAGGCAAAAGCGAGAAAGAAAAATTTCGAATTAGACGTACCGCAGAAGACTCAAAACGGAGCAGACAGCAGCAGTGAGGGTAACGCCGCTGCATCCGGCATTGATGAATTGATGAATCAGATAAAGGAGAGCAAATCGGGGACATCAATCATTAGGGTTTGTAACGGGGTAAACGACGTCGTGGCAGAGAGAGAGGTATGAATATGAGTGTGAAATTGGTGGAGCTGAGCAGTAGTTTGTTTAATTGGAATGTGAGTGTGGTGCTCATGGGCTCTGACAACACGCACTGCATGTCCCATTGCGTGCAACGACGTCGTATAAAGCAGCAGGCCTGTATGTGTGTGTTTTCGAGAAGGAAAAGAACAGAAGGGAATCTGCAGTGTGGGTACTGCGAATACACGGAAATAGAGAAGGCGCAAAAGTTTTCGAATTCCAGTCAAGGGTACTTCCGTTATTTCATACGAATAAATAATTCAAAACTATATTCGTCGTTTACCGGTGCTCCCTCGGTCCCTCCCTCCGTCTCCTCGTCTATGGTAAGGCATTTTTTCGACACGTAATTTGAGAAAAAATTGTGTTAGGTGAGTTAAGTAAATGGATAATAAAATGTAAAAGGAAAATGGTAAATAGATAGAGACAAAATAAAGTAAGAGAGAAAAATATTAATCCTCCGTCTCCAATTAAGAGTCACACTTTTCCATTTCAGTCCGTCCCTAATTAAGAGTCACACTTCATTTTTACCATAAATAGTAAGTAGGTCTCACATTCCACTAACTCAATTCATTCACATTTTATTATAAAACCAATATAAGAAAATAGGTTTCATATTCCACTAACTTTTTCAATCAACTTTTCTTTACATTTCTTAAAACTCGTGTCCGATCAAAGTGTGACTCTTAATCGAGGAACGGAGGGAGTATTATTTTTTGCCAAAAAAAGAAAATAACTCAGGTACAGTGAGAAAACTCAAAAAAGAATACGACTTAGCTACAGAGGGATCCAGGAACAATGACAGATCCAAGATCCTAAAACAGAAAAGGCGAAATAAAATTTATCGGAATCTAACTGAGGGGGAGGGGCGACATTGGAAACTATTGGGAGGGGGCGACAATGGAAAAATCACGCCCGAATCCATGGTAGCAGATCGTCGGGAAGGGCTTCCTGCCCCCATGGATCCGCCACCATCGAGGAGTATATGCTTCTACTTTCTCCGTTGGTCATTACTTATCATACTTACTATTGACGTTCAATTTAATTAGTAAAGTCCAACATATGAGGCTCGGTGAAATTTCAGTGGATCCCTAATTTGACTTGATAATTCCACTCCGAGTTCGATTTTGTCTCTAGTTCTAGATTAATATCTATAAATTCTTTTGTTTGAGTTCGAGGAAGATCAGAAAATATGTGGTTAGGTATAGATTCATCACGTGGAGAAGTCGCAAGTCATCTTTGATTCTTTAGAAAATAAATTAACTCTAATTAAATATATATGACAAGATTGAAGGTGTGTCTCACACTTCATAATTGAATCATGTTTAAAGGTTGTTTCTACCCATACATGGGTCTACCCATACATGGGTAGTAGATACGAGAGCCACTGATTGTGTTTGTTGATTCCTCTATATTTTGAGAAATGAGGAATATATTATGGTGAGACTTAATCCGTTTGGGTAGTAGACGTTTTGATTTAACAATGTTTGTTCAAAATAATCCTGCCTACAATTTAACCTCATACGTAGTTAAGAAATTTGAACCATACTCAAGCAACAACATATTAGAATCAAATTTTTTCCAACTCGAACAACGTCTAAAAACGTAGATGAATCAAACAACGTGGTAGAAGAATCAAACAAATTCCTCAAAAATTGTAGCCGATTCAAAAAATCTGATAAATATGCTTTTATTTGGAAGTCTAGTGATGAAATGCAAATCATACCAAAACACCGAAAGTTTGAGAGAAATAGATGATACGATTGTGGATGAAAGGAGAGGTGGAGAGAGTGATAACAGAGAAGGGCATCACAAGAAATATGTGTCTAGATAGAGATAGACTTTTAACAACCCGACAATCCTTAAAGTGTTTTTTTTTTAAGTCAAACACAAAGTTTGTGATAAAGCACACAATCTTTGTGCATGTGTGTTGACCTTGTATAAGGACAATGAAGTGCAACTAAGTTGGTAAGACGTTTCTCCTCCAACTAATAGGTTGGGGTTTGAGTCATCTTATTAGTTGGGGTTTGAGTCATCATGAGATTAGATGAGGAATCATTGTTAATCCTCTTTAAAAAAGTGTTGACCTTGCATAAGGTGATTAATGTTCGTGACCAAGATCTCAAGTTTAAGTACAATATGATTCAATTTTTTTATAAAATTTTGTTTATTTATCTATTAAAAAAATGCACATTATCTTCATTGAATTAAGAACTAATTTATGTGTACAAACATGCAAATATATGTCGTATGCTAAATTGGAATTTGTAATACACCATTAGAGTTTAATTAGACTTATAAGTTATAATTAGGACTTGATTAAATTTCTAGTCTGCATGAGAGTGTAACACTTATACGCTCTTTAATTTCTTCTAAGTTCTAACAAGGCCATCTCCTCAAATTATTACTCCATTTAATCTCTCCACATCCCCTTATATCTTAATGTCACACGTTCATATTAACTTCTCCATGGCCGAATTTCATTTGTCTTGCACTACAAGGCTGCCATGTGTATTTGTGTTTGTCTTGTTTTATTTGTCTGAGATTCTGAATAGATGTTTGTTCCCTTCACCTCCCCTTCTAGATAGTGATATCAACTCACTTTCAAACTATACTAATCTCGATACAATTAAGGAACTTGTAATCTTTAATTAATTTCTATTAAAACAATGGATATGGAACTTAATTTTACCATGTAATATTGTATGGGTGTATGGGAACAAAAATGTATATTTATTATGATAATTTAAGTTTGAGATTCTATATAAATGGTTGGTCATACTGCAATGTGATGGAGTACTATAAATTAAGTAAAGTATGCTAGTAACAATTTGCAGTTGGGTTAACATCTGTTGTCATGGCTAGCTAGTAGAGATTAAATATTGGGATATAGAGTAATACATTGAGCTATCTTTCCCCCTAAAATAGAAATTAAAAAAAGTACTAGCTGATGGATGTCAATACAGAATCAAATAATGACAGTGAATTTAATTGATTTTATTTGCATCCAACTACAATGAACCAAAGGAAACTGGCCTACCAAAAACAGATGCAAGGAAATGACATTTTATTGTGGAACTGTTTCTTGCTTTTTATATGTTCTTGTCTGTTTTAGCCTTTGGGAATCCAATGAAATGATGGATGGTAATAATAAATTGCAGAGTATATTTATAGTCTTCTTATACAGTCCTTGAACATGGGTTATGACATTCAAGAATCAAGACTACTATTGTGTTGGTGTATATTTTTGTGTGTTTGTGCACATTTCTAAATAGTTCCATCGTCGGCTATCCCTCCTCATTTGTAGTTTGAAAATACGAATCCCAATTAAATATAGTTTAATATTTTGGATTTATTGGGTTATGAAAGTTCAAGAAATTGGTAACTTAACTGGATGAATTGTCACACTGTCCGAGTAAAACAATGTTATAATCCTCTTCATTCGTTCCAAATTCATATATATAAAGTTGGTTAAGGTCCTAACAAATGGATTGTTTTTAAGGAAAAAAATAATTCTTATTTTCTTGGATACATTTCAGCATTAGAACATTGTTACGTTGTCGTGTTCTTTTAAATCGACTTGCTATAGTTCTTAATCAACATCGGATCACCGATCTTGTCCAAAGTGGAATCTAGTTCACCTTCTGCAGAAGGTGCGAGTGCAGGGGCACTAGTCTCTGAACCCAATCCCAGTTCTACGGTCATGTGGATCCGACCTGCTGCGCGAGCATAGACGACAAAACCCGTTATGTACTTGGATCAAACAGAACAGAATGCCCCCGACATCTGAATTAATTACCAAGAGAGAGAGAGAAAGAGAAAATTGAGGGAAATTATCAAAAATTTAGAGCGAGGTAAATGGCATTTACTAATGTAGTATTAACAGAAAAAAATACAAAAAAACAGAAAAAAAAATATGACAGTAAAAGAAATCGAGGTCGACTGCTGTGAGTTTGTGACCCCACAATGTCGTCGTGAAACGATTGAGAAACAGTCGACCAACCCGATTGCCAAACCTTCCCAAAGGCAGATAGAGGAGAGGCGGCCCTGCAGTAGCGCCTCATTTGAGGTCGCCCAAATGAAAACTCTACTACAAATGACCTAAAATATTTTTGCTATCGATAGGTTGATATATCTACATACTCTTGTTAAATATTATTGTTAATAGATGATAATAGTAAATATCAGCATATGTCAAGTGCAATATGAATTGGCGATTTTCTTACATTGTGAAGATATAGCTTGGATGGATGTCATCGGATTAAAATTTAAGAGATAATATTAATTCTTACATTGTGAAGATAGTTATTAAAAGATCGCAAGAGCCAGCAACTATGTCCCTATGTAAGAACTACAATAACAAGTAAAAAAATTACCATATGTCATGTCACACTTTATTTCATTACTACTTGATGAGCAACTAGTATAGAAAACATTGATTATTATGACGCACAAACCTACATAAATACAACCATCAAAGACGCGACATGAAATAGTTAGCTCCCAAACAGAATAGAAACTTTCTTCACAATCTCACCTCCAAATATAGCAAAACCTTCCCTCAATAAATAAATAATTTAATTACATGCCAAAGCTGAAGTGACCTGACTCCAATCTTTATATACCCAATTAATCTTTGAAATTTTCTGCCCAAAAATATTATTGAATTTTGTTGCATGGGGCACCAGAAAATCATTGGATCCCACAAAAAGATTGTCCAATATTTTCATTTTATTTGTTTCAACTAATTAAATCTCTTGGTGTTCATGGAGATCTGTCTGAATATCTTTGGAAGAAGAAGAAGATCAAGAAGAAGAAATGGGTTTAAAGAGTGGAGATTTCACATTGTTCTTACTACTATCCTTTTCTTCTTCCTATGTTTTTGTGCCACTTTTATTTCCTGTCAAAATCCACAAATTCTTCCAGGTCAGTGGTTTGTTTTTCCTGAATTTTTAATTTCTCAGTTGTAATATTAATTAAATATTCTTTATTTTCTATACGATGTACACGAAATATTCATCACAAATTCTGATTTTTTTTTCACTTTATTGATGACTTTTGCTATATTTTTCATGGATTATGCAGAGAGCATGAGTTTAATGACTATTGGAGCTGATGTTATTTCTTACAAGGTGAGAAATATTACAACACTTTTTTTTATTTTACTAATCAAATGAAAAACAAACTGAACACTGAATTTAGATATGTGGAAAAGTATTTAATTTGCATCACTTATCTCTAATTGTAATTTCTGCAGAATAAGGAGAATGGAAAAATCTAGAATACCAAGAATCTGAATTTTTTTGTTTATGTTCTTGATATTATTTGTCATTGAAAATGGAATTTATTGGGATATACTGAAATTTCTGTGGTACCTACTACATTAAAGAAAATTCAGTCACCACCAAACAATAGTCTTTAGTTTCCAGTCAGGGGCCAGGCTGGAATTGGAAATGCAAATGATTTTACTAAAAACTTAATATTAAGATATAAACTGTAAAAATTATTCTTTTTCATAATTCAATCATTTTTCTGTTGCTCAACCCAATTTCTTCTCAAACCATTAGGGCCATTTTCTGCATAATTCTTGGCTTCGTCTGCATCATTGATTAGTTAAATTTACATTTCACTGATTAGGCCTTTGTAAAGTAAGTGGTAAGTTATTGATTACAAAATGATGCAATTTGAGGTGGTAGTAAAAATGGATATTTTGTGAAGAAATAAATAGAGGTTGTAAAAAAAGCATAATTAATTGGGCCCTCTAAGTAAAGCCCAAATAGCAGTTCGGCCTACCACCAAACCTATCATTTAAAGAAAATAGTAAAAATGCAATTACTTCTAAACACATTATTTATATAGAAGTTTATTGATGTAGGGCTTAGAAAGCTACAAGATTGGAGGGGCAAGACGGCTACTCAGTGGCCCGGGATCATCTCCGCCGCGATGCAGCTCAAAGTGCAGCGGCTGCACTCCCTGCAAGCCGGTTCATGTGCCGGTGCCACCGGGAACGCCGGTGACAACAGAGTACTACCCGGAAGCGTGGAGGTGCAAGTGTCGGAACAAATTCTACATACCCTAGCTAATGACTCAACCTCATTCCACACTTCATTTTTTATGCATCTCCTTTATGAGTGACAACCTTGACAAATTATTATAAGAAATATTATTTATATTATAAAATGTTTATATGTATACTACCTTTATCCAAAAAAATAGTTTTACTATTGGACGTTATAGATTTTAATATAAAATTAGGTGAGAAAGATAGAAAAAAAATAGTTAAAATATTATTAGCAGAAAATGAAACTTGTCTTATCATACAGAAATTCTTATTATTAGAAATAGAGACTAAAGTTAGTGGATGATTCAAAATATAAATATAAAATTATTTTTTATGGAGGGATGTACTCAATTACTATTATTCAAAAGCACCTATCAATAATATGAATTACTTAATAATATAATTAAATTTTGAAATCATAACTCTTATCAAAAATATTTTTAACATTCGCTCATCGTTTGTGCGCCAAAACATTTTTATGAGCTGCAATTGTTTTTTGCGATTATATATAGCCATATAGGTATAGAGATCAAAACGAAAAATAATGTTAAACATGCATAAAATAAGAGTGATACTGATATAAGGTCTCATAGTTAATGATATTTAAAAAAAAAAAAAAAAGACTCCTACACAAAAAAGAAAATTACAAATAAGAAAGGAAGAAAATTACAACTAATATTAACAAGACTCAGCTCAACACCTCATACAATAATACCTAAGCTCATTGCCAATAAGACAAATAATACTAGTATTTTGTTGTTGATAGCTAAAGTTGGGAAAAAAAGCGTCATTTTCTAAAATAATGAATTAATAATAGGAAAATAGAATGTGCAGTAACAGCATTTGCTGCCATTTCATTTAATTTATATGATGTTGGTAATAAATTATTTAATGGATCATGGAAGTATTGGCTGGCACATTGTCTATTTTTAATGTGCGATTCAACGATTCATCAGTCATATATACCGATCTACAATTAATAATAGCATCTTTGTTAGCCTTTAAATTACATGTTATTTATAATCGGAAATTTAATTTTAGAGGCATAATTCAATTAAATTCGACAATTAATTTACGTAAATATATTAAATTATTGGTCCGTTATGGGCTAAACGAAACTATTAATAAATGCATTTGTATAATTTGCTCAATTTTTTATACTACGACTTTAATTATGTCATAACATTATTACAATATTTATAAGGAAAAATGAGTTCATAGTTAGATGACTAATTACCAATTTCTGATAAATAAAAAAAAGAAGATTTATATAGCCACTTTTCCAAAAATGATGTTAGATTATAACCGAAAAATGTACCAATAGTGACTTAAAATAAAATTTTGATGAAAATGAAAATAAGACTGAACAAACATAAATATTAAAATTCGAGTGTTAATAATCTATCAGTGAGTCAATATGATACAGTATTACTCTCTTTGTCCTGAAATAGATCTCATATTTTCTTTTTCAATTTATCTAATAAAAGATACTCCTATATTTCTTTTATTGACAAAAGTCCTTTCTTAACATAAATATCTTATTTTCTCTTTAAACTTAACATACAAAATAATGTATCCTAAAATTCTATACCATTATCTAGGTGTGACATCTTTTATAATGACAAAGTGAATATTATTTTTAAAATATAAAAAATTACGAAGATTTGAGTGGAAATTTAATTTTGTTACGTCTAGAGAAAAACTGATTTTTTGCGCTACATGCCACTTACGTAATTTATAACATAGTTTTCAACGGAGTATATTTAAATTTAGAAATAGTTGACCAAGCGCCGCCGCTTCTCGGCCGATCACCGCCTGCCGCCACCCTCAAATTTAAATATCAAGAGCCAAATAGTATATAATTTAAAGTCATACTCATACTAAGAATCTTCACATAAGGTTCACACCTTACACGTACAAAAAATAAATAGCAACGTGGACCACTCTAAATTCGAAATTGATGGATCGGACCATTTTTCCGGGTCGGGTTAGATCGATTAATTTTGAAATGGAGATGTGTTTACGCGGCATTAAACGTGTCCATAATTAGGAGAAAGTAGTTGGAAATGTTGGCAAAACTCCACACCTTCCATTTTTTTAAGTATTTTTTTTTTAAATAAAGTGCTTTTAAAGAAATTCAATATACGAAGTTACATTTTTTTTCGTTGAAGCGTTGAACTTTACTTGAGTTTTATACATTCACCGGTATCACGTCTGTGCTATGCACAGATTAATATATTTTTAACATAATCAAATAAATTTATTTAATATTAACAATGAACAATATGAGTAACAATTTTAGTTATATGAGAATTAAAAATCTATACAAATCAACAATAAAGCATAATAAATTTGAAACAAATCACATAATACCTAAAATTACAATAAAATAAGAACAAAATCAATTTGCAATGCACAAAATCAATAATCAATACGTATTAAAACGATTATATGTAGTGCAAAGCATAAGATGAGACCCATGAAAGTATACAATCGAACAATTCACACCACATATATTCGATGAAGGACAAAAATATTGTATATTTGCAAGTTCCTCTTTCAATCACAATTAGATCACATCATGATACAATTAGGCTTACGATTAAGCTCCTCCTGAAGCTCTCAGCTCCGATGATCAGTTGAATTCCCAAAGTGATACACTCCCGCAGGGCCATATATTCTTCATGCTGATCAATGATGATTACAATATCGGGTAACCCTGTCATATATTCTCAGCTCTCGTGCAACTCATGTGTGCAACTCATGTTCTGCCTTCGCCTGAAGTTCCAGTGACTTCAGATTTGTCTCCGCTCGAGCAGCTCTCTCCTCAGCCAACATTGTCTCCAGTTTCGAGATGCTCTCCTTCATCCGAGCTTCAATCTGCAATAATCCATCAATCCCATAAAGACAAGGATACCACAAAATTATTTGCGTAAAATTATTCACAATTTCACATTACTTTTTCAACCACAAGATCATACTGCTCTCCACCAACAATAATCTCAGCAGTTTCCCCATCAGCAGCTTCATCAAAAATCTTATCTTTCGGCAAGAAGGAAACATCAAAACCAAACAACACTCATAAGAATAAACAGCATAAATTATAGTAATTGCAGAATCATTATCATTATTATATTAATAACAAAGGAAAAACTATGCTATTGAATGGCAAAAAATAGTAGTAGTAACAATATTGATAACTTGACACACCTTGATTTGTTGGAAGAGTGCTTACAAATGGGAGGTTGGCTGCACCGTGAAGATTCTCCGCGGCCGCAAATTGTACGGACCCGCCGCTGCCAAGGTAGCTACTGATTTCAGCACCTTCAAGCCCTAATTTTGTTGAATTTTTTCTGTGTTTTTTTTAATGCGTGTGTACGATTGATTTGTTGTTTCCTCCACAACAGAATCTACAAGAGGGAGAAAGAATCGAATTATCTTTGTTAATCTCCCACTCACTCACGTATATATGAAGCATGGGAAACTAATCTCCACTAATAAGAAGAAACATGAGAAACCTGTATATTATATTATATATTTATTAGAATTAATTTCTGAATTTTATATTAATTGCATTTACATTCTCCAGCATAAAATATTATTCAAAGCCTCCCAAAACTCCCCTTTTATATATTGTATAGAAGCATGGAAAACTAATCTCCATTAATAAGAAGAAACGTGAGAAACCTGTATATTATATTATATATTTATAAGAATTAATTTCTGACTTTTATATTAATTGCATTTACATTCTCTAGTATAAAATATTATTCAAAACCTTCCAAAACTCCCCTTTTATATATTGTATAGATGTCATCTCCAAATTTATTGGAATTCGTTTACTAAATCTTATAATGGTATTGGGTTACAATTGACGAAGTTAGGAGTGAACGAAATGAAATTGGATAAATACGGGACCAAGAAGAAAATTCTAGATAATTTTGATATAGGGTTTAAAAATATTCTATAGTTGTTTTGTTGAAATCGTATGCTCGGTCAAAGGATTTTGACCAAAAATAGTTTCAACGAGACATTTAATTTTGTGAAATTAAATGATATAGCGTCGATCTACGTTCGGAGTAGATGACCGTAGTATATTCATTTTCTCAAATCCGATTCCCGGTGAGTGAGAAATAATGTTTAAAGTTGGGCAAAATTGCGAGCTAACTAAATGAACTATGAGAGAAGCCATGATATTAATTAAGAGAGTTAATTATCCCACATTGAAAGTAATAATCTTATCAAACTAATATTTAATAAGAAGAATTATTACATGTAATAATTATAATGGACGAAGATGAGCTGTAGAACCCACACGCGCGCGCCACCGCCGCGAGCCTGAGCCCGTGCTCGTGTCCTTGGACTTGGATCTTGGCAATTGGTCTTTGTGTGGTGTTTGGACTGTTCTTTGGGCATGGTCGTAGCACTCGGTGCTTGGGTCGTGAACGAACCTAGACGCGCAGCATGTCCGATACGTCCGTCCATGATCAGACTCTCCAGTCTTTGGACTGTTCTTTGGGCCTGGTCGTGTGGTTCGGTGCTTGGGTTGTGAACGAATCTAGACGCGCAGCGTGTCCCGATACGTCTGTCAGGATCAGACTCTAACGACTTGTAACGCTTTGTAACACCCGACGGTTACAGACTCGCAGTGATGACAACCATCATGGCTGGTTGACCCCTGTAGTGATTGAGTCTATAAATAGGCTAGTCATTCCATGCATCACAACACCAACTCATAAGCATACACACAACATAAGCTCTATCCCTCTCTGCATTTCTTTTCTGTCGAAGCTCTGTTCTCTCCTCCATCCAGTTTGCTGGAGGTGCTGCTTCATCAGAGACGAAAGTCGTTTTATCTTTGGGGACGACACGCCAATCCGAGAGCACTACCGGGGCGTATCTCGTTTTGTGGAAAGAGGCCTCCTTGACTCGACTTATTTCCACTTTTACAATTTACTATTTTGATTCCTATTATGTAATTTCGTTTTAGTTTGTTTTTTTGTATTCCTTTTTTGGATTTTATTGCGCCCGGTTTATTTCCTGTAATCCAGAAAGTAATAAGTTTAATGTGATTGTAAATGCACAATATAGTACTACTAGTGGATAGTGTAAGTTGGAGTGTGGGTTAAGCGAGACGTGATTTATTATCTCTATCTTACCACTGCTTATGAATGTAGAAGGATAATTTCAATATCTTTTTAACACTAGAAAAATAAAATTTGTTCCAGTACTAGATTAAGGTCATCCACAATGTGAAGCCTCCTACAAGGCTTTAACTCTCGTCACATCATCATTCATCACTTTCTTTTTTCACATACCACAACTCCCATAATGGACACCGTCTCCCACTCCAGAATATTAATTCACACTATTCATTTAATTGGTCAGCAACCGCCTCTAGTAGGATAGTTGGATGTATATATACACTTTTGGCCGCTAGTGAACGTCACTCGTCGTGATGCCTTGTGTGCATCCTCCCCTGTCGCAGGCTTGTCCGCAACGAAGGGGGGGTGCTAGTCACAGTGCCCTGCGAGCGTCTCCCCCTCCTTACATATACTGCTAAGAACATCCACAATAAGGACGGATGTCCTGGCGGACAAGCCTACAGACATCCCAAAAACACCTCTTGTCACGTCATAAGGATATCCCACTGCACTGCCAGTGCCACGTCATAAGGACATCCCGACGAACAAGCACAATAATAAAAATTCACAAAATTCACAAATATGCAATTTACAGAATTAAAATTTCGACACGAATACGGAAAAATGCAACCATTTTATTTATAAAAAAACATATATAATTAAATTTAAAAAAAATACATAGTTCATAAAAAAAATACGTAGCACCATCCCACCCATCCCTCACATCCAAAGGTATATATTATAGTACCTGCCCATCATTCCCGGCACTTGGGGCATCATCCCCGCCATCTCGGTCATCCCTGCACTTCTGTTGGCGTTTCCTTCACCTCCAACGTGGAACGTCGGCGTTTGTGACTTGCTCGTGGCGGAAGAATCACTATCATGCTCCATTTATCTTGAATAGAAATGAGAGTAGAGAGAAATTCATTAATACACGTGGTGCAAATGAAATGAAGTGCAACGAACAGTATATATAGAGTTTAAAAAAAAAATCAGAAAATGGGATGTCTGCCGGGACGTCCGTCGAGTCACCACAATAGCGGACGACACGACGGACGAACCGACGGACGTCCGCCTATAGCCGCGGACGACCTCTTGTCCTTCGCTCTCGTCCACCGAACACTCGTCTGTCGCAATAATGGACGTCTCGGATGGACAACCCGCTCGCCAGTTGGACGTCCGCTATTGTGGATGCTCTAATGTTCTAATGACTTGCCTAAAAAATGCAATAACAGCATAACATAATTTTAAGTATTGTTGATAACATGCACATAAAATTATATCGCTTAATATATAATGAATGCTCTATACTCCAAATTATGAATGCATATGAGAAATTAGTTACTTGATGCTAAGTACTACTACTACTAGTTATACTTCATTTTTTTCAAAAATCAACAAAAAGTTAATAATTACAATGACAAAGAAATGACAACAACGAATATGCTCAATATATTTTTATAAGCACGTTGCAATTGCCTAAGAAAAAGACATTTCACCTTTCACGGTGTTCATATTTGAACTGATTTTCAGGAAAAAAAATGTTAGTTTAGAGTAATAGTGTCGATTTTACCAATATAATAAGAGCATCCACTATAGGGGCGGCGCGCAGGCTGCCCCGTTCGCAGCTAAGCCGCGGCGGCCTATTGCGGTGGACGGATTTGCTGGGGCGGAAGGGCAATTGCCCCGAATGCGGCGAGGACGAGCCGGAGGAGAGAGAAGCGTGGCGGCCGCCGCGCCTATCTATTGCACGGCGAAACTGCCGCAGCGGTCGCCGGTTTCACTTTTTTTTTTTTAGACTTTTCTCTCTCTCTCTCTCAGTCTTCCCTGTAGGATTTTTCTCTCTTTTTCCTTTCACCATTTTTCTCCCAACTTGTGCTCCACACCAACTCTACGCAGAGACTTCAAACTTCCAACTCGTGAGTCCTCCGTCTTGCATTCTACAATGCCTAAACTTTTGTTTCTTTATATTGTTCACAACACTTGTTTTTCTTTCCACGACTATTTCTATTCCAAGACACCTTTTATTGCACTAGCCGTTTTTATCTAATTATTTTTAGTTGGATAATTTTAATTGTAATTGAATTAAAATATACAACAAATAAAATAAAGTGAAATGTGGCTAAAAAAAGTGTCCACTATTGCTGCAGACACTTTTTTTTTTGCTGTGGACAAATAAAAAGTGGCTATGGACAAAAAACGTAAAAGTGTCCGACCAAAGTGTCCACTCTATAGTGGATGCTCTAACAAGACTTTCATTTTCCATGAATTTTTTATGGATTTTCTTCGTGTGGAAGACACTTTAATATCATCAACAATTATTATCTGAAAATATCTTGTTTGCCCACCTCTTGACCCCAGCAAAGAAAAAGAGAATAAAGAAAAAACAAAATTCAAAGTTTAATTCCAAAAAACAAAATAAAAGAAGTCCAAGTTTATTATCGACCGCACACGGCAGTTTCATATGACGCGTTAATTCATTTACAACAGCCATATTAAAATTCAAACTCTCCAGTCTCCAAAATATTAAAATAATCAATAATTTTTTGGAATAGTTCCCAACCACTATTTGGAAACAGCCACAACAGCTATTATTAGCTGTTTACCTAACAAAATCATCCCTGTTTCTATATCCCCAATTTTATTCTTCAACAATCTCTCAGAAATCGGAATCGTTGTTCTGCGATTAGATTCCACCGTTGATTCAGAGATCCACGGGGCGTCGAGCGCCGCCGGTGGCCACCGCTGCTTCGACCATGGCTCTGTCGCCGGAGAACGCTCTGTTCAACAAGTACGAGGTCGGCAAGCTGCTCGGCTGCGGCGCCTTCGCCAAGGTCTACCACGCGCGCGACGTCGCCACCGGCCGCAGCGTCGCGATTAAAGTAATCAACAAGAGTAGATTGAACAACAATGTGGTGCTGGAGAATAACATCAAGCGTGAGATCTCGATCATGAGCCGGCTGAGGCATCCTAACATTGTGAAGCTCTATGAGGTGCTCGCGACGAAGAGGAAGATTTTTTTCGTTTTGGAGTTTGTCAAGGGCGGGGAGCTGTTCGCTAAGGTTGCCAAGGGGAGATTCAGCGAGGATCTGGCGCGGAAGTATTTCCAGCAGCTGATTTCCGCCGTGAGCTACTGCCATTCCAGAGGCGTCTACCACCGCGATCTGAAGCCGGAGAATCTGTTGCTGGATGAGAATGGCGATCTGAAGGTTTCGGATTTCGGTTTGAGCGCGCTGGGGGATCACGTGCGATCTGATGGACTCCTGCACACGCTCTGCGGCACGCCTGCCTACGTGGCGCCGGAGATCCTCGCGAAGAGAGGCTACGACGGCGCGAAGGTGGACGTCTGGTCGTGCGGCATCGTTTTGTTCGTCCTCACCGCGGGGTATCTGCCGTTTAATGATCCGAATTTGATGAATATGTATAAGAAGATCTACAAAGGCGAATTCCGGTGCCCTAAGTGGATGTCGCCGGATCTGAAGCGGTTTTTCTCTCGATTACTGGACACAAATCCTGAGTCTAGGATCTCAATTGAGGAAATGAAGCTCGATCCGTGGTTCAGGAAGGGGTATTCGGAGGTGAAATCGGAGAGCATCGGTTTGGTGAGGGAGGAAGAGAGAAAATTGCAGAATCTGAACGCGTTTGATATCATCTCCTTCTCCAGGGGACTCGATCTCACCGGACTGTTCGACGGGAAATTCGTAGCGTCGGAGGATGTGGACCGTCTGACGGCGGAGGAGCAGCCGGAGACAGTTATGGAGAGGGTGGAGGAGGTGGTGAAGGCGGAGAGCGGCGGCCTGCAGCTGAGGAAGACCAAGGAATGCGGGATGGAGCTTGAGGGGCAAAATGGTGATTTCGTAGTGTCTCTAGACGTCTACCGGTTAACAGACCGGTTGGTGGTGGTGGAGGTGAAACGGAAGGCCGGAGATGCCACTGCGTTCGCCGGGTTGTGGAATGACAAGATTAGGCCGGTGATTCAGCGGCGACCGGAAACCACCAACTAGATTCCCACTCGGCCCACGACGGTTGCAGGGGTAGTTTCGTCATACTTTTTTTTATTTAATTTTTTGGGTTTATTTGCGATACAAAAACATACCTACTCTTGATTTGTGATTGTAAATTTATGTATTTCAGATTTCAGTGATTATTCAAAGTGTATAAATTTAGTGTTCAGAAAAATAAGAACGCAGGTGCCGGATTTTGGAATTCATGGCTGGGCGATTCATCGTCTTAGAAAATGAAAACAAATTTCTGGTTAGTTCGGGTTGTACTTTGTACAGTGATGTTGATTTTAAATATAGTTGTGAATCGCGTTAGTGTTGTTTTTATCTTTGGCTATTTAGGTTGTCTCCGGTGGCGCCCCTCCCACTAGCCCTTCTCATATCACGTCAGTACTAGCCCTTCCCATTTCACTACCACATCACTAGCCCTTCCCACTGCACTAGGACTTCCCGCAATAAAATTAATAAATTCACAATTAAAATTAAAATTTATGGAATTAAAATTTACAGAATTAAAATTTCGACACGAGCCGTATTTATAGTTTTTTTTTTTTAAAAATAAATAAATAAAAATTCGGTGGGACGTCCGAGTGGGACGTCCTACCCACGCCACAGTGGCGCCCGTCAGGTAGGACGTCGAGCTGAGGGGCGAGGCCATCGCAGGGGCACTCGGGACGGGCGTGGGCGCCCTTCCCGCCCACTATGGCGCCCGTCAGGTCGCCCGTCCCCGACGGGCGAGTGGGAGGGGCGCCGGTGGAGATACCCTTATATTGATGGTTCTTGACATCTTGTTATTAACGTTGTCTTCTAGTAATGATTTGTTGCGAGGATGGATGAAAAAAGTGAGTTATTCTGTAAAGTAGAGCATGGATACAATAGTACGGGACCACAATAATAATCAAATCGATTTGTTGGTTAATCGACCATAAAAAATAGTCAAAAAAATTAATCGGAACCGAACCGTACCAAACTCTATTTCACTAACCGACTCAGTTAGAACCGATCGATTATGGTACTAACCGAATTGGACAAAAATGAAAACGCCATATTAAAAAAGAATCATTTATCCTCAAAGTTCAATCTCTGCTCAATTTTTCGACTCTCTTCCTTCTTCAATCCCACCGCTGCTCCTCGATCCAAACTGCCTACGGTTTGATTCTCAGTTCTGTGGTAATGCTCGACTATATCCTTTAGCAAGAGCTCGTACGACGACTCGACTCAGGCATGTGCCTCACCATCTCCATGAGCTCCAACCGCCCTCTCGCGATCGCTTGAGCTCACGAATCCAGCAAGAAAGAGCCGCCGAGAAGGGGGCGAGACTATGGCTGCTCCTCCACAAAGGCGGCGGGATCGCGCCAGAATCGTCAGTTTCCATGGCATGAATTAGCACGAATTGCACCTTGGCGTAACGATTCTTGTGGTTGTGATGGATCTGTGGTAGGGATTTTGATTGTGATGTCATGATTGAGTTAATTTTGTGATTTCATGAGAAGGAATGGTTATTCGTGTGATTGTATCAACGGTGACTCGCGCACAAGTGGCATGACGGTCCATGCAAAATTGCGGTGGAATGAATGGCAACAGAAAATTTGAATTGGGCGACCTTCAATTTACAAGGGGCATGCATCCAAATCTTGGTTCGACTTTTTAAGGCAGATTCAAAAACCACCTTCCTCGAGCGATTTGAGTTCATGTTATTTTTGTTGTGAACAGTACAGACCATGATTTCACTCTCGGGCTCTTCAGGTTTGATACTTGAATACTGAACAGCCTATAAACCCCGTATAAACCCTAGAAAATGAGATTATTTCTTGGCATATTTGACGAAAATGTGAAACTAAACAAATCATGAAAAGTGCTCACAATCAAATCCAAAAAGAGATTTCAATTGTTAGGATAAAATAGAATTTCTTTCAAATTTTGAAATTCAACTTCTTTCACAAATGAGATCATGGCTCTCCAAACTTTTCATTTGAAGAGATCTTTTTTATCTATTTGAACAGATTTTTATCTTTTTTATTCTCTATTTTTCTTTTTTTATCACAAAAAAAGTTCGGAAAAGTTAGCAGTGACACGATCCCTATAATCCAATTTATCCCTAAGAGCATCTCCAACCGCGGACGTCGCGGAAGTTCGACCGGACGTTCGCCGTAGTGAACGAAATACTAGGACACGGACGTCCCGTGCGCCCGTCGGATGGGCTCGGATATCCGGCCGACGGGCGGGCGGACTTCCGCGACTGTGGCGTGGGTAGGACGTCGAGGTCGGACGTCCGACCGAAAATTAATTTTTCTTTTGTTTTTTTAAAAAAATTCTATAAATACGGCTCGTTGAACTTCATTCATTCACACCACTTGTGTTGACAAGTTTCTCTCTCTAAACTCTATTTTCAAGTATATCTAGAATGGCTAGTAGTCGTGCGGGTGGTAGTGGCGGGGGCGCTAGTGATAGTGATAGCTGTTGGGACTACCGCAGCGGAAGACACGAAAACCAAACAGGTCCTTGACCGGATCTATTTAGGTGATTATGCATTCGACTCTAATTTCATGCAATAAACATAGATCTATAGATATAACATCAAATAAACACATAATCATGCATATTCGATGTAGATTCGATTGTTACCTCATAATCCATCATTGGATTGACGTTGCTAGCTGCACCACCCGGAGATCCTTGGTTTATCGACCACGAATCTTCCAACCTATTCCCTTGTCCTTGATTCTCCATCCGTGTGGGCGGATCTCGAAGAACCAATAATAGTCTTGAAGAGATCTAGAGAAACCCAATCACAAACTCGATATTGTCTTGATCTAATCATATGAATTAGGATAGAACAAAAACGAAACAAAACCCTAATTCTCCCACGTGTCAAGGCATGAAAACCGAGGCAAGGAGAGAGAGAGAGAGCCGGCGACGGCTACTAGGGTTTAGGGGGAGGAGTGTTGTGTTGAATGGTGTGCTAGGGTTTCCACATCTCATCACTATTTATAATGGACTTGTTGGGCTAGGTTGGGGATCCATGGAATGACTTAAGTGTTGGGCTCACCCATTAGATAAATTACTAATTAAATCAAATGACCCATGATTTAATATATTATCAATGAAATATTATTTTATTCCACTAAAGAATAATATTGCACTCCCACTTAAATCACCAAATTACAAATAACTTGGGTCCATTTTATTTTATAATATTTCCCGCATTTAAGATTATCTTGATCCATCAATTTAATTATTTTGTCTGCTATGTGACTAGAATTAAATTAATTCTCCAAAGAGTTTTTCTAGTTTGAAACTTTATTTATTATTCGTGGAATAAATTCCAACTGCGCAGTTTTCTGAATAATAAATTCCTTTTTCAAACACCTCTTGGGGATCACCCCTTAGGGATTTAATCATACCACAGTGGGCACGCGAATTCTATGAAATAATATTCCAATACCTTCATGTTATTCAATTACTACCACCCAAGATATCATGAACTTGAGTTACGTACAAACTCTCACATATTGATAAGTCAAAGTGGCGTTTGATTGAATAAACAATATTGATATTAATATCATAGACTAGAAAATACTAAAACTTTCTGAAATATATTCTTTCAGTAGATAGCAATAAAGAATACATTTCGGATTAGATCCTTCCAGTGCTTTACCACACCGGTGTTACTAATCTCTTCTTAGGTAAGAGAGAATTATCACAAACACCGCAACCGTACCAATAGGTAGCCAAAGCCTATCTAGGTTGTGAATACGTTTTTCTTCTTACTAGATCTGGCCAAGTCCCCTACTGGAAAACTCATGAGGAGATTCATCGAATTTCCCTACTTGACCTTCTTAGTAAAAAGCCTTAGACTTGTTTATTATATTTCAATAATAAACCATTATATTATATTATTTATTCTCATAATTAGGTAAACAAGTGGACGTGGCGTTTCTCTTATACATGCACAAGCTGACTGTACAAAGGCATGTACGCTCGAAGCATCTTTTAGTATACAAACCCCAACAATCTCCCACTTATACTCAAAGAATGCTTTCGAGTATACCAACCGCTTTATTGGCCTTGTGCTACACATTCACACACATTTTCTCCCACTTATACTCAAAGGAGGCTTTGGCCACTATGTACTCAAAACTATAATTCTTTAAAAAGAATCTACCAACATAGTTTTCTAGAGTACATAAAACGAAAATATACTTGTAATTTATAACCTTAATTCTTGCTAAGGAGCACGATTATTTGATCAAAATATTTCTAGGCCCTTTGATCCAGTGGAATAATTTTATGTGCCTTTCTCAAGTGCACTTATACATATTCCTCTATCAAAATCCACTATTTTGATCCTTCTGAATTTCTACTAATTAAAGTAGAATACTTATAGCAAATATAAAGTTTTTAATCATGTCGAATATGATTCCCAAAACTTTAATTATATAATACCAAGCTAACTTGGTATTATCCTTGCTATATAATTTGTGATGTAAATTTATGCATGAACATAATTACCTCATCACAATGACTAATTGGAAATTAGTCCTTATGACAAAATAAAACCGAATGATTGCATTCTTTGTTTTATAGTCATAAATTCCAAGAGTTCATTTATTTAACCATTTGTTGTGACTTTTAGAAATACTTCATTTGGAAACCCAAAAGTAATTCCAATTTTTAATAGCTAACTTGGAAATATCTTTTAATGTTTATTAGAGTCTTAGAAAGTGTGCAAGTCATCACTTCTTTCATTCTAGGGTGTGAACCCTTTTAACTCTATCAAACATTACCTTAATTCCATTTATGAATATACATTACCTTAATTCCATTTATGAATATTCTATGAGACTAAATTTAGCTCCCACTTTTAAAAGTAGAAAAATACCAGTCTCAATATTCTTTAAGGCTATTAAAACAATTTAAATAGTGCTTGGAGTTAAATTCATCCTAGTTTAATCAAACGAGCTATGAAGCTCTTATTAAACACTTAGAATTTAATCATTCATTAAGAAAAGCTCCCACTATTTTAATTATCACTTTCACAACAAAATAAATAAAACAATAACTAATCAAATAGTCAACTCTGAACATTAAAATAAATTTAATGTGCACACTATATTTACTACACAAGAGTTTCTAGTATTTATAATAAATACTTATCTTGTTTCTAGTTGAATTTAAATTACTTGTCTTGTAATCAATTATTGTGATTATTTTTCTTACACCTTTATTTGAACAAACGCGATCATAAGATCATTTTATTTTGTATTGAATCCATGTCGAACATTAATGTTCTATTGACTCATCAACAAAATAATGGTTCAAAAGACTTAAGGATTAAAGAAACTTAATAATCAATATTTCTAGAAGAAAACTTCATAATAATTGAATCAACAAATTTAATCACAAGTAAACATTTTGATATTAACCATGTTACATTTGATGTCATAAATAATTGGATAATCAAAACTTCATTTATCTAATAATGCAAGCATTATAAAATGACATCGATAATCCAAAAACACAATTGATAAACTAGGAATAAAATTCCATATCAATAATCCATATGATATCAAAACCAAACAATATAAAAAACTCTTAAAATTCAACAATGTAAATAAAGCAAAATAAGACTTTCATTGTTCAAAACATAAATGTCATAGCTAGATCAAGATCATGTCTTCCTCCTAATCACATTGGGTTGGCTCGAACTCTCTGCCATGTCAGACTTGCGTCTTAGGTCAGTGGAGTTATTGACCATCCCACCCTCCATCTTCCTTATTTGGACTTGTGCCTCAATGAGCTTGCTAGAGAGTACTAGAAGAGATGTTGGCCAAAGATTGTCCATTATCTCTTTCTTTAATTTCTCATAGCTCTTTGGAAGTCCGTCGAGAATCATGAGTTGTTGGGTTTCTAGGCCTATTTTCCCACCCAACTCCTCGAGCCTATCAAAACCATCAACCATTTCCACGACATAGTCGTTAATGTTTTGGTTCTCCTTCAAGACCGTTCTCCTCAAAATGTTCACCACCGATCTCATGAGACACTTGGTGGACATTTCATCAAACCATTTAGGTTCTTCAATCAATGACCTGTCGGGCTTGTCAACCTTGCCAAGAGCATTGCCGACCGAGGCCAACAAAAACTTCTTGACATGACCGCTCGCGGTATCCCATCGATCACAAGCATCATTTTCCTTGTTTGATATGTAATAAGCAGAGGGGCGATCCTTAGTGAGGACCAACCTCAAATCACTAGCCAACTGATCAATGTCAAGTCTCCTTTTCCAATCCAAATAAGAATCAGAATCGCGTTCCTTCGATTTAAGGATCGCACTATAAACTTCCCAAGTAGTAAACATCTTTCGTTCAAGCTGAGAATAAAAACCAACAATATAAACATGTAAAATTTCAAGGAATTGCAAATAACCACAAAACAATTCATCAATTTTACATCCACAAAAATCAAGCACAAACGTTCTTCTACTAGGAAGCCGAGTCTTATTCATGCAAGAAATTCATTATTTTTACTGGCCACAATGTCGACAGATAGTCCAGAGACCATAAGAATGGCATGGCTGACTAACAATGCTAAAGCGTATAACCATAAAATTAAGCACTAAGGATTCTTTACTTGTGCGTGAACTCCTCTAAAGAAAGGTCGAACCGGACAAGCACCTCCTCCTATAGCTCCCTCTAAGTATTATTAAAATACAATCCTTATAATTTCGCAGCAATATTGCTCCGGTAAAGACCAGTCGCGATATTACTGAAAAACTAATTTTACGATTTTAATAACCTTTATCTAGAGAAGTCCAAACTTACGAACTGGTAATGTTCCTCCCGTAAAGACAGGCCGGTCACTACTTCGCACTAAGACCAATTTTATGGAGGCCATATACAAACGTGTTGTAACTATCGCTTCATATTTTCTTGCTGATGGTTTTAATAGTTTAATTATCACTTAAGCAAGGCAGGTATCCACATTCAAAGAATAATTAAACATGTACTAGCTATGCATGCAAGGCAATAAGTACATAGGCGATGCACGAGTTAAACTAGATTTTAACAAATAAAATCATAACTCAAATTAAATATCCATCAATCATCAATAAAACATGTAAACTCATTTACAAAAGGTTCACATAAACATAATGACGAAACTTGATCATTTAATTAAGCATCTAAAATAATAGATAGAATTGAAATTCTATCTCCACATAAACAAGATTATCTAGACATTAAGTCCAATCTTAAACAATCATACATTATTAGTTAAAATAACGTATCTTGATTATTAGAATCACCTATTAATACTATTAGGATTTACTTAGATAGAATTAATCCATCCTTATCCTAAAATTAATGTCTAGGTGTATATCATAAAAGATTAGCTAAGTCTTAATTTTAAATGCCCACTTGGATATATAAATCCACATTTATCCAATTAAGACTAAATCCATTTAAAACACATCAATTAAATTTGAGAACTAAATTTCTCATAGCTTTCATAAAATCACATGACAAGAAGAATCTTATTACATCTTTAATTCAAAATGATGTTTTCTAGATGAAATAAAATTCACCTTCATCAAAATTAAAGACAAAATTCAACTTAATAAATAATTAAGGATTTTAATAGCAAAATTAATGCTCTATGAATTTTCATACCTTTAAATCTCATTTGATGTTATCTAGATGAATTATGAAACAAATTCACCTTCATCAAAATTAAAGATAAAATTCAAATTAAACTAGGAATTGAATTCCAATTAAAATCCAATTAATCATTTAATACTTTAATAATTTAGGATTTAAGTAGCATGTTAATGCCAAATGAATTTTTCACTTCTTTAATTAAACCGATGTTATCTAGATGAAATAAAATTCACCTACATTATATTAAAGACAAAATTCAAACTTGGAATAGGATTCCAATTAAAATCCATCCAATTATTATATATATAATTTTCGAAAATTTGAAGGTTTAAAACAATTGAAAAACTCATGTCTTTTCCTTAGGTATATATCTATGAAATAATTCCATAACACACCAATTAAAATAAAGACTATTTCAATTAAACCTTAAAATAAAACATGAAAGCATATAGTGAGAATATTCTTTAAAATTCCATTCTATTGTGGAAAAGCCAAAATTTAGATCAATCAAAATTGAATTCCCTTATGTTAATTATCATGATATTATCTAGATGGAAATAATCCACCAAAATCAACTAATTAACAAATTAAATCAATTATTTGACTAATTATTCAATTGGCAATTTTAAAGAAGACAATTATTCTCTTTTAAATTAGAATCTTGACTTAATTGCAAAATCATTCTAATTCCCACAAGATATTTTAATTATTCTAGGTTTAGGATTTTAAACCACAATTATAAATAGCTTGCGCGTTAAGAAACGAAACGAAAACACGAAAAACAAAACGAGACGACGAGACGACGCAGCCCAAAACCCTAATTAGGGTTTGGGCCGCCACGGGCCTCGCGGCAGCCGCTGCTGCCGCGCCCGACCTCCGCTGCCTCCCGCGGCTGCTCCCACTGCAGTGGCCGCCGCCGCCCGAAGACGGCGCCGCTGTTGCTGCTGCGAGCGTCGCCACTGCCCGGAGTAAGGGCTGCTGTCACTGCAGCATTTCCGCCGTGATGCTCCCACTGGAGTGGCCGCCGCCCGCTGACTGCCTCCCGCCGCCGCCCGAAGACGACGACGCCGCTGCAGCTGCCCGGAGTCGCTGCTGTCAGCCGGAGCTGCTGCCCGGAGAAAGATGACGTCGCAGCTGCCTTTTTCTGGAGCTGATCGCCACTGCCGCCGCCGCCCGCCGCCGACCGAAGACGACGACACCCCAGCCACCGTGGCTGCCTCGCTCAGCCGGATCTGGATCGGCGATCCCCGACAAGGCAAGATCCACAGCCCGGTTTGATTGAACACATCTAGGGTTTTAGCCCTTGTATTCCTTTTTCGTTTTTCCGATTTAATTAATCTTGATTTATCGCGGTCGCTTCGCTTGACCGCGATCTTAAATCTTAATTAATCGTTTCTTAGTTTGTAACAAACTTTTATGTTCAACACATATGCACATTTAAATATCAAGCATTTAGCAATTTAAATAGATCTAGCATATTAAGAACATAAAACTATAGATCTAATGAATACTTGTTTAGATCTAGAATATTCTTGTGAAAAACTCAAATAAAATTCGAGATTCATAATATTCTTTCATCGATCCAAGTATTCAATCATGGACCACTTTATTTATTGATTCAAAAGCATATATTCACTTAAACACATACATATATGTAATCAATAAACATATAATCTAATACATATTACTTAGAATATATAGATCTAATGATGTTCATCATAGATCTAGAATATTTTTGTGAAAAACTTGAATAAAATTCAAGATTCATAATATTCTTTCATCGATCTAGAACATCATACCATAGATCCAAAAAAAAAAAATCAAGAAAAACATAGATCCAACACACATTGCATTATTTTCGAAAATCCCAAGTTTTAACACTATAATTTTCAAAAAATTCAATTAATCAAATACATAATCAGAGCCTAAAAATTGGCTAGGTTGGGGATCCATGGAATGACTTAAGTGTTGGGCTCACCCATTAGATAAATTACTAATTAAATCAAATGACCCATGATTTAATATATTATCAATGGAATATTATTTTATTCCACTAAAGAATAATATTGCACTCCCACTTAAATCACCAAATTACAAATAACTTGGGTCCATTTTATTTTATAATATTTCCCGCGTTTAAGATTATCTTGATCCATCAATTTAATTCTTTTGTCTGCTATGTGACTAGAATTAAATTAATTCTCCAAAGAGTTTTTCTAGTTTGAAACTTTATTTATTATTCATGGAATAAATTCCAACTACGCAGTTTTCTGAATAATAAATTCCTTTTTCAAACACCTCTTGGGGATCACCCCTTAGGGATTTAATCATACCACACTGGGCACGCGAATTCTATGAAATAATATTCCAATACCTTCATGTTATTCAATTACTACCACCCAAGATATCATGAACTTGAGTTACGTACAAACTCTCACATATTGATAAGTCAAAATGGCGTTTGATTGAATAAACAATATTGATATTAATATCATAGACTAGAAAATACTAAAACTTTCTGAAATATATTCTTTCAGTAGATAGCAATAAAGAATACATTTCGAATTAGATCTTTCCAGTGCTTTACCACACCGGTGTTACTAATCTCTTCTTAGGTAAGAGAGAATTATCACAAACACCGCAAATGTACCAATAGGTAGCCAAAGCCTATCTAGGTTGTGAATACGTTTTTCTTCTTACTAGATCTGGCCAAGTCCCCTACTGGAAAACTCATGAGGAGATTCATCGAATTTTCCTACTTGACGTTCTTAGTAAAAAGCCTTAGACTTGTTTATTATATTTCAATAATAAACCATTATATTATATTATTTATTCTCATAATTAGGTAAACAAGTGGACGTGGCGTTTCTCGTATACATGCACAAGCTGACTGTACAAAGGCATGTACGCTCGACGCATCTTTTAGTATACAAACCCCAACAATAGCGATAGTGATAATGAATTGGATCTCGCTGTGGAAGGGGCGATTGATCGATTGCCACGGCAGGGGCAGCAACGGCGGCAGCAGGCGGCGGTACCTCTGCCGATCCATCGCCGACGTCATGTACCCCGGGACCACATTGCTGCACATATTCGGTTGTATTAGGACTACTTCGCTCCGCAACAGCGTTTTGGGGATGCCTTATTCCTGTGACGTTTTAGGATGCATCGTCCGCTGTTTATGCGTATCGTGTGTGCTTTAGAGAGAAGATACGAGTATTTCAGGATCAGGAAGGATGCGGCTGGCAAACCCGGACACACGCCCTTACAGAAGTGCACTGCGCAATCAGGCAACTAGCGTACGGAGGCCTGGCCGACATGTTCGACGAGTACCTCCACATTGGCGAGTCGTCAGACGAGAGCCGTCGTATGTCTGCAGAATTTTTGCGCGGGTGTTAGAGCGATATTCGGGGATCGCAATCTTCGGAGTCCGAGCCCCGCAAACTGCCAGTTGCTGATAAATATGCACGGGTCGGTGCACGGGTTCCCTGAGATGTTGGGCAGCATAGATTGTATGCATTGGGAGTGGAAGAACTGCCCCGCCGCCTGGAAAGGGATCCACACTTCCGGCTTCAAAGCCAAGCATCCCACGATGATCCTTGAAGTTGTAGCTGACTACCGACTGTGGATATGACATGCTTATTTTGGAGTCGTCGGGTCGAACAACGACCTCAACGTCCTCCAGTCGTCGCCCCTGTTCAACAATTAGTGCAATGACGTTGGTCCCGCCATCAGTTTCGTCGCCAACGGCAACCAGCACAATATGAGATACTATTTGGCGGATGGGATATACCCAAACTGGTCCGTCTTTGTGAAGACGATCAAGCATGCGATCTGACCAAAGAAGTCCTACTTTGCGAGCCGTCAGGAGGCAGCGCGCAAGGATGTTGAGCGGGCATTTGGTGTGCTCCAGAGTCGATAGGCGATGGTGAAGGGTCCTTCACGGATGTGGTATATTCCCAACATCGGCGACATCATGTACGCATGTATCATTTTGCACAACATGATTGTCGAAAGTGAAGGTGACGAACTGACTCAGTGGACCAACGAAGATGATACGGCTGTCGGTCCAAGCCACGGCGTGGCCAGCGCAAATGTGAACATGGGGGTACCTCATGGAGAGGTTGAGAGGTTGCGCGCATTTGCCGACATGCGGCAAAGAGATGCCCATATTCAACTTCAGGAGGATATCATCGAAGAGGTTTGGACGCGGAGGGATCGACGTTGATGTGGTTAATTTTTTATTATCTACTATGTAATTTTTTTTTCCGAATAATGTATATTTTTTTATATGAAATATTCGCATTTCCCCATTCGTATTCGTGTCGAAATTTTAATTCCGTAAATTTTAATTTCGTAAATTTTAATTTTAATTGTGAATTTATTAATTTTATTGCTGGAAGTCCTAGTGGAAGTCCTAGTGCAGGGGAAGTCCTAGTGATATGGCAGTGGAATGGGAAGTCCTAGTGATGACGTGACAGGAAGTTTTGTGGGAAGTCCTAATGGAAAGGGCCGGAGAGCTCTAAACCTGAAATCTCTCCATCCAATTTTGTAAAATTAATTTTCAAATTTGTAAATGATGCTTTTGAAATAAAATCTGAAATTTAGGATTAGAATACTGTAAAATCAATTACTTCTATGATCTATTGAAATTATCAGTCTAAAATTGACACATTTGTTTCTGCTCTCTGCCACAGAGTTATTTGTATATGAGGCTCCATAAATGGATCGATCGCATCATGTGGAGACGGGGAGTTTGGAGTCATCATTTGTTCAAATGATCGACGATCACAATCGTGCGGCGATTGAGCTGCGGGAACGAACTGGTTAGTCACCAATTAAATTATGGATTTCACAACATATATAAGTGTGTTTGATTCTGTAACATTTTTGCTTGTGTTGGATTTTGTGGTTGGTTTTGGGGTTTAAACTTCAGATGATTTTCCAGTTCAATTGGTATTTGCTATTGCAGGAATTTACGGTTGGTTTTGGGGATCATTTTGATTTAAATTTCAAGTTGAATTGGTATTTCCACATCATGCTTGATTTTGGATGAATGCGTTTACTTTTGTGGGGAACTCTGATTATCTTTCAAGTTGAATTCATACTTGCTTTTGCATTCTGTATTTTTGCTGGATAAATATAGAGAGAGCGAAAAAAGAAGGTCTTCGGAATGCAATACGTGTGGCAGATCAGCTTATGAAGGTCGTTGATGGTGGTGTCCACGATGTATTCATAAATGAGAAGTGGATCAAGGTGGAAATTCAAGCATTGTCAGCAACTATCATGCGATTCTCAAAGCAGACTGATCAGTGGCTCGCAGTGTCTCGTGCTATCAACACCGCTGTCAAGGTCAGAGTGCGAATGGTTTCTACCTTGCTTCTTGGCTGGCCATTTGATGTATTGTTGTCCTACTGCATTTTATAAATACACGCTGGTTCTTGCAATGTGCATCTTGAATCGAGCCGTTTAGTTATAAATGGTTACTGATCGCTAGTTCATGTTAATATGTGGCTTCAAGTATTGAGGATCGTGATCAACTTCAAGCCTTTATCCATCTCTTGAATTTAGATTTGAAGTTTATTTTACCTATAGTTTTGGGAACTGAAATTTCCCATTAAATCAGGACATCGGCCTTGGAAGATACAGTTATTTGAGTTGTTAAGTTATAAAGAGTGATCAAAATGGTTGCAGCCTTCAAGTGCTGTGATCAACTTCAGGCTGATATCTAATTCTTGTACATGTCGTTTTTCCAGAGCTGAAATTTCTTGTATAAAAATCAGTACATTGGCCCTGATGTGCTCACGCATTATTACATATTTTAACTCGATGGAAAGGATCAAGCGCATTGGCCTTCATGTATTTTTTTGATGCCATAGTCTTTCTCTTGGTTCGACTTAGTTAGGCTCCAAGTTCATTGTTCTTGCAAAAGTTTGTGGAAATTGTTTGAGAACGTTTTAGCTTCAAACATAACTACATGTTTCTGCAACAGGAAATTGGAGATTTTGAGAACTGGATGAAGACAATCGAGCTTGACTGTAAAAGTATTAGTGCTGCTATCTGTAACATTCACCAAACATAACCTTCAATGCTGGATATCGTTGCATCAATGACTATGACAATTCCTGTCCTTCACAAGGCTCGCCTCGTCCCCGCACCCCTGCAGCAACAAGCATATCCGAGATCAGAAGGCGATTCCCAAATCTCGATGATCAAGTTGGAACAAATACTAGTCAGCTGCGTTTGGTTTTTCTGAGAGCAAGTTGTGCTTCTTCTGAAAGCCGGCTCATACAGTCTCCAACAAATTTGAAGGCTGATTCTCATTTCTGATCAATATCTAACATTCTCGATGGTTTCTTCTATCTCTGTAACCTTTTTAATAGGCTTAGTATTGTGATGACTACAGTTGTGCTAAATACTCCCTCCGTTTCATAGTAATGGAGATATTTCTTTTCGGCACGGAGATTAGAAAAATTTGTGTAATGTATATTAAATAAAAAGATAATAAAGTATGAGAGAGGAAAAAGTAGATAGAAGAAAATAATACAGATGGAAAAGTGGGTGAGAAGAAAATGTGTTGACTTTTACTAAAAAGGTAAATGAATCCATTATGAATGTACTAAAATGACAAATAACTCTATCACTATGGAACGGAGGGAGTGAATGTTAGCTTTGATTTCCAAAAGTTTGAGTCCAACGAACCTATAAATTTATGTTCATTTAGCTACTATAAAACCAGAAAAAATGAAAATAAATGACCCAAAAGAGGGAAATAAAAGCGATATGAAAACATTTAAAAAGGTTGAAAAATTAATTGAGAATAGCAAAAAAAAAAAAAAGGAGTTGATAAATAATCTTCGTCAAAATAGAAAAACACTCTCGGGATCCGGATCCGTATTTGACTCGAACCGCCCGGTTCGGTAACTCAGTCCACGACCGCTACTTGCTAGGGCTCAATTCCAGGTTGCATTTCGTCGTCCCAATTTTTTTAATTTTTAAAAAAATCTCGAATAATCAGAGAAAATTGATGAATGTTTGATGATTGCTATGTGAAGCTGCGGTAATGGAGCGATCGCATCAGGTGGAAGCGGGGAGTCTCGAAGCTTCTCTGCTTCAAATGGTCAGCGATCACAATCATGCCGCGATTGAACTGCGGGAACGAACTGGTCAGTTTTAATCACACTCAGTTTAATTCGATTACTATTAGTGTTTCCGTGTGTGTGATCAGTATCTATGCTTAATTTTGTAGCTTTAACCCAATACTTTCAAGTCGAATTGATATTTGTTTCTGTTGGAAATTATGGTTAACTTTTTGGAGTTTGAGCTTTAATTTGCGTTTTAGTATTTGCTTGTGCTGCAAAATGATGATTGGTATTGGAGTTTGAACCTTTCAAGTTGCGTTTTTACTTGTTTAGGGGAATTGTGGTTTAACTTTCAAGCAGAATTTCTGCAATTTTACTATTTTGGGTGTTTTAACTTTTGGGGGTAGTTGTGATTAACTGTCAAACGGATTTTCTTATTTACTGTCTGCTGGATAAAATCTAGAGAAAGCAAAGAAAGACGCTATTCAGACTGCAATACGAGTGTCGGATCTGCTGGTTAAATCCGTTGATGGTGGGGTGCGTGAGGTCTTCATCAACGAGGAGCGAATTGATAAGGAAATTCAAGCATTGACAGCAAGTATCACGCGATTCTCAAAGCAGAACGATCAGTGGCTTGCAGCATCTCATGCTCTTAACACCGCTGTCAAGGTTAGTAAGCGAGTTGTTTCTACTTATGCTTCTTGGCTTGTTGTTTGTGATTTTATTCGTACAAACACAAATTGATTCTTGCATTTGTGTATCTTGATTTGAGTTGATTAGTTATTTAGAATGAGTTAAAATGATTTTTCTTTTTGCCTTTTCCTTCTTGGCTGGTTGGAATGTGTATCTTCATTACACTGTACCTAGTCTTGGTGTAAGTGTTCTTGTTGGACGTAAAAATTTAGACTTGATTAGTAAGATCCTGCATAATGGCCTTCACGTGTTGTTTGGTATCGCGTGATAGATTCACATTTTAAAAAATAGTGTCGAAGGGGGTGACAAATTTTAGCCAGGGAAATCAAGATATGAATATCTGCAGAGGATTTTGGGAGTTGTTTGTAAAGGGTTTAAGCTTAAAACTCACATTCTGCATTTACTTCAACAAGTTGTTGGAATTTTCTGAGAATCAAAACTGAAACTTGAGTGTGCGAACAGGAAATTGGAGATTTCGAGAACTGGATGAAGACGATGGAGCTTGACTGTAAAAGTATTAGTGCAGCAATCTGTAACATTTACCAAACATGATCTTCCATGATGTATTATTTGATTGCATCATTTTCCATAACTTCATGAGTGTAAGAAACATACATCCTTGAAGAGAAGAAAAAAGAAAAAAGGAATGAATTTCTCATACAAAAATTTATGTGTGGCAATCAATCCACTTTATATTACAGTGTCAGGTTCTCTCAATTTGAGCTCCCAATCATCAGGATTCATGATACTCTTGAAAGTTGAACCAGGTTGATGTTGACGAAGAAGCTGAGTAGTTTATGGCCCGAGCTCTATATTCTTGTCAAGAACTCAACGTCAAATTGTCAATAATTTAGTATCAAATGTGTTCACCAATAATCACCACATGAGCACTGGTTATCCACAAAGCGATGAAAGCGGTTGTTATCTCTCACTATAATCTCTCTGCCAACAATTCTTGATATAAACTTCATAGCACTGTGACAATCCACACAGATCCTAAGATTCTTGGTGATCCTTATAGGGACGCCAGGAGGGAGCGCGATGAGGCCAAAAGCAAGTGCGAGCTTCTCACTGTGGTACCACACCTCTGACTCCTTTTCCTCGTCCTCCAAGTCGTACAGAGCCATCTTCGTGTCAGGTACGTAACCAGCAGCCTTGAGGTCGTGCTTCAGTTTACCTAGCATCGCTTGAATCTCAGCGTTTCGACTATGTGATGCATCCTTTGCTTGAAAGACATGGACATCGTTCTTCACAGATATCCAACTGCATCCTGCCCCTTTCTTGATCCCCACCTCCTTCATCTCCTCCCTCACCACGTTGGCCTCGTCCCACCTCCCCGCTGCGGCAAGCATGTTTGAGAGGACAACGTGGTTCCCCGAGTCTTGTGGGTCGAGTTTGAACAGATTCTCAGCTGCAATCTTGCCTAGCTCTGGCTTACCATGCATTTTACAAGCATTTAGTAGAGCTCCCCATATAGAGATTGTAGGTTTAACTCTCATCTCCTTGATGGCTTGATAGGCCCGTTCGACCAGCCCAGCCCGGCCTAGCATATCCACTACACATGCGTAATGCTCTGCCCTGGGCTCGACACCGTGCTTCTCCCTCATGGAGTTGAACACCTCCATCCCGACCTCCACCATCCCCCCTCTACTGCAAGCACTCAACACACATACGAAGGTGACATAGTTAGGCACCAAGCCTTCCGAGTCCCTCCTCTCAATCATTTCCCTGAACATCCCTAACGCCATGTCTGCACGCCCTTGATGAGCGTATCCACCAATCAACGCGTTCCAACACACCAAGTTCCTCCTAGGCAGCGCAAAAAATACCCTCTCACAATCCTCGATGCTCCCACACTTCCCATACATGTCCACCAACGCGCTCCCAACGAATATATTTTCATCAACACAAGCCTTCACTGCTAAACCATGAGCCAGTCTACCTGTCTCAAGCGCAGCCAGGCTTGCGCACGCACTGAGCACACTCGAGACCATGAAGTCCGTAGGCTCAACTCCCGCCCTTCGTATCTTCAGAAATAAGGCGCAAGCCATCTCTCCCATATCATTTTGTTCAAACACAGCCAACATAGAACCCCAAGAAACCTTATTACGCTCGCTCATCTTCTCAAACACTTTCTCCGAGAAGCCAACTTCGCCACATTTCCCATAGAAGTCGACCAGCCCATTTCCCACGGAGACGTCACCTTCATGCCCCCCTTTGATCAGATATCCGTGCAACTGCCGCCCTTGAGCCAAGAACCGTCCATCCGAGCACGCATTCAAGAAAGCACAGAAGGAAATTGAATTCGGAGCAGCCTCGTCGCTGCGGAGGAGCTCCAGAAACCTAAAAATCCCCTCACGCGGCTTTCCGTTTAACACCGAATTCGAAATGCTCGCGTTCCACATGGCTATGTTTCTCTGCGACATTTGATCAAACAGTTTGTCCGCGTCGAATAAAAGCCTCGTCTTGCTGTACATGTCGAACGCGCTGCACGCGACGAACGCATCGCCGATAAGGAGCAGCTTCACCGCGAGGGCGTGGAGCTGCTTACCGAGGAACGGCGCGTGGAGCCCCGCCGCCGCTTTGAACAAGCAAGGGAAGGTGAAATCGTTGGGCTGGAGGCCGTCGCGGCGCATTGTGGCGAAAGTGGAGATGGCAGAGGGGTAGTGGCCGTTCCCAACATCGCCGGCGATGAGGGAGGTCCATGTGACGACGGAGCGGAATTCGGGGCTTGTGAGGGAGAGGACCGCTCGGGCCGAATCGGGCCGATCGAGTTTAGAATACATGTGGATGAGGTGATTGGAAAGGAATGCCTCTAGAGCTACGCCTAGGGTTTTGACGATTCGGGCGTGGGCGGCTCGGCCGAGGCGTGGGGATTGGGCAGAGACGGCGGATTCCACCAGCGCCGCCAGCGATTTGGGGCTGAGGAATGACATTTGATCTCTGATTTAGCTGTCGCACTATTTCTCATTTAATCGGAAATAGTTAGTGATTTAGGAGGGCGGAGTTGAAGTGTGCTAAAGTAGGATTTTTGATGTTTACAGCGTCAGCCGCCATTGATGGAGGTTGGAGAGAGGGAGGGAAGTAATTTTTCATTTTTTGAAAATAAAAAAATTATGCTTTTTCATTGAATATATTTATTCATTGGGCTCAATAGCCCAATTTACTGTTAATTGGGCTCGAAATCGAATTGGTGTAACGTTTTGTGAAATGTAAGAGCAAAAAGATACGATCAGTTAAACAACTATGGCGTCTTGAATTTCAATCATAATCTCTCCACAGTTTCAGTAGCAATGGCGGTTTCCTTGCTGCGAAACCCCTTTTCTCCACCGTGGATTACATCGCTATTATCAAGAGGCTGCTCGCCAAACTCCTACGGCTTCAAGCCCCTCAGAGTTACATCTTTCAGCTTCTCCACCTCCGCCGCTGCCGACGAAGAAGTTGGGTCGTCGGAGATAGCCCCAAAATGGGAATCTATTCGCAAGAAGAAAGTGGTTATGCGCGTTGGCTACGTGGGTTCCGATTACAGAGGTTTGTGCGGGTGTGTGTGTGTGTGTGTTTTCAGTCATTCTAGTTAGTTTGTTCATTTTGTTTTTGGTTGAGCTCTGTTTCTGATTTTTGGGTTTTGTGCTAATGTTGTGGCAGGATTGCAAATTCAGAGGAGTGAACCTGATATATTAAGTGAGATGCTTCTCTTTCTTCTTTTGTGTTTTTTGATTTTTTGTTGTTTCCTTTGATCTATTTTTGTTGATTGTTACTATTTTGGGGAAAGATTTGCTTCTTTACTGGTTTTGAGACCGCATAGTTGAAGAATTCATTTCTGTGTTGTGAATTTGGAAGAAGATTTTGAAGTTAGGATTATGCTAATGTGTGTTCTTATTTTTATGTGTAATAGAACTTGTTTCCTGCTCTATCATTGGGAGAAAATGCTGTTGTGTTTGCTGAAAGATTTTGCTTTATATGCTTTTGTTTGACACTAGATAAAATACTGATCATTATCAGTTTTGACTATCTTTGGCTCTTTGATCCTTCTCTCCTTGTATTTCTGGAAAGCCATTGTCTTTCGTTGCTTGTTGCACTCAATATCAAACAAATTCTCGTGTATTATGACTTGTTTGTCAGTGGATGACATGGTTTTCAAAGTTATGTATATTGACACAGAAAATGTCTCAGCTAAATTTTGTTTGAAATGGAGTTACGAATTTGATTATAATCTATTGGCATGAAGAGATGCACATTTCTATGAATTCTCTGGTTCTCCAACCAAAAAAAAAAACATCGACTGTATTTGAATTTGACACTACTTGAGGTGGAAGTAAAAAAGATTTCACTAAGCTCTGTGATCTTGTTATGTAGCCATTGAAGGTGAACTAGAAAAGGCTATTTTTAAAGTTGGCGGAATTAGAGAGAGCAATTTTGGGGATTTGAACAAAATTCGTTGGGCGAGAAGTAGCCGGACTGATAAAGGGGTAAGCTTAAGTCACTATTGTAGGTTATCTTTCTAAGCTAGATTTTTGGCACAATCATTCGTCCTGTTGCTTCCCCAGATTCTGTAACCTTTGCACATTCAGGTTCATTCGCTGGCGACCATGATCGCTTTTAAAATGGAGATTCCAGAATTTGCTTGGAACAATGATCCAAATGGTGTTGCTCTTGCTAGATATGTTAATTCCCATCTTCCAGAAAATATAAGAGTTTTCAGCATCTTACCTTCACAAAGGTAAAGAATTCTCTATAAGGGTATTGTGACTTTGCATAATGCTTTTTACAAATATTCTTGGGGCTATTATTCTCTGTGCTTCCCTTCCTCCGGTTAGATCTTAATCTTGCAATAATAATAGACTGTTTCTATGTATCTGGCTAATTCACTTTTAAAATCTTCAAAAGTTAACAACTTTTCAGGAGTTTTGATGCCCGAAGAGAATGTAACATTCGCAAGTATTCCTATCTTCTTCCGGCTGAAGTTATTGGAGTAAAAGAAAATTCTACAGCTGATGAAATCGATCATCATGTATCAGATTTTAATAATATACTGAATGTTTTTGAGGTAAATCTGATGCATTTTAGATGTTTGGTTTTCTGCTGATAGATTTATTCGAATATTCAGAATTACCATCTTAGCGTTGAGAGATTGATCCTTGCAGTAATTTTGTATGTCTAGAGCTTCTCATAAATGTTCAAAGAAATGCCATTCCATTTACTCACAAATCACAATATGATCTTCTTCTTGACTTGGGATTTAGAAACTAATATCTAGTTGTGGTTAGACCTAAGTTGATTCTTTATGATGTGAAGAAAGAAATAAAAGTGTCATTTTGATCAACAAGTTTTGTGCAACTCTTTCGTTGTTTCAGGGTGACCATCCTTTTCACAATTATACTATTAGATCTAAATACAGAAAACGCTCTCCTCGTGGAGTTTCTGTTAAGAATTATCCATCAAAGACGTCCAAGTTATCACCTGCACAGAGTGGCTCTGACTCGGAAGGAAGTGATGAGGAAGATATCAGCGAAGCTGATGAATCCTCCGCCACAAATTCTGGGGAAAGGGAGCACGACTCTCTCCTCTCCAACTCAGACAGGAACGCGGATGGAGACGAGGACACCTTGAAGGAACATGAAAATATTGTTGTTCCTGTACTTGCTCGGTGGCTAGACGAACCTGATGAGAACGACAGGATTGGAGCATCACATTTTAGAAAGATTTTCCAGTGCTGCTGTGGCGAATTGGAGCAGTTGTATGGTGCGAAATTCATTGAAATCTCCATCTGTGGAGAGTCATTCATGCTGCATCAGGTAATGATCTTTCTCCCTTTTCATATTTCGTGTTCGTTTTGTTTTATAAAGTTGTGCTCGATGTGTTCTTACCGCAAACATGATCAGATACGCAAAATGGTGGGGACTGCTATAGCTGTGAAACGTGAGTTGCTGCCAAGAGACATTCTGAGTATATCGTTGTCCAAGTTCTCGAGGATCGTCTTGCCTCTTGCCCCGTCGGAAGGTCTATTTTTGAGGAGCAATAGCTTTGCAATCCGAAACAGACCAGGCAATCTAAAGAGGCCGGAGATGAAGGCATTGGTCGAATCTGAGGAGATCCTCAAATCAGTCGATGATTTCTATCGTTCGGTGATGTTGCCTCAGATGTCCAAGTTTTTAGACCCTTCAAACTCCCCTTGGAAAGAATGGGTGCCGTTGTTAGATGCAAACACCGGTATCCCAGAGTCTCAACTGGACAACGTGAGAGTTGCTTGGAAGTTGTGGCACGAGAAGCTCGGGAGTCAAAGGAGGATGGCAGCCTAGCCTCGATTTATCGAAGTGGTTCGGCCTATTATTTTTTACTATCAAAGGTATCCCTTAGAGCATTTGTTTCTTCGCTTACACATTGTATGTTACATTGACTAGACCTAGACCCAATTTATGAGATCGTCTCTCCATCAATCATCATTTTGATATACTATGTTGTAAATAATTTTCACATATTCTAATGTCATTATTTATTCTTAGGAAGTTTTATATTGAAAATAACAAAGCAAATTGGATGTGTTTTTCAGTACTTATAAGCTATAAGTTGACTTCATTCAAAAGCCCTTAAATTTAATCTCCGATTTTTGTGACCCTGTATGTTTCAAAACTTTTCGGTTGTAAATAAAGGAAATAATCTTGATTTTCCTATCTTCTTTACTACAGAGTTGATTTTGGGTGTGTAGGGTACTAGAAATTAGAAATAGAATAGTGTTGTGGGGCTTAGAAAAATATGATTTCAGTATATTTGTGTTAGTAAGTGAAATGGTAATGATTAGAATTGTATTTCTTGATATCCTGTCCAGAGTAGTACGGAACAGCCACGTCTAGGTCTATCAAAATGGATATTGGATATTGGATATCTGATATCCAAACCCGAAAAATTGGATAATTGGATACCTGAAATCCGATTTTTCGGGTTTCGGATCGGGATCAGGTAGTGAGAGTTTTGGATTACCGGATATCGGATAACTTCGATACCCGTTCGGGTATACCCGAATTATCCGATTTTTTAAAAATTAATAAATTATGTATTTATTTTGATTTTTAAAAAATACAAGCAATTAAATATAGTTTCTTTATCTTCTTTTTATGTTCAAAGTGCTGAACATTATTCAACAACACTATATTTATTCAACAAAGTGATAAATTCATTATAGATATTTATGATCAAAATGCTAAAAATTAAATTGTTAATAATTTTTATTACTATAAGATGTGAATCTGTGATTTTATTTTAGTCAATAGGGGCAATGCTCGGTATATCAAAGTGGCAATGGTACATTGATTGCTCGATTAATATATATAGCTATAGGTTTAAAAATAATGGCACTATATAAATTCTGATCCAACTTTGAGTAAATAGATTGTTTTATTTACATTTATTTTAATATATTATAACTTATTAATTTTGTATTTCTAAAAATATGAAGTTATTTTCACTTAAATTTGACCTGTTTCAAGAATTTTGTATTTTAAAAGTTTGTGGTTATTTTCTCTTAAATACTGTAAGTTTGTATTAATTTCGAACTACATGTTTGTATTTTTAAAAGTTTGTAGATAATATTCTAAAAAGAATTAAAATCAAAATTGGGACTCGATACCCGATTTTTCGGGACTGGATCGGGTAATTGGGTACCCGACATCAAATTCGGATCGGGTTTTAGTTTTTGGGAAATTCAGGATCGGGTATCCGAAATTTTCGGATCGGGTATCCTGGGTACCCGATTTGACAGGCCTAGTCACGCCACAACAACAAAAAACTCTTCCGCCACATCATCACAACATAAATTGAAAAAAGAAAAAAAAAAAAAAAAAAAAAAAAAAAAAAAAAAAAACTGAAGAAGACCGCCGCAGCGGAAGCTAGACCGCCACAGTGAGCCTATTGTGGACACTCTAAGGCCAAATCCAGCCAACTACCTTAAAAAAATATATGTGATTGTGCATTGAGAATATAAATTACATAGATGTATAAATGGTTGACTAATTTTAATTGTAGATTACTTCTCAACAAGAACAACCTAGAAACAGTTCATAACATCATGTTTGAATGCAAGTTTTCCAGTTCTCTATCTTATTTTGCATGCAACAGTTGAAATCTCGCCATTCGCATGCCTAAGGATCCAGTGTCCTGCTTGTTTTCACGAATGGACACACCTTTTCGAAGGTTTGACAAAAAATATTGAAACTATCTCTTCTATGTGATCTCATGGTCTATTTGGTTGCTCAGAAACAAAATTATTTTCGAAAAGATGGAACACGGATAGAATGTGGAGAAGGAGCAAATTCTATGGAGATTGGGGTCTTCAACTTAATTGCCAAAATGTTCATATTGATTTCATAAAAATCATCAACACAAACTAACTAAATTGCCACAATATTCAAATTGATTTCACAAAAATCTTCAGCACAATTTAACTTCAAACTCTAAATTAGAAAAGGTATTACAAGAAATGTAGCACTCCTAGTATATTTGAAGCGATTACAATGATTAGTGACTAAATTTTGAATCAACGTAGTAACTTTTGAATTTTCATTAATAGAGTTGAGGAGAAGGGGCGGGATGATGGCCATGGTGTTTCGGAGAATGAGCATGACCATGATGTTTCGGGGAATGGGCATGATCTTGTTGTCTGGGAGAATGAGCATGTTGAGGAGTAGGGGCAGGAGCATGACCATGGTCTTTTTGAGAATGAGCATGTTGAGGAGCAGGACTTGGAGCATGACCATGACCATGATGTCTTGGAGGATGAGCATATTGCTCGTGATCATTATGGTGAGGAGGATAAGTATGGTGGGCATGTGGAGATGGGGCATGGTGTTGAGGAGGATGATCGTGGTGGGTATGAGGAGATGGGGCACGTTGTTTAGGAGGATGGACGTGGAGAGCACGAGGAGATGGGGCATGATGATGAGGAGGATGAGCGTGGTGGGCATGTGGAGATGGGGCATGATGATGAGGAGGATAAGCAGGAGTATGACCATGGTGTCTTGAAGGATGAGCATGGTCATGGTGTCGAGGAGGATGGATATGGTCGGCATGAGGAGATGGGGCATGGTGTTGAGGAGGATGGACTTGGTGGGCATGAGGAGAAGGGGCATGGTAATGAGGAGGATGGGCGTAGAGGGCACGAGGAGATGGGGCATAGTGATGAGCGTGATGGGCATGTGGAGACGGAGCATGGTGTTAAGGAGGATGGACGTGGTGGGCATGCGGAGATGGGGCATGGTGATGAGGAGGATAAGCAGGAGCATGACCATGGTGTCTTGGAGGAGGAGCATGTTGAGTATGAGGAGAAGGAGTGTGGTGTTCATGATGGGAAGAAGGGCAACCATGTTCATGTTCATGGTGAGGAGGTGGAGGTTGATGGTGGTGATGGCGCTTGATTTGTGAATCGATATTCCACTTCATGCCGTCTTCTTGTTCATGAGCGAGAGAAGGGGTATTGCTAATTGCCAAGAGTCCAAGAAGCAAGAGAACATAGACATTTGACATTTTTATTTGTTAATTTGCAGTGTTGATTGAGAAATTAGTCACATATGCATTGCTTTTTTATAGGTGCTAATGTCCTATTTTTCCACTATTTTTACCCCTTTATTTTAATTTCTTTCCATGTTTGGAAATTTAGACTCACGAAATAAGATATATTGTTTCATAATTTAAATTTCTAACTATAAAATGAGATTAACATATTTGGGTTGCCAACAATAGAATTTGGACTTATTTATAAAAGAAATACATAACTCTCAGTGATCAATTGCTAACTACAATTAATTTAAGGTCACATGATTTTAAAAAACGTGTGGTCTACAATTTGCCACGTGTAATTTTCGTTTTTATTAATTAAATCGAAAAAGATAAAAAAATAACGCCAAATTAGGGTTTTGGATGAAAATGTCAATATAGTGTTTCGAAAATATCAACACAATGCTTTGAGAATGTCAACACAAATTTAGGATTGGCATTGTATATGCTTTATATTGACATATTATCTTAGCTGCATTGACATTAACCTGTGTACGAAAAATACGAAAATTCTAGATTTTTTTTTCAAATTTTGACGTCGGAACATATGCATGTAGTATATCGTTGGAATCCTTATAAAATTATCTTTAATTTGATATATGTTATATGAATTTAAAGTTTTGGGATTTCTTTTAAAAGTTAGTTATAACTAACTTGACATTAATACCCCTATTGATTTTTATTGGAATTAATCATATAGCCTTATTGACGTTTTTTGTTGATCGTATTGACATTTTGTGGTTGATGATCTAGGCCTTTAATTTGAATATCTAATGGCTATTATTGAGTTGTAGTTAGCAATTAAGCATTGAGTTAGCAATATAACACCCCCTAACTCCCATTAATTAGTTTGTTGTATTTGGTCAAATAAGTTTTTTGGTTAATAATATCCTATTGTCATTTAATGTAATTAATTACATAAATTTAACTTCCCTAAACAAATACGGATCATGTCACCTTATTATATTGATGAAAATCATTGAATTTGTGATGAAACATAATTATTTAGAACTTTCTTATGAAAAAAAAGATTAAATTAATTAACAAACACTATCGAAGAGGATAAGGTGGAATAGGAGCATTCCTTCAATCCCCGTTGATTATTCTTTAAGTATTATTTTAATGGTTTTAATTTCATTCAATTTGGTATAATGGCTTTTGTTTTCCATATTTTTTGCTTTCCTTTTTTTTATATTCATAAATCAGACGTGACATTCAATGTAATAATATCGTCCTCCATAATTAATTTGATGCTGGTAATAAGATTGATCAAGATTCATTAATATTGACAAAACATTTTTTACTAAAAAAAGTTATTCATTTTAAATTAAATTTATTATTTTTGTAATAATTGATATTGTTTTAATGAAAGTTATTATGTTTAAATAATAAATTATTATTCTAATGAATGAAAAGTATACCATGTTTAAAATAAATATTACTATTATTCTAAGTTAAATACTAAAAATTATTGTTTTAATGTACCCAAGTTTTTGTTCCAATAATACTATTCTTGTGGATAAAAGTTACTGTTTTTTCTGATAAAATTTATTTTTCTAATGAATAATAAATGTTATTTTAATGATAAGAGTTTTTTTATACAAAAGTTATTATTCTAATAAATAAAGTTACTATTCCTGTGCATAATTTTTTTTTTTTTGCAAAATAAAGTTATTCTTTTATGAATAAAATTTATTACTCCCTCCGTCCTAAAAAAATAGACTAGTTTTACGATTTTGGATCGTCTCCCAAAATCAGTTAACAAAGTCTAAATATAGAACGTTTTCAACAAATAATAGTATTACACATCATTTTTAATATGGAGTCCACAATCCACTAATACTCTTTCCACTATATTTTTCCTTTTTTTATATGTCTCTTATTTTACTAATTGTACATTAAAACTCGTGTTATTTATAAGTTTAAGTATTTTTTTTTAGTACGGAGGGAGTATTATTTTTGTGAATAAAACATAGTACTACTATTATTAGACCCAATTTATTAGATCGTCTCTTCATCATTTGACATACTATGTTGTAGATAATCCTTTGTCAACATCAAACTTAAATATAGGCAAAGGGATTAAAACTCTTCTACTTTGACTGATTGCGAAATCAACTAATCGACCTGTGGCTTTTCGATCCATATAGGATTGACACAAGAACAATAGCCATTCATTGATCAACCGGAGAAAATGTGGATAAAATTGTCTAAATAATGTTTTTGAGCAATACAAACAACAAAAGTGAAGGGGAAAAAAAAGCTAAGAAAATAAAATGGGGTTCGTTTTAATTTTCAAGCTCACGCGATGAAAGAGCAAAGCTAATGAAACAAATACACCGAATAGTAAGAAATGTTAAGAAATAAGGTCAATTCTATGCATAACAGGTAAAACGATCATGTTTTGATAATTGAAATCTATTTGAAGTTTTAAGGTGAATTGTAAGTTTGAGAGAGAAAATGAAAGAGATATTAAATTCGAATTGTATATATATTGAAAATAACAAAGCAAATTAGATGTATTTTTCACTACGCATAAGCTATAAGTTCACTTCATTCAAACGCCCTTATATTTAATCTCCGATTTTTTAGACCCCATATGTTTCAAAACTTTTCGGTCGTAAATAAAGGAAATAATCTTGAATTCTTGATTTTCCTATTTTCTGTACTACATAGTGACTTTGGGTGTGTTGGGTACTAGAAGATAGAATAGTGTTGTGGGGCTTAGAAAAATATGATTTCGATGCGTTTGTGTTTATTGGAGAAATGGTAATGATTAGAAATGTATTTCTTGATATGATAAGGCCAAATCCAGCCAATTACATGAATAAAAATAAAAAAAGGGTATATGATACTGTATTGAGTATATAAATTACATGGATTTATAAATGTTTCACTAATTTTAATTGTAAAATACTTCTCAACAAGGAAAGCCTAGAAACAGTTCATATCGTCACGTTTGAATGCAAGTTTTCCGATTCTCTTTGTTATTTTGCGTGCAACCATTGAAATCTCGTCATCTGCATGCCTAAGGATCCGGTGTGCTGTTTGTTATCACGAATGGGCACACCTTTTCGAAGGTTTGACAAAAATATATGAAATTCTCTCTTTTATGTGATCTCACGGTCTATCTAGTGGCTCAGAAACAAAATTATTTTTGAAAAAATGAATGTGGAAAAGGAGCTAATTCTATGGAGATTGGGGTCGTAGACTAAAAGATGGTGCCCAGAATTTCATTATTTACCTAGACAAATAAGTGAGAATTTGGCTGAAGTAGAAGATGGTCCGGAGGGAGTCGTAAAACGTAGCATAGAGTCGAAGACCATCGGTGAGGTTTTTCGCTAATCCTTTGTCTCTATTTCCTGCTACCTCTTCGGATTCTTAATGGTCTGCGTTGTTGGAGGTCCTGTTCTGTTGGCCTTTTAGTAGGGATATCAATCGGGCCGGTCCAACGGGTTTTGGGCCAACCATACTCGGGTTGCGAGTCAATCGGGTGCAATCTAATCGGGTTGCGATTTTTTCCGGGTTATAAAAGTTCAACCCTAACCCTAAAAGCTCGGGTTTCGGGCTAGCCCAACGAGTTAATTGAGTTGCTATCGATAAAATTAACACGCGATCAATCTAATAAATATTGATGAAAATTAGTTACATTTACAAAATGTAAAACATTTAATTATGATAAATTTGAGATATATGTTTAAACTCAAATATAAACATGATCAAATACTAATATTTGAGATTTGTGCAAAATCAAACATAAAGATATTTCAAGAAATTTTAAAGCATGTTTAAAAATCATACTTCTCAACATCCTTGCTTAGGAATAAAAGGGAGCAAGTTACTTCTTAGTTTCGACAAATTCCAAATTTATTTCTATTTTACCCATATCTCGGATGAAATGACGACGCACAATTCAATATGCTTTGATCTTCTCATTATTATTATTGGCATACTGTCAATTATTGTAGATTCCTTTTAAATTGACTGCAAATAATAATCCTCTTGATATGCTCGGATTTTACACTATTCTCAGGTATTTATTTGGTCTATTTTGAGTGTCAAAGTTCCATTGCACGTTTATTAATTGCATATTTGATCTATTTCGGTATTTTAACGTGTTTTGTGAGAAAATGTGCATATTCAAGCCTAAAAAGATAGCTAAAAGTCGAAGTTGGAAATCTGAATCTTTCGAGACGTCCAGCGGTCCGCTGCAACTCAGTCAGCGACCGCTGGTGGCCACCAACCATTGAGTCAGTAGCGGTCCGCTCCGGGAAAGTTGTGCATGAAAAGAGAAATACGCCCAGCGACCGTTGGGGTGTGCGCAGCGACCGCTCTGAATGATCCAGAAGCTATGGGACGATAGCCATCGGCTGCTGTTCGAGAGGAAGAGATTACGGATCAACCCATAGCAACCGCTGGCCAAGGTGCAGCGGCCTGTTGGAAAAACGCGGTGCACATATTTGACCTACTTTCCCTCCAAGATTTACCATACTTAGCCACTTTTTGCCTTATTTGCTAATTGGCGATTTTATGGCTATAAATACCCCTTCAAACCTCTTCAACAAGGATCTTCTTTCTGCAACATAATTCTGGAGCATAATATTTGAGAATTCTTACTTGTTCATCAAGGTGCAAGGGTTTGAAGAAGGAATCAAGAGAAGATCAAGGCTATAAGGATTCAACCTTTGTGTTTTATTGCTTTTGTTCTTATGTTCATTTTGTTTTCCCTACAAAACTACTCCCTCCGTCCAGCATTAGAAGTCTTGGTCGAGTTCGACACGGGTTTTAATAAAAACAAAGGAAAGTGGGTAGAAAAAATATAGTGGAATGTGGGACCCATATTTATATATTAGTTTTATAATAAAATGTGAGGGTGAATGAGTTAGTGGAAAGTGGGGTCACTACCATTTATGGCAAAAGTTAACCGGGACTCCTAATGGCGGACGGACTAAAATGGTCAACCGGGACTTCTAATGGCGGACGGAAGGAGTATGTTTTTAGCTTATTCTATCATGTGTAACTAAACTCATAGGATTCTAGGGATGTGTTAGTAACGACTTTGGTTATACAATTCCGTTTGGCTAATTAATATCTATTTTGTTCTTACTTCATTTCTTCCCTAAGTGTTAGATAATGCTTCACGTTTGAGTGACACATTCTATGATGATTTAATATAACTTGCTACATAATCGTCAGAGGAGTTTGGCGAGTTAGATCTACTTAGTAGACACTACAATTAGCTTCCCTTAAAACGGCATTGTTAATTGAGAGTGTGGACTTTTCAAGGGTCTTATAGGAGCTTTAAATTAGGCGACTCATGTTAGAGATAGTATACTAGAAATCACGTTTCGAGTGATTGAATACTGTAAAACTCTTATTTTATTTTCCAAGTAATAAAACATATTATTTTTGTCATAATGTTGTTATGTTTTACATTTAATGGATGTAATTGCATGTTTAAATGTATAAGTTAACAAAGTTTAAGTCTTTGTTTTAGTAGACCGGTTGTGGGTGGCGTCCACTTTAAAGTAACACGGTCAGTCCTAAACAAAGAAAAAGAAGAATTTCACAACCTAGATGGAATTAGACTATCCATCGTAAAAGGTTGCAATGTCAGTTCGCATATTTCTAAGCCTTACTGAAATAAGATGACATTGGTGTGGTATAGCACTGAACGGATCTAACAGCAAGACTTGTCCTTGGGCTATCTATTGAAAGGCGAGGTCTTGATAAATATTTGTTTCTTAATCAATGTAAGTTAGCATTGAGCATACGGTATTGATTATGCATTACTTTGGCTTATCAAATGGTACGGGTTTTTCGTAACCCAATAATTCTGATATATTGGGCAGTGGTGATTAATATCTAGCGGTGCTAGGATTGCTATTATGTTGAATCGTGCGCGAGGTGAGTCTCGTTTGATAATGTCCTCAAGAGGAGCTCGAAACTTATTATTCGGAACCTAGCTAGTTGGAGTTTGATCATTCTATGAATAATAAATAAACGTTTCATGCTAAGTCCACTCTTGGAATTAATAAGAAATTAATTAATTAAGTCCATAGAAGATATTAATTAATTAATGGACATTTTTATCTTAAGTGCGGGAAATGAAAGTTAAAACGGAAACCCGGATTACTTATAATTTCGGGTTTGGATGGGGAGAGTTCAATATTACTTCTATAGTGGCTGCTCGTAATATTCCAATTAAAGCTTATATTAAATTGTGGGTTCAATTTAATTAGTAAAAAGTAAATTGGATGAGCACATATCCAAAACCTTCCATAGATCCCTGTCTGGGCCCAAAAGAAACTTAATATAAATAGGAGAATAAAGAAGACATAAATCATAATTTTATACACCAGAAATTTGCGTCCCCCTCTATTCTAGAGGAGTTCGAAATTCTCTCCAATTAGGAAAATGATTTCTTTTGTCTTCTTTATTTAAGTCCTTGTATTCCGGTGAGATCTGCCCACACACTGATATCGGAGTGCAGTTCGGGAACCAGAGAGAAGATCTGTGGTCTAGTATTCAAAGCGTCACGTGGAGAAGCTGCTAGCCATCATCAATTCTTTGGAAAATTAATTAGGTATTATTCCTACTCCGTAGAAAAGCATGTTTTAGGTTTCAATATTCTTAAAGCATGATTAATTCAAGTTATGAGCATGATACATGTGAGAATTACACGAATAGATTTTGTCTAAATAATCTGCTAAATAGATCTGATTATTATGTGATTTATTTGCTCGATTAATAATTGTTAAATTATGATAATCCCACGCAAAACGCTTCCGCTGCCAATTCCTTCAACTCGTCCTACTGAAATAAGGAGTTACGGATCTAAGATTGACAACCCTAGTGTTAGTAATCTACGTTTGTATCGCATGAGCATAAATTAGGCGACTCGTCTTATTGAAATAAGAACTGTGCTAGGGTATTGTAGTAGGAATTTGTATAACCATAACAGTGAACGCACATCCCCGGAATTCTCTTATCTCATATGTTTATATGTGTTTTATTTGCAAAAGTTGTTTTATTCCGCTTTTGAAGTTTTTATTTTCTAAAATCCAAATCTCTTTCGGTTTTCCAAATAGTGAAAGACGCTTAGTAGAAGGTAGCCAATTTGTGATTGTTTTCCATGTATTCGATATTCGGTACTGACCTTTAGCTTTACTATTCTTACCCTGTATACTTGTAGGTATTTTTAGTGCTAGTAAATAGTGCATCACCTCTCAACCATATTTTTCACGAGTAACATCTGAAAAAGTTATGTACTTTGCTTCAACGATCGATAAAGTCACTGACTTTTGCTTATTTGAACTTCATGTCACTGTGTTAACTCCAAGAGACAATAAGTAGCTAGAAGTGCTTCGGCCATCCATAAAGTCTTCACTATCATCGTTTGTATTGCGAATGAACTTACACACTTCTTATTTCATATGTTGGATGTTCATTGTTTTTGTACCTTGCAAATATCTTATGCTCATTTTTGCCGTTGCAAAATTGATTTTGTTTTAGTGTAAAAATTGTTAAATCTAGGTTAATTGATGGAAGGTAAATAAGAAAGAAAATGATAATTAAACAAAATGATAAAAAAGTTACATAAAGATGGTATTTGATCCAACACGGACAAAAGAGAAAATGCTAACATTACGCCAATTGATTGTCTTTTTAAAAAATGATAGCACTCACGAGATCCTACCTCAAATTAATTAGGTCAGTTTATTGTTATATACTTATAATGAATATTTCACGAATATATTTCATCTAAAAATAGAGAAAAATTAATTAGGGTTCTAAAGTTTATTCTTTTCGTTGTTATTAATGTGCATACATATAAAATTGATTTTCAGTGTAATTTCATAGATTAGGTAGTCTGCAACTTAATTGCCATAATGTTCAAATTGATTTCATAAAAAATCATCAACACAAACTAACTAAACTGCCACAATATTCAAATTGATTTCACAAAAATCTTCAGCACAATTTAACTTCAAACACTAAATTAGAAAAGGTATTACAAGAAATATAGCACTCATAGCATTCACTTATTTGAAGCTATTACAATGATTAGTGACTAAATTTTATGCTTTTGACTTTTCATTAATAGAGTTGAGGAGAAGGGGCATGAATATGGCCATGGTGTTTCGGAGAATGAGCATGGCCATGGTGTTTCGGAGAATGAGCATGGCCATGATGTTTTGGGGAATGGGCATGATCATGTTGTCTTGGAGAATGAGCATGTTGAGGAGTAGGGGCAGGAGCATGACCATGGTCTTTTTGAGAATGAGCATGTTGAGGAGCAAGACTTGGAGCATGACCATGATGTCTTGGAGGATGAGTATATTGCTCATGATCATTATGGTGAGGAGGATAAGTATGGTGGGCATATGGGGCATGGTGTTGAGGAGGATGATCGTGGTGGGTATGAGGAGATGGGGCATGTTGTTTAGGAGGATGGACGTGGAGAGCACGAGGAGATGGGGCATGATGATGAGGAGGATGAGCATGGTGGGCATGTGGAGATGGGGCATGATGATGAGGAGGATAAGCAGGAGTATGACCATGGTGTCTTGAAGGATGAGCATGGTCATGGTGTCGAGGAGGATGGATATGGTCGGCATGAGGAGATGGGGCATGGTGTTGAGGAGGATGGACTTGGTGGGCATGAGGAGAAGGGGCATGGTAATGAGGAGGATGGGCGTAGAGGGCACGAGGAGATGGGGCATAGTGATGAGCGTGATGGGCATGTGGAGACGGAGCATGGTGTTGAGGAGGATGGACGTGGTGGGCATGCGGAGATGGGGCATGGTGATGAGGAGGATAAGCAGGAGCATGACCATGGTGTCTTGGAGGATGAGCGTGCTGAGCATGAGGAGATGGAGCGTGGTGACCGTCATGGGAAGGAGGGCAACCATGCTCATGTTCCTGGTGAGGAGGTGGAGGTTGATGGTGGTGACGATGCTTGATTTGTGAATCGATGTTCCATTTCATGTCGTCTTCTTGTTCATGAGCGAGAGAAGGGGTATTGCTAATTGCCAAGAGTCCAAGAAGCAAGAGAACATAGACATTTGACATTTTCATTTGTTAATTTGCAGTGTTGATTGAGAAATTAGTCACATATGCTTCGCTTTTTATAGGTGCTAATATCCTATTTTTCCATTATTTTTTCCCCTTTATTTTAATTTCTTTCCATGTTTGGAAAATTAGACTCACAAAATAAGATATATTGTTTCATAATTTACATTTTTAAATATAAAATGAGATTAACATATTTGGGTTGCCAACAATAGAATTTGGACTTATTAATAAAAGAAATACATAACTTAGTTTGTTGTAGTTGGTCAAATAAGTTTTTTGGTTAATAATATCCTATTTTCATTTAATGTAATTACATAAATTTAACTTACGGATCATGTCACCTTATTATATTGTTGAAAATCTTTGAATTTGTGATGAAACTAAATTATTTAAATTTTTCTTACGAAAAAAAAAATAAAGATAAAATTGATTAACAAACACTAGCGAAGAGGATATGTTGGAATAGGAGCATTTCTTCAATCCCTATTGATTATCTTTTTATTATTTTTAATGATTTTAATTTCATTCAATTCGGTAAAATGGTTTTTTGTTTCTTTATTTTTTTCTTTCCTTTTTCTTATATTCATAAATCAGATGTGACGTTTCATTAATAATATCGTAGTCCATAATTAATTTGATGCTGGTAATAAGATTAATCACAGTTGTTATTGCAAAAACAAAATTTTACTAAACAAAAGTTATTTATTTTAAATTATATTTATTATTTTTTTATAAATTTAATGCTCCCTCCGTTCTACTCTAAGTGGAGTAGTACTAATTCGGCTTGGGATTTTATATAGTTTTGTTTTATAATTAAATTAAAGAAATTAAAGTTTAAAAAGTAGAGAGAGTAATGTATTTCTGTCCAAAAACTTTTTTAAAAATTGCTCAAGTGATATTAAGTCGAAGTTGACGGACATCAAAAATATTTTCAAATTTTACGGACCAAAAATGATAGTTTAAAGTTTGGAGACTAAAAAATGTTCCTTCTTTATATTATGGATTCCACAATCCACTAACAATCCTTCCACTATATTTTCCCATCTTTCTCTTACTTTTTCTCATCTCTCTCTTACTTTACCAATTGCACATTAAAATCCGTGTTATATACAAATTTATCTATTTTTTAAGGACGGGGGAGTATTACTTTTGTGAATAAAACAAATTATTTGACCCAATTTAAGTGTAGTTTTACTATGGAACATATGCATGAAACGAGCCTCATTAATGGGGTTGGGGATGCTCCAAGGATTTGGTGTCCTGTTTGTTACTCCTCCATTCCATAGTAGTGGAGATGGTTCTTTTCGGCATGCGGTTTAAGAAAATGTGTGTTAAGTAAGTTAAGTAAAGAAAGAATAAAGTAAGAAATGAAAAAGGTAGAGATGTGAAGAGATAATAAAGAAAGAGACGGTAAAGTAAGGGAAAAGAAATATGTTGACTTTTGCAAGAAATGGAAATGACTTCACTATTATAGAACGTACCAAAATGGCAAAACGACTTCACTACTGTGGAACAGAGGGAGTATCACGAATGGGCACACCCTTTCGAAGGTTAGACAAAAATATATGAAACTCTCTCTTCTATGCAATCTTATGGTCTATCTGATGGCTCAGAAAGAAAATTTCAAAAAGATGTAGCCTAGATAGAATACGGAGAAGGAGCTGATTTTATGGAGATTGGGGTTGTGGACTAAAGGATGGTCCCTAGAATTTCCTTATATTCCTAAACAAATGAGTGAGAATTTTAGCTGGAGTAGAAGATGGTCGAAAGGGAGTCGTAAAATGTAGCATAGAGTTGAAGACCATCGGTGAGGATTTTTGCTAATCCTTTGTCTCTATTTCTTGCTACCACTTCGGTTTCTTAATTATCTGTGTTGTTGGAGGTCCTGTTGGCCTTTTAGTGCTTGTTGTGTTTTTAGCTTTTTTTTTTTTTTTTTTTTCTGGTTTTTGTGTGGATAGGATTTAATTGGTATCTTAGTTGCTTTGGTTGTATCTTCTGCTTTGCCGTGTTTAAGCTTGGAGTTTGGTGTGTTTCTCACCTTTGCTCACTGAGATGGTTACTGGTTAGAGCTTTTTTTGTGTGAAAAAACAATTATACTTTTCAGCATCCTTGCTTGGTAAGAAAAAGGAGCAAGTTGCTTCTTAGTGTCGACAAATTCTAAATTTATTTCTATTTTGCTCATCATATCTCGGATGAAATGATGACGTAATTCAGTATGCATTGATCTTTAATGCAACATCAGACCTTTTTTCATTATTATTATTGGATATTGTCATAATAGATTGTTGTAGATTCCTTTTAAATGGGCTGCAAATCTTCCAATAACCCTCTCAACCAAATTTCTTTACAAGTAACATCAGAAGTAGTTATGTTGTACTTCGTTTCAACGATTGATAAGGTCACTAGACTTTTGCTTTTTTGAACATAGTGTAACTATGCAAACTCTCTAAGACAATAAGTAGCTCGAAGTGCTCTTTCGGCCATCCAAAGAGTCTTCAGTATCATTGTTCGTATTACAAATGAACTTACACAATTCTTATTTCATATATTTGAAGTTCATTGTTTTCGTACCTTGCAAATATCCTATGATCATTTTTGCTTGGCAAAATAAAGTTTAGTCGGCTCATTTAAGCACCTTAGAGCATCCGCAATGGTGCTTAGGCCAGCCATAGGCCAGCCATTCTCTCCCCTGCCACGTCAGCAACACTAAAAAAACCACCTGCCACGTCAGATTTAGGCCAGCCATAGGCCAGCCGCAATAAAAACAATTCAAAATATACTACATTTACGGAATTAAAATTGCGATATACGGAATTAAATTTACGACACATATACGGGAAAAAGAATCCATTCCATTAAAAAAAAGTGCAAAGATTTAAAAAAAAAGTACATGATTTTTTTTTTAAAAAAAGGGCTTCAACACACGAGCCCCGCCACTCTCTACTCCTCATCGCCGTCGCCGTCGTCCTCGTCGTCGCCGCCGCCGTCGCTGCCGCCGCTGCCGCCACCCGTGGTATCTGAGCCCACGTCGGAACCCCCCAGCCGTGACCTCGCGATCTCTAAATCAGCACGCATGCTCTCGAGCATCTCGTAAAGAAACCTCTTCTCCGTGGGGTCAGTAGCGTTCTTCCACTCTCGGAAGACCTGTAACATCTGAGCCCGCGTTTGGTTACGCGAATGGAGAGTGTACTCGAGTGGGGCGGCTGGGAGGGCGGAGGACTGGACTTCGCGGGGCGATAGGGGGGATCCGCCCCTCGCAGCCCGCTGCGCCCGCTTCTGTCCAACCGGGCGGGGGCGACCAGTAAATGAAGGAGGGGATGGAAACTCCTCAGCATCCGGGGGGAGGTCGTGGGATCCGCCGCTGCTGCCGCTGTAGTCGCCGCTATAGTTAAGTCGCTGCTTCTTCGGCCACCCAGCGTCGCACCCCGCCCGGAACTTCTCGGAGTCCTTCAACAACAAGAAGCACTCCCAGAAGGTGAACTCCTTATACTTCCCCTCCAAGGGGAACTGACTCGCGGCGATCCTCCGGGCGTCGTCCTCAGTCTGCCCACTTCTGAGCTGACGGAGGGCGTTGGCGTACAAATTCGCAAAACGGCCCACCGCGGCCCTGGTGCGCTCCCACCCCTTCCGGACCTCCTCGTTGCTGAAGTCCTTCCCGTGCGGGCAGTGGCTCTTATAGGCAGCTCTGATCTTCGCCCACATGTTGACGACCCGCTGGTTGTTCGCAACCAGTGGATCGTCGCACACCTCCAACCACCCCTTGGCCACCCCGGCGTACTCATCCTCTGTCCACTTCCTCCGGCCAGTGGCAGCGGGCTGCGATGACTCGCCGACCGCCTTGCCCTTCCCCTTCCCCCTCGTCTTCTTCTTCGGCGCGGCCGGCGTCGCTGGAACGGGAGTATCATCGTTCCCGAGATCGATCCTCATATCATGCAATGACAGAAGGTCATCGCCAGAGAACTGCGTCTCCACCGGGGTCGACGTGTGAGACGAAGCCGTCCCCTGCACCCCCCCCCCCCCCCCCCCCCGGGCATCCCGGGATGCATACCGTGCGGCATCCCCCCCTGCCACATCATCCCCATCATCTGCTGCAGCATCATCTGCTGCTGCATCTGGGGCATACCCCCCCACCTGGGCGCTGACTGCTCGCCGCCCGGCATCCCCCACGGCATTCCCCCCTGGTTCCCCCCCATCGCCCCCCCCCCCCCCGGCGCACCCGCCATCATCTGATTCCAAGGGATGTTAAACCCCGGGCCCATCTGCCCCATCCAGATCCCACCGGTACTGTGGGAGTCTGAGATCCGCTCGTCGCCGGACTGGACTCGTTGTTGTGATCCATCGCTCGATGATGCTCTTGTACAGAAAGTTAGAGAAAGAGAAAACTAGTTAAAACAAGTGGTGCAAATGAAAATGAAACGAAAATCGCGTTTATATATGATTTTAAAATAAAAAAAAAATTGAAAATCGGCGCTGGCCGATCGGGCCTCCACAATGGCGGCTAGCCGATCGGCTAGCGCTTCGGCCAGCGACGAGCGATCGGCCAGCCCACGCCAATCCGCTCGCCGAAATCGCCCTTGGCGATTGCAATGGTTCGGCTAGCCGATCGGCTAGCGCGACGAATCGGCTAGCCGGTCGCTGGCCGACCATTGCGGATGCTCTTAGAGACCATACTCACACTTTGAACAATATATAGCCTTGTGTTAGCAAGGTCGATAAGCAAATCACCAAGAATTCTAAGAGTTGTGCATCAGCTTTTTTAGAATAATCATCGTTCTTCATCTTATCATTCGTTATCATTCAGTGACAAAACTAAATTTCAGTTTTCTATGTGAAATTTTTCAAGAGATTATCAATGTATTTTTCTGTGATGAGTATTTCTCCTTCAGGTTGTTACACTTAGGGCTACTTATGTGGTTATGCCGTTATCAGTTAATCGATTATTGCGCCAAATACAGTCCAGTTACAATGCTTATGTTTGATGGTAATCGATTCGAGAACTGATCGATCGATCATAACCAACTAGACGAATTGTAGCCCTAATTTTTCAATGTTTCATTTTGTTCCTTAAACTTTTTTCTCGTCTACTCTCTTGGTTTATTCTAACTTCTAAGCGTTGCGCCACTCGCCTATCTTTGGTTTCTTTCATTCTCGGTTCTAGCCGATGTAGTGTCGACATCCAACATCGTTTCTACCGCCTCGTCATGTCCTCTCATTGCTCTCGCCGTCGTTGGTCTCAACCCTCACGCCACCTATTGGGCTGCCGATCTCTACTCTCTACTAAGGTCATTGGTATAGCATATTTAAAAAAAAAAAAAAATTATCAGTTTTGCCATTTCAAGTTTTTAAAGAACTTTTTTAATTTGTACACTTTGACTTCTACATATAGTACTATATTTTTAATTTAAAATAATGAATATAGTAGTGAAATATAAATAATCAAAGTTTTCATCATCTTTAACTAATCACTGTAACAACAAAAATTAAAAGCTTCATTATCGATATCTACTCACTGTAAATGAGATGAGCTCATTTTCAATAAATATGATTTTATTAATTTTATATTAAACTATGTATGATTCAATATCAAAATAGAGTGTGGATGATAATAAAGTAATTTGGTGGTTAAAAAATAATGACAAATCGCAAATGGAGAAAGGCATCCAATCATATATATTGGCAATAAATATAAATTTCAAAACTGTAGTCTATTTCTCCCGCAAATAATTGTGGATTAAAACCCTTAAGCCCTAACTCTCGAAATTGATCGAATCTGGCAATAATGGCGGAGAGTTCCTCTGCTCCGCCCACTGCCGACAAGCCGGTGGTTGTCAGGGTTAAGCGGAAAGTTTCTCAGTTTGCGCTCGATGCTTTTTGTGAGTATCTGTGTTGCGATATTTTTGTTTCTTTGTGTTCTCTAAGCTGTTGATTTTGAGCTTTCCCCCTTAATTAGGGCTGGAAATCCATGAGAGGCCTGCTAAGCGTCCGCTGATCGACTTCGGAAAGCTATCAATATCTGATGCTTCTTCGAGTAAAGGTGCGTTATATCGTGTATTTCGTTCTGGTTTAATGTGTTCCTTTTTTAGCTGTCCTTTACCTTTTATTTTCAATTTGTCGCGATTTGATTGAATTAGTTCTTGTGCTCCTTCAATTTTACACGTTTATCGAGTCTAATGCTAGATTTTTTGTCAGCTATGAACATAAACAACACTTTAAATCGAAAGTATGGCTTGGAATTTAAGAAGTGGAGCTGTGAACAGCCAATTTTCTGAAACACACAAGTGGCGAAGTGCTTAAGTAGAAATTAGCATGGTTGGAGGATAGTGTTTACTCTGTAGTGTCGCTGAAGGTCTCTTTCTACTGCATTACATTTGACATCTATGCAGCAATGAACTGAGTGCTGATGCAAAAAAGCAAGAATATGATATTACATGCTGTTAAAAACCTTTAATGTCGTATGTGTTGAAATAGTTTGTTCAGTTAGTTTCAGTGTTGTAAATGTTTTTATGTTAATTTTGAAGATTTTTACATGTTTACGTATTTATTAATCACGCCTTTGACATCTTTTAGTGGAGGAATTCAAGACGCAAAAAATCTTGGTACGACATGTGGAGACAGTTGCTAGCTCCAAGGATACATTTGATGTGCTGCGATCTTTCGTGGTTAGTTCTTAGGTTACTTATAAATATTGATTATCTTTTGGGTGGTGTAGACTGTAGAATAGTAACTATAGAAATTACATACAAACAAGTTATAGCAGATTGTACGGATTGTATTTCCTGACTGGCGAGAGCAATAGGAAGTTCAGTAATTTATCATATATTTTGCAGCCTAATTCATCGGACGAGTTGAAATCAGATGAGAAAATTGAAAAACGAAAACGGAGTTTCAAGACTGTGGATGTGAGCTCTCTCTAACCTTTCTCTCCCTCCCCCCATGAGTCCAATAAATATTTCTTGCATGTGTAGACAAGGTCCTGTAGTAATACTCATGTTACACAATCCTTCTCATAGTTTAAGTTACTAAGCTGTTCCAGGGTATATCCATGCTCTGGCAATTGTTTGTTTCACGATTTAACATGACGAGTTTCATACATACCTTGTTGAAACTGTGCTTTTGAGACATTGATAGACCTTACTAGTATTTGGTATTACACTTGGTTACTCGTACTGAGACTTGCTTTGAGTATCTGTATTCGCTAATACAAAGAGTTGCTAATAGTTGGTTGTAAATTGTAATGTTGATGCTTCAGAAAGAAGGTCAGCGATTGGTCAACGCAAGACAGAGTCAAGAGGTATAGTGCATTTTAGGTTTGCATTACATGCTGTTGTCACACATTGACCTATTATGTTCAACCCTTAAGGTTTTGTCAAGAAATGCTCGCTTTGAGCAAATATGGAGAAGCAGAAAGCTGCAGAAAGACAATCCTGGTGATGATGCTATATATGATATGTGCCGACTCTATGATGTTGTTAGGATTGATGTTGAAGAGCACGCCGTTAAGGAGCACATCGTTGAGGCGAAAAATCAGAAGTACGGTACTTTCAGAAGTGGTGATATTGCATCATTACACAAGCTATGATGTCTTTGTTCTGATATCCAAATCTATAACCCAGGGAAGCAGATATAGATGAGTACAAGATAATGGGTGACTTCTTGCCTCTCCTGAGAGAAGTTTTACCAACTGCTGCTGAGGAGATTGAACACGATATCCACAACCTTGTTACCAAACAAGGTCTGCCTCTGTGATTTGTTCTTTTCTTAGTGTATGTGGTGATTTCACATCCAGGGATGATTACTAATTTGAAATTTCTTATATGTATATACTATATTAGTACTACTTTTAATTAAATATCAAACCATACTGGCTTTTGTCTTGATATCAAATCTTACTTTTAATTGTTTGGTTTTATTTGTTTTTGTTGATCTTATATTCTGTTTTTTTATAACTATCTGTCATGCAGCTGAACTGATATCCTATGGTCGCTCATGTGATATAAGATTTTGTGTTGTTAGTAATCTGCTACTTTTAATGTGGCATCTTCAGATGGGTACGTGTATGATGTCTATACTATTGAGGAGGATGTAAATGAGTTGGATGCTGATTATGCTAGCCAAATTCCGAAGTAAGGCTTTCATTTTCAGTGTGGTTGTGGTTAAGCTACAAATGATTTCCTTTGTCTAACTTAATAATCTGGATCAGGATCGAAGTTGATGATGATGAAGACTTCTATGATGGCCCAGATGATACAGAATATGAAAGTGATGATTCTAACGGTACTCTCTCCCTCTCTATCTCTCATGTTGCCTGTGTGTGTGGAAGGTATCAAAACCCTGAATGACATATTTTGGAATCTCAGGTGAAAACAATCCCCTGAACGATTATCCGGATGAAGAGACATGCGAGGAGGATGAGGACGAGGACGAGGATGAGGATGAGGATGAGGATGAGAGCAGATCATCTGATGAAGAATCGGAGGGAGAGAGTACAACTTCTGGAAGCCAGTCTGATAATCCGAAAGACGGAAGTGAAGTATCGTATGGTCTGTCTGACATGGGTTCGGAGGAGTATGACTGGTTAGACTATGCTGATGAAAACTTAGAAGATGAAGAATCATATTGGTGAGGACGCAATGTTTGAGCCTTGTTTTGGTATTTCTTCACATGAGATGTGAATATTAAACTTCTAGGCACTAAGTGTGACTCGCGCTTTTAACTCTATGTTAGCTTGTTTTTTGTGCATTAGAAAATGATTTCTGATCAGTTTAATGAATTTTCTACACAACTTTGTCGTTCGAAATATTTTGAGCAGTGAGAAAATGACGTTAGAATTTATATTTTGTTTCATAGAAAAAGAAATTAATGTTATCGGAGTTCTAAATAAGTACTCCCTCTGTTCCCTTTATGAGGCGAAATTTTTCGGTATAGAATTTAAGAAAATAAATGTTGAGTGTATTAAATAAATAGATAAAAGAGTAGGAGGAAATGCTAACTAATTACCAATCTCAAATTGAGACCAATTTTCAATCATTAGATTAGAAGATTTGGTTAATATGATGTCAAGTGTAATATATTTTAAATTTAAATAATTATTAATTAAATTAAAAGGGTATTAATGTCAAATCCTATATGTAGTAATTATAACTAACTACTTTCTCTCTCCTCAAAATCATCTCAAATCTTTAAATTTACGTAACTCTCTCAATTTAAATTATTTTTTCGTAAAAAATATATCAAATTAAAGATAATTTAATAAGGATTCCAACGAGATGTCAATTGCATATGTTCCGACGACGTTCGGATGATGAAATTTAATATTTTTTATTTTAGTTTTCGTAAATGTTGATACCCAAATTTTTATCAACAAATACATCAAAAAATCTCAATAAAACCATGTAAAAATCTCAATAAATATGTGTTGATATTTTCTTGTACTAATGTTGATATTCTTATATCATATTATTGATATTTGTAATACACAATGTTGATATAAAAAAACACCCACGAAAATTATCATATGATAACATAATGACGATATTACCCTTTTGTTGATATTTTGTCTACTATTTATTGAGATTTGTGAGCTTTAATCTCATCCACTCAATTTAAAATCCAAGGGTGGAGATTTAGTCTTGATTTTGGATTAGGGTGCTATAAGCATTAGAATAAGACCCTAGAGTAGAAATAGTAAAGTAAGAAAAAAAAAATTATATATATTGAAATTAGTTAACTAAGAGGGAACTTTCCAAAATGAAAAAATGACTCAAGTATAAAAGAACCGGAGGAGTAACACTAAAAGTTCAATAGTCTTGGCAATACATTGTGACCTAAATTAGATTGCTTAGTCCAAAATAAAATGCAATATTGATGAAAAGTCGTATCATCGGAATTAATCAGACCCAAAATTCTCATGCATTCGAATTTAATCAAGAAGATGGATTTATAAAATAAACAAATTAAAAGAGTCTCCACTTTTCATGTAATTAAAAAGATTCTCAAAGAGTGTATATTGAAAAGTACACCTACAACTTTGAATCATTATCAACGATTGGATCAATGCCACATTCCCATAGCAGAGAAAGAAAAAAGAATTCTTGATAAAATTCCAACTCCTCCAATTTATTTATTTTAAATTCACAGCTTTTACTTGATCAACCATGATTTGATGGGGGAGGAGAACTCGTCGATCCCATTCGAAGACTTCAAGCTCTCCGCGGATTCCGAAATCCCATTTGATCTATTCGTCTCCAAGAAATACAAGGGCCTCGGCCTCCGAGGATTTGTCAGATACGCCGATTCATCCGGAAATTTGGTCTACACTGTCAACAAATCCTCAGCTGCTACCGATCGGGATTGTGTGAAGCAGCTCCTCGATTCTTCTGGAAATATTCTTTTCTCAATCAAGCGACTTCACGTGAGTTGCTTCTCACTGATCGTCGTATTTTTTTATCTTCATTTCTGCATTGTTGAATATATTGATGCGATAAGAGTTTGAATTCTTATTATTAATATTAATTATTAGCTGAATGATGTGAAGATTTAACTGTAAACGTTTGTTGGATCTCAAGCATATTGAATTATATTAGCAGTGGATTGGTGAAGGTGAGGATGTATGTATGGTTTGTGTTTGTGGAAATGTTTATTCCGAAAAATATCAAGCTTATGTAGAGGACTAGAGACACTTAATTTGGAGAGAATCAATACAAATTCAACAATAGCTTTTGTAACTGCTCAAAGTTTTGTTTCCTCTATTATCACGCATGCTTTCGACTTGTGTATGTCGTTCAATTTCTCCAAACAGAACCTAATTTGATTGAAAATGTGTTTGTTGGTAGTGTTAGTGTTTCTTATCACCCTCTGAAGCATTTGGCATGTTGTTCTTGGTGCAGAAAGGATCATGGCGTGGATATAAGGGAAACGGTGAAGGCAAGAAAGAGATATTCACAGTAGAGAAGCATGTGGATGAGACCAGTAGAAATGAGTTCAGAGTGTTGCTTGTTAATGACAGCAACAACGAAGATTCAAAGACCGAGTTGCTGATGAAAGGCAACCCTTTCCGTAGATCCTGCACCATCTACAAAGGCGACTCCATTGTCGCTCAGGTACTTCAAAATCACACTATGCCACAGCTTTGTTTCGTTCTTATAGTTCAACCGAGAAAAGAAATGCATACATATATGAATTCCCTTTTGCTCTAGTTTGATGTGTATAAATGCTTCGTGTCACTACTAAAATGGCCAAAGATCAGAACTCTCCTGTTGCTGTAACCTTTGTTCTAAACAAAATAAGAACAAGAAGGGGACACAAAAGATTGTTATGTGCATTCTAACTAAGCATGATGTTTCTGTCCTACATGTTTGTGCAGACTAGCCTCATGTACAAGCTTGGAATGGGGAAGGTTTTCGTCCCCAGAAACCGGTTTCGTGTAACAGTTTTTCCAGGATTTGCTGACCGTAGTTTAGTTGCTTGTCTGATTGCTGTATACTTCGATGGCAGAAAGCTTTGGATATGAGGTGATATTGTGGTTTCTACTTCTCATTGGCTTCATACTCAACCTAATAAATTTTATGAAATGTTTATTTGTAACAAAGATGATATGAGATGACAGCATAGCAAAATGTTGGACTTTCTCTTGGTTACGATGACTCTTACTTGTGAATTCATCATTTTTTTGCCTACAATTCATGACAAAAACTTATAAAAGTAACCATTTTGATACATTAGCCCTATCTTTTTAACTCTAGGGTAGTCACTGAAGGGTGATTTTAAACATAACCATCATTGTAGCCTATATTAAAAAATACCAGTAATATTTGTTACTTCATAAAACATACTCCCTATACACTAATTTATCCTTATAGCATTATAAACTTTAATATATTAATAATGAATTAAATCCAAAAAGAAAGGAGATCAATACAGCCCCTGAAAATTAGATAAAATCATCTGGAATTCAATGAGTTGGGGAAATATCATATGTTGTTCACTTTCATCGGCACTGCACTATCTACTTTCTACTCATTGCAACTTCCAAACTTAGAAAAAAATGTCTCTAAATTTAATTTTTGCTCCAAGTATTGAAAAGAAAGTGCTTGTACATCAAAATAACAGCTCCAAATCCGAATTTAACAGGGTATTCATCATCAAGAACAACTTATCTGGTTTTGTTTAAAGTAATCCATCTGACCACTTATTCGATTATTGAATATTAAAACTAAAGTAAAAAACTGATCCTATATATATTCGTTTTAATAGTTTGATCTAGATCATTATGTTTGGTACCTTTGTGTGTCTAGCTTATGAACGTTGTCCTTTTTTTGCCATTTTTACGGGAACCAAAACTCATAGACGAACATAACTAAGTCATTTTTGACCCATTCAGTATAATAATCCATGATTAATTAGAATGACATATTTTCTAAATACTTGACCAATGATTTGAAAATGAAATTAGAAAAAAAACTAGGAAAAAAATATATCAAAAAATACATCCATAAATAACTTGTCTTCACTCATTTCTTTTACTTCTTTCTCATTCAACCAAGAATATTCCAAAACCCAAGTTGATGTGAATCCGGGTATTCACAATCATAGGATGCAACTACATCGAGGGCCATGGGTTGATTGGGGTCCGAAAAGAAGGTGGAGATATGGCAAGGAGCCAAGCCGGATTCGAAGGTCTGACTCAAACCAGAATTTGCAATGATGTGAATCCGGGTGTCCGAAAGATGAATCTAAGAACCGGATTTGAGGACAAATCCTTTCACAAAGAAGGAGAGGATGATGTGAATCCGGGTATTCACAATCATAGGATGCAACTACATCGAGGGCCATGGGTTGATTGGGGTCCGAAAATAAGGTGGAGATATGGCAAGGAGCCAAGCCGGATTCGAAGGTCTGACTCAAACCAGAATTTTCCTAGAAAAATGATGTCCAAATGCTGTTCTAAGACCACCATTATCTTCATCATCAAAAGATCTTCGCGTGAGTACCTTACACGCCTCAATCGGAGCTCGGATGAGGAAGTTATGGCCTTTTGACGAAAGTCACGCAGAGCTGCCAAAAAATGCCCGGCCACAGAGAAAACGCCCGGGCAAGGCCCCAAAACGCCCGGGCCGGGCGTTTTGCCCGAAAATGCCATTTTTTTAAGATTTCAAAGACTATTTTCCCTATTACTTTTGTTTTAGTATAAATACTCTTTTGTAGGGTTTTCATTCTCAGCTTTTGAATATTTGTAAGAGACTATTTCTCCATATTTGAGAGCTCACCTTCTTCATCTTTTGAAGACTTATCAAATTCCTTCGGGTTGCATTCGATCTTTTGCCGGGCTAAGGTTGATTGTAAAGGTATGCTTGCTAGTTCTTGTGTTGCTAGTTTGTGGAGCCATTAGGTGTTTGTATGTGAAAGTGCCTTTGGGATTTCTTTCTTGTTCTTCACCTAAATCATAACACTAATCCATCATCTATCCTTTTATCCATTTTTCTTGTTCCATTTCTTAGTTTATCTTGTTTATTTGTTGGGTTTATTTACAAGAATAAGTCCGGGGCAAATTCATGAGTCTTCAATCTAGAAGATTCACATTATTTGGTATCAGAGCCATTGGTTCTTGTTCTTGTATGCAAAAAAAAAAAAAAAAGAAAAAAAAATTCTCCAAAGAGTAAAATTGTTAGAAAATTGTCAAAAAAAAAAGAGAGATCTCAAATCTTATCCGTGGGCTTTAGCTATAAATTGATATATGTGTTCTTGGGTATGTCAATTTGATTGTTGGAAAGTTGTAGGCCGAAATTACATCAATTGTTGGGTCTATTGTTGTTGGATGAAATTGTGCACACAAAGTGTTTGTTAATTTGTCTCATTGGCTTAGCTCCCTACTTTCACTAATCTTATGGCTTCTTGGACTAGTTTTCACTTGCCTAGTTGTGTATCTTGTTTGTGCTATTTGTGCAACCCTTGGGATTACATCATCGAGAGCAAGTGAGGGAGAGTATCTAGCCACTAAATCTCTAAACCTTCCGAGAGACATTGGGTGTGAGTTTGCAGAATTGGGGACATACTTTGTGGGTTGGGAAGTGAGCTCCTCACTAAAGTCTCCATTCTTGGGTGTGTGCGTTGTTTGTGTTATTAACAAAAGGGATGTGTCCCTAGTCCTCTTTATCTTCTTTGTAGGTACCGAAAATGCCACCACGTACGAGGATTTCTAAGCACAATTCGCCTAGAAGGGAGGATGGGGACGACATCGCGTCCACATCCGACGACACCCTCAAAGAGATGTTTTCCTCAATCATGAAGGAGATGCGCGATGCGCGGGGAATCATGAATTCTATGCAAGAGGGATTTACGGCATACCATGAGAATATATCTCTCATAAGAGATCGAGTTAGGCATAACCATTCCATAGCACCTAGTGACCGAGAGAGACATGCTAGGAGTGACTACAAGTCAAGGTATCACGATGATGGACTTGATAGAGGGAGTAGAAGGGAACAAGTACCAAAGTTCCATGGAGAGTCTAACTCTAAGAGGATGAATGATCATGGTCATCTTAAGGTGCATGAGTGGTTAATAGGGGAGGAAGTCTCAAGTAAATCAAGGAAGAGCTCAAGCCCTCGAAATTTTGGTGATGACACAAGCCGAAGAAGCATCCCACCAAAGAAGGTGGACCGATCTCATCCTAGCCATCACACGAAGGTTTCATCGTGGTTGTCATCTAACTTCACTCCTTCAAAGAGCTTGTATCAAAATAAGTGTGGCGATGTTAACCACTTTGTTAAAGAGCATGTCAAGCATAGAGTGGATTTTGTTGCCGATGATGATGAAGAGTCTTCCACGGCCGTACATGGAGAAAACGCTCGCCCAACTTTCAATGATGGCATGTCTAGCATAGTGGAAGCCGAGGACGGGAGTGAGCCATTAAATGCCCTTCAAATCTTGAACAACGAACCAAAGCCACATGAGGTTGATAATGGGAATAAGAACTTGAGAGGGAATCGAGAGAAAGAGCAAAAGCTAGAAAATGAGAGCATGCTTCAAAAGCAAATAGAGCGTGAGAAAAGGCGAAAATGTGAGATGCAAAAGCCAAGACAGAGTGGTGCGGGTGAGTGTGAATCAACACTTTCAAGAGAGAAAAACCACAAACATGTGAGGAAAAAAGGTTGCTTGTTAGATTCTAAGATCACCCATGGGAGGGCTCTGAACCACCCTATCATTTTTGCCCTTGGTGAGGAGAATGACATTTATTTCACTAACTCTTATTACTTGTCTTTTCTCTTGGATGACATTTTGAGACAGAAATTGGAAGGATTGGAATGTGAACCTCGAGTCGTGGATGCACCGAGTAACTTCTTACCGGTGATGAACTCATGGACGCAAGGTCAAGTTGAATCACCTCTTTCCCAAGGTTCAAGTATTCTCACCTTAACTTGTGATAACGATTTAATGAAACAAGTGAATGTGATTTGTTTTCAAATGCCCATTTGTATTGATCTTATCACTTGTGGTTTGTTTGATATGTGGCATGAAAATCTAGAATCATTACTTGCTAAGTTTAGTCTTACAAGCTATGAGGATCCTTTCTTGTGTATCCCTAGCCCTTCTAAAAATGTCAATTCTTTTATGAAGACAATGTTAGGTATGTGGATTGGTAGAGTGGATGGATTTGGGACCAAGAGATACAAAGTGTTTGACGCATGTGTGTCTTGGCATGATAAGTTCTTTTATTGCATAAAAATCAAACTTTTCCATGGAGTTGGCATGTTTTATGGATCCTTTATCAAAGGTCTTACAACAAATGAGTTTGTTTTGGATTACCTTATAAAAGGATTGTTATAGTTGTGTGTCTCCATACCATGTGCTTATATTTTGGACTTGTTAGAGTATGGAAAATATCTTGATGACACGCACAAATGTGTTAGGAGAAAACTTGTTGATAGTACCATTACTTGTGATATTGAGTTTACATGTGCATTATGGTTAGGGTGTAGATCTTATGCTCCTTACTTGATGCAAGTTTCATTGTTTGATCATAGCCTCCTAATCCCTAGTGGTCGAATTTTTCCAATATTGTTATTACTTTATGATCACAATGATGGTATGATTGATGAGACCATATATGCATTAGATATACTCCACATGGAGATTTGCAATCTTGACTATATACCTCTCTACACCCTTGGTAAGCCAAGTACATCTTCTAGACCTATGATACTTGATTTGGACTTACTTGGTCTTATAGGTATGTTTGATCCGGATTTGAGGACAAATCCTTCAAAAGAAGGAGGGAATGATGTGAATCCGGGTGTCCGAAAGATGAATCTAAGAACCGAATTTGAGGACAAATCCTTTCACAAAGAAGGAGAGGATGATGTGAATCCGGGTATTCACAATCATAGGATGCAACTACATCGAGGGCCATGGGTTGATTGGGGTCCGAAAAGAAGGTGGAGATATGGCAAGGAGCCAAGCCGGATTCGAAGGTCTGACTCAAACCAGAATTTGCAATGATGTGAATCCGGGTGTCCGAAAGATGAATCTAAGAACCGGATTTGAGGACAAATCCTTTCACAAAAAAAGAGAGGATGATGTGAATCCGGGTATTCACAATCATAGGATGCAACTACATCGAGGGCCATGGGTTGATTGGGGTCCGAAAATAAGGTGGAGATATGGCAAGGAGCCAAGCCGGATTCGAAGGTCTGACTCAAACCAGAATTTTCCTAGAAAAATGATGTCCAAATGCTGTTCTAAGACCACCATTATCTTCATCATCAAAAGATCTTCGCGTGAGTACCTTACACGCCTCAATCGGAGCTCGGATGAGGAAGTTATGGCCTTTTGACGAAAGTCGCGCAGAGCTGCCAAAAAATGCCCGGCCACAGAGAAAACGCCCGGGCAAGGCCCCAAAACGCCCGGGCCGGGCGTTTTGCCCGAAAATGCCATTTTTTTAAGATTTCAAAGACTATTTTCCCTATTACTTTTGTTTTAGTATAAATACTCTTTTGTAGGGTTTTCATTCTCAACTTTTGAATATTTGTAAGAGACTATTTCTCCATATTTGAGAGCTCACCTTCTTCATCTTTTGAAGACTTATCAAATTCCTTCGGGTTGCATTCGATCTTTTGCCGGGCTAAGGTTGATTGTAAAGGTATGCTTGCTAGTTCTTGTGTTGCTAGTTTGTGGAGCCATTAGGTGTTTGTATGTGAAAGTGCCTTTGGGATTTCTTTCTTGTTCTTCACCTAAATCATAACACTAATCCATCATCTATCCTTTTATCCATTTTTCTTGTTCCATTTCTTGGTTTATCTTGTTTATTTGTTGGGTTTATTTACAAGAATAAGTCCGGGGCAAATTTATGAGTCTTCAATCTAGAAGATTCACATTACAAGTTCTATTTGTATTGTGAATTTTTGTTGAGCCCTAATTTAGTGGAAACCGTTATCTCCATGAGCCGGGAGTCACGGCTCCCATAATAGAAGTCATCCCCCGACTGAAAACAGAGAATGTTAACTGGACTTGATTCTCATTTGCTTTTATATTTGTGATGAGTGTTTGTAGTCTCATTTTCAAGTCATCTCCCAATTTTGATAAGGTTAGTGTGGTCCCTTTTTGTGGACTACAATGGTCCTTTTACTCTAGATTTTCCCGTTTCGTATCTAACGAATGAGATTTCTCGCGGATCTATCCCACTTTTTGGATTAACCAAAAGGTTCATTACATAAGTTTTAAACTGAAATTTGGATTCAATTTCATATAGTGTGAAGGTGTGTTATAACTTATAATATTGTCCTATTATAGGTCCGACATATGTCACATATCCATACTTATTTGTCAGCGTCACTTTACCTAAAGTTCATCAGAAAAAGGCGGGTCGGGTTGGGTTAGAAAATTACACAAAACACAATGCTTTATGATTTAATTGATCATTTTTAAAATTCTAAAAAAAAAAAAAGGCAAAATTAATGATTTTAGCGCATCGAGGTCGGCCGGCCCATTTAAATTTGTATTCGAAGTTAAAGCCCATCATACATTGATTCTCATTTCACTGAATCACACCGCAACCCAACCGTTTTTCTTTCGATAGGTCACTCACACACACGCAGCGGAACCGAGCTTCAACGGCGGCGAAAATGCTCACTACTGATATTCCTCCTAACCAGACCATCTACATTCGCAACATCAACGAGAAAGTCAAGAAAGAAGGTATTATTCCCCCTATTTCTCGTTTCTATCTGAGTTAGGGTTTATGCCAACTCGTTGTGGATTTTCGATTAGGGTTAGTTTAGCTCATTATTCACCTATTCCTCTCTCTGAGCTTCACTATTAAACATTTCGGCATTGTTTCTGGCACCGGTGTAGCCGTAGCGCATCGTTTTCAACTATAGACTACTGTCTAGAATAATTTGTTATGTTGTTATTGTATATGAGTGAAAAAGTTTGCGATTTTTTCGGCTTGTGATGTGATATTGTATGTAATTGATTCCAAGCTAGATCAGTTAAGCTGTTTTTGATAGGGTTTTATGTAATTGGCATTTTTACTCCTGCACACGGCCATCAACTAGCATTCATGAATTCTTTTGCTGACGTTGGTGCCTTGTCTTCTTTAATACCCTGGACAGAGCTGAAGAGATCTCTTTATGCCTTGTTCTCGCAGTATGGAAGGATTTTGGACGTAGTTGCACTAAAAACACCTAAGCTTCGGGGGCAGGCATGGATTGTGTTCAGTGAAGTGATGGCTGCAAGCAATGCTGTGCGTCAGATGCAAAACTTCCAGTTTTATGAAAAACCGCTGGTGAGTTTGTATCGGTGCACTTGTTTTGCATAATGTTTGTAAGTAAACCTGTGCAATCCCTATGGTTTTAAAATTCACTTGAGGCTGTGAGTTCCATTTCCTACATTCAAATCTTCAGAAATGATGATCTATATTATTTAGTTGAGTTAAACATGCCCCCTCCCCTCGAAGAAGGGCCTGATCAACATCCTCAAAGTTCATTTTATGTCCACCCTTATAATACCCACCTTTGGTTCACTATCTCCTTGCATTTATGTATGTTTACTTTATAACGTTCCATTCTAATTGTTTACCTGCCACACAGAGAATTCAATATGCTAAATCAAAATCAGATTGCATTGCTAAAGCCGAAGGTACCTATGACAAGAAAAAGAAGCAAGAGGAAAAAGGTGAAGTTTCTGTCATACAAAGTCAGTTCTGTTCCATATTAGTTTTGGCATACTTGCTTCAAGAAGATCAGCATAGCTGTTCCTATGTTTTGTTCTCATTTATGAAGACACTATAAAATAAATAGAATTCAGCAGCTTTATTGAAAGTTTTTAATTTTGATACACCAAGGAGTCTTTGCATAACATTTTGGACTCATAAAATTTTGTTTTGGGTTATCCAGCTGAGAGAAAGAAACGAGTTGATGAAGGTCAGCCAGCTCCTAATGCTACTGGTCCAAGATCTGATAGTAATGGAGGCCCATCTGTAAGCTTCTTTCATTTATCTAACTACCTTTTCCTTCCTATATTATTTATTAAAGTGATATGATATATTAAACCTCAATGAAGTTGGTATGCCAGCATTTTCTAGAAAGGGGGTGTTGTTTCCGGCTAGCTAAAACAAACTGTGACCTCGACCATGAGTCATCTTCTTTTATCTTGTGTGATATGCCTTGCACTGCACAATGATTTTTCTCTTCTTTAGTTTACCATATCCATGTGCTGTCTAACTCGGACTCTCTTACTCAAACCATCAAGCTCTTTTTATGTTTGATGAGTATTTCTTTTTATTTCATATGGTTTTATACAAGAAAAATTGAGTTATTTGCTTACTTCGATGCATGCCATTAAGCTCTGAAAGTTTTGTGGCGTGATCATGTCAAAATGTGTTTGTGATTCATATTAGTAAATAAAAGTCTGTTATTGTTAAGACATACTGTGATACTCTCTCTATGTTGACTTCACATCAGACCTTCTGAAGGCTAATACTTTTGTTTGCTGATTCACAACATCCATCCACAATCTTTATGGTTCTTGGTTTTTACAAAAGGTCCTATTTTTTTTTATCAAACTTGTGCAGTTGCTTGCACTATTGTATAGGAACGATTTTTTTTCACAACTAGCTACTATGCTCCCCTCTTACTGGGTACACGATCTCAAATGCACTCATTAGTACATACTCATCACATGCTTGTTAGGAAAAAGTTATTATGCATTTGTTGGCACTTAGCTGTATTATATGATGATCTGATTCCCCATTCATCCATTTAGACTTCCCTGTGTTTGGTTTCTGAAATTTACCTCTAAAGGAGTATGCTTTATTGTATTGCAGGCTGCCACTAGGCAAGGAATGCCTAGCGCACAAGAAGCAGCCGAGCCCAACAACATTCTTTTCATACAAAATCTACCTTATGAAACAAACAGCATGATGCTAGAGATGCTTTTCAAACAGTACCCTGGCTTTAGAGAAGTTCGGATGGTTGATGCGAAGCCAGGTATCGCCTTCATAGAATATGAAGATGATTCACAATCTTCAGTTGCCATGCAGGACCTTCAGGGCTTCAAAATAAGCCCCCAGAATGCTATGGTGATCACGTATGCCAAGAAATAAGGGCTCATATGGCGGGGCTGAGTGCTGCCTATCTGTTAATGTCAAGTAATTGTAATAGTTCCGCAACTACGTATACTTTGCCTAACTGCATTCAAGGGAAGAGCTGCCCGATCCTTGTTGTAATGATCACACCTCGTTTTGAAACAGTATGTTTTGGTTAAACCTTTGATCGAGATGCGCAGGAAAAAAATGAAAATGATATTGTGATTTTAGCTACGTAATTGAATCCTCTTATCTACTTTGGGACTCGTTGTGGAATTTTCTACTATTGAGATGAATGTACATTTTGAAGCGACCAAGAGCTGTTTCCCTTTTGGCCCTTTCTCTCTTCTTATTGATGTTAATTTCGTTTTGAAATTATGATAGTAGTATAATGAAATGATGATTCCAATTATATTTTGCTCAGTGATTTATATTCCGAAAATGATGGGAGTTGCTTGAAACTTTAAAAATCGCTAGGCAGCAAGTAGTAGTAGTAGTATAATAGTTTTTGCTCGTACCCATTTCTTGAGATTTGTGAAACAGTATTGGTTGATTGAATTTTTTTATTACAGTTTGTCCTTTCTTTTCCTCATGATATGAAATGAATTCTATCATGTTGATTTACTCTAATTTTGATATTTACCATAAATCCAGGTTTTTCTTCTCCTATGAAATTCCAAAATATTGCATAAATAATGTATTCATCAATTTTAAAATGAATAGAATTGATGGAGAAAGGATGACAACAATGGTACCTTCCCCAACAGAAAACTTCCCCAGTGTCCATTTCAGTTAAAAATTAGTTAAATCTCAACTATCCAAAAAAACAAAAATGCAAAGACTGCAACTCCTCATCAACAATCCAATGGAATCTCTTTCAGAAGAGATCATCTTCACCATCCTCGACTACCTCGACTCCGACACTAAGTCATTCTCCGCCACCTCCAAATCCTTCCACTCCCTCGAATCCCGCCACCGCAAAACCCTCAAACTCCTCCACCCCGACTCCCTCCCCGCCGCCCTCCGCCGCTACCGCCACATCCGCCGCCTCGATTTCACAAACTGTCCCAGCGCCGACGACGGCGTGATCTCCGCCGCCGCCGAGGCCTACTCCGCGACGCTGAGATCCGTGGATCTGTCGAGATCGAGGCTCTTCACGCACGCGTCGCTGTCCCTGCTGGCCACGAAATGCGGGGGGCTGGTGGAGCTGGATTTGAGCAATGCGACGGAGCTCAGGGATGCTGCGGCGGCGGCTGTGGCGGAGGCCAGGAATCTGGAGAAGCTGTGGATGGGGAGGTGCCGGTTGGTGTCGGATATTGGGATTGGTTGCATTGCTGTTGGGTGTAAAAAGCTAAAGCTGGTTTGCTTGAAATGGTGTGTTAGAATCACTGATCTTGGTGTTGCTTTGCTTGCTAATAAATGCACTCTCCTTCGTGCTTTGGATCTCTCTTATTTGCCGGTAATTACTTCTTCTTCGTCTTCCTCGAGGATATGTATATTGCGTTGTATGCCAAACTAGCTTTAAATGTAGAACGGAGAACCATAATGCGAAGGTCATTGTTAGGTAACACGGAGTTCATTATTAGCTTCGCTTTTAGTTCATTTTAGAAAATTTCATGTTATGTTTAATTCATCTCGCGAGTGTCAAACATATTGTAAACTCAACCGGCTACTGAATTTCTAAACAATGGCTGCTTGTGGTGTTTTAGATAACGGATAAGGGGCTCTCGCCTGTCCTGCAGCTGAAGAATCTAAAAGAGTTGGCGCTCGTTGGATGTCCTGGTATCGATGATGACAGCCTCAAGCATCTCAAGCAAGCTTCCAAATCTTTAGAGGTAGATCGTACTGTACAGTAAAATTCGAACTAATCAGGTGTTTTTTAACATATGTGCTCTTGGCCAGGTTCTTGATGTGTCCTACTGCAGCAATGTTTCGTGTAATGGCATAGCTTCTCTTATTAATGATGCCGATTCTCTTCACCACCTTAACATAGCCTATTGCTTTTCTGTGAGTGTGGAATTGTAAGTAAATTTTAAGTTTATGATATAGAGTTTGGTGTTTGATTGAAGATTATGGTGTTTTAGGTCACCTTAGATTTGTCGAAATGCTTCTACAAACTGTCTGAGCTGCAAACCATCAAGTTGGATGGCTGTCACGTCCCATTTGCTCTGATGAAGGGTATAGCCGACTGCTGTGCCTCCTTGGAGGAACTGAGCTTCTTCAAGTGCAACGGGGTGGGAGACGAGGCCCTCTCCTGCATTGCAAGGAAGCACCGGCTGCTGAGGAAGCTGGACATCACGTGCTGTCAGGAAATAACAGAGGCCTCAATCGACACCATCACCAATTCATGTCCGCACCTCACTTCATTAAAGATGGAGAACTGTAGTATGGTGTCGAAGGAAGCCTTTGTCTTGATTGGGACGCGCTGCCAATCCCTTGAGGATGCCGACTTCACTGAGACTGAAATCAATGACGAAGGTTGAGATACTAAAATATTACTATCTTTTTTGTGAATGTTGATTTTTTCTTGATCAAATTGAGTTCTTGATTTAGGTTTGGAGGCAATCTCAAGATGTTCCAAACTCAAGAATCTAAAGCTTGGATTGTGTCGCAACGTCACAGATAATGGACTCTCTTATGTGGGAAGCCGTTGCCAAAATCTCACACACCTTGACTTATACAGGTGACAAACATCTTCAATTTATTGATATTTTTGCTGAAGTGTGTGATTATTGAAAGATTAGAATACCAAAAAGAAGTTGTCTAGTGTTCTCCTAATCTATATATCTCCCATTAGGTGTATGGAGATAACTGATATAGGCATTTCAGCCATTGCTAATGGCTGCCCTTTATTGGAGATGATCGACATGGCCTACTGCGATAAAATTGGGGACACCTCGTTGACAGCACTAGCTGCCTGCATCCATCTAAAAACACTTGAAATCCGTGGCTGCCCTTGTCTCTCCTCACTCGGTTTATCAGCTGTTGCCATTGGATGTAAGCAGCTAGCTGTCTTAGACATCAAGAAATGCTACATCACTGATGATGGATTGATTTCTCTTGCACAAAATTCACAATCTCTGAAGCAGGTACATATATTGTTTTTTTTATCTCATGGAAGCGTAGCTCAAATGCCTCGTTTAATTATTTGCAGATAAACATATCATACTGCCCGGTGACAGATGTTGGGCTGGTGGCATTGGCCAGCATTCGCCGTCTGCAAAATTTGACAGTCTTGAATGTGATGAAAGTGACTGTGGATGGCCTTGTTGCTGCTATTCTGGGTTGCAGAGGGCTTATGAAGTTGAAACTTGACACAATGTATAAGTCGCGTATCCCTGAGGCGTTTCTGGATGAGGTTGAAGGGCGCGGTTGCAATATCCAGTGGCGAAACAAGGCGGCTCTGCGTTCCCAATATGCTTATAAACCTCAGTGATCACTTATTTCTTGGAGTTAGATTAAGTTTTGGTACTAATAGATGTTAAAGAGTGAGTTGGAGATGGAGAAAGTATGGTTAGATATTGTAGTATAGTGAAGGGAAATCCTAAGCCTAGGTTGAACTAAATGCAATGCTTCATGGCAAGTTTATTCCTATATGTAATTTTGCAATCATGTTGGAAATAAGTCAATTTATATGTGACACCTAAGAAAAAATACGAAATTTAAGCTATAATATCAGTAGCTCTTGTAGAATAATTAGTTGTCTCTGTACTTGATCACCACTAAAAAAATATTTTTCATAGAATTAGTGTGCTCTGTATAAATAGAAATAGTTGTGAAAACTGAAAACAGGCCATGACACTCTATAAAAAAATACTAAAATATAAAAAACAACAACAATAATCTAATAACCACTAAGAAAAAATTAAAACAGAAATACATCTGTAATGGCGCCAAAAACTCAGTGAAACTTCAATGGCGCATCTAATTACACAATCAAGCAGTAAAACCTCTAACCAATACGTCAGTCGTTCGAGTCACCACGGGATAGATTGAGAACCATTATTTATCTTCTTTAATTAGAAAAATAAAATTAAGTAGTAAAATATTAAATTTATTAGGGCTAATAGTAAAATACACCAACTGACTTTCGGCCAATTTAAGTTTTTACCACGAACATTTAAATGTGATGAAAAATACACCAACTTTTAACTTGAGTAATTTCTCACTGTTAAATTTTCTGAAAAATTAAAATGTGTGTATTTTGTTACAATATTATAAGTTCATCCAATAAATCGCGTTGTTTAAGGAACCGACGGAGATGACATAGACATCTCATTGCGCCACGTAGGTATAAATTTGGGTGTAGTTGAATTTTATGGGAAATTTACTTTATGGAATATTAAAGGTTGATATAAATTTTTTTTACATTAAAATTTATGGTAAAAATCTGTTTTGACCCAAAAATGGTGTATTTTTTGGATATTAGCCCAATTTATTACTATCTACAAGATAATATACATAATAGTATATAAAAGTGAGACTTATATTGCACTATAACTTTTTCAATTCATTTTTCATTGCATTTTTTAAAATTTACATCAAAATCAAAGTGGATAATTTCTGGAGTACAAAGGGAGTAATTTGAAGTAGAAATCACCATTTCATTCTCACCGTAACTCTCTATACGTACAAAGTGAACAAATATCCAATTGTTTAAATATATAAATAATTTGAAAGAACAATCCAAAAGAAGAAACCGTGTGATCATGTTTTATAGGTAAATATGGGTTGTAGCTAGTGGATGGTATCCATGTGATTTGACTAAACAATTATATGTGGACTGGACTACAGATAATTAATAAATACCACTATGATTTTCCTAATTTCTTATATTCCTATTTTGTACTACTATGATTTAAAAAATCTATCTATATGTAGGGTGTATGTAACTTAAATTATATTTTTAAGCACTAACTCAGATTAAAATAAAAGTCAATAAATATGATTTTTATGATCAAAATTAATCCTTTATAAGCTGAAATAATATTTTAAAAGATGGAATCAATAAAGGGTATTTTAAGAACAAGAAAATATATCTTGTAATTGGATCTGTATAATGCATGTCTTTATCTTTTCTAAAAAATTTCAAAAAAATTAAATTCCTTGCGACTCTTTTGAATTTCACCAAATGTCATAATTTATGAACTTCAAAAACACTTCTTTTTGGAATGATAGTAATTATGTTGAAGTTTTGATAACAAATAAATTCATAATAAATCAATTAATATACATGCGAATACATACTTTAGGATTAATTAAATTTTCGTTGACTATGGAATAATCTGACTTTATAACAAATTACATCCAAAGATATGACCCTGATCTAGCCAGCTAACATATATCTGTCTCCCGCGGAATGAGGTAATTAAACATAATTTTTTTTAATTAGGTGTACCCATAATAATTAAATTAAAATCGAATACCCAATATTTTGACGACGAAATTATTGGTTTACAATTCTCTCTTTTCCAAAAAGCCAATATTTGTAAAACATTTGTTAGTAATTATTTTTATCAATTCAAGTTCTCCATTTATCCGAATTAATTCGGTATTTCCACTGTATTTAAAATTCATATTTTTTAAAGCACGCGATATGTCTATGACTAATTGACTATGAGTACTTACTACACAACCCAAGAAATTAATTACACAAAATGAAGATAATTGAATAATTCCACTTGCACTATAGTAAATAAAAATTACAAAAGGTCAAACTCGAGTATTCACTAATCCACCGTGGAAAAAATATATTTAAATATCTATTTACACATTTAAATTCATTTTCAAAAGTAAAAAAAATCACCCCTTGCAAAAATAGGGAATAATAACCAAAAAATGAGAAAAATCAAAATTCCTCATGAATGCTGTCCAAATGCGGCTGCCACTCTCCCGCCGTAACCTTGTGGCGGCGGCGGCGCTTCTTCTCCTCCTCGGCGGCCTTCTTAACGACCCGATTCTTCGTGGAAGAGTTGTACGTTTGCTTAGAAGAAGAAGGCACCAAGAAGTAAATGGAGCCCCGTTTGAGTTCGGATTCGGGCGAGATTATGAGAGAGCCGGCGGTCGAGGGTTTCGAGAGGACGTGATCCGGGTAGTGCGTGAGGACGTCGCCTGCGGTGACCCGACCCGTTAATTCTTCGACGTAGCCGTTGGAGTGGACTATTCGGATCAAATCGAGGGCTCCGCATGGAAGAATGCATGCCAAACAGCACCTTAGGACGTTACTCTTTTTACCCATGATTTCTTTTTCTTTTTGTTTTTTAGGGTTTGATTATTATGTTGAGTTGGGGGGTTTGGGGTATATATAGGTGGGGGGAATTAGGAAAGCGTATAAAATGTAATCATTGATATCGTGTCTAATTATTTATTTATACTTATATGTGTACTCAACTAATTTCTTGAAAATTTGCTTCAGATTTGAGTATTGAGAGACGCTCTTGTTATGCCTAATAAGAGGGCTAAATCTTGAAATGAGGTATGCCCTACCATAGTCAAAGGAAATTAGACGGTTTCATCAAGAAATGTAAAGATAAATTGGTTTGAAAAAAGTTAGTGGAATGTGGGACCCATTTTTTTATATTGATTTTATAATTAAATGTGAGTGAATTGAGTTAGTAAAATGTGGGACATACTTATCATGTATGGTAAAAATGAAGTGTGACTCTTAATTGGGGACGGACCGAAATGGAAAAGTGTGACTGTTAATAGGGGACAGAGGGAGTATTTCATATTGTATCTCACGATTATCTTGTCTAACGAACAGAATGTCACCTTAGAAAAATCCTAGTAATATAGTATACACTTATTCTAGATATAACAATTGGCATCCTAGCTACTAGCTAGTATGGCTTAATGAAATAAATATGTTTGTGTATAACCGTGTCTTATAAAAAAGTTTGCTCTTTCATAAGCATTTAGAACTATATTATACGCCTCTGTCTCTAAAATATATAGTTAATGATGTAATGACAAACTAAATAGCACAAAAATGACTCGTATTTTTCATCTTAATCACAAACTAGCTAGCATTGTCGTCATTCTTTTATGGCAAAATAAGTACTACTAAGTTTGTAATTTCCATTAAATATGTTTTTCTAATTATGTAGCTGTTATTCACTTCCTACCACATGTACATACAAAAACACCTAAATTAATATGTACAAAATGTAAAATTATTAAATCCACTGATTGAATCTCACGCTTAATACATCCACTTCTTCCAAATCCAGAATTTTAGTAGATTTGTGCACTTTTTAATCTGCATAGTTCCAAAACTTCCAGCTGTCTTTGATCTATGGTGATCTTTCTAATATGTTAATTAAATGAAGTTCTCAATAAGACAATAAGTTTGCTTGATGTAAATGTATATTTCAGCATAATTAATAATATAAGTGTACGTGTATGTGTACATATACACGGTACTTAACCTTTTCATATTAATTTTGTTGATTAGATCAATACTTTTTTTGTTCGAAGCCAGTTTCAGTCCACCAGAATCTCACACATTGATTATACTTACCAGTTTATTTTTATATCCATATGAAATCTCAAAGGTTGATTTCATTTTGATTTATTAACTAAAGAGTAGTACAATAACTTTTTTATTTTCTTTATTTTTGTCACTCCGAGGGGTGTGGGTAAGTTTAAATTCAATCACAATTTCTGGTTTCTTTATTCTGTTCTCGTTTAACTTAAAAAACTATCGGCTTAATAAGTATATGGGGTATAAAAAAATAAATGTTATTATGCTAATTTAATTTCTTTTCATTTAGTTTTATATATTACGAGCTGAGGAAGTTTCGTGGTGCTTGTGCACCGCCAGCCAATCGAATCTTAATTATACCGAAATCATAATAAAATACTTATTGGATAATAATTTATAGGAATTTGCACGAGCGATATTCAGTTCAAGAATTAAGGTTTGTACTAATTAGACATTAGTCATAATTATTGATATTAGGGAATCCCATAACTTAATCCGGTAGTCTCGCCGTACACTTATAAGGGAGTATCTCTTTTCACTCTTCGTTGGCGTAGTAGGGCTTTCAATTCAACATGACATGCCCATGCACGAAATTAATGACAAATCTTATCGTGATTGTAACCGATAAAGATACGATAATTTTAAGTTGGGTTCGGATTAGACAGGTAACTATTCTAATTAATGTTATTTTCATTTTTTTCACGTCACAAGTAGAACAATGCATTTCTTTTGGACACCGGAATTTAAAAAGTAGGTTTGTGAGTGGGTGGAGAGATAATAAAGTAGGAGTATTATAGTGTAGAAGAATAAACAATAAAAGGTAGAATTAACTTCTGTTAAAAGAGAAAATGTATGACATCATTTTTAGTTGCAGATTTTCTAGAGTCTGTTGTATTTTGGATGCAATAGTTAGAATCTCAACTTCTACATGCTTAAGGCTCCAAAATCTTGCTTTATTACATGGACGGTCATGCCGTTCAAGAGATTTGACAAGAAATTTTGGAGCTCTTTCTTATGTGTGGTCTCTTGGTCAATTTGGTGGATTAGAGTGAAAGTATTCTTTGAAGTGATGAAACCAAACTGAGATGTTGAGAAAAAACTCTTTCTTTAGAGGCTTGGAGTGTGGACTAAAGGGTGGTGTTCGAATTTTTCTTATTCGCCCAGGCAAGCATGCGAAGACTTACCTGAAATTAGAAGATGGTCAGGACACAACTGAAGTGACAAATCTCATTAGATGGTTAACACAAAGATGACGTACTGGATCAGTCCTTGTATGCCTAGTGAGTTGTGGCTATTCATCTTTGTGGTGATTGACTGTTTCTGATTGGTGGATTTTTGGAAGTAAGGCGTTGCTTTTGAACTTGGTTTTTTGTTGTAGTTGTTAGAATGTGCTTTGTGTGTTGGTGTTGTCGTAGTTCTTTGCTTTTGAGGAGCTTTGTATTTGTTCTAACTTTTGTATCTCCTTTACTCTTCAATCATTCAATGGTTTAAGCCTTTTTGTTTATAAAAAAAAAAGGAAGAAAATATATTACTTGCCTTGTTAAGTCCTAAAAAATACGAATCAATCTTATGTTAGAACATTAGAACGAAGAGATAATTTTCGGTTGTTATTCTATCACTTTTCATACGTTGTCTGCACTCATGATGTTATAAGAAAAAATTGAGGCATTTTATACGCTTCAATAGAAGTCATATTGAAAAAGTTATGACATTTCCAAAAAAACAGCAGATTTTTTATTTAATGCAAAAAATAGCAGATGTTACATGGTTTAGATCTTAATAATATTGTTAATTTATTACCGTACGAAGTAAAAATGTTGATGTATGGCCAACAATAATAGATATACCCTCCAAAAAAAGAAACAATGATTAGAGTATAATTAATTATTTCTTGTTGAGAAGATCTTATCGAAATTTGTTGTCAATTTCCTTAACCACAAATTTTGTCTTCATTGCTTACAACGTGGAATGATGCGCATGTGCACGTAATGACAAATTTAAGATTGGTTTAATGTAATTATTGACTCAATTAATTGTCTCTTAGTGCAATTTTTAGTCTAATTATATGTCCTATATATGAATGGGCAGGATTCGAGGTTCAATTAAGTGCCCAAAATTCTAAAATAGATAGCTCCATATTTGTTTGGATTAATTAAAGCTGTTAGCGGGCCATTAATCTTTAAATATTTAACTTTGATTTAATAATTACTATATGATAGCTCAACTTATATCAGCTTTAATCAGTTAAATGAATGTAGTTTCATTTTATTTTTTATACAATCTACTATATGTATTAAATTCTTTCCGACATTGTCTAGTTTTTACCAGGTTTTTTACTGACTTAGATTATACTCCTACAAAATGATACTCCATTAGATTTAAATTTATTAACGTCTTGTATTACAAACTACTCATACAAGATAGACATATATTACTGAAAACTGGAGAGTTCTTGATTATGTGTGTGATTTATGTTTTTATTTTTGGCTTTTGGTAAAAATAGGTCACTCACCCCCTTAGAAAGCCTCATAAAAGGGAGAGTTATTCGCATGAGATAGGATTATCACCGAGTTGATGTGAGACAAGATTTTTTTTTAAACACGCCCTCACACTTGTAGAAGAGAGTCGTATCTACATTATTCTCTTACTTACTTTACTTTCTCTTCACTTTAACTATATTATCATTTTCCTCAAACACGTGTCGAAAAGCAGTCAACCACTTGAGATGAGACGGAAAGAGTATGTAGTATACTTACTACATACTTTATGAAAGACAAGAGCATGATAACTCCAGCTGATATATATGGGGGATCACTGATCAATGATCATTCACATTCAGTATTATTACTATTAAGTACTAGAGGATTGAAAATTTTATGACCCATCAATCGTATTATATAGTAATTTGGTTCGGTTCTGGTATCAAATCTCACCGCAAAATCTTCTAGAAAAAACATTAACTTGTCACTAATTGTCATACATTTTTTAAAAAATCTGAAAACGAATGATTAGTAAATAATGCAGTACGAGCACTAATATTTGGAGAGAAATCTTAAGTTGGTGAGATATGACACATGAACACTAATATTTGAAATTTCTGCTGAATCTTATTTATAATTTCATGCATGATTCTGTGCCAAATTATTACCCCTAGCTCGTTCGGTTTCAGATTTTAAATTGAGCAAAACTGAAAATCTGGATTATTTTATAAATATAATATGATTATTTGGATACTGAGGATATGCATGGTTTGTCGTTTTGTTACATTATAAATTTTATGGAAGCTAATCCACATGCTAATACTCCATATGAATTATGTTCCATGATCGAATGTAAAAACGCTTGTTTAGTTTGGGCTAACCATAATCATAAACAATATTCACCTTGCAAACTAGCTCCAAAAACAGTTCAAATCATAGTATTTAAATTATATCTATAGCCATAATATTATTATTATACTAGTATTAAATTTTGCAAGAGTGTCTTCATGGGAAGGGGTAAATGGAGATGAAAAGATAAATAGAAAGGGTATTTGAGAATGTATTATACATTCTTCGATTTTGAAAAAGTATTTTTTTATCTCTTCTTCACATAAAAAGTAAAAGATTAATTATATTTATTTACCTTCTTCTTTTGGAGCTCATTACTTTTTAAGAAGGTATAGTTTCATTTCTTCTTAATTTACATTTTTCCTTGGAGATGTTCTAACCGTAAACTCATATTAGACATAACAGGGGTGTGATCAATTGCTAACTTTCTCAAATTGCTAACTTGCTAACTCATCAGCGCAGTGTATTAAAAATGTCAACACATAATTTTGTTGAACTTCAATATCAATGGGTTGATATTATGTGTTAACATTTTAATGTCACTGTGTTAACACTTTTAATATACTGCATTGATGAGTTAGCAGAGTTAACAACTTAAATTGTTAGCAATATAACGCAACCTAGATATGACAAGTAAAGAAATGTAGTAGAAAGTACTATAATATGAATAAGTTACAATGTGTGGGAGTGTAGTGTGGTAAACATAAACTAGTGCAACTCAAAGTTTCTACTACGGACATACGGCTAAGGTTAGTAGACCAAAATTATAAAAGAGGAAGGGATTAGAAGCTTTTATACCTGGCCCGACGTAGTTGGGCCATAATGGGTTTTCTGAATTTGAGGCCTTTAATATGAAGCAAGCCTTCGTGGTGACGACGATGCAGTTTGGGCTTCCGGAATTTAAGCCCACGAATACGAAGTAAATCAACGTACATATCTTCCAATTTCGGCTTACTTAACTTCGGCTTGCTTAACTTAAAGTGAATTGTATCATCACACCTATTTCCATTCAATTCAACTATATTAATACGTACGTATACATACATTTCCTCACATACCCCATAAAATTCATCAACCACATATATACATGTTCACAATTTACCTATACTTCTCACTAAAAGATATTCCATCCGTCCCAACTAAATTGAGTCAAAATTTTTGGATACGGAAATTAAGAAATTGTGTTGAAAAATAAGACATAGGGATAAAATAGGAAAGATAAATAAAGAGTTAAAGTAAGTGATGAAATAAAATAAGAGTCATTGAATATATTGGTTTCTGTCAAAAAAAATGACTCAACTTAGCTGAGACAGAAGAAGCATGATTCTCACTTTAGATCACCCTCTTGTTACTATATATGCATGTCAATTTTAGTATCTCATTTTATAGTTTAATTTTCTTAATAGCATATTGGAGTCCTATACTTTCACTTCCAGTTTTTCAAAATTTTGGATCCATGCTCCTTGGTTTGTCAAACATAAGTTTTTGGGTTTCGTTTATGTTAAATTTCGGTTATTCCTAAAAAGTTTACTATGTGTCTAGGAGTATATGATTGTACTTTGTTTGTATATTTATTTGATGAAAAGGTTAAGAAGTTGCCTTCTTAATAAAACTGAAAAAAAAAAGCACATCCCAACTTTCATTACCAACCCACGTTTCATTTCATAGAAATGTGATTCTTTGCAAGGGAGAGTTTTAGGCTATTTACTAAAAGGGGCTTTTGTATCTTTGGGAAATATAGGAAGTCATAAACATTTTTTCCTAGCAAATACTCACCCTTATCCTGAATGCAAATTACACAGGTATTCAATTTTTTATGCAGTGATCAAGTACAAAATGAGTAACTTTATAGAGTATTTGCTTGGTACTCATATGCAGTAGAGGCTTTCCATTTTCAGCACTCATTTTGAAAAAAATTATATAAATAATTAAAGCAGAGAGAAAGTAAAGTAAGAGAGAAGACTCGTATCTATATTATTTTCTCTATTACTTTACTTTTTCTCCACTTTAACATTTTTCCAAAACGAGTGCTCAAAATGAAACGACTCTACTACATAGGGACGGAGAGGGACGTAAGGAGTACAATTTTTAAAGTCAACACACACTATTCATGTGACTATAGATGCATAATAAAGTGGCTACGTTCATCAACAAGATGCACCATTCCTAATCAAGAGTTCTAAAGCAGTAACATGAATGAATTTCACACTTATCCTAGAATGAAAATTGCACATTACACAATACAAACACACAACTCAACTTCACAGAAGCAGTTTCAACCCAAGCATTTAGGAGCTCACAATCACAGAAGCAGTTTCAAGAAAATGGGAGTGCAAAATTATACATCTCAACATATCAAGAACATGGTCTCAATTTTAACATACAATTCCTGTAAAGAGTTCTCGCAGATTAAAATAAAGGCCAAAATAGACATAAACAAACAAATATTTTAGAAGCTACAATCATCATGTATACCATCATACAATACAACAAACAGAACAAGATCACTTTTTTATACTTGCATCTGATGATCTTACCTTCTTCCACTGCTTCCTCCCACAAAGAGCTGGCTGATCCGGGCCTCCACCTCCTCCACATTAAACCTGATATACCTATCTGCGTTTTTACCAATATCCGAAGCCCCCTGAAGCCTACCCACGAAGCTCCTATACGCAGGGCACAACGTCCCTGTAATAGAGCCCCTAACCTCATCTCTCAACTGATCATCGAATATCACCCAAGAAGACTGCACCTTGCAAATCTCCTCAAAGTAGGAATTGAATAGCTTCAGCTTCTCCTTCAGATTCTTTGACGTCTCATTAGGCGACATCGAGCTGCCCTCAGCTTTCAGAACCCCCAAAACCTTACTCCAAGAACTTCTTTGATAGTTCACATGATACTGCCTCACCTTCGCCGCATGTTTCCTAATCCAATCCTCACCCAACAGCATCCCCAGCTCGTTGTCCTTCGCCTTCTGCACAATGTATCTCCCATTGTTCATCATGAACACAGCGCACAATGCTGGATCCCTGTAAATTTTCGACTTAGCCTCCAAATTACTCTCCAACAACTCCATGATCCACGCTATTTGGACCCCTAAAGACGATGAGGATGCCAAGGCCGCATCATCCCCTTTTCTATAATCAAGATTGCTTCCGCCACCAGCAACGCTCTCTTCAAAAACCTGCTCCAATGTCTGCCTAGCCCGGCAAGCAGCACGGAGGTAATTCATCACGTATCGAGTGATCGGATGCATTCTGCCACCGGGGACGGGTTCCTTAGCCGGATCTCTACGGATTAAATTCTCCAATTCCATAAAAATTCCCCTAATTGCTTCACCTAATCTTTTCCAAATAGTAACCGCTTCATTCCTCAAAGACACACAATACTGATCGGAAAAAATTATGTCAAATTCAGGCATCAAATCCCTAACCGTCTCGTAGACATCGAGCACCTTGAACAATCGCTCCGGAGCACGACTCCCTATCGCCACGGCATCAGCGAAGTTCAATAGCTGAATTGTGGAGCCTCTGCAGACCTCCATGAATGAGAGATCGGCAGCCGAGGATAAACCGAGGAAAACGCGATCGCAGAGGCGGCGCTCGCTTGGGAAGAGGATCCTAAACGCGACGTTCATGGCCTTGATCCATTTCTCGATTTCATCCTCCAGCTGAGTCCACTGCATTCTGTGGACATCGTCGATGCTCAGCTTCTGAAGGCCAAGACGCGAGAAGCTCTCCTCGAGGAAATCCCTCCGACACGAGCTGTAGGCGTGAGCGCACTCCTTCATGTACCCTGCCGACACCATCCGCTTCGCGATCTGGTGGAGCTCGCCGACCGTCCCGAGCGGCAGGGCGTCGATCACGATGTCGTAGTCCGTGATAGGCTGCGCCACGGGGATGAAATTCTCGTCCTCGTCGCCGAAATCGTCATCCTCGTCGGAGAAATCGGGATGGTGCGGGTGAGCCGACTCCGCCTGAGTCGCGTCGAAAGACTCGGCGCCGCGCTCGACTAGGGTTCGGAACTCCTCCTCGAGGCGGAACATCGACTGCTGGAGTAGATCCTCGGCGCGGTCGAGGCAGGCTGAGATCTTCTTATCGTCCGCTAGCGGCGTCCAATCGCGCACGGCGGCGATCAATTGGTCGACCGAATCGAGGAAGGCGCCGGGATCTGCGCCGGCAGACCAAATCGGGCGGTCGGAGGAGATGAATTGAGTGATCTGGTGGTCGATTGCATCGAGGATTTGTTCCATTCCGTCGTCGGAGAGCTTCTCGGCCAATTTCTCGCGCAGCCTTCCGTCGAAGCTGGAGAAAATCTTCAAAATGTCGTCGGTCATGGTGTCGGTGTGGCCGAGGGTTTTGGCGATGTGGCGTGCGACGGCTATGAGCTTCTCCTCACCGTTTTCCGCCATTGTTGCCGCGGACGAAAGCTCTGCTCCCCCGATGCGATGCGATGCTCGTGCCCTAATCAGCTCAGAAATCCGAAAACCGAGAAAGGAGGCGTGAAATTGGAATGCGGAAATTCAGAGAAAGAAAGAGAGATGGGGACACGACGCAAAGTGGTGGTGGGGAGCGCAGATTGCGTGAGTCGGAGAGAGAAAAAGGAAATTGAATTGAACGGAAAAGAGGAGAAATGTGATGAATTTCTGAAAGAGAAAAGTAAAAGTAACGTAAAAGAGAGGATTGATTGTGGCGAAGCAGACAGGTGTGGTGATGTCATTTTTGGCATTTCCTCCTTTTTGGTGATAAAATTCAATGATAGTACATTTAATGCTCACTTATTTTTTTTTATTTTATTATTAAATGTTTAACTTCATTTAGTTCGTTTATTATGGCTTCATCGCTCTAAAGTATTATTTTAATGTTTAAATATTACTCCATCCATCCCATTAAAATATAGACAATGGATATGAGAGCATCCGCAATGGTCGGTAGGCCAGCCATAGGCCAGCCATTCTCTCCTCTGCCACGTCAGCAACACTAAAAAAACCACCTGCCACGTCAGATTTAGGCCAGCCATAGGCCAGCCGCAATAAAAACAATTCAAAATATACTACATTTACGGAATTAAAATTACGATTAAAATTAGACACGTGTACGGGAAAATTCATTAATTGCATTTAAAAAAGTTACATAGATAAAAAAAAAAAGTACATGCATAATAAAGAAAAAAAACTATCGTCGTGCAGTCCTCCGTGCCCACAACTCTTCAATTATATCCTTTTGGAGTTGAATATGAGTATCCACTTGGCGCATGCTGGCAAATTCCTTGAGTCGGCCGGCTTCATCGAGGGGTACCCCCTGTCGTACACTAGGGGTGGCCGTTCCATGGCTTGGACCGGCTTCATCGTCACTGACCCAACTAGTCAGTTGTACGCCTTCGTGTTCAACGATCATGTTGTGCAGGATAATGCAGGCGTACATTATCTCGGAAACGCATCCGACATCCCACAAACGCGTTGGGCCCTTGATTGCCGCCCATCGAGACTGGAGCACACCAAATGCGCGCTCCACGTCCTTGCGCGCCGACTTCTGTCGTTGCGCAAAGTAGGCCTTCTTTTCATCACTTGTTTGTCGGATCGTCTTCACAAAGACCGGCCACCGAGGGTATATCCCATCCGCCAAGTAGTAGCCCATATCATGCCGGTTGCCGTTGGCCACGAATGAGACGGCTGGACTGACGCCCTGGCACTTCTCGTTGAAGAGGGGAGACGAGTTCAGGACGTTGAGGTCATTGTTCGACCCGGCTACCCCAAAATACGCATGCCAGATCCACAGCCGGTAATCAGCTACGGCCTCGAGGATTATCGTGGGGTTCTTTGACTTGTAGCCGGTCGTGTAGGCCCCCTTCCAGGCAGTCGGACAGTTCTTCCACTCCCAATGCATACAGTCTATGCTGCCTAACATCCCGGGGAACCCATGCTTCTCCCCGTGCATCTGCATCAAATTCTGACAATCTTCGGGAGTAGGGCTTCGAAGGTACTGCTCACCGAAAATGCTGATCACGCCCCCACAGAACTCCTTCAGACATTTCAGGGCTGACGACTCACCGATGTGGAGGTACTCATCCCACATGTCTGCCGCGCCTCCGTAGGCCAACTGCCTGATTGCCGCCGTGCACTTTTGGATAGGGGTGTGGCCGGGTCTGCCAGCCGCATCGTGCCTGAAGCAGAAACACATATATTGACGCTCCAATGCCCTAACGATGCGCATAAACAACTCCCTGCGCATTCTGAAACGCCGCCGGAACATGTTGGCGGGAAACCGCGGGTACTCTGCAAAGTAGTCCCCGTACAGCCGCTGATGTGCAGCTACGTGATCCCGATCAATCACTGCTCGGTGGTGGACAACTCGTGGAGGGCGAGGTATCGCCTGCTGTTCCACCATACGCATGTACCGCTCCATCCCGCGGTTCATGTAGGCCTCCATAGCCTCGTTCATCCTCCGTTCGTACTCCTCAGGATCCCCACCACTACCGCTACCGCTACCACCCGCGTGATCCATCGCTCGATGATACTCTTGAACAGAAAGTTAGAGAGAGAGAAAACTCGTTAAAACAAGTGGTGCAGATGAAAATGAGACGAAAATCGCGTTTATATATGATTTTAAAAATAAATTTAAAAAATCGAAAATCGGCGCTGGCCGATCGCTAGCCGATCGGGCCTCCACAATGGCAGCTAGCCGATCGGCTAGCGTTTCGGCCAGCGACGAGCGATCGGCGAGCCCACGCCGATCCGCTCGCCGATTTTGCGCTGGCCGACTGCAATGGTTCGGCTAGCCGATCGGCCAGCGCGACGAATCGGCTAGCCGGTCGCTAGCCGACCATTGCGGATGCTCTGACAAGAGAATGAAGACATAATTCGTAAAGTAAGAGAGAAGAGAAGAATGGTATGGTAAAGTAAGAGAGAAGGGTACATTATTAAATTAATACTTCGTCCCATAAAAATATGTGCATTTTTCATTTTCGCTCGTCCCATAATAATATGTGCATTCCATTTTTAGAAAGTTATATATCAATTTAATAATGTAGATTTCACCTCCACTAACACTACTTTAACTACCATTCTTCTCATCTTTTTTACTTTACCAATTTTTTTCTTATTTCTGTACCATACCCATTGTCTATATTTGTATGGGACGAACGAAAATAAAAAGTGCACATAATTTTATAGAACGGAGGGAGTATTATTCATAAGGCCTTATCAACTTGTTATCAATTCGCATAAACAACTATTTGCTCATGACGCCTAGGCACAACTAGATCACACTTGGGGATCATCGTCGTAATAATCTTGGACACGAGGCTTGCGGCAATTTCTTCACATTCTCATACACGTACTGTTAGAATTATATAGTACTATCTCCGTCCCAGATAATTTGTCTCAGTATTCCATTTCGGTCCGTCCCACTTCACTTTTATCATTTTTGGTAGTGGACCTCATATTCCACTAACTCATTCCTACTCACATTTTATTATAAAACTAATACTTTAAAAGTAGGACCTACATCCCACCAACTTTTTCAACTCACTTTCCATTAGATTTCTTAAAACCCGTGCCGGGTCAAAGTGTCTCAAATTATCTGGGACGGATGGAGTACTAGAAATCATGTTTTACGCGTTGTTTATTTATTACTCCTTTGTCTCATAAAAGAGTCACACTTTGTCATTTTTGTTCATCCTACAATAAGAGTCACACTTTATTTTTATATTAAATGATAAATAGGTCTCGAATTCCACTAACTTACTTTACTCACATTTTATTATAAAACTAATAAAAAAAAAGTGGGTCTCATATTTCGCTAACTTTTTCAATCTACTATTCTATACATTTCTTAAAACTCGTGCTCATAATAAGAGTGACTCCTATTGTACGACGGAGGGGAGTATTATATAGCTTTACCAATTCAATTATGCTACACTAGAAAAGCTCTTGCTCTTATTTTGTGAAAGAAAAGTTAACGATAATGCAGGCGGGCCGGATCGCACCTGGATCCTGCCCTGCGCGTTAGAGGGGAGGGAGACGTGGCCTAAGCCACGCCTGGGGACGGAGGAGAGGCCCGAGGCCGTGCCCGGGCCGGCGTTGCACACTCTCGGGGCGGACCGCAATTCAATTTTATTTTTATTTTTTTTAAAAAAAATGAATTTTGTTGTGTTGTTGAACATACGTACCTTCATATCTGTTGTATTCTCAAGTTTAGGAGATGAGTGGTTGACGGAAATGGAAGTTGAGGAAGAAAATGAAAAAGAGAGGAGAAGAAGATAACTGCGTGGGAAGAGAGGAGGGGAAGAAGAGAAAGGAGAAAATTTTAAGTTGAACATATTTAGTGGGCTGGGCTATATTTCAATTTTATGTACTCCCTTCGTCATGAAGAGTATGCACTATTTCCTTTTTCGTCCGTCCCTAAAGAGTATAAAAATTTCAATTTTAGAAACTCTCTTTTCTCTAATAAGGTGGGACCCATTATCCACTAACAATACTTAAAAAAATTTCTCTATCTATCTCTCTCTTATTTTGTCAATAATGTATTAAAACTCGTGTCGAACCCAAACTTCATATCCTTTGGGACAGAGGGAGTATTTAAGTACTTGTTCAATTTTAATGGGTTGGCTTTTTTTATGTATTTTTTTTAATTTTAAATTTCTATGTTTGTAATTTTTAATTTTCGAATGAACGAATGAATTTTTGCGTATTATAATTGGTCAACGTTTTCTATTTTACTCGTAAAATAGTTTGTAGTTGTAAATAATGCAATTTAATAATTGGAGTCTGGATGGAGCCTGCAGGGTTATGGGAATTGTGGTCTGGCCTTGAAAATTAGGGGAATGATGATGTGGAGAGAACTTGGAATCTGGATCCGGAGCGGGGTAATTATGCTCTAAAGCTCTTATTTTGAAACAAAAATCTGCATTGTCTTTTCTCCTTTCTCTCTTTAACTAGAACTATTATATAATTGTCTAATAATACGTATTAAGTGAAAGTTTGAAATAAGTTAAAGTTCCAAGGTTGAATCGAAGGAACCAACTCAAGAAAAAGGTGCGAGCAACCGACATATTTTTCAAAGGTATAAATATTAGTCCTTTAGTAGCCATGGTTTATGATTTTTATAATTCTTATTTGTTTGTTAACGTGCACATCTAGCTTATAGAATTTAATTTTGAATTCATAATTGAAAATCTCTACAGCATCTGAGATAAATCACTGGTGTTTGGAGTATTCTTTTATACAAATTTTATTCACGTATCCATGTTTATCGAGGCCTTGGAACAACATCCATTTGTCACATATCCTTCCAAGTTCTACCATACGATTAGCTTCTAACATCAACTGAACAATATCATCCTCACCATTGGAACGATCATTTTCTTTGTGGGGATCCATGAAATTTTAGAGAGAATTTAGAAATAAAGATGAATTGTGATGGCATGGTGATGTATTAATAGGAAAAAAGTGAATAAATATATATTTAAAAATGAATTTTTAAATAAAAGAGAAAAAATAGTTAGTAGTGCAGTTTCGATCCCACCTCGCAACACAGCCACTGCGGGACAACACCTCAAGCCTGGTCTCGCACTGCCATCACGTCCCGGATTGTCCCTTTCAGTATCCAACAACGCACCGGCCAGACTGCACTGCAAATTTTCACGGTCAGATTCCATTTATGAGCAAAATAAAGATACTTTTACATGACACAATTATCTCGTTAAATTTTGTGTATTGTTACATTAAATTAAAACGATTTCACCAATTATAACGACGTATAACTGACAAAATAGTACTCTCCCCGTCCTCCAAATTTTGTCACAGTTTGATCGGACACGGATTTTAAGAAATGTAATGGAAAGTGTGTTGAAAAAGTTGATAGGATGTGGGTCCTACTTTTAAAGTATTGGTTTTATAATAAAATGTGAGTGAGAATAAGTTAGTGGAACGTGGGGTCCACGACACAAAAATGGTTAAAAATGAAATGTGACAGATTTTGTGGAACAGACTAAAATGGAAAAATGTGACAAAATTTTAGAGACGGAGGAAAAATGTGACAAAATTTTAGAGAGGATGGAGTAATTGCATTTATTTAACAAAACTAACACAATAGTAATTGAATTTTATTTAACAATAGTATTTTTAATAGTGTGACATGGCGCATTGATCTCGAGTAGATTTATCGTAAGAGAAATAAGCTCTCACTTTTGAATTTGTAGTGTGGACTAAGTCCACTAATATTATCTTCAAAACCGATAAAAATAAAATGATCCTACCAACTATTATAAGACAAAGTTTGACCCCACTAAACATCACGTATTCACAATAGTTTTCTGATCATTTAGACCAAGTCAATGAACTGTTACCTAACAAACAACCTCCACACCCCAAAAGTCAATTGTTAGCACATCATAAAGAATGAGCCACATTCTTCTCTTAAAATTGATTACTTTTTTTATGATTGAATTGCATAATAAGACAGATGTCAGTTAAATTGTTAACCATATCACAATAAGACAAATATGACGAGGTCGCACCGTCGCTTGAAAATTTCGCCATCCATGAATGAAACGGTGCAAGTCTTCCGTTTACTTTCTATTCTCTCTTTGACATGCCATTTATTTATTTATTTTGCATAGTCGCTCAAATAATAAGGTTTAAAAGGAAAAAAAAGTCCCCAACAATAATTTTTGTATATTTAATAATCTCGACCCCATAAAAATAAAAAAAGGTATCGCTTTGACTTACATGGGTGATGATAGAAACGTTGTCCCTCTCACTAACTATTGTAATTAAAATTTAAAGCATAGGAAAAAAATCAACATCCAATTTTTTTACACCACGAAAATTGGAAATGACTCCAACAAATGATATTCTTGTTTTGCACTATATCATAAGAGGACGTACAAACATCTCTTCTAAAACCAGAAAAACGTCCAACAAATGGAGAAATAAAACTAAGACTACTTTATGTATGATGTTTATTACGAACCATCAGTCCTCTTTAAGCTACTAGTTCACACCTCATAGCGAAAAAAGTCAAAGAAGAATCGAGTAATATACAAGTTCTCTACCTGGTCTCAGCGTATCTGCTCGTCTCCTCCGCCACTTTAGTCCACTCGATTCCAATTTTCTCATTATATGCGACCTGAAACGACCATGAGAAAAGTTAAGCCTCCGTGTTGAGACTTGAGAGATCCATTTTCAAGAATCATGCATTTTGGATTCGACTATGCATGAACAACTATTTTCAAGAAGTGTTTAGCTTGTGTCAGTGTCGTTTCAATTGCCTACCAGACATGATCTATAGATCGGCATTCAGTAATCGTAACATCAACCTTGCCAAATGTCAGGAAGCCGCATGTATTATTCAGATGATGCATTTTAAAAGGCAGAGAAATCAAGCCACACTAGGAAGACTACCTGATTTTTTACAAATCCTTTCAGCATGTTAACGAAGTCAGCCTTTCTTTCTTCATCAAGCCTTTGGATTTCAGTCCGATTGTTTTCCTGTGATCACACCCTGGAGCAGTTAAATGGAAGAAGACAAAAGCTACCCTTTCCCACTTTCTTAACATTTAGGTAGGAGAAACAAATATTTATCGCAAAAATTAGAAAAAAACTACCATCAAGATAGAAAGATAGCAGGAAAAGAAGACATCATGTAACTGGAATAATATTCAGGCCAAGAGTTTGCTTTCCCATATTCTACATAAACCAACTACTAATACTCCATTACTTCACTTCACAATGAATTAGTCGGTTCAAACAGCTAGCATTGTTCTCAGCATTAAACTATAATGTTGTAGAACACTGCAATCACTCTTGAGACTCAGGGGAATTCAGACCTATAATGCACAAGAAGTCAATGCACATGAAAGAGAATTGATTCCTGTATTTACTAAGCTTTCAGAATATGTAATATTTGGAATATCTTCAGCATAACATTTTGCAGGTCTCTATCTCTTGATAGTGCATAAGCGTAGAATACCCATAAGCACAAGGATATATTGCTCAAGTACAAATACTCTAATGAAGCACCAAAGTAAGCACTTCTGGGAACAACTTAAAACCAGATTTTCATGTAGGATTTACAATATCTACAAAGTATCATCTCATCCTTCAAAATCACATTAAACATCCAATGAAATCTCACATTTTATGCAAGTTTGCTATCTGATTAACAGGAAGGAAAATAGGGAACACTTCAAGTCTGCAAATGACCACAGTTAAAGAAAATAATGGAGCTCTAAGCAAACAACTAAAGTAGAGAGTCATAACAGACAGAAACTACAGTTTCTTCTGCAATCAAAGTCCATATGATAAGTACAAACATATCCTACACCTCAAATGTCTCCATAATAAATAAAAAAAGAGCTCTGAAATAAAGATAGTATGCTATACCAAGTTAGATATTTCATGTGTAGCAGCACTGAATCCTAAACAAAATAATTTATCCCTCGAAAAGGAACAGGTAATACGCATAAGCCAGTAGCTGATGTCTCTCTTAAAGATTCTCTAGTTGGACAAGTGGATAAACAACTACAGTGGAATGTCAGAGTCAAAAAGAGGATTCCTAATTCTTTCTCATTCAAATCTGTAAGATAATTAAATTATTCCTTTAAAAACAAAATAATAATACCATACCAATGATACTTGATGCACCACCATATTTGTAGAGAAAACCAGGAAAATACATGGCTGGCAACTAAACCTATTAGACAGGAAGATCCAAAAAGCTAGGCCATTGTAAACTACACAGACAAACGAAAGCTCAAGTACAGGACCACAAGATCAGGTTTACCACTCCAAAAAACAAGTGATTCAACACAAAAACCTGAAAATAGGCACCCTATAAAAATTTAATACAGTATAATATACCAACAAAAGTTCACTATACCAAAAACAGCAATGAATCTAGTTTGGAAATTTTCAGGAAACAGTCCAATAATTTATACCTTAATCCTTTCATATTCTTTGATGGCACAACTTTTGGCATCCTCTGTGGCCCTAATGGCATTTTTTATGTCCTCCAACTTGCGGACCCTTGACTTGTCACCACCAAAAATTTTAGATGATGAAGTTTCAAGCTTATCAGCTCTTGAATGCAAGGCAGTCAATTCTGATATAAGAGTTTGCACTGTCAGTAAGGCACTAGAACGATCTGTGAACGCATTCTGTACAGCTAACATCATTCCCATGTGCTCATGCAATGAATCCTGCAATACAGAATTACAGATTAGAGTTCAAAACTAAATTATAATTTTTACAGGAAAATATCGGAAGGTATTTAACTCTTATATTGTTGGTGGGACAGCTTTAGCCAAGAAAAAAAGGAACTCAAAATGGAAATATTAGAAATAAGTAACAAAAACAGGAAAATCATCCTTAACAAGAATGGAATGATACTTGATAAGAGAAAGGGAAACTTTGTCGACACTTACAAAATGCTTCACAGTGTATGCATTTAATTCTCGATACAATCTGCTCACTTTAACAGCTGCAGTTGCTACATTCTTCATGTCAGAAGCCCTCACTCTTTGGGTATTTGATGCTGTCTGCTCATTCTCAAACTTGGTTAACTTAATAAAAGCCAATCCCAATTCTCCCATGATTTCCCCCATTTCTTGTTGTGCCTTAACCAATGATTCTGCCTGCCAGTTCATAATACAAAAATCAGGAGACATGAATGTTGAACATGAAAATCAAACCTAAGCTAAAACTCTTTCGGCAACTAAGTGCAACTTTCTCAAACTTAACTCCTAGACCCCAAAAATATTAATTTTCACAATAACTGTAATAAAAATACAGGCTTGGATGCAGTTAAACCTGCTTCGACGCATTTGTGAGGTGTTGCTCGAGGTCCTTCAACTTGATCTTTTTCTCTAAGAACTCCTTATCTTCCTCCTCCACAGAGGGCTTCGCGTTGCCCCAATCATTTACAACAGATTGCTTGAATTCCTTAAAGAACCTCAGCATATCCCTCCCACCTTTAGCCGAATGCACCACATCTTGCGGCTCAATCACGCTGCTCGACTCCCCTAATAGCTGCTTCGGCAGCCTCACAGCCCCATCAAGCATCCTCGAAGCCATGTCAATGCTCGTGGGCAGCGGCATTCTCCCATGCACAGTCAAAAACACCCTCAGCTCGTCGCTCTTCCGGATCATCGGATGCCTCGCCAGCCTCTTCAAATACTTCTCCAGCTCCACTCTCCTCTGCTCCACAAAATCCTGCTTCTGCATCACCTGGCTCTCAACCAAACTCTTATCCGGCCGAGGCGGGATGAAGAACCCCCTATAAGCCTCACTCAGCCGATCTGACAGCGTGACTACGTCCCTAAACCGCCTCCGCACGCTGAAATCTGACTCCTCATAGTCCGCAATGTTGGTGCTCGTCGTGATCAGATAGCTAATGTAAGTATTCCCACCGGGAACAATCGAATTCGAAGGCTCAGACTCCTTCTGCGGATCGGAAACGCTGATTCTGAGGTAATCGGAGCTGGACGACTGAGACAGCGGCGAAGAAAGCTCGTCCGCGGCAGAGATCTCGCCGTTGCCGTTGGATTCCGGTAGCCTGTCGAGGAAGGGATCGAACATGACGTCGGCGTAGGATGGGGAATCAGGAGAGGGGTTGTGAGGGGGGAATAGAAGGGGATCCGAGACGGCCGGAGAAGGCGGAGGGAAGAGAGGCTGATCGGTGGAGGAGGAGGAGGAGAGTGTTGTCATGGCACTGCGATAGTGCGAATAGGAATCGGAAGTGGAGAGTTGGCCATTGAAGGTGTTGTCGCCGTCGGTGGGGAGGGTTAGGGTTTGCGATTTATCGTCGGCGGAAAGGGGGTGCAGAAATTGATGTCGTTCTTCTTCTTTTTCGCCATTATTTGCTTCAGGATTCTTCTCTGATCCCATGATTCTTTCAGTGAATCTGCAATTTTGGGGATTTGATCAGATTGCGGGAGAATTTGAATCAAATAGCTGATGAAAGAGTGATGAACTTCGTTTTCACTTCATCTTCGTCCACCAGCATCAACACCAGATTTTGTTCAGTAATTTATACTCCTATAATTTTAAAAAAACAAATGTATATATGGAGTAATAAAATTGAGTTACATTTTTTATTTTTATTAAGTTGATCTACAATTGATCTACTTTGTCCTTTATTCATCTTGATTGGAAAATAAGTAAGAAAAAATTCGGTTTTTGGTTGATTTCATAGTGTACATTCTATAATTACCTTTCTTTATATTTTAGATATGGGCAAAAACATCAACCACGTTCGTGTTTTTATTATTATCTACACGCTAACGTGCATGGAGTGTTTTAATTTAATTTAAATCAGAGATGGAAGCGTGAAACGCTACTCGTATTAGCGTTTTAATTTAAAAATAAAAACAGAAACACGCTGATCATGTTAGCGTGTTTTCCTTAAAAATAAATTAGGATCATTTTCTCCCTGCAATCAGAACCGAGACCCTGTCTTTCTATCATTTGCGCGAAACCCTAGCCCTCTCTCTACCTCGATTTGAGATAGAAGATTGCAAATTGGGCTCATTCTTCCACGCGTTAGTTATCCTATTCGTTAAGAATGTATTATTTTCGACCAATATTGAAGAAATTTTGATAATCATTTAGTTTATTCTTGTTGCAGTAAATAAGATTAAATTCTCGATTTTGTGTAATTTTAATAGTTTAACAACGTTGGATAGTTTATGATAGTAGTATATGATTATAGTAGGTTGAGTTAGGTTGATTTTATATAATTTTTTTTCATGTGTGGTTTTACTTTTCTAGTTTGTAATGTGTTGAATTGTGTCTTGATGCATATGGTTTGAATTATATTTTGTTGAACATATATTGAATTTGGTGTTTTAGCAAAAGGTGTTGATTTCTCTAGTGAAGTTGATTGAAATTGGGTTCAAGTGGTGTGTAAAGTTAAAGTTAGTGAAATAGATTTATATATATAATTATTTTAATTTATATTGCTTATGTTGTGTAGATGAATTATGCGAATGTCATCTAGCTCTCGAGAACGAATTCTATGTGGTCCTGAAGACCCTCCTTCTATATTGGTAAACTCCCTTAGAATTGACATGGATAACGGACATTGGAAAATAAGTTTTTGCTAAAACCATCATCATCATCAAGACTGTACCATGATTTCTTTGTCGTAGGTCACTTGATAAAGCAATGATGAACTGGATGTTGTTGCTCATGGTTTGTTGTGACTGGGGAAATGATATGATGCAACCATGGATGCCGCACATCATATTCCAACTTTGTTGAAGGACTTGCCTCGACCACGAACAAGGGTCATGACATGACAGTATGTCACCTCTAAGATGCGACAATAACTCTTTTTTGAAGCTTTACAAAGGAAGATGAATCAACAAAGAACTAGAGGATGTTGTGCTCGGAGTTAAGAACGAGCGTTCAGATCAAAATAGCAAAAAGAGGGTTACACTAGTGATGAAACTCGAAATATAAATAAGTTGGAGCTGAAATTTTAAAATACAATATAAGAGTTTAATATACTGAGTTGACGAATTATCATAGTTATATTAATATATATACGACTAAGGAATCATAGTCCAGTCTCGACAATAATGATGGCTTTAGCAAAACATATTTGATGTGAATCAAATTGTAGTCCTTTATTGCATTATGTTAACGCACTTTTTAATATGACAAATGGACTCATTTTAATATATTATAGGACAAAAGACCAAACTATAAGAGAGAGAGGGGAGAAAGAAAACATGGTCCGAATCTGAACAGTAATCAGCCCTTGAAGATCAATTTCAAATGCTTCTACAAGTCCACCATTGCATTCACCTTCGAAAGAGCTTCGCGTGGATACCTCGCACGCCTCAATCGGAGTCCGGATGAAGAAGATATGGCTGTTTTACGAAAACTGCGCAGTGCAGTGAAAAAAGCCCGACCGGACGATTTCTGCCCTAAAAAACGCCCGGCCGGGAAAAGTTGACTAGGCCTATTTTTTCAGCCCAAACTATATAAAAAGATAGGGCATGACTTCCTATGCGACTTTTGGCGGCTGGAACGATTTTTTAGAGAGATTTGGAGCTTGGAAGCCACACTTGAAGAAGAAGAGCAAGATTGAAGCTTCATCCACCCAAGCCTTGTCCCCCATGGTATCATTAGCTTGTTTCCTTGTTATTGTGACCACCATGGGTGGCTAGAGCTTGGGATTACTCCTAATTTGTAGTAGGGTTGTTGAACATGAACTTCTTTATTTGAATTTTTATGATCTCCTTTGTTTTTTAGTTCTTATTTTTGGTGATTATTCTTATCCTTGTTGAGTTGAGCATGTAAACTTAATTTGGAAATTGCCTTAATTCTAATGTCTCTTTAACTTAGAATAAGGAGCAAACAAAGGTAAGGAACCTTCGAGCTAGAACCGATTAGGTGATAAACCGGGGGTGGATCCTTTGTGTTGAATTGTGTTATAAGCTAATCCCGAGCTTACTATGCGACTGTAGGAGTGAGGGGTTGGTGAGTAGAGCCTGGGAGACGTGATCAGCCTATCCTAGGTATACAATTCCTCGATCAGTGATCAGCTGCGAGTGAGTGAAAAATCAACACGATCCCTAAAAGCATTGGAAAAATATTAGGAAATAGAAGTTATGTGAAAAAACAATTCGAACCAAATTAGGAGTAGTTCTTCCCCTTTATCGTGTTAATCTCAAGTTAACTTTCTCGATCTTTCTGTTTGAGTCGTTTGTCCAAACCCATAAAATTACAAATTTATCGCTTTTTAGTTAGATTTAATAGTTTTAGCAATTAATCTCCTCCTTGTGGGTTCGACACCTTTTATACTACATTGCGCGTCTGAATACTTGCAGAAGTAGTATTTTTAGGGATTTATAACTTATTTTGTGTACTCAAATTGCACCCTAAAAATCACAACAATATTCTCCACTACCCATTATCCATGTCAATACTAAGAGCGTTACCCATATGGAAGGGTCTCCAGGACCACACAGAATTCGTTATCCCTAATAGGACCCTAGATGATATTTGTTTTCGACGAATCGCCATGCCTTGAAACAATCAAAGAATAGTCTCATTTTAAAAAAAATTAAAAATATCTCTCTCACTATATATAATTAAGATATCATTCATTCAATAGTCTCCATTCTATATTGCACTGAAACATTGATTTTTGTAATGGTTGATAATCGATCTCAAAAATAAAATATTGTTCTCATTTGGAACACTAGAACTTAATCATTCCTTAGTTTTTTTTATAAAAAAATCCTTGTATTTTGTTTCTAAGTTTCAATAATAAAAAAATATTATAGACTTAGGAGAAGAGAATAATAGAATACCATTATATAACATCAAACTTCAATATGATTATATTATCAAATAATTAATTTAGAATTTTTACTTGAAAAACTCGGGAGTCGGTGGTTGTAATCGGAGGACGGTTGGTGTTAGCGACTCGTTTGCAATTTTTTGGAAAGTTCGCAAGTCCAGGCAGGACAACATGATTCTTTATTTGATGCCATGATATAACATTAGGCTTCTAAATAATTTTTTATTCCCATTAAAAATAAAACATTTTTCTTTTTGAATTGTCCTACTAAAACGTTTCTTAAAATGAAAACATCTTTATCTCTACTATTTCACCTCTCTTACTTTACCCTCTCTTTTTTAACTCACAAAACAACACTATATGAAAATCCGTGTCGATTCCCAAATATTGCATATTTAATGGGACGGAGGGAATGGTAATTACAAATAAATTGTATCACCAAAATTCTATGAGAAGAAGGCTACCGAATGTAGGGATGCCAATTGGGCCAACACCGGGTTTCCGGCCAACCCTATTCGGGTTGCAGGTCAATCTGTTGCGAGCTAATCGAGTTTTGATTTTTTCGAGTTATAAAAGTTTAACCATAACACTAAAAGCTCGGGTTTCGAGCTAGCCCATCGGGTTGCTACCGATAAAATTAACATGCGATCAATCCAATAAATAGTGGTGAAAATTAGTTATATTTATAAAATGTAAAAATATTTAATTTTGATAAATTTGAGATATATGCTTAAACTCAAACATAAATATGATCAAATACTAATATTTGAGATTTATGCAAAATAAAACATAAACATCAAGAAATATTGAAGCAGGTTTTAAAAATTCAAATATACTCCATCCGTCCTAGTTTTGGAGTCACATTTTGCCATAAAAGTTCGTCACAGTTTTAGAGTCACATTTAGAATTTTTCATATTTGGTCATACAATTTTACCTCATTGTTCATCAAAATGTCATTATCTGCATTAAAAAAAATCAAAACAAAAATAAAAAACCAAAAAGTCAAAAAAGGACCCACCTTCAACCAACTCACTTCATTTATTACATACTTCATTATCTCACTTCATTTATTACACACTCCACCATCTCACTTCATTAATTACACACTTCACCAATTCCTTAGAACCCGTGCCATAACTAAATGTGACTCCAAATATGGGACGTAGGGAGTATTTTTTAGTGAATTTGAAGTTTCTAATTTATTTACCTATTATTATGTTAATAAAAAATTAATATACTAATTTATATATTTAATATATAAATTTGAAAGTTATTTTTTTAGCAATCTATATTATAAAATAAGCAATGAAGTGTCGAATTACAGTCAAACAAATAGAACGATAGAAATTTTATCGGGTTTCTGGGCCAGCTCATCGGGCTTTCGGGTCTGGCCCTAATGGGTTGCGAGTTAATCGGGTGCGGGTTAATCGGACTGTAATTTTATCGAGCTAGAAATTTTCAGCTCTAACCTTATAAATTTGGCGGGTTATTCGGACCGGCCCACAAATGCGGGCTACATTGACATCCCTAACCAAAAGTTCTAAGAAGCCAAAGGCTACCAAATCATTTATATAAAGTCTGGAAATAGACCAAGGAGAAGAGTTCTTCTTCCTCATTTTCCAATTTTCTGCAATTTCCCTTGCAAGTAGACTGGCATAAGCATCATTGTTGCACCTCCAAACGCATGGATGATGCAATTTCCAGAGAGGTGGTCCTATTCCTGCCATAGCCCATATGGGCTTATTGGTTAGAGTAAACTACCTTAATAGTTCCTGATCTTGTTACAAAATGCATCAATGGTCCTTAAAAAATTTTTATAGCATTTTTAGTATGATGAGACTAAAGTAACTCTTGGCACAAAAAATGTGAATTTTTAATGTTTGAGGTCATTTTGGACCTTAAATACTAGTATACTATTTTGTATTTTTAGCTACTTAAAATAGAGGTGCCCACAGTTCCGGAACTGGCGGTTACGGTTCGAAACTGCCGGTTCCGGTTTTGGAAATTGCCGAACCGGAATTGAACCGTGAGGGCGTTTCGCGGTTACTGTTACGGTTCCAAAATTGTCGGTTTCGATTTCGGTTTCGAATCGGCGGTTTTTCGGCAGTTTTTTATGATTTTTTACGGTTCTGAACCGCCGGTTTTTGCGGTTCCGGCACGGTTTCGGTTCAAAAATTTTTGAACCTGAACCGAACCACGGTTAAAAAATCAACGATTTCAGTTCGTATAAATTCTCACGGTTTCGGTTCAGAACCGTAACCGGCGATTACGGTTTCAATTTTAACCGCCGGTTTGGTAAACGGGCAGCTCACTTAAAATAGTTTATTGTCATAATGTGTTTAAAAATAAATACAACTTTAAAATAGTTTAATTATACTTTATTAATTTTTCAAATTAAATATTATTCATTATAAATTCAATCTATACGGAGAAAAAATAAAATCCAATAGTAACTTTTTCTTAATAAAAATATTAAAGTGAATTATAGAGAACTCTTTTTTCATGTGGGATTTATTTTACTTAAAAATTAATTAATTTTTTAAAATTTGAAAAGGAAAAATATTATAGTGAACTATAGTAATTTTTTACTTAAAAAATGTTACTTAAATATTTAAATGTTACTATACTTAAGTGAAAAATAAATAATTTAATGATGTTAATTAAAATATAGTATACTGAAAAAATATTTTTTAAGTATAATAATTAAAATTTAAGTGAATTATATCTAACATAAATTACAGCGAACTCAAGTAACATTTTTAATAAAAATACTAAAGTAAACTAAAGTAACTTTTTTATTATAAAGCTTAATCTATACGTTATTCAAATAATTATTAAAAAAATTTAAGTGAATTATAATTCAAAAGAAAATGTTTTCTGTTGTAAAAATATGAAATCAACTAGTACCATAAATGTAAATAATAAAATTCTGCCCAAAAATGTGCTTTTATATATGTCCAAAAAATTGCAAGACTGAAGAGGTAGCGAAATTGTGATTTCCAAAGACCAAAATGCCTTTAGGGGATTTTTCGAACACAGAGGGGTATAAAGACCGACAAGTACCAAAAAGGCTATGAAAATTTTTTAGGGATCATTGGTGCATTTTTTTGACAAAATCATGGACTATTTAGGTAGTTTACTCTAGTGGTTATTAAATTTATTTTATATTTTACTCCCTTCGTCCACCAAAAATAGACATAGTTGTGTATGACATGAGTTTTAATATGTGGTAAAGTAAGATAGACGAGAAGAAGTAAGAGATGAGTAGTGTTTGTGGATTATGTGATCTACATTATGAATAGCACATGAATGTTTAAAACTTTCCAAATTTAGAAATTGGTCTAATTTTGGTGGGTGACCAAAAATGGTAAAACTAGTCTTTTTTTTTTTTTAATGGATGAAGTATATTATTTGGGATTTATTAATACTTAACTAGGAGTATTTTATTTCAAAGGAAAATTCTAATGCCAACTAATATATGCAAAGATTTCCATTCACATTTAAAAACTGGTAAAATATAAATTCACTATTGTTTCTAATTTTAAAAATGATTTCATAATATGAAGAAAATAAAATGGACTGTGCGTAGAGCGAGTGTGATACTAGTATATTAATTAAAGGCCCAATTGAACTTCATAAATAAAACCCATTTTATTTCTTCTTCACTATTTTTGAGCGAAAATTCTCAGTAAAATATTTTTAAAATCGATGTCGGGCGTTGGGAGCCAGCACAGAGAACAACCATCGGTGGAGCTTTTGGCAACGCTCAAGCCCCGCTGGAGTGTTGGCTTGGGCCATGGTCCGTCCGTCCTTGGGTGACACCTAGTCGGATGAAACCACATAAGCAAAACCATCCAACAAAGTGGGCAACATATAAGTTACGAAGACTTACTTCGGTCGAGTGACCTTATAGCCGTATTTTGGACTAAAAAAAGTACCAAAAATGTAAAAGTCTTTCTAGTAATCTTCTTGGAAAAAAGACAAAATATATGAACTTAATTTGCAATTATCACTTATAAATTATAATTAATACTCCTCCCGTGATTGATTTTTTTTCATTTCGAGTCATACAATAAAAATAATCCCTTCTATTTTTGGTGTTTTCTTTTTCTCTAATAAGATAGCTCTGTTTTTTTAATAACAATACTATATTTTTTTTTTCTATATGTCTCTCACGTTACCAATTATACATAAAATCTCGTGACGTCCCAAATATTATATTGTTATGGGACTGAGGGGGTATTATAAAAAAAATAAAATTACCCTTTATATCTTTGGTTTGAATGTGTTTTTTCCGAAATAATTTTTGAGCCGTTCAAGTTATACAAAAAGGAAAAAATCTAAGTGTTAACGAAGATCTATAATTAATCAAAAATAATCATAATCAAGTAAAATTATTAGAATAAATACAATGATGGAAAACTGGTGCGACACACTCTTGTATCGCTAGCTAGGTTTTACGTCACAAATCCCGTTTCAGCCGTTGAGCTCCGTTCCTATTCATACACACTCAGACTCTTCTCTCTCACAAGAGGGGAAGCTCAATTCCACACCTTCTCACACACATTTTTCACCAATGGCCTCCAAATTCGGTTTAGCGGGCGGTATACCGGAGCGGCGGGTCCGACCCATTTGGGATGCCGTTGACTCTCGCCAGTTCAAGAACGCACTCAAGCTCTCCACCGCACTTCTCTCCAAATACCCCAGCTCCCCTTACGCGCTAGTGAGTGCAAATTTGGTGTTTCAAGATTGTGTTTTTATTACTATTAGCTAAGTGGATGAGTTGATTTTTTTTGTTTGTTTGCTTGAATCGTTGTTGGCTATTGCGCAGGCGCTTAAAGCTTTGATTTTGGAGAGGATGGGGAAGAACGAGGAGGCGCTAGGTGTTTGCTTAAATGCCAAGGAGATTTTGTGCACGAATGATTCTAATGTGTTTGTGGACGATCTCACTTTGAGTACTCTGCAGATTGTTTTCCAGAGGCTCGATCACTGTTAGTGCTCTTACTTGTTCAATTCTTTAGTTAATTAGTGCTTCATATTGAAATCTTTGATTGGGATGGGCAGTGGATATGGCGACCAGCTGTTATGAACATGCTTGCACCAAGTGCCCGAACAATCTTGAGCTGATGATGGGCCTTTTTAACTGTTATGTTCGAGAATATTCGTTTGTGAAACAGCAGCAGGTTGGTGTAATGACGTCTCTCCATGGGATTTCTTCATTGCATGTTGTGCTGTGATTAATGGGTGTGCCTTGTTGTAGATAGCTATTAAGATGTACAAGACTGCTGGCGAAGAACGCTTCTTGCTTTGGGCGGTTAGCAGCATTCTGTTGCAGGTTCGTCTAATTTATCTGTGATAGGTTTTCTCACTGGTTAATAATGGCATGGTGGATCCAAAATTTAAGCTTCAAAGAATCTATGTTTGCTTAAAAAGTTGTAATATTTTGCATGGTTCAGAATAGTGGCTAGTAGTTGTACACAATGGATACCAAGCATATGTATTTCTGCACACAGAGTTGTAATGACACATAAGCTGCTTAATTTTATAAGTTATCATACCTCATAATGCAACGACTGTTTAAATTTAGTCTATATAGGTTCCTTAGTTGTCAGCTGCAGATGGTATTACATTTTGCCAGGATGGTTCAATATTATATTGATAATGACAGTATTTTGTTATTTGAATGTAAAAAAGGTTTGTTGTGGCAATGGAGGAGAGAAGCTTTTTCAGTTGGCTGAAGGTTTACTCAAGAAACATATAGCTACTCATGGCTTACATGAACCTGAAGGTTTCTCATCTTTTTCTTAGTCCTTATGTTTTGGTGATTTGAAGGAATGGGTTTTATTATTTTGTAAGATTGTTAACTTTTTAGCCACTGAAAGAACTATGTCATGTGCAGCTCTCAGTGTTTATATATCTCTCCTGGAGGAACAAAATAAGTATAATGATGCATTGGAGATTCTTTCTGGGAATTTGGGATCTCTTATGATGATTGAAGTAGACAAACTGCGGCTAAAGGTATATTGCAGAACATTCTCCTCCAGTTGACGTGTATCAGTATAAAGTTTTTCCTTTTTCATTATATATCATGGCTTCGGAATCTCTGATATTAAACTATTGTCCATGTTGATCTTGAGTTGAGATCGATTCACAGTAGTTGTTAAAATCTCACAGAAGAGTTGTGAGCAAAAGGCCTTTGTGTTTGCATATTTTATTATTGGGTTTTTGGCTTTTTAAACCAAAACCTTTCTCCGAATTCCGGTTTTTCCCATAAACTATGAGATTTGTTTTTAAAACCACGAACTTTCATTTCGTTAGGATTTTCCCCCGGCGGGTCAACGACGAAACCCGGGTTGTCTACATGTCAATTTTAATCCCATTTGTCACTAAATTGATTACTTGGATCCTATTTGGCACAATATTACATATAGTCACAATTATTACATAACAAATGACAACTTTTGAATAAACAAAACACAACTTTAACATTTTGAATTATGCTATTCGGGTCGGAAATGTGCTATTCGGGTCGGGTTGGGAAAATCCTAACAAAATGAAAGTTCGTGGTTTTAAAAACAAATCTCATAGTTCATGGGAAAAACCGGAATTCGGGGAAAGGTTTTGGTTTAAAAAGCCAAAAACCCTTTATTATTCTATGAATTGTTGATTCCATGGTGTCCTGTTAGTTCCTGTTTGTCTTTATTTAAGTTTGTTCCTGTAACTTTTAAGTTGACAGGGAAGGCTTCTTGCTAGGGAAGGAGACTTTGCTGCTGCAGCTGATGTGTTTCAGAGTGTTTTAGAACTATGGTATGCTACTAAACATCGATGCATTGAGTATAGAATTCTATTTTTGTTGTTAATTAGTAGTAATAGCACAGTCATTTCTGTTCGGATTTATGTTTGAGCGTCATCCCAAATAATACATGCAGTTGAGCTAGCCATAGCTTTTCTTCAGAAAAAATAAATAGCTTATATAACTAACTTCAGACTTATAAGGCGATAAAATTAAACCATACCCAAGAAAACTCTGCATTCTTTTGGCTGGTGTCCATACAAGGCTTTTGGTGAGTTCTGGAGTCTCCCATCTATCAGAATGTCATGAAAACTAATTTTTTCTATCCCCACTATGAAGTGTGTTAGCATACTTGTTGAACCCTTGCCTTTTTTATTTTGGAAGTGAAACAACTTTCAGAAGACTTTAGTAGTTTCAATTGTCTATAGTCAAACTCAATGACTAGTATCTAACATTAGCTAACTGCTGAAGATTTTTACTTTACCATTGTTTTAACTTACTTTTCCACAATCTTCACTGATGCACTCTAAACATATCCCCACTTAATATTCACATATTTTTTGTTCTGAACTTTTAGTCCTGATGACTGGGAATGTTCCCTACAATACATTGGCTCTCTGCTGGAAGATGATAGTATCTCGGTCAAAGATAATGGTCCTGTTCACACAACAAAATCTATCGAGTGCAAGAATCTTCATATGTCCGGGGAAGTTGTAAGCTCCTGAAAACTCACTTAAACTTAAGGCTATGCTTCTACAACGTTTGACTCATTTACTTCTCTATGCAGTTTGATTCACGCATGTCAAGAGCCGTGAACTTCATACAAAAATTAATGGAAGCCAGTAGTAATTCTGAAAGAGGTCCATACCTGGCACTTCTTGAAATTGAAAGACGGAAGCTTTTGTTTCAGAAAGGTGATACTGACAAATTGCTTCAGGGTCTGATGCAATATTTTATCAGGTATGTTTCAACATGTTGCACTGAAGTTATTACTGATCCAATACATTGTAATCTCCTTCGACAGCAATCCTTCCCCTATCTTCTTCGAACTCTAACATGTTGCACTGAAGTTATTACTGATCCAATACATTGTAATCTCCTTCGACAGCAATCCTTCCCCTATCTTCTTCGAACTCTTTCTTCTCACTCTCATGCTTCACAGCCTTCACTTTCTTTATGATATTTCACTGCGATCTTGTGTAAAAGTTGATCTATGATTCTATTCATACACTTATGATGAGTTCAACTTACAACATGTTCTAATTTTCACCCGGGGCGAATATGAGCAATTGCAAAGGGCTCTAGTTATCTAAATCTTTCAATAATTTACAAGTTGAAGTGTATACGAGATGCTTTTTTTGACATTTACATACTTATTTTAATTGACTATACAATTGAATACTTTATTCTCCGGGACAGGTTTGGTCACTTGGCGTGTTTCGCTTCAGACGTTGAAGAATTTCTTCAAGTACTTGATAGTAATAAGAAGAGCGAGTTTTTGAGAAACATAGTGAAGGAGAATGAAGCGACCACAATCGTGCCAGCTAAAGCTCTTGGGCAGTCCATAACTGTATTCAAAGTCCAGAACTTAATTGGAAATTTAATAGCTCTACCAGTGGATGGTATGCCTGATGCCATTTCATTTAATAAATTTATCTGGCCAGCAGTTTCTTTTATACTCTACTAATTGCCTTTCAATCATAGTGGTCTTCTTTTTTTGCGTTTCACTGAGTTGTTGAGAAAGCAACTTTTTGCTCCTTTACCTTGTTAAAGCATTTCCAGACGATGCTTACTCATGGATTATTTGCTTCATTAAACTATAGAAGCTTTTCTCCCAACCTCTCCTTTTCTTTCCCCCCCCCCCCTAAATACTAGTGTATGTTGCCACTGCCATTCTTATATCACACGTCCTCTAAATTCTGATGTTGCAAGCATAGCCATATTGTTCTGTTGTTTTGCTTTTTGAGGTAACCACAAATCATTTATTTATCTGACAGAGCTCGAGAATAAGGCTGTACAAATGACACAAATGTTCTGTAACAATCTTCCACTGTCAAAAGACTTGGATGCACAAGAGAGCATGTATGGTGAAGAGCTTTTACCAATGGCATGTAATATTTTGGTTCAGGTACTAAATTATGTTCACTGAAAAAGTGTATTTTTCGCTTTGTTTATGTGCTCAAGTTTTCAGGAATTTCTGCTGCATCAGTGGTAAGCCTGAAATTATATACTAGTAGTACTCTCTCCGTTCCCTCATAGTTGAGGCGGTACTTTTCGGCACGGAGTTTAAGAAATGAATGTTGAGTGTGTTAAATAAATAGATAAAAAAGTAAGAAAGAGAAAAAGGTGGAGAGAATAAAGTAAAAAGTGAATAAAGTAGAGAGAATAAAGTAAGAGAGAGTAAAGTAAGAAAGAGGAAAAAGTTACTATATATGTAAATGACTCAACTATGAGGGAACTTCCCAAAATGGAAAAATGACTCAACTATGAAGGAACGGAGGGAGTACTATATATTATTTGTATTGAACTTTGATAGAGTTAGCTGAATATTGATGAACCTAAAACATCTAGTTTCATTTTGCTCCTTTTGCTCATCTACTCTCTCAAGATTTTGTTTTTAGCTATCTATATTTGTAGCTTGGTAGAAGATCAAAACTTATGTCAATCTGCTTGTAATATTTCACATGGTGGCTCAGCTTTACTGGCGGACAAGGGATCTTGGCTATTTGGTGGAGGCTATTATGGTTCTGGAGTTTGGATTAGCTATCCGAAGGTTAGAAAGTTAATTTTGCTGATTTTTATCTTGTTACATAAGTTTACCTCACCCTAGTGTTGGCAAACATGAAACTATAATTGTATACTCCCTCCGTCCCATTAAAAATGAAACTTTTCCTTTTTGGATTGAACGTTTCCTAAAATGGAAACATCTCTATCTCTACTTTTTCATTTCTCTTACTTTACTCTCTCTTCATTAACTCACAAAACAACACTACATAAAAACTCGTGCCGATTCCCAAATGTTGCATATTTAATGGGACAGATGGAGTATTAATCATGGTTGTGGAAGTATTACTAGAAGTAAATTTTATTTCCCATTATTGTAAAGAAGAAAGATATGAGCATACAATGTTTATTTTATTAATTTGACATGTCCATAGGAGAAAGGAGAATTGTACTTCCTCTTCATCTAAGCATATGATGAGATGAGTGGTTTTAGTCAATTGAAACCATGTTTTTTTAATAGAATAGACTTATATTTGTTTCGATAATTAATAAACTATACTGTGCGTATTATTTATAACCATGTATGAATCTAACTATTAATTGCCCTGGTTTTTTGCAGATATGTCTTCCAGTACAAAATTTTATTAGTTCATCTTTATTCCTATTGGAATTCCCTTCCGTTAGCTTATGAACGGTAATTGGAAGATGTTGCATCAGCACATTTCATCTCTACTCCCCCCCCCCTCTCGCTGTCACACACACACACACACAGACAGAAACCCGCATCCATACAAAAGCATCAAGCCTACTATATTTCTTGGTTGTTGGGCTTGAGGTCCATTTCAAAATATTTCTCCTAATCCTGACTTGAGTTCTTTTCCATGTCTCTGTAGATATAAATCCTTGGATGTAAAGAATATATTGTTGGAGACAGTATCTCACCACATATTACCACAGATGTTAGCATCTCCACTCTGGCCAGATTTGAATATTCTGTTGAGTGATTATTTAAGATTCATGGACGATCACTTCCGAGAGTCAGCAGATCTCACCTTCCTTGCTTATCGCCACAGGAATTACTCAAAAGTAAGAAGGCAGCTCTTGATTGTATATTATTATACTTAAATTAGCATCTCAGTGGCATGTCACATTTCTCTTGAACAACGAAGTGCTTAATGTTCCTCTTGTCTTCATGGTCTTAGGCAATTGAATTTGTCCAATTCAAAGAAAGATTGCAACGTTCCAGTCAGTACTTAATGGCAAAGATTGAATTGCCAATTTTACAGATAAAACAGAACTCAAATAATATTGATGAAGAGGAGGTAACTGTGGTATGCTTTTGTGCTTTTCCAATTCTTGTTTACATGATTATTCAAGTAAAGTTTATCTTTCAGTCCACCTTGGAGAGCTTGGGATATGGAACTCACTTTATTGACCTCTCAAATGAGATCGGAAGCAAATCATTGACCTTTAATGAAGACTTCAATTTACGGCCTTGGTGGACGCCAACTTATGATAAAAATTATCTCTTAGGTTAGTGTGTTCTGCAGTGGCTGCTTCATTATAAATATCTGTTAATGACAGTGATTATTCAATTGCTGTATATATATGATAGTTTTATAATAATTCATTCTTAACTGGTAAAATTCTTTCTCTAATGGTGTTTGCAGGACCCTTTGGAGGACCATCATATTGTCCTAAAGAAAACATGGTAATGAATTAAGCTGTTAATTAGTATCTATCTGATGCTTTAACTTTCAGTATATTAGTTCTTACTGTTAAAGTCGCAAATAGATATCCAATTTCAATGGCTCAAAAAGTTTATAGTAGAAGATAGTTTTCTGTTAGTTTTGTTAATGGAAGAATATGGAGTTATTATCAAAACTATAGTATAGTTGATTATTACATGTTTCATGGCTGTTGCAGCAAAATCTGATCAAGCAAACAGAAGTGGATGCAGTTAAAAAAATTGAAAAGAGATCCCTTCTTCCACGAATGATATATCTATCCATATATTCTGCTTCAGTGTCAGTGAAGGAAAACATTGAAGCCAATGGTTCCACAGTTGACCCAAAGCTCCCATTGGAGCTGAAAATATTACTTGAACGCTACGCAAAGATCTTGGAGTTTCCCTTCCGAGATGCTGTAGAACTTGTCTTTGGGGTATCAAGCGGCCAGAAGTCCCTAGAGGTGTGTTCTTTTTCGTCTAAAGCTTTTGGTTTATTTGTTTTTTTTTTTGTCTAAAACTTGCCATTTGTTGTGGCTAAGCAATCCTGCATAATGTTTACTTATCACAGACTCTGTTAGTAGATGAGGGCTATAGACGTATTGCATATGTGTCACCTATTTTTCGGCTATCATTTTATTAGCTGGGGATAAAGAATGCCAACATGGCTTAAATAGTGATTTATCTGCGTGTATTTGTTGTGAATTTTGATGCTTTATCTTTCAAACATGATTGAATGTTTGATTCATGTTGCAAGATAGGTTTTTTGACCCCTTAACGATTCGTATCCCCTGAAAAATAATGATTCGTATCTCCTTATGCAGGTACCCAGTATGGATATTATTGACTGGACTAATTTCGTTGTCTTTTTGAATGCTTGGAATCTAAAGTCTCATGAGATTGGCCAAGGCGATTCTGGCCGTAGCACTTGGAAGCTAGCAAATACTTTTCTAAGGAAATATGTCGAGGAGATGATCAAATCTGCAGGGCCCGTAGTTTCGTCTCCAGGAAACGACCTTTCTTTTCTGGTGCAGCTCGTAACCGAACCCCTAGCTTGGCATGCTCTAATCCTCCAGTCCTGTGTCCGCTCCTTGCATCCTTCGGCAAAGAAGAAAAAGAAAGGTGGATCTGTTGAGCAATCAAACTCCCAGCTGCTGAATGAGCTTCAGATCTCGATCCAGTCTCTCCGTGATACGATAGAGGTTGTCACAAAATGGTTGAAAGATCAGCTCCAGAAACCCCACGACGGGAAATTCGAAACCATGTATTCCATGGTTCAGAGAGACGACACGTGTGATGGGCCAGGGAAGGTCTTCAAGATACTCAGATCTCCCGTGTCAGCGATGAAGGATGCTGAGGTTGGCGATAGGATTCTGGAGGCGCTGCAATCTTGGGACCCTGCTGATGTCGTGAGGAAGATTGTGGCCGGGCAGGACGGCCTGCTGCTGGAGCTCCTCAAAATCTGCGAATCGAGGATCAAATCATTGCAGGCTCTGAGGATTCAGTTGTAGCTCAAAACTTCAAATGCAAGAGTGAGTTGAATCATTTTCAGGTAATGATTCCTTATGTTCTGTTTGATTTGAGGATTATTTCTTTGTTTTATAAAAATAATAATTTGTTACAATTTTGTAGTTTGGGTCATTTTGCTTTTAAATTTATTTCCATTCATTTTTTTTTTATAGAAAATGTATGGAAGAAAATTACAAGAAACTTGTTTGTTGAGGTTAATTTACATTTTTACTAGTATGTAACGTTGAATTCACTATGTTGTATATTAGAGTCGATAAATTTTCTTTTAATTTTGTGTTTCATTCTATTAATGCAGACGTTATTTTGTAACAGAGGATCTGATCTGACTTGATGAAGTGTTAAAAAACCAGAGTTAAAAGAAGTTGGAAATTTGATTGTATTTATTTTGGTTGGTTGGTTGCCTATATCATTGAAAATAAGTGTGTTCTGCAGCTTCAACGATTTCGTTGATAAAGCGTCGTTGGTAAACAAACTAACTGACCTCAATTGTCTATTTTTTTTAACTTATTTGATTAATTCCAAATTAGTGCCTTGATTGAAGCTGGTTTCATCATTAACTACTCTGATGGTAAGGTGTCCAGATTTTTTGTATGAGACCCTATGTAGAGTCAAACACTAATTATATACTATTATTAACAGTGTTAATCAATGTTTTTTCGTTAGTGGTAGATGTGCTTGTTTCTTTTCATCTTTGACAAGGGAAAGCTGTTAAAAGTGGAGCCACCTAATTTAGTTGGTTATGATTATTTTAAAGCATGAGCATGGTTTTTCAGCCAGATGAAAATAACCAGCCCAAGAAAACCCTATTACTATGAATATAGATAAATGTATTTATATGATTACATCAGTAAATTAAGAGTGATATGCAAAATGATGCCACCCCACGTAAGATTGCATCAGTAAATTAAGGTATTTAGTATATTATCGAGAATCTCCCCTGACAGAGCGTGGATTATAGGGAGGGTTTGGATTCTTCTTGTTGGTAAATGCTGTATGGATACTGTTTCATACACTCATAATTTAATTATAAATTTTAATATTAAAATAATACTCTCTCCGCCCCATAATAGATGTCACACTTTCCTTTTTAGTTTGCCATACAATAAATGTCACATTTCCTTTTTTGGAAAAAGTTTCTCTCACATTAATATAAATATATTATTTTCTCTTTCCACTTAACACACAAAATACCACCACCTAAAATCCCGTGTACATCTCCAAGTGTGACATCTAATATGGAACGGAGGGAGTAGTATTGTTGGCATTCAGCCATAATAGGGATCCAAATCCTGATAGGAAACAAAGTAAAAAAACCATGAATTGCTAGGCTAGATCCAAATCCTGATAGGAAACAAAGTAACAGGGGCAGCGTAGTTGGCAACAGAAGGGCAGATCTTGTTGCAATGAGTCTGGGTTTAAATCTCACTGCTATCGTGTCTAGTTGCTTCCATCTTTCAGGCATAGGTGTGATGCCTTGGGAGATGGGCTTCTGGCAGCCAATGGATTAAAGACCTCCTCATTAATGGGCTACTGCGTATCCTGATTGAATCTCCTCAATGATGTCGGTCCTTAGTGTGGGGGCCGCCAAGATGACGAAATCGCCTTTTGTTGCAATGAAATACTAGGCTAGAGAATAAGAAGATGAGAGCGAAAAGTTAAAAAAAAGTGCTTATGAGAGCGAAAACCTGCAAGGCAAAACATTAAAGTGAGTTGAAGTTATAAAAATTTACAAATAAATCGGATTATATATGTATTGAATCAAGACCAACCCCAACTCTTAGGGGTGACCAAAATCCGAAAATTCAATTCGAACCAAATTGAATTTAAAATTCTATTCAGATTTTCGGGCAATTTTTTGAATTGATTTTTTTAAAAATTTCGGATGCGGATGCCGAATGATATTTTAAAATCGGAAGTGATCCGAAATAGTATATTTATTATTATTATTATTATTATTAAAATAAACCTAACGAATATAAAATATGTGTTTGAAAAATTCTAATGATGTTTGGTATTAGACTTTCGAATTTCGGTAGTGAATTTGCAAATTTTTGGATTTTAATATTGAATTTTCTTATTTTTATACTATTTTTATGTAATTTCGGGTTTATTCGGACCGGAGCGGATTTCATAGTTCAGAATTCCATATTCGGATTTTCGAACAATTTGGAACAGGTTTATTTTTCATATAAATTTGGATATTTCGAATTGGGAAAATATCCGATAGAAATCCGAATACACCTGCAACCTTGACATATAATCAATGCTAAAACTGTAGGAGTATATTTTAGCTTTAAGATATAGCCATGTAGGTCAGATGATTTTTTTATTCTAAACTTTTCTACTGTATTAACTAAGTCAAGCGAAAGAGATGTAAAAATATGAACATCACCTAAACCTAGTACATATTCAACCTAATTTCACTAACTCGCCAACAAAATCCTATCTTTCACACTAGAAAATTCAATGCCATAAGTTACAAAGTAAAAGTGAGTCAATTTATAACTAAATAAACTCATAAGTCATAGTAACACATTTCAGGTGGCAATTGTCTTCTCCAGATTGGCTTTATTAATATATTCGACTGTTTGGCTAACTAACTACTCTTTTATTTTACGCGCCATTTAATTTAATTAATATTTGAATAAAAACACTTCAATTACTATTTTGAGATGTAAATTTATCATTAATGATAGCATGATTACAAATATAAGATGTTATATGTGAGATTTTTTTGTTACCAATTCAGTTACATTTCATATTATCATTGCTATAAAAGAATGTCACGTGTTTTAACCATAAAACTACCATAGACTGAAAGGAATGTATTTATCTTTCATTTTCATGAATTGTATTTATTTCTGCCTCAAAAGCCCAATGTTTTAACGCTGGATTGTGCAAATGATAGCAACAAATTCATTTGTTATTTATTTACTACACATACTAATTTGAGCATTAGAAGGTTTATCGTTTAGCCAACAATCTCAGTCCAAAACTCTAATTTCAAATCTTAAAGCTAGATTTACAAAAGTAGTCTATAATGATGCACAAAAAAGTTATGCATAAATGGGAAGGATTCATTCATTTAATTAGCTTGCTTATAAATCAATAAAGCTTACCAACTACCATCGATTTAAAATCTATAACAATTATATGTGAAAATAATAAATTTGACTATGTCATCACATTCTCGAACCCCAATAGTTTTCATTCTCCTCAAATAATTTTCAAAAACCACTAATAATATAAAATTTCAATCCCTTGTCAGTTTAGTATAAATCTTATACCTTCATCACTTCAAGCTCACTAAACCAAAAAGGCCAAATAAAAGACACACACACACACTTCACAAGTTATAGAAAACGAAAGAAGCAAAAATGAATGTATTGCTCATCTTTCTTTTAGGCATACTATCTGTCGCCACTTCTTTTCCGGAAACTCACTACCATGAGTTCGTGGTACGTTTTAAATTAATGCTTTACTATTACATAACTTTTCCCTCCATATTTTAGTTAAAATTCTAACACGACAGAATCAACCGCCGTGCGCAGGTCCAAGAAACACCGGTGAAAAGGCTGTGCAAAACTCAAAACATAATCACGGTGAACGGACAATTCCCGGGTCCAACGATCACTGCAAGAAATGGAGACTCACTAGCCATTAAAGTCACCAATCGAGTGCGTCACAACATTAGCATCCACTGGTAAGTCTATGCACCGCCAATAATTCAAAATTGAGATAGATCTATTTTAAATCAAAACACTCACATGCACTTGGCCTAATTGTTGGATCGTGGCACTAGGCACGGTATACGACAGATGCGGACCCCGTGGGCCGATGGTCCTGAATTTGTGACACAGTGCCCCATCATGCCCGGCAGAACCTACACTTACCGTTTCAAGATTGAGAATCAAGAGGGCACATTGTGGTGGCACGCCCACAGCCGGTGGCTCCGAGCTACGGTCTATGGAGCCCTCGTTATTTTTCCAAAATCGGGCTCCTCGTATCCCTTCTCTGCACCCAAGATTGATGTTCCCGTCATTCTTGGTAAGTTTCACTCACACATTTTGCTTATTATATTTAGACATTGATGACATCTAATGGTAACAAAATGCAGGGGAGTGGTGGAACAGAAACATCATCAAAGTTATGAAACAAGCCCTCTACACTGGAGCTGGCCCAAATGTTTCAGATGCCTACACGGTCAACGGTCAACCAGGAGATCTCTACAAATGCTCTGCCCAAGGTACGTTTTTTTTAATAAAATGAACATAAATTTAAAGGTCGTGTCATGATGGATTTGCCTCAACATTAACCACACATGTCTCCATGCTTCCATGCAGACACGAGCAAGATCTCCGTAAACCCTGGTGACACCGTGATGCTAAGAGTAATCAACGCTGCACTCAACCAAGAGCTCTTCTTCTCCGTGGCCAACCATAAACTGACCGTGGTCGGGTCCGACGCCGCCTACAATAAGCCCTTCACCACCGACGTGATCATGGTCGGGCCAGGGCAGACCACCAACGTCGTCCTCAGAGCCGACCAGCCACCCGCGCGCTACTACATGGCCGCGCGGGCCTACCAGTCCGCGCAAAACGCGGCTTTCGACAACACCACCACCACCGCGATCCTCCACTACAAAACTGCCTCGGCCGCCACCAACCCTGTCCTGCCCCGGCTACCCGCCTTCAACGACACAGCCACCGTCACCGCATTCTCGAGCCAGCTCAGGAGCGTACGAGCCCTAGCTAAAGTCCCAACACAAATAGACGAAAATCTATTCTTCACCATTGGATTAGGCCTCATAAATTGCAATCCCGGCCCAAGATGCCAAGGCCCTAACAACACACGTTTCGCCGCAAGCATGAACAATGTATCTTTTGTGCTGCCAAGAACTGTTTCCCTTATGCAAGCCTACTACCAAAACACGCCGGGAATCTACACGGTCGATTTCCCGCCTTCTCCTCCGCACAAATTTGACTACACGGGCAACGTGAGCCGGGCGTTGTGGCAGCCCGGCTCCGGCACCAAGCTGTACAAGCTCAAGTTCGGGTCGAACGTGCAGATCGTGCTGCAGGACACGGCCATCGTGACGACGGAGGACCACCCGATCCACCTTCACGGCTACCACTTCTTCGTGGTCGGTGAAGGGTTCGGAAACTTCAACCCGGCAACGGATACCGCTAAGTTCAATCTCGTGGACCCACCGGTTCGGAACACTATCAATGTTCCGGACGGGGGGTGGGCCGTCATTCGCTTCCACGCGGACAATCCTGGTACGGTTCATTAAATATCTCATTTCATTTTTACTATATTTAAATATACAGTAAACTCATATGGAACACGTGTCGCAGGCGTGTGGCTTTTCCACTGCCACATAGATTCACATCTGACATGGGGTTTAGCGATGGCATTCATCGTCGAAAATGGAGAAGGGCCGTCGCAATCCGTCGAGCCGCCGCCGGCTGATCTGCCAAAGTGCTAGAGTGCCTATTCCCATTTTCGTATTAAATCAAGTTTTTAAATGATGTAACCATTATATAGAAATGTATTGTATTGAGTTGTCTCATGTAACTCAAGTTTACATTGCGCTTGTCTAGAAGCATAGAGTTTGGTTTTTTTCGTTTCCTACGTATGCTTTGTATTGTCTCAATTGAGTTGAACATGCTTTCAGTTGTATGCATTGCTATGTAATCTTAGAGCATCCACAACTATTAGGGTGGGTCCCCTCATGTCTCGGGAGGATGAGTCGCGTTTGGTACGCATTGGAGGCCGATCACCACATATCGTGATACCCACTCGTGGATGTGCGAATGGTCATTATTTTATCCAATTTTAAAATTATATTTATAAATATATTTTTAAATTATGAAAAATGAATTTTAATTGAAAATTTGAATATTAGTTATTAAAATCCATTTTTAAGTAAAATAAACTAAAATTTTACGATGAACCCCATTTAAAGTCATGTCTGTAAAGTAAAAGATTATGTTTCGTGGTATCCAATTATTCACATTTGATAAGTGGATTTTGATCCTTGAGGGAGCCTTTAACTTTATGAGTAGTAAGTAGTAACTTAGTACTTGTATGAAATTAATTACTAGTTTTTTTTTAATTAAATATTTGAACTTTATATTTTATGGAGTATAACTTAATTAGAGCTTAATTCAATTTTTACAATTATTTTTATTCTAGATGACAAATACACCAAACAAAGATTTGCTGTTTTAAATATGGTGGCACAGAATAAAGTTAAACCATTGGACAAGAACGGAGGAGTACGAGTGTCCACTATAGGAGAGCCGCGGCTCGGTCGTAGCCCGGCCGCGGCTCCCTATAGTGAGAGCCATGAAGATTGGTGGGGGGTGGGGGGGTGGGGGGGAGCACACCGGCGGCCCAGCCGTGGCTCTCCTATTGCAGCGGCTAAGAGCCGCGGCTCTCCCTAATTTCAATTTTTTTTAATATTTTCTTAATTCTATAAATATACCTATTTTTCTCTATTTTTTAGCCCATTCCAAATAATATACACTCTTTTCAATTTATCTCCAATTCTACTTTGGAAAAATGAGTTCCGACGATGAGTTTCAAAAATTGGTCGATAGGGAGTTCGATGAACTGGTTGAAGAGATGCAACGTGAAGCTAACGAGGAGGCAGCGGCGGCGACAGTCGTTCAGTCGTTCCATCATCGGCGGACAATCCGCCGTGACCATGTCGGAGCCGACCTGCGGTTGATGGAAGACTACTTTGGCGATAACCCCCGCTCAAAATGTCGCAACGGCTATTCATCCATATAGAGACGACATTGGTGCAGCGGTATAGGTGCTTCACACTGCGCCGTGATGCTAGCGGCCGACCCGGATTGTCAACATATCAGAAGTGTACCGCTGCAATTAGGCAGCTGGGTGAAACAACTGCCCTAACGACGCTGAGATAGTTTTGTAATGGTATCCAGGACATCTTCGGTCCGGAGTATCTATGGAAGCCAAATGCCGATGAGTGTCAGAGATTGATAAATATGCATGGGAGGGTGCACCATTTTCCAGGGATGATGGGCAGCATCGATTGTATGCACTGGGAGTGGAGGAACTGCTCGGTTGCTTGGAAGGGGCAATTCACATCTAGATTCAAAGGGAGACACCAACGATGATACTGGAAGCTGTTGCTGACTACCGTTTGCGAATCTGGCATGCGTATTTTGGTGTAGCAAGGTCGAACAACGACATCAACGTTCTACATTCGTCTCATCTCTTTAATGACGAGTGTCAGGGTGAGGGTCCGACGGTCAGATTCGTGGCCAACGGCATGCAGTACAACAAGGCATACTATTTGGCCGATGGGATATACCCTCGGTGGCCCGTGTTTGTCAAGACGATCCGGCAACCGGTTGGGCCGAAACAATCCTATTTCGCGGCAAAACAAGAGAGTGCTAAGAAGGATGTTGAGTGGGATTTTGGTGTCCTCCAAGTGCGATGGGCCATTCTACGGTGCCCGGTACGAGTTTGGCACGAAAATGATGACGCCTACATCATGTATGCATGTATCATATTGCACAATATGATAATAGATGACGAAGGATATTCTGCAGAGCGTTGGACACCGGATGAGGGTGCTAGTACGAGTCACGGTATTGCAACCGCCCCACTGCAGATGGATGTACCGCGTAGTAATGCATACTTGATCCAACGGTTCACCGATATACGGAGGAAAACATCACATACGACACTGGAGGCTGATTTGGTCGAAGAGGTCTTGAATCGTAGGGGAGGAGGGGGCAGAGCGTGATATGCATTCGCGGTGTAGTTTATGTGATGTCGATAATCCTCGTTGTATTATTTTACCCCTTTCTATATAATACAACAAAGATTTGGTTCTAATTTTTGTTTTTTATTAAATATGCATTTTTTAAAATTATTATAGTCCAATATTTTTTATTATAGTTAAATTAAAATATACACAAAATGAAAAAAATAATTTATTTGGTGACTTGGACGTGTCTATCCTAGTGTAAAACAAGTTTTTTGGTGGCTCGGCCAAGTTTTATGGCTTGGCCATGATTTGTGGTTTGACCGGCCAACTATAGTGGATACCCTAAGTCTTCTCTATATATATTAGGTGAAACGTCTATGGTTATAAATTTATAATATTTGACGTGTAAGAGAGAACAATTTTTTTTCTCAAGAAAATACGTGAGTACATCAATATCTTTGTTATGTTATGAAAATAAAAAATTACCTTAGTTTAAAGTTTCGTTTAAAGTTTCGTGTATAGTCCTATTAACTATGACCCAATTAAGTAGAAGTAACAAATTATCAATAAGATTTTATTAATTTAGATCATATTAATGGTTATCCTATGCCCAGGGTTTGCCGCATAAGCATATTTTATTTATCTGATTATGATAATATGCATCCCTCAAAGAAAAAGTTTTAATTATATGCATATAGAAAAAAATCATTCATTTGCATATACAACTTGAAATATTTTTGCAGTGGCTTAATTGACGGATGGGATGATCCTCTATCCCATGTGATTAACGGCTGCAGATGGTATTGAAGAGTTGAATCCTTGCTTGCTGTATCCTATCAATTTCTAATTACACACTTCCTAGATCCAGTAAATCAACTAGATCACAAGGTCTAGAGACTCACAAGACTGGAAGTCTGGTCGTTGGTACGCAAGCAAACCTTCAAAACCCTCAACCACAGATACTAAACTAGCACAGGGAAGTAGGGATCGATCCCACAGAGATGGACTCGTAAAATACATGCGTAGAGAATTGGAAACTATTTTTGGGTTGGCTGCTGCCACGCATATTTTGGGTTGAGGAATTTAACTAAGTGAATTTGGAAATAAAGTATGCTATGCTAACTGCTAGATCTAGGCAAAAAATGAATTATGTATAAGAACTAAATCAAATCAACTACTAGATCTGGGACTTCTACGAACATCTCTAGACCAAGGAGATTAAAACAAGTGGGGACCAAACTCTGAAAAAGGTAAGTACGGACAGAATCGAATCTGCAGCCTAACTAACTAAAGCATCAACTGAATTGACTTCATCTTCTTCAACGAACACAAATAAATGCAGAGATCAAGAAAAACAAACTCAGATGTAGATCGGAGGCATAATCTTAACAGAAAACTAAACAACGACGGAAATTAAACTGCTAGACGAAGCAAACCAGGCAGAACAAAATTTCCCATAATTTCATGCAGAAATTCACCTCCCCTGTTCAGATCCATACTTCGGATGCTAAATCCACTCCGGATCCAAGCATCAGAACAACAAACCAACCAAACACAACTCCATAGCCATGATTCTCAAATCTATTAAGATATTCAGCAACAAATTCAAGATAGCATCTCAAATAAACACTCCGAAATAGCAAGCATCATAATAATCAACACGAAATCTAACTTCATCAAAGCAAATCAAATGTAAACAGAACGGATAAACTGATTCAGCAACAAAACAACAAGCTCGACTTCCAAACGTGAAGTTCGAGACTGAACTGAGTACCAAACAGAAATTTTAAAAGAACAATTGTTTCTTCGCCCTCAAGTGACGGTGGTGCACTGATACGTAATTCACGAAAACGAAAACCTCCCCCAATTCCCCATTTCCCTAGTGTGTGTGAGCTAAGAGCGTGACTGTGTGTGGAGTGTGACGGATCTGCCATTCTTGTTGCGCACTCCTTTATTTATAAGCTTCGAGGTGGGGCCCAGCGAGGTATTGATTGACTTGATTGCCCTCAGCTTTTGGCTTCCTTCCTCTAGCTTTTCCTCGTGATTCCGTTCCTGCTCCTCGCTAGATATCCTCCTCCAGCATCTCCTGGATCTAGCGCTACACACACACCTGGCTTAACAAAACTTGTTAGATCCAGCAGAAATGTGATGTTTTTCACTACATAACCAATGCATGAAATTAGCCTTATCAAACTGCTCACACTTAAACCATACTTGTCCTCAAGTATAAAGACAAGAAGAAAAGAAGAATAAGGCGAATTTCAAGCATGGTTATCCCCTTGACCGACTCTACAGACTCTAGACAAAACTCCTACACCTAGACACAACTGAGGCAAAGCTAGACACTAAAACAAAGAGTACATAATCACATAGGATGAAAACATATAAACACATATGCATGAACTGGTTTCAACTTTTAGGCAACCGTCCCCACAAGATTAAGATCAATCCAACAGGCTGCACTCCTCCAAATAGGCCTTTTTCTCCCCTCTACCTAGCCAACCTGTCAGCTCGTCAAGATAGCCTGTTACTTCCCCAATTGTTAGATTCACTCGATCGCTCATTCCTTACCAGGGATGTTAGGACCGATTCTCTCTTAAGTTATTGCCAAACCACTGAAGCCTCGGGTTATGAGAATTTCCTCCTTCTATCCTCCGTCACTATCCCCCCCTTTTTTTTTTTTTTTTTTTCTTTTTCTGGACTTCGTCCAGCTTATACCTCCTTGATTTCCTGGACTTCGTCCAGCTTATACCTCCTTGATTTTTTCCCTTTTTTTTTTTTTTTTTTTTTTTTTTTTTTTTTTTTTTTTTTTATTTCCTCCTCTGGACTTCGTCCAGCTTATACCTCCAAATTTTTGCGATTATATATTTTCTCCTTTCCCTTTTTTTTATTATTTTTTTCTTTTCTCTTTTCCTTCAGCATTCAGTGGCAGACTTTTGACATGTGTTAGCTCTAAGTGTTATCACAGGCTTATAACTCACCTCTAGAGTAGGGCTTCACAACTAGGCAAGTAAAGGCATTTACTATCGTTCTTGCTTCATTCAGATTGGTTCGGCTTACTAAAGAATCAGGCTTCTAAGTTGGAATACCTCCTATTTTCAATTACTCTCCCTAAGGGAATCTGCCGTATTATATCCACTAGTTCATGCGATACAATCCTAGACCTACAACTCCTCAAAGCATAATAACACTGCATTGATTCCTCTCCCCCTCCCACTTCACTCAAGCTTGTCCTCAAGCCATCGTCGTGAAGGGGGGAAAACAGAGAATTCAATGCAGAATTAAACAACAATTTCACTTCTCACACTTAGACCGAGCAACGGGCTAAGTGGGAGAAGAATAAACCAACAGAAAACATAGAACTTCTCACACTTAGACCAAGCATTGGGCTAAGTGGGAGAAGATAGCATAAAACACAGCAACGCATGGAAATAAAACACAGAAAAAGAAACACAAAAACTAAAATTTACTTGGTCTGGGGAAATTGCTCATTTCTGGGGCTGGCTCCCGCGAGAGCCAGACGGTGGTGGAACACTGGGGCGGTTTGTTTTCACTTTCTTCTTCGCTGGTTGCTCCAGCTCTTCCTTTCCTTCTGCAGCTTGATCGAGTCCTGGTTTCCTCATTAGCATTTTCGTCCTCGGTGGATTTGGAACTTTCTCGGGAATAGTCGGGGTGGTCAACTGCTGGAATGGCTTGATCGAGGGACTGCTGTGGATGATCTTCTGTGCCTCGCCACTTGACCCAGGAGTCGACTTCGACTGGGTCAAGGGAAGCGTCTGATGCAGCCATTTCAACATCCGCGTAGATATCTCCACAGCTTCCGCCACTCTTTCACTTTGTTTGGCACATTTCGTGGCCAAATCTGCTACGTTGCTGCTCAGAACTTTTACTTCTTCCCGACTCCCATTGAGTTCCTTCATCATCTCCTTTTTCATCAGTTGCATTTCCTTTTTCATGTCCTGCACCTCCTTCCTAAGCTCTTCCACCTCTTCACTTGGCATGGCCTCCTCAGCTTCCTCCGGCTCCTGTAATTGCAGCTTCCTTTCTTCTTCACATGCCACAGACTTCATATTCATTTCCTTAATGGCCCAGTATGCCTTGTGCTCCACTTCCACGGGTAAGTGACACATTTTCCCAAACACCAACCTATAAGGTGACATCCCGATTGGTGTCTTGTAAGCAGTTCTATACGCCCACAAAGCATCGTCAAGGCGTTTACTCCAATCCTTCCTTGTGGTGTTAACTGATTTTTCCAAAATACTCTTTATCTCCCTATTAGAGACTTCAGCTTGCCCATTCGATTGGGGGTGATATGGTGTAGACAATCTATGATGCACGCCGTATTTCCTCATGAGCGCTTCTATAGTGCGGTTGCAGAAGTGTGTTCCTTGATCTGAGATAATCGCTCTAGGAACTCCATATCTGCTGAAAATGTTTGACTTCAGAAACTTGGCCACCTCTTTAGACTCACAAGTGGGCGTAGCCTTCGCCTCTATCCATTTGGAAACGTAGTCTACAGCGACCAATATGTAAGCATTTCCGTACGACGACGGAAATGGGCCCATAAAATCCATCCCCCAAACATCGAAAATTTCGCAGATCACTATGGGCACTTGGGGCATCTCATCTCGTCTCGAGATTCCCCCTGTCTGTTGACACCTTTCGCAGCATTGACAGTATTCAAAGGCATCCTTGTTCAATGTAGGCCAGTAGAATCCACTGTCTAGAACTTTCCTTGCGGTTCTCCTTGGTCCGAAATGCCCTCCACACGCCAAGGAGTGACAATGATGGAGTACATCTCTTTGTTCCCATTCAGGAATGCAACGTCGAATTATCTGATCTGCACACATCTTCCAAAGATAAGGATCATCCCAGAAGTAATATTTGGCTTCGCTTTTAAGCTTCATCTTCTGGGCCCGGGAGGCTTCCTCTGAACTTGGCACCTCTCCCGTGACCAAGTAATTTGCCAGGTCTGCGTACCATGGTTCTGCGTTACGTACGCGCTTTCCTCGATCAGATTCTCCTGGACCGGTTAAAACTAAGACAGATTCCCAGCTTATCGGTCTAGGTGGTTCGTCCATATAGTACAAATGCTCTTCGGGAAAAACATCGGGAATAGCCTCGTCCGTATCTCCTTGATGAATTCTACTCAAGTGGTCAGCCACTCGATTCTCTGTTCCTCTTTTGTCTCTTACTTCCCAATCAAACTCCTGTAGAAGTAGGACCCATCGAATTAGCCTTGGCTTTGATTCTTTCTTAGCTAGCAAGTACTTTATTGCTGCATGATCAGTGAAAACAATAACCTTTGACCCAAGAAGATAAGGGCGGAATTTTTCGAACGAGTAGACGACAGCCAACATTTCCTTCTCCGTAGTATCGTAATTCTTCTGAGCTTGATTTAGTGTCTTGGACGCATAGAAAATTACGTAGTTTTTCCCATCTATCTTCTGCCCTAGGACGGCTCCCACAGCGAAATCGCTCGCGTCGCACATTATCTCAAAAGGGTGATTCCAGTCCGGTGCCCTGATAATTGGTGCGGACACTAGTCTCTCCTTGAGCAATTGAAATGCCCTCTTGCATCCCTCATCAAACTCGAACTCCACATCGTTGTGCAGCAAATGAGTGAGTGGTTGCGCAATTTTTGCAAAGTCCTTGATAAACCTTCGATAAAACCCTGCGTGACCGAGGAATCCTCTAACTTCCTTTTGATTTGTAGGGTAAGGTAGCTTTGCAATCACTTCCACCTTTGCCTTGTCCACTTGTATTCCTCTTTCAGAGACCACATGACCTAAAACAATCCCCTCAGTTACCATGAAGTGACATTTTTCAAAATTCAGAACTAGATGTTTCTCTTGACATCTTTGCAGCACTAGGTCAAGGCTGGCTAAACAAGTGTCAAATGAGCCTCCATATACAGTGAAATCATCCATGAATATCTCGATGCACACCTCTAGTAGATCCGAAAAAATACTCATCATACAACGTTGGAATGTCCCTGGTGCATTACATAGACCAAATGGCATCCTTCGGTAGGCATAAGTTCCAAAAGGGCATGTAAATGTGGTCTTTTCCTGGTCCTCTGGGTTCACGAAAATCTGGAAATAACCGCTATATCCGTCGAGGAAACAGAAATACTGTTTGCCAGCCAGCCTCTCTAGCATCTGGTCAATGAATGGTAAAGGAAAATGATCCTTTTTGGTGGCTTCATTTAGTTTCCTATAGTCGATGCACATCCTCCATCCAGTGACCAGTCGAGTAGGCACCAACTCGTTCTTGTCATTCTTCACCACTTGTATTCCAGATTTCTTCGGTACCATGTGAACCGGACTGACCCACTCGCTATCTGGAATAGAGTATATGATTCCAAGGGACAGTAGTTTCAGAACTTCCTTGAGCACTTCCTCCCTCATGTTTGGATTCAGTTTCCTTTGTGGATCACGCCGAGCCTTTGCCCCTTCCTCTAGTCTGATGTGGTGCATGCAAAGATCAGGGCTAATTCCAACTAGGTCAGAAAGTGTCCACCCTATGGCCTTCTTGTTCCTCCTTATTACTTCCAGCAGCGCACTCTCTTGGTCTTCAGTCAAGCGGCTGTTAATTATCACTGGACAAGTTTCTCCTTCCTCCAGGTATGCATACTTTAAATTTTCAGGCAAAGTTTTCAACTCCTTCTTCGGTGTGATGGCTTCCTGAGGTAAAGGGTTCTCCGCCTTACTTCTTGGCGCCATTTCCTCTAGATTCGCTCCCTCGTCTGGGCTCTTCTCCTGAACAGATCTGGCTGATTGGAATGATAGTGGCTGGTGGCAGAATGCCATGATCGCTTCATTGATCTGATCATCTGTCAAGTCCTGTGTGAAAAAAGTTTCACACCATCCTGTCACCTCCTTTTCTACAGTCTGGCTCAGCTCCGAATTGTCAAACTGTTCCTGCATTAGTTCAGTCTCAAGATATTCTTGGACTAGGGGGTTAATTACATCTACAACATGCAAGTTTTCAACATCAAGCGGTTTTTTCATAGCTTCTTCAATGTTGAAGGTGTATTTCTCCCCATGATAGTCCAGGCATATGGTTCCATCAAACACATCAATAACAGTCTTCGCGGTGCGAAGGAAGGGTCTCCCCAGTAACACCCCACTAGACTCAGCAGATTCATTACCCCTCATTTTTATCACATGAAAATCAGCTGGGTATAGGAAATCATGCACTCTGACTATGACATTTTCCAATACTCCCTCAGGCGATATGCATGTTCTATCGGCCAACTGAATCACTACTTTAGTATCGACCAAACTGACTCCCACCAATTTTTTATATATTGACAGCGGTAGGACATTTATCGAAGCACCTAGATCACACATGGCATGCTCAATTTTAATATCACCTATAGAAATAGGAAGAGTGAACATACCTGGATCTGTACACTTTGACGGCATCCTCCTCTTTTGTATCACGGCGGATACATTTTCTCCTATAACAATCTTCCCATCAGGTTTGGTTTTTCCTGCTATGAATTCCTTGATGAACTTGCTGAAGGTGGGTATTTTCAGAGCCTGCAAAAAGGGTAGGTTAATCTCCAGCTTACTAAATATTTCCACAAGGTCCTCAGTATCATCTTTCTTTTTCTTGGCTTCTCCTCGATATGGGAATGGTTTGGGTCGCTTTACTGCATTCGTGGAACTCCCTGCTGGGGCTGCACCTGTCTCCCTGCTTCCCTCTTTAAGTTCCAACTCAGGTTCTGGATCAAGGAAAAATGGGTCACTTAGTCGAGGCATAGATCCCCTTAAATCTCCCTCCTGGAGGTCATCCTGTATAGGAATTTCTCTGAGTCCAGGATCATCTCCTCGAGACTTCTGATTCCCCTTTTCTCCGTTCATCTGTGAGGGTGTCTCCTCGTTTATCACTTGCTTCGGTCCTTCATAGCCTTTCCCCGATCTCAAGGTAATTTGACTAATATTTGCTCGGTCTGGTGGTTTGACAGTGGCAGGCAATTTCCCTTCATTTCCCCGCATTTCGTTCAGCGACGTGGCCAACTGGGACATCTGCTTTGCCAACATGTCCATGGCAGACTTCTGCTCCTGCTGGGCATCTTGAATTTTGTGCACCACGTCATTGTTAGCCTGCATGTTATTCTGCATGTGTTGTTGGAAATTTACCAGGTCATGCACCATGTCATCAAGATTCCGCTGTGGTCGGAAACCTTGAATTGAACTGGGATTAAATCCTTGATTTTGATTGGTTCCAACCACCTGGTTCTGGCGAAAATTTCCCTGACCTCCTTGATTATTGTTGTACTGGGTTGCTGGACCTGGGTGACTCTGTTGGAAATTTTGATTGTTTCCTGAATTGTTCCTCTGATGCGGTGGCACATAAGAATTCCCTTGGTTGCTCTGGTTCCTGTTGTTCCAGTTATGCTGATCCCCTTGGTTACGGAAATTCCAGTTGTTCAGCCCCTCTTGCTGCTTCCCTGCCCAGTTAGAATTATGCTGTGGTCCTTCCTGATTCCGGCTGGGCCATGTCTGCTGGTTCTCCGCTGGACCTGGGTGTTGTGACTGTGGTTGTTGGTTCCCTTCAGCCCATCTGAAACAAGGATTGTCCCTCCATGGTGCCTCCTTAATCTTCCACTGGTTCCAGTTGGTATTTTGATTACTTTGATTCCAATTCCCCATTGCATTCACTTGAGCTTGGAAATCTCCATCGAGTGAGGGATTATTGTAAAATTGAAGCTGATGTTCCTCTTGACCTGGGTTTTTTTCCTTATCAGTCGACCCAGGGGTATTTTTCTTTTCAATGGCATTTAGCAGTGCCTTCTCCAGTCGATCTATTCTGTCTCTAACCTCTTCTCCTTCTCGTTCCTTAACTGTGTTCGCGGAGCTTCTCCTCATGATAGCACGCGGGCAGTCATACGCCTTCTTCGCGTCGATTAATCTTCCCAGAATCTCGCGTGCCTCGCTTGCCTTATTCTTGGTGAAATTCCCCCCGCTCGAGGAATTCATTAAGTCCTTGGACTCAGGATTTGCCCCTTCGTAGAATAGATAAAATGTTTCAGCCTCCGTCATCCTGTGATTTGGGCAAGCGTCAAGCAGGCCTTTAAACCGAGACCAATATTGGCTTAAAGATTCATCGTAGTCCTGCTTACACTCTTGAATTTCTTTTTTCAAAGCGTTTGTCTTATTGGACGGAAAGAAATAGTCCAGGAACTCCAATTTGAAATCCCTCCATGTGGTGATCGAGTCAGGTGGAAGCCTCAGCAACCAAGTGTTTGCCTCTCCTTTCAATGCAAATGGAATCGCTCGCAGGCGATAGTCCTCCTCGGTAGTTTCGTTAGGCCTTTTCTGGATGCTACATAGCTTACTAAACTCGTTCAAAAACTCATAAGGACACTCATTCCTCCGTCCAGAGAATGTAGGTAAAACGCCCAGCACATTCGTCTTGATCTCAATAGACCGCTGACGTTGATTTGACACTATGGCATGAGCTGGCTCTCCGTCGAGATGTGCAGTTAGCGAACCAATCTCTGGGTCTAGGTCCACTAAGTTTGCCATTACAGACTCCTCTTCCTCCCTTTCCGAATGCTCAGTTTCTGACGACGACCGTGAATCCTCTTTCCCCGATGAATTCCACTCTTCTTCACTCCCTGATTCAAACGGAAATGGATCTACAGTTGACAACCCCGATCTGGTAGTTATGGCGGATGTTGATTCCTTAACTTGCCACTTCAACTGCACGTTCCTTGACCAAGATGGGTTGCTCCAGATTCCTGACCTTGAGCCCTTGCTCATAAACTGCCAAAAGCGAAATTCAAAAGATTAAAACTATTTACACCAAATCTCTAAACACATAAACAAACTACGCCATCCATCCCCGGCAACGGCGCCATTTGAAGAGTTGAATCCTTGCTTGCTGTATCCTATCAATTTCTAATTACACACTTCCTAGATCCAGTAAATCAACTAGATCACAAGGTCTAGAGACTCACAAGACTGGAAGTCTGGTCGTTGGTACGCAAGCAAACCTTCAAAACCCTCAACCACAGATACTAAACTAGCACAGGGAAGTAGGGATCGATCCCACAGAGATGGACTCGTAAAATACATGCGTAGAGAATTGGAAACTATTTTTGGGTTGGCTGCTGCCACGCATATTTTGGGTTGAGGAATTTAACTAAGTGAATTTGGAAATAAAGTATGCTATGCTAACTGCTAGATCTAGGCAAAAAATGAATTATGTATAAGAACTAAATCAAATCAACTACTAGATCTGGGACTTCTACGAACATCTCTAGACCAAGGAGATTAAAACAAGTGGGGACCAAACTCTGAAAAAGGTAAGTACGGACAGAATCGAATCTGCAGCCTAACTAACTAAAGCATCAACTGAATTGACTTCATCTTCTTCAACGAACACAAATAAATGCAGAGATCAAGAAAAACAAACTCAGATGTAGATCGGAGGCATAATCTTAACAGAAAACTAAACAACGACGGAAATTAAACTGCTAGACGAAGCAAACCAGGCAGAACAAAATTTCCCATAATTTCATGCAGAAATTCACCTCCCCTGTTCAGATCCATACTTCGGATGCTAAATCCACTCCGGATCCAAGCATCAGAACAACAAACCAACCAAACACAACTCCATAGCCATGATTCTCAAATCTATTAAGATATTCAGCAACAAATTCAAGATAGCATCTCAAATAAACACTCCGAAATAGCAAGCATCATAATAATCAACACGAAATCTAACTTCATCAAAGCAAATCAAATGTAAACAGAACGGATAAACTGATTCAGCAACAAAACAACAAGCTCGACTTCCAAACGTGAAGTTCGAGACTGAACTGAGTACCAAACAGAAATTTTAAAAGAACAATTGTTTCTTCGCCCTCAAGTGACGGTGGTGCACTGATACGTAATTCACGAAAACGAAAACCTCCCCCAATTCCCCATTTCCCTAGTGTGTGTGAGCTAAGAGCGTGACTGTGTGTGGAGTGTGACGGATCTGCCATTCTTGTTGCGCACTCCTTTATTTATAAGCTTCGAGGTGGGGCCCAGCGAGGTATTGATTGACTTGATTGCCCTCAGCTTTTGGCTTCCTTCCTCTAGCTTTTCCTCGTGATTCCGTTCCTGCTCCTCGCTAGATATCCTCCTCCAGCATCTCCTGGATCTAGCGCTACACACACACCTGGCTTAACAAAACTTGTTAGATCCAGCAGAAATGTGATGTTTTTCACTACATAACCAATGCATGAAATTAGCCTTATCAGGTATGTTTACGATAAAGACCATAATAATGAATGTTAATTAAGTTAGTGTTTAACACATAATGAGGTTAAAAGGGATAAAATCAGAAACAAGATTGTATAACAAATGCTACTATTGAACTTATTATAATTTGAATTGTTAACTAAATTGATTCTACTTACTTTTATACACATTCACTTTTTTATTTATTTCAAACGCATATTAGGTACTTTGACTTTAGATTTGACCTAATCCTTGCATATATTAATACTTCTACTGAATAAAGCCTTCGGATGTCAACCTATGCACTATCAATATCATTATTTGCCTCAAAAAGAAAACCATTCTTATATTTATAAAATAAAACAACCAAAACATGAGAGGTAGCAAATAATCACCTCAAAAGTTGTTTATAAAACAACCAAAACATGAGAGGAAACAATGGTTGCACCAAATCCTCAATATATAGTAGCTTTAGTTGACACAAACTCTAATTTGCAGTATAAATAGCAAGGTCTACTTCATTCTGAATTCATCACACAAACAAATATCTTCTTCCAATCTTAATTCCACCATGCAACGCACAATTCATTTTCTTGCCAATATTTTTGCTATTATTCTCTCAATCTCTCTAGCAAATGCCGAGACTCACTACCATCAATTTGTGGTATGTCTCTTCCCATTACAAAGTTTTACTACATCTCAATTATTTCCAATTTACTAGGAATGCATGTACTATATAATTTTCAGGTCCAGGCAACTCCAGTGAAGAGGCTGTGCAGAACTCACAACATAATCACCGTCAACGGACAGTTCCCGGGGCCAACTTTGGAGGTCAGAGATGGCGACACCCTAGTCGTCAAAGTCATCAACAGTGCTCGATACAACGTCACCATCCACTGGTAACCGTTTTTTCACTTTACTAGTACATGTCATCATATCTTTGCCATCATGTTATGGTACCTTAATTTCTCATCTATTTTCTTATCTACTTACTAGGCACGGCATTCGCCAAATGAGAACACCTTGGGCTGATGGGCCTGAGTACGTGACTCAGTGCCCGATTCAGCCCGGGGCGAGCTACACCTATCGATTCACCATTGAGAATCAGGAAGGAACCTTGTGGTGGCATGCTCATAGCAGATGGCTTAGAGCTACAGTCTATGGGGCCCTCATTATTCACCCCAAACTCAATGTTCAATACCCCTTCCAAAAGCCTATGACAGAGATTCCTATACTTCTTGGTAAGCAATTAAGCTTGCACTCAAAAATGACAAAATTTTCCCTACTCACATGATTTTTCCTCAACAGGGGAATGGTGGGATAGAGACATCATCAGTGTGCAACGACAGGCGATTTTCACTGGCGCGGCGCCTAACGTCTCTGATGCATACACCATCAACGGCCAGCCGGGAGACCTCTACAGATGCTCAAGAAAAGGTTACCTTAAAATATATCACCAACTCCTACATTGATCAATTACATATTTTTCTCTACTTATGTTCATCATATTTTGGTTTGTTTCAACACAGAAACTGCAAAATTCTATGTCAAATCTGGGGAGACAGTTCTCTTGAGAATCATCAATGCTGCACTCAACCAAGAACTATTTTTCACCGTTGCCAACCATATGCTAACTGTGGTTGGAAACGACGCCGCCTACAACAAGCCCTTCGCCACTAGAGTGATCATGATCGGCCCCGGGCAGACCACCAACGTCCTACTCACTGCGGACCAGCTAGCCGGCCGTTACTACATGGCTGCACGCGCATACGCCACCGCTCAAAACGCAGCATTTGACAACACAACCACCACTGCAGTCTTGGAGTACTACTCTTCTCCTCCCCCTTCCACAAGGCCTCTGATGCCTGCGCTTCCGCGATTCAACGACACAAACTCAGCGACCACCTATACCAGCCAGCTCAGAAGCCTGCCATCCAACAACAACAGAGTCCCAACTCAAATCCATGAAAACCTCTTCTTCACCGTGGGATTAGGCCTCGTCAACTGCATCCCCGGCCCACGCTGCCAGGGGCCAAACAACACGCGCTTCGCTGCGAGCATGAACAACGTCTCATTCGTGCTTCCACGAACCACCTCGCTCTTACAAGCATACTACCAGAACATTCCAGGAGTTTTCACCACGGATTTCCCACCGGTGCCTCCTATTGCGTTCGACTACACAGGCAACGTGAGCAGGAGGCTGTGGCAGCCGCGCCGCGGGACTAAGCTGTACAAGCTCAAGTACGGCTCAAACGTGCAAGTAGTGTTGCAAGACACTGCCATCGTCTCAACAGAGGACCATCCCCTGCATCTCCATGGCTACCATTTCTACGTCGTAGGGCAGGGTTTCGGCAACTTCAACCCGAGAAGAGACACTGCGAGATTCAACCTCGTCGACCCACCTCTTCGCAACACCATCAATGTGCCGGTTGGAGGCTGGACCGTGATTCGTTTTGTTGCGGATAATCCTGGTAAATGTAGCTTGCAACTTAACATGTCTATGTAATTTTTTGTTGAGTACTAATTGTGGTGGTTGTGGTGCAGGGGTGTGGCTGATGCACTGTCACATAGACTCACATCTGAGATGGGGTTTGGCCATGTCATTCTTGGTCGAAAACGGACCGGGGAAGATGCAGTCTGTCCAACCTCCTCCACCTGATCTGCCTCCTTGTTAAGGAGAAATATGTGATTCATGTAATGTGTGTTGATTGTAGAATTTTCTTGGAGCTTTAAGTTTCTTGTTCTTACATTCATTGTCTGTATTTATTAATCAAGAATTTGTATTGGTAGTTTGTAAAGAGTGAAAGAAATGTCATGCTACCTTCTTTGTTCTCCTTCCAAATCTTGTTCATATGCAATTGAATGGTTTTCTACTAAGTTAAGTCAGCACATAAAAAAGGACTAGTAACATATCTTGCAAAATAGAATTCAGTTCAACTAAAATTGAAGCGTTGCTATGGGTAATCATATTAATAGTAGTTCGTTTCTATGTACTTCAAGTTTATCGCCAAGTACTATCTAGAGCATAGAATTTATTGATGGATTTTTATATACTAAAGAACATAAATAAATAAAATATTTAAAGAAAATAGAAGGAAAACGAGGTTTAATCATCAAAGAAGGAAATTTTAGGACATTAACTTCATTGACTATTTAGTACTAATTCAATTATGCATTCAATATTCAATTATGATGAAGTTATACAAGAGAGAACAAATAATTGTTGTTGAAGCTAAGTTGGGGCATACTCCCTCCGTCCAAAAATAATAAGGCAATTGATCTATGTCACGAATTTTAATGTAGAATTGGTAAAATAAGAGAGAAGAAAAAAAATAAGAGAGAAGTAGTGTTAATGTGAGAGAGAAGTTTTAATTCTAGTGGCATAAGTGGTAAAAAAAATAATATGTAGGGTTATTATTTTGTTGAAAACTTTCCATAAATGAATGTGCTCTAATTTTTGTGGACGGCTAAAAATGGTAAATGTGTCATATTTTTTGTGGACGGAGGGAGTATATGTTTTATGGGGCCGATTTCGCATGTGCAAATCTCTATTTCTTCGCGTTCTGAACACATTGGCAAGATGCGGTGCGTTTTCCAGCAATGAACGATTGTGCTAGATGCGAGAGGCTCTTATTTGATGCCAGCCTCCATGTCGCCGAGATAATGAGTTTAGTTTTTTATTCATGTAAAAAACCCGAGACAATGGGGGTGCGAGTGTGTCCGACGGTTTTAAATCTTGTAAATTTTTAATTTTAATCAACTAATTTCTGAATTTTAGTTTTTCTATTGATTTTACTTAGGGGTGAGCAAAAAAATCGAAAACCGAATATCCGAACCGAACCAAACCAAAATTTTGAAATTCGGTTCGGTTTTAAAAATACAAAAATTTCGGTTTTTCGGTTCGGTTCGGTTCGGGCGAAAAAAATAACTAAAAAACCGAATTATATTTTAAATATAATATTATATATATTTATTCTATTAATTTAATATATTATATCATATGTATATAATATATATTCTATTAATTTTATATTATATATATTTATATTCTATTAGTGGGGTGTGTTATATTGCTAACTATTTAAATTGCTAACTCTGCTAACTCATCAATATAGTGTATTAAAAATGTCAACACAGTGACATCAAAATGTCAACACATAATATCAACATATTAAATTGAAGTTCAACAAAATTATGTGTTGACATTTTAATGTCATCGTGTTAACATTTTTAATACATTGCGTTGATGAGTTAGCAAGTTAGCAACTTAAGAAAGTTAGCAATTGATCACTCCCCTTCTATTAGTATATATAAAATAAAATAATTTATATATATATATAGTATATTAATATATACTATTTTTTTTGGTTTTCCGGTTTTCAAATTTTTCGTTTTTCTGGTTTTCGATTTTTCGGTTCGGTTCGGTTTGGATTTTGAACTAAATTCGATTTTTCGAGTTTGGTTCGGTTTTGGCGAAAAACCGAACCGAAACCCGAATGCTCACCCCTAATTTTATTGCTCTTACAATTAAAATAAATATATAAAATTATAAAATAATAAAAATAATGATAAATTTGAAAAATTGAATTGTGACTAAAGTAAGTTATTGTATTGCAAATGATAAGATTGAAATGAGATTACATGACATGATAAATTAACTATAAATGAATTGCCAAAAAATCAGGTTATATACCACTACTGGCCTTATATATGCTCTTATTAAATGCAGAGTTGCGTTTGATTTTTTCAGAAAGCATAACTGTAGTTATAACTACGTATAGATTTGATAGAAACAACACTGCAGATGCCTTATGCTCTTATATTATTGATTTTTTTTTATATTATAATCTGTTTTAAATTAAAATCGCACAATATAATATGCGTACGACTGACCAATTAATTATGAATTTCAACCGAAATGTATAGATTAAATCTTAGAGGATAAAGATACACTTTTTGCTGATGTAGTCGCACTACCGTGTCACAGGTTGTACCATGCGATCACCCTTTATAATTCGATTAAATCTTACTCTAGAAGAATTTGTATACCACAGTTAGATAACTAGACTTTTAAGGGGCTGTTCATTTTGATGAGTATTAAAGTATAAAATGGCCAAACAAATTCAAATTTAAAATTCATTAAAGTAAGTAGTATTCCGTATTAGTTAATCATTCTTAATTACACGATGCGGCCACTGTACATACGGAATGATCAAAGTATGGCTAATCTAAAATGCAAAATTAAATAACACAAATTCACTATGATTTATAGTGAAGTATTTATATACTCCGTGAAATATTAAGTTCACTATAATAGCGTTTTGGTTTACTCCGTGTTTTCATCAAAGTCGTGTTATGAACTAAATCGCTCTTATAATTAACCATATTCGTATTCTCTAGTTATGCATTCAAATACTGTAGCCCTTTATCATACATATACCCATTTGTATAGTGAGTATTTGTATGTGGAATCATGTTGTACACTAACTAGTAAGATTTGCAAAATCAATCCTCATTATAGTAACACAAATTTTAGATGTCGCCTGCAAATTAATACAGTAGTATTGGTTTAGTTGTGCCCTAAAGTGTTGTCTTTTCTCTAAAATATACTATATCCATAACCAATCTCCATGTTACAAGTGGCATTTTAATTTTAGGCGTCCCCCCATTCTTCCTGGTCTCCTATCTCCCACATGCACGCATCAAGATCAAGTGTAACAATATCTTAAAATACATACAACTATATACAAGTACAATTTAAAAAAAAAAGTAGTCTTGAATTGATAATTAATATGAATAAACACAATTGTATTAAAAATGAAAAAAAAAACATAAGTAATTAAATTAAAATAGAGGTTGGTGGTGCAAAATAAATAAGAGAAGGGAGTCAACATCCACAGCTATAGAAATTGATGGGGCCATTGTAAAAAGCCTGCAAAGAATTTAAGTCAAAAGGCGTAACAATATAAACCCTAGCCCATAACTCTTTAAATTCTCTCTCTGTACAGAAAGAAATGGCTGACCACTGCATTAACTCTCATCAAATGAATGCCTCACCAGCAAAATCATTTTCTTCCTCATCATATATTCCTCAGATTTCTGCATTACAATTAATGCACTTGTCTATAAAAAGGAAAGGAGAAATTTAATTTCTCTGCAAGGAATTTATGGATACATGTACAAAAATCCCCAACTCATGATGATCAAGAACATGCATATCTCAGTTAGTAGATAGTACAAGAGGTTGTGATAAATCATAAAACAATGGCAATCATGAGTTTCTTGCTATCTACACATTTTTGTATATAGTTATTTTTATACATGTACAATAGGATTCTTTTGTCGCATTATACTTTTTATCAATATATAGGAGTACTACACCATATATTTGTAAGATTATCACAATAGTTGCGGATGTAAAAATTATTAAATTTACAATTTCAAATCCGTGGCTTATGCGGATCTGTGACTCTTTACAATTTAGAAAAACAAAAATAAATACAAAAATTGGGGACAATTATATGGTTGTATCAATGTGTTGGTAAATGGTAATTAATTATTCATCAAACTAGAGAAGAAAAATCAACATAAACGGAGATCTATTAGGACAAAAAAAATTGATAAGAACTTTCTCAAACAATTTAATTCCAACATTATATATAATGAAAGCATAAATTAACTAATTAAATCATTTATTTTTTTTGATCTGTAATCTCATTCTTGCAAATAAATATATCGATGGTTGAATCTTGGTCGTCCGTACTATAAAAAACACACGCATTCGTGTAGACATAGGTAAGAAAAAGAAGAGAGAGAGGCTAATTTTTGTTTGATTTTTGGGAAATTAATCGAAAGAGAAAAGGAAAGTGCGAGAAACGTGGAAAAGGGCTCTCCTCTCTTGTCTGGACTCAAGTTGTCAACATGGCCACTCCCACAATCATCACTAAAAGCCTGCAATTAAACAAACTACACACAAAATATATAAAACAAGAATTATTAATTTCATCCAACAAAGAAAATTTACACTGTAAAAAAATAACTTGGATCAGACGACGACGAAGACGACGAAGCTTGTAGGTAGAAGGAACCGTGAAACTCAGGATGGATAGCGCTATGACATACTCGAAGAAGTGCTCGTTAGCTAGCTAGCTAGTTAGCCATGGCACTATCCCTCCTGAGCTTTACAGTTTCCTGCTCTACTTCTCTACTCTCTCTCTCTCATGAGTTTTGGTCGTTTTCAAGCATTTACATGAATGGTGTAGTGTAGTAGAAAGGGTGTGTATTTATAGGTGGAAAACTTTTTATTTCAATACACCACTACTTTTTTATATAGAGTATATTTAATTGGGTATTATCTTCATCACATGCACCTTTGCAATTGTTACAATCTCCTTTTATTTTGAGAAAAAAAAAGAACATGTTACTTTAACGTGCATTGCCGACTTGATTTGATCAATGCTAAATTAAATTCTAGAATTATCAACCAATGCATGAGAAATTTAGTTGATCTAAGTTGTGTTTGAATTTTTATTTCAATCTACCCCTTGCATGCTATTATGGACTAGAGGAAAAGTAATTTTGAATAGGACGACTTCATAGTCTTACAATTAAACGGGATAAAAAATATGTATAGATATGCTAACTACAGATCACAATTTAATTAGGTAGTGATGTGATTAATTGTAATTAATAAAGTAGCATATATTCAAGTGTACATTACTATCATAGTATAAGTTTAATGGTTTAGTAAATGATATGGAACATTAGGTAGAATTATTGGATAGCAAAGTGCAGAAAAAATAATAATTGAATTTTTTTAATCAGTAAAAAGACATGCATGTTTTATTTCAAAAAAAATAAAGGTAACATTTTAATTCAAAACAAACTAAAAGAAACTATAGATATTTGGAATGTGCTCGTAGCATAGATGGATGGACAGCCCTTGGTCACATGAATTTCCTGATATTTTCAAGAAAAGGGTTGTGATATAAGCATATTTTATTCTTAATGCCAAATGTCGAACTAAAATATGATTCATATAAGAAAACACATAATTTATTTTAAGACCATTCTAATTTTATTTTTCTGTAATGAAGTAAAACGATTAAATAATAAAGTTCGTACAAATTAAAATGAAGTAAAATGATCTAAAAGAAGTGTATCATTTGCTTGATTTATTTTATCCACTGCATTATAAAAATGGATAGTTAAGATTTGGTCTCTTGTTCGATTTTTAAAATTAATTCGACAATGAATACAATCCTATACGTATACGTGACCATCATCGTATCTTATATGATGACCGTTATTTCTTTTATAATATCATTGATTTTTTTTATATATATAAGATGTATGTACCGACAAGTATTTTGATGTGCTTATATTTGACTTTTGTCTTTTAAACATTAAGATTTAAAGTAGTAAATATTAGGAGTACTTTTAAACCTTATAATTTAAATTGTAATTTTTGATTTACTTCTAGTTAATTAATAAGTACTGAGTAGCATATTAAACTATACTCCAGTTTTCAAATATTTTACAAATGTCTCATACGATTAAATTATGATGAAATTTGTTGTGATTTTTATATCTTTTGTTATTATGTTGCCACCACATATATAATTATTTAACTACCATAATTTAGAATAATAGCAAATTAATTCAGAAATTAATCAAATTTTATGATTTAAATGACAAAATTACAGAACTTTAATTGAATGGAACATTTATGAAAGGCACAAAAGTTATGACCTCTACTTTTGAAAATGATAAAATATATACACTCCATAATTTTAATTTGAAACTCTTTTTGGATTCTAGTGACAATTTTTGGCTCAGTGGTGGATATACATGTGAAATATAGCGTGCGTGTCATATATTGAAATGACTTAATTGACTTCATTAAAACATTTTTTATATATTCTATATTATAAAGTTGAACATATTGAACTATAAATTAAAGTATTCGGAGTGGGTTATATTATCTTTATTGTTGGAGTTGTATGAATTATTCTACTTTCATGATGATGGTAAGGCATTCTTTTTAGCTCAACCAATTGAAAGTAGGGATTTGAGAAGCTTCTTATTTAAGTCCCACCTATCATGTTAACATGTTTGTTAGGTTAATTATTATTATATTTATATTGTTGTCTTGTCTGATATTAGAAGTTAATGAGAATAGTTTATATCACTTCTTTGAAATTTGTCTACTTTAATCTTCAAGAAGATTGGTTGTTAGAATTACTCCACTATTTAATCAAGAGTTAACCATTACCAATAATGATGATATAAGTGAATCTGATTTACCATATTAAGTAATAAAAAGCAAACAAATAAAGATAAAACAGTAGCGAAAGACTTTGTATAGCCACCACACAGTTGCCATGTAAATCGTAATAGTATATAGTTTATGTTGGCATTACTTTTTTATATTTTATTTTATTTTTTTGTTATGGATGTCCATATTAAATATATTGAGCAATTAGAAAATTACGATTTCGGATGCTAGACACAAATTATTTGAACTAATCATACTAATCTTGTTTGTCACTATCCCAACATAGTATCGTTTATTGTAAAAATCGAATATTACTTCAAGAGTAATCATGCTAACCTTATTACTCCTGAATTACGTGGTTTCCAACTCCTAATACATTGAGAATTAAATTTATGTTGCACAATGCTGAAGTACCTATTCTTTTTTCTAATAAATGAATATAATTTTAAAGCTCGTGTAACAGTGATTCGCACGTGACACATTTGATCTAATTAGATATTAACCATTAAGCCAGCACACGTACACTACTGAAACACTAATCTTGATATATAGGCTGAAAGTAGATTTTGTCCTATTGTTTGTGGTGTTCACTTATAAATGTCTCATCATTATGGTAATCCTCATTACATATCTAATATAGTAGTTTAAATGTTGAGAATAAAATATCAATAGAAAAAAATTTCAACGATCGAAATATTAATATAGTAGCCGAAGTTAGATATCATTATACATGTGACAATACACATTTGTGGTGTACTATGAAAATTTTTTAGTTTTACTTAATTATGTCATGTCGTCTAGGGGCTTTTTACTTAATTTTATCTCAACGTTCGAGGCATTTACTCGATTTTGTCTTATAAAAACATTGAACCGGAACAAATTGAAGGAAAGTGTTCATCGAAGAATATTCTAACACCAAAAATTTATCTAAGGTGTCGTACATATGTTTTGATTAAGTACAAAAAATGAAATTTACTAGAGACACACATTAGAAAAATCTACCATTGAGACAACGACGATTGTTTGCTCATTCTCTACGAGTTAGTTCCTTCATATTCAATCTCAATACACACTCTCATTAATAGTCCTATAATTTTTCCCATCACTTTTCTTTACACAGTTAAACAATGTCAAAATGAGTCTTTAAATTGTGTACGGAGAGACTAGTATACAATTACAAAGCAAGTAATTGTATTCTTTGTTACAATTAACTCTGTGCATTGTTTACTTGAAATCTTGAATCTTGAACTTGATAGACAAATCTTCACCTCAAAATTGAGATTAAGCAAAAATTAGGCAAAGAAATAAATAAATTAGAACCTGTCGACACAAGTTGATCGATTTGTATTCATCAGTTTGTATTAGCTGTCAGCATATCATTTTGTCCCCATCCTAGTTCTTGCAACATAAATAAAATATATAGAGCTGTAAAACGTGATTATATGAAGCTGATAATTGGACTTCATGTTTGGAAGCTTGACCAAAAATGGTCTAGCCATGATTCCATCGAGGCGTGGGCTTTTCCACAATTTATGCCATTTTTTCCATTTTAAGCATTACATTATTTTGACCATTACCCTCTTGATGTAAAAGGATGAAATGCCCATCATAAATGTAAATCAATGATTCATCTCATTTTATGTTCGATTTTAAAATCGAATCCGTATTTTTGAAGCATTCAGTTTCTAACAAATAGTACTCTTATTTCAATAAATCTAAATATAGTATAGAATTTGTGGCTGTAACATTAAGGTCCTTCTTCATATATAGGAGTAGAATAGAACGAAGATGAGATTGAATGAAGATAAGAATAGTAATAATTTTCTTAAAATTTTTATACTATTTTTACTTACATTCCATTAAACTGTATCAAGCAATAAATAAACTAAAGAGTGAACTATAAAAATAGTCCTTGGACTATGCGTTTATCTCGTCAATGAATCCTGGACTTAAAAATATCCCCAGACAACTCTGGACTAAGCGTTTATCTCAAAAATGGTCCTTTTTCACAATTTCGTGACGAAAATACCCTTTTGGGGGTTTTGGGCAGTTTGGTCTTTTTACATTTTAAATCTGATATTGTTTCAGTGATGTACTAAATTTGATATTATTTCAAAATTATCATTCTTTTTCCTTTTGTTATCCTTCACTTTGTTTCTTTATTTCAATATTAGATTTAATTTTATAAAATTAAATTTTAAATTTCAATTTTTAAATATCAATAATTTTTTTTAATTATTAAAATTACTAGTATTAAATAATAAATTAATAGTTTTAATCAATATTTGATAATGTCTAATATTTAATCAATAAGGTACGATGACGCCTTAGTTTTAATCAATATTTAATAGTTTTAATCATAAATAGGTCATATAACACGATTTATTCCGAAATAAATATGCATCTAATGTATAGGAGAATTTGACTAAAAATATTATGAAGTTGACTAAAAATTTGATACTACTAAAAATTTGATATAGGAGAATTTTTTTGTTGAAAATTTCTAGTTAATTTTGATTGTTTTCAAATTAATAAACTAAAATTATATTAGTCTTACATTAGATGCATATTTATTTCGGAATAAATCGTGTTATATGATCTATTTATGATTAAAACTAAGGTGTCATCATACCTTATTGATTAAATATTAGAGACCATCAAATATTGATTAAAACTATTAAATTTTTATTTAATAGTAATTTGAATAATAAAAAAAAATTATTGATATTTAAAATTTGAAATTTAAAATTTAATTTTAAAAATTAAATCTAATATTGAAATAAAGAAACAAAGTGAAGAATGACAAAAAGGAAGAAAAATGATAATTTTGAAATAATATCAGATTTAGTATATCACTGAAATAATATCAGATTTAACATGTTAAAAGACCAAATTGCCCAAACCCCCCAAAATCTTCCAAATGGGTATTTTCGTCACGAAACAGTGAAAAAGGACCATTTTCGAGATAAACGCTTAGTCCAGGATTGTCTGGGGATATTTTTAAAGTCCAGGATTCATTGCCGAGATAAACGCATAGTTCAGGGACTATTTTTATAGTTCACTCTAAACTAAAAATCGGAATGACGTTTCATTCCATTATATTACTACTAATTACTAAGAAGTTCATAAGTCGATTTTTTACACATTAATTTCAAATTTCATAGTACTACTAAACTTTGTGAACAAAATTTACACTCACGATTAAATTTCAAAAAAATTAGATTTATGTACACTATATTGACCAAAAAATAAAATTAGCTCAATGTAAGAGAGATAGATAAGGCAAGAATATAAATAGTGAAGATATGTTAAATTTTGGTTTGTACTGATTTTTCACAAAATGAATTATAACAAACGAAGCTTGCAATTCATCCATCCATCTTATTTCCGATGAAATACGCCAGAATTTAATAGCCGATATTATGTATATCACCCACCATATAAACATGTATCATCCTAACGACGATAGCTAACATAGCCATATACTTATACTCGGGTACACATTATCACGTAGAAAAGTTTGTGATTTTATAATTTAATGCGTAAAAAGTACAGGACGGACCATTGTTTGATCTTCTTTAGTGATTTATTTGTGAATTATAAACTATTAATGCTTTTTAAAATTAATAACCGCACGGTGGAAAAAAAAGAAAACTACCTTAGGTGGTAAAGTGTGCAGAAGGATAGCCGTTGGAGCCGACGGCATTTCTGAAGCTGCTGCTTCGTTTACTCCGCCAAACACTCCCTTATTTTGATGCATGCTCTTCTCCACCACCACAACAACCGCTTCCCCCTTCACCTCATTCGCTTTACTCCTCGCTCCGCCGCAATGAGTTCCGCAATCGCGCTATCCTCGATTTCTCTCCGAGACCCCAATTCCTTCAGGAGCTCCGTCTCTCTGAGCTTTAGAAATGAGACTAGGAGGGTTTCGCGGTCGAATTTGGGGAAATATAGGGTTTTCATGAGCGTCGCCGTCGGATCGGATGCGGCGGTCGTTGATGACGCACTCTTCAAGGACTACACGCCTTCTACTGCTTTCCTCTTCCCCGGCCAGGTCAGTGTTTGATTTGAGCTTTTGCAGTTTGGTTTTAGTTCTGCGGTTAATGTCTTACAGATTAGATTCGCTGATTAAGTTTTGGATTAGTACTTCAATTTATAGCTCCATTGTTGTTTGATTTACAATGGCTAGTTTAATGTTGCACGATGAACTGCAAAAAGTGTTTATTTGATGATCAAGTTGCTTGTTAGTTTCCTTTATTGTTACTGGACCTTCAATAAGCATTTCCTTGCAAGTGCTACAATCAAAGTTATAACTGCGTGATTGAATAGTTCAATTGATTCATTTCTGGAATCATTTACTATAAGGAACTTGCTCTTACTGGTATATTGGAATTGAGTAATATGTCTGTGAAAGAAGAATGACAAAAGACACAAAAAGTTATGCTCAGGTTTACTTATAAATAAATGTGTATAGATGAAAAATGTCACTGTTTTGTAGAAATGCTTTTAGGACATTTGTTCTTGTGTATCTGTTGATGCTTCATTGAAATGATATGCTAGCTGTTTGGGTCGTATTTGTGTTATTTCTCATATTTGTACTTCTTTGAAGGGTGCGCAAGCCGTTGGAATGGGGTTGGAAGCTCAAAAGGTGCCTGCTGCAGCTGAATTGTACAAGAAAGCTAATGATATTTTAGGGTAAGCTCAACACTATGAAGTAGTAGTTCTTTGTTTTTCCAAATGTTATATCCCTGCTCTAAGTTTTTCCTAAATTGGCTACACTAATCTGCTGTCGTATTTTTTCATTTTATGTCCAGGAATTACATAAATTACTCTTAGACAACTATTATATTGTTGAATAATTTAAGAAGTTGAAACTTGACAATGTTCCCACATGGTGCTCCCTTTAAATGTGTTAACTGTTGATACCTTACTTATCTTGGTCCAATCGTCCATTACCAATAGATCTTCTTGCCATAGTTGAAATGTGACTGTGTGAGAGTCTATGTGACAGTGCATCAGCGAAACCCCTGCATCTAAGAAGTTGAAACTTGACAATGTTCCCACATGGTGCTCCCTTAAAATGTGTTAATTGTTGATACCTTACTTATCTTGGTCCAATCGTCCGTTACCAATAGATCTTCTTGCCATAGTTGAAATGTGACTGTGTGAGAGGTTTAGGTGTTGACAAATGACAATATACTAACAGGTTATTGCATAGATACAAATAAAGAGCATAATGGTTTTATCGTGACACGAGGAAGTCACTTGGGATTGTCCAGCTTATGACTACGGCATATTCAAATGATGGGTTAAATTGTGGTTTTACTGCTAACATTACCATTCGAAATTAATTTGTGGACTGTTCTGGACTTTTATGTACTTTTCCATTTTGGTTGATGTTCCTCTCTAATATTAGAGATTTAGAAATCATTGTCTTACACCATTTTTTTAATTGAATCAAGGTTCGACCTTTTGGATATTTGCATTAGTGGACCAAAAGAGAAACTTGATTCCACTGTCTTAAGCCAGGTATACTGTCATTTCCTCAGTTAAGGCATACGTACTTCTCATTACATAATGCTGAAGCCAGAATTTGTTACAGAAAGAAGATATGTGATAGTATTAATCATTATTTCAAATGACAACTTTGAAAATACTATCCGTAGGACCCTAATAAAGTCTCGAAATAGCTTATGCGGTAAAGGCATTTTCTTGATATGATCCAAGACAATAGCGCTTCATTAGCAGACACGCTACATTCTCAAAGTTTATTCCTAATTTGAAGGACACATAATCTTGTTGTAAAAAGGAATTTATGAACTGATATATCCTGAATCAATTTCCCAGCCGGCTATCTATGTTACAAGTTTAGCTGCAGTTGAGGTGCTTCGAGCTAGTGATGGAGGTCAGCAAATAATTGACTCTGTTGACGTCACATGTGGTCTAAGCTTAGGAGAATACACGGCCCTTGCATTTGCTGGAGCATTCAGGTATACTGCCAACTGAGTCGAGTGTTTTTTTCGGATAGCATTATTAAATTTGTTATGGTTGGCCTAATTTTCATACATTCATATGACATGCTGCCTCAAGTAAATATCATCTCTGATGATGTTCTCTTTGTTGGTCCAGCTTTGAAGATGGGCTTAAGCTAGTCAAGTTAAGGGGTGAGGCAATGCAGGTACATACACATTCAGTTAAATCATAGCATGTGAATTGTAACCATGTTACCTTGATATAAAAACGTATTGTCTTGCTACCACCAGGATACTGCTGACACTGCTCAAAGTGCCATGGTTAGTATTATTGGATTAGACTCTGATAAAGTGCAGGCACTCTGTGATGCTGCGAACGAAGATGTAGATGAAGCAAATAAAGTTCAAATTGCAAACTTCTTGTGCACTGTAAGTTTTTATATGGCGGATTCATATTTAAATAGAGATGGCAATAGGTTAGATTCACGTAGTATTTCACACTCCAAAGTCCCCATCCACAGTCCAGACAGAGGGTCTGTTATTCTTATCCTACCCAAATTCCCTATGACCACCCACAACCTATATGTTGTTATAATAATAAGCAAAGAAAAGTCAGAATAAAAAAAATGTTAAACAACTAAAGTTAGTAATACAGTAAAAGTCTTAGAATTAATTCATCCTAAAGAAAAATAATTATTTCTGTATTGTTTTTTCTGAATTTAGTCTTTAAATATAGATATGTATGTACTCACTATAAGTCAATTGGGTTCAAGTGTTGGTGTGGATACCCATTGCTATCCCATTCCCTTTTACCCATAATTGGACCGAAAAGAATTCCTAGCTGCCCTCCATTCGGATGGGGAAACTGCCATCTCTACTGTAGTCACTCTGCTTAGTCCTTACCTTGGTCATACTCACAAATTACTTGTTCTCACAGGGAAACTATGCTGTCTCTGGAGGCCTTAAAGGAATTGAAGCAGTTGAAGCAAAGGCGAAAGCATTTAAAGCTCGAATGACAGTAATACTCTCCTTCTCTTGGAATTGCTCTTGGTCACCAGATTTTTGACCTCAGATATGAACTTAGGTCCGGTTAGCAGTTGCTGGAGCTTTCCACACAGGTTTCATGGAGCCTGCCGTATCAAGATTAGAAGCCGCTTTGGCATCGACTGTAATCAGAAAACCCAGAATACCAGTCATATCCAATGTTGACGCAGAACCACATGCAGACCCAGAGACGATCAAGAAAATACTTACTTGCCAGGTAAACATGGCTTCCATTAATTATCTTCAGGAACCAGATTACATTCAATCATTCATGTCTATTGACAATTCTAGGTGACTTCTCCTGTCCAATGGGAGACAACCGTGAAGACATTGTTGAGCAGAGGCTTGAAAAAAGGCTATGAATTAGGACCTGGGAAGGTAGAACTCAACACTGTAGAATTTATAGGTCTCAAGATAAGAAACATACTACGAACTTGATTTTCGATATTGAGCCAATCTTGATGTACGTTTTAGGTCATTGCTGGCATTGTGAAAAGGATGGACAGAGGTGCTGACATTGAGAACATTGGTGCCTAATCATAATATCCCATGCTACTTCTTCAAGACGATTTTTGCCAAAATCTCTCTGCGTATACAAACAAGACTTCGTACAGCAGATAGGATCTTGAGACCAACGTCCAACGTTGTGATTTCAGAGACCCAACCAGATTTATCTGTAGTTTCAAATTTGAAAATTTAGCTAGAACCTAGAAGCAATAGATGGTACTGATATTTTGAAATTC